>NC_056056.1:11985000-13231500 GCF_016772045.2 Ovis aries | reverse complement strand
TATCAAATTTAAAAAACTTTTTATAATCCATCAAAAGGAAAATAAAAATAATTGCATGAGAATGGGAATATAGATCAATAGAACAGCAAATAATTTTTAAATAGATCAATACAAATAAGGTCAATTAATAGTTTACAGTGGACCAAGGCAATGTAATGTGGCAAGCATAGTGTTTCAATAAATGGTACCAGCATGGTTCAGTATCAATATGGCTTAAGTGAACATGGATTCTTGAGCCGCCTGACATGCAAAGCATAACTCAAAATGGGTCAAATGTGTAAGAACTATAGCTATAAGACTATTTTGAAGAAAAGATTGGACAAAATCTTGGTAAAAGTGAGGTAGGTTGCTGGGGTCCAGCCCCGGTGGATCCAGGGAATTTGAAGGTGGGGACAGCGTTGGCGTCTTTGGAAAAATACATATTTAATTACAGATATAGAGAGAGATTAGAAAAGGATAGTGTAGTAGGAGATAGTGTAGAAAAAGAGGCTGAATAACTTGGTCTACATGGAATAGCATCCATGCTCCAGATGGGAATTCAGCCAGAAAAACGAGGAGCAAGAAAGAACAACATGGGGGAATCAGTCTTTCTGGAAACTGATCCGATTTCTTTATTTTTAGGTTTGCTTATATACCTTTTGTTACACATAGGGATGAATACAGAGTCACGCGGGGGTCAGCAGTCCTGACCTTTATCAAAATCAGGTGCTTCACATAAAAAGGTCTTAGGGATTTTATGATCCTTTCTTTCTGATAACCGAAAACTTATTTTTTCCAAGGGTGTTTTTTCTTAAACCAGGCACCACCCTCCAAATAAAGTTACATTCCTATAGGGTGAGGGTGTAGTGAGCTACAATCAAGAAAGGAATTTATTTAACCCAAGGTTAACATGATTAATCTTAAAGGTTAATACTTATTTCTCCTATATACTTAAAGGTTAATGCTTATTTCTCCTATATGCTAGTTATATTCATTATAAGGGCAGGGAATATGGAGATTGAGCAGCAAACATCAGCCCAACAAATGAAAATCCTTTCACCAATGTTCCCCTTAAGATCTATTTAGTCTTAAGATAGTGATAAAGTTACATTTTTACATAGCAAGGACACAGTGATTTATAACAAATTACAGTGATCTATTACAAAAGAGAAAATTCATTAACTCAAAAGTCTAGTATTGCTAACCTTAAAAACTACTATATTTCCTTTTCTATGTTCCAAATACATTGATTAATATATTCCCAGGTGCCTAAGGATATGGAGGCCTGGCGGCAATCATTGACTCAACAAGAAGAAAAAGCCCTATGCTAATTAAGACTCTCAAAATACTCCAAAACTCTCTGTGCTGTTTATGGTTAAGAGGTAGTAAACAATCACGTGCGTAGTGGCAGGAGTATGGATAATCCTGTCACACAAGCTAGTCTGTCAGCAGAGAGGTTTGACCTGAAACATCCTTGTCCCACCCAGGGGAGGGAATTAGCAGCAATTATTGACACAACAAATGAAAAAACTCTTCACCAATATAATTCCTAACCAACCCACTGTACTAATAATTTCTAACTCCCCCAAAGAATTTGCCTTTAGTAAGTCTAAAACATCTCGTGCCTCTTAGGTTGGGAAGCTGTAAACAATCACAAGTGGCTGGACGAACCTATACAGTTGGGCTAGATAACCTTCAGAGGAGTCTGTAAGCTGAAACACTCTAGTCATGCCCAAGAATTTTAATTGCCTTGGAGCTGCACGTTTATTCCTTCTCCTAGAGAAACGGTTATGGGGGAGAGCCCCCTGTAAAGTCACAGGTGTAGGTGAGAGCATAAAACAGACTCTGGTTTTGGGGTTAGATGCTCGGAAACAGGGGGTTTCCTGAGGCTTGATCACGCCTTTGCGTATGCCAAGCCTCCTTCCTCATGACATTTGCCATGGGCGGAGTTCCTCACACTGGCCCCCCAGCAGTAGATAATATTTTCTTAAATAGGACACAAAAGTCATGAACACTAAAAGGAAAAGATAGAATCTTGATTTCATAAAAATAAAATGCATTTGCTCCTCCAAAGAACTTTTTTAAATAAGTTGTTGGACTATAGTTGCTTAACAACATTTCATTATTTTCTGATCTCAGTAAAATGAATTTGCCATACGTCAAGGCTATGGTTTTTCCAGTGGTCATGTATGGATGTGAGAGCTGGACTGTGAAGAAAGCTGAGTGCTGAAGGATTGATGCTTTTGAACAGTGGTGTTGGAGAAGACTCTTGAGAGTCCCTTGGACTGCAAGGAGATCCAACCAGTCCATCCTAAAGAAGATCAGTCCTAGGTGTTCATTGGAAGGACTGATGGTAAAGCTGAAACTCCAATACTTTGGCCATCCGATGTGAAGAACTGACTCATTGGAAAAGACCCTGATGCTGGGAGGGATTGGGGGCAGGAGGAGAAGGGGACAACAGAGGATGAGATGGCTGGATGGCATCACCGACTCGAGTGACATGGGTTTGGGTAAACTCCCGAAGTTGGTGATGGACAGGGAGGCCTGGCATGTTGCAGTTCACAGGGTCGCAAAGAGTCAGATACGACTGAGCGACTGAACTGAACTGAACTGAGACATATGTATGCCCCTCTTTTTAAAATCTCCTTCCCATTTAGGTCACCACAGAGCTTTGAGTAGAGTTCGCTGTGCTATGCAGCATATTCTCATCTGTCATCTATTTTATGCACAGCAGGAGACGTCCACTGACAGAGGGATAGATACAGAAGGTGTGGCACCCATGTGCAGTGGAACACTACACAGCCACGAGCGAAACAAGACTGTGCACTGCGGGACGTGCACGGGTCTACGTGGTGTCCGGGTCGGACACACAGAGTGAAAAAAGTCAGAAGGTGTGGCACACGTGTGCAGTGGAACACTACACAGCCACGAGCGAAACAAGACTGTGCACTGCGGGACGTGCACGGGTCTACGTGGTGTCCGGGTCGGACACACAGAGTGAAAAAAGTCAGAAGGTGTGGCACACGTGTGCAGTGGAACACTACACAGCCACGAGCGAAACAAGACTGTGCACTGCGGGACGTGCACGGGTCTACGTGGTGTCTGGGTCAGACACACAGAGTGAAAAAAGTCAGAAAGAGAAAGCTAAATATTTCATGTTAATGTCTACGTACGGAATCTAGAAAAATGGTAGTGATGAACCGATTTGACAGGCAAGAATAGAGAGGCAGACATAGAGAATGCATTTCTGGACACAGTTGGAGGAGTAGTTGTTGTTACAGTTGCTAAGTCTTGTCTGACTGTTTGCAAGCCTGTGGACTGCAGCACACCATTCTCCCCTGTCCTTCACAGAGTTTGCTCAGGGGGAAGGAGAGGGTGGGAAAAACTAAGAGAGTACCATTGACATACATGCACTACCATGTGTAAATTAGATTGCTAATGAGAAACTGCTCCATAGCACAGGAAACTCAGTGTGGTACTCTGTGATGACCTAGAGGGCTGCAAAGCATGGGGAGGGTTGGAGGGAGGATGAAGAGAGAGAGAATATATATGTACTTAGAGCTTATTCATGTTGCTGTATAGCAAAAACCAACAAAATATTGTAAAGCAATTATCCTCCAATGAAAAATAAATGAATAATTAAATACATTTTAAAATAGAAATAAATTTCCAGGAAATAAGAGGAGAGACATAAGTACTAAGAGCTATATAAATTCTCAGCCTAATAGACAAGATCAAAAATCAAGAACCTAAACTCAAAATTCCAAATTTATGCTAATGAACTGTTAGGAAATAGACAATAATTGTAAAGGAATGCAATTCAACTATCAAACATTTACTGAGTATTTATCCCATGCTGGGATCAAATCTAGGGATGTAGGATCTGAGGTTTTGTGAACACACATGGCTGTTATAAAGATGAGCAAACATCATTGAGACAAGACTTTTGCCCTGTGCAAGAGTCTCTCCAGGGCCCCCTTCATGTCCCTGTTCCTGAGGCTATAAATGAAGGGGTTCAGCAGTGGAGTGACCACTGTGTACATCACAGAGGCGACGGTGCTCTTGTCCCTGGAGGTGCTGGATGAGGGGAAAAAATACAGTCCAATAATTGTTCCATAATACAGAGACACCACAGAGAGGTGGGAGCCACATGTGGACAATGCTTTGCAGATCCCCTTGGTGGAGGGGACCTTCAGGATGGTGGCCCCGATACGTCCATAAGAGATCAGGATGCTTACTAGTGGGAGGACGATGCAGGTCACTCCTACTGTGAAAATGGCCAGCTCATTGAGGGATGTGTCTGAGCAGGAGAGCTTCAACAGGGCATCAAGATCACAGAAGAAATGGGGGATGCTGTGGTCAGCACAAAAGGACAGCCAGGTCAGGAGGAGGGTGTGACACAGGGCATTGGCACAGGAGAGAATCCAGGACACAGTTACTAGAAAGGTGCACAGCCCCTGTCCCATGACGGTGCTGTAGTGGAGAGGATGGGAGATGGCCACATACCGATCATAGGCCATCGAGGTGAGCAGGAAATCATCCAGATCAGTCAAAAAGAGGAAGAAATACATCTGTGTTATGCACCCTGCATAGGGGATGGATTGATCCAGAGTGTGCATGTTTATCAGCATTTTAGGGATGGTGACAGATGAAAAGGAGACGTCAGTGAGGGCCAAGTGGCTGAGGAAGAAGTACATGGGGTGTGGAGGTGAGCGTCCAGCCTGATGAGCAGGATGATGAGCAGGTTGCCCAGAACCGTGGTCAGGTACATGCCCAGGAACAGGGCGAAGAACATGCCCTGCTGCTCTGGCCAGATGGGGAGTCCCAGGAGGAGGAATTCAGACACGCTGCTATTTTCCTGCCTCTTCATGCTCCTCTCCTGTCTGCTGTGAACAAAAGGATAGTAAAGTAGCACATTTTCACTACAGAGGCAGAAAATAATGAGTCCTTTCTGCTGGTGAATGTCAGTGTCTGCCTGCATTGCCATGTCCCTGCAAAACCCTTAAATGTATGGCGTTACCATGTAAAACAGGGAATTTACCAACCAAGAAGAGGTTTGATACAGAACAGAAACTGGCTCAGTGGCACTTTTCCATCATCTAGGAGAGGGGCCATCTCTAAGTCATAATTTGCAGCTGTGTCTTTTCAACAAAGAGAAAATGTCACAGCATCTTAGTAGAGGGATAGATAGTAAGTTAAAATCTCCCTCATTTCTATTCTGTTTCTGTACATTTAAGAACAATCCTATGGTTTGACTTTCAGATTGTGACATAATGATTTTTCTGAAATCTGACTTTAAAATCCTTTCCTAAGTAAAGTATAGGGAGGAAGTTTCAACAACAAATTCTCACAGGGAAGTGGATCAAAAATACATTGCCAAAGTTTCAATTATGTATAAAGGCTGAAGAGAAAAGAATCATATCTCTTGATTGAACTCAGAGGGTCGTATATCTCAGCCTTGCAATATCACTGCTTTACAAAGTAAAAATATTACTGTCAGTCACATATTTTTTACTAGTACTCATATTTATCATTATCTAATCTTCTCTTGATCCAACAAACTCTCCTGACCTCATGAATAGGCACACCCATAATAAAAAGAGCTGTCGTCAAGAGTCAAAGTGATAAGCCATGATATGCCTTCTCCCCTTGTCTTTAGGTACTAGCATGAGAACTGACATAAATAAGACCACTTGTGCACATACATACATACACACACACACACAAATACACACCTGCTATAGGGAAAGGAAACCAGCTATGCTCTGAACTTTATGCTAATGTGATTTGGCTGCTGAGAGTAAGGACAGGTTTCTCAGTTTCTCCGTAGGACACCTGGAGACCATATGTAGCCAATTCTGTGGTCCTGAACCTCTTACCAGCATCAGAGAGAAAAAATCCATGAGCCTTGGAGTTTGTCTCCAAGGAGTTCATCTCCAAGTTCAGAATGGAGTGTGAACACTATCATCTGCCCAACAGGGAGAAGACTCAAGGGAACAGACCCCAAACTCCTGGTTAGAGACATGCATTAAACAAAGATTAATTGCTCAGTTTTCTTCTTACTCTCTCCAAGACAGATGCCCTCGGGCAGTCGTTCCTAAACTTTGATGTACCACAGAATCCCCTAGGGAGCTTGTTAAAGTTGCAGATCCCAGCCCCACCTCCAGTGATGCTCTTTCTTGAACTCTGCAACCAGGGAATTCTGATGCATATGGTCCTAAGGGCAGATTTTGAGGAAACATTGTCCTTAGGAAGAACATCATGGTGATGCCCTGTGGATGTGAGCCCCCCAAAAGATGTAAAAGACCTTCTTACCCTTCCCTTAATGCTTCCCTGAATTAAGTCATAGCCTGGTATGTGAGCAGGGATTTATTTTCCAAGTGGAAATTCCCTTTTGACTTTCTGCTTTTAAAATTAATTCTTCTTTTTTTTTTAATTTTAGTTTTTTATTTTTTAAATTTTAAAATCTTTAATTCTTACATGCATTCCCAAACATGAACCCCCTCCCACCTCCTCCCCATGCACCAGCCCCAAGCATGCTGCATCCTGCGTCAGACATAGACTGGCGATTCAATTCACATGATAGTATACATGTTAGAATGTCATTCTAAAAGTCCATTATACACATCTGTGTCTCTTTCCTGTCTTGCATATATGTGTTAGTATACTGTATTGGTGTTTTTCTCTGACGGCTGAGTAATACTCCATTGTGTATATGTACCACAGCTTTCTTATCCATTCATCTGCTGATGGACATCTAGGTTGTTTCCATGTCCTGGCTATTATAAACAGTGCTGCGATGAACATTGGGGTACATGTGTCTCTTTCAATTCCTATTTTGCAATGGTTCTCCATAGTGGCTGTACTAGTTTGCATTCCCACCAACAGTGTAGGAGGGTTCCCTTTTCTCCACACCCTCTCCAGCATTTATTGCTTGCAGATTTTGGATCGCAGCCATTCTGACTGGTGTGAAGTGGTACCTCATTGTGGTTTTGATTTGCATTTCTCTAATAATGAGTGATGTTGAGCATCTTTTCATGTGTTTGTTAGCCATCCGTATGTCTTCTTTGGAGAAATGTCTATTTAGTTCTTTGGCCCATTTTTTGATTGGGTCGTTTATTTTTCTGGAATTGAACTCAGACATAAATCACAGCAGGATCCTCTATGATCCACCTCCCAGAATTCTGGAAATAAAAGCAAAAATAAACAAATGGGATCTAATTAAAATTAAAAGCTTCTGCACAACAAAGGAAACCATAAGCAAGGTGAAAAGACAGCCTTCTGAATGGGAGAAAATAATAGCAAATGAAGCAACTGACAAACAACTAATCTCAAAAATATACAAGCAACTTATGCAGCTCAATTCCAGAAAAATAAACGACCCAATCAAAAAATGGGCCAAAGAACTAAATAGACATTTCTCCAAAGAAGACATACGGATGGCTAATTCTTCTTCATGATGGAAACCCAAATACAATAACATAGATATGAATGGAAACAAGTACATCAAAGAACTTCACCCTTCTGTTATACATTTATCCTTCTAAAGTGGATTTTATTCAAGAAATTTTATATTTACATAAATGGGATTTATTTTATATGGTATTTTATAGCTTTCTTTTCCTATAAGAATATATCACAATAATATTTGCATATCTACATCTATGCATATAAATATAAAGAATACATATAACATCAACATATCAATCTACTTAAAATTTAAAAATTTTAGCTGCACTCTTGCTGAATAGTTCTGATGAACCAACTCATTGCAAAGACACTGATGCTGGGAAAGATTGAGGGCAGGAAGTGAAACAGGTGACAGAGCATTAGATGGTTGGATGGCATCACCAACTCAATGGACATGAAAAGTGAAAGCCCTCAGTCATGTCCAACTCTTTGTGACCCCATGGACTATAGCCCGCCAGGTTCCTCTGTCCATGGAATTCTCCAGGCAAGAATACTAGAGTGGGTAGCCATTGCCTTCTCCAGGGGATCTTCCCAACCCAGGTATTGACCCAAGTGCCCTGCATTACAGGCGAATTTTTTACCATCTGAGCCACCAGGGAAGCACAAGAATACTGGAGTGGGTATCCTATCCCTTCTCCAGTGGATCTTCCTGACCTAGGAGTTGAACGGGTGTCTCCTGCATTGCAGGCAGATTCTTTACCAGCTGAGTTACCAGGGAAGAGTTTGAGCAACTGTAGGAGGTGGTGAAGGACAGGGAAACCTGACATGCTGCAGTCCATGGAGTCACAAAGAGTTGGACACAACTTAATGACTAAACAACAACAAAATTGTTGAATTAACTCAGTGATTCTTTAATAAAAAATCTTGAATTCTTTAATAAAGTTAAACCTTACTAAAGATTATACAATGCCTTGAAATCTTCTCTGTGTCAGTTGTCTGATCACGGTTACTTTCACATCTCCAAAGCTTCCAGTTTTACAGGCTCCATTATCATGATTCCCCCATGCCCGTGAGGAACTTCATGCTCCTTTGAAAACAGAAGAACCTAACTTTGAAATGTCCAGGAAAAATACATGAAGAATGGAAGGTTAAATTGAGCTCTGTGAAAAGAGAGGTAATAAAGCCAGACTGTCTTCATTCACCTAAGGGATTGCTTAAGTCAGAGCTTATAGAATGAAATAAATAAACAGTGAAGTAATTTGCTATTGTAATATTCTATACCTGTATCAAATATCAAACTCCTTCCAACATTTTGATTTCCTTCGTTACACCCAAACAGACTAGAGCTGGGGACATACCACAGACTTAAATGTCACTCCAGATGCTGGTTACATATTGTTTAGTCTTACGTTTATGTATAAAGTTGGTAAAGATCTTACATTTTGCATAGCACCAGCACACACACAAAATGACACCATAGAAGGACTGGGATAAAAACCAATGCTAAAAGAGACATATACCTAATAAGATAATAATAGAGATAAAATGAACAAGTAAGAAATAAACTTATCTTTAAAAAGGCAGAAAAAGAGGGAAAAGAAAACAAAAAAGAATCTCCCTCCAAATCGGTTTGCATTAAGTGATTTTGCAAGGTAGCAGGATTACAAAGCTGATGAACAAAATCCAAAAATCAATGGTACTTTATATCCTAGCATGGAGAATTGAAAAGTTTTAATATACTATTTATAACAGTATAAAAACTGAAAAATACATATGGATGAATTTACCAAAATACCTGCAATACTAGTACATTAAAAAGCACAAAATATTTATGGTGAAATAAAGAGGATGAAAATAGAGATATACCTTGCACACAGACTGGATAATTCAATATTATCATAGAGCTGGTTCTCTCCCCCATTTGACCTACAAGGTCAACGCCATCAAAGCTAAAAACATTAGCAGCCTACTTTTTGAAGATACCTCTTAATTTTACACAGACATGAAAGGGAAACCATAATAATTTAAAATGAGAAAAAAACTGCCAGACTTACTTTACCTAATTTCAAAACTTTTATAATCCGTAGCAAAGAAAATAATAATATTGGCATGAGAATAGGAATATAGATCAATAGAACAGTGAATAATTTTGAAATCAGTCAATACACACAAGGTCAATTAATAGTTTATGAATGCACCAAGGCAATTTAACGTGGCAAGGATATTGTTTCAGAAAATGATGTCAGCATGACTCAGTATCAATATGTCTTAAGTGAACATGGACTTTTGGCTGCACTACATGCAAAACATAACTTGAAACAGAGCAATTGTGTAAAACCTATAAGTATAAAACCATGGTGTAGGCAACATTTCCTTAGATAAGCCACAGAAGTCACGAACTCTTAAAAAAACATAATCTTGACTTCGTAATAATAAAATGCATCTGCAATTCAAAAGAAACTCTTCTTTAAAAATTTTTATTGGAGTATAATTACAGTATTTATTAGTTCCCGCTCTTGAGGAAAGTGAATTAGCCATACGTATACAATTCTGTTGTTGTTCAGTTGATCAGTCATGTCCAACTCTTTGCGACCGGATGGACTGCAGCATGCTAGGCTTCCCTGTCCCTTCTCCCATCTCCCAGAGCTTGCTCAAACTCATGTCCACTGAGTCAATGATGCCATCCAACCATCTCATCCTCTGTTGTTCCATTCTCCTGCCTTCAATCTTTCCCAGCATCAAGGTCTTTTCCAATGAGTCAACTCTTCATATTAGGTGGCCAAAGTATTGGAGCTTCAGCATCAGTCCTTCCAGTGAGTACTCAGGATTGATTTCCTTTAGGATGGACTGGTTGGATCTCCTTGCAGTCCAAGGGACTCTCAAGAGTCTTCTTCAACACCACAGTTCAAAAGTGTCAATTCTTTGGCTCAGCTTTCTTTATGGTCCAACTCTCACATCCATGTATGACTACTGGAAAAACCATAGCTTTGGACGGATCTTTGTTGGCTAAGTAATGTCTCTGCTTTTTAATATGCTGTCTAGGCTGGTCATAGCTTTTCTTCCAAGGAGTAAGGGTCTTTTAATTTCCTGGCTGCAATCACCACCTGCAGTGATTTTTGAGCCCAAGAAAATAAAGTCTGTTTTGGTTTCCACTGTTTTCTCATCTGTTTGCCATGTAGTGGTGGGACCGAATTCCATGATCTTAGTTTTTTGCATGTTGAATTTTAAGTCAACTTTTTCACTTTCCTTTTTCACCTTCATCAAGAGGCTCCTTAGTTCCTCTTGGTTTTCTACCATAAGGGTGGTGTCATCTGCATATCTGAGGTTATTGATATTCCTCTTGGCAATGTTGATTCCAGCTTGTGCTTCATCCATACTGGCATTTCTCATGATGTCCTCTGCATAGAAGTTAAATAAGCAGGGTGACAATAAACAGCCTTGAGGTACTCCTTTCCCAATTTGGAGCCAGTCCATTGTTCCATGTCCAGTTCTAAATGTTACCTCTTGACCTGCATTCAGGTTTCTCAGGAGGCAGGTCAGGTGGTCTGGTATTCCCATCTCTTGAAGACTTTTCCAAAGCTTGTTGTGATCCACACAGTCAAAGGCCTTAGTGCAGTCAAAGAAACAGAAAAGAAAGTAGAAAGAAAGTGAAGTCGCTCAGACATGTACAACTCTATGAGACCCTGTGGACTGTAGCCTGTCAAGTTCCTATGTCCATGGGATTCTCCAAGCAAGACTATTGGAGTGGGTTGCCATTTCCTTTTCCAGGGGATCTTCCTGACCCAGGGATCAGACCCGGGTCTTCCACATTGCAGGCAGATGCTTTACTCTCTGAGCCACCAGGGAATGAAGCAGAGGTAGATATTTTTCTGGAATTCTCTTGCTTTTTCTATGATTGAACAGATGTTGGCAATGTGATCTCTGGTTCCTCTGCAGTTTCTAAATCCAGTTTGAACATTTTTAAGTTCTTGGTTCACATACTGTTGAACCAGTCTAGCTTGGAGAATCTTGAGAATTACTTTGCTAGCATGTGAAATGGTTGCAACTGTGCAGTTGTTTGAAAATTCTTTGACATTGCCCTTCTTTGGACCTGGAATGAAAACGGACATTTTCCATTTCTATGGCCATTGCTGAGTTTTCCAAATTTGCTGGTATATGGAGCTCAGCACTTGAACAGCGTCATCTTTTAGGATTTGAAATAACTCAGCTGGAATTCCATCACTTCCACTAGCTTTGTTTGTAGTGATGCTTCCTAAGGCCCACTTGACTTTGCACTCCAAGATGTCTGGCTCTAGGTAAGTGACCACACCATCATGGTTATCTGGGTTATTCAGATTTTTTTGTATAGTTCTCTTGTGTATTCTTGTCATCTCTTCTGAATATCTTCTTCTTCAGTTAAGTCCATACCATTTGTGTTCTTTATTGTGCCCATCTTGGCGTGACATGTTCCATTGGTATTTCTAATTTTCTTGAAGAGATCTCTAGTCTTTCCCATTCTGTAGTTTTCCTCTATTTCTTTGCATTGTTTACTTAGGAAGGCTTTCTTATCTCTCAGTGCTCTTCTATTTAATATATGGTAGTATTTAACACATACTTGGAGAAGGCAATGGCAACCCACTCCAGGACTCTTGCCTGGAAAATCCCATGGGCGGAGGAGCCTGGTAGGCTGCAGTCCATGGGGTCGTGAAGAGTCAGACACGACTGAGTGACTTCACTTTCACTTTCATGCATTGGAGAAGGAAATGGCAACCCACTCCAGGGTTCTTGCCTGGAGAGTCCCAGGGATGGTGGAGCCTGGTGGGCTGCCGTCTATGGGGTCGCACAGAGTCTGACATGACTGAAGCGACTTAGCAGCAGCAACACATTACTGATGCTGCTGCTGTTGCTGCTGCTGCTGCTAAGCCACTTCAGTTTTCTCTGACTGAACCCCTCTCCCTCCTCCCTCCCCATTTAAATATAATAGTTTAGCACAGGGAACTGTACAGCACAGAGAACTCTTCTCAACGCTCTGTGGTGGATTTCCTTTCCATTTAGGTCACCACAGAGCACTGAGAAGAGTTCCCTCTGCTGTACAGTAAGTTCTCATTATTTATCTTTATAATACATAGTACTAAATGCCTGGTTGCTTTTTTTTCTTTTTTTTTTTTTTGATCTCTGGTTCCTCTGCCTTTTCTAAACTCAGCTTGGACATCTGGAAGTTCTCAGTTCACGTATTGCTGAAACCTAGCATGCAAGATTTTGAGAATAATCTTACTAGCATGGGAGATGAGAACAAATGTTTGGTGGTTTGAAAGGAAAGGAGTTAGACAAGGTTGCTTACTGTCACCCTGTTTACATAACTTATGGGCTGAGCACATCATGAGAAATACCGGCTGGATGAGTTATATGCTAGAATCAAGATTGGCGGGAGAAACATCAACAATTTCAGATAGGAGGATGATACCACTCTAATGGCAGAAAGTGAAAAGGAACAAAAAGAACCTCTTGATGAAGGTGAAGGAGGAGGGTGAAAAACCAGATGAAATCTAAATATTAAAAAAAACTAAGATCAAGATTGCCTGGAGAAATATCAATAACCTCAGATATGCAGATGACATCACCCTTATGGCAGAAAGTGAAGAGGAACTAAAAAGCCTCTTGAAGAAAGTGGAAGAGGAGAGTGAAAAGTTGGCTTAAAGCTCGGTATTCAGAAAACTAAAATCATGGCATCTGGACCCATCACTTCATGGCAAATAGATGGGGAAACAGTGGAAACCATGCCAGACTTTATTTTGGGGGGGCTCCAAAATCACTGCAGATGGTAACTGCAGCCATGAAATTATAAGATGCTTGTTCCTTGGAAGAAAAGCTATGACCAACCTAGACAGCATATTCAAAAGCAGAGACATTACTTTGCCAACAAAGGTCCATCCAGTCAAAGCAATGGTTTTTCCAGTAGTTATGTATGGATATGAGGCTTCGACTATAAAGAAAGCTGAGCACCAAAGAAATGATGCTTTTGAACTGTTGTGTTGAAGAAGACTCTTGAGAGCCCCCTGGTCTGCAAGCAGATCCAATCAGTCCATCCTAAAAAAAATCAGTCCTGAATATTCACTGGAAGGACTGATGCTGAGGCTGAAACTCCAATACTTTGCCCACCTGATGCGAAGAACTGACTCATTGGAAAAGACCCTGTTGCTGGGAAAGATTGAATGTGCGAGGAGAAGGGGATGACAGAGGATGAGATGGTTGGGTGGCATCACTAACTCAATGGGCATGAGTTTGATTAAACTCTGGGAGTTGGTGATGGACAGGGAGGCCTGGCGTGCTATAGTACATGGGGTCACAAACAGTCAGACACAACTGAGTGACTGAACCAAACTGAACTGAAAGGGGAGGACAAAAATGATAAGATGAAAAGCAAAATGCCATAGCTAATTTACCTAATTTCAAAACTGTTTTATAATCCAAAGCAAGGAAAATAAAAATAATTACATAAGAATAGAAATATAAATCAATAGAACAGTGAATAATTTTGAAATACATCAATACATATAAGGTCAGTTAAGAGTTTACCAATGCACCAAGGCAATTTAACATGGCAAGGATAGTGTTTCAGTAAATGGTACCAGTGTGGTTCAGTATCAATATGTCTTAAGTGAACATGGATGCTTGTGCCACACCATGTGCAAAACACAACTCAAAGTGGATCAATAGTTTAAGATCTATAACTACAAAACTATCTTCAAGAAAAACTTGGATAAATCTTGGTAAATGTGGGGTAGGCAATATTTTCTTAAACAGGACACAAAAGTCATGAACACTAAAAGGAAAAGAGTAGACTTTTGATTTCATAAAAATAAAAAGCATTTGCTCTTCCAAAGAAACTTTTTTTAAAAAAAAGTTACTGGACTATAGTTGTATAACAGTGTTGTGTTATTTTCTCTTTTCAGAAAACTGAATCTGCCATATGTATACATATACACCCCCCTTTTTAAATTTCCTTCCCCTTTAGGCCACCACAGAGCTTTGAGTAGAGTTCCCTGTGCTATATAGTAGATTCTCATTAGTTATTTCTTTGATGCACAGTAGTAAATGTCCAATGACAGAGGAATAGATACAGAAGTGGTGGCATATAAATACAATGGAATATTATACAGCCACAAAACGTAACAAAAGTGAGCCATTGCTGGGACTTGGATGAGTCTACATATCGTCTGGGTCTGACATACAGAGTAAAGAGAAAAATAATACTGTTTGTTAATGTCTATATATGAAGTCTAGAAAAATGGTAATGATGAGCCGATTCGGCAGGCAAGAATAGAGAGGCAGACATAGAGAATGAATTTCTAGACACAGTTGGAGGTGGGGTGGTTGTTATTCAGTCACTAGGTCTTGTCTGACTTTTTGCAAGCCCATGGACTGCAGCATACCAGGCTACTCTGTCCTTCACAGAGTTTGCTAAGGGAGAAGGAGAGGGTGGAACAAACTGAGAGAGTACCATTGACATTTATACACTTCAGTTCAGCTCAGTTGCTCAGTTGTGTCTGACTCTTTGCAACCCCATGAATCACAGCATGCCAGGCCTCCCTGTCCATCACCAACTCCCAGAGTTCACCCAAACTCATGTGCATCGAGTTGGTGATGCCATCCAGCCAACTCATCCTCTGGCGTCCCATTCTCCTCCTGCCACCAACACCTCCAAGCATCAGGGTCTTTTCCAATGAGTCAACTCTTCACATGAGGGGCCAAGTATTGGAGTTTCAGCCTCAGCATCAGTCCTTCCAATGAACACTCAGGACTGGTCTCCTTTAGGATGGACTGGTTGGATCTCCTTGCATTCCAAGGAACTCTCAAGAGTCTTCTCCAGCAACACAGTTGAAAAGCATCAATTCTTTGGCACTCAGCTTTCTTCACAGCCCAACTCTCACATCCATACATGACCACTGGAAAAACCATAGCCTTGACTGACCTCAGTTCAGTTCAGTCGGTCAATCGTGTCCGACTCTTTGTGACCCCATGAATCACAGCACGCCAAGCCTCCCTGTCCATCACCAACTCCCAGAGTTCACTTAGACTCATGTCCATCAAGTCAGTGATGCCATCCAGCCAACTCATCCTCTGGCATCCCCTTCTCCTCCTGCCTCCAATCCCTCCCAGCATCAGAGTCTTTTCCAATGAGTCAACTCTTTGCATGAGGTGGCCAAAGTATTGGAGTTTCAGCTTTAGCATCATTCCTTCCAAAGAAATCCCAGGGCTGATCTGAATGGATTGGTTGGATCTCCTTGCAGTCCAAGGGACTCTCAAGAGTCTTCTCCAACACCACAGTTCAAAAGCATCAGTTCGGCGCCCAGCCTTCTTCACAGTCCAACTCTCACATCCATACATGACCACAGGAAAAACCATAGCCTTGACTAGATAGACCTTAGTCAGCAAAGTAATGTCTCCACTTTTGAATATGCTATCTAGGTTGGTCATAACTTTTCTTCCAAGGAGAGAGCGTCTTTTAATTTCATGGCTGCAATCACCATCTGCAGTGATTTTGGAGCCCCAAAAAATTAAGTCTGACACTGTTTCCACTGTTTCCCCATCTATTTCCCATGAAGTGATGGGACTGGATGCCATGATCTTCATTTTCTGAATGTTGAGCTTTAAGTCAAATTTTTCACTCTCCACCTTCACCTTCATCAAGAGACTTCTTAGTCCCTCTTCACTTTCTGCCATAAGGGTGGTGTCATCTGCATATCTGAGGTTATTGACTGACCTAGAGGGCTGCAAACCATGGGGAGGGTAGGGAG
Source organism: Ovis aries (assembly GCF_016772045.2). Lineage (NCBI taxonomy): Eukaryota > Metazoa > Chordata > Mammalia > Artiodactyla > Bovidae > Ovis > Ovis aries. Next base: position 13,215,334 of record NC_056056.1, on the reverse strand, counting down.
GGAGGATCAAGAGAGAGAATATATGTATACTTAGAGCTGAATCACATTGTTATATAGCAAAAACTAACAAAATAGTGTAAAGCAATTTTCAAATAAAAAGTAAGTAAAAAATTAAATACATTTTTAAAAAGAAATAAATTCCTAGGAAATAAGAGGAGAGATTAAGTACTACAAGCTATATAAATGCTCAGCATTATAGACAAGATCAAAAATCGAGAACATGAACTCAAAATTCATAATTTATGCTATGAACTGATGGGAAATAGACAATAATTGTAAAGGAATGCAATTCAACTATCAAACATTTACTGAGTATTTATTCCATGCTGGGATCAAATCGAGGGATGTAAGATCTGACGTTTTGTGAGCACTCATGGCTGTTATAAAGATGAGCAAACATCATTGAGACAAGACTTTTGCCCTGTGCAAGAGTCTCTCCAGGGCCCCCTTCATGTCCCTGTTCCTGAGGCTATAAATGAAGGGGTTCAGCAGTGGAGTGACCACTGTGTACATCACAGAGGCAACGGTGCTCTTGTCCCTGGAGGTGCTGGATGAGGGGAAAAAATACAGTCCAATAATTGTTCCATAATACAGAGACACCACAGAGAGGTGGGAGCCACATGTGGACAATGCTTTGCAGATCCCCTTGGTGGAGGGGACCTTCAGGATGGTGGCCCCAATGCATCCGTAAGAGATCAGGATGCATATTAATGGGAGGATGATGACGGCCACTCCTACTGTGAAAATGGCCAGCTCATTGAGGGATGTGTCTGAGCAGGAGAGCTTCAGCAGGGCATCAAGGTCACAGAAGAAATGGGGGATGCTGTGGTCAGCACAAAAGGACAGCCGGGTCAGGAGGAGGGTGTGACACAGGGCATTTGCACAGGAGAGAATCCAGGACACACTTACTAGGAAGGTGCACAGCCCCTGTCCCATGACGGTGCTGTAGTGGAGAGGGTGGCAAATGGCCACATACCGATCATAGGCCATCGAAGTGAGCAGGAAATCATCCAGACCAGTAAAAAAGAGGAAGAAAAACATCTGTGTTATGCATCCTGCATAGGGGATGGATTGATCCAGAGTCTGCATGTTTATCAGCATTTTAGGGACAGTGACAGATGAAAAGGAGACGTCAGTGAGGGCCAAGTGGCTGAGGAAGAAGTACATGGGGGTGTGGAGGCGATGGTCCAGCCTGATAAGCAGGATGATGAGGAGGTTGCCCAGAACTGTGGTCAGGTACACGCCCAGGAACAGGGCGCAGAATACGCCCTGCTGCTCTGGCCAGATGGGGAGCCCCAGGAGGAGGAACTCGGACATGCTGCTCTGGTTTTCCCTCTTCATGCTCTTCTCCTGTCCGCTGGGAATGAAAGGACAGTGAAAGAAGCACATTTTGATTGCAGCAGACATATATAAGTGAGTCCTTTCTCTTGGTGAATATGTTAGTGTCTGTCTGTATTGCCCTGCAAAAACCCCTAAGATGAATGGTATTACCATGTATAGTGAGGGAATTACCAACCAAGAATTGAGTTTGATACGGAAGAGAAACTGGCTCAGTGGCATTTTTCCATCACCTCAGTAAAAAGAAAGTATCACACTTTCTTAGCAGAGAAATAGTAAGTTAAAGACCCCCCTAATTTCTCTTCTGTTTCTGGACATACAATCATAAGGTTTGATCTTCAGGTTGTGACATATTGACCTACGGAAATCTGACTTCAAAGTCCTTTCATATGTAAAGTATAAGGATTGTTCAACAATGAATTCTCAAAGTAAAGTGGGTCAAAAATACACAGCCAAGGAATTTCCTGACAGTCCTGTGTTTAATACTTCAAGTTGCAAATCAGGGGTTGTGGGTTCAATCCCTGTTCCACATATAAAGAAATCACATGCCTTATAGCTAAAAACTGAAGCATGAAGCAAAAATATATGGTAATAAATTTAGCAAAGAATTTTTAAAATGATCCACATCAAAAAATTCTTTAAAAATAAATAAGCAACTAAATAGCCAGATTCCATTATGCATAAAGGTTGAAGAAAAAAAAGGAAGCTTACTTGTCAACTGAACTCAGATTTTCTAAGAGCTCAATCTTGTAATATCATGCTCTATGAAGTAAAAATATTACTGGCAGTTATATATATAGTTTTACTAACACTCATATTAATCATTCACCAATATCCTCCTGATTCAACAAAATCCTCTTGTTGAAGAGTTCCCTAATCCCAAATAGAAACAGTTGCTGCCAAGAGATGTCAAAGATATACACCCTGATATGCCTTCTCCGCTCAGCTTTAAGAACTAGTTTAAAAAATATCATAGCCAGAGCACAGAGAAATGCTGAACGTCTGTATACACACAAACACACACACACAGACACACACACACACAGACACACACACTCACACACACAAATACACACCTGCTATTGCCGTAGGATACCCAGTTCTTTTCTGAACTTTATGCTTGATTGATCTAGTTGCCTTGAGTAAGAACTGGTTTCTCAGCTTCTCTTTAGGACACCTGGAGACAAGACTTATCCACTTCTGTGGTCCTGAACCACTCACCAGCATCAGAGAAAAAAGAACTTGATCTTCAATTCACCGACTTCAGACATGAAGATGTGAAGACTGCTCTGTCCACCAGGGAGGGGATCCAAGGGGACAGGGCTCCAAACTCTTGGTTAGAGACATGCATTAAACATGTATTAATTGCTCAGTTTTCTTTTTCTCCCTCCAGGACACATGCCCTAGGGCAGTGGTTCCTAAACTTTGATGTTCCCTAGAATGCCCTGGGGAGTTTATTAAAGAGGCAGATCCCAGCTCCAACTCCACTGATGCTCATTCTTGAACTCTGCAGCAAGAGAATTCTGATGTACATGGTCCGAAGGGCCAACACTAAGAAAACAGTGTCCTTAGGAAGAACGTCATGATGACACCCCATGGGTGTGAGCCTGAAGGAGATGTGGAAAGACCTCCTCACTGACCCTTCCTACAAGCTTCAAGTTTCCCCTAGTTAAGTCAAAGCTTGGGATGTGAGGATGGAGTTTTCTCCCAAGCGAGATGCCTTCTTAATTTGTTGCCTTTTAAATAAATCTGCTTCATGGTAGAAATCCAAATACAATATGAGAAAGTCAAAGTATTCCCCCTGTCTTTTATTCATTTTTTATACTTATAAAATGGTTTTTCTTCATAAAACTTTACATTTGTTGTTCTATGAAAATGTTAGTCGCTCAGTCACGTCGGACTTTTTGCAACGCCACAGACTGTAGCTCACCAGGCTCCTCTGTCAGTGGAATTCTCCAGGCAAGAATACTGGAGCTGTCAGCTCCAGTGGCTGTTGTTCACTGTCTAAGCCATGTCTGACTCTTTGCGACCCCATGAACTGCAACATGCCAGGCTTCACTGTTTTTTGCTATTTTCTAGAGTTTGCTCAAACTCAAGTTCATTAAGTCAGTAATGCCATCCAACCATCTCATCCTCTGTCATCACCTTTATATCCTTCCCTCAATCTTTCCCACCATCAAGGTCTTTTCCAGTGAGTTGACTCTTCGCATCAGATGGCTAAATTATTGGAGTTTCATCTTCAGCATCAGTCCTTCCAATGAATATTCAGGGTTGATTTCCTTTAGGATTGACTGGTGTGATCTCCTTGCTGTTCAAGGGACTGTCAAGAGTCTTCTCCAGTACCACATTTGGAAAGTATCAATTTTGCCACTCAGTCTTCTTTCTGGTCCAACTCTCACATCCGTACATGACTACAGGAAAACCACAGCTTTGACTAAATTACCTTTGTTGGAAAAGTAATGTTTCTGCTTTTTAATAGGTTGTGTAGAAATGTCATAGCTGTTCTTCCAAGGTCAAGTGTCTTTTATTTTCATGACTGCAGTTACCAAATGAAGTAATTTTGAACCCAAGAAAATAAAATCCGTCACTGTTTCCACTTTCCCCCAATCTGTTTGCCATGAGCAACGGAACAGAGTGCCATGATCTTTGTTTTGTGAATGTTGAATTTTAAGCCAGCTTTTTCACTCTCCTCTTCCACCCTCATCAAGAGGCTCTTTAGTTCCTCTTCACTTTCTGCCATTAAAGTGGTGTCATCTGCTTATGTGAGGTTGTTGATATTTCTCCCAGCAATCTTGATTCCAGCTGGTGATTCATCCAGTCTAGCATTTCGCGTGATGCATTCTGTGTATAAATAAATAAGCAGGATGAGAATATACAGCCTTTATATACTCTTTTCCAAATTTGGAACCAGTCAATTGTTTCATATCTCATGCTAACTATTGCTTCTTGACCTGCACACAGGTTTCTCAGGAGGCAGGTAAGGTGCTCTGGTATTTCCATCTCTCGAAGAATTTTCCACAGTTTGTTGTGATCTACACGGTCAAAGGTTTTAGCATACTCAGTGAAAGAGGAGTAGATGTTTTTCTGTAATTCTCTTGATGTTTCTATTATCCAACAGATGTTGCCAATTTGATCTCTGGTTCCTCTGCCTTTTCGAAATCTAGCTTGGACTTCTGGAAGTTCTTGGTTCACATACTGCTGAAGCCTAGTTTGAATGGCTTTGAGTATAATCTTGCTAGCATGTGAAATGAGTGCAGTTGTACTATAGTTTTAACATTCTTTGGCCTTGCCTTTCTTTGGGATTGAAATATAAACTGCCTTTTTCTAGTCGTGGGTCCACTGGTGAGATTTCCAAATTTGCTAGCATATTGAATGCAGCTGTTTAACAGCAACATCTTTTAGGATATATTTACATAAATGGGATTTATTTTGCATGATATCTTAGAGCTTTCTTTTTCCAAATTTATTGCAATAATATTTGCAAGTCTACTTCTATGCTTATTAGTGCATAAAATACATATAGCATCAATATACTAATCGTCTCAAATTTTTAGTTGCTCTCTTGTTTTGTTAACTGAATGATTCTTTAACAAAGGATCTTTAAATCTTCAATAAGGTAAAATTTTGTTAAATATTACAGTACACTCTGAAATCTTCTCCTGTGTCAGTTGTCTGATCAAGGTTACTTTATTATCTGCAAAGCATCCATTTTAACTGGCTGCATTGTCTTAGTTCCCCCATGCCTGTGGCTTGCTCCTTTGAAGAGAGAACAATCAAACTTTGAAAATGTCCATGAAAATACATGAAGAATGGAAGTCTAGGTTGAACTCCATGGAAAGGGAGGCAATAAAGCCAGACTGTTTTCATTCACCTAAGGAATCATCTAAGTCAGAGCTTATGGAATGAAATAAATGAATAACAAAGAAAAATTGCATCATATTTTATACATGTATCAAATATCAAACTCCTTCAAAATATTGTGATTTCCAACTTTACACCTCAAACAGACTAGAGTTGTGACATTACCACAGCCTTCCATGTCACTCCAGCTGCTGCTTACATACTAATTAGTTTAATTAGTGTTTATGTATAATATTGGTAAACATACTACATTTTGCATAGTGCAGGCACACACACACACAAAAGGGCAAGATGGAAAAAAGGGGTAAAAACCTGATGCTCAAAAAGAGACGTATCTATGTTGATAAGAGAGGTCAAATGAATAGTACAAACTAATCTAAAAAAGGCAAATAAAGAGGGAAAAGTAAAGAAACAATCTTTGTCCAAATCTATTTGCAATAAGTGAGTTTTCCAAGGTAGCAGCACTACAAAGTTGGTCAATAAAGAACAAAATCAAAGATACTTTATATCCTAACAGTGAGCACTGAGAATTGAACATTTTAATATACTATTTATAACAGTTTAAAAAACAAAATATACATATGGATGAATTTACCAAAATACCAGTACATTAAAAACTACAAACGCATTCATGGTAAATTTAAGGAGAATGAAAGTGAATAGAGATACACTTTGCACATAGACAGGATAGCTCAATATTGTTATGGAGCCAAGTCTCTCCTCCAGTTGATCTATAGGGTCAGTGCAATCAAAGGCAATGTATCAGCAGCCTACTTGTAGAAGGTGATTCTTAATATTATATGGAAGTCAAAGGGAAGACAAAAAATCTTAAAATGAAAAGCAAAATGCCATAATTTATCAAATTTAAAAAACTTTTTATAATCCATCAAAAGGAAAATAAAAATAATTGCATGAGAATGGGAATATAGATCAATAGAACAGCAAATAATTTTTAAATAGATCAATACAAATAAGGTCAATTAATAGTTTACAGTGGACCAAGGCAATGTAATGTGGCAAGCATAGTGTTTCAATAAATGGTACCAGCATGGTTCAGTATCAATATGGCTTAAGTGAACATGGACTCTTGAGCCACACGACATGCAAAACATAACTCAAAATGGGTCAAATGTGTAAGAACTATAGCTATAAGACTATTTTGAAGAAAACATTGGACAAAATCTTGGTAAAAGTGAGGTAGGTAATATTTTCTTAAATAGGACACAAAAGTCATCAACACTAAAAGGAAAAGATAGAATCTTGATTTCATAAAAATAGAATGCATTTTCTCTTCCAAAGAAACTTTTTTTAAAAAGTTATTGGACTATAGTTGCTTAACAATGTTTTGTTATTTTCTGATCTCAGTAAAATGAATTTGCCATACGTCAAGGCTATGGTTTTTCCAGTGGTCATGTATGGATGTGAGAGCTGGACTGTGAAGAAAGCTGAGTGCCGAAGAATTGATGCTTTTGAACTGTGGTGTTGGAGAAGACTCTTGAGAGTCCCTTGGACTGCAAGGAGATCCAACCAGTCCATCCTAAAGAAGATCAGTCCTGGGTGTTCATTGGAAGGACTGATGATAAAGCTAAAACTCCAATACTTTGGCCACTTCATGTGAAGAGCTGACTCATTGGAAAAGACCATGATGCTGGGAGGGATTGGGGGCAGGAGGAGAAGGGGATGACAGAGGATGAGATGGCTGGATGGCATCACTGACTCGATGGACATGGGTTTGGGTAAACTCCCGAAGTTGGTGATGGACAGGGAGGCCTGGCATGTTGCAGTTCACAGGGTCGCAGAGTCAGACACGACTGAGCGACTGAACTGAACTGAACTGAGACATATGTATGCCCCTCTTTTTAAAATCTCCTTCCCATTTAGGTCACCACAGAGCTTTGAGTAGAGTTCGCTGTGCTATGCAGCATATTCTCATCTGTCATCTATTTTGTGCACAGCAGGAGATGTCCACTGACAGAGGAATGGATACTGAAGGTGTGGCACCCGTGTGCAGTGGAACACTACACAGCCACGAGCGAAACAAGACTGTGCACTGCGGGACGTGCACGGGTCTACGTGGTGTCCAGGTCGGACACACAGAGTGAAAAAAGTCAGAAGGAGAAAGCTAAATATTTCATGTTAATATCTACATACGGAATCTAGAAAAACGGTAGTGATGAACCGATTTGACAGACAAGAATAGAGAGGCAGACATAGAGAATGCATTTCTGGACACAGTTGGAGGAGTAGTTGTTGTTACAGTTGCTAAGTCTTGTCTGACTGTTTGCAAGCTGTGGACTGCAGCACACCATTCTCCCCTGTCCTTCACAGAGTTTGCTCAGGGGGAAGAAGAGGGTGGGAAAAACTAAGAGAGTACCATTGATATACATGCACTACCATGTGTAAATTAGATTGCTAATGAGAAACTGCTCCATAGCACAGGAAACTCAGTGTGGTACTCTGTGATGACCTAGAGGGCTGCAAAGCATGGGGAGGGTTGGAGGGAGGATGAAGAGAGAGAGAATATACATATACTTAGAGCTTATTCATGTTGCTGCATAGCAAAAACCAACAAAATATTGTAAAGCAATTATCCTCCAATGAAAAATAAATGAATAATTAAATACATTTTAAAAAAGAAATAAATTCCCAGGAAATAAGAGGAGAGACATAAGTACTAAGAGCTATATAAATTCTCAGCCTAATAGACAAGATCAAAAATCGAGAACCTAAACTCAAAATTCCAAATTTATGCTAATGAACTGTTAGGAAATAGACAATAATTGTAAAGGAATGCAATTCAACTATCAAACATTTACTGAGCATTTATTCCATGCTGGGATCAAATCTAGGGATATAGGAGCTAAGGTTTTGTGAACACACATGGCTGTTATAAAGACGAGCAAACATCATTGAGACAAGACTTTTGCCCTGTGCAAGAGTCTCTCCAGGGCCCCCTTCATGTCCCTGTTCCTGAGGCTATAAATGAAGGGGTTCAGCAGTGGAGTGACCACTGTGTACATTACAGAGGCGACGGTGCTCTTGTCCCTGGAGGTGCTGGATGAGGGGAAAAAATACAGTCCAATAATTGTTCCATAATACAGAGATACCACAGAGAGGTGGGAGCCACATGTGGACAATGCTTTGCAGATCCCCTTGGTGGAGGGGACCTTCAGGATGGTGGCCCCGATGCATCCATAAGAGGTGAGGATACATAGTAATGGGAGGATGATGATGACCACTCCTGCTGTGAAAATGGCCAGCTCATTGAGGGATGTGTCTGAGCAGGAGAGCTTCAACAGGGCATCAAGATCACAGAAGAAATGGGGGATGCTGTGGTCAGCACAAAAGGACAGCCGGGTCAGGAGGAGGGTGTGACACAGGGCATTGGCACAGGAGAGAATCCAGGACACAGTTACTAGGAAGGTGCACAGCCCCTGTCCCATGATGGTGCTGTAGTGGAGAGGGTGGCAGATGGCCACATACCGATCATAGGCCATTAAGGTGAGCAGGAAATCATCCAGATCAGTAAAAAAGAGGAAGAAATATGTCTGTGTTACACAGCCTGCATAGGGGATGGATTGATCCTGAGTCTGCATGTTTATCAGCATTTTAGGGATGGTGACAGATGAAAAGGAGACGTCAGTGAGGGCCAAGTGGCTGAGGAAGAAGTACATAGGGGTGTGGAGGCGAGTGTCCAGCCTGATGAGCAGGAGGATGAGCAGGTTGCCCAGAACCGTGGTCAGGTACATGCCCAGGAACAGGGCGAAGAACATGCCCTGCTGCTCTGGCCAGATGGGGAGTCCCAGGAGGAGGAATTCAGACACGCTGCTATTTTCCTGCCTCTTCATGCTCCTCTCCTGTCTGCTGTGAACAAAAGGATAGTAAAGTAGCACATTTTCACTACAGAGGCAGAAAATAATGAGTCCTTTCTGCTGGTGAATGTCAGTGTCTGCCTGCATTGCCATGTCCCTGCAAAACCCTTAAATGTATGGCGTTACCATGTAAAACAGGGAATTTACCAACCAAGAAGAGGTTTGATACAGAACAGAAACTGGCTCAGTGGCACTTTTCCATCATCTAGGAGAGGGGCCATCTCTAAGTCATAATTTGCAGCTGTGTCTTTTCAACAAAGAGAAAATGTCACAGCATCTTAGTAGAGGGATAGATAGTAAGTGAAAATCTCCCTCATTTCTATTCTGTTTCTGTACATTTAAGAACAATCCTATGGTTTGACTTTCAGATTGTGACATAATGATTTTTCTGAAATCTGACTTTAAAATCCTTTCCTAAGTAAAGTATAGGGAGGAAGTTTCAACAACAAATTCTCACAGGGAAGTGGATCAAAAATACATTGCCAAAGTTTCAATTATGTATAAAGGCTAAAGAGAAAAGAATCATATCTCTTGATTGAACTCAGAGGGTCGTATATCTCAGCCTTGCAATATCACTGCTTTACAAAGTAAAAATGTTACCGTCAGTCACATATTTTTTTTTACTAGTACTCATATTTATCATTATCTAATCTTCTCTTGATCCAACAAACTCTCCTGACCTCATGAATAGGCACACCCATAATAAAAAGAGTTGTCATCAAGAGTCAAAGTGATAAGCCATGATATGCCTTCTCCCCTTGTCTTTAGGTACTAGCATGAGAACTGACATAAATAAGACCACTTGTGTACATACATACATACACACACACACACACACACAAATACACACCTGCTATAGGGAAAGGAAACCAGCTACACTCTGAACTTTATGCTAATGTGATTTGGCTGCTGAGAGTAAGGACAGGTTTCTCAGTTTCTCCGTAGGACACCTGGAGACCATATGTAGCCAATTCTGTGGTCCTGAACCTCTTACCAGCATCAGAGAGAAAAAATCCATGAGCCTTGGAGTTTGTCTCCAAGGAGTTCATCTCCAAGTTCAGAATGGAGTGTGAACACTATCATCTGCCCAACAGGGAGAAGACTCAAGGGAACAGACCCCAAACTCCTGGTTAGAGACATGCATTAAACAAAGATTAATTGCTCAGTTTTCTTCTTACTCTCTCCAAGACAGACGCCCTCGGGCAGTCGTTCCTAAACTTTGATGTGCCACAGAATCCCCTAGGGAGCTTGTTAAAGTTGCAGATCCCAGCCCCACCTTCAGTGATGCTCTTTCTTGAACTCTGCAGCCAGGGAATTCTGATGCACATGGTCCTAAGGGCAGAGTTTGAGGAAACATTGTCCTTAGGAAGAACATCATGGTGATGCCCTGTGGATGTGAGCCCCCCAAAAGATGTAAAAGACCTTCTTACCCTTCCCTTAATGCTTCCCTGAATTAAGCCATAGCCTGGTATGTGAGCAGGGATTTATTTTCCAAGTGGAGATTCCCTTTTGATTTTCTGCTTTTAAAATTAATTCTTCTTCATGATGGAAACCCAAATACAATAACATAGATATGAATGGAAACAAGTACATCAAAGAACTTCACCCTTCTGTTATACATTTATCCTTCTAAAGTGGATTTTATTCAAGAAATTTTATATTTACATAAATGGGATTTATTTTATATGGTATTTTATAGCTTTCTTTTCCTATAAGAATATATCACAATAATATTTGCATATCTACTTCTATGCATATAAATATAAAGAATACATATAACATCAACATGTCAATCTACTTAAAATTTAAAAATTTTAGCTGCACTCTTTCTGAATAGTTCTGATGAACCAACTCATTGCAAAAGACACTGATGCTGGGAAAGATTGAGGGCAGGAAGTGAAACGGGTGACAGAGCATTAGATGGTTGGATGGCATCACCAACTCAATGGACATGAAAAGGGAAAGCAAGTGAAAGCCCTCAGTCATGTCCAACTCTTTGTGACCCCATGGACTATAGCCCGCCAGGTTCCTCTGTCCATGGAATTCTCCAGGCAAGAATACTAGAGTGGGTAGCCGTTGCCTTCTCCAGGGGATCTTCCCAACCCAGGTATTGACCCAAGTGCCCTGCATTACAGACGAATTTTTCACCATCTGAGCCACCAGGGAAGTGCAAGAACACTGGAGTGGGTATCCTATCCCTTCTCCAGTGGATCTTCCTGACCTAGGAGTTGAACGGGTGTCTCCTGCATTGCAGGCAGATTCTTTACCAGCTGAGTTACCAGGGAAGAGTTTGAGCAACTGTAGGAGGTGGTGAAGGACAGGGAAACCTGACATGCTGCAGTCCATGGAGTCACAAAGAGTTGGACACAACTTAATGTCTAAACAACAACAAAATTGTTGAATTAACTCAGTGATTCTTTAATGAAAAATCTTGAATTCTTTAATAAAGTTAAACCTTACTAAAGATTATACAATGCCTTGAAATCTTCTCTGTGTCAGTTGTCTGATCACGGTTACTTTCACATCTCCAAAGCTTCCAGTTTTACAGGCTCCATTATCATGATTCCCCCATGCCCGTGAGGAACTTCATGCTCCTTTGAAAACAGAAGAACCTAACTTTGAAATGTCCAGGAAAAATACATGAAGAATGGAAGGTTAAATTGAGCTCTGTGAAAAGAGAGGTAATAAAGCCAGACTGTCTTCATTCACCTAAGGGATTGCTTAAGTCAGAGCTTATAGAATGAAATAAATAAACAGTGAAGTAATTTGCTATTGTAATATTCTATACATGTATCAAATATCAAACTCCTTCCAACATTTTGATTTCCTTCTTTACACCCAAACAGACTAGAGCTGGGGACATACCACAGACTTAAATGTCACTCCAGATGCTGGTTACATATTGTTTAGTCTTACGTTTATGTATAAAGTTGGTAAAGATACTACATTTTGCATAGCACCAGCACACACACAAAATGACACCATAGAAGGACTGGGATAAAAACCAATGCTAAAAAAGACATAAACCTAATAATAATAGAGATAAAATGAACAAGTAAGAAGTAAACTTATCTTTAAAAAGGCAGAAAAAGAGGGAAAAGAAAACAAAAAAGAATCTCCCTCCAAATTGGTTTGCATTAAGTGATTTTGCAAGATAGCAGGATTACAAAGCTGATGAACAAAATCAAAAAATCAATGGTACTTTATATCCTAGCATGGAGAATTGAAAAGTTTTATGACACTATTTATAACAGTATAAAAACTGAAAAATACATATGGATGAATTTACCAAAATACCTGCAATACTAGTACATTAAAAAGCACAAAATATTTATGGTGAAATAAAGGAGATGAAAATAGAGATATACCTTGCACACAGACTAGATAATTCAATATTATCATAGAGCTGGTTCTCTCCCCCATTTGACCTACAGGGTCAACGCCATCAAAGCTAAAAACATTAGCAGCCTACTTTTTGAAGATACTTCTTAATTTTACACAGACATGAAAGGGAAACCATAATAATTTAAAATGAGAAAAAAACTGCCGGACTTACTTTACCTAATTTCAAAACTTTTATAATCCATAGCAAAGAAAATAATAATATTGGCATGAGAATAGGAATATAGATCAATAGAACAGTGAATAATTTTGAAATCAGTCAATACACACAAGGTCAATTAATAGTTTATGAATGCACCAAGGCAATTTAACGTGGCAAGGATATTGTTTCAGAAAATGATGTCAGCATGACTCAGTATCAATATGTCTGAAGTGAACATGGACTTTTGGCTGCACCACATGCAAAACATAACTTGAAACGGAGCAATTGTGTAAAACCTATAAGTATAAAACCATGGTGTAGGCAACATTTCCTTAGATAAGCCACAGAAGTCATGAACTCTTAAAAAAAACATAATCTTGACTTCGTAATAATAAAATGCATCTGCAATTCAAAAGAAACTCTTCTTTAAAAATTTTATTGGCGTATAATTACAATGTTTATTAGTTTCTGCTCTTGAGGAAAGTGAATTAGCCATACGTATACAATTCTGTTGTTGTTCAGTTGATCAGTCATGTCCAACTCTTTGCGACTGGATGGACTGCAGCATGCTAGGCTTCCCTGTCCCTTACCATCTCCCAGAGCTTGCTCAAACTCATGTCCACTGAGTCAATGATGCCATCCAACCATCTCATCCTCTGTTGTTCCATTCTCCTGCCTTCAATCTTTCCCAGCATCAAGGTCTTTTCCAATGAGTCAACTCTTCATATTAGGTGGCCAAAGTATTGGAGCTTCAGCATCAGTCCTTCCAATGATTATTCAGGACTGATCTCCTTTAGGATGGACTGGTTGGATCTCCTTGCAGTCCAAGGGACTCTCAAGAGTCTTCTTCAACACCACAGTTCAAAAGTGTCAATTCTTTGGCTCAGCTTTCTTTATGGTCCAACTCTCACATCCATGTATGACTACTGGAAAAACCATAGATTTGGACAGATCTTTGTTGGCTAAGTAATGTCTCTGCTTTTTAATATGCTGTCTAGGCTGGTCATAGCTTTTCTTCCAAGGAGTAAGGGTCTTTTAATTTCCTGGCTGCAATCACCACCTGCAGTGATTTTTGAGCCCAAGAAAATAAAGTCTGTTATGATTTCCATTGTTTTCCCATCTGTTTGCCATGTAGTGGCAGGACCTAATGCCATGATCTTAGTTTTTTGCATGTTGAATTTTAAATCAACTCTTTCACTTTCCTTTTTCACCTTCATCAAGAGGCTCCTTAGTTCCTCTTGGTTTTCTACCATAAGGCTGGTGTCATCTGCATATCTGAGGTTATTGATATTCCTCTTGGCAATGTTGATTCCAGCTTGTGCTTCATCCATACTGGCATTTCTCATGATGTCCTCTGCATAGAAGTTAAATAAACAGGGTGACAATAAACAGCCTTGAGGTACTCCTTTCCCAATTTGGAGCCAGTCCATTGTTCCATGTCCAGTTCTAAATGTTACCTCTTGACCTGCATTCAGGTTTCTCAGGAGGCAGGTCAGATGGTCTGGTATTCCCATCTCTGAAGAATTTCCCAAAGCTTGTTGTGATCCACACAGTCAAAGGCCTTAGTGCAGTCAAAGAAACAGAAAAGAAAGTAGAAAGAAAGCGAAGTTGCTCAGACATGCACAAGTCTATGAGACCCTGTGGACTGTAGCCTGTCAAGTTCCTATGTCCATGGGATTCTCCAAGCAAGACTATTGGAGTGGGTTGCCATTTCCTTTTCCAGGGGATCTTCCTGACCCAGGGATCAGACCCGGGTCTTCCACATTGCAGGCAGATGCTTTACTCTCTGAGCCACCAGGGAATGAAGCAGAGGTAGATATTTTTCTGGAATTCTCTTGCTTTTTCTATGATTGAACAGATGTTGGCAATGTGATCTCTGGTTCCTCTGCAGTTTCTAAATCCAGTTTGAACATTTTTAAGTTCTTGGTTCACATACTGTTGAACCAGTCTAGCTTGGAGAATCTTGAGAATTACTTTGCTAGCATGTGAAATGAGTGCAACTGTGCAGTTGTTTGAAAATTCTTTGACATTGCCCTAATTTGGAACTGGAATGAAAACGGACATTTTCCATTCCTATGGCCATTGCTGAGTTTTCCAAATTTGCTGGAATATGGAGCTCAGCACTTGAACAGCGTCATCTTTTAGGATTTGAAATAACTCAGCTGGAATTCCATCACTTCCACTAGCTTTGTTTGTAGTGATGCTTCCTAAGACCCACTTGACTTTGCACTCCAAGATGTCTGGCTCTAGGTAAGTGACCACACCATCATGGTTATCTGGGTTATTCAGATTTTTTTGTATAGTTCTCTTGTATATTCTTGTCATCTCTTCTGAATATCTTCTTCTTCAGTCAAGTCCATACCATTTGTGTTCTTTATTGTGCCCATCTTGGCGTGACATGTTCCATTGGTATTTCTAATTTTCTTGAAGCGATTTCTAGTCTTTCCCATTCTGTAGTTTACATCTATTTCTTTGCATTGTTTACTTAGGATTTCTTATCTCTCCTTGGTATTCTATTTAATATATAGTAAAGGCAATGGCAACCCACTCCAGTACTCTTGCCTGGAAAATCCCATGGGCGGAGGAGCCTGGTAGGCTGCAGTCCATGGGGTCGTGAAGAGTCAGACATGAATGAGAGACTTCACTTTCACTTTCATGCATTGGAGAAGGAAATGGCAACCCACTCCACTGTTCTTGCCTGGAGAGTCCCAGGGTTGGGGGAGCCTGGTGGGCTGCTGTCTATGGGGTCGCACAGAGTCTGACATGACTGAAGCGACTTAGCAGCAGCAACACATTACTGCTGCTGCTGCTGCTGCTGCTGCTGCTGCTGCTAAGTCACTTCAGTTGTCTCCGACTCTGTGTGACTCCACAGATGGCAGCCCACCAGGCTCTTCTGTCCATGGGATTTTCCAGGCAAGAACACTGGAGTAGGGTGCCATCACCTTCTCCCAACACACAATACTGCTATGTATTAAAATACAAAAATTTAATATAACACTACTATATTTTATTTTATTATTTTTTTAATATGCCCAACCTTGTTTTTCCTTTTTTTAATATAAATTTATTTATTTTAATTGGAGGTTAATTACTTTACAATATTGTATTGGTTTTGCCATACATCAACATGAATCCGCCACAGGTATACACGTGTTCCCCATCCTGAACCCCCCTCCCTCCTCCCTCCCCGCTTAAATATAACAGTTTAGCACAGGGAACTGTACAGCACAGAGAACTCTTCTCAACACTCTGTGGTGGATTTCCTTTCCATTTAGGTCACCACGGAGCACTGAGAAGAGTTCCCTCTGCTATACAGTAAGTTCTCATTAGTTATCTTTATAATACATAGTACTAAATGTCTGGTTGTTGTTTTTTTTTTTTATCTCCGGTTCTTCGCCTTTTCTAAACCCAGCATGGACATCTGGAAGTTCTCAGTTTGCATAATGCTGAAGCCTAGCATGCAGGTTTTTGAGAATAATCTTACTAGCATAGGAGATGAGAACAAATGTCTGGTGGTTTGAAAGGAAAGGAGTTAGACAAGGTTGCTTACTGTCACCCTGTTTATTTAACTTATGGGCTGAGCACACCATGAGAAATGCCGGCTGGATGAGTTATATGCTAGAATCAAGATTGGCGGGAGAAACATCAACAATTTCAGATGGGAGGATGATACCACTCTAATGGCAGAAAACAAAAAGGAACAAAAAGAACCTCTTGATGAAGGTGAAGGAGGAGGGTGAAAAACCAGATGAAATCTAAATATTAAAAAAAAAAACCAAGATCACGATTGCCTGGAAAAATATCAATAACCTCAGATATGCAGATGACATCACCCTTATGGCAGAAAGTGAAGAGGAACTAAAAGCCTCTTGATGAAAGTGAAAGAGGAGAGTGAAAAAGTTGGCTTAGAGCTCGATATTCAGAAAACTAAAATCATGGCATCTGGACCCATCACTTCATGACAGATAGATGGGGAAACAGTGGAAACCATGTCAGACTTTATTTGGGGGGGGGGCTCCAAAATCACTGCAGATAGTGACTGCAGCCATGAAATTAAAAGATGCTTATTCCTTGGAAGGAAAGTTATGACCAACCTAGATAGCATATTGAAAAGCAGAGATACTACCTTGCCAACAAAGGTCTGTCTAGTCAGGGTTATGGTTTTTCCAGTAGTCATGTATGGATGTGAGAGTTGGACTGTGAAGAAAGCTGAGCACCAAAGAATTGATGCTTTTGAACTGTGGTGTTGGAGAAGACTCTTAGGAGTCCCTTGGACTGCAACCAGTCCATTCTAAAGGAGATCAGTCCTGGGTGTTCATTGGAAGGACTGATGCTGAAGCTGAAACTCCAGTACTTTGGCCACCTCATGAGAAGAGTTGACTCATTGGAAAAGACTCTGATGCTAAGAGGGATTGGGGGCAGGAGGAGAAGGGGACGACAGAGGATGAGATGGCTGGATGGCATCACCGACTCGATGGACATAAGTTTGAGTAAACTCCAGGAGTTGGTGATGGACCGGGAAGCCTGGCGTGCTGTGATTCATGGGGTTGCAAAGAGTCAGACACGACTGAGCGGCTGAACTGAACTGAACTGAACTGAATATTCCATTGTGTATATGTACCACATCTTCTTTGTCCATTCATCTGTTGATGGACATCTAGGGTGCTTCCATGTTCTAGCTATTGTAAATAGTGCTGCAATGAACACTGGGGGTACATATGTCTTTTTCAACTTTGGTTTCACTTGGGTATATGCCTAGGAGTGGGATTGCTGGGTCATGTGGCGGTTTTATTCCTAGTTTTTTAAGGAATCTCCATACCATCTTCCATAGTGGCTGTATCAATTTACATTCCCACTAACAGTTATGTGCCACATTTTTATCTATTCCTCTTTCATATACGTTTACTGTTGTTGTCGTTCAGTTGCCCAGTCATGTCTGACTCTTCATGACCCCATGGACTGCAGCATGTCAGGCCTCCCTGTCTCTCACCATCTCCTGGAGTTTTCCAGAGTTCATGTCCATTGCATCAGTAATGCTATTGAAACATCTTACCCTTGTCTCACTCTTCTCCTTCTGCCTTCAGTCTTTCTCAGCATCAGGGTCTTTTCCAGTGAGCTAGCTGTTCACATCCGGTGACCAAAGTATTGGAGCCTTTTTCACCCTCCTCTTTCACTTTCATCAAGAGGCTTTTTATTTCCTCTTCACTTTCTGCCATAAGGGTGATGTCCTCTGCATATCTGAAGTTATTGATATTTCTCCCAGCAATCTTGATTCCAGCTTGTGTTTCTTCCAGTCCAGTGTTTCTCATGATGTACTCTGCATAGAAGTTAAATAAGCAGAGTGACAATATACAGCCTTGACGTACTCCTTTTCCTATTTGGAACCAGTCTGTTGTTCCATGTCCAGTTCTAACTGTTGCTTCCTGAACTGCATACAGGTTTCTCAAGAAGCAGGTCAGGTGGTCTGGTATTCCCATCTCTTTCAGAATTGTCCACAGTCTATTGTGATCCACACAAAGGCTTTGGCATGGTCAATAAAGCAGAAATAGATGTTTTTCTGGAACTCTCTTGCTTTTTCCATGATCCAGTGGATGTTGGCAATTTGATCTCTGGTTCCTCTGCCTTTTCTAAAACCAGCTTGAACATCTGGAAGTTCATGGTTCACGTATTGCTGAAGCCTGGCTTGGAGAATTTTGAGCGTTACTTTACTAGCGTGTGAGATGAGTGCAATTGTGCGGTAGTTTGCGCATTCTTTGGCATTGCCTTTCTTTGGGATTGGAATGAAAACTGACCTTTTCCAGTCCTGTGGCCACTGCTGAGTTTTCCAAATTTGCTGGCATATTGAGTGCAGCACTTTCACAGCATCATCTTTCAGGATTTGAAATAACTCAACTGGAATTCCATCACCTTCACTAGCTTTGTTCCTAATGATGCTTTCTAAGGCCCACTTGACTTCACATTCCAGGATGTCTGGCTCTAGATTAGTGATCACACCATCATGATTATCTGGGTCTTGAAGCTCTTTTTTGTATAGTTCTTCTGTGACTTCCTTGGTGGCTCAGATGGTAAAGCATCTGTCTACAATGCAGGAGACCTGGGTTCAAGCCCTGGATTGGGAAGATCCCCTGGAGAAGGAAATGGCAATCCACTCCAGCACTGTTGCCTGGAAAATCCCATGGACAGAGGAGCCTGGTACACTACAGTCTATGGGTCACAAAGAGTTGGACACGACTGAGCAACTTCACTTCACTTCACTTCTGTGTATTCTTGCCACCTCTTCTTAATATCTTCTGCTTTGGTTAGGTCCATACCATTTCTGTCCTTTATCGAGCCCATCTTTGCATGAAATGTTCCCTTGGTATCTCTAATTTTCTTGAAGAGATCTCTAGTCTTTCCCATTCTGTTGTTTGCCTCTATTTCTCTGGATTGATCACTGAAGAAGGCTTTCTTATGTCTCCTTGCTATTCTCTGGAACTCTGCATTCAGATGCTTATATCTTTCCTTTCCTCCTTTGCTTTTTGCTTCTCTTCTTTTCATGGATATTTGTAAGGCCTCCCCAGGCAGTCATTTTGCTTTTTTGCATTTCTTTTCCATGGGGATGGTCTTGATCCTTGTCTCCTGTACAATGTCACGAACTTCTGTCCATAGTTCGTCAGGCACTCTGTCTATTAGATCTAGTCCCTTAAATTTATTTCTCACTTCCACTGTATAATCATAAGGGATTTTATTTAGGTCATACCCGAATGGTCTAGCAGTTTTCTCCACCTTCTTCAATTTAAGTCTGAATTTGGCAATAAGGAGTTCTGATCTGAGCCACAGTCAGCTCTCGGTCTTGTTTTCGCTGACTGTATAGAGCTTCTCCATCTTTGGCTGCAAAGAATATAATCAATCTGATTTCAGTGTTAACCACCTGGTGATGTCCACATGTAGAGTCCTCTCTTGTGTTGTTGGAAGAGAGTGTTTTTTATGACCAGTGAGTTCTCTTGACAAAACGCTGTTAGCCTTTGCCCTGCTTCATTCCGTACTCCAAGGCCAAATTTGCCTGTTACTCCAGGTGTTTCTTGACTTCCTTCTTTTGCATTCCAGTCCCCTATAATGAAAAGGACATCTTTTTTGGGTGTTAGTTCTAAAAAACCTTGTAGGTCTTCATAGAACCGTTCAACTTCAGCTTCTTCAGTGTTACTGGTTGGGGCATAGACTTGAATTACCTTGATATTGAATGGTTTGCCCTGGAACGAGCAGAGACCGCTCTGTCGTTTTAGAGATTGCATCCAAGTACTGCATTTCGAACTCTTTTGTTGACCATGATAGCTATTCCATTTCTTCTGAGGGATTCCTGCCCGCAGTAGTAGATATGATGATGATCTGAGTTAAATTCACTCATTCCAGTCCCTTTTAGTTTGTTGATTCCTAAAATGTCAATGTTCACTCTTGCCATCTCCTGTTTGACCACTTCCAATTTGTCTTGATTCATGGACCTAACATTCCAGGTTCCTATGCAATAAATATTGCTCTTTACATCATCGGACCTTGCTTCTATCACCAGTCACATCCATAACTGGATATTGTTTTTGCTTTGGCTCCATCCCTTCATTCTTTTTTTTTTTTTTTTTAGTTTAAACACATTACTAAAACTCCATCAAATTTTATTATAAATGAACAATATTTTCCATATTATGACAAGTCTTGTCATTTTCCTTCAACCAGACATTATTTAAATTTAGAACCTTGTGATTCTTACATGTTAATAACACCACCCACTTACCTATGTCTTCTGGAGTTATTTCTCCACTGATCTCCGGTAGCATATTGGGCACCTACCGACCCAGGGAGTTCCCCTTTCTGTAGCCTATCATTTTAACTTTTCATACTGTTCATGGGGTTCTCAAGGCAAGAATATTGAAGTGGTTTGCCATTCTCTTCTCCAGTGGACCACATTCTGTCAGACCTCTCCATCATGACCCTCCCATCTTAGATGGCCCCCACACAGCATGGCTTAGCTTTTTGAGTTAGACAAGGCTGTGGTCCATGTGATCAGACTGGCTAGTTTTCTGTGGTTTTGGTTTCAGTGTGTCTGCCCTCTGATGCCCTCTCGCAACACCTACCATCTTACTTGGGTTTCTCTTACCTTGGACGTGGGGTATCTCTTCATGGCTGCTCCAGCAAAGCGCAGCCACTGCTCCTTACCTTGGATGAGGGGTATCTCTTCACTGCCACCCCTCCTGACCTTCGACGTGGAGTAGCTCCTCTCACCCCTCCTTGCCCATGCAGCCACCGCTCCTTGGACATAGGGTTGCTCTTCTCAACCACCTCCCCTGACCTCGGACATGGGGTAGCTCCTCTCAGCCAGTAATGGAATATTACTCAGCCATAAAAAGAAACACATTTGAGTCAGTTCTAATGAGGTGGATGAACCTAGAGCGTATTATACAGAGTGAAGTAAGTCATAAAGAGAAAGATAAATATCACATACTAATGCATATATATGGAATCTAGAAAGATGGTACCAAATAATTTATTTGCAGGGCAGCAGTGGAGAAACAGACATGGAGAACAGATTTATGGACATGGGGAGAGGGGAGGAGAGGATTTGAGGTATGAAGATGTGGCAGATATACACAATGGAATATTACACATCCAAAAAATGGATCAAATTGTGCCATTTTCTGAGACATAGACTGACCTACAGACTGTCATATAGAGTGAAGTAAGTCAGAAAGAGAAAAAATATATCATATGCTAATGCATATATATGGAATCTGGAAAACAGTACTGATGAACCTATTTCTAGGTCAGGAATAGAGATGCTAACAGACGCACAGAACAGACCTATGGACACACCAGGGAAGGAGAGGGTGGCACAAATTGGGATATTAGGATTGACACATATACACTACCATGTGTAACATAGACAGCTAGTGGGAAGCAGCTATATAACACAGGGAACTTAGCTCAGTGACTGTGATGACCTAGATGGGTGAGAAGGCTGGGTGGTGAGAGGCAGACTCAAGAGGGAGGGAATACATGTATACTTACAGCTGATTCGTGTTGCTGTACATCAGAACCAACACAACATTCTAAAGCAATTATCCTCCATGCAAAGTAAAAAAAAATAAAATAAAATCTGAAAAAAGAAAAATAAATAAAATACAAAATTAAGTAAAATATGTAAATGAGAGGAGAAACATAAGTACTGCCAGCTGTGCAATTTCTCAGTTTAATACACAAAATTTATAATCAAGAATATCAACTTAAAATTAACAATTTATGCTAATGAATTGTAAGGAAGTAGACAATAACTGTCATAGGATGCAATCCAAGTTATAAAATATTAACTGAGAATTTATTCCATGCCAGGATCTGGGGTTCTGTTAACACATGTGTCTGTTATAAGATGAACAAATGTCATTGAGATAAGACTTTTGCCCTGTGCAAGAGTCTCTCCAGGGCCCCCTTCATGTCCCTGTTCCTGAGGCTATAAATGAAGGGGTTCAGCAGTGGAGTGACCACTGTGTACATCACAGAGGCGACGGTGCTCTTGTCCCTGGAGGTGCTGGATGACGGGAAAAAATACAGTCCAATAATTGTTCCATAATACAGAGACACCACAGAGAGGTGGGAGCCACATGTGGACAATGCTTTGCAGATCCCCTTGGTGGAGGGGACCTTCAGGATGGTGGCCCCAATGTGTCCGTAAGAGATCAGGATGCATATTAATGGGAGGACGATGACGGCCACTCCTACTGTGAAAATGGCCAGCTCATTGAGGGATGTGTCTGAGCAGGAGAGCTTCAGCAGGGCATCAAGGTCACAGAAGAAATGGGGGATGCTGTGGTCAGCACAAAAGGACAGCCGGGTCAGGAGGAGGGTGTGACACAGGGCATTGGCACAGGAGAGAATCCAGGACACAGTTACTAGTAAGGTGCACAGCCCCTGTCCCATGATGGTGCTGTAGTGGAGAGGGTGGCAGATGGCCACATACCGATCATAGGCCATCGAGGTGAGCAGGAAATTGTCCAAATCAGTAAAAAATATGAAAAAATACAGCTGTGTTATGCACCCTGCATAGGGGATGGATTGATCCAGAGTGTGCATGTTTATCAGCATTTTAGGGACGGTGACAGATGAAAAGGAGACGTCAGTGAGGGCCAAGTGGCTGAGGAAGAAGTACATGGGGGTGTGGAGGCGAGGGTCCAGCCTGATGAGCAGGATGATGAGCAGGTTGCCCAGAACCGTGGTCAGGTACATGCCCAGGAACAGGGCGAAGAACATGCCCTGCTGCTCTGGCCAGATGGGGAGCCCCAGGAGGAGGAACTCGGACACGCTGCTCTGGTTCTCCTTCCTCATGCTCCTCTCCTGTCTGCTGGGGAGAAAGGACAGTGAAAGAAGCAGAAACTAACAATCAGGCACATCAAAATGAATCCCTAGCATAGCAGAGGGATGATAAGTTAAAATCTACCTCATTTCTATTTTGTTTCTCTACCTTTAAAAACAGTCATAAGGTTTGAACTTTAGGTTGTGACATATTGAACTTTTGAAATTTGAAAATCCTTTAGTAAGTATAGTGAGGAAGTTTCAATAAATTCTCAAAGGAAAGTGGATCAAAAATAAATAGTCAAAGTTTCCATTATGTATAAAGACTGAAGGAAAAAGAAGCTTATCTGCTGGTTGAACTCAGAGTGCCTTAGAGCTCAGTCTTGCAATATCACTGCTTTACGAAGCAAACTTATTACTGGCAGTTGCATATTTTTACTAGTACTCGTATTTTTCATTCTCCAGTCTCCTCCTGATCCAACAAGTTCCCATGACCCCTTGAACTTCCACAATTCATAGTAAAAAATGCTGTTGTCAATAGGTGTCAAAGAGATATACCGTGATATGTCTTTTCCTCCACCACCATCTTTAGAAACTTATAATAAGAAATGACATAAGCCAAGAGCACAAAGAGGTGATGACCACCTGTACACATACACACACACACACACACACACACACACACACACACACACAGTTGCTTTTGGTTGAAAGAGACTAAGTTCTACTCTGAACTTTATGCTCAAGTGATCTAGTTGCAGGGAATAAGGACTGGTTTCTCAGCTTCTCTGGGCCTTCCCTGGTGGCTCAGATGGTAAAGAACCTGCCTGCAATCCAATGAGGGAGACCCCGGTTCAATTTCTGGGTTGGGAAGATCCCCTGGAGAAGGGAATGGCAACCCACTCCAGTATTCTTGCCTGGAGAATTCTATGGACAGAAAAGCCTGGTGGCTACAGCCAGTGGGGTCACAGAGAGTCAGACAAAATGGCTTCAGCTTCTCGATAGGATACTCCAAGACCAGATTTAGCCATCACATCTGTGGTCCCGAACCTCTCACCAGGGACTTCCTTGGTGGCTCAGATGGTAAAGCGTCTGTCTACAATGCCGGAGACCCAGGTTCGAGTCCTGGGTTGGGAAGATCCCCTGGAGAAGGAAATGGCAATCCACTCCAGTACTATTGCCTGGAAAATGCCATGGATGGAGGAGTCTCGTAGGCTACAGTCTATGGGGTCGCAGAGTCGGACATGACTGAGCGACTTCACTTCACTTTCACTTACTTTCTGTGGTCCCAAACCTCTCACCAGCATCAGGGCTAAATAAGCAGACTCCTCAATCCACAGTTTCAGAAATGGAAATATTAAGACTATGCTCTGCCCACCAGGGAGGGGACCACAGGGACTGGGCACCAAGTTCTTGGCTAGAGACATGCATTAAACATCTATTAATTACTCAGTTTTCTTTATACTCCCTTCAGGAAAGATGCTCCCAGGCAGTGGTCCCTAAACTTCAACATTCCCCAGAATCCCTTGGGAGCTTGTTAACGATGAAGATCCCAGCTCCACCTCCAGTGATGCTCATTCAGGAGCTCCAGGGCCAGGGAATTCTGAGGCATGTGATTCTAAGCGCCGACATTGAGGAAACACTGTCCTGAGGAAGAACATCAGGGTGATGCCCTGTGGGTGTGTGCCCAAAGGAGATATGGAAAGATCTCCTTACTGCCCCTTCCCCATGGCTTAATGTTTCCTCTAGTTAGGTCATAGCTTGGATATAGGGATGGATTTTTTTCTCCCAAGTGGGAATTCCTTTTCGATTTGATGCGTTTAAAATTAATTCTGCTTTATGATGGGAATCCAAATACAATAACATAGACATAAAAACAAAGGAGAAAGTCAAAGTACTTCACTCATCCATTATTTATTTATCCTTCTAAGATGGTTTTTTAAATTAATTTATTTTAATTAGAGGGTAATTACTTTACAATATTGTGATGGTTTTTACCTTACATCAACATGAATCAGCCATAGGTATACATATTTCCATAAATGAACTTTACTTTATATGATAATTTATAGTTTTCTTTTCCTAATGTAATTTATTATAATAATTGTGTATATACTTCTATTCATTTCAATACATAATGCATCTGTTCTTCAAAACAAACCCTTTTGAAAAAAATTTTATTGGACTACAGTTGCTTTACAATGCTGTGTTATTTTCTGCTATACAGGAAAATGAATCAGCCATATGCATACATACATCCCTCTGTTTTTGGATTTCCTCCCCATTTAGGTCACCATAGAGCATTGAGCTGAGTTCCTTATGATCTACAGTATGTTCTCATTAGTTATCTTTTTTATACATAGTAGTAAATGTCCATCAAGAGAGGAGTAGATAAAGATTTGGCACTTACATACAATGGAATATTAATCAGCCATAAAATGGAACAAAATTGTTCCATATAAGGAGACATGGATGGACTTACAGACTGTCATACAGAGTGAACTAAGTCAGAAAGAGAAAAACAAATATCATATATTAACACAAAAAAAATGGGAAGGACTGATGCTGAAGGTGAAACTCCAATACTTTGGCCACCTGATGCAAAGAACTGACTCATCGGAAAAGACCCTGATGTTGGGAAAGATTGAAGGTGGGAGGAGAAGGGGATGACAGAGGATGAGATGGTTGGATGGAACCACCAACTCAATGGACATGCATTTGAGTAAGCTGCAGGATTTGGGGATGGACAGGGAAGCCTGACATGTTGCAGCCCATGGGGTCACTAAGAGTAGGACACAACTGAGTGACTGAACTGAACTGAACTGAACACAAAGGAAATTCAAAATAGAAAGACAGGCTTCAGACTGGCAGAAAATATTCTCAAAATGTATTTCTGATAAAGACTTGAATCCAGAACATATACAAAAGACAAGCAATCCAATTATTTGGAAAAAAAAATGTGAAAAATTTAAACAGATATCTCACCAAAGGAAGATATATAGCAAATTAGTGTATATAAAGACACTCAATGTCATTAGTCATTAGATTAATGGAAATGAAAACCACAATGATATAGGACAACAAACCCACTACAATGGCCAAAATTCAGATAAATGGCAATTCCTAGTGGTAGTGAGGATGTTAGAACTCTCATACATTACAGGCAGTATTGCATAATATAGAACTGTTTAGGAAATAGTTTGTCAGTTTCTCCTGTAGTTAAATATACCCTTGGCCCTGCAATTCCACCCTTAGGGATTTATGCAAAAGAAATATAAATTTCTCACACAAAGATCTGAATGTACAGCTATGTGCAACTGTGCTGTATTTAGTCAGGCAGTTGTGTCTGACTCTTTGCAGCTCCGTGGACTGTAGTCTGCCAGGCTCTTCTGTCCATGGGGATTCTCTAGGCAAGAATATTGGAGGGGGTTGCCATGCACTCCTCCAGGGGAACTTCACAACCCAGGGATTGAGTCTAGGTCTTCCACATTGCAGGCAGGTTTTTCACTGTCTAACCCACCAGAGAGCCCATGAACACTGGAGTGGGTAGCCTATCCCTTCTCCAGTAATCAAAGTGGGGTCTCCTGCATGCAGGCAGATTCTTTACCAGCTGAGCTACCAGGGAAACCCACACAGCTATACACATACTCATATATTGGTACATATGGCAAAGGTGATCCTGAAATGCCACAAAGAAAAGATGGATTTTCAACAAAGGGTGCTAGGGTAGTTGAATATTCATAGAGAAGAAAAATGAATTATAATTCACACCATAGGAGAATCAAAGATGGCGGAGGAATAGGACGGGAAGACCACTTTCTCCCTCACAAATTCCTCAAAAGAACATTTCAACGCTGAGCAAACTCCACAAAACAACTTCTGTAGGCTGGCAGAGGACATCAGGCAACCAGAAAAGCAGATCATTCTCTTCAAAAACAGGTAGGAAAAAATATAAAAGATGAAAAAGGAGACAAAGGAGGTGGGGAGGGAGCTCCGTCCTGGGAAGGGAAGCCCGTCCCGGGAAGGGAATTTTAAGAAGAGAGGTTTCCAAACACCAGGAAACACTCTCCCTGCCGAGTCTGTGGCGAGCCTTGGAAACACAGAGGGCAACATAACAGGAAGGGAAAAATAAATAAATAATTAAAACCAAGAGATTACAAGCCCACCAGTAACTCCCCCAGCGGAAAAGCAGCACAGACACCTGCATCCGCCATTGGGAAGTGGGGGCAGGGCAGGGACGTGCGGGAGGCTCGGGCTGCAGTGCTTTGTCAGAATCGGGCAGGAACGCCCGACGCACAACCAGAACAATCTAACTTGGGCTAGCAAACCAGACTGTGGGGTAGCTACCACGTGAAAAGCTCGAACATAAGATACTGCCAGGACCGAGCACAGAACAAAGGACGGAATGGAAAAAGCCGGCTGCAGACCATCCCCCACCGGGGACAGGCAGCCAGAGCCATAAGGACTGGCAAGGGGCAATTGCAGACCCAGAGAGACCTTACTTACCTAACTGCAAGCAGGCTTCTTTGCTAAGACTTCTGGGGGTGCTGGACAGTCACCATCTGCCTCACAAGGGGTGCTAGCAGTCCACCCAGAAAACTGAGCAGCAGAGGCAGAAAAGGCGACAAGTCGCAGCGAACGTGCTCGCCAAACTCCTGAGCTACTCGGACCTGGGAAGGGCACAAAACGCAGTCGCAACTGAATCTGTGCCTCTGAGGGCTGCCTGAGTGCTGAACCTGAGCGGCTTAGACTGGGGAAGTGCACGCAGCCTAGGGCCAGCCTCAGACGGTTCCCGGCTGAGCATCGTAGATGCTCCCTGCCGCGAGCAGGGACAGGTCAAGCGGGGCTGAGACACTGTGTGCACATGACAGTGCTATTTGTTTGCAGCATCCCCCCTCTCCACAGTGCGACTGAACTAGTGAGCCTAAAAAACCAGCAAACAGAAGAAGTTAAACAGAGGGAACTGCCTTGGAAGTGACCCCACACTGCCCACAACATCAGAGAAGAGCCAGAAATATTTTTACTATTTTTAAAATCATTCCTTTTTTTTCTAACTTTTTTAAATTGTTAAGTCTTTTATTTCTCCTCTAATTTTTATTTCTATAACTTACTATTACTATTTTAAAAAAAGACTTTTTTTTTTTAAGGCAAACACCATATATAGTCTTTGGGTGGTTGTTGGTGTGTTTTCTTGTTTTGTTTTGTTTTTTTTTTTGTTAATAATTCTTGTTTTTGTTTTTGTTTTTCTCTCTCTTTTTTTCTTTCTTCCTTTTTCCTTCTGCTTCTTTTCTTTAATATTGTATTTTTGAAAATCCAACCTCTACTATAGATTTTCAATCTTTGCTCTTTGATTTTTGTTGTCAATTTTGTACATTTAAAAACCCAAACTTCACTACCCAATTTTACCTGAGAGCGAGATTACTGGCTTGACCACTCTCTCCTCCTTTGGACTGTCCTTTTTCTCCACCAGGTGTCCTCTGTCTCTTTCCTCCCCCATCTCTTCTCTATCCAACTCTGTGAATCTCTGTGTGTTCCAGACCTAAGGAACTGGTTACTGGCAGGATTTGTCTCTCTCCTTCTCATTCCTCTCTCTTATCCTCCTAGCCACCTCTGTCTACTTCCTCCATCTCCTTTTCCCTGTATAACTCCATAAATACCTCTAAGCGGTCCAGACTATAGAGCGCACATAAGGAAGTGACTACTGGCTAGCTTGCTCTCTCCTCTTTTGATCTCACCCCATCTCATTCCAGTCACCTCTAACTACCCCCTCCCTCTTCTCTTCTCCTTGTAACTCAGTGAACTTCTCTGAGTGTCCCTCAATGTGGAGAAACTTTTCATCTTTAACCTAGATGTTTTATCATCGGTGCTGTATAGATGGAGAAGTCTAGAGGCTACTGTAAAAATAAAACTGAAAACCAGAAGCAGGAGGCTTAAGTCCAAAGCCTGAAAACATTAGAGAACTCTTGAAGTCAGGGAACATTAAGCAATAGGAGCTCATCAAATGCCTCCATACCTACACTGAAACCAAGCTCCACCCAAGGGCCAACAAGTTCCAGAACAAGACATACCTCTCAAATTCTCCAGCAACACAGGAACACACCACTGAGCTTCAATATACAGGCAGCTCAAAGTTATTCCAAAACCTTTGATGTCTCATAACCCATTACTGGTCACTCCACTGCACTCCAGAGAGAAGAAACCCAGCTCCACCCACCAGAACTCCAACACAAGCCTTCCTAACCAGGAAACCTTGACAAGCCACTGATAGAACCCCACCCACAGTGAGGAAGCTCCATAATAAAGAGAACTCCACAAATTATCAGAATATAAAAAGGCCACCCAAAACACAGCAATATAACCAAGATGAAGAGACAGAGGAATACTCAGCAGGTAAAGCAACAGGAGAGTTGCCCACCAAACCAAACAAAAGAAGAAGAGATAGGGAATCTACCTGAGAAAGAATTCCGAATATTGATAGTGGAAATGATCCAAAATCTTGAAATCAAAATGGAATCACAGACAAATAGCCTAGAGACAAGGATTGAGAAGATGCAAGAAAGGTTTAACAAGGACCTAGAAGAAACAAAAAAGAGTCAAAATATAATGAATAACGCAATAAATGAGATCAGAAACACTCTGGAGGCAACAAATAGTAGAATAATGGAGGCAGAAGATAGGATTAGTGAAATAGAAGATAGAATGGTAGAAATAAATGAATCAGAGAGGAAACAAGAAAAATGAATTAAAAGAAATGAGGACAATCTCAGAGACCTCCAGGAAAATATGAAACACTCCAACATTCGAATTATAGGAGTCCCAGAAGAAGAAGACAAAAAGAAAGACCATGAGAAAATCCTTGAGGAGATAATAGTTGAAAACTTCCCTAAAATGGGGAAGGAAATAATCACCCAAGTCCAAGAAACACAGAGAGTTCCAAATAGGATAAACCCAAGGCGAAACACCCCAAGACACATATTAATCAAATTAACAAAGATCAAACACAAAGAACAAATATTAAAAGCAGCAAGGGAAAAACAACAAATAACACACAAGGGGATTCCCATAAGGATAACAGCTGATCTTTCAATAGAAACTCTTCAGGCCAGGAGAGAATGGCAAGACATACTTAAAGTGATGAAAGACAATAACCTACAGCCCAGATTACTGTACCCAGCAAGGATCTCATTCAAATACGAAGGAGAAATCAAAGCTTTACAGACAAGCAAATGCTGAGAGAATTCAGCACCACCAAACCAAGCTCTCCAACAATTTCTAAAGGATATTCTCTAGACAGGAAACACAAAAAGGGTGTATAAACCCGAACCCAAAACAATAAAGTAAATGGTAACGGGATCATACTCATCAATAATTACCTTAAACGTAAATGGGTTGAATGCCCCAACCAAAAGGCAAAGACTGGCTGAATGGATACAAAAACAAGACCCCTCTATATGCTGCTTACAAGTGACCCACCTCAAAACAAGGGACACATACAGACTGAAAGTGAAGGGCTGGAAAAGATATACCACGCAAATAGAGACCAAAAGAAAGCAGGAGTGGCAATACTCATATCTGATAGAATAGACTTTAAAACAAAGGCTGTGAAAAGAGACAAAGAAGGCCACTACATAATGATCAAAGGAACAATCCAAGAAGAAGATATAACAATTATAAATATATATGCACCCAATATAGGAGCACCACAATATGTAAGACAAATGCTAACAAGTATGAAAGGGGAAATCAACAATAACACAATAATAGTGGGAGACTTTAATACCCCACTCACACCTATGGACAGATCAACTAAACAGAAAATTAACAAAGAAACGCAGACTTTAAATGATACATTAGATCAGTTAGACCTAATTGATATCTATAGGACATTTCACCCCAAAACAATGAATTTCACCTTTTTTTCAAGTGCTCATGGAACCTTCCCCAGGATAGATCACATCCTGGGCCATAAATCTAAACTTGATAAATTGAAAAAAATAGAAATCACTCCAAGCATCTTTTCTGACCATAATGCATTAAGATTAGATCTCAATTCCAGGAGAAAAACTATTAAAAATTCCAACATATGGAGGTTGAACAACACACTTCTGAATAACCAACAAATCACAGAAGAAATCAAAAAAGAAATCAAAATGTGCATAGAAACTAATGAAAATGAAAACACAACAACCCAAAACCTGTGGGACACTATAAAAGCAGTGCTAAGAGGAAAGTTCATAGCAATACAGGCATACCTCAAGAAACAAGAAAAAAGTCAAATCAATAACCTAACTTTACAACTAAAGCAACTAGAAAAGGAAGAATTGGAGAACCCCAGAGTTAGTAGAAGGAAAGAAATCTTAAAAATTAGGGCAGAAATAAATGCAAAAGAAACAAAAGAGACCATAGCAAAAATCAACAAAGCCAAAAGCTGGTTCTTTGAAAGGATAAATAAAATTGACAAACCATTAGCCAGACTCATCAAGAAGCAAAGAGAGAAAAATCAAATCCATAAAATTAGAAATGAAAATGGAGAGATCACAACAGACAACACAGAAATACAAAGGATCATAAGAGACTACTATCAGCAGTTATATGCCAATAAAATGGACAACGTGGAAGAAATGGACAAATTCTTAGAAAAGTACAACTTTCCAAAACTGAACCAGGAAGAAATAGAAAATCTTAACAGACCCATCACAAGCACGGAAATTGAAACTGTAATCAGAAATCTTCCAGCAAACAAAAGCCCAGGTCCAGATGAATTCTACCAAAAATTTCTAGAAGAGCTAACACCTATCCTCCTCAAACTCTTCCAGAAAATTTCAGAGGAAGGTAAACTTCCAAACTCATTCTATGAGGCCACCATCACCCTAATACCAAAACCTGACAAAGATGCCACAAAAAAGAAAACTACAGGCCAATATCACTGATGAACATAGATGCAAAAATCCTCAACAAAATTCGAGCAATCAGAATCCAACAACACATTAAAAAGATCATACACCATGACCAAGTGGGCTTTATCCCAGGGATGCAATGATTCTTCAATATCTGCAAATCAATCAATGTAATTCACCACATTAACAAATTGGAAAATAAAAGCCATATGATTATCTCAATAGATGCAGAGAAGGCCTGTGACAAAATTCAACATCCATTTATGATAAAAACTCTCCAGAAAGCAGGAATAGAAGGAATATACCTCAACATAATAAAAGCTATATATGACAAACCCACAGCAAACATTATCCTCAATGGTGAAATATTGAAAGCATTTCCCCTAAAGTCAGGAACAAGACAAGGGTGTCCACTTTCACTGCTACTATTCAACATAGTTCTGGAAGTTTTGGCCACAGCAATCAGAGCAGAAAAAGAAATAAAAGGAATCCAAATTGGAAAAGAAGAAGTAAAACTTTCACTGTTTGCAGATGACATGATCCTCTACATAGAAAACCCTAAAGACTCCACCAGAAAATTACTAGAGCTCATCAATGAATATAGTAAAGTTGCAGGATATAAAATCAACACACAGAAATCCCTTGCATTCCTATACACTAATAATGAGAAAGTAGAAAAAGAAATTAAGGAAACAATTCCATTCACCATTGCAACGAAAAGAATAAAATACTTAGGAATATATCTACCTAAAGAAACTAAAGACCTATATATAGAAAACTATAAAACACTGATGAAAGAAATCAAAGAGGACACTAATAGATGGAGAAATATACCATGTTCATGGATCGGAAGAATCAATATAGTGAAAATGAGCATACTACCCAAAGCAATTTACAAATGCAATGCAATCCCTATCAAGCTACCAGCCACATTTTTCACAGAACTAGAACAAATAATTTCAAGATTTGTATGGAAATACAAAAACCTCGAATTGCCAAAGCAATCTTGAGAAAGAAGAATGGAACTGGAAGAATCAACTTGCCTGACTTCAGGCTCTACTACAAAGCCACAGTCATCAAGACAGTATGGTACTGGCACAAAGACAGAAATCTAGATCAATGGAACAAAACAGAAAGCCCAGAGATAAATCCACACACATATGGACACCTTATCTTTGACAAAGGAGGCAAGAATATACAATGGAGTACAGACAATCTCTTTAACAAGTGGTGCTGGGAAAAGTGGTCAACCACATGTAAAAGAATGAAACTAGATCACTTTCTAACACCATACACAAAAACAAACTCAAAATGGATTAAAGATCTAAATGTAAGACCAGAAACTATAAAACTCCTAGAGGAGAATATAGGAAAACACTCTCTGACATAAATCACAGCAGGATCCTCTATGATCCACCTCCCAGAATACTGGAAATAAAAGCAAAAATAAACAAATGGGATCTAATTAAAATTAAAAGCTTCTGCACAACAAAGGAAAATATAAGCAAAGTGAAAAGACAGCCTTCTGAATCGGAGAAAATAATAGCAAATGAAGCAACTGACAAACAACTAATGTCAAAAATATACAAGCAACTTATGCAGCTCAATTCCAGAAAAATAAACGACCCAATCAAAAAATGGGCCAAAGAACTAAATGGACATTTCTCCAAAGAAGACATACGGATGGCTAACAAACACATGAAAAGATGCTCAACATCACTCATTATTAGAGAAATGCAAATCAAAACCACAATGAGGTACCACTTCACACCAGTCAGAATGGCTGTGATCCAAAAATCTGCAAGCAATAAATGCTGGGGAGGGTGTGGAGAAAAGGGAACCCTCCTACACTGTTGGTGGGAATGCAAACTAGTACAGCCACTATGGAGAACAGTGTGGAGATTCCTTAAAAAATTGCAAATAGAACTACCTTATGACCCAGCAATCCCACTGCTGGGCATACACACCAAGGAAACCAGAATTGAAAGAGACACATGTACCCCAATGTTCATCGCAGCACTGTTTATAATAGCCAGGACATGGAAACAACCTAGATGTCCATCATCAGATGAATGGATAAGAAAGCTGTGGTACATATACACAATGGAGTATTACTCAGCCGTTAAAAAGAATTCATTTGAATCAGTTCTGATGAGATGGATAAAACTGGAGCCGACTATACAGAGTGAAGTAAGCCAGAAAGAAAAACACCAATACAGTATACTAACACATATATATGGAATTTAGAAAGATGGCAATGACGACCCTGTATGCAAGACAGCAAAAAAGACACAGATGTGTATAATGGACTTTTGGACTCAGAGGGAGAGGGAGAGGGTGGTATGATTTGGGAGAATGGCATTGTAACAGGTATACTATCATGTAAGAATCGAATCGCCAGTCTATGTCCGACGCAGGATACAGCATGTTTGGGGCTGGTGCACGGTGCTGACCCAGAGAGATGTTATGGGGAGGGAGGTGGGAGGGGGGTTCATGTTTGGGAACGCATGTACACCCATGGTGGATTCATGTCAATGTATGGCAAAACCAATACAGTATTGTAAAGTAGAATAAAGTAAAAATAAAAATTTTTTAAATAAATTAATTAATTTAAAAAAATAATAATAATAATTCACACCATAGACAAAAATTGCTTCCAGAAGATTATAGATCTAAAAGTGAAAGGTAAAAACTAAAAGCTTCTTAGAAATAATATACAAGGATATTTTTATATATTTGGCCATATTTTTAAAAACACAAAAATTACAAATCATAAAGGAACAAATCAACAAAGTTGACTACCTTAAATTTATGATCTGTTGTTCATCAAAATATATCCTTTAGATAGTTAAAAGGCAATGCACAGAGTAGGAAAAGATTCTATCTATCTATCTATCCACCTGTCTATATAGCTGGCTACCTACCTTTCTTTAACAAAGAAATCAGATTCAGACTATATAAAAAATTCTTTATATCAATGGAAAAAAAGGGGGAGAAAATGCCATAGAAAAATAAGTAAAATATTTGAATGACTACTTCACTTAAGATATCCAAATGAACAACATTCATAACAAAAGGTGTTCAAATTCAATTTTTAATGTCAAATAAATACAAATTAAAACCACCATGAGATACTATCACACACCCATCAGCATGACTAAAATTTAGAAGACTAGCAATCTGAGTCTTCCTGGGGTTGTGGAGCGACTAAAACCATCTTATGCCACAAGTGGGAGTACATACTCTGGACCCTCTGGACTGCCATTGAAAGTGATAGTGAAGTTGCTCAATCACGTCCGACTCTTTGCCATTTCCTTCTCTAGGAGATCTTCCCAACCCAGGGATTGAACCCAGGTCTCCCGCATTTTAGGCAGACGCTTTACCATCTCAGCCACCAGGGAAGTCCTGGACTACCATTGGGTGGTATCTTTTCACGTATTCCCTGTAACCTAGCATTTCCATACCTAGGTATGTGCCCCCAAAGAATTACATATATATGCATATTAACAGATGATAGTTACAAGAATGTCACAGCAGCCCTATTTATAATAGTCCCAAACTGGAAAAAAAAAATCCTAAATGTCCATTTACATTGTGTGTGTGTGTGTGTGTGTTAGTTGCTCAGTTATGTCCAATTCTTTTCGACCCCATGGACTATAGCCCACCAGGCTCTTCTGTCCATGGAATTCTCCAGGCCAGAATACTGGAGTGGGTAGCCATTCTCTTCTCCAGGGATTGTTACCAACCCAGGGATCAAAACCAGGTCTCTTGCACTACAGACAGACAGATTCTTTGCCATCTGAGCACAAGGGAACATTTCATCAATGTTACAATGGATTAAAAATTGTAGTATATTTGTATAATGGAATTCTAAACAGAATGAGAATAAACAAAATACACACTAAACAGTGATGAATCTCACAAACAAATTTGGTGAACAAAATAAATCAAACAATACTGATAAATTGGTCTACATTAAACTAAAGAATTTCTGTTCCTTAAAAGACACCCTAGTTGCACTTGATGAGGAGAATAACATACAGAAGGGTTGAAATATTTGTCAAGATACTTGGGCTAAGACCGTGTCAAGTCCAAATGAAGAACTAGATTATGCCCAGACTGTTCACCCAAGTTCTTCCTCTGAGCCACAGATATAAGAGAACAGGGCAACAGTAGCAAGCCCAGAACATTGCCTCCCCAGGTGACGGACAAAAGGAACGCTCTCTAAGAGCATGCATGTAGAACAGGAATCCCAACTGGAAAGAGCAGTGCTCCTCCTCTCTTTAGGGATTCAGAGACACTTAGTCTCTATTCCCACTAACGAGGTCACTAGGGTCTCCAAACCTGGAAAATATTCCCAGCATGAGTCCCCTCAGGCCCTCTCAGTTTCATTTATTGTGATTCTAGAAATCTACTCCATAGTTGCCGACAACACTGGGTTTCATTTCCATCACACGAGGAGAAGAGGCTGAGTCTCCTAATGGGGCTGTGATGTGAATTTGCCACTGTCCAAGGAGAAAGTGTTTGAGTGCACAACCCCATGCTGAGTAACAGCTGAGGTTGGCTTGAGATCAGCCGGGTAAGTGTTGAATCAGATACCCTGCAGTTCAAGTCTGGGTTTTACTGCTCACCTGCCACCTCATCTGGGACAAATTGCTTTACCTCTTTACATCTCAGTTTCCTCATCTGAAAAATAGAGAGTTCATCTAATCAGAGTGAAAATACCATGGTGAGAGAAGTAAAGCACTTTTAGTTCAACGTCTGGCGGGATGAATCAATACTTGTTATTCTTGCTATTGCTATTGTTGTGATCATTGAGATATTTTGTAATTTATCCCTGGCTCACAGATGAGGGAAGAAATTGATTGCCAGGTCCGTTTTACGCTAGAGTCTGCCCTCTTGAGCACTAAGTCATTCTGCCTCCCATTGAGGGTTGGGGTGGGGTAGGAAAGACTCAGAAGAGTGAAAATGAACTGGAACATCAGAAAGCAGCTGCTCTGGGAAAATGTGTTTTTATTATGTCAATGAGGTGAATTTTGGACCCCATCCAAGGTAGGATTGGGGAAGGCAGTGGCACCCCACTCCAGTACTCTTGCCTGGAAAATCCAATGGACAGAGGAGCCTGGAAGGCTGCAGTCCATGAGGTCACTCAGGGTCGGACACGACTGAGTGACTTCACTTTCACTTTTCACTTTCATGCATTGGAGAAGGAAATGGCACCCCACTCCAGTACTCTTGCCAGGAGAATCCCAGGGACGGGGGAGCCTGGTGGGCTGCTGTCTATGGGGTCGCACAGAGTTGGACATGACTGAAGTGACTGAGCAGCGAGGTAGGATGCTGGTTGTCAGGTGACCTTCCGTGGAGGGGAGGGGCTAGAGGTTGAGTGAATAGCCAGTGGCCAGTGATTTAAGTCAGTGATTCCAGTGTAATGATGTGCTCAGTCCCTAAGTCTTGTCTGACTTTTGGTGACCCCGTGGACTGTAGCACATCAGGCTTCCCTGTCCTTCACTCTCTCCTGGAGTTTGCTCAAACTCACATCCATTGGTCAGTGCCCTGTGTAATGAATCCTATATAATGGGCTTCCCAGGTGGTGCATGGTAAATAATCTGCCTACCAATGCAGGAGATGCAAGAGACAGGTGTTTGACTCCTGGGTTGGGAAAATCCCCTGGAGTGGAAAATGGCAACCTGCCCCAGTGCTCTTGCCTAGAAAATTCCAGATGGATGAACATATTTCTTGAGAGTATAATTACTTTACAATGTTGTGTAATGTCAGCTACAAATTGGCGCTTGCCAAGAACATTGTCCAATAATTCAACAACAACAAGGGCATTCGTCATCTGCAGTGGCACTAGTGGTAAAGAACATGCCTGCTAATGCAGGAACCGCAGGAGAAGCGGGTTCGATCCCTGGGTCAGGAAGATCCCCTAGAGGAGGGTATGGCAACCCACTCCAGTATTATCGTCTGGAGAATCCCATGGACAGAGGAGCCTGGCAGGCTACAGTAAAAAGAGTTAAAAACAGTCAGACAAGACTGAGAGACTTACACACCCACGAACACACAGGGACTTATATTTTCAGAGCCCAAAACTAATGGTTCAAGTCTCTGTATCACTAACTCTGAGTTTTAAATGACAATTCTCCTGACTCACTTTGACTCATTCAATTCCGTGGTTCAACCACCTGTGGCCAAAGAGGTTGTATTACATGCAGCTCATTGCCTGCTCACTACCCTCCAGTCACACTGCTTTTCCTCTACCGACCAGCCCTTTCCCTCCTCCAGACCACCACATGTGCTGGAAAGTTTTCATCCCCTCCTCTTCTTTCCTCTACTCCTGATTTTCTCAAAGAAGTT
Organism: Ovis aries; assembly: GCF_016772045.2. NCBI lineage: Eukaryota > Metazoa > Chordata > Mammalia > Artiodactyla > Bovidae > Ovis > Ovis aries. The sequence goes on along the minus strand of NC_056056.1, from coordinate 13,177,154 downwards.
TTCCCTGAACTCCTTTCTAAATTAGGTCCTCTAATTATATGTTCTCAGTGTCACCCCTGTATCTCTCCTTTTCATACTCAGCAGAGTTTTGACCATGTATTTTCTTGTTCATTTGCTTGTTGTCAGTCTCTCCAATCAGACTGTACATGCAGAGACTGTGCCTGCTTCAAATAACTTTAAATATCTCATGCCCAGAGGCATTTCTAGTGTAATGTAGACAATCAATAAATATTTGAATAGATGAAAAATTACAAACATGGCTCCACAGACCCAATGTGGAGGTATTTTAAAGGTTGGATTTATTTCACATGATTACAAAGTTAACAAATATCTCTAGTGAATGTTTAGTCACCCAGTCATGTCGGACTCTTTGTGACCCCATGGACTGCAGCATATCAGGCCTCCCTGTCCCTCACCATCTCCCAAAGTTTGCCCAAGTTCATGTCCATTGCATCGGTCATTCCATCCAGCCATCTCAACCTCTGACACCATCTCCTCCTTCTGCCCTCAATCTTTAACAGCATCAGGGACTTTAGTCCCTCTCTAGTACCCACGAGAAAATAAAGGCCTGCCTTAGGAGGTAGAATTGCATGATGGACCAATTTCCAGATTTGGTTTAAGAGAGATCTTAGTTTGAATACTGACTTATTCCCTTATTGCTGTGTGATCTTAATCTGATCCCTTAGCCTCTCTGAGCTTTCCTGATCTGGAAGTGCAGGGTAAAGATGCATGGCATAAAGGTTGTATGGATTAAATGATAGACGTCATTGTCACATAGGAAACACATCAGAAATGATTTCTATATATATCCACAGTCCTGCAAATGGTCCCTGAAGCCTTTGCCTTTTTAATTCTCCCTCTTCTGGAAATAATTAAGAGTTGTCTGTATCACTGGCACTCTGCTTTTCTTTCTTTTTTTTTTTTTTTTACTTTAAAAGATTTAATTAAAAAACAAAGTTTGAAAACAAGTCAATGATCACCTTAAAAAACTAGAAAGTACTAGAAGCAATACAACTAAAAAGCTTCAGAGAATACAAATAGTAAAGACAAATGCTGAGACTAAATTAATACAGAGTAAAAGAGTAAATATTGCTGGCTAAACTGTAACAATAATAATTTTCTCAAGAAGGGCAAAGAAAACTAACAGGTAATTTCCATTAATGTTTCCAGGGCATTACAGGGATTTTTGCCATTTGAGAAATATTCTAAAGAAAGACCATTTCTTGGATATTTTAAGCTATATAATTTTTAAACAGATTCCATTGATAAAAGAAATCCCCTTAATCCTTTCCTGTTTACTTTAGAGAATTTTACTACTTGTACCTCTAAGAATGCAGCCATAGGAGTGAAAAGCCTTAATCTACTCCATATCTCTGTCTATCACTTCTGGTTTCTTGGGCAAGTCACTAAACTCCCTAAATCATCACCCAAATCCAGCTACTTCATCCTGTCTCTATACCTGGCTGGGTCCTATATGAATTTTCTCTTAAAAAAAAAACAACAACAACTTCTCTATCTATCTATTTATTTATTGCTGCTTCTGATCTTAGCTGCACCATGTGGGATCTTTCATTGCAGTGTGTGGGGCTCAGTTGTCCTGAGGCATGTGCAGTCTAATTCACTGTCCCCTGCATTGCAAGGTGGATTCTTAACCGCTGGACCATCAGGGAAGTCCCTGAATTTTCTAACTGGTCTCCTTGTACTATATAGTCATTCTTGCCCCTAAAGTCCTTCTCCCCACAGTAGCAGAATGATCCTTCCACACCCTCAGTCAGATCCCATGATAGATCCCGTCTGCAGAGAAGGCAATGGCACCCCACTCCAATACTCTTGCTTGGAAAATCCCATGGATGGAGAAGCCTGGTAGGCTGCAGTCCATGGGGTCACGAAGAGTCGGACACAACTGAGCGGCTTCACTTTCACTTTTCACTTTTCTGCATTGGAGAAGGAAATGGCAACCCGCTCCAGTGTTCTTGCTTGGAGAATCCCAGGGATGGTGGAGCCTGGTGGGCTGCCATCTATGGGGTCACACAGAGTCGGACACGACTGAAGCTACTTAGCAGCAGCAGCAGCTTTTTAAAGAGCCACCCATGCCAGCAGGTCTCCAGTGTTACCGGGAATCTTTACTCCATGGTGTACACGCTCTGTCTACCCCTATATGCCCCTCCCACCCCTCATCCCCTCTCCCAACCCTCTCCCTTCTCCTACCCCTCTCCACCTCCCCTACTCCTCTCCACCTACCATATTTGAGCCCCACTTGCCCTCCTTCTGCTCCTCCAAATATATGTGCTCCTGCCCTGTTTACACTTCCTGCAAACACTCTTTCCCACAATTCTTTACTTCGTTGGCTCCTTTTTAATCATTCATGGTGAGTTCTTTGCTGACAACAAAATTTAAAGCAACCAGCTAGTGATAGCTATATTTTGCCTTCATTTGAATTCTTATTTGTTTTTTTATAAAAGTCTTTGTATATTACAGGACTCCTCTGACTAGCATGTTATCCATAGAAAGGCAGGAACCATTGTTTCTCTGGTAGTTAGTTACAGTCAGTACTCACTGAATATGTGGAATGAATAAATGAATGAGTTCTGGACACCAAATCAGAGGCAGACTGGTAAGGAGGTTAAGATCGCAAACTCCAAAATCAGAATTGCCAGGTTTAAACTTTGCCTTTGACTCTTTCAAAGAAACTCATTCATTTATCAATAAAATGGGTATAATAATAACAGTCTCACAGATCTGTTTAGGTTTAAATGAAATAATGCATAGCTATTAATATCCTGATTCTATATTTATTTTATGCTTTTGTTTACATCTAGACAATATGAAGGCAAGAAAAGTTTTGGAAGCATCATCCTTCATTTTATTCCTTAGTTTACACCAGTGAGATGAAACCAGGAAACCACACATTCAGTGTCTCTGAATTCCTCCTCCTGGGCCTGTCTGAGCACCAGGAACAGCAGCCTCTTCTCTTTGGCATCTTCCTGAGCGTGTACCTGATCACTGTGGTGGGGAACATCACCATCAGCCTGGCCATTGTCTCTGACCCTCACCTCCACACCCCCATGTACTTCTTCCTGGCTCACTTCTCCCTCACTGACCTGGGTTTATCATCCACCACTGTCCCCAGGATGTTGGTGAACATCCAGGCTCACAGGCATACCATCCCCTATGCTGGATGCCTGTCTCAGCTCTACTTCTTCCTGTGGTTCATTGGTCTAGATGTTTTCCTCCTGGCAGTGATGGCGTATGACCGGCTGGTAGCCATCTGCCACCCTCTTCACTACACCTTGGTCATGAGTCCCAGATGCTGTATCCTGCTGGTAGTCATGTCCCTAATCCTTGCTCAGGCTTACTCTCTAACCCACACCCTTCTCCTGGCTCAGATATCCTTCTGCACTGACATCATCCCCCACTTCTTTTGTGAACTTCTCCCCCTGTTGAAGCTCTCTTGTTCTGATACTTATGCCAACAGGTGTGTGTTGACATACTGGGGAGGGGCATTAACCATCTTGATCCCCTTGCTGATTGTCATTTCCTATGCCCGCATTGTGGCTGCCATATTGCACATCCCATCAGCGAGTGGGAAGTGGAAAGCCTTCTCCACCTGTAGCTCCCACCTTTCAGCAATTTGCTTGTTCTACGTGTCTGCTATTGGGGTGTACTTCATTCCGTCCTCTGCGGATTCAGCCAGCAAGGACAGGATTGCAGCGGTGATGTATGCCGTGGTGACTCCCATGCTGAACCCATTCATCTACAGCCTGAGAAACAGAGACATGAAGAGTGCCTTGAAGAGACTCCTGAGCAGAAGGGCTCTGCAATCTCCATGAGGTCAGACACATCACTGGGGGGAATTCAGGGGAAATCAGCTTAAAGAGGTATCTTGGTGCCTCCATTCAAATTCTGTATCTGCCACTTGCTAGCTTTCCAACCCAAGGCAAATTAAATAACCTTCAGTCAGTTCAGTCGCTCAGTTGTGTCTGACTCTTTGTGACCCCATGAATTGTAGCATGCCAGGCCTCCCTGTCCATCACTAATTCCTGGAGTTCACTCAAATTCACGTCCATCAAGTCAGTGATGCCATCCAGCCATCTCGTCCTCTGTCATCCCCTTTTCCTCCTGCCCTCAATTCCTCCCAGCATCAGAGTCTTTTCCAATGAGTCAACTCTTCTCATGAGGTGGCCAAAGTACTGGAGTTTCAGCTTTAGCATCATTCCTTCCAAAGAACACCTGGGGCTGATCTCCTTGAGAATGGACTGGTTGGATCTCCTTGCAGTCCAAGGGACTCTCAAGAGTCTTTTCCAACACTACAGTTCAAAAGCATCAATTCTTGTATATTTTTGAGATTAGTTGTTTGTCAGTTGCTTCATTTGCTATTATTTTCTCCCATTCTGAAGGCTGTCTTTTTACCTTGCTTAGAGTTTCCTTTGTTGTGCAGAAGCTTTTAATTTTAATTGGGTCCCATTTGTTTATTTTTGCTTTTATTTCCAGTATTCTGGGAGGTGGGTCATAGAGGATCCTGCTGTGATTTATGTCAGAGAGTTGGTGAGTGTTGTTGGAGAGTGTTTTGTCTATGTTCTCCTCTAGGAGTTTTATAGTTTCTGGTCTTACGTTTAGATCTTTAATCCATTTTGAGTTTAGTTTTGTGCATGGTGTTAGAAAGTGTTCTAGTTTCATTCTTTTACAAGTGGTTGACCAGTTTTCCCAGTCCAGGTTCAATGCATGATACTGGATGCTTGGGGCTGATGCACAGGGATGACCCAGAGGGATGGTATGGGGAGGGAGGAGGAAGGGGGGTTCAGGATGGGGAACACGTGTATACCTGTGAGGGATTCATGTTGATGTATGGCAAAACCAATACAATGTTGTAAAGTGATTAAGCTCCAATTAAAATAAATAAATTTATATTTTAAAAAAAACACACACACAAAAGCATCAATTCTTCGGCACTCAGCTTTCTTCACTGTCCAGCTCTTGCATCCATACATGGCCACTGGAAAAACCATGAGACACAATTTCCTTACTTGCAAAAGGAGGTAATAAAACACTCTCTATCATGCAGGGTTTCTGGAAAGGTTAGAAGAAAAAACTATGTGTGTGTATGCAAATTCATTTTTTATGGTAAACTCTTAGGAAAGTTCATTATTACGTGCATCATCATTTGAGATTTTGCTTTTTTCTTTTGCCATACATTGACATGAATCCACCATGGGTGTACATGAGTTCCCAAACATGAACCCCCCTCCCACCTCCCACCCCATATCATCTCTGTGGATCATCCCCGTGCACCAGCCCCAAGCATCCTGTATCCTGCATCAAACATAGACTGGCGATTTGTTTCTTACATGCTAGTATACATGTTTCAATGCCATTCTCCCAAATCATCCTGCCCTCTTCCTCTCCCTCAGAGTCCAAAAGTCTGCTCTACACATCTGTGTCTCTTTTGCTGTCTCGCATACAGGATCATCATTACCGTCTTTCTAAATTCCATATATATGTGTTAGTATACTGTATTGGAGATTTTTCATTTTTATTTTATAATGGAGTACAGTTGATTTACAAAGTTGTATTAGTTTCAGGTATACAGCAAAGTGATTCAGTTATACATACACATATATCACTTCTTTTTCAAATTCTTTTCCCATTTAGGTTATTACAGAATATTGAGTAGAGTTTCCTGTATTATACAGTAGGTCCTTGTTAGTTATCTATTTTAAATGGGTGGGTGTGTTCAGTTGCTCAGCCATGTCTGAATCTTTGTGACCCCATGGATTGTAGTCTGACAGGCTCCTCTGTCCATGGTATTTTCCAGACAAGAATACTGGAGTGGGTTGCCATTTCCTTCTACAGGGATCTGCCCAACCCAGGGATAGAACCCGCATCTCCAGCATCTCATCTCCTGCATTGGCAGGTGAATTCTTTGCATATATCAATCTCAAAGTACTCTGTGTTGTATAAATTTATTTACATCTTCATTATTTTCAGCAATAGACAACATGAGACTTTGAGGCAAATATTGTGCAGAAGAGAAAGCAAAGGTTCAAACAGGCTAAATTGTATACCTGAAATAATTAATTATTACCACAGGAAGTAAGTGGCAGAGTCAGAATTTGAACCGAGATATCTGATTCTAAAATGCATACACTTGGTTCAGTGGACATGAAATACACATATTCCGAGATATCTGATTCTAAAATGCATACACTTGGTTCAGTGGACATGAAATACACATATTCTTCTCAATTACTAGCTTTCTCTTTTTTTTTTTTCTTCCTTCACATTGTTCACATACACAGTTCTAATCGACAACTTCTCCCAATACGACAAATGATTTGAAAACAAGGTAAAGCAAATAAGAAGCTGGAGAATGAGAGTGTGAAACAGGCCCAGAGATTATCTCTCCTCAGGGGTGCATACCCTCTGCTTGAGCATAAGCCCTTACTTAGATATCCTGCAATGACTTGTGAATCAAGCCCCATGATCAGAGAGAAGGGAACTTGGGACCACATTGTTTGAGACTCTCACCAAGTTTCTTTCATGAAACCATCATCTTTCTTCAGCAATATGGCAACAGTCCACCTTAGATTTGCTTTAAAATGTAACTGTATCAGTTTCATTATTGCATCCCCCCCCCCCCCTAAGGATGCTGCTAAGGATATATCCTAACAATCTGCAGAGGATTTTTAAATAAAATGTATGAGGAAGTTTGGAACCTGTACTGCACTCTGTATTTCTTCCCCACATAACTCAGATTCTACTGAGATCTCACTGATAAACTCAGATTTTTTTTAATAGTTTTTTAAATGAAAGTAAAACTTACATTAGTATCAGAAATACTTGGGTTTATAAGTTAGATTTACGGTTCACTGTCTTTGTTTTTGTTTTTGTTTTTAGTTTTGCTTTTAAATTACTCTTTTGATTTTATTTTATGTATGAATGCTAATCTCTTGGAGGACAAGCACTCTGTCTTATTCATTTTTGTTTCTTTTTTTTTAAATTTATTTTTATTTTTATTTTTACTTTATTTTACCTTACAATACTGTATTGGTTTTGCCATACATTGACATGAATCCACCATGGGTGTACAATGTCTTTGTGACTGTCAACAAATTCTCAACATCTCTGAGTCTGCTTCCAAATATGAACACATGAATAGTATTTGCTAGCAACTACAGTAACTATCATCTAAGGCTGCTGTGACAATTCTTATAAATGATAACACATAAAATGCTTATCACAGTGATATGTATAGTCCGCAAATTCTGTGTAAAATACAAATAATACCAAAATTTCTCTTCTTTTCTCTCTCTTTTTCCCTCCTTCTCTCTTCCTTTCCACCTGCTGTCAGAGAGAAGCTTGACATTTGCCGTTGTTAATGCACAAGTGATATGTCCACCCTAACTTTTTCCTAGTGAGTAAATCTCTGGGACTGGGAAATTGCTTCCAAGCTTAAAAAGATATTGGGGATGTGTCTCAATACTAAGGCTCTATCATGACCCTGGACCATCTTCTCCTTGAATGGTGGAAGCAATTATAATTCTCTGTTATCTCAGTGCTTTCTACCGATGCTAATCAGGGTTACAATAAAGTGGCAAATCCCTGACTTTTCTTGCTACCTGCAATCTAGACAAATATTGATTTCACCACCCTTCCTTGCCTTTTAGTGTTTGAGGATCAATTGAATCATAAAGCAGACACTAATTAACGAATTGATGGCCAGGAGCCATCTTAAGTGGCAGTTCCCAGTCTGCATACATTATCAAGTTGACATCAAGAGAATGATTGAAGATCCTGGGATCAGGAACATTAGATTCTCAGGTTGCCTCATACAGAGGGCAATAGATTCTCATCTTTTCTTGATATTATTCTGTATCTTTTCAGATATTTCTCCTGCCTTGAAAACTTCTATTTTCTGTTTTCTACCCTCACTTCAAGGCCCATTATAAATGTTTCCTTCTGGGTGAAATCCTCCTGGATTCACCCACCCAGAGGGAATTATTAATTTACACCTGTATGTACCCGCACACTTTTGCAAAATTTTCTATAAAATGATTGTAAATAGGTGTTTACATTTAGCTATTTTGGGTCCATGTGTTTAGTTGCCTGAGGATAGATAGTGTGTCTTAAATGCAGTAATTAAAGAGTGTGGAACTGGTGAATGAATCAACAAGTAGGCAAGTGAATAGAATAGAATACTCAGAAATAAAAATTTAGAATATATACAGATAGAACTTCAGAATAAAAATTTAGAGTATATACAGATAGAACTTCCATGCTTGTACAAAGATGCTTTGTTTAATAAATGTCCTAGACTAAGTGAATTGCCATTTGTCATACAGGTACTAGGAAGAAACATGGTAAATTCCTCTTTAACATCAATATTGAGAATAACTTTCATTCATAATCAAGAGGTAATACAATTTGGATAAATTTGATCATATTAAAACTTAAAACTTTTCATGACAAAGAAATCCTGTAAACAAAGTAAAAGATAGTTGACAAACTGGAAAAAAAAAAAGATATTTGCAATGTCTGTCGCAAATAAAGACAAACAGCTCTTAAACTGAGAGAGAAGAACATAACAACTCTATTCACTTCCTGATAGGATGTAATAAGGAGACACTTGCATTTTTGTGGTATGTCAAAGTGGTATCTGCTCAGTCCAATCATGAAGAAACATCTAATAACTCCAAATGAGGGATAAAATTCTACAAAATAACTGTCCAGTATTCTTCATATATATCAAGGACATAAAAAACAAAAGAACTATACAATATCAAAGGAAATTTGACAGTGAAGTATAATGCGTGACCCTGGATTGGCTTCTAGCTTAAAAAGGATATTACTGGGATAAGTAACAAAATTTGAAAAAAGTCTACTGATTATTTAATAAAAGCTTATCAATATTAATACCTTGATTTTGATAAGTACACTAGAGTAATTGGGAAAACTGGTTATCAGGTATATAAGAATACTGTTCAGTATTTTTGCTCTATTTTAAGAGTCTAAAATTATTTCATAATCAAGTGTAAAATAATTAAACACAAAAATTTTAAAAATAATAAATAATAATGAAATATGTAGGAACCCATGAAGTAACCACCATGCTTCTAAAAAGAGATCACCAGTCAAAAAATTAAAAAAAAAAAACAAGGGAAATAAGATAATATTTTAAGTTGCAAGATGTAGAAAAGACAACATATCAACATTGACAAGCTTCAGATAAAGCAATGCTTAAAGGGAAATTTATCACTTTAAATACTTACATTGAAAGAGAATAAAAAAACATCAACAAAAATAATAAAATTTTCTACCTTAGAAAGCTATAAAAGGCAGGATAAAAGATACCAGAAGTAGAAGGAAGACATAATAAAAATAAATACAGAAGTACTGAAACACAGTATTGGTAAGGGATAGAGAAAATAAAAAGAAACAAGCTGATTCTTTGAAGAATCAGCAGATTCATGTTGATGTATGGCAAAACCAATACAATACTGTAAAGTAATTAGCCTCCAATTAAAATAAATAAATTTAAATTTTTTTAAAAACTGATAATCAGCTACCAGATAAGAAAAATGAGAGAAAGCAAGTTGAATATATCATAGGAGGAAGAATTCTCACTGATCAGTGGTGGTAAACTTTATATGGATAAAATTGTCCAACTGGATGAAACAGACAAATTCTTTGAAAAAGAATAGCTGAGTCACTTGCTATACAGTAGAAAATCAAGCACAACATTGTAAACCAACTACACTTCAATAATTTTTTTTTAAAGATAAATGCCAAAGGTAAATCTGAGGATTGTGAGATTAGTTCACTTTCGCTCCCTTTTCTCATGCAAAGATGGGCTCAATAAAGGACAGAAATGGTATGGACCTAACAGAAGCAGAAGATATTAAGAAGAGGTGGCAAGAATACACAAAAGAACTATACAAAAAGATCTTCACAACCCAGATAATCAGGCAGGCGTGATCACTCACACTCACTTAGAGTCGGACATCCTGGAATGTGAAGTCAGGTGGGCCTTAGGAAGCATCACTACAAACAAAGCAAGAGGAGGTGATGGAATTCCAGTTGAGCTGTTTCAAATCCTGGAAGATGATGCTGTGAAAGTGCTGCACTCAATATGCCAGCAAATTTGGAAAACTCAGCAGTGGCCACAGGACTGGAAAAGGTCAGTTTTCATTCCAATCCCAAAGAAAGGCAATGCCAAAGAATGCTCAAACTACTGCACAACTGCACTCATCTCACACACTAGTAAAGTAATGCTCAAAATTCTCCAAGCCAGGCTTCAGCAATATGTGAACGTGAACTTCCAGACATTCAAGTGGGTTTTAGAAAAGGCAGAGGAACCAGAGATCAAATTGCCAACATCTGCTGGATCATCAAAAAAGTGAGAGAGTTCCAGAAAACATCTATTTCTGCTTTATTGACTATGTGAAAGCCTTTGACTGTGTGGATCACAATAAACTGTGGACAATTCTGAAACAGATGGGAATACCAGACCACCTGACCTGCCTCTTGAGCAATCTGTATGCAGGTCAGGGAAGCAACAGTTAGAACTGGACATGGAACAACAGACTGGTTCCAAATAGGAAAAGGAGTACATCAAGGCTGTATACTGTCACCCTGCTTATTTAACTTATATGCAGATTACATCATGAGAAATGGTGGGCTGGAAGAAGCACAAGCTGGAATCAAGATTTCTGGGAGAAGTATCAATAACCTCAGGTATGCAGATGACACCACCCTTATGGCAGAAAGTGAAGAAGAACTAAAGAACCTCTTGATGAAAGTGAAAGAGGAGAATGAAAAAGTTGGCTTAAAGCTCAACATTCAGAAAACAAAGATCATGGCATCTGGTCCCATCACTTCGTGGCAAGTAGATAGGGAAAGAGTGGAAAGAGTGGCTGACTTTATATTTCTGGGCTCCAAAATCACTGCAGATGGTGATTGCAGCCATGAAATTAACAGACACTTGCTCCTTGGAAGAAAAGTTGTGACCAACCTAGATAGCATATTCAAAAGCAGAGATATTGCTTTGCCAACAAAGGTCCATCTAGTCAAGGCTATGGTTTTTCCAGTAGTCATGTATGGATGTGAGAGTTGGACTATAAAGAAAGCTGAGCGCTGAAGAATTGATGCTTTTGAACTGTGGTGTTGGAGAAGACTCTTGAGAGTCCCTTGGACTGCAAGGAGATCCAACCAATCCATCCTAAAGGAGATCAGTCCTGGGTGTTCACTGGAAGGACTGATGTTGAAGCTGAAACTCCAGTACTTTGGCCACCTCATGTGAAGAGCTGACTCATTTGAAAAGACCCTGATGCTGGGAAAGATTGAGCACAAGAGGAGAAGGGGAAGACAGAGGATGAGATGGCTGGATGGTATCACTGACACAATGGACATGGGTTTGGGTGGACTCCGGGAGTTGGTGATGGACAGGGAGGCCTGGTGTGTTGTGTGTGGTTCATGGGGTCGCAAAGAGGTGGACATGACTGAGCAACTGAACTGAAGTGAACTGAACTAGACATACTAATGAAAGACAAGAAATTGTTAGCATGGACAGCTAGCCACTAAAGGCATTATATGAAAGCCAAATGGCTCCACATAGGTATTTAAAGAAACCAGCCAAAGCACAGCATGTTCTGGAAAATCACACCCACTCCTGTCCTGAATCCAGGGTTCTGATGGGAAAGACTAGACTCATGGAGCAATATTTGCCACCCCAATTGTCTCTTTGACTTGTCATTTAGTTCAAGTTGACAACAATTACAGCCCAAAAGACTCAGGAAGAACCTCGACCTTTCCCAGAACTCCCTAAAAGAAAGTAGACGAGGACCTGTTCCAGGAGGGAATCCATCACCGTAGATCACTACAGTATGAACCCAAGGTAGTAGACAGAGAAGAACCGAACAAAGTCTGTTAAAATTTCTCTCTGAGCCCAATGTTTATAAGACAGTACTTGACGTTAATGAAATACAAGTACTGTATTTCATTAATGAAATACACAGATGATTCACATTGTAGGATTTGGGGGCTTAAGTGAATGATTTTGAGATCACATTTCTCAAACATAAGTCAATATGGTAGAGGATGGTATTCCTTTATAAACGCATGGGTTCTACAGAGTGAAACTGCCAAATATGGATTTAGGATTAAAGTCCCTGAGAAGACAGTGTGTGAATTCCCAAAAGCCTGCTCAATGCCACCTTCATTTCCTTGTTCCTGAGGCTGTAAATGAAGGGGTTCAACATCGGTGTCACTACAGTGTAAAACACAGCCACAAGCCTGTACTCACCCCCAGAATTTGATGAAGGAGGACACAGGTAGACCCTGATAGCCATGCCATAGAACAAGAAGACCACCGTGAGGTGGGACCCACAGGTGGAGAAGGCTTTTTGCCGGCCAGAGGCAGATGGGACCCTGAGGATGCTGGAGATGATCCGTGTGTGTGACAGGATGATCAGGGAGAGAGGACCAGTCAGTATCATGGAGCCCACAGCGAACAGGGCTACCTGGTTGATGCTAGTATCTGAGCAGGAGAGTTGCAGCAGAGGGACCACATCACAGAAGAAGTGATGGATAGTGTTGTCTGCACAGAAAGAAAGGCTGGCCATGAGCAGGGTGTGTAAGAGGGGCAGCCAGCTTGATGAGAACCCAGCATGATGCCAAAAGGAGCACGCACACAAGAGGACTCACGAGTGTGGAGTAGTGAAGGGGCTGGCAGATAGCCACATAGTGGTTATATCACCCCCAAGAGGAAGTCATCCAGTGCCCCGAATGTCATGAACAAGGGCATCTGGGCCAATCACCCCCTATAGGATATGGTCTGACTGTGAGTCTGAATGTTCACCAGCATGTTGGGAACCATGGTGGAAGCAAAGCTGGCATCAGCCAAAGAGAGGTTGGCCAAGAAGTACATGGGGGTGTGGAGGTGGGGGTCAGAGCCAATGCCCAGGATGATGAGCAGATTTCCCAGCATGGTGACCAGGTACATGGCCAGGAAGATGCCAAATGGGAGAGGCTGCTGCTCTGGCCTCTCAGAAAGACCCAAGAGGAGGAATTCAGTGGCACTGGACTGGTTGTTCTGGTCCATGCCACCACTCTTGCTGAAGGGAGAGAAGACAGACATGTCAGAGACTGTACAAAAGGTGGTACTTCTAACTCTCTTTGAAAGAGACACCCCCTCATCCAGTTCATATGTGTGCACATCCCAAGCCCTGGATGTTCCCGCCTGGTGCCTATTGTCCCCTATTCATCTGATTTAGGCCTCTTACTCAGGCTTCTCCTCATAATCTAACTTGCACTATCTGCATTTTGGGTTCCTGCCCATAAATAAAGCTCACCAACCACCTTCTCACCAGCAAGCATGTTATATTCTTGCCAATTGCTTTATTTTGCTGACCACATGGGGGTCACCAGTGTTGCTCTGGAAGCCGCAACATTGTACGACAAAATAAAATAATCAACACCAACCAAGAAATAGCCAAAATAATATTTGAATATACTGTTTGCCTGCCACCACCCTTGAAGCCCTGACTGAAAGGCAGTGCTCCCTGGCAATTATGGTTGCTGACAGTCCCTTAGATTATCTGCCGTCAGCCAAGCGGGCATTTGTCCCCTGAAGGATACATGTTGTAGTATGTGAATACTCAATACAGAGTTAATCAGAGAGCACAGCACATGATCTGTCCCTCCAGCAGAACATTTTCCCCAGTCCCACGCCTTAACCACTGAGAGTTCTCAAACCCTCTCTCTACTTTGTCAAAGCCAACCTGCTTGCTCACACCCAGCTCTCCCCAGGAATCCTTTAGTGTGAGTAATAAACTTTCTCTTAAATTATCTTCCTGTCTTGAGTTATTCAGATGTTTCTGACATATGAATGAAATCATATGCCTTCTGATATATGTGCTGTTATACCTATCAAAGATTAACAGTGTGAATATTTGATACACACACACATATTAATAATAAAGCAAAACATGGTAAAATGTTAGCCTTTCTGGAATGTGGGTAAAGGGCATACAGGAATTCATTTTATCATCTTTACAACATTTTTCTAAGTCTGAAATCATTTAAAAATTAAATTAAAAAATTCTGAGTCCCAGCTGGAACTCTGCCCAAGGTAAGTTTGAACTTGGAACCATGCCCAAGAGGGAAGGAATCCAAGTCAGCCCTGGCATTAGAGACACTCTCCCCTGTGACTCCTCCAGTCCCCTCTGGCTCCTGGACATGCTACTCCCAAAACGGTAGTAAGAAATTGGCTGATTAATCCACAGGAGCTCCTCCTGTACTATGAAGAAAAGCTGAGGATTTAAGCAACAGTCTGAAAGAGGTGTCTGAACTCATGACAAGCACAGGTCGGAAGGACTTGGAAATCCACACTTGCTGAAGGATCTGTTTGGGTTTGAGTGTGAGTATGTCTGTGTTCATGAGTGTGTGTGTGTATGCTTGTGTACGAGCTGTCTGATAGCCGTGTGTGTATCGTGTGTGCTTGTGTATTTGTTGCTTGGTAGTTTGTGTGTGGGGGCTGTGTATGATTGTGTACGTGTTGTTTGATCATCGTGTGTGTGTGTGTCCTCTGTACCTGACTCCGAGCTTGATTCTCTTCCTGAGTTAGACCCAGTCCAGGCCTGCTTTAGCGCACAGAGATCTAGTTATCAGCCTCTTAACATGCAATTAGAAGCTCCTGAGCGGTGCCCATGATCTTAAATATCTGCCTCCTGCTGTCACAATGGGGCACGTCCCCACCAGGCAGGCATTACAGCTCAGGGTGAGCGCTCAGCATCGGGGCTGCTGCAGCAGATGCCCAACCTCACCAAGGAAGCAAGGTCAGACAGGACTCAACTTCCACTTGGCAGCCAGAGCTTAGAGTGTGTCCAACCTGTGTTTGTGGGTGACACACTCGTGCGTGAGAGCCGGAATGTGTGTTGTTTGCTTCTGTCTGTGCGTGCGTCACCATGGGCACAGGTTGGTGGTGGTGGTGAATAGGCTTAGCCTACCCATGCTAACTGCCTTCACCTCGCAAGGATTTGGGGCACAAGCAAACCTCAGTTAAGGTGTGTGTGTGCTGCTTGCAGTGAGTGTGTGACTGGTGTGCGTGTGTGTTGTTGGTGTGTGTCTTGTGAGATTTTGATTGGCAGTTGGCCTTGCATGTTCTGGTGGTGTGTATGTATAGTGATGAGCCATGGGTGTGCGGTATGTTTATGTATTTTATCAGGTGTGTCATGCTGTGCCAGTGGTGTGTTGTGAGTGTATTGTTGGAGGACACATGATTGTGCATTGTATATGTCTTGCTTTGTGTGATATTTATGACTTGTACATATATGAGTGTTTACGAACTGAACCACAGACTGGTTATCCTTCCCCTGGCATGAGTCTCGGACACAGGTGACAGGAATCCTCAGATCAGCAGGGTGTGTGTATATGCATGAGAGAGAGAGATTTCTATGTGTGTTTGAGGGCTCCTGACTTGCACCCATGACCTCAAATATCTCCTTATGTGACCTTCTTCTAGGGTAACATCCACTGATATAACCAATGCTCCAAGTGACTGTTCCTTGTAAAGGAACCACCCTCATTTTCAGACACCTGACAGTGACCGAGTCTCTCAAAGTTTTGTATCTCTTTGCTTCATTTAATGTCCCAGCAAAGAGACACAAGGCACCCTGGTGAGTGAAGTTAGAGCGCAGGACCCCTCCCCCACCAAAAATGGGTGCAAGACCTTGGAAGGCCACTTAATTCTTTTATTTCAGTTTACATGTCTATAAAATGGAAGCTCACACACTCTCAATAACGATCCATGGCTTAAACATAAGCTAATGTATGTGAGAGCCTTTTGGCATCTGGAAAGTATACAAACATGAATGAAAGGAATTATCTAGACAGAGCACTAAGAGAATTCAGGACAGCTTCAGTTTCCTTGCAGCCCTCAAACAACACAGAGTATCTGGCGCCAGTGACAATGGTGATGCTTCCATATTAAAGGCACGGAATCTGATCACACGAATAGCATTAGACTGAACTACATGAAGTAACTAATAGTTGACCATTTTTAACCTACAGAAAATGGCAATTTTATATGTGTAATACGTATATATTCTCATATATTCTTATTTGTATGCTGCTGCTGCTAAGTCGCTTCAGTCATGTCCGACTCTGTGTGACCCCACAGACGGCAGCCCACCAGGCTCCCCCGTCCCTGGGATTCTCCAGGCAAGAACACTGGAGTGGGTTGCCATTTCCTTCTCCAATGCAGGAAAGTGAAAAGTGAAAGTGAAAGTATATTCACTTTGTATATACAAATATACTTACTTGTATATTCCTATACATATGTGCAGTATGTTCATGTGTGTTTATGTATGTATATGAATATAGTTCAATCTCTATCTGTATGGGATATATACACATATGTATATGCCCCAGTTTCCATATATGTTTTTATACAGTCCATCTATGTATGTATATATACACACATATTACCATATATACGTGAATATATATGCATCCCATCTCTGACGGCTACATCAGCTACATGCCTGTGAATTGATATCATTTATGTTGTCATTTCCTAAAAGCTTAAAAGCAGAAAGAACACTAATTCTTAATACCATAAAGATTCTGTTGTAAGGCTGACATGTGGATTTAATTAGTAAATGTATATAAAGTGTTAGTCGCTCAGTTGTGTCCAACTCTTTGCTACCCCATGGACTGTAGCACACCAGGCTCTTCTGTCCATGGAATTCTCCAGGCAAGAATACTGGAGTGGGTTACCATTTCCTTCTCCAGAGGATCTTCCCTACCCAGGGGTCAAACCCTGGTCTCCTCATTGCAGGCAGATTCTTTACCGTCTGAGCCACCAGGGAAGGCCAATAATGTAAGAAAAACCCTTAGCATAGTGCTGGTAACACAATAATCCCGCAAGTGTTCACCATCATTACGAAAGATAATCTGTGGACTTTTTTGTTTGGGGAGCTATCCTGGCATCAAGTGGTGTTAAGCCATTTCTAGAGGACCAATGAGTTTATAGCTATGGGTCAATGGCACTAACCAGGGTCCCAGGAGGTGTTTCACATGGCTCAACACCACCACCTCAGCCCAGAAACACCTGAGATCAGTTTATAGAGACTCATTTACTATTTCTGCCACAGTGAAGTATTATGGTTTGGCTCCATCTCATTGGCATAAACTATCCCAGCATGTTTATAGAAAATATTCTCACCGAAGAAAGGGACCTTGCCTTTCTTCTTCACTGCTGCATTTTCAATCCTGAGTAGAGGGCAGGGTTCAGACTCAATGTTCAATAAATAATGGTTGAATGAAACAGCAAACATCTTCTGGCATTTGTGCAATGAGGTCTTGTTGGATACTTCTGGGTGTGATGTTTTCCTGGATCCAGACTGGGATAGAGCAAGGATGCATGCATCCACAGGGGCTAGAAATGAATAGGAAGATAGTTATCAATTCATTGTTTTCTCAGAAAATGCAGTACAGAATATATCCCTACCATTCTTCCTGATGTTCCTAAACCCCCTTTATCCCCAGCACGGTATGAGACCTGAGAACCAGAGCAGCATGTCCAGATTCCTCCTCCTGGGGCTCCCTATTCGGCCAGAGCAGCAGGGCGTGCTCTTCACCCTGTTCTTGGGTGTGTACCTGACCATGGTGTGGGTAACCTGCTCGTCCTCCTGCTCATCAGGCTGGACCCTCGCCTCCACACCCCCATGTACTTCTTCCTCAGCCACTTGGGCCTCACTGACATCTCCTTATCTGTCACCCTCCCTAAGATGCTCGTGAACATGCAGACTCGATGCCAAGCTATCACATATGCAGGGTGCGTTTCACAGGTGTATTGCTTTATATTCTTCGGTTGCCTTGACAGCTTTCTTCTTGCCGTGATGGCCTATGACAGGTACGTGGCTGTGTGTCACCCTCTCCACTACACTGCCATCATGAGGGATGGGCTTTGTGTCATCCTAGTGGCTGGGTGCTGGCTCGCCGCTTGTGCCCAACCTCTGTTGCACACCCTCCTTGTGGACCAGTTGGCTTTCTGTGCAGGGACTGTCACCCCTCACTTCTTCTGTGATCTCGCTGTTGTGCTCAAGTCCTCCTGCTCCAACACCTCCCTCAATGAGCTGCTCATCCTCACTGAAGGAGGGCTGATCTTCACCTTGCCTTTGGGTGGTATCTTGGGCTCCCATATCCGCATGGCAGCCATCATCCTGAAGGTCCCCTCCCTCACAAGAATCTTCAAAGCCTTGTCTACCTGTGGTTCTCACCTCTTCGTAGTGTTTTTATATTATGGCACAACTGCAGGTGTATACTATTTCCCCTCATCAGGCAACTCCAAAGTCAAGGTCATAGTTGCTTCACCCCCATGCTGAACCCCTTCATCTACAGCCTGAGGAATAAGGATATGAAACATGCTCTTCAGAAATTTTTCAGGACCATGGACACCCCTGGCTATCATTAATTCCTTCCCTATGTCATGGGCACTCATGAGGCTGTAAAATATGTTTCCTTTAGAAGTTGTAACTTGGACAAATCTTATCACTGACACCATTTTTCTCAGTCTCATTTTATATTTTCTCTCATCTTTTTCTTCACCTGATTTTTTTCCCTATCTGCTCTCTGAATTCTATGTATTAATGTTTCTGCACTGAAATTCCAACCCCTCCTATGATGGTCACTGCAAACTGTGAGACTTTGAATCCACTTCCCTGAGATTTTAGTTTTCTTGCCTCCATATTTTTCTTCAGTAATCTTCTCTGTCTTGTACTGATATCAACACATAATCATATGAATTTTCTTAATACCACAAAATTTCATCAGTTCATGTGTGAGGAATTCAGAAGAAGTTACCAAACTAGTTTATCTATGGAATCATCAATTACAGCTGGTATTAATTAATATACAGTTTTAATGTGCAATTTATATAATCCTCAGCACCATCCTCTTCAAGGATGCTAACATTTTCCAAATTTACAGAGAAGCATAGAAAAGTCCAGGCCCTCCAGGTGGCACTAGTGGTAAAGAACACGCCTGCCAATGCAGGAGACATACAAGACAAAAATTCTGTCACTGGGTGGGGATGATCCCCTTGAGGAGAGCATGGCAACCCACTCTACTATTCTTGCCTGGAGAATCCCATGGACAGAGCTGACTGGCAGGCTACAGTCCATAAGGTTGCAAAGAGTCAGACACACCTGAAGCGAATTATCACACACACACGCGGAGGTCCAGAGAAATCAAGTAACCGCCCTTACCTACATGTCTCAGACATGTATGACTTTAAAACCATGTGTTTAATCAGATTATTTCATTGCCATTATTTTGATCTCTAACGCTGTTTATGAGCTTGGGTGTTTTTGTCCTTATATAAAGTATACAATAAATACTCTTTTGTGGTCCACTTTTTTGCTTCAGTATCACTATGGCTAATTCAGTCTCAAGACTTTATATTTCAAACGTGTCTTTATGCCTTCATGTATTCATCCATTCTAGTTTTCCTTGATATTTGGATTGTTTCCAGTTGGGACTTGTATATATACCTAAGAATGGAGTTTGGGGTTCACAATGAATGCATATTTTCAGCCTTAATAGTTTGCATCAGAAAATGAAAGTGTTTGTACCAATCATCCTTGTAACATGTGAAACACTGGTCCGCTTCCTCACCACATTTATACCGTCCGTCTTTTCCACTGCACACATTTTTATGGGTTTGCAGAACTGTGTTATGATTTTAATTTACATTTGTCTGATACTCCTAAAGTTTGTCCCCTTTGCCTCTGCTTGTTAATCACTTGGGTATCTTTTCTTACAAAGGACCTCTTCCCAGTTCTTTGCTGCTGTTTTATTGGGTAGTCTGCTTTTATAAATTACTTCCCAGGAATTCTTTAAATATGCTAGTTATGACTCCTTTTTTGATATATATCTATTTATTTATATATAGAGAGAGAGAGTTTTTTTCTTTCATTATGTTGCTTGCTTGTGCACTGTATAAATGATTCTTTGGTCAAACAGAAGTTCTAATCTTAATGTAATAGATATTTTTCCAGCCTGGTTAATTTTGTTTGTGTTCTGTTGAAGAAATCCTTGTCTATCCAAAATTCATAAAGATATTACTCTAAGATTTTTCCTTTTAAATTTCTTGTTTTATCTTTAATATGCTTTGATATTTGTATTTAAAATCCGTCTGGGTTCACTTCTTATGTATGTTTTGGATATGGATTCAGATTAATTTTTTTCTATATGAGTATACAATAGATACACAAGAATTTACTGAAAATTACATCCTTTCTCCACTAAAACTACAAAATCATTATATCATTTTTATTATAAGTCAAATGACTGAATATGTTGTCTTGACTATTTTTTCCTTTCATTTAAATTTTAGATTCTGCTTGACAAAAACCAAAACCCAATTATTGTTATTTTATTTGGGAGGTCATTGAACATATGAAACAACCTGGGGAGAACTGTCATCTTTAAAGTGAGAAAACTGTAGCATACAAACAGTATTACATTCTTTCTCATTGAGAAATAATATTTCATTTTATGGACAAACCATGTTTTATTTATGCAATCTTCAGTTGCTAGACATGGAATTCCTTTACAGTTTTTTTGGCTATTCTGAATAACGCTGCTCAGAACATTTGTGTAGAAATTTTTGTGGGCCTGTGTTCATTTCTATTGAATATATACCTAAGATTGGATTTTGAAGGATCGTATGGAGAGTCTATATTTAACATTTGAGGAACTACCAGACTGTTTCCCAAAGTAGCTACACCATTTTACATTCCCACCAGGAATATGAGAAGGTTTCAATTTCTCCATATCCTCACCAGGACTTGAAATTGTTTTCCTTTTTGGTTTGCATTATCCTAGTGAGATTGAAGTGGTATCTCATTGTAGTTTTGATTTTTAGTTTTCTAAAGATGCTGAGCATTTTTTCATGTGTTTATTGGCCTTCTTTATATCTTCTTCAGAGGAATATCTATTCAGATCCTTTGTCCACTTTTAAACTGGATTTTTTCTAACAAGTTGTAAAAATTATACATATATACTTTAGAAGCAAGTCCTTTATCAGATATGTAATTTGCAAATATTTTCCCATTTCTCACTCCCATGAAAAGTGAGCTGACTTTTCATTTTCTTGATAATATTACTTTAAGCTTGAAGGCTTTAATTTTCATGAAATTTAATTTTTCTTTCTTATGGTACTTGTGTCAGGCCTAAAAAGGTTTTGTCAAACTCAAGGTCTTGAAGTTTAGTCCTATGTTTCTTGTAATAGTTTTATAGTTTAGCTCTTACTTTTAGAAATATAGTCCATTTTGAGTTAACTTTGTGTATATAGGGGAAAAGGAGCTCAAATTTATTCTTTTGCATATGTTCAGTTTTCCTAGCACCATTTGTTAAGAAGACGCTTCTTTCCCACACTGAACTGTCTTGACACCTTATCAAAATTCAAATGTATATAAATATAAGGGATTACTTCTGGGTTCTAAGCTCAGTTCCAATGATCTACACATCTATCCTTATGCCTTCATCATACTATCTTGATTACCACAGTTTTATATAGTTTCAAAATCGGAAATCAGAACATATGAATCCTGGCACTGTTCTACTCTTTCAAGATATTTTTTGTTAGTTTGGATTCCTTAAATTTGCATATGTAGATTAAGATCAGCTTGTCATTTTCTGCAAAAAAGCCAGCTGAGATTTTGGCAGAAATTATATTGAATACATAGATCAGTTTGAGGAGTCTTGCTACCTTAACAATATTATGTTTCTTAAGCTATGAACATAGGTATATTTATACCTTTAATTTATTTCTACCATACTATGCTGTTTTCAGAGAATGAACTTTGCACTGATTTTTTTTTGGATAAATTTATTCATAAGCATGTTATTCTTTTGGTACTATTGTAAGTAGAATTGTTTTGTTAGTTTCATTGTTCCTTGCTAATGTGTAGAAATACCATTGATTTTTTTTATATTGTACTTTGCAATCTTTTGAACTTATTATTAGTTCTCATAGTTTGTTTTGGGATTCTTTAGAAACCTTACATATATAAAATCACTTGGAAATAAAGTTTTTCTCTCTTCTTTCCAATCTTGATGACTTTTACTTTCTCGCCTAATTGCACTGGCTAGTTCAGTTCAGTTTAGTCACTCAGTCGTGTCCTACTCTTTGCGACCCCATGAATCGCAGCACGCCAGGCCTCCCTGTCCATCACCAACTCCGGGAGTTCACTCAAACCCATGTCCATGGAGTCAGTGATGCCATCCAGCCATCTCATCCTCTGTCATCCCCTTCTCCTGCTGCCCCCAATTCTTCCAGGCATTAGAGTCTTTTCCAATGAGTCAACTCTTCGCATGAGGTGGGCAAAGTCCTGGAGTTTCAGCTTCAACATCAGTCCATCCAATGAACACCCAAGACTGATCTCCTTTAGAATGGACTGTTTGGATCACCTTGCAGTCCAAGGGACTTTCAAGAGTCTTCTCTAGCACCACAGTTCAAAAGCATCAATTCTTCAGCATTCAGCTTTCTTCACAGTCCAACTCTCACATCCATACATGACCACTGGAAAAACCATAGCCCTGACTAGATGGACCTTTGTTGGCAAAGTGATGTCTCTGTTTTTGAATATGCTGTCTAGGTTGGTCATAACTTTCCTTCCAATGAGTAAGCGTCTTTTCATTTCATGGCTGCACTTGCCATCTGCAGTGATTTTGGAGCCCCCAAAAATAAAGTCTGATGTTGTTTCCACTGTTTCCCCATCTATTTCCCATCAAGTGATGGGACCAGATGCCATGATCTTAGTTTTCCAAGGCAACAATAGAGATGCAGAGAACAAACATTTGGATAGAAGAGGGGCAGGCGAGAGTGGAACAAACTGGGAGAATGGGATTGACATATACACACTACCCTGTGTGAAATAGATAGCGAGTGGAAACTACTATAAAGCACAGGAAGCTCAACTTTATGTTCTGTGATGATCTAGAGGGCTGGAACGGGGGTGATGTAAAGGAGGTCCAAGAGGGAAGGGATATATGTATGCATAAGTCTGATTCACTTCATTGTACAGCAGGAACTAACACAACATTGTAAAGCAATTACATTCCAATTTTTTTAAGTACAATTTATTCCATAAGCAAAATAAAAGAAAGAGTAATAAAAAATGTAATATGAATCCTAGAAGAACAAAAAATAAAATTGGAGGAAAAGATTTAGAAAAATAATGGAGACAAATTTATTCAGAGTTAAATATTAACAACTTCATATTTCAAGGGTCTGTAAAGTAACAAAAAGGAACGAAAATAAAAACCTCCATAGGCTTAATAGATTTTAAGAATTTCAAAGTCAAAGAGAAAATTCTGAGAGAAAAGGAAGTTTTCCTACAAAGGAACAGTAAGCATATTCACATCAGACTTCTTAATAGCTACCCTGTATGTAAAAATTTGGAAAACTCAGCAGTGGCCACAGGACTGGAAAAGGTCAGTTTTCATTCCAATCCCAAAGAAAGGCAATGCCAAAGAATGCACAAGCTACCACACAATTGCACTCATCTCACACGCTAGTAAAGTAATGCTCAAAATTCTCCAAGCCAGGCTTCAGCAATACGTGAACCATGAACTTCCAGATGTTCAAGCTGGTTTTAGAAAAGGCAGAGGAACCAGAGATCAAATTGCCAACATCTGCTGGATCATCGAAAAAGCAAGAGAGTTCCAGAAAACATCTATTTCTGCTTTATTGACTATGCCAAAGCCTTTGACTGTGTGGATCACAATAAACTGTGGAAAAATTCTGAGAGAGATGGGAATACCAGACCACCTGACCTGCTTCTTGAGAAACCTATATGCAGGTCAGGAAGCAACAATTAGAACTGGACATGGAACAACAGACTGGTTCCAAATAGGAAAAGGAGTATGTCAAGGCTGTATATTGTCACCCTGCTTATTTAACTTATATGCAGAGTACATCATGAGAAACACTGGGCTGGAAGACGCACAGGCTGGAATCAAGATTGCCAAGAAAAATTATAAAATATATCCCTTATAAATAGTATTAAAATTTCTATACATCATTATCAAAAGATAATCAACCCAATAAAAATAGGCAGACTCTTCTAAAAAGAAGATACAAGAATGACTAATAGGCATATGAAAATGTGTTCAACATTATTAAGAATTGGAAAGATGAGAAGTAAAACCAAAATGAGGTACCACTTCATGTACTTTTATTATAGAATGGCAAAAATGCACTTCTATTTTGGGAGACTGATTTTGAGGGGGAGAATATTTTTGACTTACTTACCTGAAAACCAAAGTTCAGAGAGGATAAGAGAATTTCGAGTCACAGAGTAAGTTCATTTAGAGTTTGAGGATTGGGTCTGGGCAAGGAACCAAGGTTTTTCCCATAATGGGTACTTTAGAGACCGATATTCCCAGATGTCTCTGCTGCTTCCACCAGGCAGCTCTGGGGATTGTGACACTACATGCAGATAACTTCTCTCTTCCTGGGCTTCTCTTCCATCTGGTTGACTAAGGATCTGGAGTGGCCTGCCCTCCTTTCTCCTTCATTGGAGCAGATGAGGGCTCCCTGACCCCTCCTTGAACAGAGGGGAGGAGGCTGTCTTTTCATCCGGCCATCAAATATGGCTTCTCCACTTTGACAAGTGAGAACTGAGAGCCCAAGAGTCAAACCTCTGTCTTAACGTGAAGAAATGATGACCCTTCCTGGCCCACCTCGGGACAGACAGTAAGTCATTGGCCATACTTCCCGCTTCTTGGTCAGTCGGGGGAAACAGAGTGGTCTGCTGGAAATAGTTGCAGGAAACCTGTTTCTGGTACCAGTTGTAGTGTGGGTCTTCATTACAGCAACTTAAGAGTCTATCACTTTCTCATTCATAAAATGCGAGTGGTATTAGATGGCTTATTGGGCTTTAACATGTGCTCTTTCACTGTTCTTACTCATATATCAACATGCGTGTTTCAATTTTACAAAAATAGTTATAAATACACGTGCTATTCTGAAATTCTACCTTTTAAAATTGGAAATTAATTACATAATTATTTTATTTATAATTATTACATGTTATTGTAGTAAAAACATTATTTTAATTTTTTATTAAGTTAAAAATTGTTTGCTTGATTGTGCTATTACTCAGTGAAAAATGCAAAGTAACATATTAAAAAAACAAAAGCAAAGTGCAACTCAAAGAACACTTTCACATGGTACCTGACATGTTTCATGGGGATGGTTAAAATAGTTCAAAGGAGCTTTGGATATCTGATCAAGTGCTGACATCCATCTATAAGTTTATAGAGTCTGATCCAAATTGTCTTTTAAAATGTGTACAATTATAAATCGAAGCTTTACCAAAACAGAAATTGTCAAACTATATTTATTTTTTTAAACAGGGATTCAGAGTACTTCCAACACAGCATTATGTCACTTTCTTGTTATTTATAATAACATTTATTTCATACAAAATTCCAGACTTGGACAGAAGAAACCAGTTGGGCACGTATGAATTTCTTCTCATGGGCCTCTCTGAGCACCCAGAGCAGCAGCCTCTCCTGTTTGGGCTCTTCCTGGGCATGTACCTGGTCACCGTCTGGGGGAACCTGCTTATCATCCTGGCCATTGGCTCTGACGTGCACCTCCACGCCCCCATGTACCTCTTCCTGGCCAACCTGTCCTTCTCTGACATTGGTTTTATCTCTACAGTCATTCCCAAGATGCTCAATAATATTGGCTCAGGAAGTAGATGGATTTCTTATGGTGGGTGCCTGACACAACTCTATTTCTTTGGCCTGTTTGCAGATCTGGACAACTTTCTCCTGGCTGTGATGGCACTGGATCGCTATGTGGCCATCAGCCAACCTCTCCATTATGCCATTACCATGAACTCCCAACGCTGCATCCTGTTGGTGGCTGGGTCATGGGTGGTCACTACCTTCCATGCCCTAGTGCACACCCTCCTGGTGACCAGGCTTTCCTTCTATGGCCCCAATGTCATCCCCCACTTCTTCTGTGATCTGGTCCCACTCCTAAAGCTGGCCTGCTCCAGCACTTATGCCAATGACCTGGTGCTCATCCTTGTGGCAGGAACACTGTTAATTGGACCCTCTGTCTGCATCCTTATGTCTTACTTTTACATTGCATTGGCTATCCTAGGAATCGATTCCCCAAAGGGTAAGCAAAAGGCCTTTTCCAATTGCACCTCACACCTCTCTGTGGTCTCTCTGTTTTACACCACAGCTATTGGGGTCTATTTATGCCCTCCATCATCCCCTTCAGGTGGAAAGGACCAAGTCTTCTCAGTAATGTACACGGCGGTGACCCCTATGTTGAACCCCTTCATCTACAGCCTGAGAAACAGGGATATAAAGGGGGCACTGGGGAAAATACTCAAAAGAAACATGTTTAACACTCTTTCTTGGGACTGAAAGGTCCAAGTCTCCAAGACTCAGAGCTGAGGGTTGAAAAATGGTCTCCTAAGAGCCTGACCACTATAGTGTCCTTGAACCTGAGACTTCTCTTTTCCTCATATTTACATTTCAGGGAAGGGACCACTGACACCAGTAACCACTAATCATTCCTGTGAAGTGTCCATGCTCTGAGCAGTTTACTACTCACTTTCAAAATGGTTCTTGCTTATTTTTACTAGATGCCTACCTGAAGTCCACAGGTCGGGGGCTTGTGTATATATATGTATATATATATGACATGATGAAAATGAAAGTGAAATTCTTATTTCGCTGAAGTCACAAAGGAACTATGGAAGATATCTCTAGTCCAAGAATACAGGAGTGATTGTGGTTGGTAGAATGAAATACAAAGGAAATAATCTGATACTTTATCTTAAACAAACAGTGATCTATAGAAGAATAAGGATGGGGCTATAAGTTCTGTGTTCCAATGCTGGCTTTGACATTATATAGTGCATGACAGCTGGATAATCACTTAACATCTCTGAGCCTTTGTTTCACTATTTGTAAAATAAAGTGATTGCGTTATATGAGTTGAAGCCCCTGTATACATGTTCCCAGTTCTAATAATATGTAGTGTTATAGTAACAAGGATGCAAGACCACGTCCGAAGTTACAAGTCAGAACCAAAGTCCACCACTTCACACTGTAAAACTTTAGGAACATTCTTTCTCTGAGTTTTGCTTTCAGGTGTACAGCAAAGTGATTCAGTTTTACTTATATACTTTTCTGATTCTTTTCCATTATAGGTTATTAGAAGATATTAAATATAGTTCCCTGTGCTATACAGTAAACTTCTATCAATTATTTTATGCATAGTAGTTTGTATGTTAATCCCGTACTCCTAATTTATCCCTCCCCTTCTCACTTTGCCCTTTGGTAACCATAAGTTTGTTTTCTATATCTGCGAGTCTATTTCTGTTCTGTATAAAGATTCATTTGTATTACTTTTTAGATTCCACATATAAATGACATCATAAAATAGTTATCTCTGCCTCTGCCAAAGTGCTGCTCCTCTCTTCCCCATAAGGGTAAAAATTATTCTTTGACTTTTTATGTCAATTACTTCCCTTCCTTGCTTTCTGTTTAATTTTTCCACATACACATGTGTGCTTAAACATTATAGTTTGGTTTTGCCCATTTTTAATTTTTTTTTAATTTTTCCAGTGCTATTGACGTATAATTGACATATAATGTTTGTGGAAGCTTAAGGTATAGAACTTGATGATTTGATATACATCCGTGGTGAAATCATGACTACAATAAAGGTCAGTTAACGCATCCATCACCTCACATAGTTATGTTCTATGTGTGCGGGTATGGGTGTTAGGAACATTTAGCATCTACACTGTTAACAACTTTAAAGTATATGACGCAGAATTGTTAACTATAGTTACCATACTGTTCATTATATACCCAGAACTTATTTGTCTTATAAATGGGGATGTATAACATTTTTCCAAACCCTGCCCATTTTACCCACACCCTGGACATCACATGTCACACCTGGACATAAGCTCTTTGTTTCTATGAGCTTGGCGTTTTTAGATTTCACACATAAGTGAGATCATACAGTATTTATCTTTCTCTGTCTGACTTATTTAATTTAACATCATGGTCTCCAAGTCCATCCAAGTTGTCACAAATGGCAGAATGTTCTTCTTTTGTATAACTGAGTAATATTCCACTCTTTATATATACCACATTTTCTCTATTGACAGTCATTTAGGTTTTTTTTCATATTTTGACTATTGTGGATAATGCTGCAATGAACATGAGTATAATTAATGTAGCTACTGAAAGGACTGAATGATATAAAAACATTCAGTTCAGTTCAGTTCAGTCACTCAGTTGTGTCTGACTCTTTGCGACCCCATGAATTGCAGCACGCCAGGCCTCCCTGTCCATCACCAACTCCTGGAGTTCACTCAGACTCACATCCATCAAGTCAGTGATGCCAGCCAGCCATCTCATCCTCTGTCATCCCCTCCTCCTCCTGCCCCCGATCCTTCCCAGCATCAGAGTCTTTTCCAATGAGTCAACTCTTCGCATGAGGTGGCCAAAGTACTGGAATTTCAGCTTTAGCATCATTCCTTCCAAACACTTTAAACAGAATGCCTGGCACATAGTAAACACTCAATATATATAACCTGTTACTGTTGCTAACTATATGCATTCAGTTATGTCTGTGTCCATGTGAGTTTCAGAGTTTTGAGAAATGACAAATACGAGAGATGACAAGAAATGTTCCGTTTCATGTTCTAGGGAAACTAATGATTTATGTTTCCAGAATGAACAGATAGTGTAAGTAAAAGAGAAAATGTCTATTTGAGCTGGACATTGAGAACAATTAGAGTTGTAAGTCAAGAAGGAAAACCTGAGAATATTTCATAATCAAAGCATAATTCCTGCAAATCAATAATAAAAGGACAGCAATAACATAGGAAAAGGGGGGCAACAATATAGTTGGAAATTTTTTTAAAAATAAGAAACTAAAATGGTTGAAAAATATTTTCTAAATTCCTCCATTAATACTTCCATCTGGCATTTCCACTTCTAGAAAATATCTGTACACAAAAATGCCTGTAAAAGAATATCCATGCAGCGTTGCTTTTATAATAACCATCCCTCCCCCCCACCACACACCAAAAAGGAGATAGGTAAGTGGCATGAGCAGGGAAATGTACATCTATTAACCTATTAAACACTTTAAAAAATAATGAGGTAGATCCCATGGTGATATAGGAGGTCCATGATATATTGGTGAGAGTAACAAAGAAAGCTCCAGAACAAATGATCCCATTTTGGTAAAATCAAAATTCTACATATGTATATACATATATATATGGTGCATAGAAAAGTGTCTGAAGGTGTACAGGTCAAAACTCTTAACAGTGATTACCCCTGGAGAGAGATGGGAACGATGAGAAACAGATTCTCACTTTTCATGTGATACCTGTTTCAGTGCTGTTTTTTTTTTTTTTCAGAGTATTTTTCCCTGCTTATTTATTTATTTGGCTGTGTTGGGCCTTAGCTGCAGTGTCCAGGCTCTTCGTTGCTTCTCTCTAGTTGTAACCCGAGGGCTCAGCAGTTGTGGCACATGTTTGTTTGCTCCAGGGCCTGTGGGATCTTAGTTCCCTGACCAAGGGTCAATCCCATGTCTCCTGCATTGGAAGGTGAATTCTTACCTACTGGACCACCATGGAGGTTCCTAAATATTTTTTTAAAATAAGTGTGTGTTACCTGAAAGAAATGTAAAACGCGAGGCTACATCTTCAAGGACTCTGGGCAGGGACACACCCATCTATGCCTTGACCATACCTGGATTTTTCTGAGCTTCCACCTCACAGTCGAATTTTGGAGCACAGATCAGAGAACTCCAGGTCCAGGATGAGCCCCTAAGTTCTGGCCTCCCCTCCTGGGA
The DNA here is from genome assembly GCF_016772045.2 of Ovis aries. NCBI lineage: Eukaryota > Metazoa > Chordata > Mammalia > Artiodactyla > Bovidae > Ovis > Ovis aries. The sequence continues at coordinate 13,147,231 of NC_056056.1, read as the reverse complement.
TCAGCCAAGCTGCCAAGCCACAGTCACTAATACTAATATTCCCACTAATACTGGAAGCACTACTTCACGGGCTCCAGTCCCCAGAGAAGGCAGTGAGCTTGGACGATGACACACTTGGGGCTATGAAGTGATGGGAGCCACGGAATTCATGCAGAAGCGTGTAATAAAAAAAACCTCCCCATGCCTTTCCCAGACATGCCTTCCTGCCCCTGCCAAGCAGAAGCACCCCCCAGCAGTCTTGGTGCTCAACCCCGTCAGCCCTTCCCTAAGGTCTTTCTTCCTTCTGTGCTGGGCAACTTGCTCTGTCTTCCCTGAGCAGACAGATCCGAGCTGCTGTCACAACAGGATGACACGTGCCACCTGAGGGATGATGAAAGTGCCAAGCCCAGCCTATTCCAGCCCAGGGAGGGTCCACAGTGAGGTGAGTGTCTGCTGAGGACTCCACACTCACACAGCCCCTCAGACGATTCCTGCACAGGCTCCCCGTAAATTCTGGAGGGAAGATCACTTTCTCAAATTTGATCCTTCACGCAGCGTTGTATGCATCGTGACGTTCGTCTTTGACTCTGTGGGTCATCTTTTCCCCTTACTTTCCCTTCACGGTGTCTCTTCCCTATGCCATCCTCAGATATTCTGGGTCTTGGTGAACTCTCTCCCCTCCCCTCATTAAAACAGAACCACAAAAATAAATGGATTTACATAGTCAAAAGTGTTTCCTTTTAGGAACATTTTCTTGAGTGAAAAAGGAAATTATCTAATGGAATTCCAGAGACCTCAGTCAGGTAGGGAGAGATTGTAGGTAATCAGCTTTGAGTGACCCCAAAATCGGCCCCTGTTCAAGGCTGTCGACTTTGTCTTGCTTAACAACTGACCCAGATATTTCTTTTCACATCTGGGCATTAATGTTCCAACAGAGAAACCCAAAGAATAGACTGTCACCTTATCCAAATGCTTAGGTCTTTTTAGAATGAAATGCTTTATTATCACCAGTCCATGGATCAGACTGTCAGAAGTTATGGGGACCTATGCTAGACAGAAACCAAGTTCCAAGTGGACATGTAAAACAAACTTCTCACTGTCTCATAAGACTTGTTAAAGGACTTGTTATGTCCATAGTCTCCTCTGTTATTTTACAAAGCTTCTGCATGAAAAGCAGGTATTATTCATCCCATTTCCCAGATGAAGAAACTGAGGTCCCCAAGAATGAAGTGATTTTTTCCAAGATCTCAGAGTGTTCATGGCAGACCTGGGGCCAAAGCCCAAATCTTTCAATTTCTGGCACCAGACCCATTCCCACACCCAACCCTGCTTTTTCTTTGTCTACATCTTTCTCTATAAAGCAAGACTTTTCACTTGTAGTTCCCCAGTCTTGACTGCACAGCCCCATGCCCCACACTACATGTCAGGAGCTGACATGCTGCACTGTGGGTCAGGCAGAATGACTTTTGCCAGCCAGAGGAGAGCAAGGACTCCAAGGTTCCAGGAAGTCCCTCTCCCCCCACCTCTGGGGCTTTCTCTACTTCTGAGCAGCTGTCACAGTAGCTATATGGACATTGCCCCAGGTACCAGCCATAGCCTGCTGACTGTCAAGTACAGCTCAGTCCCTTCTCCAGCCTTCCCATGTTTCCTAAGCCAGGACTCAGGACCACTGATTCAATCTGGAGAGTTCAATTACAGTGACAGACTAACAAAAGGGACCCAAATGCAGGAAGAGAAAAAAACACAGGGGTAAATGGGTGAAGTGGGGTAGAGAGAGCCTTGCTTTGAGTGAGACAGACCTATAATCAACCTGACTCCAACCCTATACCCTGTGTCCCTGGGAAAGCAAATTCATCCCCCAGCCCTTATTTTCCTGATCTGAAAGTAGGAACAGTAATATCTACTCTCAAGTTCAATAATGAGGATTAAACTAGAAAGGAAAAGTGGGGTGGACATTTATCACTGGCCAAGTGCATAAGACAGCACAGTGGGAAAGGAAGGAACAAAGAGGAAAGTGGGAACTAGAATGGGAAGATGACATTTAAGAGATGGTACAGCCCAAGGTTAAGTGCATAGATGTTGAGGTCAGCTAGAACTGAATTCAAATATCAGTTCTACCGCTTACTAACTCAGTGTCTTTGAGCATCTCACAGAATCCCTCTGAGCTTCCATTGATCGTAGACTTGCTGTGATCACCAAATGAGAAACACACATATAAAGCTCTCAGAACACTTCCTGGTTTATAGTTAACGCTCAGTCAATGCGACTACAACTTGTAGTTCTCATTCATCATCATATCCTATTGAAATCAATTCAGAATGGTTCAATGGCATATTACAAATTTCCAAATTTTTGTCGTTGAAACATCTAAAGTTTACTCTCTGTGTGCTTCCATGGTGACATCCTTTAATCTGGGATATGAAAGCAGATAGACCAGGAGTGATGAATAAATTCATTTTCATGGGGGAGAAGCTTAGGCAATGAAAGGGCGGTGTGGTAGAGCCTTACACATATGAGCACTCAAGGTGTCCAGACACAAGTATGAAGTCCAGTCGAACCACCTAACACTGAGTGATGCTGAGCAAATTGTTATACCTCTCTAAGCCTTGGAAGAAAAGTTATGACCAACCTAGATAGCATATTCAAAAGCAGAGACATTACTTTGCCGACTAAGTTCCGTCCAGTCAAGGCTATGGTTTTTCCTGTGGTCATGTATGGATGTGAGAGTTGGACTGTGAAGAAGGCAGAGCGCTGAAGAATTGATGCTTTTGAACTGTGGTGTTGGAGAAGACTCTTGAGAGTCCCTTGGACTGCAAGGAGATCCAACCAGTCCATTCTGAAGGAGATCAACCCTGGGATTTCTTTGGAAGGAATGACGCTAAAGCTGAAACTCCAGTACTTTGGCCACCTCATAGGAAGAGTTGACTCATTGGAAAAGACTCTGATGCTGGGAGGGATTGGGGGCAGGAGGAGAAGGGAATGACAGAGAATGAGATGGCTGGCTGGCTGACTCGATGGACGTGAGTCTGAGTGAACTCCGGGAGATGGTGATGGACAGGGAGGCCTGGCGTGCTGCAATTCATGGGGTCGCAAAGAGTCAGATACGACTGAGCGACTGAACTGAACTGAACTGAAGCCTTGGTTTACTCACCTGTGAGATGAGGATAATAAATGACTGGTGTGGCTAGAAGTATGTCGGGATTACTATATGTTACATGTGATAAAGCATGTGAAAGTGCCTTCCACCAGGCAGCTCTTAACTCCTTGCACTTTTCCTCCCAACAATTGAATTGTGAAGCTTAAAAATTCTTGGGCTAGCCATGGACACAGCTAGCTTGGACACAGACTGCCAACTTTGATCCCCACCCAAAAAGCTACGAATGATGGCCAGACCAAATCATTATGTTTACCCTGTGATGAGAATCCAGACTCATAGAATTTTGCTCATTTCTGGAAACCACACCTTAAAGATAGTGACAAGAGACTTCACTGGTGACCTAGCGGCTAGACTCTCCAGTCCCAATGCAGGGGGCCCAGGTTCTCCCTGGTCAGGAAACTATAGCCTACATGCCACAGTCAAGACCTGGCATAGGCAAATAAATAAATGAATATTAAAAAAAAAAAGACAGTGACAAAGTAGAGTCGGTTTAGGTAGAGGGACCCAGTTGGCAGTGCACTGTCCTCCTAGAAAAATCCATTGACTCGGCGCAGAACATGTCTGAAAAATTGATCAGAATAATTGTCACCATTTACTGAACACTTGCCAAGGACCAGAAAGCATCACTTAATCCTCAGAACAACTTTATGAGTAATGCACTATTACCATTCCCCCCATTTTACAGATGAGAAGAGTTGGCTCATAGAGGGTAAGCAAATTCCTCTAGGTCATAAAACAATTAAATGGAAGAGCCAGGTTCTAGCCCAGTATCCGGGCTTCAAAACCCACCATGCAGTGCTTCCTCTGTTAACTCATGTTTAGATTTCTTAAGGACTTTTGTGTCAAAGAATAATAGACTTGTTCTTTGAGATTCCAGAGAACTAAATGCCGTGCAAGTAATATGACAGAAGTTAGTGTCACATACAAACAAAAATTATTTTAAATGGTGTGCTGACAAGTAGATTAGGTCTCCTTCAACATCTCTCCTTTTTTTATTTTTTTGAGAACAAAGAACTGGAAGCTCCCTGATCTCAAAATAGACTTGCTATCTGGCCCAAAAAGCCATTCATTTTCTTAATATTGCTGACTATTGTTTCATTTAACTTATTTGAAGTTTTTATTTCCGAGTCAATACATCTAATAAGATTTGTGATGGATGAAAGTAAGTCTTTTATTTGGCAAGTGATAGACAGGATAATGCATGAGGTGACATATTGAAGACAAAATAATTTTAATAAAGAGAATAAGTTGGGAATCTAGAAATTGATTCTCCTAAAACCATGTCTGTGTACTCTGAGAAGTTTGTGGGTACTGCCAAGGGTATGCATTACCCAAAATAGACAATACTTAACCAAATGCCCTTTGAAATCTCTTTTAACAAGGTTATGTAGCCCATTAGCAAGTTTTATTGCCATGAATTAGATGTCTTAGTTTTAATTTGGGAAGTCGTATTATATTTTGTCACTAGCACACTCTGGAGTCAGACAAATATGACCTTAAGTTCTGATTTTGCCCTTTATGAGTTTAAACATTCTATGCCTCCATTTTCTAGTATGTAAAACTGGAATAATAATGAATATGATAATAATAATAATAATTGCCCTATGGGGTTATTGTAAGAATCAAATATGATAATGTAGCAAAGTCCTTGATTCAAAATAAGTGCTCTACAAATGTTATCTATGATGATAGTGATGATGCTACTGATAATGAAAAATCCATATCTCATTATTTTGGAAAATAATTAAGCACTTGATCCTGTTATCCATACCAAGTTATCCCATGTGTAGTTTACCCTGGAGCACAAAACTAAAAGTAACTAGACAGACTGCTCAGATATCCAGGTCTATAAAAAAAATTCTTTTTGGAAAATAGTACGTAGGCTCCTTTAAAAATTAAAACTACTATATCATCCAGCAATTCCACTTCTGGATATTTATCCAAAGAAGACAGAAACTCTAATTCTAAAAGATATATGCAGCTTCCAGGTTCATTGCAACATTATTTACAGTTGCCAAGACATGGAAACAACTTGATGTCCATCATTGGGTAAATGGATAAAGAGGGCATAAACACATACACAGGAGAATAACTATGCAGCCATAAAAAGAAAGAAATCCTGCCATTTGCAACAACATGGATGAAGCTTGAGGGTATAATAAGTGAAACAGTCAGAGAGAGAAAGACAAATGCTCTATGGTCTCACTTACACATGGAATTAAAGAAAAAACAAGCTCATAGAGAAAAGATTGGAAGCAGGGGAGTGAGGGGATGGACAAGATGGGTGAAAGGGATTCAAAGGCTCAAACTTCCAGTTAATAAAATAGATAAATAATAGGCATGTAATATACAGCTTGGTGACTACAGTTAATAACATCATATTGCATATTTGAGAGTTGCTAAGGGAATAAATCTTAAAAGCCCTCATCATAAGAAAAAACAAATTCTGTAACTATGCATGAGTATGGATAATAACTAGACTTACTGTGGTGATCATTTTATAATGCATGCACTGATTGATTCACTATGCTGTACACCTGAAACTAATGTAAAGTTATATATCAATTACATCTCAATTAAAAATAATAACAATCCTGTTTTTTTAATGGTAATAGATGGACAATACCACCTGGACCAGTGTGTCCCATTTTGTTCTTTGGGGCATTTCTACCCACCAGGAAGAGCAGATCCCGCTCTGTCTCCTTTTTCTGCTCATGTCTACCATCAACATTTCTGGCAACTCTGTCATCATTATCCTGATTATCTCTGCTCCACGCCTCCAAACTCCCATGTATGTCTTTCTTAGCAACTTGGCCTTGGCAGACATCTGCTTCACCTCCACCACAGTCCCCAAGATGCTGCAGAACACTTTCTCTTCTACCAAGGCCATTTCCTACATGGGTTGCTTAACACAGACTTATTTCTTCATTTGCTTTGCAGCCATGGAGAACTTCCTCCTGGCTGTGATGGCCTATGACAGATACATCGCCATCTGCCACCCTTTCCGCTACTGTATGATTCTGAACAGGAAGCTGTGTTCACACTTGGTGGCTGTGTGCCACATCCTCTCCCATCTTCATGCCCTGCTGCACACCTTTCTCATGGGCAGATTGATCTTCTGTGCAGATAACAGGATCCCCCACTTCTTCTGCGACCTCTACCCTCTGATGAAGATCTCCTGCTCCAGCACCCACCTCAACACCTTGAGGATTCACACGGAAGGAGTCATTGTCATCAGTGGCGCTCTGGCCATCATCATGGCCTCCTACGCCTGCATCATCTCAGCAGTCCTCCAGAGCCCCTCAGCCAAAGGCAAGTGGAGAGCCTTTTCTACCTGCGGCTCCCACCTCACTGTGGTGGCTATATTCTATGGGACCCTCACCTGGGTCTACTTCCGGCCCCTTACCAGCTATTCAGTGGCTGGGGGTCGTACCCTGACTGTCATATACACAGTAGTGACCCCCATGTTGAACCCCTTCATTATAGCCTAAGGAACAAGGATGTCAAGGGAGCCTTCAGGAAATGGATGAACAGGATCTGGACTTCTTCATTTAGATAAAACCCCAAAACACAGTTTCAAGTTTTATCTATGATTTCAAGCTGTAACTATGAAAGATTTTTGTCCCTCAAATATCTGTTTCCTTTAGAACTTCCTAGAAATATTAGGTATGTATCACAGTTTTCTCATGGGATATTGCCTAGAAATATTTCTTAAACCCAATTGTAAAGTAAAATAAAGTAAAAATAAAAATTTTTTAAAAGCAAAGAAAGAAATTGTCTTTGGGAAACCTAAAACAAAAAAAAACCAAGTACATGGAGCTATATATTTAGTGTAAATCAGTAACATGATTTTAATTACAGCTGATGGTGTTCTGTGGGCCTGATTTCTAACACCAGGATTGTAACTTTCAGAGTTCTTAGATGCAGGCAACAGAAACTAATTCTGGTTATTCATGGAGGAAACAAGTTTATTGAAAGCATATGTGAAACTCATGAATTTCCAAGAAGACTAAGCCAACAAGTTCAGCAAAATGGACACAAATAAGAAAGGTCATACAGGCAGAACCATAGTCAAAATCATATCCCAGAACTGGTATGATGAGGTCACCACTGTAGCTACCAAACTCTGTTCCATGCCACTTGAATCCCCACCAACATTACCAGAAACAATCACTGGGCATAGCCCTTAGAGGCCTGAAAAACAGATGTGATCACCTCCAAAAAGAGCACTCATTTCTTATTCTCTCCATCAACACCTCTAGATTCAAAATAAAGTGGTGCGTCTGATTGGCCAAGTCTTGGTCACTCACCCAAGCTCTAATTCCCAAGGGAACGGGAAAAACAATACTGCTACTTTTTTTTTTTTTTGCTACTTTTATTTTCCATAAAAATTAGGGAGGTTCTGCCTCCCATCAGGACAAAGGAAATGGGGGGACTCCTCTGGAATGGGAAGAAGGACATCATGACAAATGTCCACTATAGGGCTAGGAGTTACAGTTGCTTCAGAACTGATCACCTGTCACAGCTCTCCGACTTGCACTTCCTTGACCTGGATGAGCTGCATTATTCTGGGATTACTTAACCTCTTTCTGTCTCAGGATTCTCCTAATCTTTTCTATAGTTGAAATGTGGAATTAGTCTATTACTATGTATCTGCTGTGATCCATGAAGGGGTTGCTTCATGGATCACGGGGTTCTTGAGGCAAGAATATTGGAGTGGTTTGCCATTCCCTTCTCCAGTGGACCACATTTTGTCAGAATTCTCCACTATGACCTGTCCATCTCGGGTGGCCCTACAGGGCATGATTAATAGCTTTACTGAGTTATGAAAAGCCCTTTGCCACAAGGCTGATGATACCACTCTAAAGGCAGAAAGTGAAGGAGAAATAAAGAGACTCTTAATGAAAGTGAAAGAGGAAAGTGAAAAGGCTGGCTTAAACCTCAACATTCAAAAAACAAAGATCATGGCATTCGGTCCCATCACTTCATGGCAAATAGATGGGGAAACAGTGGAGACACTGACAGATTTTATTTTCTTGGGCTCCAAAGTCACTGCAGATGGTGATTGCAGCCATGAAATTAAAAGATGCTTGTTCCTTGGAAGGAAAGCTATGACAAACCTAGACAGCATATTAAAAAACAGAGACATCACTTTGCTGACACAGGTCCATATAGTCAAAGTTATGGTTTTTCCAGTAGCCATATACAGATGTGAGAAGTGGACTATAAAGAAGGTTGAGTGCTGAAAAATTGATGCTTTCAAAATGTGGTGTTGGAGAAGACTCTTGAGAGTCCCTTGGACTACAGGAGATCAATCCTAAAGAAAATCAGTCCTGAATATTCACTGGAAGGACTGAGGCTGAAGCTGAAGTTCTGATACTTTGGCCACCTGATGAGAATATCAACTCATTGGAAAAGACTCTGATGCTGAGAAAGATTGAAGGCAGGAGAAGGGGGTGACAGAGGATAAGATGATTGGATGGCACCAATGACTCAATGGACATGAGTTTGAGCAAACTCTGGGAGATAGTGAAGGACAAGGAAGCCTGGTGTGCTTCAGTCCATGAGATTGCAAAGAGTCAGACATGACTTAGTAACAGAACAACAACAATGTGTTTGCTGACCAATCAATGCTGGACATGGGGAACAGGTCCAAGAGCCAAGATGTCTACCAATATGTTGATTCTTGGGCTTCCCAGGTGGGCCAGTGGTTGAGACTCTGTGCTCCCAAGGCAGGGGACCAGAGTTCAATCCCTGGCTGGGGAATTAAGATCCCACATGATGCGTGGTACGGCCAACAGTAATGTTGATTCTTCAGTTTTGTGGGTATAGGATCAAAAGGAAAAGTGAAAGTGGCCTCCCAGGACATGAAGCAGATGTCACAAGTACAAGTCAATTTGGTCCATCTGTCTAGATAAAGTTTCTATCATATAATATGGATTGTTATAGGCACAAAGTCAAGAAGAAAATAAAATTGTAATAATTTTTGTGTAATTAGCTACAATAAGGGTTTCTTATTAAATATGTATATATATAAGGCTTGGTCAAAATTTAAACCATTGAAGTGGGTTTGAGAAGCTATACCGCCTTAGTCTTTGCACCAGGATAATAAATCTTCCAAGGTAATGGGAGCCATCAGTTCAGTTCAGTCACACAGCCATGCCCGACTCTTTGCGACCCCAAGGACTGTAACACATCAAGCTTCCCTGTCCATCACCAACTCCTGGAGCTTGCTCAAAATCATGTCCATCAAGTCAGAGATGCCATCCAATCGTCTCATCCTCTATCGTCCCCTTCTCCTCCTGCTTTCAATCTTTCCCAGCATCAGTCTTTTCCAATGAGTCAGTCCTTTGCAATCAGGTGGTCAAAATTTTCGAACTTCAGATTCAACATCAGTGCTTCCAATGAACACCCAGGACTGATTTCCTTTAGGATGGATTGGTTGGATCTCCTTACTGTCCAAGGGACTCTCAAGAGTCTTCTCCAAAACCACAGTTCAAAAGCATCAATTCTTCAGCCCTCAGCTTTCTTTATAGTCCAACTTTCACATCCATACATTACTACCAGTAAAACCATAGCTTTGATTATACAGACCTTTGTTGGCAGAGTAATGTTTCTGTTTTTTAATATGCTGTCTAGGTTGGTCATAACTTTTCTTCCAAGGAGCAAGCATCTTTTAATTTCATGGCTGCAGTAACTATCTGCAGTGATTTTGAGAGCCATGGCACTTATAAAATGATAAGAAAAGATAAAGCCAACCTGTGGTTAGTTAACTAACATTTGCCAGTAAGTATCTTATATACCAAAAAAAAAATTTTTCTGAATTCCATTTCCTGCCTCCCAGCCCCACCTTCCTCCTTCTCTGTCTTTAGTTTTGTTGCTAATCTTCATTCTTTACCCATGGATTAGCCTCACTTCTTAGCACTCTACCCTCTTCTAAGAATCTGCCCGGCTCCCATGGGAAGAATTTTCTTAAGGTGAAGAAATGGTCAAGAGAGTAAATTGAATATATTTGAAGAAATAGATAGAATTGGGCAATTCCATCAAAAATTTTGTATTTAGATATCTTCCTCTTCTAGGAGTTTATCACACAGAATAAGCACATGAAATGAATAAACACATTTTATGTGTAAATACACAGATATATTTTAGGTTCAGTATATTATTGTCCATGACAGTAAAAAATTAGAAACAATCTTCATGCATACTAATGGAATTTTTGGTTCATCATGCCCAGTGTTGCTGTTCAGTCGATAAGTCGTGTCCGACTCTTTGTGACCCCATGGACTGTAGCAAGCCGGTCCTTCACTATCCCCAGACTTTGCTCAAATTCTTGTCCACTGAGTCAGTGATGCCATCCAACCATCTCATCCTCTGTCACCTGCTTCTCCTCCTGCCCTCAGTCTTTCCCAGCTTTTCCAATGAGGGTCTTTTCCAATGAGTTGGCTCTTCACATCAGGTGTCCAAAGTATTGGAGCTCCAGCTTCAGCATCAGTTCTTCCAATGAATATCGGGGCTTCCCTCATGACCCAGATGGTAAACAATCTGCCTATAATGCAGGGGACTTGGGTTCAATCTCTGGTTTGGGAAGATCCCCTGGAGAAGGGAATAGCTACCCACTCCAATATTCTTGTCTGGAGAATTTCATGGACAGAGGAACCTGGTGGGCTACAGCCCATGGGGTCGCGAAGAATCAGACACGACTGAGCAACTAATAGTAACACTATCATATTTAGTAGTTAGATAGTATCTATCTGTTCTTCCTTCCCTTCATATCCTTGCCATGGCTTCACTGAGAACAGAATACACATCTTCATCCCTTTGACTTTGGATTTGCTTTAGCCCACAGTTTATGAACAGGGATAACAAATGCTGCTTCAGATAAAGAGCTTTGAATGGGTTTAGAAGATTTGGTTTGCCCTCTTGAGCTCTGGCTTTCATCATGAGAAGAAAAGCTCACCCTGTGTAGTTAGGGCTGCTTAGCTTGGATCTCAGAATAAGAAATAAATTGAACAGACCTGAACTTGACCTGGGGTCTAAAGCATGGTTGGCCCTTTAGCCTCCAGACTTTTGACTGGGAAATAAAAGCCTGTTGTTATAAGCCACTGAGGTTTGGGATTGTTTCTTATTTAGGACTTTGAAGGAAATCCAAACTAATTCAACACACATACTATGAATTGCTGTGCAGTCGATAAAAAGAATGAGGCAGATTAATTTCTGGCCTTTCATTTCATCAAGTCTTTGGATACATACAGATATGCAAACCCTTATCTAGCCATTCTTTGCCCTTTTCTCCCATCATTTCTTCATGTGTATGTGTAGGAGATTTCTGGAGATTACGAGTGAAATGACATAAAACATACAAGACATACAAGAGACAGATACACTCTGGCCAGAGGAAAAATAATAACTGCGGCTCAAGCAAGCAAGCTCACGGTTTACTTTTATATAGCCCCCCTGGGCAGAATTCCAGACTGTATGACCAAGCTTGTTCAGTATAGTGCATGTGAATAAATGTTATCATACAGCAAAGGGAGTGAAATTCCGGCTTACTGCAGAGTCTGTCCAGAGCCCTTATCACAAGAAGGGAATGTTCCCTTATTTGCAAGGGACCATTAATCTCAAGGCTGTGTCTGTCTCCTTGACAGAACATCCTGTTTGCAAGCAGCACATCTCCACTTTCCCTATTGTGGCCACATTAACCCTCTAGTATGCTATTGATAATAAGTAACAATAATAATGATAGAAAACCCATATGTGGTAGTTAATGTGGACTGGTCATTGTTATGGTGTTTTACATATATTGTACTCATCAAATCCTTATGAACCCTAAACCTTAATTATACATACTATTTCTCTCTTTATCAATGGATAGATGAGGCAGAGAGTAATTGAATAATTACCAAAGATGATACACATTTAAACCCTGTGTTTCAATGGAATATTACTCAGCCATTAAAAGGAATGCATTTGAATCAGTTCTAATGAGGTGGATGAAACTGGAGCCTATTATGCAGAGTGAAGTAAGCCAGAAAGAAAAACACCAATACCGTATGCTAATGCATATATATGGAATTTAGAAAGAAGGTAATGATAACCCTGTATGCGAGACAGCAAAAGAGACACAGATGTATTGAACAGTCTTATGGACTCTGTGGGAGAGGGCAAGGGCGGGATGATATGGGAGAATGGCATTGAAACATGTAAATATCATATGTGAAATGAATCACCAGTCCAGGTTTGATGCATGATACAGGGTGCTTGGGGCTGGTGCACTGGGATGACCTAGAGGGATGTTACAGGGAGGGAGGTAGGAGGGAGGTGGGAGGAAGTTTCAGGATAGGAAACACATGTACACTCATGGTGGATTCAAGTCAATGTATGGCAAAACCAATACAATATTGTAAGGTAAAATAAATTAAGTAATTAATTAAAAATAAACAAATAAATAAACCCTGTGTTTTTCTTTTTGTAATGCAAGAGACTGACTTAAGCTTTGATTGAGGAAGCATGCATTTCAAAGGCTACCTGACATATTGCCAGCCACACCCACCTCCTTGGTTTAGAGATCTTGATTGATTTAGATTAACTGTTTGTTTGGGCCCCTTGATTTGATTCTTCCTGTGATTGAAATTCCCACTCTTGGGTTTTAAATCCATCCATTAAATAGTGAACCTTGAAGATGAATCCCTTATCTTCATCCCCAATAAAAGCAGAACTCTAAGCCCACACTCTCTCCCTCTATCCATAACCTCATTGGGTGGCCCAAGATGTGCTTGTCCTTTCCAGGACCTATGAGTAATAAACATTTCTTCCCCCCAAATTTCCCCAAAGAGCTGCTGAGGGTACCTTACAATCATAGTAAAAATCAAAAGGGCCTGACCAGCTCACTGGTTATCATAGGCACAAAACAATCACACAGCAAGTAATGACAGAGCTGGGATACAAATTCACTCTGTCTCCAAAATCCATTCCCTTAACCACTTACACTATACTACCTTCGAACAAGCAGCCCTAGCATTTTCCCTTGGGCTTTTGAACTCTCTTTCATTCTGACTTCTTTAAGGAAAATAATTTCTTGGAGATCCTATGTTTGCACAAAAGAACTCCTTGATTCTATTGTTTCAGTGTAATTATGGATACTACCTCCTTTATCTCTCAAAGGGATGTGTATCTTTACCACAATAGCAATCTATCTGAAAAGAAAAACAAGAAAACAATCCCATTTATAATAACAACAAAAAGAACCAGCTACTTAGGAATAAATTTAACCAAGCAGCTAAAAAAAACTGTACAGTAAAACCATAAATCATTGATGAAAGAAAGCAGACACAAATCAAAGGAACAGCCTCATGGGCGTGGATTGGAAGAATGAATATTGTTAAAATATCGATGCTACATAAAGGGTTCAGGAGCTGTGCTGCCATTCCCCGTTTGCCTGGGAACCAGGTTGGAAGTTGCTTGAGATACAGAGCTTCCTGAAAAGCCTTCGCAGGGCACTCTTCACCTCCTGGTTTCTTAGGCTGTAGATCAGTGGGTTTAGCATAGGGGTAACAACTGTGTAAAAGATGGCCACCTGACGCTCCTGGTCCAAGTCGTAGCTGGAAGATGGCCGGAGGTACATGCAGATCACAGAGCCGTACAGGAGCAGCACAACCAGGATGTGGGGGCTACAGGTGGACAGGGCTTTATGCAGGGCAGAAACTGAGTGCATGTGGGTTATGGCCACACCAATGCGGGCATAGGAACCTAAAATAAAGAAGGGGCTGACCACCACGGCTACCCCCTCAGTAAATATTAACATCTCATTGACCACTGGCCGGGGGCAGGAGAGCTTCAGCAAGGGTGTGATGTCACAGAAGAAGTGGGTGACCTGGTTGCCACAGAAAGTTAAGCGGGTGACCAACACACTATAAAGGAGGCTGTTGAGGCTGACGATCACCCACGAGGTCAATGTTATGCGTAAGCAGAGGCGATGGCTGATGATGGCAGAGTATCTTAAGGGGTCACAGATAGCCACGTAGCGGTCATAGGCCATAGCAGCCAACAAGTGGCCTTCCATGCTGCCCACAGCCATGAAAAAGAAGAGCTGGAGCATGCAGCAGTTGAAGGAGATGGTTCTGTTCACAGACAGTGTGTGCACCAGCATCTGGGGAACAGTGATGGTTGTCAGAGAGATGTCAATGAAGGAAAGTTGGCTGAGCAAGAAGTACATGGGGGTCTGAAGCTTGGGGTCTGAGAGGGCAGCAGTCATTAACAGAGCATTGCCCATAACTGCCACCAGGTACATGGGAAGGACGATCCCAAAAATAACTGGTTGCATCTCTGGCCAGCTGGACAGACCCAATAAAACAAATTCTGTTACTTCTGTCCTGTTTCTAGCAGCCATGAGCCTCAATCCACATCACCCGCAAAGAGCAAGGGTTAAGATCAAATAAGGTTGAAATTTACTCAGAGATAGCTTGCAGGAAACATCTTCTCTTGTGCAGATGTCCCTAGTTTTCCAAAATGAATTTTTTTCTCTTTAATTTTTTTCCCAGGCCATTATTTCTTATTCATCCACTCACCTACCCATTCTTTAGTATATTCCAGGTTCATGTATTGACCACTTACAATCTCTCAATTTGGTTAATACTAACGACAACAGGATATCTCACACACAGTCCTGGACTTTCTGAACTTCACTGTATAACAAGTAATCACTGAACATATAACGTCTTTGGTGCTTGCTGTGTGCATTCTAAATATCAGGCATTTGATTCTCACAACAGTCACTCATGGTAGAAACTGCTTTCAACCACTTAACTACAGATGAGAAAGTTAAAGCGTAAAGAATACTCTAGTGAAGGTCTTATGTGATCTGAGCAACAAAACCTGGACTTAATCCTGTACAGTAAGCCCCTTATATACAAACAAGTTCCCTTCCAAGAATGCATTTATAAATTCAACATTGCCTAGATACCCAACTAACACAATTGGCTACATAACACTGTACTGCAATAGGTTGATAATACATTTTAAAAAGGCAAACAAAAAATAAAGAAAACATTTTAAATCTTACAATACAGTGCCTTAAAAAGTGTAGTAGTACAGTACAACAGCTAGCATACAAGGGCTGGCATCAACTGAACAGGAAGAAGAGTTACTGGCTTGAGGAGGCAGATGAGGTGGGAGATGAAGAACTGAAGGATCATCAGCAACAGGAGATGGAGGGCAAGCTGCAGTTTCACTCACGCCTGACGATGATGGCCCAAGTTCCGGTTCCTTGCTGGAACCAGACGCACATTCGCTTCTTTGAAAGTTCACAGCTTGAAAGTTCACATGTAGGGAACTTACTGTGTAGTTTTATCAGCCTCAACCATCACACTTCATTTCTCAGAGCTGGAAGGAGAAGGGAAAGATCCTCAGACTCTGGCCAGATGTCTAAGTCTCTACGTCTTTGCTGAGGCACTGAAATTAAGATCTGGTCCTAGCTTTGCATGTCCAGAAACTCAACTTTTTTTTCCCATAGGAGAGCACTTATTCCATTAAGTCAAATGAACTTGCCTGGGGTGAGACTAGCAATGATAAATATAATTGTTGACTTTGTTAATGATTTATTTTCAAGGAATAATATAATCTGCTAGTGGATGTGATTCTTGTGACTTTTCAGCTTAGGTTTTTCCTATAGGTAGATTTATGCAGCACATCAAAGAGATAACCTTTTGAGGTTGTTTTGGGGGCAAGGATACATTTATATATTTTCAGCATTTTCTCATGAATGTGAGTAAAATAATTTTAAAGTAGTAGAGTGCAAGACAACATATACTAAAAAGCAGAGGTCTCTTACCCTACATTTACACACCTGTGTGTTTAGTTTGACCTCTTCTAGTGATTCACACCTCTCTGCTTCTAAATAAAGTGGTATATACTTATATATCTATGTGCCAGTTTTTATTAATTAAAGATAATCTTTTGGCTGTTTATCATAAAAGATAAAATTTTATCTTATTTACATTACTGCCACTCTTCCTTCTTTTCCTCAATTTTTTGATGATATTTTAGCTCTTCAATTAGTTGCTTTTCTGCTTTTAAATGATTTGCTTCAATCTACAGTCTATCAACTTCAGACTCCACTTATCTTCCTCACCTCTGCACCTCCCCCGCCCCCAAGTTTGGAAAGGTATATCTTTATTTGCATATTGTCAAGATTGAAAACACACAAATTACTGGTTGTAGGCATAGTTAAGTCTTCCAAGTAAATGCTAAAAATCAGTAGACAACATTAACATTAGTCTAACTGTGTAAATTTTTATCATGGCAGTGCCAAATCATGTGTTATGGTTTCATTTATTCTTTAGTGAGTCCAGTGTTCCACGCACCAAGATAATATCCCTAACATTAAGATAAAGAATCAAAACCATTTTAAGGCCATCTCTCTTGGTGCTTTCTTTAAAGAAAATCTCACAGGAGCTTAAAAGATAAAGAAAACTTATGTTTTCCAGTGTCTGTTCTTTTGTCTTTATTTCTTCATGTATCCTTTTCCATGTCAGTGATATGGCTCAAACTGTATGCTCTTATGATTCTATTATACATTCAAGCCAGTGGTCACACACAGACATCTACACGGAGGTATAGAAGAAGGTGAGAGAAAAAAAAAAAAAGATGGGAAGGAAGAAATATTGAAAAAGTCCCTTCATGGGGAAAGGGTAAGAGAAAATCATCTTTGAGAAGGAAAGAGTGTCAAAGGGTATAAATTTATCCATCATGAGGATTAAAATGTAATAATATAGAGTCCATTTTCTCTCAAGCAAAGCAAAACTGTATTTGAAAACTGATTATATGAAAAAATAGTCATAAGCTGTGGTAGTATTCTTCTGACTTTTTCAGTACTCATCTCTATATCTTGGTTATTTTCCAATATTTTAACATTATTCTCATCAGAATCTGAGCTCTGCGGATCCTGTTCAGACAACGTGGAGAGATCAAGGATGCTGATTCTAGAAGACACAGAGAGGAGTAGTTCATTTAGGAGAGAGATGAAGAAATACACGTATATAGATTTAAACAACTCAAAACACCAAACTAAACTGAAATTTGGGAGAGAAACAAAACAAAGGGAAGAATTCCTGGAACGAGATAGGAAAACATCTCAGATTTCCCAGTTTCCACCTGTACTTTAGGAACATACAGAGTCCTGAAGAAAGGAGAGAGATAAGTGTCAAACTCCAATTGTGCTATTCTTATCTTTCTTCTTTAATGAAAGCACCAAGGAACATATAGTCTTCCCTGTTTTATCAATATCTGAATGTTACAGATATGTTTTATATATTACTTTCTTGATTTAAATTCTATTTCTAGTCTTTTCCCCTGTGTTGATGAATCACAAAGGTTGAATCTGAGATGTATAAATCTGAACCTCTTTTTCTCTGTCCCAAGAATATATCTTCAATATTCTCACAAAATAAATTGGGTCCCCTGTCCCACATTTCTTGCACCTGGGGGCCGAAATGTCTGTCCATACCCTCTCCAATTCCATGACTATATTCTCCATCTAAGGTTTATTATTTTCACTCAAAAACATATCTTTCTGTGTCATCATTGTCAATTCCTCCATCCCATTGCTTTTTTTGACTATGACATTTGAACCTCACTCTATTCTTGGTATATTTTGAGTACCAGTATCACATTGCTTTCTACAAGAGGATTATGTGTTTACTTATTTCCTATTCCCTTTCTGTTTACTCTTAGGGCACAGTGTAACCTTAATCACACCTTTTCTTTGTACTTAATGTACACTCAGGTTAGAAAATTTGGGTGGAACTGTGTTTCTTCTCCACATTCTCACAAAACTGCTGCTAAGTCACTTTAGTCATGTCCAACTCTGTGCGACCCATAGACGGCAGCCCACCAGGTTCCCCCGTCCCTGGGATTCTTCAGGCAAGAACACTGGAGTGGGTTGCCATTTCCTTCTCCTCTCGCAAAACTAGGGATTCCCTTTTTGTCATTTTCCATAAAGGCTTTTCTGTAGAACAGCTCACCCCAGTGATACAGTGCCATTTACATGCCCTCATTCTGGGATTCTACCAACCCCAGGAGACTCCAATTTTGTTCAGATGAAATATTATTTAGAATGGGCTGAGCCCTTGTATCTTCCTTTATCAACTGGGATGGTAGCACAGGTGGCTCCTCCTTCTTCCTTATATCTAAATCTCACTGAGGCTAAGACTGTAAAGCATCTAAAAATAACTGTGCCTGTAGGGAAGGTCTATCCCTTAGGGGACACAGTGGCCTTGCATCACATCAACAGTTAGACAAGAAAAACCTTAAGGGGAACTCAATTCCCATATCAGCATCTCAAGAAGAAATACACATATGTAGATTTAAACAACTCAAAACACCAAGCTAAATTAAAACTGGGGAGAGAAACAAAACAAAGGGAAGAATTCCTGGAACGAGATAAAAAACATCTAACCTAGCCTTTCTATAATTATCAAGTGTTTGTTATCAATGCCAGCATTTTAACTCAGCTGAATTAATGGCAAGACATGAGGCTTTATGATACAGCAGTGGGACAACTTCAGATGTTATCATGGTTCCATTCTGCTCGCCAATGACTTTCTCAGTTCCTGCCCTCACCCGATTAAATTCTTTTGATGGATTTCATTTAACCATTTAGCTCTCTGGTTCACCTCAGAATACTGGATTTAAACACATCTGTGTGTACAAAACAAACAGAATGATGTAGAGCACCATAATGAGATTATATGAATATTGGGGAGATTCTTGGGAATGCAGAATGTTGAGACCAAGACCAACCATGGGTTGGGTTGGGAAATTTATAAAATTCCATGAAGATCTTCTATCCCGTTTCAGTGATTTTTCTCCTGGTGATGTTTTTTTGTTGATGTAAACATTTACCTATTAGGGGCTTCCCTGATAGCTCAGCTGGTAAAGAATCTGCCTGCAATGCAGGAGACCTGGGTTCAGACCCCGGTTGTGAAGATACCCTGCAGAAGGGAACGGCTACCTACTCCAGTATTCTGGCCTCGATAATTCCATGCACTATATAGTCCATGGGGTTGCAAGGAGCTGGACACGACTGAGCGACTTTCACTTTCATTTTCACCTATTCAGTCCAGTTCAGTTCAGTTCAGTTGCTCAGTTGTGTCCCACTCTTTGTGACCCCATGGACTGCAGCACGCCAGGCCTCCCTGTCCATTACCAAATCCCAGAGTTTACTCAAACTCATGTCCATTGCGTCAGTAATGCCATCCAGCCGTCTCATTCTCTGTTGTCCCCTTCTCCTCCCACCTTCAATCTTTCCCAACATCAGGGTCTTTTCAAATGAGTCAGTTCTTCACATCAGGTGGCCAAAATATCAGAGTTTCAGCTTCAGCATCAGTCTTTCCAATGAACACTTGAGACTGATCACCTTTAGGATGGACTGGTTGGATCTGCAGTCCAAGGGACTCTCAAGAGTCTTCTCCAGCACCACAGTTCAAAAGCATCAGTTTATCAGCGTTCAGCTTCCTTTATAGTCCAACTCTCACATCCATACATGACTACTGGAAAAACCATAACCTTGACTAGACGGACCTTTGCTGGCGAAGTAATGTCTCTGCTTTTTAATATGCTGTCTAGGTTGGTCATAACTTTCCTTCCAAAGAGTAAGTGTCTTTTAATTTCATGGCTGCAGTCACCATCTGCAGTGATTTTGGAGCCCAGAAAAATAAAGTCTGACACTGTTTCCACTATCTATTTCCCATGAAGTGATGGGACCAGATGCCATGATCTTTGTTTTCTGAATGTTGAGCTTTAAGCCAGCTTTTTCACTCTCCTCTCTCACTTTCATCAAGAAGCTCTTTAGTTCTTCTTTGCTTTCTGCCTTAAGGGTGGTGTCATCTGCACACCTGAGGTTATCGATATTTCTCCCAGAAATCTTGATTCCAGCTTATGCTTCATCCAGCCCAACATTTCTCATGATGTACTCTGCATATAAGTTAAATAAGCAGGGTGACAATATACAGTCTTGACGTACTCCTTTTCCTATTTGGAACCAGTCTGTTGTTCCATGTCCAGTTCTAACTGTTGCTTCCTGCATATAGGTTTCCCAAGAGTCATGTCATGTGGTCTGGTATTCCCATCTCTTTCAGAATTTTCCACAGTTTATTGTGATCCATACAGTCAAAGGCTTTGGCATAGTCAATAAAGCAGAAATAGATGTTTTTCTGGAACTCTCTTGCTTTTTCCATGATCCAGTGGATGTTGGCAATTTGACCTTTGGTTCCTCTGCCTTTTCTAAAACCAGCCTGAACATCTGGAAGTTCATGGTTCACGTATTGCTGAAGCCTGGCTAGGAGAATTTTGAGCATTACTTTACTAGCATGTGAAATGAGTGCAGTTGTGTGGTAGTTTGAACATTCTTTGGAATTGCCTTTCTTAGGGACTGAAATAAAAACTGACCTTTTCCAGTCCTGTGGTCACTGCTGAGTTTTCCAAATTTGCTGGCATATTGAGTGCAGCACTTTGACAGCATCATCTTCCAGGATTTGAAACAGCTCAACTGGAATTTCATCACCTCCACTGAGTTTGTAGTGATGCTTCCTAAGGCCCATTTGACCTCACATTCCAGGATGTCTGGTTCTAGGTGAATGATCACACCATTGTGATTATCTGGGTCTTGAAGATGTTTTTCACCTACTAGAGTTCTGAAAATATTGATTCTGATGGCACTGGGTTGGCCAAAAAGTTCATTTGGGTTGTTGTAACATCTTACAGAAAAACCCAAATGAACTTTTTGGCCAAATCAATACTTGCCAGTTTTTTCATGTTTTGAAGGAGGAACTGCCCCTGGAGATTCATCCTCTTTTTTTCTTTTCTTTCTTTTGTTGTTGTTCCAAATGCCTCTGCTGGCATTCAAAATCTCCTGGCTTACAGTGTTTGTCCTTCATTGTTTGTCCTTCATCGCAACCTGACCCATCGTCCGATGAATTACCTAATTTTATTCAAGTCTTCACAAATTGGCTTCTAAAATCAATGACAAAAATCTCACCAGACTATTTTGTAGAAATGGAGAAAAGCAAATCTAATATTCATATGGACTTGAAAGGAACCATGGGTACCCGAAACATTCTTGAAAAAAACTGAAGAACAAAGGCGAAGGACTCATGTGTTTCTATTTCAAAATTTATTTTGAAACTACAGCAATGAAAATAATATAGAAGTCCAGTGGTTAAGACTTCATACTTTCACTGCCAAGGGTCTGGGTTTGATCCCCGGTCCAGGAACTAAGATCCCAAACAAGCCACATGGTACAGCTAAAAATTTAAATAAATAAACACTTTGTGAAAAATACACTTAAAAAAGAATATGGTACATAAAAAATGTTAGACATATAGGCCAACAAAATATAGTTGAGAGTCTAGAAAAGACCTATTTCTCTTTTCAATTGATTTTTTTTTCTTTCTGCTGAATGTGTCTTAGTTGCAGCATGTAGGACATTTTGATGCAGTACACAGACTCTCTAGTTGTGGCACATGGGCTCAGTAGTTGCCAAGGGCTTAGTTGCTCCATGTCATGTTGGATCTTAGCTCCCCAACCAGGGATCAAACCCCTTGCCTGCACTGCAAGGCAGATTCTTAACCACTAGACCACTAGGGAAATCCCTGTCAATCGATTTTTGACAAGCAGTGGAGAAAGGATCATTTCTTCAACAAATGATGTTGAGGAAACTGAACAAACACATATTAAAAAATAGTAAAGCTGAACCTTTGTCCTACACTCTGCACAAAAATTAGCTCAAATGGATTAAAGGCTTAAACATAAGACCTGACACCATAAAACTGCTAGAAGAAGATAGGGAAGAAGGCCCTTCATATTGATCTGGGCAACTGTATATGACAGTGGCTATATATGACAACAAAAGCACAAAGAGCAGAAGTAAAAGTCAAGTGTGACTGCATCGGACTAAAAAGCTTCCGCACAGCTAAAGAAACATTGAAAAGTCAACATATAGAATGGGAGAAAATATTTGCAAACCATAATCTGACAGAATTCAATAACAACAACCAAAAACATCTGCTTAAGAAAAACCAATACAGCATTGTAAAGTAAAATAAAAAAATTTTAAAGGCAAAAAAAAAAAAAGAAAGAAAGAAGCATAAGGTCTGAGTAGAGTCTTTTTAAAAAGACATCCAAATAGCCAACAAGTACATGAAAAGGTGTTCAACATCACTAATCATTGAAAGTGAAAGTGAAAGTCGCTCAGTCGTGTCCGACTCTTTGTGACCTCATGGACTATTCAGTTCATGGAATTCTCCAGCCCAGAATACTAGAGTGGGTAGCGTTTCCCTTCTCCAGGGGATCTTCCCAACTCGGGAATCGAACCCAGGTCTCCTGCATTGCAGGCAGATTCTTTACCAGCTGAGCCACAGAGGAAGCCCAAGAATACTGGAGTGGGTAGCCTATCCCTTCTCCAGCAGATCTTCCTGACCCAGGAATGGAACCAGGGTCTCCTGTATTGCAGACAGATTCTTTACCAACTGAGCTATCAGGGAAGCCATTGGGGAAATGCAAACTAAACCCACAATGAAACAGCACTGCACACGTTTGAATGGCTATCATCAAAAAGACAAGTGTTGGCCAAGATGTGGAGAAAAGGGAAACTCTTGGGCACTGATGGTGTAAATATAAATTAGTATAGCCACTATGGAAAACAAAAAAAAATTTAAATATAACTACCATGCAATCCAGCAATCCCACTTCTGGGCATATCCTGGCACTCCCATGTTTATTATAGCGTTATTCAACATAACCAAGATAGGGAAACAACCTAAGTGTCAATCAATGGATGAACAGGTAAAGAAAATGCGATACAAATATACCATGGAATATTACTCAGCTATGAGAAAGAAGGAAATCCTGCTATTTGCAGAAACACAGGTGAACTATGAAGACATTATGCTACATTAGGTCAGTCAGAGAAAGACAATGCTGTATGATACCACTTATATGTAGGATCTAAAGAAAATAAAATCACAAAAACAGAGTAAAATGGTGGTTACCAGGAGTTGGGGTTACAGGTAGAATTGGGAAGATGTTGCTTAAGGTAACAAACCTACAACTGGTAGATACATAAGCCTTGGAAATAATGCACAGCAGACTAAATATAGACAATACTGTATCATAAACTCCTAAATTTCTAAGCAACTAGATCTTAATTGTTCCCACCACAAAAGAGAAATGATAATTATATGCTAGAGGGGATACTGGTAATCAAACTACAGTATATAAATGCAACAAATGAACACATTGTACACCTTAAACTTACACAATGCCATATGTTAATTATATATCAATTAAAAATGTTTTGATTATCACTGTAAATTTAAGAGATCACAAAATAGAGGTCAATGTCTAGTTCTTAAAAATCTAAGTACAACCAATTTATTTTATCTATTGTTTAAATAGTTCACTGTTTCCTGTATTATGCAGCAAAGTATTTAGCTTGCATTTTCTTCATATATTTTACTTTAAGAAATGTAAATTAAAATTAACTGAAAATATTAATATACAAAACAGAATTCACATGCATCAGAATAAGACATTCATAACATGAGAAGCCCATGGAAACTGGGGCTCAGGTGTGGAATAATAGAATCATGGCCCCCGTTTCACACTCACTTCTGGGCATATATTCGCTCACTTAATGAAAAAGGTAAGAAATTGACATATCTATTTACCCAAACTTCGCTTCCACTAACTTTCTCACATACACCAACCCACTCCCCACAAACCAGCTCACAGAATTCAATGTGACTTAATTAACTTCACTGTCTTTGCTTTAGCTCAGAATTTCACATCATTCCCATATTTCTGCAACTGGAATTACATAACCCAGGCTTAGTGATGCACTTCTATCCTCTGAAGATAAATGGCCAGAGGGAAAATTCTGGAGGCTTGCTAATGAGGAAGCCCTGAGCATGTGCGGCATGAATGTGGGAATTTTCACAGCTGTCAGAGCACCGGATCAACAAGAACTAAAACTGGAGTTCCATAAATTGCCCGGGCCATTCCCCGCTTTTAACTCCAAAAGCAGCCCTGCTCAAATCTGCCCACTTCTTTCTTCATCTAACAAACATGACTGTTTGTTGTTGCTGTTCAGTTGCTCAGTCATGTCTGACTCTTTGCAACCTCATGGACTGCAGCACCCCAGGCTTCCCTGTCCTTCATTATCTCCCAGAGCTTGCTCAAACTCATGTCCATTGAGTCAGAGATGCCATCCAACTATCTCATCCTCTGTTACCCGCTTCTCCTCCTGCCTTCAATCTTTCCCAGCATCAGAGTCTTTTCTAATGAGTCAGCTCTTCACATCAGGGGCCAAAGTATTGGAGCTTCAGCTTCAGTATCAGTCCTTCCAATGAATATTCAGGGTTGATTTCATTTAGGATTGACTGGTTTGATCTCTTGTGGACCAAGGGACTCTCAAGAGTCTTCTCCAACACCACAGTTCAAAAGCATCAGGCTAATCAGGAGGCCACCCTCCCTCCTCTAAGCAGCCTATGGAATGCACTCTGGACATCCTTGTTGCGAAGGCTGTACACAAAAGGGTTGGCCAAAGGAGTAATGGACGTGTACATCACAGCAGCCACCATGTCCTGATCCTGAGAGTTCTGGGAAGGAGGCTGGAAGTAGACCCAGATGACGGTGCCATAGAAAAAGCCAACCATGGTGAGATGGGACCCGCAGGTGGAGACTGCACGGCGGCGACCAGCTGCTGAGGGCAAACGTAGGATGGTGGCCCCAATGCAGACATAGGAGAGTACAATGAGGGCACAAGGGCCCATCATGAGGAAGCCTCCCTCCAAGAATATGGCCAGCTCATTGGAATGGATGTCAGAGCAAGAGGCTCGCAAAAGTGGTCGGTGGTCACAAAAGAAGTGGAGAAGGCGAACGTTGCCTTCGGCATCTGCAGCCCAGGAGAGAGGCAAGAGGAGACCCAAATGCAGCATGCTGTGCACCACAGACGCCACCCAACACAAGGCCAGTAAGCGGGCACAGCATTGGCGATTCATCACTGAAGGGTAGTGCAGAGGGTCACAGATGGCCATGTATCGATCCAGAGCCATGACAGAAATAACAAGTGTGTCTGTAACGCCAAACACATAGAAGAAGAATAACTGGGCCAGGCAGCGGGCAGCAGGAATGGCTGGGTCATGAGTGACCAGATGGGCCAGCAACTGGGGCAGAATGACTGTGGACAGCCCCATGTCTATAACTGAGAGACCACGGAGCAGATAGTACATAGGTGAGTGGAGCCTGGAGTCCCAGGAGATGAGCAGCACTAAAGTCACATTCCCCATCATGGTGGTCAGGTAAATAGCCAGGAACAGGACAAAGAGGACAATGGGGGGGACTTCAGCTCCTGAGAACATGAGAAGCAAGAAAACTGGAGAATGTGAAGCATTAGGGGCACATCCCATGATGAGTGACAAAGAGCCCTCCTGAAAGAGTTTGAATCAAAAAGCAAGTCATGGGTCATAGGTTACAGCTCATAACAATTCTAGTCTATTTATGTATATTCTTCAAGCTCCTTAAAGACTTAAATTCAACTGAGCACTACAGCCCTTCCTAAGGCTATGACTTTACTCCCTGAATTTGTTATAGAATGTTTTCCTTTCCTTCTTCCTTTCCATCCATTCTAATGGGTTCTTCTGTGTAATCCACATACCCTGATAAAGTTCCTTGTACTATAAAAACCCTTCATTCAATATTGTCTTTTCGCCCAACTATCAATTATTCCTTCCAGTGACAAACTTCGCAAAAAAATTTCTATACTCACTGCCTCTAGCGCCTCATCTTCTAATCACACTTCATCACCTGGCCATCTTCATGATTATTTCTGTATGAACCTGTAAGGAATATATGTATTATTTAATATGTAACATATGAAGAAATGGATCTTTATAAGTAGTTGGTTTTTGTAGCAAAATTGCTTCAGGTTGTCATGAACTAGCTTGTTTTTCCCTTTTATTTGATTTGGTTTGTTAACAGCATCATCATTTTCATCCATTTGATGGACCAAACCAAAATCAGGGGGACTCTCTCCATCATCTCCCCTATCCAATCACTCCTTGACTTCTTTTCCCTTACAGTAATCACCTACCTATAAAATCTTCCTCTTGTAGCATCATATGAGCCCACTGGAGAGCACCCACAGGTAACGACGGCTGCATTCTTCCCAGAAAAGACTAATTCAAACCCTTGCTCATCCCTCGGAACTCTCCCTCAGGACTGACATCAGACTGTATCCCTCCAGACTTAATTGTCTAAGATTGTCTAACCCAAACTAGAAGCCTTTCAAGATGACACAGCCCATGCACCCTCCTTGGATCTAGCTATCCCAAGAAAAACTCATAATCTCATTCCAACAAATTCTGGAAATACAGCCTTCTCAAATTGTTCTCCATGCACTGGCAGGAATTGTACGTGGACCCTCCCCAAATGTTCATTAAGGCCTTAAATAACGCTTTTAGATGTATCTTCGTTTCCAAACTTGTTTTCTTAAACTATCTTTTCATTATCGATTTTTAATATAATAACATTGTGATCAAATAATTAAATCTCTTAGATTATTTCTTAGAAGCATTTTGAGACTCACTTTGTGAACTAAAATGTGGCTAAATGGACCTATGGAATGCAGAAAGTGGCCCCACAATAGGCTCACAATTTTTAGGATTGACAAGGCATTCTCAGTGAATGATGGATTATTCACCTAAATACTGTACTATATGTATATATATATTTTCAGTTCAGTTCAGTCACTCAGTAGTGTCTGACTCTTTGCAACCCCATGAACCGCAGCACGCCAGGCCTCCCTGTCCATCACCAACTCCCAGAGTTCACCCAAACCCAAGTCCATTGAGTTGGTGATGCCATCCAACCATCTCACTTTCTGTCGTCCCTTCTCCTCCTGCCCTCAATCTTTCCCAGCATCAGGATCTTTTCAAATGAGTCAGCTCTTTGCATCAGGTGGCCAAGGTACTGGAGTTTCAGCTTTAGCATCAGTCTTTCCAATGAACACCCAGGACTGATCTCCTTCAGAATGGACTGCTTGGATCTCCATGCAGTCCAAGGGACTCTCAAGAGTCTTCTCCAACACCACAGTTCAAAAGCATCAATTCTTCAGCACTCAGCTTTCTTTATAGTCCAACTCTCAAATCCATACATGACCACTGGAAAAACCATAGCCTTGACTAGACAGACCTTTTTTGACAAAGCAATGTCTTTGCTTTTCAATATGCTATCTAGGTTGGCCATAACTTTCTTTCCAAGGAGTAAGCGTCTTTTAATTCCATGGCTGCAGTCACCATCTGCAGTGATTTTGGAGACCAGAAAAATAAAGTCAGCCACTGTTTCCACTGTTTCCCCATCTATTTGCCATGAAGTGATGGGACTGGATGCCATGATCTTAGTTTTCTGAATGTTGAGCTTTAAGCCAACTTTTTCACTCTCCTCTTTTACCTTCATCAAAAAAGCTCTTTAGTTCCTCTTCACTTTCTGCCATAAGGGTGGTGTCATCTGCATATCTGAGGTTATTGATATTTGTCCTGGCAATCTTGATTCCAGCCTGTGCTTCCTCCAGCCCAGGGTTTCTCTTGATGTACTCTGCATACATATATTTTAATTGTGACCTACTCATGTTACACAGCACTTGAAACCAGAACCCCGTGCATCAAGAAGCTTAAGTCTTCAACACATATTAACTGAAAACTGCAAGCTCAGGATGTTAGAAAAGTATGGCAGATATGAATTTTTAAGATGTGAAAATACTGTGTTATTTTTATAAAACAGATGTAATAGATATTATGACTACTTTATTTAGGATAGTGGGTGCCATCTTTGGGGAAGGAAGAAAGGTAGAGGATAGCATAAACAAGTAGTATGGGTTTTATTGTATCTGTAACAGTTTATATTTTCAAAATAAGAATTGAAACCAAAAAGGGAAAATGTTAAGCTTTGTTAAAGTTAGATATTAAGTGTAGGAACTTCATTGTCTTGGTCTCACTATATTTTTCTATAATGAAACTTTTCCAATTAAAAATATAAACAGTAAAAGCAAGGATAACCACTGAGATATGAGAATATTTTCCTATATTTTCTTTATTCATTCTATCATAAGACTAAGCACACCATTCTAACTCAAAATAACATCCACCATCGTCAAACCACACATTCAGCATCAGGACATTTAAGCCAGTCTATCACGGAGAATCCAAAATTAGGTAATATTCATCTTAGACCTGGGAGACTCAGGTTTAGCTTCAAAATAATTTTCCAAAACCTTATGGAAAAAGAAAGATGTCACAATACATGTGCACTGAAACTGTCAGACCTACAGTAAGCCGATGAGCCACAAAGCTTTCCTAACTTGTTTTTCTGCAATCTAAGGTATATTCCATGTTTCCAGTTACCATTCCCATTTCTCTTCTCACTCGAATAAGTTCTATGGTGATTTTCTGATGGAGGGTCTTCGCTTAGAGTTTGATTCTAAAGATCTAGATTGAGAGCAAATCTTTAGGCAGGACTCTTATAATAACGGGGAGAAATCTTAAACCAAATTGTAAGAAACACAGGTAGAGTAACCATCACTGCCTATGTTCCTCTGGCATCAGGAACTCGGGACTAGGTTAATCATAACACTAGGTTGATGCTATAGCCTCTTCACTGGTCTGAGCATCATGTTCTTGCTTTCTCCTTTGGCTTTGAGTATGATTAAATGAGCATTAACTTACTATTTGACTCAGAGACTAGAATATTGATGATAATTCATACCTACTTCTATGAACATTATCCATCACCTCTCCTTGTCGCTCTTCACCTAAGATAACCAGCTTCCTGAATCTCAACTCCAAAGCAGCCTGCTCAAATCTGCCCACTTCTTTCCTCATCTAACCAACATGGCTCTTTGTTGTTGTTGTTTTTCAGTCGCTCAGTCATGTCGGACTCTTTGTGATCCTGTGGGCTGCAGCAAACCAGGATTCCCTACCCTTCACCATCTCCCAGAGCTTGCTTAAACTCATGTCCATTGAGTCGGGGGAGCCATCCAACCATCTCATCCTCTGTCACTCCCTTCTTCCCTTGCCTCTTTCTTTTGTTAATATATGCTTATATTTGTTATATATCTGCTAGAGGTATTCTGAGAATATTATTAAGTTTCAGATGATCTGAAATTGGTAAAAGAGTAAAAACCTTTAAGTAAGTTGTGGTTATCTGATTTTATGCCTCAATATTATATTACTTAGATTCACTGATATTACTGGCTATAGCTGTTTATTTGTCTTTCATTGCTATGTAACAGCCTTTTGTGTGGATACACCACAATGTATTTAACCATTTGCTGTGATGTGTATTTGCGTTGTGTACTTGTTTCTGCTATACAGTATGGGCCTAGGCTGACATAAGTTTATATATCTGTGCTCCAAGTTTCTAACTTTTTACGTGACCAAGTGTCTTGACTTGTCCAAGTCTTGTCCAAGTCTCAGATTCCTTTACCAAAACATGGACATAGAAACTATGTTTGCAAGGTTGTTAGAATATGATAAAATGCCAATTAGTGTTTTTAGATTGTAATTCATATCTTATGCTCTATCAACTATTTGCTCCATTTCATGCATTTAGTATAATTACAGTCTACTTACAAAATAATTCATACAAAGTTTTGTTGCCAAGGTTATCAGTGAACAATCTTCACCATATACAATGATATTTAACAATGTTATTGTTAGTAGTAATAGTAGTAATAATAAGTAACATGTCTGGAGTTCTTGCTGTATGCCAAACACAGCACAATGCACTCTACATGTTTGATTTTATTAAATCTGTACTGTATTAGACACTATTTTATTCCTCACTTGACAGATGAGGAAACTGAGGCAGAGAAATTAAGTAAACTAGCTTTAATACTCAGAGAAGGCAATGACATCCCACTACAGTACTCTTGCCTGGAAGTTCCCATGGATGGAGGAGCCTGGTAGGCTGCAGTCCATGGGGTCGGAATAGTAGGACACGATTGAGCGACTTCACTTTCCCTTTTCACTTTCATGTATTGGAGAAGGAAATGTCAACCCACTCCAGTGCTCTTGTCTGGAGAATCCCAGGGAGCCTGGTGGGCTGCCGTCTCTGGGGTTGCACAGAGTCGGACACGACTGAAGCAACTTATCAGCAATAGCAGCAGCAGCTGTAATACTGCACAGCTAGTCAATGACAGAGCTCAAATTATAACACAGAGAACTGGACATCCTGACTATTGCTTCTCTCAACTCTTCTTCATTTTCCTTCTCTACTTATGGCATTATTAACCACTATCCATCCCCTATATTCTTGACATTTGTCCTCTTCTAATCTTACTGCTGCAAAACCGTGAATTTCATCTTACTTCTCTCAATGGTTGGTTCTTTTCTATCTACTTGTTTTCTCTTTTCTCATTCCCTTCACCACAAAGGGTCCCCAAGAGCAAACCTGAGAAAACATGTCTATTCCTAGAGCCTTATTGACCAACTTAATACTGACTATTCATAAATCCATATCTCCAAACCTAGCTGACCTCACTGCTACTATAAAGAGCTAGAGGAGCCATGCTATAGTTCTGATTAAAAAAATAAAGTTCATAAGGAAGCAGAGTATATAGGGAGGACTAAGAATATAGATGAAGGAACTAGAGAGAACAGTGAGGATTGGAAGAGAATATGAGAGGCAAGAACCACCCAAAAAAGCACAAAAGGAGGTGGTATATGGAACAAGGAATAAAATACAGGTCTAATTACTACAAATCATCCACATTGGAGACTTTTGATAATTTATAAGAGCAATACCCAAGACTACTTTTCTCACAAAGCACAGTTGTTACTTTATATAATGATGGGCAACTGTAATCTGTGTCTTTGGAAATGTCTGAGAAGAGAGAGAACAGAAGGATTGGGTTTTAAAAGATTCACCTGATACCTGAATTTTCCTATATTCCCAGGAAATAATTTTGGCTAGATCAAAGGGAGAACGTAATCACATGATCCAGAAGATCATTTACTTATCATCCACTTACTGATTAATTTGTCTATTATACAAATATTTCTTTTCTGTGATAGGACATTAAGACAAACTATACAGACTCTGTCATAAAGAAACCACAGTATGAGTAAGACTGATATTGGATGAAAAGCAGTGTGATAAGTGACTAACATAAGCAAAGGGGCTTGTGGTACTTATTTGGAGCAGGTCCGGTCTCAGCCTTAGGTGAGGTCAGGGATGGGATGAGGTGAAGGAGAGATTCCTAGGAGTGAGCAAAATCGTAGCCGGGTGTAACATAAAAACTCTTCTGCATGCTGCGTCACTTCAGTCATGGCTGACTCTGTGCAACCCTATGGACTGTAGCCTGCCAGGCTCTCCTGTCCATGGGATTCTCCAGGCAAGAATACTGGAGTGGATTGCCATGCCCTCCTCCGGAGGATCTTCCCGACCCAGGGATAGAACCTGTGTCTCTTATGTCTCCTGCACTGGCAAATGGTTCTTTACCACTAGCATCACCTGGGAAGCCTCTTCTAGTTGATACCAAAACTGTCCTCCGTTTTACTCAGTGAACAGCTGGCATTCTGTATGAATAAAGTGAATGTGATATAACTATGTGTGTGCGTGTGTGGGTACATACATGCATGTTGTATATAAGCTTCATGTATATGACAAAAAGTCAGAAAATAATTATTGAAAAGCAGAATTTACTCTCAAATTAGTTTCCTCTAAACTTTTGTTCCTTGACGTTCCTTAGCTCTAAAAATAATTGTGTGGTTTCCATGAAGAGATGATTGAAAGGAATGCCGAGTGTCAGAGACATAGAAATGAAGACGCAATAGAGAAAAGAATTAATGAGAATGGGAAGCAAAGTAAGAATGCAAAGTAGTGGGAAAGGAAGGATGAAAACATAAGATGAAAGAGTTACAGAGTGAATGGGTGAATGGAAAGAAAATAAGGAAATAAGAGGAAGAACTTTTGAAATGAAAAGAGAGAGAAACATAATTAAGGAGGGGAAACTTTTTAGTGATTGGGACAGAGACAAGGAGCAGAAATAAAGATTTGGGGGAGAAAGGAGGAAGGCATGTGGATGACCACTAGGAGAAGGGTGGGAATGTGAAAAGAATAGGAGAGCAGAATGGAGGGGGTCAAGAAATGGTGCAAATGAAAGAGAAGAGTAGGCAGGTGTGAGAAATAGAACATCAAGTGGGAATGAACAGAAAGGAGGGCTAGTGAGAGAGATTGTCATGGGGAGGAGAGAAGGGAATGGGTGTGAGAACATAAAGGAAAAAGGATGATGTTAAACAGGTTGTGTCCAGAGTGAGAGAGGGGTTATTGATATAGAAAGATAAGAACTGATCAGGAGAAAACAGGGGCTAGTTTTCCCACTCACACAGTCACCTGGCATAAAGCACTTTGACCCTGGACTTTGTGGCTTCAGCCTTCTGGCAGAGATCAGGGATCTGGCCATGGTGCTGAATAACAGATGCGTGCATGGGGCTGGAAGTCAGGACTAGGGAGGTGAGGTGGGATTTAGAGATTGTGGGGCCCTAGAGACCTCTCCTCTAGAGCCACCTGGGGGAAGTCAGGTATATTCCCTGCCATTGCAGAGAGCAAGAAAGTATGGACATACTCTCAAGGGAAGGCTAAATGCACTTCAAGTCCCTGGCAACAACTTCATGCCACTGATCCTGATGGGATGGAGACAACTTGATCAATGTTCAGGCAACACAAATGGCACTCTTGTGTCTCATCACCCAGATCACTCACTCAGTCATCACTGTATTTTCTTTCTGTGATATAATAAGCATGATGTAAGGGCCTAAATTATAGCTCTGGAGACAAATAGAAGTAACTATATTTCTGAGATATACCACTTACAAATTTTGTTCATTTGCAATTATTTCACACTTCTTAACTCTAGTCTGGGTTTCCCTGATAGCTCAGTTGGTAAAGAATCTGCCTGCAATGCGGGAAACCTGGGTTCGATCCCCGGGTTGCGAAGATCCCCTGGAGAAGGGAAAGGCTACCCACTCCAGTATTCTGGCCTGGAGAATTCCATGGACTACAGCCTATGGGGTCACGGAGAGTCAGACATGACTGAGTGAATTTCACTTCACTTCACTAAATCTAGTCTATTTATGTAGAAAGTGCTAATAACACCTAATTTTTAAGTAAGTGATTTCTTTAAAGATTAGAATATTATATATAAAGTTCTGATTATAGAGACTGTCATGTAGTGAAAGGCTCAGATAATAATTGTTCTTGTTGCTGCCACCACCACTACTGCTACAGTCACTGTGGTTGTTACACAACCAAAGTGAATTCAGGTTTTCCAGGCTGGTAGGGTGCACTTTGAAAACCTCAATCCCTCCATTTGACTTTGTGCTCCTGGAAGGACAGGGCTGTGGTTAATTCACCTCTGTATCCAGTGTCGAGCATGGTATCTGGCACAAAACAAGCACTCAAGAAAGAGTGGCTGGATAAATGACCAGCCAGTGACAATCTTCTCTCATTCACCCTGGTTCCCTACAGCCTCCCCCCCCAAAAAAATGCCCTATCTTGCCTGTCATTCTCCAACAGAGTATTTACCAAGAGTAAATATTGATGGGATTAAGGAAATTTTTTCCCATTACTTCCTCTGCCTTCACAAAGAATTAGTTAACTCATTCTCCAATCCTATTACTAAGTTACTTAAACATCCATAATCCATAAGAAAGAGGGATCCGTGTGTTACTGAAGCTTTTATAATAATAAAATACACAGTCACACAGTTTTATGGTGCTTTAATCCTTTTCAAGTGAGAACAGACACAATGCTCACTTGATTAAATCATTAGAATCAGGGACTCAGGACCAGGCTTTGATCTCTGGCAGCAAGCAATGTACTGGACTCTGGAGGCCTCTTTTTAGATTTAATGAAATTCCAGAGCTTGTATTCATATATTTATTTCCAATGGCAATTACAACAAAATAAGATAAAAATGAGGTCACCCAGTTTTGATGTTGTTAAGTAATTCTGCATACCACTAAAATGGCTTGTCCCAATGTAAGCATGAAATAATTGCCCAACATCTTTAATAATATGGCTGCTGGCACTGTTTATAATAGCCAGGACATGGAAGCAACCTAGATGTCCATCAGCAGATGAATGGATAAGAAAGCAGTGGTACATATACACAATGGAGTATTACTCAGCCATTAAAAAGAACACATTTGAATCAGTTCTAATGAGGTGGATGAAACTGGAGCTAATTATACAGAGTGAAGTAAGCCAGAAAGAAAAACAACAATACAGTATACTAATGCATATATATGGAATTTAGAAAGATGGTAACGATAACCCTGTATGCGAGACAGCAAAATAGACACAGATGTATAGAACAGTATTTTGGACTCTGAGGGAGAGGGAGAGGGTGGGATGATTTGGGAGAATGGCATTGAAACATGTATAATATCATATAAGAAACGAATTGCCAGTCTAGGTTCAATGCAGGATACAGAATACTTGGGGCTGGTGCACTGGGATGACCCAGAGGGATGGTATGGGGAGAGAGGTGGGAGGGGGCTTCAGGATTGGGAACACGTGTGCACCTGCGGTGGATTCATGGTGATGTATGGCAAAACCAATACAATATTGTAAAGTAAAAAAATAATAATAATAATAAAATAAAATAAATAATAATACGGCTGCTAAACAATTTAAGTTTAAAGACTAAACTATTGGAATTGAAACACATTTTATAAAATAAGTCCTTAATGTCAACTATTTTTAAGTCATTCAAACTTTGATTTAGCATTAAGAAAGCAATTTAAAGTGACAGAAATCAATTCATAACTTTTACGCTTCTGAACTTATTAGTAAAAAGTATTTCCTAGTTTACACATTCCAATTTAAAGAAAAATGGAAATAATTAAAAGAATTTTGATTTGTTATGAGTTAATTCTTGTTACCATTTCTAATATTTATTTTTTCACTTGAGAGTCAACTAGCAAATTCTATGTTGAAATTGAAAGTGTTTTTCAGTATCTTTCATAAATAAAGATAAATCCAGATGCTATTTTCTGTAATTTCAGAAATAACTAGATTGGATACTATTTAATGTGGATTTATGTAATAGTGCAACCCTTACCTACCTTCCACCAAAAATTGTCGATTGACCTTCATTAAAATTGATTTTATATGATTGATTACCAGAAAGTTTAATAAGCACCTGTAGTAAATAAAGATTTGAAATTATTAATATCATTTTGTCATATAAAAATCTCTATCTGCATTTACAGTATTGGCAAAATTAAAAACCAGGAAGATTTAAGTTCAGAATTGTACTTGAATTTAAGACCCCACTGATAATGCCACCATTATTTAGTTTCACTTAAACTTTTAGTCTTTTTATTTTAAATGTATCTACAATACTTGGCTTAAATTTAGTTTGTATCTATATTGAGGTTTTAAAGTTAAAACTGTATATTAGTATATTTATTAAGGCTTATAGTTTTCTGTTCATTCATATGATGCTGATACAACAAAACATGTTAACCCAGGGATTCCAAGAGAATTTTTTCATTTGAAAGGAATTTGTATATTGCATAAGTTTGATGACTACTGTTTTAGATGATTTACCAAAAAGTGATCCAAAAGCGACCATCAGTATATTAACGTATATTGCTTAAATCCCCCGGGAATGGAAAGATATCAGGGGCTAATTTACATCTCTTCTTTCCTCAAGTTGTAGAATATGCAATATAGCTTGTGATCACCATGCAGAAGTCAAAAACTTGCTCCAAGCAAAAGTTACACTCAGTGCCCATTACACTAGGCTGTAATTTCCACAAACTGGGACTCACTTTGGGTCCAGCATTCCTGTGGTCAAAACAGCCAGAAAGAAACTCAGGACTCAGGCCAGCTAGAGGAGACTGATCATCAGGTCTGTAAAGGATAGGTGCTGGAAAAGAGTTGGTTGATGGCATGTTGTAAGTTGACCAAGATGAAAAAGGAACACATCTCTCAAGGACAGAAAAGGCTCTGTGAGAAAATAATAATAACATTGAAGCTGAAGATCCAATACTTTGGCCACTTGATGCAAAGAGCTGACTCATTGGAAAAGATCCTGGTAAAGACTGAAGGCAAAAGGAAAAGGGAGTGGCAGAGAATGAGATGGTTAGATAGTATCACCAACTCAATGGACATGAATCTCAGCAAACTCCGGGAGATACTGGAGGACAGAGGAGCCTGTCATGCTGTAGTCTATGGGGTCAGAAAAAGTTGGACACGACTTAGCAAATAAAACACCAGAATAATAACAAAATACTGGTTAACATGCTGAGTATTGATCATGTGACAGACATCATGCTAAACTATCATATATTTTGTTCATTTTGTACTCACAAGAGCACTTTGGGGTTAGTACTATGAAAGGTAGCTTAGTGTTTAGGCTAATAGACTGGGAAGTTGTAACCCCACCTCTATCCCTTACCAACTATGTGATCTTAGGCAAATGTTCTAACCTATACTGACCTCAGTTTTCTCATCAGTAAATGAGGGTAATAACAGTTCATACCTCATGACGTCATTAATTAGTAATCAGTGAAGATCATGGCATCTGGTCCCATCACTTCATGGGAAATAGACAGGGAAACAGTGGAAACAGTGTCATACTTTATTTTTGGGGCTCCAAAATCACTGCAGATGGTGACTGCAGCCATGAAATTAAAAGACACTTACTCCTTGGAAGAAAAGTTATGACCAACCTAGATAGCATATTCAAAAGCAGAGACATTATTTTGCTGACTAAGGTCCGTCTAGTCAAGGCTATGGTTTTTCCAGTAGTCATGTATGGATGTGAGAGTTGGACTGTGAAGAAGGCTGAGCACCGAAGAACTGATGCTTTTGAACTGTGGTGTTGGAGAAGACTCTTGAGAGTCCCTTGGACTGCAAGGAGATCCAACCAGTCCATTCTCAAGGAGATCAGCCCTGGGTGTTCTTTGGAAGGAATAATGCTAAAGCTGAAACTCCAGTACTTTGGCCACCTCATGTGAAGAGTTGACTCAGGAAAAGACTGTGATGCTGGGAGGGATTGGGGGCAGGAGGAGAAGGGGACGACAGAGGATATGGCTGGATTGCATCACAGACTCGATGGACGTGAGTCTGAGTGAACTCTGGGAGTTGGTGATGGACAGGGAGGCCTGGAGTGCTGCGATTCATGGGGTCGCAAAGAGTCGGACACGACTGAGCGACTGAACTGAACTGAGATTATGTAAAGTACTTAAAACAAGTCCTTAATCACAGGAAACAGTACCCAAGAATTCTTATTCCTGTTGAAATACTCCAAAAGTAGATAATTGAAGTTCTCTACAGTCTTAACAGAGATTCAGAACTGGACCTAAATTTAAAATCTCCACTATTAGTGCCACCATTTTTATTTGGTTTCGTTTAAGCAGCATCATATGTCTTTAAATTAGTGTTCTTATTTGAAATGTGTCCACAACACTTGGCTTGAATTTAATTTGTAGCTCCATTAAAATTGTAGAGTTAAAATAATATGCTAATAAATTTACTAATAAACTTACTATTAATTGTTTCTTTACTCTTTGCTATATAAACAAACGTCTTTGTTAAATTCAACAATGATTCAGTTCTTAGCATGTCTGAAACCAGACCTATCTTCTTAACCACCAACTTTAGCTCTTTCCTGACTGTGCTAAGTGAAGTTGTAAGAACATATTTCTCCAACTTCCCAATCTTTCTCTTACTAATTTTTAAAGGAATCTATTCTTGTTAAATATAAAGATTTTGTCGTCAGGACATTATTCAACTTACTCATGCTCAAGATACTCTTGGAAAGTAGGGAAAAAGCAGCTCTCATTTATCGGAAAACCTACTTACTTCGACTATGGGCTAAATAATTCACTCATCCTGACATTTTGCTTTCAATTTTATTGAAGTATAGTCAGTTTACAATGTTGTGTTAATTTCTGCTGTACAGCAACTTGACTCAGTTATAAATATATATTTTTCATATTCTTTTTCATTATGGTTTATCACAGGATATTGAATATAGTTTCCTGTGCTCTACAGTAGGACCTTATTGTTCATTCTTGTATTTATTTAAATTGATGACCTATTATGTGTAGGGATGAGCTTCCCTGGTGGCTCAGCTGGTAAAGAAGCTGCCTACAATGCAGGAGACCTGGGTTTGATCCCTGGGTTGGGAAGATCCCCTGGAGAAGGGAACAGCTACCACTCCAGTATTCTGGCCTGGAGAATTCCATGGATTGTATAACCCATGGGGTCACAAAGAGTCAGACACAACTGAGTGACTTTCACTTTCACTTATGTGTAAAGTATTCTGATGAGTATTAAGGATGTACCAGTGAAAAATAATAAATTTTACCCCTAATAGATCCTCCATTCCAGCGAGGATGAAAGATTAAACATAATGTCAAGTGTCATGTAAATAAAAGAGAAGTACAGTTACAAATGAGAAAAGTTTCATTAGCATTATTCTACATTATTGAAAGGACTGATGTTGAAGCTGAAACTCCAATATTTTGGCCACCTGATGCGAAGAGCTGACTCATTTGAAAAGACCCTGATGTTGGGAAAGATTGAAGGCAGGAGGAGAAGGGGAGGACAAAGGATGAGATGGTTGGATGGCATCATTGACTCAATGGACATGAGTTTGGATGGACTCCAGGAGTTGGTGATGGACAGGGAGGCCTGGCATGCTTCTGTTCATGGGGTCGCAAAGAGTCGGACACGACTGAGTGACTGAGCTGAACAGAACGTATGGATGACTGAAACTATAAGAAGGAAGAGGCTCATTCCTGCCCCTCAATTTGGAGACAATATGCTGAAACTAGCTCAAAACGTCAGTCTGAATCCAATTTCTCCACTAAATCATTGTCTTCTACATGGGAACTCAGTGTCCTGCTAGTTCAAGAATATTCCTTTTCTCTCTGCTCTAACCAGACAGGGTCAATTTCTTGGGGTTCTGACAATGTTTTTGTTCTGAAATTCCACCAAATTCCCTATTTTGTCTTATAACTATATTCTCCCTGGAAATACATTCTCAGAGAAGGTACCACTCCCTCTCACCTTCCATGATATCTCTCCATTTTTCCAAGTCCTCCACTGCTATTCACATTTATCTCCTAGGCCAATTGTTTTGAAAACACTGAAGAAACTTTTTCAGCTCTTTGTATATATAAAGTACAATAGGGGATCAGGAAGGGACATCTAACTCTAACTTAGGCTTCCAAGGGCTCAGACTGTAAAGAATCTGCTGGCAATGTGGGAGACCCAGGTTTGATTCCTGGGTCAGGAATATCCCCTTGAGAAGGAAATGGCAACCCACTCCAGTATTCTTGACTGGGAAGTCTCCTGCACAGAGGAGCCTTGTAGGCAACAATCCATGGGGTCACAAAGAGTCAAATATGTCTGAGCAACTAACATTTTCACTTTCAACTTTAACTTACATACATTAAGTGTGAGATAGCTAAATATATATCACATTCTCTTTTTCTATTCATCCAGCAATGGACATTTAGTTTGTTTCCACATTTTGGCTATTGTAAATGAATCTGAAATGAACATGAGATGTTCATTTGTGATGAGTCATCTCAGAGATTTTGATTTCTTTTCCTTTGGCCATATACTCAAGAAATAAGATTGTTCAATCTTATGATCGTTCTATTTTAAATTTTTTAAGGGACTTGCATGCTGTTTTTCATAAAGACTATATCAATTGACATTCCCACCAGAAGTGTTCTTGGGTTCCTTTCTCTCCACATCCTCCACCAACACTTGCTGTCATTCATCTTTTGGATAGTAGCCATTCTAATAAGCATGAGGTGATATTTCATTGTGCTTGTTACCTGCATTTTATTGATGACTAGTGAAGTGGAGCGCTTCTACTTGTTGTCTATTTGGATGTCTTCTTTGGAGAAATGCCTATTCAAATCTCTTGCCAGTTTAAAAACTGGGTTATTTGGGGGTTCTAGTACTAGGTTCTATGAGTTTCTTATATTTTTTGGATATTAAGTCCTTATCAGATATGGCTGAAAATGCTTTCCTTCATTCCATAATTTGCTTTTCATGTTGTTGATTGTTTCTTTTTCCAGAAAAGTACAAGCATGCCAAGGATTTTCAGAAACATGGGGACAGACAGGGCTACTTGGAGAAGGCATGAGATATCCGCTTGGTTCCTTAGAGGAATACCTTACTTTCTTAAATATAATTGAGAAAATTGACTGCCTTTTACTTGTTTTCCAAATTGAACTCTAGGGACTTGAAGACAGGGCACAGGACAAAGGCACAGAGCATGTCACTGTAGTTCATCCGATGGGAAGAGCCCTGCAGTTACCCACAAAGAAATCACTCTGATTCAGGAAGTGTTTCTCAATGATCAGGTAAGTCCTAGGCATCTGCATCTATGGTTGATATAGTTCTAGGGACAAATTCACACTTAAAAATAAATACATTTGCACATATACAGACAGCAATGTTTGAATCCACAAGGTGGAGGCCTAGCATACAGTAAAAAGATATAAAATAAAGAAGTTCTCTGTCCATGTCATGCTGGATCTATGTCTCTGTTTCCATCTTCTCTTCTCAAATAACTTGCTGAGGCAGGAAGGATATATGTACAACAGCAATGGGAAAGAAAAGCTTGCATGATAATATCAGAATTCAGCATCCAAAGCCCAGGATGAGTGATGGGGGGATCACACAAAGTACAGATGATTCAAAAATGGACAAGTAATTACCCAGACAAATTTATCCACTAAAATTTCTAAACAAAGACTTTTTCCTGTGCCCCAAACTCTGTCCAAGCCCTACCACAATGAACCATGTTTGGCAGAAACCAACAAAATTCTGTAAAGCAATTATCCTTCCATTTAAAAATAAAATTTTTTTAAGAGTGAACTCTAAGATAAACTATGGGCTTTGGGTGATTATGGTATGTCCATATAGATTCATCCTTGTTAAAAAATGTTTCACTCTACTGAGTGATGTTGATAACACACAAGGCGAAGCGTGTGTGGGAGTAGGGAATATATGGGAAATCTCTGTATCTCCCTCTGAATTTTGTTATAAATCTAAAACTGCTCTAAAAAATATGATTATTGAAGAATGCAGGTGTTAAAAAAGGAATTCTCTATCTCTGTCCATTTCTCTCTCTGATCTTACTACCCCTCTTATAACCTATTTTCCCAACATCTCTAAGTAGCTCAGAAACTAAAAAGGAGGTAGAAAAATATATTTCACCCTGAATTCTCCACATTATTGGAGGAAAGAAACATCACAGGTAAATATTGTTCTTACCATATCTCAGTGAGAATAAAGCTTAAATGTACTAGGAAAATGCATGCTTCAGATGAAAGGAGAGTCTATTAATTTATATTTTACTTCCCTTTAGCAAAATCAAAACTATGAGATGGGACAACATATCAAGTCCTTCTGAATTTATCCTACTGGGGCTCTCCTCTAGGCCTGAGGACCAGAAGCCTCTATTTGTCCTCTTTGTTACTATCTACCTGGTCACTCTGATGGGAAACCTGATCATTATCCTGGCCATCTATTCAGATATTCACTTACAGACCCCCATGTACTTCTTTCTGAAAAGCCTGTCCTTTGTTGATATTTGCTACACAACAGTTATTATTCCAAAGATGCTGATGAACTTCTTATCAGAGGCAAAGACCATCCTCTACAGTGAGTGCATGACCCAGACATACTTCTGCCTCTCCTTTGGTAATGTAGATAGTTATGTCCTAGGGGCCATGGCCATTGACTGCTACGTGGCCATATGCAAACCCTTTCATTACATCACCATCATGAGCTATAAATGTTGTGTCCTTCTACTGATAATCTCCCTCACCATCCCATTTCTTCATTCACTCCTTCATGTCCACTTGCTGAATCAACTCACCTTCTGTGCCTCCAACATTATCCATCACTTCTTCTGTGAACTCAAGGCAATGCTGAAGTTGTCCTGCTCATCTACGTATGTCAATGAGATAGTGATAAAGACAGAAGGACTGTCTGTGGTCATGGCCCCCTTCATGTGCATCATTATCTCTTATCTGAGGATTCTCACCACTGTTCTGAAGATCCCTTCAGCTGCTGGGAAGTACAAGGCCTTCTCTACCTGTGGCTCCCACCTCACCGTGGTGAGCCTGTTTTATGGGAGCATCAGCTACGTCTATCTCCAACCTCTGAACAGCTACACCATCAAGGATCGGATAGCAACAGTTATCTA
Organism: Ovis aries; assembly: GCF_016772045.2. NCBI lineage: Eukaryota > Metazoa > Chordata > Mammalia > Artiodactyla > Bovidae > Ovis > Ovis aries. The sequence goes on along the minus strand of NC_056056.1, from coordinate 13,104,788 downwards.
CACTATGTTAACTTCCATGTTGAACCCTTTCATCTACAGTCTGAGAAACAAAGATTTGAAACAGGGCTTGGGGAAACTGATAGGTAGGATAAAGTCACAATGACATGGGTTTTATGCTAAGTCTTGGGCAATTCTGCAGATTCACCATTGCCTGATTGTAAGTTCTTGGTGTTTGTGATCAACTGAGAAATTTTAGTAAAGGTGCTTCATGAATGATGGGAAAATATTAACTGAATATAATGTTTCCCCTGACATTTCCTACATTGAACCCAATGATATCCATCATTGTTGTTGTTTAGTTGCGAAGTCATGTCTGACTCTTTAGATTATTATATAGGAAAACATCAAAGTATGTGATAGTTTAATAGTATTTTGAACTATACTGAGGTAGGGAAATTAATGAATACATACATTGTTTATGATGGAAAATTGACACAAGGTCTTTGAAATGAAATTTGTCAATATATATAAAGTACACCCTTTGACCAGAAATGCCATCTAGAATTTTAGCCTACAATTGTGCTTGTGGAAGCCAAACAATAGTAGCTAAATGTCTATCTACTTGTCTCTTATTATATACACATACGGTTGAATGCTATAAAAAAAGAAGCTGTTAAAATGAATGAACCTATATTCATTCATCCAAGAAATCATTGTATGTGCTTATTATGTTCAAGCAGTGTTCTAGGTGCTAGGATACAACAGTGAACACAGAATCCCATCATGGAGTGATGCGCCAGTGTAAAGTTTAAGTTTTCCATTTATTGACATACAACAATGTTCAATATATATTATGAACTGAAAAAATTTAAGGAACAGAACCATACGCATTTTTAGATATGTGGGTGAGTGGATGTGAATGATCGTAGTGCACAGACTGTCTATTTTCTGGATGCTTACCCTAGAAATTGCTATTTGGTTACCTGCCCCTGGATGCTTCCAGGATGAGAGAAAAACTTGTTTGTCAGTCTTTAGTCCTCAGCACTATTTGAATTTTTATTCATACATATTTTTAATACATATATTTTTAAAAGTTTTAAATAGCTACTTAGCCACCTAAGCTTTTTATGTGTAACTGATTTCAGACCAGATCATCATGCCCAGATTTCTCTTCTATGAAGATACCTTTCATGCAGATTTGGACTGACACAGACTTCCTTCCTAAAAGTTCATGGTGATGGTCAGGTGGTCACATTGTATGCTTTTTTATGTTGTAAATGACATCACATATTCCTCCAAGACATCATCATAACCATTGGCAAAGGTCATACAGAAGTTGTAGGATGTTGAGATATGAATAATAAATATTTGTCATATTCGCAAGACTCTGTCTAGTATAGAGCACTCAAAAATGTTAATAGCTATTATTGTTGTATTAGTGGCTAGATTTCTTCACCTATCTGGGTACACTCTACTGCATATTTCAACATGCTGTTGTTCAGTCCTGAAGCTGTGTTTGACTCTGTGACCTCGTGGAATTGCAGCACGCCAGGCTTCCCTGTCCCTCACTATCTCCCTGAGTTTGCTCAAGCTCATGCCTATTGAGTCGATGATGCCATTCAACCATCTCATCTTCTGTCACCTCTTCTCCTGCCTAAAATCTTGCCCAGCATCAGGGTCTTTTCCAGATCCCAATGCTAATCCAGTGTGATCAGTCTGAGTTTTTTTGGCCTCACAGACTATAGACCACCAAGCTTCTCTTTTCATGGAATCTTCCAGGCAAGAACAGTGAAGTGGGTTGCCATTTCTTACTCCAAGGGATCTTCCCAACCCAGGGATTGAACCCCCATCTCTTGCATCTCTCCTGCATTGGCAGGCAGATTCTTTCCACCTGGGAAGCCCATGCTAATAAAACCTTCAAAGAAACAAAACAGCTATATGAAGCTGTCTAGAAACAATTCATTAAAATTGGGATTTATGAATTGTTAGCTAGCAGAATTTTGATTTAGTATAAAGTTTTAATTTTTCTGCACCAAAAACTAAATTCTTCCTTTTATTAATGGCATTATTACTATCTCCTTATGTAAATGGACATGATCTTCATTAACATGGTTGAAATTCCAATATGAAAAAAGATTAAATAAAGAACTGGATTAGAATTGTATAATCCCAACAAAGGTAACTCATCTCATCAATGTAACATTATTCATCAATTACTTTATTTTCAGTTTAAATTGTTAGTATAGTTTACATGACATTTAATTTGTAAAAAAAACTTTATTTTCTGTTGTTTGGAGAGATTTCTCCAAAGAAGACATACGGATGGCTAACAAACACATGAAAAGATGCTCAACATCACTCATTATTAGAGAAATGCAAATCAAAACCACAATGAGGTACCACTTCACACCAGTCAGAATGGCTGCGATCCAAAAATCTGCAAGCAATAAATGCTGGAGAGGGTGTGGAGAAAAGGGAACCCTCCTACACTGTTGGTGGGAATGCAAACTAGTACAGCCACTATGGAGAACAGTGTGGAGATTCCTTAAAAAATTGCAAATAGAACTACCTTATGACCCAGCAATCCCACTTCTGGGCATACACACCGAGGAAACCAGAATTGAAAGAGACACATGTACCCCAATGTTCATCGCAGCACTGTTTATAATAGCCAGGACATGGAAACAACCTAGATGTCCATCAGCAGATGAATGGATAAGAAAGCTGTGGTACATATACACAATGGAGTATTACTCAGCCGTTAAAAAGAATTCATTTGAATCCGTTCTGATGAGATGGATGAAACTGGAGCCGATTATACAGAGTGAAGTAAGCCAGAAAGAAAAACACCAATACAGTATACTAACACATATATATGGAATTTAGGAAGATGGCAATGACGACCCTGTATGCAAGACAGGGAAAGAGACACAGATGTGTATAACGGACTTTTGGACTCAGAGGGAGAGGGAGAGGGTGGGATGATTTGGGAGAATGACATTCTAACATGTATACTATCATGTGAATTGAATCGCCAGTCTATGTCTGACGCAGGATGCAGCATGCTTGGGGCTGGTGCATGGGGATGACCCAGAAAGTTGTTATGGGGAGGGAGGTGGGAGGGGGGTTCATGTTTGGGAATGCATGTAAGAATTAAAGATTTTAAAATTTAAAAAATAAAAAACTAAAATTAAAAAAAATAAAAAATAAATTAAAAAAATAAAAATAAAAAAAAAGAATTAAGAGTAAAGCTTGTTTTAAATTTATACATATTAAGTAACATCACAAAAATATACCTACATAAAACACTAAAAATGTACATATATTTGTTGTAGTTATGCGCGCTCTTCCTTTAAACAGATGTTCTGATTGTGTGAGCTTGAGAGACTCTGCTCTTTCACTGCGTTCGGATCTCTGCTCAAATATCCCTCTTTCAGAGAGCCCTTCCCTGACTGTGCTTTCTGAAATACTACCTCCTCTGTCACACTATGTTCACTTGTACATTTTTTCACAATGCCCCATGTGACTTTGGGGAGTATTATATTTTTATTTGTTTAGTATCTGCCTTTCCTCACTAAAATTCAAACTCTGTGAGTACATGTGCTTTATTTTATTTACTGCTGTATTTCTACAACTTACTAAAGTCCCTGGTACACAGCAGACCTTCAGGATATATTTACTGAATGAATGAATGAAAACATTCCTTACAGTTCTGGGCGGAGCTGTAATTGAATGAATTCTTCACTTTGAACTCTTCACGAATAGCCACATGCAAAAGAATGAATTTGTACCCTAATCTTACACCATATACAAAAATCAACTCAGAATGGAATAAAAACTTAACTGTAAATCCTGGAACTGTAAAACTTCTAGAAGAAAACACAGAGAAAATTCCTTGACATTGGTCTTAACAATATTTTTTTTTAGTATGACATTAAACGTGTAGACAACAGAAGCAAAAATAATTAAGCAGGACTGCTTAAACTAAAAGGTTTCTACACAGCAAAGGAAACCATCGACAAAATGTAAAAGCAAGCTACATAACGTGAAAAATATTTGCAAACCATACATCTGATGAGGGGTTAATATCCAAAATATATAAGGAGCTCATACAACTTTGTGGAAAAACAAGTAACTCAATTAAAAATTGGTCAAAGCACAACTGAATAGACTTTTTTCCAAAGAAGACATACAAATGGAAAAGATGACCAGCATTACCACTAGGGAAGTGAAAATCAAAACCATAATAAGTTATCACACACCTGTTGGAATGGTTATTACTTTAAAAAAAGAAAAACTTTTTTTAAGATTAAAAAAAAAAGGAAACCCTTGTACACTGTTGGAAGAAATATAAGTGGGTGAAGAATCTGCCTGCAATGCAAGAGACATAAGAGTTCTCAGGTTCAACTCCTGGGTTGGGAAGAGTGGGCATGGCAACCCACTCTAGAATTCTCATCTAAAGAATCCCATGGATTGAGGAGCCTGGCAGATTACAGTCCAAAGGGTCTTAATGTTTGACAGAAAACAACAGAATTCAGCAAAGCAATTATCCTTCAATTAAAAAATAAATAATAAACTATAAGCAAGGGGAAAAGACAGCCTTCAGAATGGGAGAAAATAATAGCAAATGAAGCAACCGACAAAGAATTAATCTCAAAAATATACAAGCAACTCCTGCAGCTCAATTACAGAAAAAAAAATGACCCAATGCATAATACTAGATGCTTGGGGCAGGTGCACTGAGACGACCCAGAGGGATGGTACAGGGAGGGAGGAGGGAGGGGGGTTCAGGATGGGGAACACATGTATACCTGTGGCGGATTCATGTTGATGTATGGCAAAACCAATACAATATTGTAAAGTAATTAACCTCCAATTAAAATAAATTTATATTTTTTTAAATTGATTCAGTCACTTCCTAGTTGTATTACATTGGGCAATATATTTCACCTCTCTGAGTTCAGACTCTTCATCTTCAAAGTAAAGAAAATAAGGCCACCTACCTCATAAAAATGATGCAATAATTAAAAGAGATACTACATTTGCTTCAGTTAGGGGAGTGGATAGCACAGAGAAAGTACTCACTAAGTTATTAATTTGTGACATTTCTCTTTTTTTTGGCTGTGCCATGAGACTTGTGGGATCTTAGTTCCCCTGACCAGTGATTGTACCTGAGCCACAGCACTGAAAGCACCAAGTCATATCCACCAGGCCACCAGGGGATTCCCTAATTTGTAACTTTTTAAATTAATGTATAAGCAGTCAGGGACTTCCCAGGTGGCCCACTGGTAAAGAATCCTCCTGTCAATGCAGGAGACACATGTTCAATTCCTGGGTCAGGAAGAATCCCTGGAAAAGGAAATGGCAACCCATGCCAGTATCCTTGCCTGGGAAATCCCATGGGCAGAGGAGTCTGGCGGGCTACAAGCCATGGGGATGCAAAAGAGTCAGATACAACTTATCAACTAAACAACAACAATAAGCTGTCGGACAAACAGATTGAGTTATTACTTAGAATGGAAGTCCAAAGTGTTGACAGAGGACAGAAGACAAGCCCAGTGCAATGGTAGATCACCAAGCAAAGTGTCCTGGAAGAGGCTGATTTTAAGCGTCCCAGGTTAGGCATCAAGATTGCCGGGAGAAATATCGATAACCTTAGATATGCAGATGACACCACCCTTATGGCAGAAAGTGAAGAGGACCTAAAAAGCCTCCTGATGAAAGTGAAAGAGGAGAGTGAAAAAGTTGGCTTAAAGCTCAACATTCAGAAAACGAAGATCATGGCATCTGGTCCCATCACTTCATGGGAAACAGATGGGGAAACAGTGGAAACAGTGTCAGACTTTATATTTTGGGGGGCTCCAAAATCACTGCAGATGATTGCAGCCATGAAATTAAAGGACGCTTACTTCTTGGAAGGAAAGTTAGGACCAACCTAGATAGCATATTCAAAAGCAGAGACATTACTTTGCCAACAAAGGTCCATCTAGTCAAGGCTATGGTTTTCCAGTGGTCATGTATGGATGTGAGAGTTGGATGGTGAAGAAAGCTGAGTGCCAAAGAATTGATGCTTTTGAACTGTGGTGTTGGAGAAGACTCTTGAGAGTTCCTTGGACTGCAAGGAGATCCAACCAGTCCATCCTAAAGGAAACCAGTCCTGGGTGTTCATTGGAAGGACTGGTGCTGAAGCTGAAACTCCAAATACTTTGGCCACCTCATGCAAAGAGTTGACTCATTGGACAAGACCCTGATGCTGGGAGGGATTGGGGGCAGGAGGAGAAGGGGACGACAGAGGATGAGACGGCTGGATGGCATCACCAACTCGATGGATATGAGTTTGAGTGAACTCTGGGAGTTGGTGATGGACAGGGAGGCCTGGCGTGCTGTGATTCATGGGGTCGCAAAGAGTCAGACATGACTGAGCTACTGAACTGAACTGAGGTTAGGCATAGTAGATAATGGTAAATAAACAAAGGCATGATAGTATAAATGGGTAAGGGAGCAATGAGTCATGAAGAACAGGATATTCTTGGGTGATGGTTGTACTGGAAGAAGGAGGAATTACCTTGGGAATTCCGCAATGCACACAAAGTGAGATGGCCCAAATGGAACATGGACTCAAGATTCCATAAAGCATAAAATATATTCACCGGGTGGTTTTCCTGACTGGAAAACCAAAGATCATACACCAGTATTTTACAAGTAGACCTGGGGACAGAAGAGTAAAGAGTAAATTCTGGCATCTAAAGTCTTCACCTTATGAGTTTTTATGTTCTGAAGTTCTAAGAACGTTACCCAACCAGGGGCTTCTTCAAAGCCTGGGAGATGGAAAAGTGACTGATGGCATGAAACTTTCAAGTCTTTTTAGTCTAAAGCCATGTGGACTCTGAAAAAATGCCCCCCCCCCCCATCTTATATATTGTCTTTTGGTGTGAACAGTACAGAATGATACTAAGGATGATACTCAGGGAGATTGGGAGAGCTAGTCACTGTGGTCTCTGCCAACATTGCAAGGGTGTTTTTTTGGCCTGAAGGAGCTGAGTCGAGAGGATGATTTCCAGGAGAGAATGAAAGCACTGACACTCCCCGGCCTCCATGGGGAAGAAATTCCAAAACTTGAATAGTTGTTGCCTTGTTTTCTAGTGTCTCCTCCATATGAACTTCAGGGACTTCTTGAAAGTCTCCAAGGATGCTCCCTAGAGAGAGGGTGACGTCTATGAGTGTCTACAGCTCCCTTAGCATGTGGAGGGCCTGGAGGAGGCAAGAAAGACACCTTTCAGATTCATGAGGGTTGGAATCCTGTCTAAGATCAGGTACCTTTCCTGTAGTTTTTCTGGGAGGCCTGTAACTAAGACAGGAAACTGGAAAAGAACTGCACCAACACAAATAAGCACATACCATTTTAGATCAGGGGTTGGGCACCAAGGATGGGATTGATATTATCGTTAAAAAGAAATGTTTTTTTATTATCCTATGATCTCCGTCTGCCTATCTTTTATGTCTTTCTGCTTATTGTTTCACTCCAATAAGGTTTCACCAAAAAGTGAAGAGCATGGAATAATTACTGGGTGATCTCCCACTTTGATGTCTTTTCAGATGATTTTCAGCATCTAGAATAATTGACGCAGAGAGAAACATCTGAATTAAAGAAAATCATCATTCTGTTAGCTGGCAATTAAACAGGAGAGCAAACTACTGACCACGCTTCCATGAATAAGCTCCTGAAAATCCTCAAACAGAAAACAGTTTTTCCACTCTCATTCCCTCTCCCTGTCTCTCTTCTCTTTCCCATTTCTGTAATACTTTTGCTTTACATAGAAAACTGAAAGGAGGTTAAAGTATGTATTGATTTCTGAATTCTCAACATTAATAGAAAGAAGCTACAGTCCAAGTAATGGTAATATTCTTAGTTGTTCTAATTGCTGATAAGAAGAACAAATGGAAAAATTCTTAGAATTTATCATATGTTGGAAGAATCTTTCATAATGATGACTTCTCTTTAGGTGAACCCAAACCTATGGGAAGAACTAACATAACATGGCCCACAGAATTCATCCTCCTGGGACTCTCCTCTCGACCTGAAGATCAGAAGCCACTCTTTGTAATGTTTCTCCTCATCTACCTCATCACAGTGATAGGAAACCTGCTCGTCATCCTGACCATCCACTCAGACACTCGCCTCCAGACACCCATGTACTTTTTCCTGAGTGTCCTCTCCTTTGTTGACATTTGCTCTGTGACTGTCATCATCCCCAAGGTGCTAGCAAACTTCTTAGCAAAGACAAAGACAATCTCTTATGGTGAGTGTTTGACTCAGATGTACTTCTTTATTGCTTTTGGAAATACAGACAGTTACCTCCTGGCAGCCATGGCCATTGACCGTTATGTTGCCATCTGCAACCCCCTCCACTACATCACCATCATGAACCACAGACGCTGTGTCTTGCTCCTGGTCCTCTCCTTCTGCATTCCACAACTCCACTCTCTCGTGCATATTCTCCTGACCAACCAGCTCATCTTCTGTGCCTCCAATGTCATTCATCACTTTTTCTGTGATGACCAGCCAGTGCTAAAATTGTCCTGTTCCTCCCATTTTGTCAAGGAAATCACAGTCATGACAGAAGGATTAGCCATCATAATGACCCCCTTTTCATGCATCATCATGTCTTATTTGAGAATCTTCATTACTGTTCTGAAGATCCCTTCAGCTGCTGGGAAGTGCAAAGCATTTTCCACCTGTGGCTCTCATCTCACAGTGGTGACCCTGTTTTATGGAAGCATCAGCTATGTCTATTTCAAGCCCCTGTCTAACTATACAGTCAAAGATAGAATAGCAACAATTGTCTACACCATATTGACCCCAATGCTAAACCCATTTATCTATAGCCTGAGAAACAAAGACATGAAGCAGGGCTTGATGAAATTCATGCACAGAGTGAAAGGTCAATAAGAGGAGCTGAGGTCTTAGTGAAAGCGAAAGTCAAGTCGCTCAGTCTTGTCTGACTCTTTGCGACCCCATGGACTGTAGCCTACAGGCTCCTCTGTCCATGGGATTTTCCAGGCAATAGTACTGGAGTGGATTGCCATTTCCTTCTCCAGGGGATCTTTCAGACCCAGGGATCAAACCCGGGTCTCTCACATTGTAGACAGACGCTTAACCGTCTGAGCCACCAGGGAAGTCCACCAGGAGGTCTTAGTAGAACCCTACAAATCTCTTGCTCCTGACTGAAGGTTTTTAATATGTCTGTGATTAGATTCTGAAGGATGGTATTTTCAATGGTGGTTCATTCCTGATAAAAAGAATGCTTATCACGTGTGTTGAAGCTAGTAGGTTGAAGCTACTCCTGAATATGATGCCTCCTTCCCTGTGGTCTCTAATATCATCTGGCTGGGACAAAGACTACCTGAATCTTGTTCTCTGTGCCTAGATCTAAATCTGAATCAAACTTTCATTCTCCTTTCACTTAACCCTGTGCTCAGTCACTCTGCCATGTCCAACTCTTTGAAACTCCATGGACTGTAGCCTGCTAGGCTCCTCTGTCCATGGAATTTTCCAGCCAAGAATACTGGAGCAAGTTGCCATTTCCTGCTCCAGGGGATCTTCTAAACCCGGGAGTTGAACCCCCATCTCCTGCATTGACTGGCAGATTCTTTACCACTGCACCACCTGGGAAGCCCCTCACTGAACTCTAACCCTGCCAAAATCCCTCTTGGACTTGAGTTTAATCACTTCAAACTCCTGAGTATCATTATTCACAGGGCTTCCCAAGTCATGTTAGTGGTAAAGAACCCACCTGCCAATGCAGGAGACATAAGAGATGCGTGTTTGATCCCTGGGTCAGGAAGATCCCCTGGAGGAAGGTACAGCAACCCATTCCAGTATCCTTGCCAAGAGAATCCCATGGACAGAGGAGCCCCACGGGCTGAAATCCATAGGGTCACAGAGTCAGACATGACTGAAGCAACTTAGCACACACACGCATCCTTATTCATAAGGCTGAGTTTTCTTATGCAGTCATTTAAACCTGCGTGTGTTTGTGTGTGCATGAGAAAGACAGACTTCAGCACATTAGTCCAAAGGCTCCTCAATAAGAAGATCTCTGTCTCTGATTATAAAGATCAGAATGACTCCTTCCTCTGCACCACCTCAAAGACTCAGGACCTGATTTCTAAAATTATTATATTAAAAAAAAAAAAACAGCCTACCAGATGACTCTTGATGAACCAGTTCCAGGCCACATCCTTAAGTACCCATCATTCCAGTATTCTTCCTGCTTTCCATCGGTCGCAACTAAAGAAACATTATGCCCTTCCTTATTCATTTAATTTGACCTGAATTCAACTGCACCACTTTCCCAGGCAGTAAATATCAGGTACCAGTTACTCTAGTAGTAGGTGTTTTCAACTACTGGGGATTCTTCTTTCTCAACAAATTTAAGTCAAGCTACAGAAAAACCAAGTTGAGTAGAAGAAAATGCTTTTGTTCATTGGTAAGTTCTGAAAAATATTAAAGTCACTGCTAGTCCATACATTTTTGAATTTGGAAATTTAGAGGTTTGTGAATCCACTTGTCTGTTCAACTAATTTCTGTTTCTTGTCCACCATATGCCAGTCTACCAGACTTGGAAACAAAGATTATGTGCTAGTTCATAAGTCAACAATCTGATGGCCAAAAATCTGTGGGATCCCAAGGAAACAAAATAACAGACAATGCAAAGATTTGGAGCAAAATGTTGTACTATTTGGATTGTTTGAGTTTACAAGGTATAGAAGAACACACGCTTTTTTAATTGAAGTATAATTTTAATTGAAGTTTTATTTATAATGTCTTAGTTTCAGGTATACAGCAAAGTGATTCAGTTATATATATATACATATGTCAGGTTCTTTTCCATTATAGGTTATTATAAGTTATTGAATATAGTTCCCTGTGCAATACAGTAAATCTTTGTTGTTTGTGGACCATGCATACTTTTAAGGAACAGGTGTCAAATTAACAAATATCTTCAGACTTAAGTAAGAAGAGACTTTATTTGAAAGGATTCTTGCAAGAGGGAGGAAAGACCTAGGGCAATAGAAGGGAGGCTGCTATTTCATTTGGGAGGAACCCCCACCATGAGATCTGCAGGGGTCTCAAAGGTCAGAAAGAAAATGACTTTTTTAAAAGGGAGAAGAGAATGAGGCCAGAAAGAACCACGCATAGAAAAGTGGGATGAACCCGTGGCAGCGGTGAAATTGGATAGTTGATCAGGGTAAGTTTTTCCCTGAGGTCAGTGGATGCTACAGAGGAGTCACTAGGAGGGGTTGTATTCTGACTCTGGCTGAGGGTGGGTCAAAGTTCAGCCATTTTCCATGACACAAAAGGATGGATGGGTTCTTCTAACTTTGTCTTCCAGGAGCACAGGACTTGGGTAAAATTCAACATTGCCAAGGGAATTTTTGTAAAGGGTTATTGTAAAGATTCACAAGGCAGAAAAGTGAGACATAAGTCCTCAGCTGCACAAACACAGATCTAAGACAATAAATCTTAAGTGTTTTCATCATACACACACAATAACTAGGTGGTGACAGATGTGTTGACTAACCTTATTGTGATAATCATTTCACAATATCTAAATATGTCAAATCATCACACTACACGTCTTAAATTTACACAGTGCTGTCAGTTATGGGCTTCCCAGATGGCTCCGTGGTAAAGAATCTGCATGCCAATGCAGGAGCCACAGGAGGCTCGGATTCAATCTCTGAGTCCGGAAGACCTCCTGGAGGAGGAAATAGCAACCCACTCCAGTATTCCTGCCTGAATCCTATGAATACAGGGGCCTGATGGGCTATAGTCCATGGGGTCGCAAAGGGTCAGATACGACTGAGTGACTGAGCATGCGCACGAGTTATTTTGTCATTACTCCAAAGGGAGGTGATAGCAGAGGGCTGTCTGTCAGCAGCTCCCCGCCCTCCAATTACTGGGGCAAATAAGTCCTTCATTCCTAAGAGAGGATCAGGGAAATGCATGACAATATCCATCACAGGTACTTAACACAGCAATTGCTCGTCAGTGTTGTTTACTGTCATTTTTATTAGCAGCAGCAGCAACAACAATGTCATCCATAGGTTCTTGCTTTTCCTCCAGACACTGAGGATCAACTTTCCTCTGCTCAGTTGAAAAAATCATATATATTGTGATCCCTCTCTTCAATCTTAGCCCTATCCCACTGGTGCTACGTGTACGTCAATCATTGTTAGGCCGTAATAGGTACACATTGAGAAAAACCACTGGGCATCTACTATACACCAGTCTCTGTCTTAGATGCTGATGATCCAGTAATAAATGAAATTAAATATGTCCCCTCCCTCATGGGTCTTTCAGACAAACTGATATGGAAGAAGTCATTACAAGTAGGATGAACATTGTAAGAAGAAATTAAGGGGGTCTATATCAGCAAGTCTTTTTCTTTTACCATGTGATCTCATTTAATACTCACAATCCAATGAGGTCGACCTTATTAATTCTGTTCTATGGATTAAATATACTGGGGCTCGAAGAGAAGTGCCTTGCCTCAAGTCACTCAGCTTATAGGACAGGGAGCAGGAATTCAATGATAGATACACTGCCAACAAGATCATGCTCTCTCAGGTGTCTGGGTTTGTTCCCATGACAGGAGGGGAAATGCAAGTTGCTGGACCCCAATTAAAGTACCAAGGTATATTTAGGTTTAGAAACAGAGTCATTTAATTCAAAATATCTTTCTTAACTTCATCAGAAGGGGTACACTGACTTATGATTCTATCTCTAAACTAAAAGTTGCCCCACTCATTTATAATTTGGGGAGAAAGGAAGACCCAGGAGAGTAGAAAAACATTTTTTAAACCAAAGACTTCATCTACAGTTTAGTTATACTGGCAACAATGAATGAAAATGCACTGTATAACAAACCCACCTACAGGGTTAATGAGAATGTAATTTGGCACAGCCACTAAGGAGAGCAATATGGAGGTTCCTTTAAAAACTAAAAATAGAGCTACCATATGATCTAGCAATGCTACTCCTGGGCATGTATCTGGAGAAAATCATAATTCAAAAAGATACATGCACCCCATTGTTCACTGAAGCGCTATTTACAGTAGCCAACACATGGAAGTAACCTAAATGTCCACCAACAGATGAATGGATAAAGAAGATGTGGGGTATGCATATGTATATTCAATGGAATACTGCTGCTGCTGCTGCTGCTAAGTCACTTCAGTTGTGTCCGACTCTGTGCGACCTCATAGACGGCAGCCCTCCAGGCTCCACCGTCCCTGGGATTCTCCAGGCAAGAACATTGGAGTGGGTTGCCATTTCCTTCTCCAACAATGGAATACTACTCAGCCATAAAAAATAATGCCATTTGCAGCAACATGGACAGACCTAGAGATTATCATACCAGGTGAAGTAAGCCAGACAAAAACAAATATTATATGCTATTGCTTAAATGCAGAATCTAAAAAAAAAAAAAATACAAATGAACTTATAAACAAAACAGAAATAGACTCACATACATAGAAAATAAATGTGGTTCCAAAGGGGAAGTGTGGGAGGGATAAGTTAGGAATTTGAGATTAACATATACACACTACTACCTATAAAATAGATAACCAACAAGGACCTACTGTATAGGACAGGGAACTGTACTCAATATTTTGCAATAACCTATAATGGAAAAGATTCTGAAAAAGAATATATAATTATGTATATATTCAGATACATACATATATATATATATATTCAGATACATACATATATATATATGTATGTCACTTTGATGCACTCCTGAAACACACAGCATTGTAAATCAACTACACTTGAATTTCAAAAATGTACTTTGTAAACAGTCATTATCTCCTCTCCTAGTCATGTTTGATGACTTTTTACAGTTATCTAAAACAAATTTTCACTTTTGATGACTGAATAAAAAGCAATTTAAGAGCAGAAAAGTCTTACCTCTAATATTAACTGGAAAGAAAAGGCAACAGAGCAAACCTGCATTTATGATAAGCATAGTTAAGTCTAACTGACATTGAGACCTTCATTTCAATATGATTAATTGGTTAGCAAAAGACCTTTGTTTAGTTCTTTCTAATTTTTATCATTTTATAGACCAACATCTGAAAAATGCTCTTTTAAGTTCAAAGGATAAGTTTCATAATCTCCTTTTGATTAGAGCTAATTATCTCCTTACAGAAAAAATTTTCTGATATTATTTTTTATTCTCAAAGAGGAGCCTTAGATTAGTGTGTTTCCACATTTTCCCTTTGATAATTTACTCTGTCTTATTATGACTTGTCAAATTGCAGTTATTAAGAATTTTTGTGCATCTTTTTTCCATTCTTCCTTTAGAACTCTGATATATGAGTATTGTCCCAGTATTTACATCTTCTTGAGGTATTGACTCTTTTACCAATGAATAATGTCCTTCTTTACCCCTTGAAACATTTTTTTTTTAACTTAAAGTCTACTTTGTCTGATAATTACCAAAGCCATCTCAGCTCTATTTTGGTCAATATTTTCACTATCTTAGACCTTTCGCTTTTATTTGTGTCCCTGGATCTAAAGTGATCTCTTGTAGACAGTTAATGTTTAGATCACATTTGTTTGATTTAATCCAGTCAGCCAATCACTGTCTTTTCAATTAAATAGTTTAATTCATTTACATTTACATTTAAAGTAAGTATAGCTAAAGAAGGACTTAACTTCTGCCAATTCCCTGGTGGTGCAGAGGTTAAAGCATCTGCCTGCAATGTGGGAGACCTGGGTTCGATCCCTGGGTTGGGAAGATCCCCTGGAGAAGGAAATGGCAACCCACTCCAGTATTCTTGCCTGGAGAATCCCATGGATGGAGGAGCTTGGTGGGCTACAGTCCACGGGTCGCAAAGAGTCGGATACGACTGAGTGACTTTTATCTATCTTTATCTACATGTCTTATGTCTTTCTTGTTCCCCAGTTCCCCATTACTTTCCTCTTTTGTATATAATTTATTTTTTTAGTTTACTGTTTTGATTCTCCTCTTATTTCCATATTTATTTATTTATTTAACTATTTCCTTCATGCTACCCTGAAGATTGCATCTTATATTTATTATACCCCAGTTTGAATTAATATCAATGTTCTGGTATTTAAAACTACTCAATAACAGTAGTAATTAGATAAAGACATATCATTTTGATGATAGTTAAACCTAATTCCTCCATAGCAGTCTGTTTCTTCTTCTCTAGAATAGTAAAATATTTTCTTTAGAAATGAAACCTACTAATTACACCATCTAACTATAGTAGAGTTCTCAGGAGAAGAAGTGACTAGCAGAATGAGTGCTAATTACAATGACCTAGTGGTTTTTATTTATTTAGGTCTCTACTTTGACACAAATATGATAAGAAAAATGAATATTTTACTTTTAAAGAATATAGTCCAGTATTATAGAAATAAATATTGACATTTTAGAATTGGAATGAAATGAATAATAAAAATATTAAATAACTATAGAACCAAAGAACTAAGGGAATTTTTGTTACCATCTTCTAACATTGGAAAATATTGCTTAGGCAGTTAGCTTAGTCCATGCTTAGGTCTATATCATAAATATTTACTGAGCACTCTGCAGTAAGGGCTTCCCTTGTGGTTCAGCTGGTAGAGAATCTGCCTGCAATGTGGGAGAGCTGGGTTCGATCACTAGGTTGGGAAGATCCCCTGGAGAAGGGAATGGCTACCCACTCCAGAATTCTGGCCTGGAGAATTCCATGGACTATATAGTCCATGGGGTCGCAAAGAGTTGGACACAACTGAGTAACTTTCCCTTGAACTTGAACCTCTGCAGTAAAGGATGGGTGCTAGGTGCTATGGGATTCTAATCTGTTAGATCCAAGGGAAAATTATGTCTCTTTTACTTAGAGCTGTATATCCTCAGTGGATAACACAGTGTATAGCTCATGGTAAAGACATAACAAACACTTATGGACTGATGCGCTCATAGATGAACTGAACATTATTCTTACCTCCTTAACTCCAGATTATTGTATATAATTTAATCTACCATCAATTATAAAATACATTATTTTAATATGCCAGTGAGAAAAAGGCTCCCAATTATTTGTGACACACCATAAACTTAAATGAACCTCAATATGAGATACTAAAGTATAAAACAGTGTCTTAAAATTAATAAAATATGGCTTTACTGATGAAACAGCTGGCTCATGAACAATATATAGCACATAGCGTCCGGAATAAGAGACTTCCCAGGTGTCTCAGTAGTAAAAGAATCCTCCTGCAATGCAGGAGACATGGGTTCGATCCCTGATTTGGGAAGATCCCTAGGAGAAGGAGATGGCAACACACTCCAGTATTTCTGCTGGAAAATCCTGTGGACAGAGGAGCCTGGCGGGCTACAGTCGGGGTTGCAAAGAGTCAGACATGACTGAGCGACTGGACACGCATGCTCATCTGGAATAAGGCCTGGATTTGATTCAGGGCTCCAAAAGCTTTCGTGTTTAATCTGACAAAGAAAAAATAAGGCAACATTTTAGCTTCCTTAGTAAATAGAAGCCTGTTTCTTAACATAAAAATTTTAATTTTGTCAAAGAAAAGAGAGAGGCCTTTCAGGGTAGTAGTTCAACTATACAGTTTGGCTTCAAAGAGTCCTTGATTCAAGTTATATTTTGTCAGCTATCTTATTTTTTTTAAGTCACTATACAATGAAGAAAATAAGTGCACATGTTATGAGGCTGTTGTGTGGTTTGCGTCAGATAGACTTATAAATTCCTGAGTACATAAATGTTAGTTGCCTTCCTTTAAGTGAAAGATTATGTAACAATAAACATGATTTGTGTTTAATGAAAATTCATGTGCTGAGGGAGCAGAGAAGACAGATATATCATTCTAATCAGGTCACCAAGGAATGCTCCCTATAGGAGGCTGCATTTGAGCCTGGAGATGCAGGTGAAGGGAGAAATGCAAGACAGTGGGGTGGTTGAATTGTAAGATGTGATCAGGAATCACTAAGTGACAGGACACGAGCAACATGTATTTGGTGAGGCATGTTAAAACCCTGATGTAGGGATTCTGTGTGTTTTCATGAATTAAGAAGAGTCAAAGATCTGAAACTGGTGGTTTTCCATAGTGGTGGCAGCTAGGAATGGTAATCAAATATCTGAGCAGACTTGGGGTCACCACGGAAGGGTGATCTAAGGTTAGGTTCAAAAGCTATGATCCTCCCTTTTGTTAGAGGATAGTGACATAAAGCCCACGGCTACTGAACTAACAGCTGTATCTAAATTTGGGAGAGATGGAGAGACAGTAGTTGTCCTTTGTTAAAATGGAAGCATTCAGGGAGGCCAAATGGAGACTTTATAGGCTCAAGGGGGATCTTGAACCCAGATGTCCCTGCCTGGTACTCCATCCTCAGTGCTACATGGGACACCGCCCAGGTAAGCCCTCAGAGGGGTTGAAGAGCCAGGGATGGAAAATTATTGTCCCTCTTAGATACCTATGTCAAGATTAACAGAGGTTACACTAGACACACAGGTTTGAAGAAAGGGACTTGGGGCCATCCTGGGAGGCAGAACATGTAATTCTTCTGGGTCCATGGAGATGATCCCGCACAAAGTTAATGGATGTTTGTTTCCTTACTCTCTCCTCCACCGAACACCAGGGACTTGGTGACACAGTATTAGAGGATGCTCCCAGGAGGGAAGCAAGAGCTGTAAGTATCTGCAGGTTATGAAGGATGATAAGAATCCAGGGAAGGGAGCATCAGATGGAAGAAACATTAGGAAATGGTCTGCAGTCAATCAGGTACCTTTTTCTATGCTGTCTCTTGGCACAGTTTTGTCTTCTTTTTGACAAGTCATTCCATGGAGCATAAGTAAGGGAAGGGTGGAATAAACAGATGAGGCAAGACTTCAAAGTTTTTCCCAGGTAAGAAATCAACTTTGAGAATGCCTGGCAAGAAGTTGTGAATCTCTGATCTCAGAGAGATAATTAGTCATCACTGGATACTAAATAAGTAATTAGTCATCACTAGAGACTAAATATGTTCATGCAAATATTGAGTTTTTATGTCTATACTCCAAAGTTGAATCTTCCTTTACCCATCTGTCTGTGAGTCACATTTCTCTGGCCTCAGGACATGAACTATAAGTCAAGGAACAGGGAGATTGGGGCGTTCATTTTCTCATGCAAGTTCACTCCCTCTTTCTCACTTCTCCTTTCCCATCTCTCTTTTCACTACAATTGTTTACATTCAATTCAGTGTGCTTTAGATGACTTCCTCGCTCCATTATCTATGATGTGGAAAGAAGCATCTTGATTCAAAATATTCAACTGCAAACTAGATGAGATGACTATCTGATGATTATCAAGATGTGGGTTAGTCACTGATAATCCTTAATCAGAAGCTGACCTGAACCTGATTCACAGGCTGCATCTGTGGTTCCTGTGATTATGAGCCACAGAGTAGGGAAGAGGGAAAGGAAACCAACTCTCAAACCCCTTTTTCTCTCTGTCTCTCTCTCACCAATGCTGCCCCGAATCTGTTCTCTATAGCTCTCCATCACAAAGATTTTTTTTAAAAAACAGTGAAAACATACTTTGACCCTGGTTTCTCCATATTCAGGGAAAAAAAAACACACATTACATTAAAAACTCTATTTATTAAAAACTTCTCAGTGTAAGAACAAGATGGAAAGATGCATGTCCCAGATGACGAGAACCATCCATTGACCTTATTGTTTATCTGCAGGTGCATTCAAGTCCATGGGAATGTCCAACCTAACAAGACTCCCTGAATTCATCCTCTTGGGACTCTCTTCTCGCCCTGAGGACCAGAAACCACTCTTTGCCCTTTTTCTCATCATGTACATGGTCACTTTGATGGGAAATCTGCTCATCATCTTGGCTATCCGCTCTGATCCTCAGCTCCAAAACCCGATGTATTTCTTCCTGAGCATCTTGTCCTTTGCTGATATTTGCTACACAACAGTTATAGTCCCCAAGATGTTAGTGAACTTTTTATCAGAGAAAAAGACCATTTCTTATGCTGCATGTCTGGTGCAGATGTATTTCTTCCTAGTCTCCGGAAATATGGACAGTTACCTCCTGGCAGCCATGGCCATTGACCGCTATGTAGCTATCTGCAATCCCTTGCACTATGTCACTGTTATGAACCATGGACGCTGTATGTTGCTACTGGCCTACTCCACAGCTTTCTGCTACCTTCACTCCCTCCTGCATGTCCTCCTGGTGAATCGGCTCACTTTTTGTGCATCAAATGTTATCCATCACTTTTTCTGTGATGTCAACCCTGTTCTGAAGCTGGCCTGCTCTTCTACGTCTGTCAATGAAGTTGTTGCCATGTCAGAAGGGTTGGTTTCTGTGATGGCCCCATTTGTCTGCATCATCATCTCTTACCTGAGAATCCTCATTGCGGTCTTCAAAATTCCCTCAGCTGCTGGAAAACGCAAAGCCTTCTCCACCTGCAGTTCCCACCTCACTGTGGTGACTCTCTTCTATGGGAGTATTTGCTGTGTCTATTTCCAGCCATTGTCCAGCTACGCTGTCAAAGATCGAATAGTAACAGTCAACTACACTGTACTGACACCAATGCTGAACCCATTTATCTACAGTTTAAGAAACAAAGACATGAAACAGGGCTTAGAGAAATTGCTAAGCAGGATTAAGTTTCAAATGAATAGGCTGTCTACTACAAATTCCAACAAAATCCATGGAACCTGATTGAAAGGTGTCTGTGTGGGTGTGGTGCCCATGTGCACACTCATGCACACACACATCAGCATCTGAGGGAAGTCTTTTATGGAAAAATACTCTTTCATCAATTGGGTGCACAGTTTTCCACCCTGTGGTCTCTATCATGCCGTGGTTGGATAGTTCTACCCATGTCCTGTTACCTATGCTAGAACTGTAGACTCACTCCAGGATACCTCTCCATTCTAGAAAAATCACATCCCCTTTGTTCCTTCTATATTTACTTGGAACTGTCCATTTTTCCATCTATTTATAACTTCAGCCAAGTTTAGCCATTTGAATTTTTGTACACATCTATGGAGAAATCTATTCAAGTGCAAAGATATTTATGCATACATAACCACTCTGTTCTATTTAAACTTTCAGGCATTTTTTGCAGGTGTGTCTGTGTGTGTGTATTTGGTCGGGGGGCAGTGACTTCCCTATCAGACGAGCCTTGGAATCTCCTTACCTGTGTGTTTTTCCTTCTGAAAATGCCTATATTTCCATGTCTTTTTTACCTGCTTATTTTTTCAGAATGAAGGAAGATTTATTTATTCTGTGTAATCAGAAATGCTTCCTGTAGCCCCTGGAGGCAGAATCAAAAATCAATGGATGAATTTCAATTAAAAAAAAAGATAAATGGATGTAAACTAATAGTTACAAGCATTTGGTTTAGAATGCCTGATATGAAAGAGCCTTTCAATTTAGGTGGGGAATGAATCATATAGAAAAGCAGAATCAGAGAGAGGAAGACAAACACTAGGGCCTTCATTTATATGTCGAATCCAAAAATCAAAGCTAATGAATAAATAAAACAGAAACAGACCATAGATGCAGAGAACAAACCACTGGTTGCCAGAGGGGAAGGGCGGTTTGGGGCAAGTAGGAATGGGAAAAATAGGTGAAAGGGAATAAGATATAAAATATCTTATTAATAAATGTCAGTTATAAAATAAAGTCACAGGCAAGGGATGTAATGTACAAAATGGGAATACAGTCAATAACATAATAATTTTGTATGGTGTACATTCTACCAGTTCAGTCACTCAGTCATGTCCAACTGTTTGCCACCCATGGACTGCAGCACGCCAGGCTTCCCTCTCCATCACCAACTCCCGGAGCTAGCTCAAACTTATGCCCATTGGCAGATGGTAATGCCATCCAACCATCTCATCTTATGCTAGCCCCTTCTCCTCCTGCCTTCAATCTTTCCCAGCATCAGTGTCTTTTCCAATGAGTCAGTTCTTCACATCTGGTGGCCAAAGTGTTATAGACTATAGTGTATAATCTATTAAAATATCAAATCACTATTGTTCACCTGACACTAATATAATATTATAAGTCAACTATACTTCAATAAAAAAAAGGAAAAGAAAGCAGTCAGATGAATTACTATGCATTATGTTGTTATAGGTACGGACAGTTTGGGTGACTTTCTCTCCTGGTGTTCGTACTTTAACAAATGGAATTGTTTAAGTCAAACAAGTTAATTTCTCATGGTATGTTACACAAGGAATTGATGGATGACCTTAAAGTTTTAAATGATAAAATAAAGAGTGTTTAAATCCCTTTGATTTTGCTTCAATCATCCCTTACACAGGTAAAATTTATGAAATTCATAAATTGAAATTATAATAATCCCCAGGATCTCAGAATGTGACTTATTTGGGGATAAGTTCTTTAAAGAGGCAATTAAGTTAACATGCAAAGAACTGACTCATTGGAAAAGACCCTGATGCTGGGAAAGATTGAAGGCAGGAGGAGAAGGGGATGACAGAGGATGAGGTAGTTGGATGGCATCACTAACTCAATGGACATGAGTTTCAGCCAGCTACAGGAGTTGGTGATGGACAGGGAAGCCTGGCATGCTGAATCCCATGGGGTCACAAAGAGTCAGACACAACTGAGTGACTGAACTGAACTGAAGTTAAAAGGATGTCATTAGGATGGACTCTACTACTATATGGTGTCTATAAAAAGACATTAGGACACAAATACACACAGAAGGAGGACCATGTGGTACTCATTATCTCAAATGTTTAATCCACAACACAAGTATTCCACATGTCTTCCATTCTGGCTATTACATTAGTTTTCAAAACCTGAAAGCCTCTGATTCATGGATAAATCCAGTGGAATATAAAACTAGGAAATTTCCATAACCTCTAGCTTGCCTGGGAATAAGACCTAAACTTAACTAGTAAGAGACTGGGGTGCAAAAGTCAGAGCAAATGATCAGAATGATTAATAGGTTCCCCACTAAAGCAATGAGGCATACAAAGTGAAAAAGGACAAAGAGAGGCTTCTAGTCCTCAAACCAGAAGAGTCTCTGGAAGATGAAATCAAATTGTATAGTTGAGATTCACTTGTAGATACATAAAAATTTTTAATTAATTCTGCCAGATTAGATTCTTAGCAATTCACAGTCTCCAGAAAAACATGAAGACTACATTTCTCCATATCTCCACCAATACTGTATGCTACTAATTTATAAAGATTTAAAATCTCAGTCTGATGATGGACAGTGGCATCTTAGTGCATTTCTCCCTACTGAAGCAGAAGAGCAAATTTCCTGTCATTATTGAGCTTTTGCACCATCTCTTTAAACTGGACATCCCAGGTGGCTCAAGTGTCTGTCTGCCAATGCAGGAGACACAGGTTTGAACCCTGGGTTGGAAAGAACCCCTGGAGGAGGAAATGGCAACACACTCTAGTATTCTTGCCTGGAAAATTCCATGGACAGAGGAGGTTGGTGGGCTACAGCCCATGGGGTCAAAAAGAGTCGGACACAACTTAGTGGCTGAACACAGCACACTTCCTTAAATTGCCTAAGTATTTTGCCCTTTGGGGAGATTGTTGTAATTTTCTTGTCAACTTGTAGGACCTCTGTAAATTGAGAATGTTAAAAGTGTGTTTGCTTATGTATTTACAAGTATTTTTCTTCAAATAAATTATTTGTCCTGTAGTTTCAATTTTAAAAATCAACATTTTTTTATTTTCAACATAGACTAGTTTATTCATCCTTTCTTTTATATTCTGAGTGAGAAGGTAGGCTATGTAAATAATAATAAAACTTGTTCTAGTATTTTGTAAATATTCTTGATTTGGACTTATATTTTTAATCAAGCTGGAGTAGAGACTTTTGGAAGGCATGAACAAAACCTTGTGTGCACCAGGAGCCAGGAAAAAGGAGCAGTGTCCCCACAAGAGATCAAACCAGTCAATCTTAAAGGACATCAGTCATTGAAAGGATTGATGCTAAATCTGAAGCTCCAATAATTTGGCTACCTGATGCAAAGAACTAACTCATTGGAAAAGACCCTGATGCTGGGAAAGATTGAAGGCAGTAGGAGAAGGGTATGACAGAGGATGGGATGGTTGGATGTCATCACCAACTCAATGGACATGAGTTTGAGCAAGTTCCAGGAGCTGGTGATAGACAGGGAAGCCTGGCATGCTACAGTCCATGGAGTCGCAAAGAGTCAGACATGACCGAGTGACTGAACTGAAGAGTGCAATTTTATATGACCCTTATAAATCTATCATTCTAATTCCAGGATTATTTTAAAGCACCCTTTCTCACTAAACTAAAAAGTCACCAATATCACATACCTAATAAGATCAGTGAACTAAAATGGGCTGGAATGGGTGAATTTCACTCAGATGACCATTACATCTACTACTGTGGGCAATAGCATTGAAACATGTGTATTATCATATGTGAAATAGATCGCCAGTCCAGGTTCGATGTATGAGACAGGGTGCCCAGGGCTGGTGTACTAGGATGATCCTGAGGGATGGGATGGTGAGAGAGGTGGGAGGGGGGTTCAGGATGGGGAACACATATACACCCATGGCTGATTCATGTCAATGTATGGCAAAAACCACTACAATATTGTAAAGTAATTAGCCTCCAATTAAAGAAGAAAAGAATCCCTTAGAAGAAATGGGAATAGCCATCATAGTCAATAAAAGAGTCTGAATTGCAGTACTTGGATGCAATCTCCAAAACGACAGAATGCTCTTGGTTCATTTCCAAGGCAAAGCATTCAATATCACAGTAATCTAAGTCTATGCCCCAACCAATAATGCTGAAGAAGCTGAAGTAGAACAGTTCTATGAAGACCTACAAGGCCTTCTAGAACTAACACCCCAAAAAGATGTTCTTTTCATTATAGGGGATTGGAATGCAAAAGTAGGAAGTCAAGAAACACCTGGAGTAACAGGCAAATTTGGCCTTGGAGTACAGAATGAAGCAGGGCAGAGGCTAATAGAGTTTTGCCAAGATAATCCACTGGTCATAGCAAACACGCTCTTCCACCAACAAAAGAGAAGACTCTACACGTGGACATCACCAGATGGTCAATACCAAAATCAGACCGATTATATTCTTTGCAGCAAAAGATGAAGAAGGTCTATAGAATCAGCAAAAACAAGACTGGATGCTGACTGTGGCTCAGATCATGAACTCCTTATTGCCAAATTCAGACTTAAAATGAAGAAAGTAGGGAACTACTAGACCATTCAGGTATGACCTAAATCAAATCCTTATGATTATACAGTAGAAGTGACAAATAGATTCAAGGGATTAGACCTGATAGAGTGCCTGATGAACTATGGATGGAGGTTCGTGACATTGTACAGGAGGCAGTGATCACGACCATCCCCAAGAAAAAAAAAATGCAAAAAGGCAAAATGGTTGTCTGAGGAGGCCTTACAAATAGCTGTGAATAGAAGCAAAAGGCAAATGAGAAAAGGAAAGATATACCCATTTGAATGCAGAGTTCCAAAGAATAGCAAGGAGACATAAGAAAGCCCTCTTCAGTGATCAATGCAAAGAGATAGAGAAAAACAATAGAATGGGAAAGACTAGAGATCTCTTCAAGAAAATTAGAGATACCAAGGGAACATCTCATGCAAAGATGGGCTCGATAAAGGACAGAAATGATATGGACCTAACAGAAGCAGAAGATATTAAGAAGAGGTGACAAGAATACACAGAAAAACTATCCAAAAAGATCTGCATGACCCAGATAATCACAATGGTGTGATCACTTACCTAGAGCCAGATATCCTGGAATGTAAGTCAAGCGGGCCTTAGGAAGCTTCACTATGAACAAAGCTAGTGGAGGTGATGGAATTCAAGTTGAGTATTTCAAATCCTGAAAGATGATGCTATGAAAGTGAAGCACTCAATATGCCAGCAAATTTGGAAAACTCAGCAGTGGCCACAGGACTGGAAAAGGTCAATTTTCATTCCAATCCCAAAGAAAGGCAATGCCAAAGAATACTCAAACTACTGCACAATTGCGCTCATCTCACATTCTAGTAAAGTAATGCTCAAAATTCTCAAAGCCACGCTTCAACAGTTAGTGAACCGTGAACTTCCAGATGTTCAAGCTGGTTTTAGAAAAGGCAGAGGAACCAGAGATCAAATTGCCAACATCCACCTAGACAGCCTATTCAAAAGCAGAGACATTACTTTGCCGACTAAGGTCTGTCTAATCAAGGCTATGGTTTTTCCAGTGGTCATGTATGGATGTGACAGTTGGACTGTGAAGAAGGCTGAGCACCAAAGAATTGATGCATTTGAACTGTGGTGTTGGAGAAGACTCTTGAGAGTCCCTTGGACTGCAAGGAGATCCAACCAGTCCATTCTGAAGGAGATCAACCCTGGGATTTCTTTGGAAGGAATGATGCTAAAGCTGAAACTCCAGTACTTTGGCCACCTCATGGGAAGAGTTGACTCATTGGAAAAGACTCTGATGCTGGGAGGGATTGTGGGCAGGAGGAGAAGGGGACGACAGAGGATGAGATGGCTGGATGGCATCACGGACTCAATGGGTGTGAGTCTGAGTGAACTCCTAGAGTTGGTGATGGACAGGGAGGCCTGGTGTGCTGCGATTCATGGGGTCACAAAGAGTTGAACATGACTGAGCGACTGAACTAAACTGAACTGATTGGATCATCAAAAAAGAGAGTTTCTGAAAAACATCTACTTTTGCTTTATTGACTATACCAAAGCCTTTGACTGTGTGGATCACAAGAAATTGTGGAAAATTCTGAAAGAGATGGGAATACCAGACCACCTTACCTGCCTTCTGAGAAATCTGTATGCAGTTCAGGAAGCAACAGTTGGAACTGGACATGGAACAACAGACTGGTTCCAAATCGGAAAAGGAGTGCATCAAGGCTCTATATTGTCACCCTGCTTATTTAACTTATACACAGAGTACATCATGAGAAACGCTGGGCTGGATGAAGCACAAGCTGGAATCAAGATTGCCAGGAGAAATACCAATAACGTCAGACATGGAAATGACACTACCCTTATGGCAGAAAGCAAAGAAGAACTAAAGGGCCTCTTGATGAAAGTGAAAGAGGAGAGTGAAAATGTTGGCTTAAAACTCAACATTCAGAAAATGAAGATCATGGCATCTGGTCCCATCATTTCATGGCAAATAGATGGGGAAACAATGAAAACAGCAAGAGATTTTATTTGGGGTGCCCCAAAATCACTGTAAATGGTGACTGCAGCCATGAAATTAAAAGACGCTTGCTTCTTGGAAGAAAAGTTATGAACAACCTAGATAGCATATTAAAAAGCAGAGACATTACTTTGCCAACAAAGGTCCATCTAGTCAAAGCTATGGTTTTTCCAGTAGTTAGGTAAGGATGTGAGAGTTGGACTATAAAGAAAGCTGAGTGCCAAAGAATTTATGCTATTGAACTGTGGTGTTGGAGAAGACTCTTGAGAGTCACTTGAACAGCAAGAAGATCAAACCAATCCATTCTAAAGGAAATCAATTCTGAATATTCATTGGAAGGACTGATGCTGAAGCTGAAGCTCCAACACTTTGGCCACCTGATGAGAAGAACTGACTCATTGGAAAAGACCCTGATGCTGGGAAAGATTGAAGGCTGGGGAAGAAGGGGACAACAGAGGATGAGATGGTTGGATGGCATCACCAACTCAATGAACATGAGTTTGAGTAGGCCCTGGGATTTGGTGATGGACAGGAAAGCCTGGCGTGCTGCAGTCCATGGGGTTCACAAAGAGTTGGACATGACTGAGAGGCTGAACTGAACTGAACTGTCTATTTCTGGACTCTTCATTCTGTTCCACTAATTTAATTATCTCTATTTTTGTCAAGCCCGAAAGTTTAAGGACCATAGCTATATTTAATACATACTAAAGTACTTCTTTCTTTGAATATGATATTTCAAAATTATTTTTTACAATTCTCACACATTTATTTCTTTATGTGAACTTTCTAAAGGTGATAAACTCTACATTTTTTCTCTTACCCAGTCCTTCTCATGTGTGGGATCACAAACAAATCACAGGATTAAGTGGACTGTAGTAAAGTGCTTAGACCAGTAGCTGGCTATTAATAAGCATTCAATAAATGTTATTTTTGTCATTACTGTCACTTGTCTGTTCTTTTCATAATGCCAAATGAGATGGAACACTCAGATTTGATCACAAGAAGATAAGAACTTGCTTTATTTTAAGCTATGTAAACAAATCTAGTTTAGAAACAGTGGTGCATCCTGTATCAAACCTGGACTGGCAATTTCTTATATGATATTATACATGTTTCAGCACCATTCTCCCAAATCATCCCACCCTCTCCCTCTCCCACAGAGTCCAAAAGACTGTTCTATACATCTGTGTCTCTTTTATTCTCTCACATACAGAGTTATCATTACCGTCTTTCTAAATTCTCTATATATGCGTTAGTGTTGTAATAAGCCTCCAATTAAAATAAATAAATTTAAATTAAAAAAAAAAAAGAAACAGTGGTGCAGCAGTAAATGACAGCTTGCAGAAAAGAGCAGTGAGTGGTAGCTGGAAGCAAGATCTTAGTTTCCCAGACCGAGAGTCCTAACTGCTGGATCACAGGCGCCAGCACTTAGGAGTAGGGTCCTCAGTCCTTGGCTTCCTCATTAAGAACAAATTCAGGCAAGGAGGCAGATGGTAAAGAGTAAAGTAAAACCTTTATTGAAAAGAAGATTACATGTGGAAAGGCACATAGGCAAGCTCAGAGAGAGAATCACACTTTTGGGAAGTTTAAATCCTTTACAATGGGGCATTTTTCCAGACCTTTGTCTTCCCTCACGCTAATCATCGTGCTTTCTCCCCCACCCCCACCACCCACCCCCGCCTGGTTAATTTGTCTCAGGACTTTCCCCTGGGGTGCGCACTCACACCTTAGCCAGGATGGATCTCAAAGTGAAGGCTTCTGGGAGGAACAAGACTCACTATGGCCTTGAATTATCCTCTGACCTTTGATTCCAGGAAGCCTGTATGCACATGTATAGAGTCTCCCTTATCCTTTACTCACGGTTTTTGCCTCTCTTTGTCCCTGCCATGATTATTCCCTTGAGATGTTTACAAGAGACAAAGACTGGCTACTTACCCTGTATCTGTTGTACTCCATTTTGGAGGGCAAACAAGAGGCTGGTTGTAAATTCCTCAACTGGAGCCCACCTATCTCTTGCCAAAGGAAGTGCAAATAGGAGGCTGGCTGGTTGTAAATGTCCAATCTGGAGCCCATCTATCTCCTACCTCAACAGAATATTCAGTTAGCTGTCCAGAGTCCTCTGCATTAGGATTCTATGCTCAAAATACAAATAACAATAACGTGTTACTTTGCTTCTGCTTTGCCATTTTTCTTTGGGCAGCATTTTCCTTAGAAACCTCATGGAAAGAGGCAGCTGGACCTTTTCAAATTGTCCTGAGTCCCTTGCCCATAATGTCCTCTTAATAATTCCCACCACCTGGTGAGCTAGAATATACTTTTAATCATTTATTTTAATAAATGTACAGGTGCTAGTTGATGTACAGTAGATCATCATAGTAATGAAAAGTAACCAGCACAAATCAATCACCTACAATTCTGACTGATAGGAATTAATCACCTCATTTCAAAGATGAGGAAACCGAAGTTCAAAGAGGTGAAGCGACAAAGTCATGAACAGGTAAGTGCTAATCACAACTCAAACTCAGAATTGATTAACCCTAAATCCCAACTGCATCCCCAAACGCTATCGGGAGAAATGGTAAATGTCTAAGGCCACGTCTTAACCTGCATGAAGATGTAGTCAAGGCCGTTCCAGAGTCCCTCCTGGGTTTGTTTCTGGAAGAGTTCTAAACCAGATGAGCCAATGTTCTGATCAGATCGACACTTCTGCCCTTGAGGAAAGGTATATTTTTCTAACTAGACAGGGACATAGTTGGGCCTGGGTAGTCTGTTTCTCTGACTGACGACTGTGCTGGGATCAGTTGTGACCAAGGTTACACTGAAAGTGACTTGCTGTGCTAAGAGGCTCCAGCCTTAATTCCCAATCAACAATTCACAAGGAGAAGCCAAACTTTTACCTCCAGACTTTATTTAATTAGGCTGTAAGGAGCTGCCCTGAGTGGTTAATTAGCATCAGAGTCAAGTTGTCTAGAGGTTCACTAGCAAAATCTCCCCTGAGTCTTGTTAAGAAAGCTGAGAGTGCACCTGTCCCTCTGAGGGAGCTTTTGCAGTGATAGTAGCTCAGAAACTTTTCTGACACGTTGTCATGAGAGAGGTCTCCTGGTTTTCCTCCTGGGCTGCTCTCAAGGGGCCGTATTCTGCTTTAATTCTAGAAAGAGGAAACTGGATGCCTTAACTCAAAGATTTGCCTCCTGACGCCAATCCCTCAGGGCAACATTCGAGGGAGCTACTAAATAATCACTTTAGAGGAAGGTAGTTTTAAACTGTTCTAGACATGGCTCTTTCCCTTGTATTCTTTGAATAACATTATCCTTGAGACATCTAATTCAATTCCCCCATTCTTTTGGTCTCCTCGTTAAAAACATTTGTTAGAGTGTCTACTTTTATCTAAAGCAGTGATTCTCTACCTCCCCTGAATCAGCATCATCTGGGAAGCTTTTAAAACAATCATCAAATCCCTTATGACTCTACAGTGGAAGTGAGAAATAGATTTAAGGGACTAGATCTGATAGACAGAGTGCCTGATGAACTATGGATGGAGGTTCGTGACATTGTACAGGAAACAGAAATCGACACCATCCCCAAGAAAAAGAAATGCAAAAAAGCAAAATGACTGTCTGAGGAGGCCTTACAAATAGCTGTGAAAAGAAGTGAAGTGAAAAGCAAAGGAGAAAATGACAGATATACCCATTTGAATGCAGAGTTCCAAAGAATAGCAAGGAGAGATAAGAAAGCCCTCTTCAGTGATCAGTGCAAAGAAATAGAGGAAAACAATAGAATGGGAAAGACTAGAGATCTCCTCAAGAAAATTAGAGATACCAAGGGAACATTTCATGCAAAGATGGGCTCAATAAAGGACAAAAAAAGTGTAGGGACCTAACAGAAGCAGAAGATATTAAGAAGAGGTGGCAGGAATACACAGAAGAACTATACAAAAAAGATGTTCACAACCCAGATAATCATGATGGTGTGATCACTCACCTAGAACCAGACATCCTGAAATGAGAGGTCAAGTAGGTCTTAGCAAGCATCACTACGAACAAAGCTAGTGGAGGTGATGGAATTCCAGTTGAGCTATTACAAATCCTGAAAGATGATGCTGTGAAAGTGCTGCACTCAATATGCCAGCAAATTTGGAAAACTCAGCAGTGGCCACAGGACTGGAAAAGGTCCATTTTCATTCCAATCCCAAAGAAAGGCAATGCCAAAGAATGCTCAAACTACCGCATGATTACACTCATCTCACATGCTAGTAAAGTAATGCTCAAAATTCTCCAAGCCAGGCTTCAGCAATACATGAGCCATGAACTTCCAGATGTTCAAGCTGGTTTTAGAAAAGGCAGAGGAACCGGAGATCAAATGGCCAACATCCACTGGATCATGGAAAAAGTAAGAGAGTTCCAGACAAACATCTATTTCTGCTTTATTGACTATGTCAAAGACTTTGACTGTATGGATCACAAGAAACTGTGGACAATTCTGAATACCAGACCACCTGACCTGCCTCTTGAGAAACCTGTATGCAGGTCAGAAAGCAACAGTTAGAAGTGGACATGGAACAACAGATTGGTTCCAAATAGGCAAAGGAATACATCAAGGCTGTATATTGTCACCCTGCTTATTTAACTTATATGAAGAGTACATCATGAGAAACGCTGGGCTGGCAGAAGCACAAGCAGGAATCAAGATTGCAGGAGAAATATCAATAACCTCAGATATGTAGATGACACCATGCTTATGGCAGAAAGTGAAGAGGAGTTAAAGAGCCTCTTGATGAAAGTGAAAGAGGAAAGTGAAAAAGTTGGCTTAAAGCTCAACATTCAGAAACCTAAGATCATGGCATCCGGTCCTATCCCTCATGGCAAATAGATGGGGAAACAGTTGAAACAGTGTCAGACTTTATATTTTTGAGGGCTCCAAAATCACTGCAGATGGTGACTGCAGCCATGAAATTAAAAGACGCTTACTCCTTGGAAGGAAAGTTATGACTAACCCAGACAGCATATTAAAAAGCAGAGACATTACTTTGCCAACAAAGGTCCATCTAGTCAAGGTTTTTCCAGTGGTCATGCATGGATTTCAGAGTTGGACTATAAAAAGCTGAGTGCCAAAGAATTTATTCTTTTGAACTGTGGTGTTGAAGAAGACTCTTGAGAGTCCCTTGGCATGCAAGGAGATCCAACCAGTCCATCCTAAAGGAGATCAGTCCTGGGTGTTCATTGGAAGGACTGATGTTGAAGCTGAAGCCCCAATACTTTGGCCACCTGATGCAAAGAGCTGACTCATTTGAAAAGACCCTGATGCTGGGAAACATTGAGGGCAGGAGGAGAAGGGGACAACAGAGGATGAGATCATTGGATGGTATCACAGACACAGATTTGGGTAGACTCCTGGAGTTGGTGATGGACAGGGAGGCCTGACATGCTATTGTTCATGGGGTCTCAGAGAGTTGGACACATCTGAGCAACTGAGCTGAATTGAACATGTATAATATTGTATGGATATATTATATTGTATGTCTACCATATAGATAATAATTTCTACAAATCCTTTGCTTCTGTTTTAACATCATTCCTGGCATCATTTACCATACATCATTTATCACACATGTTTTCACTTTTATGTAGTCAAGTCAATCTTTCCCTTTAGAGCTTTAGGATTTATTTTATATTTACATTTTGTGGAAGGTTTAGTCAATCCCCAAGATTCTAAAAATATTCTCCTATATTTTCTCCTTATTTTCTAGATTTTTGCCTTTTTAGACCTCAAATCCATCTGGAATTTATTTTTATACATGGTATAAAGTAGAAATCTAAACAAATTATTTATATATTTTAATAGATATTATATAGCTATAAATTTCAATTATATATTCACATCTTCCA
This sequence comes from Ovis aries, assembly GCF_016772045.2. Taxonomy (NCBI): domain Eukaryota; kingdom Metazoa; phylum Chordata; class Mammalia; order Artiodactyla; family Bovidae; genus Ovis; species Ovis aries. The sequence continues at coordinate 13,072,698 of NC_056056.1, read as the reverse complement.
ATTAAATATTGTCACACAATTTTCTTTTCTGCCAGATTCAAAAAGGCTAAATGTCTTTTTATGTAGGTCTGTTTCTAAATTCTACTCTGTTCCATTAATTATATTGCATAATCCTATACCAATATTTGGAGAAGGAAATGGCAACCCACTTCAGTACTCTTGCCTGGAGAATTCCATGGACAGAGAAGCCTGGTGGGCTGCTGTCCATGGGGTTGCACAGAGTCAGACACAACTGAAGCAACTTATCATGCATGCATGCATTGGAGAAGGAAATGGCAACCCACTCCAGTATTCTTGCCTGGAGAATCCCAGGGATGGAGGAGCCTGGTGGGCTGCCATCTAAGGGGTTGCACCGAGTTGGAGACAACTGAAGCAACTTGGCATCAGCAGCAGCAGCATACCAATACTATGCCATTTTAATTAACAGAGTTTTATTGTATGTTTTTCTGACTGGGAAGAGAAATTCACCCTGACTGGTTTGTTTTTCAAAATTATTTTTTACTTGTGTACATTTTCTCTCCTTGATGAGCTTTAGAATAATTTTGACCTATTCATAAAGATTCCTACTTGAATTTTATGAGTGTATTGAATATAAGAAATGATTTGGGGAACTAACATTTTTACCATATTATCTGCCCATCCAGCAGTATGGATTATATGATCACCCTCTACTACCTACTACTTATGGGGCTTTGCTGTTAGCTTTCTTTTAAGAGATACCACTCCTGGTGAGACTTTTTCTATCAGCAAATTATAAACAGAATACCTCTTCACTATTCTGGGGGAAGCCCCTGAACCAGAATATTAGAATTGCAGAGTTTCAGATTGAGGTAGTATGCATTTTGTTAAATAATATAAATGACCATTTTCACTGAACTGCAGTATCTCTGGGGAGATTACTGATATTAGCTCCTCTGTAGGGTGTCTGAATCTGGAAAACCTACAGTCCTCTGGTGTGTCCAGATATAGTCTGTTACAGACTTGAACTTGGGGAAAATGAGAACATGGAAGAGAGGAATGTCCTCTGCAAGAAACAAATGTGCCTTAAGTTTATGTTGCCAGGATAAGGAAAGAAAAAATCAGAATGGAATTCTCTTCATTTCCAACTCATGGAGTAGGAAATGGCAACCCACTCCAGCTTTCTTGCCTGGTAAATTCCATGGACAGGGGAGACTGGCAGGCTACTGTCCATGGGATCTCAAAGTGTTGGATGTGATTAAGCACATATCTTGAGTTATTTAGAATTCAGAAGCTAATGAATTTAATTATTTATAAATCACCCTAATGTCAAGATATTTAATAAAGGATTTTCTGTTTTAAAAAAAAGTGCATAGTCAATGGCATCAATGGACAGTTAACATAAGCATCCACTCTGTTTTTCTGCAGGGCAATCTCTTAGTGTTACCTTCAAATCTTGATAGAGTCTGTTAATACACAGCCCCAAGCAGTGTGTATAATGGTTCCTTGCTGTTGCTAACCAAAGGTACTACATTATCCCCTGATAATTTCCTTAAATTCTACCCCCACCTTTGAAAATAATCCTTTTTTCAATCTCCTCTCACTTGGAGTGTTCCATCTCTTTCCCTCTTTGACTGACTGGCATAAGGCAAAATATGCTAGAGACAAATAATTCACAAAGTGAGAGGTGTTAAGTCCTGAGCTAGGGCAGTGGCAGTGGAGCCTGGGAAGTGAGACTAATTTGAGAAGTTCTAAAGAGGAAGTTTTGACCAGACTTAGTGATGGCTGCTGGAGAAGTCACTGGCAACCCACTCCAGTACTCTTGCCTGGAAACTCCCATGGACGGAGGAGCCTGGTGGGCTGCAGTCCATGGGGTCGCTTAGAGTCAGATACGACTGAGCGACTTCCCTTTCACATTTCACTTTCATGCATTGGAGAAGGAAATGGAAACCCACTCCAGTGTTCTTGCCTGGAGAATCCCAGAGATGGGGAAACCTGATGGGCTGCCATTTATGGGGTCGCACAGAGTCGGAGATGACTGACGTGACTTAGCAGCAGCAGCAGTGATGGCTGCAGTCCATGGGGTCACAAAGAGTCAGACATGACTGAGTGACTATCACTCACCCACAGTAATTAATTAAATGGGAGAGAAGAAGGGTGGTAATAAGAGGGAGAACTTTAAAGTCTATTTTCAAGTTCCTGACTTTAATGACCCAGTGGTTAGCCATACTAGTCATGGGAAAGGGAGCAATTTTGATGTGTGAGTAGCATTTGATACAGGTAGTAGATAGATAGAAATATAAGTCCTCTCAATATTTGAAGCATATTGATCCTTAAGTGGGCTTTCCTGGTGGCTTGGTGGGTAAAGAACCTACCTGCCAACCAAGGAGACACAAGAGACATGGGTTCAATCCCTGGGTCCAAAAGATACCCTGGAGAAGGGAATGGCCTGGAGAATTCCATGGCAAGAATACAGACTGCATTCACCTTTTTCTCAAGTGCACATGGAACATTCTCCAGGATAGATCACATCCTGGGCCATAAATCTAGCCTTGGTAAATTCAAAAAAATTGAAATTATTTCAAGCATCTTTTCTGATCACAATGCAGTAAGATTAGATGCCAATTACAGGAAAAAAATTAAAATATATATACATAGGGAGGCTAAACAACACACTTCTGAATAACCAATGGATCATGGAAGAAATCAAAAAGGAAATCAAAATATGCATAAAAACAAATGAAAATGAAAATGCAACAACCCAAAACCTATGGGATTTATAAAAGCAGTACTAAGAGGAAGGTTCATAGCAATATAAGCTTACCTCAAGAAACAAGAGAAAAATCAAATAAATAACCTGTTTACACCTAAAGCAACTAGAAAAAGAAGAAATGAAGAACCCCAAAGTTAGTAGAAGGAAAGAAATCATAAAAATCAGAGCAGAAATAAATGAAAAAGAAACAAAGCAGATTATAGCAAAAAAAATCAATATAAACTAAAATCTGGTTCTTTGAGAAGATAAATAAAAGACAAACCATTAGCCAGACTCATCAAGAAAAACAGGGAGAAGAATCAAATCAACAAAATTAGAAATGAAAATGGAGAAATCACAACAGGGACAACACAGAAATACAAAGGATCATAAGAGACTACTATCAGCAATTATATGCCAATAAAATGGACAACTTGGAAGAAATGGACAAATTCTTAGAAAAGTATAACTTTCCAAAACTGAACCAGGAAAAATAGAAAATCTTAACAGATCCATCACAAGTACAGAAATTGAAACTGTTTGTTTGTAGACAAACAAAAGCCCAGGACCAGATGGCTTTACAGCTGAATTCTACCAAAAATTTAAAGAAGAGCTGATACCTATCCTACTCAAATTCTTCCAGAAAATTGCAGAGGAAGGTAAACTTCCAAACTCATTCTATGAGGCCACCATCACCCTAATACCAAAACCAAAGATGACACACAAAAAGAAAACTACAGGCCAATATCACTGATGAACATAGATGCAAAAATCCTTAACAAAATTCTAGAAAACAGAATCTAACAACATATTAAAAAGATCATACATCGGGAACAAGTGGGCTTTATCCCAGGGATGCAAGGATTCTTCAATATTCACAGATCAATCAATGTAATACACCATATTAACAAATTGAAAGATAAAAAACATATGACTATCTCTATAGATACAGAGAAAGCCTTTGACAAAATTCAACATCCATTTATGATAAAAACCCTCCAGAATGCAGGCATAGAAGGAACATACCTCAACATAATGAAAACCATATATGATAAACCCACAGCAAACATTATCTTCAATGGTGAATAATTGAAAGCATTTCCCCTAAAGTCGGGAACAAGACAAGGATGTCCACTCTCACCACTACTATTCAACACAGTTTTGGAAGTTTTAGCCACAGCAATCAGAGAAGAAAAAGAAATAAAAGAATCCAGATTAGAAAAGAAGAAGTAAAACTCTCACTGTTTGCAGATGACATGATCCTCTACATAGAAAACCCTAAAGACACCACCAGAAAATTACTAGAGCTGATCAATGAATGTAGTAAAGTTGCAGGATATAAAATTAACACACAGAAATCCCTTGCATTCTTATACACTAACAATGAGAAAACAGAAAGAAAAATTAAGGAAACAATTCCATTCACCATTGCAACAAAAAGAATAAAGTACTTAGGAATAAAACTACCTAAAGAAACAAAAGATCTATATATAGAAAACTATAAAACACTGGTGAAAGAAATCAAAGATGACACAAATAGATGTAAAAATATACCATGTCCATGGATTGGAAGAATCGATATAGTGAAAATGAGTATACTATTCAAAGCAATCTCTAGATTCAATGCAATCCCTATCAAGCTACCAATGGTATTTTTCACAGGGAAAGGCAAGTCGCTCAGTAGTGTCCGACTCTTAGTGACCCCATGGACTGCAGCCCACCAGGCTCCTCCCTCCATAGGAGTTTCCAGGCAAGAGTATTGGAGTGGGTTGCCAGTGCCTTCTCTGATTTTTTTTCTCACAGAACTAGAACAAATAATATCACAATTTGTATGGAAATACAAAAAAAAACCTCAAATAACCGAGGCAATCTTGAGAAAGAAGAATGGAACTGAAGGAATCAACCTGCCTGACTTCAGGCTCTACTACAAAACTATAGTCATCAAGATAGTATGGTACTGGTACAAGACAGAAACATAGATAAATGGAACAAAATAGAAAGCCCAGAGATAAATCCATGTACCTATGGACACCTTATCTTTGACAAAGGAGGCAAGAATATACAATGGAGAAAAGACAATCTCTTTAATAAGTGGTGCTGGGAAAACTGGTCGACCACTTGTAAAAGAATGAAACTAGAACACTTTCTAATGCCATACACAAAAATAAAGTCAAAATGGATTAAAGATCTAAATATAAGACCAGAAACTGCAAAACTCCTAGAGGAAAACATAGGTAAGACACTCTCTGATGTAAATCATAGCAGAATCCCCTATGACCCACCTCCCAGAGTAATGGAAATAAAAGCAAAAATAAACAAATGGGACTTAATTAAACTTAAAAGCTTTTGCACAATGAAGGAAACTATATGCAAGGTGAAAAAACAGCCTTCAGAATGGGAGAAAATAATAGCAAATGAAGTAAATGACAAAGAATTAATCTCAAAAATATACAAGCAACTTATGCAGCTCAATTCCAGAAAAATAAGCGACACAATCAAAAAGTGGGCAAAATAACTAAACAGACATTTCTCCAAAGAAGACATACAGATGGCTAACAAACACATGAAAAGATGCTCAACATCACTCATTATCAGAGAAATGCAAATCAAAACCACAATGAGGTACCATCTCATGCCAGTCAGAATGGCTGCTATCAAAAAATCTACAAACAATAAATGCTGGAGAGGGTACAGAGAAAAAGGAACTCTCTTACACTGTTGGTGGGAATGCAAACTAGTACAGCCACTATGGAGAACAGTGTGAAAATTCCTTAAAAAACTGGAAATAGAACTGCCATTTGACCCAGCAATCCCACTTCTGGGCATACACACCAAGGAAACCAGAACTGAAAGAAACACATCTACCCCGATGTTCATCGCAGCACTGTTTATAATAGCCAGGACATGGAAGCAACCTAGATGTCCAGTGGCAGAAGAATGGATAAGAAAGCTGTGGTACATATACACGATGGAATATTACTCAGCTATTAAAAAGAATGCATTTGAATCAGTTCTAATGAGGTGGATGAAACTGGAGCCCATTATACAGAGCAAAGTAAGTCAGAAAGAAAAACACCAATACAGTATGTTAATGCGTATATATGGAATCTAGAAAGATGGTAACGATGACCCTATATGCAAGACAGCAAAAGAGACACAGATGTAAGAACAGACTTTTGGACTCGGTGGGAGAAGGCAAAGTTGGATGATTTGAGAGAATAGCATTGAAACATTTATATTATCATTTGTGAAATAGATTGCCAGTCCAGGTTCGATGTATGGGACAGGGTGTTCGGGGCTGGTGCACTGGGATAACCCTGAGGGATAGGATGGGGAGGGAGGTGGGAGGGAGGGTCAGGATGGGGAACACATGTATACCTATGGCTGATTCATATGAATGTATGGCAAAAACCACCACAATATTGTAAAGTAATTAGCCTCTAATTAAAACAAAACAAAACACTAAAAGAGACATGCACTGCAATCTTCACAACAACACTATTTACAATAACCATGATATTGAAGCAACCTAAGTACCCCTAAAAAGATGAATGAGTAAAGAAGAAGTGATATATATAGATATGTGTGTGTGTGATAGACTACTCAGCCATAAAAAAGTATGAAATTCTGCCATTTGCAACAGTATGGATGGGCCTATATGTTATTATGCTTAGTGAAATAAGCCAGGTTGAGGAAGGCAAATACACTACATTATCACTTATATGTGGGATCTAACATATAAAAGAAATGAATCTAACAAAACAGAAACAGATTCACAGATACAGAAAACAAACCAGTGGTTTCCAGTGGAGTAAGGCAAGGGGTGATAGGCAAGATAGAGGTAGAGGATTATGAGATACAAATTACAATGTATAAAATTAAAAAGCAACCAGGATATATTATACAGCACAGTAAACTATAGCCATTATTTTGTAATAACTGTAAACCAAGCGCAATCTATAAAAATATTGAATCACTATTTGTACACCTGAAATTAACATAATATAATAAATGAACTTTACTTCAATAAAAAGAAGTAATAGAAACTACCCAAGCAGGTAAAGCAATAAACATTGGAATGTGTTCAAGAGGCAGTGAAAAGCCCCATGGGACTTGCATAACTTGAAAGCAAGAAGAATAAGATCAGAAAAATAGAGCCTGACCTCAGTCACTATAGCCACCCTCAATGGTGCACCTGAAGAGACTCAGGATGAGAAAGCGCAGGACACTGGCCCCAGACAGCTGAGTTTCATATCAAAGGAACAATTTTGAAACTGCAGAAATGTGTCTCTGAGGGTTTTGAGGAACTCCTGTTCTTTATGTCTCAGCACAGAGAGAGTTTGGCGAGAGCCAAAGTGATAGATATGAACTGATCTATTAGAATAGGACACTTGTGAGGCTTATAACTGGGCAGGCAAGAGGGTGCTAGTCCAAGAACTTAGTGGGCTACAGTGTTACAATCAATTGAAAACTGGGGAGAGAAAGAAGACCACTTTCTTCCTCATTCTTAAGTAAATGTCAAGCTTCCATCATTAGCTCCACCTGTATAGTGGGCAGAGGAGTTTTCTTGTCCTTACATGATGAAGCCAGGACATTTGAGACACAATGGAAATGAGTAAAAAGGAGGTATCATATACTAACATGATAAATCATCTCAGCTTTCAGTATAATTTCACCCTTTCCTTACATTTTTGCTTTTAGTGTGCACAGAGAAGCATGTCCTAGGAATCTTTAACTTACTGAGTCACTGGGCCTGAGCCTTATTCCACCATTGTTTTATTATTTGGGGGCATGTCTCATGCTCTGTGACCTGGTTTTGTTGCTAAGAGAGCCCGCTTGGTTTTGTAGTTAAGCAAACCTTCTTTCTTGAGTAATCATTAACTTATAGGGGTCTCCATACTTTTTTCTTTACTCATGATCCCTTAGTGGGATTAACTATTTAATCACCTACTTTGTCCCTATAAATTTCAATAAGCCCAGACTTTTGTGTCTTCCTACATAGGGAAAGGGCTTCCCTGATGGCTCAGACAGTATCAGTCCTTCCAATGAATATTCAGGGTTGATTTACTTTAGGATTGACCGGTTTGATCTTCTTGCAGTCCAAGGGACTCGAAACAGTCTTTTCAAACACCACAGTTCAAAAGCATCAGGCTAATCAGGAGGCCACCCTCCCTCCTCTAAGCAGCCTATGGAATGCACTCTTGACATCCTTGTTGCGAAGGCTGTACACAAAAGGGTTGGCCAGAGGTGTAATGGACGTGTACATCACAGCAGCCACCATGTCCTGATCCTGAGAGTTCCGGGAAGGAGGCTGGAAGTAGACCCAGATGACGGTGCCATAGAAAAAGCCAACCATGGTGAGATGGGACCCGCAGGTGGAGACTGCACGGCGGCGACCAACTGCTGAGGGCAAACGTAGGATGGTGTCCCCAATGCGGACATAGGAGAATACAATGAGGGCACAAGGGCCCATCATGAGGAAGCCTCCCTCCAAGAATATGGCCAGCTCATTGGAATGGATGTCAGAGCAAGAGGCTCGCAAAAGTGGTCGGTGGTCACAAAAGAAGTGGAGAAGGTGAACGTTGCCTTCGGCATCTGCAGCCCAGGAGAGAGGCAAGAGGAGACCCAAATGCAGCATGCTGTGCACCACAGACGCCACCCAACACAAGGCCAGTAAGCGGGCACAGCATTGGCGATTCATCACTGAAGGGTAGTGCAGAGGGTCACAGATGGCCATGTATCGATCCAGAGCCATGACAGAAATAACAAGTGTGTCTGTAACGCCAAACACATAGAAGAAGAATAACTGGGCCAGGCAGCGGGCAGCAGGAATGGCTGGGTCATGAGTGACCAGATGGGCCAGCAACTGGGGCAGAATGACTGTGGACTGCCCCATGTCTATAACTGAGAGACCACGGAGCAGATAGTACATAGGTGAGTGGAGCCTGGAGTCCCGGGAGATGAGCAGCACTAAAGTCACATTCCCCATCATGGTGGTCAGGTAAATAGCCAGGAACAGGACAAAGAGGACAATGGGGGGGACTTCAGCTCCCGAGAACATGAGAAGCAAGAAAACTGGAGAATGTGAAGCATTAGGGGCACATCCCATGATGAGTGGCAAAGAGCCCTCCTGAAAGAGTTTGAATCAAAAAGCAAGTCATGGGTCATAGGTTACAGCACATAACAATTCTAGTTAATTTATGTGTATTCTTTAAGCTCCTTAAAGACTTAAATTCAACTGAGCACTACAGCCCTTCCTAAGTCTATGGCTTTACTCCCTGAATTTGTTATAGAATTTTTTCCTTTCCTTCTTCCTTTCCATCCATTCTAATGGGTTCTTCTGTGTAATCCACATACCCTGATAAAGTCCCTTGTACTATAAAAACCCTTCATTCAATATTGTCTTTTCGCCCAACTACCAATTATTCCTTCCAATGACAAACTGCAAAAAAATTTCTATACTCACTGCCTCTAGCTCCTCATCTTCTAATCACACTTCATCACCTGACCATCTTCATGATTTCTTCTGTATGAACCTGTAAGGAACAGAAAGTATCATTTAATATGTAACATATGAAGAAATTGATCTTTATAAGTAGTTGGTTTTTGTAGCAAAATTGCTTCAGGTTGTCATGAACTAGCTTGTTTTTCCCTTTTATTTGATTTGGTTTGTTAACAGCATCATCATTTTCATCCATTTGATGGACCAAACCAAAATCAGGGGGACTCTCCCCATCATCTCCCCTATCCAATCACTCCTTGACTTCTTTTCCCTTACAGTAATCACCTACCTATAAAATCTTCCTCTTGTAGCATCATATGAGCCCACTGGAGAGCACCCATAGGTAACGACGGCTGCATTCTTCCCAGAAAAGACTAATTCAAACCCTTGCGCATTCCTCGGAACCCTCCCTCAGGACTGACACCAGACTGTATCCCTCCAGACTTAATTGTCTAAGATTGTCTAACCCAAACTAGAAGCCTTTCAAGATGACACAGCTCATGCACCCTCCTTAGATCCACTTATCCCAAGAAAAACTCATAATCTCATTCCAACAAATTTTGGAAATACAGCCTTCTCAAATTGTTCTCCATGCACTGGCAGGAATTGCACGTGAACCCTCCCCAAATGTTAAGGCCTTAAATAACATTTTTAAACAGACACATCACAAGCACGGAAATTGAAACTGTAATCAGAAATCTTCCAGCAAACAAAAGCCCAGGTCCAGACAGCTTCACAGCTGAATTCTACCAAAAATTTCGAGAAGAGCTAACACCTATCCTACTCAAACTCTTCCAGAAATTGCAGAGGAAGGTAAACTTCCAAACTCATTCTATGAGGCCACCATCACCCTAATACCAAAACCTGAAAAAGATGTCACAAAAAAAGAAAACTACAGGCCAATATCACTGATGAGCATAGATGCAAAAATCCTTAACAAAATTCTAGCAATCAAAATCCAACAACACATTAAAAAGATCATACACCATGACCAAGTGGGCTTTATCCCAGGGATGCAAGGATTCTTCAATATCCGCAAATCAATCAATGTAATTCACCACATTAACAAATTGAAAAATAAAAGCCATATGATTATCTCAATAGATGCAGAGAAGGCCTTTGACAGAATCCAACATCCAGAAAGCAGGAATAGAAGGAACATACCTCAACATAATAAAAGCTATCTATGACAAACCCACAGCAAACATTATCCTCAATGGTGAAAAATTGAAAGGATTTCCCCTAAAGTCAGGAACAAGACAAGGGTGTCCACTTTCACTGCTACTATTCAACATAGTTCTGGAAGTTTTGGCCACAGCAATCAGAGCAGAAAAAGAAATAAAAGGAATCCAAATTGGAAAAGAAGAAGTAAAACTCTCACTGTTTGCAGATGACATGATGCTCTACATGGAAAACCCTAAAGACTCCACCAGAAAATTACTAGAGCTGATCAATGAATATAGTAAAGTTGCAGGATATAAAATCAACACACAGAAATCCCTTGCATTCCTATACACGAATAATGAGAAAGTAGAAAAAGAAATTAAGGAAACAATTCCATTCACCATTGCAACGAAAAGAATAAAATACTTAGGAATATATCTACCTAAAGAAACTAAAGACCTATATATAGAAAACTATAAAACACTGATGAAAGAAATCAAAGAGGACACTAATAGATGGAGAAATATACCCTGTTCATGGATTGGAAGAATCAATATAGTGAAAATGAGGATACTACCCAAAGCAATTTACAAATTCAATGCAATCCCTATCAAGCTACCAGCCACATTTTCACAGAACTAGAACAAATAATGTCAAGATTTGTATGGAAATACAAAAACCTCGAATAGCCAAAGCAATCTTGAGAAAGAAGAATGGAACTGGAGGAATCAACTTGCCTGACTTCAGACTCTACTACAAAGCCACAGTCATCAAGACAGTATGGTACTGGCACAAAGACAGACATATAGATCAATGGAACAAAATAGAAAGCCCAGAGATAAATCCACACACATACGGACACCTTATCTTTGACAAAGGAGGCAAGAATATACAATGGAGTAAAGACAATCTCTTTAACAAGTGGTGCTGGGAAAACTGGTCAACCACTTGTAAAAGAATGAAACTAGATCACTTTCTAACACCGCACACAAAAATAAACTCAAAATGGATTAAAGATCTAAATGTAAGATCAGAAACTATAAAACTCCTAGAGGAGAATATAGGCAAAACACTCTCAGACATAAATCACAGCAGGATCCTCTATGATCCACCTCCCAGAATGCTGGAAATAAAAGCAAAAATAAACAAATGGGATCTAATTAAAATTAAAAGCTTCTGCACAACAAAGGAAAATATATGCAGGATATAAAATCAACACACAGAAATCCCTTGCATTCCTATACACGAATAATGAGAAAGTAGAAAAGAAATTAAGGAAACAATTCCATTCACCATTGCAACGAAAAGAATAAAATACTTAGGAATATATCTACCTAAAGAAACTAAAGACCTATATATAGAAAACTATAAAACACTGATGAAAGAAATCAAAGAGGACACTAATAGATGGAGAAATATACCATGTTCATGGATCGGAACAATCAATATAGTAAAAATGAGTATACTACCCAAAGCAATTTACAAATTCAGTGCAATCCCTATCAAGCTACCAGCCACATTTTTCACAGAACTAGAACAAATAATTTCAAAATTTGTATGGAAATACAAAAAACCTCGAATAGCCAAAGCAATCTTGAGAAAGAAGAATGGAACTGGAGGAATCAACTTGCCTGACTTCAGGCTCTACTACAAAGCCACAGTCATCAAGACAGTATGGTACTGGCACAAAGACAGACATACAGATCAATGGAACAAAATAGAAAGCCCAGAGATAAATCCACACACATATGGACACCTTATCTTTGACAAAGGAGGCAAGAATATACAATGGAATAAAGACAATCTCTTTAACAAGTGGTGCTGGGAAAACTGGTCAACCACTTGTAAAAGAATGAAACTAGATCACTTTCTTACACCGCACACAAAAACAAACTCAAAATGGATTAAAGATCTAAATGTAAGATCAGAAACTATAAAACTCCTAGAGGAGAACATAGGCAAAACACTCTCAGACATAAATCACAGCAGGATCCTCTATGATCTACCTCCCAGAATTCTGGAAATAAAAGCAAAAATAAACAAATGGGATCTAATTAAAATTAAAACCTTCTGCACAACAAAGGAAAATATAAGCAAGGTGAAAAGACAGCCTTCTGAATGGGAGAAAATAATAGCAAATGAAGCAACTGACAAACAACTAATCTCAAAAATATACAAGCAACATATGCAGCTCAATTCCAGAAAAATAAAAGACCCAATCAAAAAATGGGCCAAAGAACTAAATAGACATTTCTCCAAAGAAGACATACGGATGGCTAACAAACACATGAAAAGATGCTCAACATCACTCATTATTAGAGAAATGCAAATCAAGACCACAATGAGGTACCACTTCACACCAGTCAGAATGGCTGCGATCCAAAAATCTGCAAACAATAAATGCTGGAGAGGGTGTGGAGAAAGGGAACCCTCCTACACTGTTGGTGGGAATGCAAACTAGTACAGCCACTATGGAGAACAGTGTGGAGATTCCTTAAAAAATTGCAAATAGAACTACCTTATGACCCAGCAATCCCACTTCTGGGCATACACACCGAGGAAACCAGAATGGAAAGAGACACATGTACCCCAATGTTCATCGCAGCACTGTTTATAATAGCCAGGACATGGAAACAACCTAGATGTCCATCAGCAGATGAATGGATAAGAAAGCTGTGGTACATATACACAATGGAGTATTACTCAGCCGTTAAAAAGAATTCATTTGAATCAGTTCTGATGAGATGGATGAAACTGGAGCCAATTATACAGAGTGAAGTAAGCCAGAAAGAAAAACACCAATACAGTATACTAACACATATATATGGAATTTAGGAAGATGGCAATGACAACCCTGTATGCAAGACAGGAAAAAAGACACAGATGTGTATAACGGACTTTTGGACTCAGAGGGAGAGGGTGGGATGATTTGGGAGAATGGCATTCTAACATGTATACTATCACGTAAGAATTGAATCGCCAGTCTATGTCTGACGCAGGGTGCAGCATGCTTGGGGCTGGTGCATGGGGATGACCCAGAGAGATGTTGTGGGGAGGGAGGTGGGAGGGGGGTTCATGTTTGGGAATGCATGTAAGAATTAAAGACTTTAAAATTTAAAAAATTAAAAACAAAAAAAATTAAAAAAATTTAAGAAAAAAAAAAAAGGAGAATACCTGCCATAGCAGCTATCAGGCTGCAGCCACTCCCCACTCCTGAAGGTGAGCCCCAAGGGAGCTCAAGATATGAGAAACTGGCCCCAGATAGCTGAGATGCATAGGAAAGGAATGATTTCAGCGAGCCCAGACTCTTGCATCTTCCCATTTACAGAAAAGCACTAAATCTCTTCACCTGGGATATCTGGTTTCCTCTAATTAAAAACAATCTTTTGATGTTAAGACTACCTTTCCTTTGTTGGAAAAGTTCTACATAACCTGACTCCTCCCCTTGTCTCCTTGGAGAAGTTCTTTGAGGGTTACTTGAAATGATCTCCCCAGCTTGAAGTCCTAAAAATTCCCACCAAATAAAATAATAACTCTCAAAAAAAAATTTTTAGATGTATCTTCGTTTCCAAACTTGTTTTCTTAAACTATCTTTTCATTATCAATTTTTAATATAATAACATTGTGACCAAATAATTAAATCTCTATTAGATTATTTCTTAGAAGCATTTTGAGACTCACTTTGAGAACTAAAATGTGGCTAAATGGACCTATGGAATGCAGAAAGTGGCCCCACAATAGGCTCATAATTTTTAGAATTGACAAGGCATTCTCAGTGAATGATGGATTACTCAGCTAAATATTGTACTATACGTATATATATATTTTCAGTTCAGTTCAGCCACTCAGCCGTGTCTGACTCTTTGTGACCCCATGAACCGCAGCATGCCAGGCCTCCCTGTCCATCACCAACTCCCAGAGTTCACCCAAACCCATATCCATTGAGTTGGTGATGCCATCCAACCCTCTCATTCTCTGTCATCCCCTTCTCCTGCCCTCAATCTTTCCCAGCATCAGGATCTTTTCAAATGAGTCAGCCCTTTGCATCAGGTGGCCAAAGTATGGAGTTTCAGCTTTAGCATCAGTCCTTCCAATGAACACCCAGGACTGATCTCCTTTAGGATGGACTGTTTGGATCTCCTTGCAGTCCAAGGGACTCTCAAGAGTCTTCTCCAACACCACAGTTCAAAAGCATCAATTCTTCAGCACTCAGCTTTCTTTATAGCCTAACTCTCAAATCCATATATGACGACTGGAAAAATCATAGCCTTGACTAGACAGACCTGTTTTGACAAAGTAATGTCTCTGCTTTTCAATATGCTATCTAGGTTGGTCATAACTTTCCTTCCAAGTAGTAGGCATCTTTTAATTTCATGGCTGCAGTCACCATCTGCAGTGCTTTTGGAGACCAGAAAAATAAAGTCAGCCACTGTTTCCACTGTTTCCCCATCTATTTGCCATGAAGTGATGGGACTGGATGCCATGATCTTCGTTTTCTGAATGTTGAGCTTTAAGCCAACTTTTTCACTCTCCTCTTTCACCTTCATCAAAAAAGCTCTTTAGTTCTTCTTCACTTTCTGCCATAAGGGTGGTGTCATCTGCATATCTGACGTTATTGATATTTGTCCCGGCAATCTTGATTCCAGCCTGTGATTCCTCCAGCCCAGGGTTTCTCTTGATGTACTCTGCATACATATATTTTAATTGTGACCTACTCATGTTACACAGCACTTGAAACCAGAACCCTGTGCATCAATAAGCTTAAGTCTTCAACACATATTAACTGAAAACTGCCAGTTCAGGATGTTAGAAAAGTACGGCAGATATGAATTTTTAAGAAGTGAAAATACCGTGTTATTTTTATAAAACAGATATAATATATATTATGACTACTTTATTTAGGATAGTGGGTGCCTTCTTTGGGGAAGGAAGAAAGGTAGAGGATAACATAAACAAGTAGTATGGGTTTTAATTGTTTCTGTAACAGTTTATATTTTCAAAATAAGAATTGAAACCAAAAAGGGAAAATGTTAAGCTTTGTTAAAGTTAGATATTAAGTGTAGGAACTTCATTGTCTTGGTCTCACTATATTTTTCTATATTGTGAAACTTTTCCAATTAAAAATATAAACAGTAAAAGCAAGGATAGCAACTGAGATATGAGAGTATTTTCCTACATTTTCTTTATTCATTCCATCATAAGACTAAGCACACCATTCTAACTCAAAATAATATCCACCATAGTCAATCCACACATTCAGCATCAGGACATTTAAGCCAGTATATCACGGAGAATCCAAAATTAGGTAATATTCATCTTAGACCTGGGAGACTCAGGTTTAGCTTCAAAATAATTTTCCAAAACCTTATGGAAAAAAAAGATGTCACAATACATGTGCACTGAAACTGTCAGACCTACAGTAAGCCGATGAGCCACAAAGCTTTCCTAACTTGTTTTTCTGCAATCTAAGTTATATTCCATGTTTCCAGTTACCATTCCCATTTCTCTTCTCACTCGAATAAGTTCTATGGTGATTTTCTGATGGAAGCTCTTTGCTTAAAGTTTGATTCTAAAGATCTAGAGTGAGAGAAAATTTTTAGGCAGGATTATAATAGCGGGAAGAAATCTTAAACCAAATTGTAAGAAACACAGGTAGAGTAACCATCACTGCCTATGTTCCTCTGGCATCAGGAACTCGGGACTAGGTTAATCATAACACTAGGTTGATGCTATAGCCTCTTCATTGGTCTGAGCATCACGTTCTTGCTTTCTCCTTTGGCTTTGAGTATGATTAAATGAGCATTAACTTACTATTCAACTCAGAAACTAGAATATTGATGATAATTCATACCTACTTCTATGAACATTATCCATCACCTCTCCTTGTCACTCTTCACCTAAGATAACCAACCTCCTGAATCTCAGCTCCAAAGCAGCCTGCTCAAATCTGCCCACTTCTTTCCTCATCTAACCAACATGGCTCTTTGTTGTTGTTTGTCAGTCACTCAGTCATGTCGGACTCTTTGTGATCCTGTGGACTGCAGCACACCAGGATTCCCTACCCTTCACCATCTCCCAGAGCTTGCTTAAACTCATGTCCATTGAGTCGGGGGAGCCATCCAACCATCTCATCCTCTGTCACTCCCTTCTCCCCTTGCCTCTTTCTTTTGTTAATATATGCTTATATTTGTTATATATCTGCTAGAGGTATTCTGAGAATATTATTAAGTTTCAGATGATCTGAAATTGGTAAAAGAGTAAAAACCTTTAAGTAAGTTGTGGTTATCTGATTTTAAGCCTTAATATTATATTACTTAGATTCACTGATATTACTGGCTATAGCTGTTTATTTGTCTTTCATTGCTATGTAACCGCCTCTTGTGTGGATACACCACAATGTATTTAACCATTTGCTGTGATGTGTATTTGCGTTGTGTACTTGTTTCTGCTATACAGTATGGGCCTAGGCTGACATAAGTTTATATATCTGTGCTCCAAGTTACTAACTCTTTTATGTGACCAAGTGTCTTGACTTGTCCAAGTCTTGTCCAAGTCTCAGATTCCTTTACCAAAACATGGACATAGAAACTATGTTTGCAAGGTTGTTAGAATACGATAAAATGCCAATTAGTGTTTTTAGATTGTAATTCATATCTTATGCTCTGTCAACTATTTGCTGCATTTCATACATTTAGTATGATTATAGTCTACTTACAAAACAATTCATTCAAAGGTTTGCTGCAAGGTTATCAGTGAACAGTGAACTGTGAATTTCATCTCACTTCTCTCCATGGTTGGTTCTTTTCTACTTGTTTTCTCTTTTCGCATTCCCTTCACCACAAAGGGTCCCCAAGAGCAAACCTGAAAAAAACATGTCTATTCCTAGAGCCTTATTGATCAACTTAATACTGACTATTCATAAATCCGTATCTCCAAACCTAGCTGACCTCACTGCTACTATAAAGAGCTAGAGGAGCCATGCTATAGTTCTGATAAAAATAAAGTTCATAAGGAAGCAGAGTATATAGGGAGGGCTAAGAATATAGATGAAGGAACTAGAGAGAACAGTGAGGATTGGAAGAGAATATGAGGGGCAAGAATCACCCAAAAAAGCACAAAAGGAGGTGGTATATGGAACAGGGAATAAAATACAGGTCTGAAGAAGTGAAGTCGCTCAGTCATATCCGACTCTTTGCGACCTCATAGAGCCTACCAAGCTCCTCCCTCCATGGGATTCTCCAGGAAAGAGTATTGGAGTGGGTTGCCATTTCCTTCTCCAGGGGATCTTCCCGACCCAGGGATCAAACCCAGGTCTCCCGCATTCCAGGCAGACGCCTTAACCTCTAAGCCACAGGAGAAGCCCCAAAATACAGGTCTAATTGCTACAAATCATCCACATTGGAGACTTTCGATAATTTGTAAGAGCAATTGCCAAGACTACTTTTCTCACAAAGCACAGTTGTTACTTTATATAATGATGGGCAACTGTAATCTGTGTCTTTGGAAATGTCTGAGAAGAGAGAGAACAGAAGCATTGGGTTTTAAAAGATTCATCTGATACCTGAATTTTCCTATATTCCCAGGAAATAATTTTGGCTAGATCAAAGGGAGAACATAATCACATGATCCAGAAGATCATTTACTTATCATCCACTTATTGATTAATTATATTTGTCTATTATACAAATATTTCTTTTCTGTAAGACAAGCTACACAGACTCTGTCATGAAGAAACCACAGTATCGAAAGAAAGTAAGACCGATATTGGATGAAAAGCAATGTGATAAGTGACTAACATAAGCAAAGGGGCTTGTGGTACTTACTTGGAGCAGGTCCGGTCTCAGCCTTAGGTGAGGTCAGGGATGGGATGAGGTGAAGAAGAGATTCCTAGGAGTGAGCAAAATCATAGCAGGATGTAACATAAAAACTCTCTGCATGCTGTGTCACTTCAGTCATGGCTGACTCTGTGCAACCCTAGGGACTGTACCCTGCCAGGCTCCCCTGTCCATGGGATTCTCCAGGCAAGAATACTGGAGTGGGTTGCCATGCCCTCCTCCGGAGGATCTTCCCGACCCAGGGATAGAACCTGTGTCTCTTATGTCTCCTGCACTGGCAAATGGTTCTTTACCACTAGCATCACCTGGGAAGCCTCTTCTAGTTGATACCAAAACTGTCCTCCATTTTACTCAGTGAACAGCTGGCATTCTGTATGAATAAAGTGAATGTGATATAACTATGTGTGTGCATGTGTGGGTACATACATGCATGTTGTATATAAGCTTCATGTATATGACAAAAAGTCAGAAAATAATTATTGAAAAGCAGAATTTACTCTCAAATTAGTTTCTTCTAAACTTTTGTTCCTTGACATTCCATAGTTCTAAAAATAATTGTGTGGTTTCCATGAAGAGATGATTGAAAGGAATGCCGAGTGTCAGAGACATAGAAATGAAGACGCAATAGAGAAAAGAATTAATGGGAATGGGAAACAAAGTAAGAATGCAAAGTAGTGGGAAAGGGAGGATGAAAACATAAGATGAAAGAGTTACAGAGTGAATGGGTGAATGGAAAGAAAATAAGGAAATAAGAGAAGGAACTTTTGAAATGAAAAGAGAGAGAAACACAATTAAGGAGGGGAAACTTTTTAGTGATTGGGACAGAGACAAGGAGCAGAAATAAAGATTTGGGGGAGAAAGGAGGAAGGCATGTGGATGACCACTAGGAGAAGGGTGGGAATGTGAAAAGAATAGGAGAGCAGAATGGAGGGGGTCAAGAAATGGTGCAAATGAAAGAGAAGAGTAGGCAGGTGTGAGAAATAGAACATCAGGTGGGAATGAACAGAAAGGAGGGTTAGTGAGAGAGATTGTCATGGGGAGGAGAGAAGGGAATGGGTGTGAGAACATAAAGGAAAAAGGATGATGTTAAACAGGTTGTGTCCAGAGTGAGAGAGGGGTTATTGATATAGAAAGATAAGAACTGATCAGGAGAAAACAGGGGCTAGTTTTCCCACTCACACAGTCACCTGGCATAAAGCACTTTGACCCTGGACTTTGTGGCTTCAGCCTTCTGGCAGAGATCAGGGATCTGGCCATGGTGCTGAATAACAGATGCGTGCATGGGGCTGGAAGTCAGGACTAGGGAGGTGAGGTGGGATTTAGAGATTGTGGGGCCCTAGAGACCTCTCCTCTAGAGCCACCTGGGGGAAGTCAGGTATATTCCCTGCCATTGCAGAGAGCAAGAAAGTATGGACATACTCTCAAGGGAAGGTTAAATGCACTTCAAGTTCCTGGCAACAACTTCATGCCACTGATCCTGATGGCATGGGAGACAACTTGATCAATGTTCAGGCAACACAAATGGCAGACTCTTGTGTCTCATTACCCAGATCACTCACTCGGTCATCACTGTATTTTCTTCCTGTTATATAATAAGCATGATGTAAGGGCCTAAATTATAGTTCTGGAGACAAATAGAAGTAACTATATTTCTGAGATATACCACTTACAAATTTTGTTCATTTGCAATTATTTCACACTTCTTAACTCTAGTCTGGGCTTCCCTGATAGCTCAGTTGGTAAAGAATCTGCCTGCAATGCGGGAAACCTGGGTTCGATTCCTGAGTTAGGAAGATCCACTGGAGAAGGGGTAGGCTACCCACTCCAGTATTCTTGGGTTTCCCTTGTGGTTCAGCTAGTAAAGAATCCAAAAAATATAGGAAATTCACAAAACCTAGTAGCAAAAACCCCAAATAACCGAATTTTTAAATTGGCAAGAAATTTGAATAGGCATTTCTTCAAAGAATGGGTTTCCCTGATAGCTCAGCTGGTAAAGAATCTGCCTGCAATGCGGGAAACCTGGGTTTGATCCCTGGGTTGGAAAGATCCCCTGGAGAAGGGAAAGGCTACCCACTCCAGTATTCTGGCCTGGAGAATTGCATGGACTACAGCCTATGGGGTCACAAACAGTCAGACACAACTGAGCGACTTTCACTTCACTTCACTAAATCTAGTCTATTTATGTAGAAAGTGCTAATAACACCTAATTTTTAAGTAAGTGATTGCTTTAAAGATTAGAATATTATATATAAAGTTCTGGTTATAGAGACTGTCATGTAGTGAAAGGCTCAGATAATAATTGTTCTTGTTGCTGCCACCACCACTACTGCTACAGTCACTGTGGGTGTTACACAACCAAAGTGAATTCAGGTTTTCCAGGCTGGTAGGGTGCACTTTGAAAACCTCAGTCCCTCCATTTGACTTTATGCTCCTGGAAGGACAGGATTGTGGTTAATTCACCTCTGTATCCAGTGTCTAGCATGGTATCTGGCACAAAACAAGCACTCAAGAAAGAGTGGCTGGATAAGTGACCAGCCAGTGACAATCCTTCTCTCATTCACCCTGGTTCCCTACAGCCTCCCCTCCTCCAGCAAAAAAAATGCCCTATCTTGCCTGTCATTCTCCAACAGAGTATTTACCAAGAGTAAATACTGATGGGATTAAGGAATTTTTTTTCTCATTACTTCCTCTGCCTTCACAAAGAATTAGTTAACTCATTCTCCAACCATATTACTAAGTTACTTAAACATCCATAATCCATAAGAAAGAGAGATCCGTGTGTTATTGAAGCTTTTATAATAATAAAATACATAGTTACACACTTTCGTGGTGCTTTAATCCTTTTCAAGTGAGACAGAACAGACACAGTGCTCACTTGATTAAATCATTAGAATCAGGGGCTCAGGACCGGGCTTTGATCTCTGGCAGCAAGCAATGTACTGGACTCTGGAGGCCTCTTTTTAGAAGCCTAACTAATGAAATTCCAGAGCTTGTATTCATATATTTATTTCCAATGGCAATTACAACAAAATAAGATAAAAATGAGGTCACCCAATTTTGATGTTGTGAAGTAATTCTACATACCATTAAAATGGCTTGTCCCAATGTAAGCATGAAATAATTTCCCAATATCTTTAATAAGAAAAAAAATGAGGTCAGCTTCTTCAACTTCTGCTGAAGAAGTTGAAGTTGAACAGTTCTATGAAGACCTACAAGACCTTTTAGAACTAACACCCAAAAAAGATGTCCTTTTCATTATAGGGGACTGGAATGCAAAAGCAGGAAATCAAGAAACACATGGAATAACAGGCAAATTTGGCCTTGGAATGCGGAATGAAGCAAGGCAAAGACTAATAGAGTTTTGCCAAGAAAATGCACTGGTCAAAGCAAACACCCTCTTCCAACAACACAAGAGGAGACTCTACACATGGACATCACCAGATGGTCAACACCGAAATCAGATTGATTATATTCTTTGCAGCCAAAGATGGAGAAGCTCTATACAGTCAACAAAAACAAGACCAGGAGCTGACTGTGGCTCAGATCATGAGCTTCTTATTAACAAATTCAGACTTAAATTGAAGAAAGTAGGGAAAACCACTAGACCATTCAGGTATGACCTCAATCAAATCCCTTATGACTATACAGTGGAAGTGAGAAATAGATTTAAGGGACTAGATCTGATAGAGTGCCTGATGAACTATGGACGGAGGTTCGTGACATTGTACAGGAGACAGGGATCAAGACCATCCCCATGGAAAAGAAATGCAAAAAAGCAAAATGGCTATCTGAGGAGGCCTTACAAAGAGCTGTGAAAAGAATAGAAGTGAAAAGCAAAGGAGAAAAGGAAAGATATAAGCATCTGAATGCAGAGTTCCAACGAATAGCAAGAAGAGATACAAAAGCCTTCCTCAGTGATCAATGCAAAGAAATAGAGGAAAAGAACAGAATGGGAAAGACTAGAGATCTCTTCAAGAAAATTAGAGATGCCAAGGGAACATTTCATGCAAAGATGGGCTCGATAAAAGTCAGAAATGTCTGGACCTAACAGAAGCAGAAGATATTAAGAAGAGGTGGCAAGAATACACAGAAGAACTGTACAAAAAAGATCTTCATGACCAAGATTTACATGATGGTGTGATCACTCACCTAGAGCCAGACATCCTGGAATGTGATGTCAAGTGGGCCTTAGAAAGCATCACTATGAACAAAGCTAGTGGAGGTGATGGAATCCAACTTAAGCTATTTCAAATCCTGAAAGATAATGCTGTGAAAGCGCTGCACTCAATATGCCAGCAAATCTTGAAGGAGAGAAATGTCAAGCTTCCATCATTAGCTCCTCCGGCATAGTGGGTAGAGGAGTTTTCTTGTCCTTACATGATGAAGCCAGGACATTTGAGACACAATGGAAATGAGCAAAAAGGAGGTATCATATACTAACATGGTAAATCATCTCAGCTTTCAGTATAATTTCACCCTTTCCTTATATTTTTGCTTTCAGTGTGCACAGAGAAGCATGTCCTAGGAATCTTTAACTTACTGAGTCATTGGGCCTGAGCCTTATTCCACCATTGTTTTATTGTTTGGGGGCATGTCTCATGCTTCTGTGACCTGGTTTTGTTGCTAAGAGAGCCCGCTTGGTTTTGTAGTTAAGCAAACCTGCTTTCTTGAGTAATCATTAACTTATAGGGGTCTCCCAATACTTTTCTCTTTACTCATGATCCCTTAGTGGGGTTAATTATTTAATCACCTACTTTGTCCCTATAAATTTCAATGAGCCCTGACTTTTGTATCTTCCTATATATGGAAAGGGCTTCCCTGGTGGCTCAGATGGTAAAGCGTCTGCCTGCAATGTGGGAGACCTGGGTTCAATCCCTGGGTTGGGAAGATTCTCTGGAGAAGGAAATGGCAATGCACTCCTGTATTCTTGCCTGGAAAATTTCACAGACTGAGGTGCCTGGTAGGCTACACTCCATGGGGTCACAAAGAGTCGGACACGACTGAGTGGCTTCACTTTCATATATGGAAAAGTACTGAATTCATTCATTAAAGATGTCTGGTTTTCTTCAATTAACCAGTCCTGATTGTTATGCCAAATATACTTGAGGATAGTGTGGATTAGAGAAGCTAAATAAGTTGCCCCAATTCACCCATATAATAATTGATGGAACTGGAACTTAAAAACAAGTAATCTGGATCAAGAAGCTGAAGCAACAAAATGTTTAAGGAAGGCAAACAAAAAGCAATTGAAATTGAGGCTCGAAATGGTTAACTCTTGCAAAACCTCATACAGCTTTTAAGAGGCAGAGCCAGTACTGAAATCCATTCAGTCTAACTCCAGATCTTGTACCTTATTCCCTTCCCTGTAACACTAACCTGCACCTAGATACAATCATCCATGCAGACACAGAACCTCAGAGACGTCAGAGGCCATCCCCTTTCCTTCCAGCCAAAATGCTGACATGCCCAGGAGAACAGGTATGAACAGAGAGCACATAGAGGGTATCAGCACACACATGTACCTAGCACACATACACACGCACAGAAACACTTCCACCCCTCCAGCACCACGGTCCTACTTCCCTTCCCAGGTGTAGAGACTACACCTCCAGAGCCCAGATTCCCCAGTCTCTTGGGCACAGAGCTCAGTGAGGGCATCAGGACTGTTCTCCTCTCCTAGGAAAGCTGCAGGGATGATCCCCGAGGGCTCTGGCTTGTGGGGGTTGTGAGGGAGGACACACCTCTGGGTCTGCCTTCTATCAACAGTTCCCACTGTAGGCAGAGAGAAGAACCAGTGCAGTTCTGGATGTAGATCTCACCTGCCTCCTTCCTCAGAGGTTCAGAGCCTGAGCATAACCTGCTGGCAGGATCCCAGGCCTGACCAGGACCCTGAGTCTCCTCTGTCAGGTCCACAGGTAGGCAGCATGATGGACCTTTAAGAACAGAGACGAGGGGTTAACATCTTCATGTGACATTTTCCTAATCCCTTCTTCTCTCCATCTCAAAAGCCAGTAAACACTGCCTCTTCTCTTTTTTCCCTCTCTCTGCTTTTCACTGGAGACAGAAGGCAATGGCATCCCACTCCAGCACTCTTGCCTGGAAAATCCCATGGACAGAGGAGCCTGGTGGGCCACAGTCCATGGGGTCACTAAGAGTTGGACACAACTGAGCGACTTCCCTTTCACTTTTCACTTTCATGCATTGGAGAAGGAAATGGCAACCCACTCCAGTGTTCTTGCCTGGAGAATCCCAGGAACGGGGGAGCCTGGTGGGCTGCCGTCTATGGGGTCGCACAGAGTAGGACATGACTGAAGCGACTTAGCAGCTGCTTTTCATCACATATCACACATTTTTGGAGAAGCTTCTCTGTGTAAAGTGCTGGCCCCTGTCTTTAGGGCACAAAACGGAGTCAGCAGGAGAACAAAAGAATGAGACAGTTAAGATAATGCAAGTGCCAAGAGGATACATCCTGAATCCAGCTTCCACGACCACCTAGCTGTGTGGCCTTGACCAGGTCACTTCAGTTCCCTCTGCCTCACTCTCATTACCTGTAAAATGAGATGCTATAATGACTAAATGTCTTAATACATGTGAAGTGCTTAGAGCAGTGTCTGGCACGTATAAGCACTATGGAATTGTTAGCTATTATATGACCGTGATGGAGAATATACATGGAAAGGGGCTGCAGTGACGTGGGGGTCTCAAGGTGGAGGCATCTGGGGGAGGCATGGCCCACTCAGTGGAGGAAGAAGAGATCTGTTTTCAGAAGTCCCACATTAAGCACCTCTGGTGGCTCAGTGTGTTGAGACAGAGGGAAGACAATAATACAGAAAGGAATCCAATAGGCATATTTGAAAAGTCCACCTGCTTTGGCATCTAGATGGAACAGCTGGGAAGGGCTAGGTAAAGCTTTAATCTGCTATAGGAGTGAAAACTAGGCAGAAAGGAGAGAGTTCAGAAAGTTGGGGAAGAAAAGACCATCCTGAAAAGCACCCTGCAGACTCTTATGTAGGTTATATCACTTCAGGAGACTATATACTTGTGTGTCTTACTGCTGGTAGTAGGAACAGCACAGGGGGGGTCCAGGAGAAATTTTAAGATCCGGTCCTGATGGTGGGAAAGAAGAAAATCAGTTTTCACTCAGAATCTGCCAGAGCTGCGGTCCAACCATTCCTCTCCAAAGAGAAGGGAGAGAGCTGAGCATAAAGATTTATGGAGTGAGAGGTAGAAATGGGTGCAGGAAGCAGGGAAAATGACAGGATCCCAATGTGTGGGAGGCAAGGACAGAGGAGGAGGAACAGGTGAGCAAGGATGCTGAAGGCAGTTTGCAGGAAGGACTGCTGCCTACAAAGGACTGGCCACTGTCGCTCTCTACCATAGATGCTGGTTTGGGGAAGAAGTCTGATAAAGTAGTTTAAAACATGCGATTTGAAATCAAACATACCTAGATTTAAGTGTCAGATATACTAGCTTTGTGACCCTCTGGACTTCAGTCTCTCAATCTATTAAAAAATGGTGATAATGCTACTAACATCACAGTGCTATTGTGTAGATTACATGAGACAAGTGCTAAGCACAGAATCTGTTCAGTAAACATCCAGTAATTTTCTTCAGTTTAGTCAATTTCCAGCTGTCCTTGCCTACTCTTGGGAGTAGGTACATGAATATTGGGTAATTTTGCACCAGTGTATTGCCTGGTGGCTCAGACACAACTTAGCGATTAAACCATCACCACCATTGCCTGGTGGCTCAGACCCTAAAGAATTTGCCTGCAATGTGGGAGATTCGGGTTCAAACCCTGGGTCAGGAAGATCCCCTGGAGAAGGGAATGGCTATTCACTCCAGTATTCTCACTTGAAGAATTCCATGGGCAGAGGAGCCTGGCAGACTACAAACCATGAGGTCGCAGAAAATGGGACATGACTGTGACTAACGCTTATCACCTACCAAACATGTTTATTTCCTATTTGGGAAGTGCATTTTGTGTTCCCAGTTCCTATTCCCTGGTCAGGTGGGCTGGTGCTGATGAAACCGATCTCGCATAAGTGGTTAGGAATCAAAGAAAGGAAAATCAATCTGAGACGGCAACTGTCCACAAAGTAGAAAATTCCAGTGGAGAAAGTAGAGCACTAAAGAAATAGTCTTTATTTCCCAGTTATCAAGAAAGGGAGCAAACCTTTCAAGTATGGATAGTGTGATATATAAGGCTTGCAAAAGCTCTGTCCCTCCTGGTCCTTCCCAGTCACAAACTGATGACAACTCCTGTTATTTAAAAGTCATTCTAGCTTATTGTATGAGCAATGAGAGTAAACACCTGTGGGTGGCTCAGAGGTAAAGAATCCACCTGCCAATGCAGGAGATACAGGAGATATACGTTCGATCCCTAGGTCAGGAAGATCTCCTGGAGGAGGGCATGGCAACCCACTCCAGTATTCTTGCCTAGGATATCCCTTGGACAGAGGAGCCTGGTGGGCTCCAGGCCATGGAGTCACCAAGAGTCAGACATGACTTAACGACTGAGCACACAGCCCATACAGAAAGCTCTACCAAACACTCACTCAACTATCTCTATTTTTTTTACCAGTAATACAAAATGTTTTATTACTAACCACAATCAATTCCATTTATATAGTACTTTACCATATAGAATCTGTTAGCATAAATTATCTTAAATAACAGGAAGATGGTGGATGCAAGTAGGGAATTAATAATGAACTTATACATAATCCAGTCAAATCATAGAACTATGCTTTTGAAAGAAATGAAAAGTGCTTCCATTTTCACTCTTAAACTGACTGTGAATCAAAACCCAGCGTTTCTTCATAATCATCGGAAAGCCTTGATAAGGCAGCATCCGACCTCTACCTCAGGTGGGTCATGTGACACCAACACCATGGGAAAGAGGCTAAATATTTGGGAAGGGGCACAGGCAGTTCATTTCTGAATTCTAACACGCTGTCTCTTTTTTCCCTGTCTTATCTTTTATTTTTTTATTATTATTTTCTATTGGAGGATAATTGCTTTACAATGTTGTACTGGTCTCTGCTGAGCACTAATTCAAATCAGTCATAATTATATATATGTGTATATATATATATCCATAATTATATATCCCTAGTTTTATATATATATATATATATCCCTTCCTCTTAAACTTCCTTCCTCACCCCACCCCGCCACCATGCCATCCCTCTAGGTCATCACAGAGCGCTGGGCTCCCTATGTTATATAGCAGCTTCCTGCTAGTTATTTATTTTACACATTATAGTGTATACATGTCAATGCTAATTTCTCAACTTGTCCTAGCCTCTCCTTCCCCCACTGCGCTTGTAAGTCCATTCTCTACTTCTGCATTTCCATTCCTTCTCTGTAAATAGGTTCATAACAGAGCCTCAGAATACCATTGGTAACACAAGTTTACCTCCTTTATGTGGGGGCAACAGCAGGTATTACAAAGAAGTAGAATTGTCTTTTACCCATGACACTCAAACAACTGCAGTCAAAATCACTGAATTCATTTCAGTTCTACCTTAGAAAAGTATTTAGGGACAGTCAATAGGGCAGGGTCCTATGTGTATTAAGTCAACAAACCTTCCAGACTCTGTAATGCTGGGTTTTGTTTTTGTTTTACAGCTTTATTGATTGTATAATTGATATATAAAATCTACACATATTTAATAGATACAATTTTATAATTCTCAGTATATGCATATGTCTAATGTTATTTGAGTCTCCAAATGACAGGAGTAAGTGGGTAGAAAGTGGAAAAAAAAATCATTTTATTGGTGGGTGCACTGAGGGGAAAGGACCTGCCCAAAACATGAGGAAATAGACAAAGTTCTCAATTTAAACTAAATGGGAAAGGACTAACTACCTCCCTGAAAAATGTCACATAGATCTGAAGAACCCAGGTGCAGGACCAAGGCAGGTCAACCCTTTACCACTGGGGAAACAGTCTTAGACTGAGATAAAAGACACAGTGAAAGACACGGGGGGAAGGATCCGGAGTCAAATGAATACATTGCCCAAGAGTGAGTCTCAGATTAGGACTATCTCCTAAAATTTTCTGTGCTCATACTCTCCAACTCAGCATTCCATCTCTTAGAATGTATCCTGTATCATATAAACTCTCTCATGAGTGCAAAATATTTATAAAAAAGGATCCATTGTAACACTGTCTATGGAGGAGAAAAAGTATTATGACTAATATGACCCCATTTCTGAATATGTGTGTAGAGATAACTGTGTGTATAGTAACTGGAAAATAGGCATATATCTCTAGCTTTATGGGAAGTGGAACTTTAGGGAACATTCATCTTTAATTATAAAATTAATGAAAGAAACATGTGTCCCTTATTTTTTAATGTGAGTACATAATATAAGGTGAAACATGGAAGGAACTCCACATTTCATCCCTTCATTCTCACTTCAGGAGGCAACTACAATACATACCCACACACACCGCAACAAACACAGCATATAAAGGAGATACATTTCTTTATAAAAATAAGATTACTCTGTCTCCATTGTTCTGCATCTTGCTTTTGTCACTTAACAAATTATCACAGACAGCAGTTTAACAGTGATAACACAGCTTAGCAATGAATAGCTCCTGCCAACTGCCATTGGACTGCCTGAATTCAAATCTCAGCTCTACCACTCACTAACTATGGGACCTGGTAAGTTAATTGACTTTGCTAAACTGTATTTTAATCTGTAAAGTAGGAATAATAGTACATATCTCTCAAGATTTGGAGATATTAAAATGTTAAGAGCCAAAGTACCTAGCATGTAGCATATATTGAGTATTAATAAATGTTGACTAGCATCAGTCATCTACATTCTTTAGAGACTGTGTGATAGTAAGTAACGCAAATTCACTATAATTATTATAATAATTCAACTATCTATGAATATTTGGGTTGGGTTATCATTGTGTTTTGTTTGTTTTATCATACTGTTTTATCTGGTATTATAAGCAATATTACAATAAAAATATATGTACATATCCTTGTGCTACACATATGACTATTTTAAAAGGATAGCTTCCTACACGTGTAATCATTGGATAATGAGATGCAGGTTTTCAAATCTGATAGAGACTACCCAAAGGTTTATACTGATAATTGTCTCACCATCAGGTATGTGGAGGTCTTTTTTCCTTTGGATATTGTTCAAACAATTTTATGGATATTCTGATAAATGATAATTGTACTTAAGTCTAATTTCTATTTATGATTACCAATAAGGTTGAACACCTTACATGTTTTCTTTGGTAAATGTGTTGTAGATATTTCCTTTGAGTCAATAGTTTATATTTTAGCCATTCTTGTGGTCTCTTTGGGGATAATGTTCATATTTTTGAGTATGGTATTTTGTCATTCTTGCTTCTACAACATTTTTCTTGCCTGGAATGGCATCCCCATCCTGAGACCATAAAAATGTGCTCCTTTGTTTTTTCCTAATTAATATATTTTATGTTTTTGATTTTAATGCTTAGATAATTAATTCATATGGGTTTGTGCAGATGAGAGAGAAATCCAGCATCATTTTTACCAAATGTTTAGCCAATTATCATAAATGTCACTTGATAGTCCATCCTTTCTCCATTACTATGAAATGAATCCTTATTATATATTAAGTTTCATATAGATCTAGATCTATGTATATGAAGGAAATGGCAACCCACTCCAGTACTCTCGCCTAGAAAATCCCATGGATGGAGGAGCTTGGTGCAGGCTACTGTCCACGGGGTCGCAAAGAGTCGGGCACGACTGAGTGACTTCACTTCACTTCACTTCACTTCATATGTATAAATACAGGCATACAAACTTCTTTGTTGGTCCATTGACGTTTTACCTCTATATATACCTTTCAGTTCAGTCACTCAGTCGTGTCCGACTCTTTGCGACCCCATGAATCTCAGCACGCCAGGCCTCCGTGTCCATCACCTTATTGTTTTTCATTTCTATGTCCTTAGATTTTCAGGTAAGAAAATTCACTGTCATTATCCTAATATTTACAAAATTATCTTATCTTTTCTTAGCCACTTACACATGTAGATGACTTTTAGAATGACCGTCTCAATTCCATGAAAAACTCCCCTTCATATTGAGATTGGTATATATACACTATTGATACTGTGTATAAAATAGATAACTAATGAGAGCATACTGGATAGCACAGGGAACTCTACTCAATGCTTGTGGTGACCTAAAGGGGAAGGAAATCCAAAAAAGAGGAAATAAATGTATATAGACAGCTGATTCACTTTGCTGTACAGCAGAAGCTAACACTACACTGTACAGCAACTATACTCCAATAAAAATAAATTCTAAAAGATAAAAAATATAAATCCTCTTGGGGTGTTATTGCAGGTGCATTGAATCATTAATTTGAATTTTTTTCAGTTTTATTGAGATATAATTAGCATGTAACTTTGCATAAATTTAAGGTGTACAATGTAATGTTTAATACACTGATGATATAGGGCAAAATGATTGCCACACTGGGGTTAGTTAACACCTTGATCAACTCACACAATTACCTTTTTGTATGTGTGTGTGGTGGGAAGATCTAAGATCTACTCTCTTAAGAAGAACGGTGATCACCAGGGATGGAAGTTGGAAGAATGGGGAAAATGTTGTTTAAGAGTACAAAGAGTACAAAATTTGCAATCATTATTAGAACAATAAGTGCAGGAGATCTAATACACAGCCTAGCAATTACAGACAATAATACTAAACTATGCATGTACCTCAAAAGTAGCTAAGAGACTAGATCTTAATTACATCCACCGCACAAAAAGAAATGATAATTATGTGTGGCGATAGAAGTGCTAGTTAATGATATGCTGGTAAACAATTTTTAAAAAAAGGTTAAAGGAGCTAGATTATAATCTGAAAAAAATGTATCAAATCAGCAAATTGTACACCTTAATTTACACCAAGTTATATGTCAATTTTATCTCAGTTTGAGCAGTGTAGCACAATAGTACTAACCAGAGGCCATCTGTGCCTTCTCTTCCATGATATTGGTGGGAAAGGGACTCACATTCAAAGTTTTGTATTCCTGCAGTAATTGAATGTTTAGTATGAGAACTTCAAAATATTCAACTAGAAACAAATATTTATTTAAAGGAATAAACTAAGTGACATAGGCTAATCCTGGGGTAGAACAGTTGACTCTTGAATAATACAAAAATAAAGGACATTGACCCTTCCTGCAGTCAAAAATGCACATATGACTACACAGCACACCATATCCAGGAGTTCTGCTTTCAAGGATTCAACCAACCAATAGATCATGTGGTGCTGTACTACATATTTATTGAAAAATCTACCTATAAGTGGATCTGCACAATTCAAGCCCAAGTTGTTCAGTGGTCAACTGTACTCCTATTTTGAATGGCATCCCTGACCCTTAGTGCAGGAGACCCAGGTTCAATCCCTGGATTGGGAAGATCTCCTGGAGGAGGAAATGGCAGCCCACTCCAGTATACTTGCCTGGAGAATTCCATGGACAGAGGATCCTGGTGGGCTACAGTCCATGGGGTCGCAAACAGTCAGACACGACTGAGTAACTAACACACCTGAAAGAAAAAGTGTCCAGATCACTGTAATAAAACAGAAGTGCTTAAATAAATATTAAGCAGGCTTTTCTCTGAAGCCACAACATTCTCATTTGAGCTCTGTGGATAATGGGGAGCACCGATTAAATCCGATTCACACTTCTGTCCACCCTCACTACCACCACCCCTACCTCTGCACATATGAGTAGGAAAGGATCTGAATGGGGGGACATCCAGGATGGGAGCCTCTTGAATGAAAGCATCATGGACCTAGCAGTTTCTTCTCCTATTTTACAAGAAGAAAGGGAGGGGCACTAGGGAGTTGGTCAGGAAAGAACCTAAGAAGAATCTTTAAAAAGAGAATTGAGTCCAAAAGACTGTTCTATACATCTGTGTCTCTTTTGCTGTCTCGCATACAGGGTTATCGTTACCATCTTTCTAAAGTCCATATATATGCATTAGTATACTGTATTGGTGTTTTTCTTTCTGGCTTACTTCACTCTGTATAATAGGTTCCAGTTTCACCCATCTCATTAGAACTGATTGAAATATATTCTTTTTAATGGCTGAGTAATACTCCATTGTGTATATGTACCACAGCTTTCTTATCCATTCATCTGCTGATGGACATCTAGGATGAGGGAGAGGGTGGGATGATTTGGGAGAATGGCATTGAAACATGTATAATGTCATATATGAAACGAATCACCAGTCCAGGTTCAATGCGTGATACTGGATGCTTGGGGCTGGTGCACTGAGACGACCCTGAGGGATGGTATGGGGAGGGAGGAGGGAGGGGTGTTCAGGATGGGGAACACGTGTATACCTGTGGCAGATACATGTTGATATATGGCAAGACCAATACAATATTGTAAAGTAATTAACCTCCAATTAAAATAAATAAATTTATTTTTAAAAAGAGAGAGAACTGAGAAGAACTCAGACAGACTAGGCTATATAGAACTCCCTAGAAACACATGGGAAATATTTAGTTCTCATTTATGAAGCAGCTTAAAATTATTTAACTTCCCCTGTGTTGAGTTATAACTCCTTGTTTCCATAGTTTCTTGAAGAAAATAATCTAATAAAATGTGGTAGACATTTTTTACTTTTTTTGAATAGGCTGGAGATTAGGAAAGAAGCCATCCTCAAATTGCCCTTCGCATCTCTCCCACACCACCTTCAAACTCTGACCAGGGATCAAAGACATGGAGATGAAGAACTATAGCAGCAGCATCTCAGGCTTTATCCTCCTGGGCATCTCTTCCAACCCCCAGATGCAGAAACCCCTCTTTGCTGTCTTCCTCGTCATGTACCTGATCACCCTGGTGGGGAATGGACTCATCATCCTGGCCATCCACTCTGACTCCCGGCTCCACACCCCTATGTACTTTTTCCTCAGCAACCTGTCCTTCATGGATATCTGCTTCACAACAGTCATTGTGCCCAAAATGCTGGTGAACTTACTCTCAGAGACAAAGTCTATCTCCTATGTGGGGTGCCTGGTCCAGATGTACTTCTTCATGGCTTTTGCAAATACGGACAGCTACCTGCTGGCCTCGATGGCCATAGACCGGCTGGTAGCCATCTGCAACCCCTTCCATTATGGTGTGGTCATGAGCCCACGGCGTTGCCTCCTCCTGTTGCTGGGTTCGTGCACCATCTCTCACCTGCACTCCATGCTGCGTGTGCTACTCATGTCCCGCCTGTCTTTCTGTGCCTCCCATGTCATCAAGCACTTCTTTTGTGATACCCAGCCGGTGCTCAAGCTCTCCTGCTCTGACACTTCCTCCAGCCAGATGGTGGTCATGACCGAGACCCTGGCTGTCATTGCCACCCCTTTCCTGTGCATTCTCTTCTCCTACCTGAGAATCATTGTCACTGTGCTCAAAATCCCCTCTGCGGCCGGGAAGTGGAAGGCCTTCTCCACCTGTGGCTCCCACCTCACCGTGGTGGTTTTCTTCTATGGGAGTGTCATCTATGTCTACTTTAGGCCACTGTCCATGTACTCAGTGGTGAAGGACCGGGTAGCCACAGTTATGTACACAATAGTGACACCCATGTTGAACCCTTTCATCTACAGCTTGAGGAACAAAGATATGAAAAGGGGTCTAAGGAAATTAAGGGACAGAATTCAGTCATAGAAAGAATAACAAGAGGGAATGTCATCATTGGGAGATGACCTAAGAGATGATCAGGTTATCCTTCCTGTGTATCCACTTTTCACATGGTACCCAAAGAGGTGCTGTTGAATCACAGTAAGAGCACTGATCTGGAAGTCAGATCATTCAGCCTCTATCAATGACCTTGAACAAATATACGTTCGACCCCTGACCAAGTATTGCTAGAAATCCAGATTTAGGAAAACAGTTTCTGCCACCCATATGGTAGAATAATAAAACTACCCTAAAAGAACTCTTTCATGTGCTTCACACTGGCTGCTGCTGCTAAGTCGCTTCAGTCGTGTCTGACTCTGTGCGACCCCATAGACAGCAGCCCACCAGGCTCCCCCATCCCTGGGATTCTCCAGGCAAGAACAGTGGAGTGGGTTTCCATTTCCTTCTCCAATGCATGAAAGTGAAAAGTGAAAGTGAAGTCGCTCAGTCATGTCCGACTCTTAGCAACCCCATGGACTGCAGCCTACCAGGTTCCTCCGTCCATGGGATTTCCCAGGCAAGAGTACTGGAGTGGGTTGCCATTGCCTTCTCTAGTGCTCAATAAATCACAAAGTCCTGTTATTTTAAAAATATGAAATAACATGGGTTTGAAAGAAAATAGGGAAAGATTTCTTGGAATAATGACCTAAGATTGTCCTTGAAGATAATTTGAATTTTGAAAAGAAGATTCAATAGACAAGGAGATGAGCAGAGCATTTCAAAGAATGGTAACAATTTTTCTCAGTATATAAAAATAGACCCAAAGATTAAAGATCTAAATGTAAGACCTGATCCATAAAACTTCTAGAGCAAAACATAGAAGAGTCTTTGACATAAATTGTGATATATTTTTTAAGATTTTTCTCCTAAGACAAAAGAAATAAAGGCAAAAATGTTTTAATGGGACCTAAGTAAAATTTTGCACAGCAAAATAAACCATTGACAAAATGAAAAGATAACCTACTAAATAGGAGGAAATGCTTGGTTGTTATCAAAAATATATAAACGTCTCATCTCATACAACTCAACATCAAAAAACAATAGTACAATTAAAAACATGGGGATAAAACCTGAACTGACATTTTTCCAAAGATACACAGATGGCCAACCGGAATTTGAAAAGATACTCAACATCTCTAATCATCAGAGATTACAAATCAAAACCACAATGAGATATCCCCTCATACCTGTCAACAGGGTGATCATCAAAGTCTACAACTAACGAATGTTATCAAGGCTGTAGAGAAAAGGGATCCCAAGTACATTCTTGGTGGGAATGTAAATTCATGCAGCCGCTGTGGAAAACAGCATGGAGTTTCCTCAAAAAAATAAAAATAGAAATACCATGCATGTGTACTAAGTCACTTCAGTTGTTTCAGACTCTGTGCAACCCTCTGAACTGTAGCCTGCCAGGCTGCTCTGTCCATGGGATTCTCAGGACAAGAATATTGGAGTTGATTGCCATGCCCTCCTCCAGGGGATCTCCCAGACCCAGGGATCAGACCCATGTCTCCTGTGTCTCCTTCACTGCAGGCAGATTCTTTACCACTGAGTAACCAGGAAAGCCCATAAATAACAGAATGCAGTAATTCTACTCTTAGGAATAGATAAAAAAAAATTAAGAACACTAATTTGAAAAGATGCATGCACCCCCAATGTTCACAGCACACTATTTATAATAGCCATGACAGGAGAAAAAGCTAAGTATTCCTAAAAAGATGAATGGATAAAGAAGATGTGATACACACACACACACACACACACACACACACACTCACACACTCACACACACACACACTCTCACACACACGCTTCCCAGGTGGCTCGATGGTAAAGAATCTGCCTTCTGATGCAGGAGATGTAAGAAACACAGGTTCAATCCCTGGGTCAGGAAGATTCCCTGGGGTTCCCTGGAATAGGAAATGGCAACCCACTCCAATATTCTTGCCTGGAAAATTCCATGGACAGAGGAGCCTGGTGGTCTACAGTCCATGAGGACTCAAGAGTTCAACACAACTGAGTGACTGAACACACACATGCACTACATGTATACACAATGGAATACAAAAGAATGAAAATACTGCCATTTGCAACACTATGGATGGACCTATATGATGGACCTTAGTGAAATAAGCCGAGCAAAGAAACAAATATTCTGTTATCACTTCTGTGTGGAATCTAAACATAAAACAGATGAATTAATATTTTAATAAGAACAGAAAGAGACTCAAAGATACAGAAAACAAACTAGTGGTTATCAGTAAACTAAGCCCAGTGGGGAGGGGCAATATAGAGGTAGAGGATCAAGAGATATAAACTACAATGTATATTTAAAAAAGAATAGATTGTACATCACAGGGAACTATAGCCATTATTTTTATACAGTAAACTGAGTATAATTTGCAAAACTATTGCAAATTATGAATCACTATGTCGAACACCTGAGACTAAAATAATAGAATAAATCAACTATACTTTAAAAAAACAAATAGTGGAAACTAGCCAAGCAGGTAAAAGCAATAAACACTGGGATGTACTTGAGAGACCAAGGAAAGCACTGTAGATCTTGTTCAATTTGAGAGCAGGGAGACTAGGATGAGAACACAGAGGTTGCCACTAAGCAGTCAGTCACTCCAGCTGCCCCCAGCCATGCACCCTGAGGAGACTCAGGATGAAAAAATATAGGATACTGGCCCCAGATAGCTGAGTGCATAGCAAAGGAATGATTTCCTAGAGTCCAGACTTTACATCTTCCAATCTGGTCCCACTTCATGGCAAATAGATGGGGAAACAATGGAAACCATGGCAGACTCCATTTTCTTGGGCTCCAAAATCACTGCAGATGGTGACTGCAGCCATGAAATTAAAAGATGCTCCCTCCTTGAAAGAAAAGCTATAACCAAACTAGACAGCATATTAAAAAGCAGAGACATTACTTTGCTGACAAAGGTCCATCTAGTCAAAGCTATCATTTTTCCAGTAGTCACATTGGATGTGAGAGTTGGACTATAATGAAAGCTGAGCACTGAAGAATTGATGCTTTTGAACTGTGGTGTTGAAGAAGATTCTTGAGAGTCCCTTGGACTGCAAGGAGATCCAACCAGTCCATCCTAAAGGAAATCAGTCCTGAATATTCATTGGAAGGACTGATGCTGAAGCTGAACCTCCAATACTTTGGCCACCTGATGGGAAGAACTGACTCTTTGGAAAAGACCCTGATGCTGGGGAAGATTAAGATGGGAGGAGAAAGGGATGACAGAGGATGAGATGGTTGGATGGCATCACTGACTCAACAGACATGAGTTTGAGTAGGCTCCAGGGGTTGGTGATGGACAGGGAAGCCTGGTGTGCTGCAGTCCATGGGGTCTCAAAGAGTTGGATGTGACTAAGTGACTGAACTGAACTGATACATAGAAAAGTGAACAGACTTTTGGACTCTGTGGGAGAGGGGGAGGGTGGGATGATTTGGGAGAATGGCATTGAAACATGTATACTATCATGTAAGAAATGAATCGCTAGTCTAGGTTCGATATAGGATACAGGATGCTTGGGGCTAGTGCACTGGGATGACCCAGAGAGATGATATGGGAAGGGTGGTGGGACGGGGGTTCAGGGTTGGGAACTCATGTACACCTGTGGTGGATTCATGTCAATGTATGGCAAAACCAGTACAGTATTGTAAAGTAAAAAAATAAAATAAAATTTAAATAGAAAAGTGAGAGTCTGAGAGACTGTGTTCCAGGCTGAAGTCCTCATTTTGGTCTGCCAAATAAAATATAATTCTCAACTTTTAGGTTGTGCTTTTTTTTCTGTCAGCATCAGGTAGGAAAACTAATTTTTGTCATTACCTGTGTACAGTAAGTCACATCTCAGTTCAGTTCAGTCACGTCTAGCTACCCGCAAAAAGATATATTTAGATAGGTGAAATAAACATCCAGGCAATGGAATATTATTCAGCATTAGAAAGAAATGAGCTGCTAAGTCATGAAAACACATATGGAGGAGCTTGCAAGTATGTACTAACTGAAAGAAGCCAGTCTGAAAAGACTACATTCTATATGATGCCAACACTGTATTCCAGAAAAATCAAATCTACAGAGACAGCAAAAAGATCAGTAGTTGCCAAGGGCTGAGGGAAGGAAAGGATTAGATGGAATACAGGAATTTTAAGGCAATAAAATTACTCTGAATGATACTATGAGGATGGATACATGTCATTATATTTTTAACACTCATAGAAGGTACAACATCAAGAAAGAAGCCTAATGTAAATTATGGACTTTGGGTGATGATGTGTCTATGTAGGTTAATCAGTTATACCAAATATACTCTGATAGGGAAGGGTAATCGTGGGGGAAGCTTTGTCTATATAAGGAGAAGGAAATGGCAACCTACTCCAGTATTCTTGCCTGGGAAATCCAATGGATAGAGGAGCCTAGAAGGCTATAGTCCATAGGGTCACAAAAGAGTGACTAGACTACAACAAATATACATAAGGACAGGTGTAATGGGGACTTCTCTGTACTTTCTGATCAACTTTCCCATGATTCTATAAATGCTCTAAAGTATAAAGTCTATTTAAAGGAAGAAAAATTGAAAGAAAAGAAAACAAAATGCATATCTAAAAGTTGTGATTGCTATATAACTTATACTTGAGAAGAGTGTGGATTAAAGAAGTTAAATAACTTTCCCCAGTTCACCCATATAGTGATTGCTGGAAGTGAAATTCAAAAATAAGTAATCTGGCTTAAGATCTTGAAGTAAAAAAGTGTTTAAGAAAGACAAACAAAAATCAATCAAAAATGAGTCTCAAAAAGGTTACCTCTGGTGGTCCAGTGGTTAAGACTCTGCACTTCCACTCAGGGGGCGTGAGTTCAATACCTGGTCAGGTAAACTAAGATACCTCATGCCACAGAGCACAGTCAGAAAAAAAAAAAAAGATTAACTCCCACAAAAGTTCCCACATCTTGTAAGAGACAGAGCCAGTATTCAAATCCATTCAGTCTGACTCCAGAGTGTGTACCTTAATCTCTTTCCTGTAACACTAACCTACACCTAGATACAGTCATCCCTGCAGCCATAGAACTTCAGAGATGTCAGAGGCCATCGCTTCTCCTTCCACCCAACATGCTGACATGCACATGAGCACACGTGTGTACAGAAAGCACATAGAGTGTACCAGCACACACATGTAAACATAGCACACATACACACACATGAACACACCTCCACCCCTACGGCTCCATGGCCCTACTTCCCTTCCCAGGTGTACAGGCTACACCTCTGGAGCCCAGATGCCTCAGTCTCCTGGGCACAGAGCTCAGTGAGGGCATCAGGACTGTTCTCTCCTGGGAAGGCTGCAGAAATGATTCCCAGGGCTCTGGCTTACAGAGGTAGGTCGAGGGGAACACCCCCGGGTTCCTTTCTATCAACAATTCTCATTGCAGGTAAAGAAGAATCAGCACACTTATGAAGTTAGATCTCACTGCAACCTGCCTCCTTCCTCAGAGATTCAGAGCCTAATCATAACCCCCTGGCAGGACCCCAGGCCTGATCAGGACCCTAAATCTCCTCTGTCGAGTCCACAGGTAGGCAAGCTGAGGGGTCTCTGGGAACAGAGGTTTAACATCTTCATGTGACCTTTTCCTAATCCTCTCTCTTCTCTCCTTCATTTCAAAAGCCAGGAACCAAGGCCTCTGCTCTACTTTTACATCTCTCTGCTTTTCATCATGTATTACACATTGGTGAAGAATCTACTCTGTGTGAAGCACCGGCCCTTGCCTTAGAGGGCTCAAAATGATGTCAGGGGGGAACAAGTGAACAAAAATCTTAGGATAATGCAGAGGTTAGGAGCACACACTCTGAATTTGGCTTCTACTATCACCTAGCTATGTGGCCTTCAACAGGCCCCTCTGCCTCACTTTCATTATCTGTAAAATGAGGTGCTATAAAGACTAAATTTCTTAATATATGTGAAGTTCTTAGAGCAGTGTCTGGCATATTTTTTAAACACGATGAAATTGTTAGCTAAGGTATGACCGTGACAGAGAATGTACATGAGAAGGGCTGCAATGGGGGCGTTAAAGTGCAGACATCCTGGTGAGGCACAGCCAGCTCAGTGGAGGAACAAGAGATCTGCTTTCAGAAGTCCCACTTGAAGCACCTCTGATGGATCAGTATGTTGAGTGAGAGGGAAGACAATTGTACACGGGAATATTTGAAAAGTTCACTTGCCTTGGCATCTAGAATTGAACAGCTGGGAAGGACTAGGTAAAGTTTTAATCTTCTATGGGAGTGAAAACTAGATAGAAAGAAGGGGATAGTGTGATTTAAGAGGCCTGGAAACGTTCCCAGGGCTTCCTGGTCCTTCCCAGTTACTACCGGATGAAAGCCCCATCGTTAAAAATATCATTTTTGTAGGTTATTGTAGGAACAGTAAAATTAAACACCTATAGAAAGAATTACCAAACTTTTACCAAAATATATCTTTAATTTTGCAAGTAACACAAAATGTTTTATTGCTAATCATAATCACTTTCATTTACAAAGTCCTATGCCACATAAAAAATGTCTTGGCATATATTATTTAAGTAATTGGAAGGTATTCAAATAATTTATGTAATTAATCATAAACTTAAAAGTGAAGATAATCTAATCAAATTGATATAATTGTGCTTTTGAAAAAAATGAAAAGTGCTTCAATTTTCACTCTTAAATTGGCTGTGAATCAAAAACCACACTTCTTAATTATCACAAAGACTTGTAAGGCAGCATCCTAGCTCCACCTTCTGTGGGTCATGCTAAACCAACAGTATGAGAAAGAGAGGCTAAATATCTGGAAGGGGGCACAGGCAGTCCGTGTCTGATTTCTAACATCTCATTCATTGACACTGCATTTTCCCATCAAGAGTCTCAGGACAGGTAACACATGTAATGATCTGGCATCAGATAACACCAGCTTCTCTCTTCTAAGTGTGCTCTGGGGGCAACAAACAGGTATTGCATGTACATGGAATTGACTTGTACCCATGAGACTGCTCACCCAACTGCAGTCAAAATCACTGAATTCATTTTAAGGCTAACTCTGAAAAGTTTTCAGGGACAAATAGGCAGGATTCTCTTAAGAGTGTAGATTAAGTCTGCAAATCTTCAAGGCTCTGCAAGGCTGCTTGCCTCTTTTTTTTTTTTTTTTAGCTTTAATGAAGTCTAATTGATATACAAATCTGACATATTTAATGGAACAGTTTGATGTGATGATGGTACACGGTAATATACAAATGTCAAATGTCACTTGAGTCTCTACATGACAAGAGCATGCAGGCAAAAAGTTTAACCACGCCCCACCCTCATCTTTATGACTGGGTACACTGAAGTGAAAGGACCTGCCCAAGGCATGAGGAAACAGTCTTACCAGTTTCAGCTAAATGGGAGGGGACTCACTACTGCCCTGAGAAATGTCACATAGATCCGAGGAATCTGGGTCCAGGACCAAGGCAAGTCAGATAGTCCTTCACCACCAAGGAAAATTGAGGCTGAAAAAAGAGAGAGAGACACACACAGTGAAGGAAAGCAGGAAAAAGCCCAGAGTCAAATGAATACTTTGCCCAGGAATAGGTTGAAGACTAATTGTCTCAGATTGGGAGTACCTACTAAAATTTTGTGTTCACAAGCTCCAACTCAGCTTTCCATCTCTTAGACCGTATTCTTTACCATACAAACTCTCTCATGAGAGCAAAATACTTATATACAAAAATATCTACTGCAACACTGTCTATGGAGGAGGAAAAGTATTCTGAATAATATGACCCTATTTCTGGATATAATATGTGTGTGTAGATCCACGCAGAGAAAGCAACTTAAAAATATGCACATATCCCTAGTTCTCTGTGAAGTCAAATTTTAGGGAACTTCCACTTTTTAATTATGAAATTAATTAAAGAGACATGTGTTCCTTATATTTAAATGCAAACACATAAAGTGAAATATGGAAGGAACTCCACACTCCATACCATCATTCGCACCTCAGGAGGCAACTACACTAGGCAAACACAGATGCCACAACAAAGAAAATGTAAAGGAAGTATATCTCTACAAAAACAGGATTACTCTGTATCTGCTATTCTGCAAATTGCTTTTATCACTTAAATATCATAGGCAGTAGTGTAACAGTGACAACACAGTTTAGCAATGAATAAATACCTTCCACCTTGTGATCAGACTGCCTGAATTCAAATCTCAGCTCAACCACTTACTAACTACGGGATCTGGTAAGTTGGTAAACTTTGCTAAACTGTAAATTTTTATCCTGTAAAATAGGTATATCAGTTCAGTTCAGTTCAGTCGCTCAGTCATGTCCGACTCTTTGCGACCCCATGAATCGCAGCATGCCAGGCCTCCCTGTCCATCACCAACTCCTGAAGTTCACTCAGACTCACGTCCATTGAGTCTGTGATGCAATCCAGCCATCTCATCCTCTATCGTCCCCTTCTCCTCCTGCCCACAATCCCTCCCAGCATCAGAGTCTTTTCCAATGAGTCAGCTCTTCCCATGAGGTGGCCGAAGTACTGGAGTTTCAGCTTTAGCATCAGTCCTGCCAATGAACACCTAGGACTGATCCTTTAGGATGGACTAGTTGGATCTCCTTGCAGTCCAAGGGACTCTCAAGAGTCTTCTCCAACACCGCAGTTCAAAAGCACCAATCCTTCAGCACTCAGCTTTCTTCACAGTCCAACTCTCACATCCATATATGACCACTGGGAAAACCATAGCCTTGACTAGACGGACCTTTGTTGGCAAGGTAATATCTCTGCTTTTCAATATGCTATCTAGGTTGGTCATAAATTTCCTTCCAAGGAGTAAGCGTCTTTTAATTTCACGGCTGCAGTCACCATCTGCAGTGATTTTGGAGCCCAAAAAATAAAGTCTGACACTGTTTCCACTGTTTCCCCAACTATTTCCCATGAAATGATAGGACCAGATGCCATGATCTTCGTTTTCTGAATGTTGAGCTTTAAGCCAACTTTTTCACTCTCTTCTTTCTCTTTCATCAAGAGGCTTTTTAGTTCCTCTTCATTTTCTGCCATAAGGGTGGTGTCATCTGCATATCTGAGGTTATTGATATTTCTCCCGGCAATCTTGATTCCAGCTTATGCTTCTTCCAGTCCAGCATTTCTCATGATGTACTCTTCATATAAGTTAAATAAGCAGGGTGACAATATACAGCCTTGATGTACTTCTTTTCCTATTTGGAACCAGTCTGTTGTTCCATGTCCAGTTCTAACTGTTACATCCTGACCTGCATATAGGTTTCTCAAGAAGCAGGTCAGGTGGTCTGTATTCCCATCTCTTTCAGAATTTTCCACAGTTTCTTGTGATCCACACAGTCAAAGGCTTTGGCATAGTC
Source organism: Ovis aries (assembly GCF_016772045.2). NCBI lineage: Eukaryota > Metazoa > Chordata > Mammalia > Artiodactyla > Bovidae > Ovis > Ovis aries. The sequence goes on along the minus strand of NC_056056.1, from coordinate 13,029,358 downwards.
AATAAAGCAGAAATAGATGTTTTTCTGGAACTCTTGCTTTTTGATGATCCAGTGGATGTTGGCAATTTGATCTCCGGTTCCTCTGCCTTTTCTAAAACCAGCTTGAACATCTGGAAGTTCATGGTTCACATATTGCTGAAGCCTGGCTTGGAGAATTTTGAGCATCACTTTACTAGCATGTGAGATGAGTGCAATTGTGCGGTAGTTTGAGCATTCTTTGGTATTGCCTTTCTTTGGGATTGGAATGAAAACTAATAGGGCCTATATCTTATGATTTGGAGACAATAAAATGGCTGATTCATGTCAATGTATGGCAAAACCAATACAGTATTGTAAAGCAAAATAAAGTAAAACTAAAAATTTTTTAAAAATAGGCAAAGTACCTCTTATATCAGTGTGTGGTATATATATATTGAGTGATAATAAATGTTGACTAATATTAATCATTGAATTTCTTTAAAGACTGTGTGTGGATATTTAGGTTGTTTCCTTTGTGGGTTGTTTATTTCTATTATTTGGTATCGTAAGCTGCTAAAATCAAAATGTTGTTTATAATACCGAATTTTCCCTGCTAGATCAGGTAGTAAAGAATCTGCCTGCAATTCAGGAGACCCCACTTCAACTCCTGGGTGGGGATGATACCCTGGGGAAGAGATAGGCTACCCACTCCAGTATACGTGGGCTTCCCTTGTGGCTCAGCTGATAAAGAATCTGCCTGCAATGCAGGAGACCTGGGTTCAATACCTGGGTTGGGAAGATCCCCTAGAGAAGGGAAAGGCTACCTACTCCAGTATTCTGGCCTGGAGATTTCCAAGGACTATATAGTCCATGGGGTTGCCAAGAGTTGGACACAACTGAGTGACCTTAACTTTTCAGTTTATTCAGTATTGTAAATGAGTGAGTGAAGTCGCTCAGTTGTGTCCGACTCTTTGCAACCCCGTGGACTACCAGGCTCCTCCGTCCATGGGATTCTCCAGGCAAGAATACTGGAGTGGGTTACCATTTCCTTCTCCAGGGGATCTTCCTGACCCAGGGATTGAACCCGGGTCTCCCACATTGGAGGGAGACGCTTTAACCTCTGAGCCACCAGGGAAGCCCATTCAGTATTGTAAGCTAAAATCAAAATGTATGTACATATCTTTGTGCTACACTTAGATGACTATTTTTCATAGATAGGTTTGTATAATATCCTTGACTATTTTTCAAGCATAGGTCTTCTTCCTTTTCTATATTGCTAAATATATATATACACTTACAATAATGGGGAAATTTTCTATCCTCTTCGAAGGTTCTTTCCACTAGTCTAATAATCAAATTGACATGAGACAAATTAATGGGATAAAATCAAATTTCACTTTCTTTGGGAACTCCACACACATGAAAGGGCCAGAGACCTTACAGACATGGGAGGTTAAAAGACAGAAAGGTCCAGTGAAATCTATGTGCCATCTCAAGCTAAAGGTTAAGCTAGGAGCCTGGGGCTCTCAAGAACAGAAGGTTTATCCACAAACGATAAGAAGAGCAGATGCTGGGTGGTGGGATGTTTGTCCTACCATAGAGATGGGGCCACTTAGATAAAATTTCTGTCTGGTAATAATTATCTTTCCATTTCAATTCTATGAATAAAGGGAGAACAGCAGTTTTTGTTGAGCCCGATGGGTCTCAGTTGCTTTGAAATCAAACTAATCTACAGGCCAAAATCCCACATCCCAGGGAAGCCTGTTCTGAACCTTTACAAAATCTCACAGGTATAAATTGCAATTCAGTCTAATTTCTACTTTCTGATTGCCAGTGGGGTTGAACGTCTTCTCACATGTTTACTTTGGTAAATGGGTTGCAGATATTTTCTCTGAGTCAATAGTTTATATTTTAGCTTTCCGTATGGTCTCTTTTAGAGTAATGTTCACATTTCTGAGTACAGTATTTTGTCATTCATGCATCTATATTTTATTTCTTCCTTGTGATGGCATCTTCATTATGAGACCATAAAAATATGCTTCTTTATTTTTACCTAATTATTTTATTGTTTAGATTCTTTACTTTTAAGTTGCTCATTCATATGGGCTTTACTTCTATGATGGATTAGACCAAAATCTAGCCTTATTTTTTTCAAATCATTGAGCCAGTTGTCATAAACATCACTTTTTAAAGAGTCCATCCTTTCTCCATTGGTATGAAATAAATTTTTACTATATGTTAAGTTCCATACAAATCTAGCTATATATACGTGTATAAATACAGGTATACAAAATTCTTCATATTGAACCATTGATTTGTTTTTCTGTGTATTCCATTACCTTATTATTTTTCATTATACTGTGCTATATTTTTTGGTTAGAAAAGTAATCTCTCATTATTCCATTTTTTTTCACTTTTGTCTTTCCTTGACCATTTAGCTCTCTAGATGAATTTTAAAATGGATTTCTCAATTCCCATTAAAAAAAATTCCCTGGGGTGTTATTAATGGTGAAAGTGAAAATGGTTCAGTCCTGTCCGACTCTTTGTGAACCCATGGACTATGCAGTCCATGGAATTCTCCAGGCCAGAATACTGGAGTGGATAGCCTTTCCCTTCTCCAGCGGATCTTCCCAACCCAGGAATCAAACCAAGGTCTCCTGCATTGCAGGCAGATTCTTTACCAGCTGAGCTACCAGGGAAGCCCTTAATTCTACCGATTTGAGAACAGTTGACTCTTTTTCAGCTTTATTGAGACATAATGTACATATAACATGGTGTAAGTTTAAAGTGCACAAGATGATTTGATAAACTTAGATGTTTCAAAAGGACTAACACAAGGGATAATCACATATCCATCACCTCATATAAATTACCATTTTTATTTTTTGTGGTCAGAATAGCAGAGATATACTCCCTTAAGTAGAATGGCTGTTACCAACGGCTATGGGATAGAGGAATTAGGAAGATATTTAAGAGTATAAAGTTGCCAACAATAGTTAAGTAAATTTTGGAGATCTATGCACAGCATAGTGATTATACACAGTAATAATATATTATAAACCTTCACAGATGTTATTACACTAGATCTTAATTGTTGCCACCAAAAAAGAAATAATTATATGATATGATTTAGATGTTATCTAATGATACATTGTTACTCATATTGTAATATCTAAGTGCATCAAATCAACATACTGAACACCTTAAACTTACTTAATTCCATGTCACTTATATCTCAATAAAATAAATAAGAAATAAATGAATGCATTCCCTCTCAGCACCTTTCAAGTATATTGTTAATATTAGTCACCAGTTGTACTTTAGATCCTTCAATTTATTCATCTTATAATGGAAATTTATATCTTTTGATCAACATCTCATTTCCCTCACCTCCCAGCATCTGGAAACCACCACAACTCTCTGTTTCCATAAGTTAGTCCTTTTTATTTTATTTTATTTTTGTTTTTTTTTTTAATTTTTATTTTTGCTTTATTTTACTTTACAATACTGTATTGGTTTTGCCATACATTGACATGAATCCACCACGGGTGTACCTGCATTCCCAAACATTAACCCCCCTCCCACCTCCCTCCCCATAACATCTCTCTGGGTCATCCCCGTGCACCAGCCCCAAGCATCCTGTATCCTGCATTGGACATAGACTGGCGATTCGTTTCTTACATGATAGTATACATGTTTCAATGCCATTCTCCCAAATCATCCCACTCTCTCCCTCTCCCTCTGAGTCCAAATTCCGCTCTACACATCTGTGTCTCTTTTGCTGTCTTGCATACAGGGTCATCATTGCCATCTTTCTAAATTCCATATATATTGGTGTTTTTCTTTCTGGCTTACTTCATTCTGTATAATTGGCTCCAGTTTCACCCATCTCGTTAGAAATGATTCAAATGTATTCTTTTTAATGGCTGAGTAATACTCCATTGTGTATATGTACCACAGCTTTCTTATCCATTCATCTGCTGATGGACATCTAGGTTGTTTCCATGTCCTGGCTATTATAAACAGTGCTGCGATGAACATTGGGGTACATGTGTCTCTTTCAATTCTGGTTTCCTCAGTGTGTATGCCCAGAAGTGGGATTGCTGGGTCATAACGCAGTTCTATTTGCAATTTTTAAGGAATCTCCACACTGTTCTCCATAGCGGCTGTACTAGTTTGCATTCCCACCAACAGTGTAGGAGGGTTCCCTTTTCTCCACACCCTCTCCAGCATTTATTGCTTGCAGACTTTTGGATCGCAGCCATTCTGACTGGTATGAAGTGGTACCTCATTGTGGCTTCGATTTGCATTTCTCTAATAATGAGTGATGTTGAGCATCTTTTCATGTGTTTGTTAGCCATCCGTATGTCTTCTTTGGAGAAATGTCTATTTAGTTCTTTGGCCCATTTTTTGATTGGGTCTTTTATTTTTCTGGAATTGAGCTGCATAAGTTGCTTGTATATTTTTGACATTAGTTGTTTGTCAGTTGCTTCATTTGCTATTATTTTCTCCCATTCAGAAGGCTGTCTTTTCATCTTGCTTATAGTTTCCTTTGTTGTGCAGAAGCTTTTAATTTTAATTAGATCCCATTTGTTTATTTTTGCTTTTATTTCCAGAATTCTGGGGGGTGGATCATAGAGGATCCTGCTGTGATTTATGTCTGAGAGTGTTTTGCCTATGTTCTCCTCTAGGAGTTTTATAGTTTCTGGTCTTACATTTAGATCTTTAATCCATTTTGAGTTTATTTTTGTGTATGGTGTTAGAAAGTGATCTAGTTTCATTCTTTTACAAGTGGTTGGCCAGTTTTCCCAGCACCACTTGTTAAAGAGATTGTCTTTACTCCATTGTATATTCTTGCCTCCTTCATCAAAGATAAGGTGTCCATATGTGTGTGGATTTATCTCTGGGATTTCTATTTTGTTCCATTGATCTATATGTCTGTCTTTGTGCCAGTACCATACTGTCTTGATGACTGTGGCTTTGTAGTAGAGCCTGAAGTCAGGCAAGTTGATTCTTCCAGTTCCATTCTTCTTTCTCAAGATTGCTTTGGCTATTCAAGGTTTTTTGTATTTCCATACAAATTTTGAAATTATTTGTTCTAGTTCTGTGAAAAATATCGCTGGTAGCTTGATAGGGATTGCATTGAATTTGTAGATTGCTTTGGGTAGTATACTCATTTTCACTATATTGATTCTTCCGATCCATGAACATGGTATATTTCTCCATCTATTAGTGTCCTCTTTGATTTCTTTCATCAGTGTTTTATAGTTTTCTATATATAGGTCTTTAGTTTCTTTAGGTAGATATGTTCCTAAGTATTTTATTCTTTTCGTTGCAATGGTGAATGGAATTGTTTCCTTAATTTCTTTTTCTACTTTCTCATTATTTGTGTATAGGAATGCAAGGGATTTCTGTGTGTTGATTTTATATCCTGCAACTTTACTATATTCATTGATTAGCTCTAGTAATTTTCTGGTGGAGTCTTTAGGGTTTTCTATGTAGAGGATCATGTCATCTGCAAACAGTGAGAGTTTTACTTTTTCTTTTCCAATTTGGATTCCTTTTATTTCTTTTTCTGCTCTGATTGCTGTGGCCAAAACTTCCAGAACTATATTGAATAGTAGCGGTGAAAGTGGGCACCCTTGCCTTGTTCCTGACTTTCGGGGAAATGCTTTCAATTTTTCACCATTGAGGATAATGTTTGCTGTGGGTTTGTCATAGATAGCTTTTATTATGTTGAGGTATGTTCCTTCTATTCCTGCTTTCTGGAGAGTTTTTATCATAAATGGATGTTGGATTTTGTCAAAGGCCTTCTCTGCATCTATTGAGATAATCATATGGCTTTTATTTTTCAATTTGTTAATGTGGTGAATTACATTGATTGATTTGCGGATATTGAAGAATCCTTGCATCCCTGGGATAAAGCCCACTTGGTCATGGTGTATGATTTTTTTTTTTCCCTTTCTTGTTTTATTTATTTATTTATTTATTTATTTATTTTTTAGTTTTTTATTTTTTTAATTTTAAAATCTTTAATTCTTACATGTGTTCCCAAACATGAACCCCCCTCCCACCTCCCTCCCTATAATATCTCTGTGGGTCATCCCCATGCACCAGCTGTGTTGTTGGATTCTGATTGCTAGAATTTTGTTGAGGATTTTTGCATCTATGTTCATCAGTGATATTGGCCTGTAGTTTTCTTTTGTTGTAGCATCTTTGTCAGGTTTTGGTATTAGGGTGATGGTGGCCTCATAGAATGAGTTTGGAAGTTTACCTTCCTCTGCAATTTTCTGGAAGAGTTTGAGTAGGATAGGTGTTAGCTCTTCTCGAAATTTTTGGTAGAATTCAGCTGTGAAGCCATCTGGACCTGGGCTCTTGTTTGCTGGAAGATTTCTGATTACAGTTTCAATTTCCGTGCTTGTGATGGGTCTGTTAAGATTTTCTATTTCTTCCTGGTTCAGTTTTGGAAAGTTGTACTTTTCTAAGAATTTGTCCATTTCTTCCACGTTGTCCATTTTATTGGCATATAATTGCTGATAGTAGTCTCTTATAATCCTTCGTATTTCTGTGTTGTCTGTTGTGATCTCTCCATTTTCATTTCTAATTTTATTGATTTGATTTTTCTCTCTTTGTTTCTTTTTTTTTCTCATTAACCTTTTATTTTTAACTTAGTTTTACAGTAGAGAAACAGAAAAGTATTATCATTAAAAAAATACCATAGCTGTCAATCTTAAATGTTAAATGAGATTCTTGTTAAAGCAGTAACACTACATCCTGTAATTACATCTTTACTTGTATATACAAGAACAGTGTGCAAAGTGCTTTTCAAACTATAAAATAAGACTTTGGAATAGGATACAAATGGTTATCCCTAGGAGCTAGTTACCTCCAACTGCTTGTCACGAATCACAACTGCTTACATTCTTACTCTGCCTCTTATTTCCTTATATACTAAGAGAAAAGCCACCATTTTCTGATACCAGATAGAGGGCTAATTTTTTAGGATAATTCCAGATCCACAGGTTTAAGTTTTATTGTTACATATAATTCAGTTACTGGCTTCATTTTTTTCCTCTAAATAAATAGAGGACAGCTTTTTAAAAGCAAATAATTGGTAGATCCATTTAGACAGACACATTTTAATCAAGATGGGATTAAAAAAAAAAAACACCAAGTTACATGTAAGAAAAAATCAAGGGAAAAAACAGTCTTCAGAAAAGCAAATCACATTCTTTCTTCAGGTAAACAAAGAACCACCCTCTATACTAGGGACAGATTACTTTCTCTCTTATCAAAAACACTCTAAACACATGATGCTAAAGCCAATATCACACATACCAAGAATATTTAAAAATCATTTGATACTAAGCCTTTGAATCAGAGAAATCTTGGAAGTATAAGTAAGGTACATCTACATGAGCAGGGAGTTTCAAAAGGTATACAAGAAGGATAATTCCAAAGAAAGTCTTCAAGAATCTAAATTACAGTCTTCTTTTTAGTCTATAGGTGGGGGGTGGGGGAAAGACTTAAATTTACATTAGTTGGGTGTGTCTTATTCAAATGGAAGCATATGGCCTGCTAGCTTTCAAATCCCTCCAACACCCCTTGAGAAATAGGTACGTCTCCAATATTTTACCCCGAAGAAAAACTGAGGCACTAAGAGGTTAAGAGTCCAGTCTGTGTGGTTTATACCAGTTGAAGAAAAGTGATTTTTCATGTGTTTCCTTTTGACCTTTGTAAAAACAGTATAAATAAGTTTTCATTTTATATTTCAAAGCACCCTATGAAGCAGAAACAAGATATTCTCAGTTAAAGGAAAATGATTACAAAGGAATCCACGTATATAACTGAATACAAATCTTATTAATGATCTGCAGACTCAGAACACACTGACAAACCTACTTTAAGCCCACTCTTCATCATTTCCATTAGTCGGTAAGGTCTATTCTGTGAATCATTTGTAAAAACAAAGCCTAGTACACAGGGCTCTGCTTTGTCATGATGCCTGAAGCTGAAGTCAGAGCTGTGCGTGCCCAAGCGGGATCTTGAGCAGCCCACAGAGTGGGTGTGGAGAAGATTCTTCCAGTCTTTCTCCAGTAAATTGCATGGTGGTTCAGTGACTTAAAAAGACGGTTGATTTATCAGTTGAAATTCACTCTTAGTTTGCATACTTTCTCATATTTAATTTAGAAAGTTAAAAATACCCAGTTATAAATCTGTTCTCATCATCACAACTATACCTGGGAAAAGCAGCTTATCATTCTCTATGGGAGATAATCAGGTAAACATGTTACCAGACAGTAATTAATAATTTAATGTCCTTCGAAGTCAAGGGTAGGGGAAATCTATGCTACTTATCACCTAGTTGAGATTGATTATTCAAGTATCAGCAATATTAGTCCTTAAAATGTTTATCATTTGTGTAGTGCAAAATATATATATGTATATATGTACACAAACCAAACTACTAGACAACAAAAATGTAATCATCACAAACTAGGATTTTCGTGTGAGCTCCATAATCGGTATCATCCCGAGGTTATCCAGGGCCAGTAGACTTCAACAAAATTTCATTTTCTTTAGTTCAGTTTTCTTCTCCTTCTTTGGTAATATAAATGCACCAACCACTGGGCAATAAAAGGCCATATGATAGCGAAGGTTAATGCACCAGGAGACATCTCAAAGGGCCACCAAGATGGTCTCGGTGAAGTGGGCTGATTACTGGTCTGTAATGCTGATGATTTTGCCTGTGATGCCGCCAGCATCTCCAGTTTGTGGAGTCTCTGGAGGACGTTCTGCATGTCCTCCTGCAGGCGCATGAGCACAAGCGCGATCTGCTCGTTCAGGCTGCCCCTTGAGCCTCTGTCCGAACCCCAGCGTTCCCCATCACCTCCACTTCCCACTTGCCGACCCTTGCTTCCTTCGCTCAAATGCTGCATCCTGTGCCCTCTCCCTCTCCTAATGTTAGAGAATTCCTCACTTTCTCCAGCCCGTTTCTCGCGGTGCGGGGCGCCACTGTTACTCCCGCCGTCCTCTCCCCCACGCTTTACTTCACCTTTGCCTTCAACTGCTGCTACCTGCATGTTCCCAGGGCTGCCATTCCCAGGAAGTACTTGAACATCTTCAGGAAAACCAGAACTTTCCAACGGTTGACTGGGATTACCACCCAAGTAATAGGAAAATGGTCCATTGTTTGATATAAAGCCGTCTAAAGACTCTTCTTGCCCAAATTGCTCCATAGAATCACAGTAAACTTCACTGTCTGAATCACTTGTCAAATGCTGAATTCCTGAAATATCTTCAACATGATCATTGTTTACATCTTGGTGAACGCAGACAACAGTTTTTCCAGTTTGCTCCAAGTTTTCGTCTACAGATTTTACTTCCTCAGTGCACTGGCCATTCAGGGAAGGACTGGCATGAATGCTGTTCTGCACGCCCTGCACAAAGCTGTCTTTATCATAGCCATTAGTGACAATGATTTCCAAATTGTTATGGTCTGCAGATTTCGTCATCATTTTCTTATCGCTATCACGTGGTTCTGGTCTTTTTGTGTCTTCTTGGGCCTCTTCTTCCTCAGATTCAGCTCCACTATCACTGCTTTCAGCTTTACCATTAACAGTTTTGGCATTTGGAGTAGAAGCTAGAACATTACCAAGATCTGAGGTTAAATCAGAACTTCTGCCACTTTTTTTGTCTTCTACAATTTCATAAAATGGACCAATGACATGTAGCAATTCTTCAACTTTCTCAGTCATCGGCATAGTTTCGAGAATCTTTTTCATTTCTTCAACATAAGCAATCATGGCTTCCTCTTTGGTCATATCACCCAAAGAACTCCACGCATCCCATTTATATCTTCCAACAGGATCCCAGAAGCCAGGCTTTGACAGTTTACAAGGTCCTTCAGTTGCCTGCTTATAGAAGCTATAGAACTTGAGCATCATTTCATTTGTTGGCTGGAATGAACCATTTTTCGGCAAACTCTGTATCACCTTCACAGCAGCCTCAAACCGGGTTTCGTGCACGGATTTCGTGTCCGCCATCTCCAGCCGCCAGCGCCGGCCCCGGTCCCAAGGTCTGTCGCCTGGAATCAGGCAGCAGCAGCAGCACCAGCTTTCCCAGGAGCCTGCATGAAACGAGAGGAAGAGCATCTCTAGCAGAAGGCGGAGGGGCCCAGGGCACCGGTGGTCGCGGTGCAGCCGTCCCACCCACAGGACCCTGGCGGGGCAGCCACACCCCCCATCCCGGCGAGGTCTGTCTGTCCGTCCGCGACCTCCAGGCAGCCCCGCCCCCCTCTCTTTGTTTCTTGATGAGTCTGGCTAATGGTTTGTCAATTTTATTTATCCTTTCAAAGAACCAGCTTTTGGCTTTGTTGATTTTTGCTATGGTCTCTTTTGTTTCTTTTGCATTTATTTCTGCCCTAATTTTTAAGATTTTTTTCCTTCTACTAACTCTGGAATTCTCCATTTCTTCCTTTTCTAGTTGCTTTAGGTGTAGAGTTAGGTTATTTATTTGACTTATTTCTTGTTTCTTGAGGTATGCCTGTATTGCTATGAACTTTCCTCTTAGCACTGCTTTTATAGTGTCCCACAGGTTTGGGGTTGTTGTGTTTTCATTTTCATTAGTTTCTATGCATATTTTGATTTCTTTTTTGATTTCTTCTGTGATTTGTTGGTTATTCAGAAGCGTGTTGTTCAGCCTCCATATGTTGGAATTTTTAATAGTTTTTCTCCTGTAATTGAGATCTAATCTTAATGCATTATGGTCAGAAAAGATGCTTGGAATGATTTTGATGTTTTTAAATTTATCAAGGTTAGATTTATGGCCCAGAATGTGATCTATCCTGGAGAAGGTTCCGTGTGCACTTGAGAAAATGGTGAAATTCATTGTTTTGGGGTGAAATGTCCTATAGATATCAATTAGGTCTAACTGGTCTATTGTATCATTTAAAGTTTGTGTTTCTTTGTTAATTTTCTGTTTAGTTGATCTATCCATAGGTGTGAGTGGGGTATTAAAGTCTCCTGCTATTATTGTGTTATTGTTAATTTCCCCTTTCATACTTGTTAGCATTTGTCTTACATATTGCGGTGCTCCTACATTGGGTTCATATGTATTTATAATTGTCATATCTTCTTCTTGGATTGATCCTTTGATCATTATATAGTGGCCTTCTTTGTCTCTTTTCACAGCCTTTGTTTTAAAGTCTATTTTATCGGATATGAGTATTGCCACTCCTGCTTTCTTTTGGTCTCTAATTGCATGGTATATCTTTTTCCAGCCCCTCACTTTCAGTCTGTATGTGTCCCTTGTTTTGAGGTGGGTCTATTGTAAGCAGCATATAGAGGGGTCTTGTTTTTGTATCCATTCAGCCAGTCTTTGCCTTTTGGTTGGGGCATTCAACCCATTTACGTCTAAGGTAATTATTGATAAGTATGATCCCATTGCCATTCACTTTATTGCTTTGGGTTCGGGTTTATACACCCTTTTTGTGTTTCCTGTCTAGAGAATATCCTTTAGCATTTGTTGGAGAGCTGGTTTGGTGGTGCTAAATTCTCTCAGCTTTTGCTTGTCTGTAAAGCTTTTGATTTCTCCTTCATATTTGAATGAGATCCTTGCTGGGTACAGTAATCTGGGCTGTAGGTTATTTTCTTTCATCACTTCAAGTGTGTCTTGCCATTCTCTCCTGGCCTGAAGAGTTTCTATTGAAAGATCAGCTGTTACCTTATGGGATTCCTCTTGTGTGTTATTTGTTGTTTTTCCCTTGCTGCTTTTAATATTTGTTCTTTGTGTTTGATCTTTGTTAATTTGATTAATATGTGTCTTGGGGTGTTTCGCCTTGGGTTTATCCTATTTGGAACTCTCTGTGTTTCTTGGACTTGGGTGATTATTTCCTTCCCCATTTTAGGGAAGTTTTCAACTATTATCTCCTCAAGGATTTTCTCATGGTCTTTCTTTTTGTCTTCTTCTTCTGGGACTCCTATAATTTGAATATTGGAGCATTTCATATTGTCCTGGAGGTCTCTGAGATTGTCCTCATTTCTTTTAATTCGTTTTTCTTGTTTCCTCTCTGATTCATTTATTTCTATCTTCTATTTCACTAATCCTATCTTCTGCCTCCGTTATTCTACTTTTTGTTGCCTCCAGAGTGTTTCTGATCTCATTTATTGCGTTATTCATTATATATTGACTCTTTTTTATTTCTTCTAGGTCCTTGTTAAACCTTTCTTGCATCTTCTCAGTCCTTGTCTCCAGGCTATTTATCTGTGATTCCATTTTGATTTCAAGATTTTGGATCATTTTCACTATCAATATTCAGAATTCTTTCTCAGGTAGATTCCCTATCTCTTCCTCTTTTGTTTGGTTTGGTGGGCATTTCTCCTGTTCCTTTACCTGCTAGGTATTCCTCTGTCTCTTCATCTTGGTTATATTGCTGCGTTTGGGGTGGCCTTTCTATATTCTGGGAATTTGTGGAGTTCTCTTTATTATGGAGTTTCCTCACTGTGGGTGGGGTTGTATCAGTGGCTTGTCAAGGTTTCCTGGTTAGGGAGGCTTGTGTTGGAGTTCTGGTGGGTGGAGCTGGGTTTCTTCTCTCTGGAGTGCAATGGAGTGACCAGTAATGGGTTATGAGAAGCCAATGGTTTTGGAGTAACTTTGAGCTGTCTGTATATTGAAGCTCAGGGGAGTGTTCCTGTGTTGCTGGAGAATTTGTGTGGTATGTCTTGCTCTGGAACTTGTTGGCCCTTGGGTGGAGCTTGGTTTCAGTGTAGGTATGGAGGCGTTTGATGAGCTCCTATTGCTTAATGTTCTCTGAATTCAGGAGTTCTCTGATGTTCTCAGGCTTTGGACTTAAGCCTCCTGCTTCTGGTTTTCAGTTTTATTTTTACAGTAGCCTCTAGACTTCTCCATCTATATAGCACCGATGATAAAACATCTAGGTTAAAGATGAAAAGTTTCTCCACATTGAGGGACACCCAGAGAGGTTCACTGAGTTACATGGAGAAGAGAAGAGGGAAGGAGTAGTTAGAGGTGATTGGAATGAGATGTGGTGAGATCAAAAGCGGAGTGAGCAAGCTAGCCAGTAATCACTTCCTTATGTGCTCTCCACAGTCTGGACCGCTCATAGGTGTTCACGGAGTTATACGGGGAAGAGGAGAGGGAGGAAGTAGACAGAGGTGGCCAGGAGGATAAAAGAGGGAAATGAAAAGGAGAGAGATAAATCCAGCCAGTAACCAGTTCCTTAGGTATTCTCCACCGTCTGGAGCACACAGAGATTCACAGAGTTGGATAGAGAAGAGAAGGGGGAGGGAAGAGACAGAGGCCACCTGGTGAAGAAAAAGGAGAGTCCAAAGGAGGAGAGAGTGGACAAGCCAGTAATCTCGCTCTCAGGTAAAATTGGGTAGTGAAGTTTGGGTTTTTAAATGTACAAAATTGGCAACAAAAACCAGAAAGCAAAGATTAAAAATCTAGAGTAGAGGCTGGATTTTCAAAAATACAATATTAAAGAAAAGAAGAAGAAGGAAAAAAGAAAGAAAAAAAAAACAAAGCCACAAGAATTATTAAAAACCAACAACAACAACCACACAAAGACTGTGTATGGTGTTTGCTTTAAAAGATTGTCTTTCTTTTTTGAAAAATAACAGTAGGTTATAGAAATAAAAATTAGAGGAGTAATAGAGGACTTAACAATTTTAAAAAGTTAGAAGAAAAAGAAAAGAAAAAACAACTCCACAACAGCATCAACAAAAAAACAAAAACAAAAAAGAAAAAGAAAAGGAATGATTGTAAAAATAGTAAAGATATATCTGGCCCTTTCTCTGGTGTTGTGGGCAGTGTGGGGTCACTTCCAAGACGGTTCCCTCTGTTTAACTTCTTCTGTTTGCTCGTCTCTTCAGTGTCTGATTTCCTTCCTGACATGGTGGGGGCGGTGGTGGACACTTTTTGCTTTAGGCTCACTTGTTCAGTCGCGCTGTGGGGAGGGAGGGATGCTGCAAACAAATAGCACTGTCGTGTGCACGCAGGGTATCAGCCCCGCTGGGCCTGTCCCTGCTCGCAGCACACAAACCACTCCGGCTCTACGATGCTCAGCTGGGAACCGCCTGAGGCCGGCCCAAGGCTGCGTGCACCTCCCCGGTCGAAGCCGCTCAGGTTCGGCGCTCAGGTAGCCCTCAGAGGCGCAGATTCGGTTGGGACTGCGTTTTGTGCCCTTCCCAGGTCCGAGTATCTCAGGTGTTTGGCGAGCGCGATTGCTGCGACTTGTCGCCTTTCCTGTCTCTGCTGCTCGGTTTTCTTGGTGTGCCGCTGGCGCCCCTTGTGAGGCAGATGGTGACTGTCCAGCACCCCCAGAAGTCGTAGCAAAGAAGCCTGCTTGCAGTTTGGTAGGTAAAGTCTCTCCGGGGCTGTGATTGCCCCTTTCCAGCCCTTACGGCTCTGGCTGCCTGTCCCCGGTGGGGGATGGTCTGCAGCCGACTATTTCCGTTCCATCCTTTTCTCTGTGTGCGGTCCTGGCGGTGTCTTATGTTCGAGCTTTTCAGGTGGTAGCTATCCCACAGTCTGGTTTGCTAGCCCAAGTTAGTTCGTTCTGGTTACGCGTGGGGCATTCCTGCCCAATTCTTACAAAACACTGCAGCCCATGCCTCCCGCGCCTCCCTGCCCTGCCCCCACTTGTTAGTGGCGGATGTAGGCGTCTGTGCTGCTTTTCCACTGGGGGAGTTACTGTTGGGCTTGTAATCTGTTGGTTTTGATTATTTATTTATTTTTCCTTCCTGTTATGTTGCCCTCTGTGCTTCCAAGGCTCGCCACAGACGTGGCAAGGAGAGTGTTTCCTGGTGTTTGGAAACCTCTCTTCTTAAAATTCCCTTCCTGGGACCAGCTTCCCTTCCCAGGGCAGAGCTCCCTCCCCACCTCCTTTGTCTCTTTTTAAGTTTTTTATATTTTTTCCTACCTGTTTTTGAAGACAATGATCTGCCTTTCTGGGTGCCTGATGTCCTCTGCCAGCCTACAGAAGTTGTTTTGTGGAGTTTGCTCAGCGTTGAAATGTTCTTTTGAGGAATTTGTGAGGGAGAAAGTGGTGTCCCCATCCTATTCCTCCGCCATCGTAGGACCGCCCCCCAGTTAGTCCTTTTTAGATTCAACCATTAGGAAAAAGGAAACTCTGCCATTTACAACCTGAATGGAACTTGAGGGCATTTTCCTAAATGAAGAGACAGAGAAATACAAATATTGTATGATAAACTTTATAGGTGGAATCTAAGAATTGACATTTTAAAATATTGACTCTTCCATTTTTAGGAACATTTCTAAAATTTATCCTGTTTATTCAGATTGCTCATTTGTGGTCTGTTATAGTTTCTTCATATAGCCCTTTACCATTTCCTTTTTCCTTCCTCAGGTATATCCTAAGTATGTTTCAGACTTTCTTACCATTGTCAGTTGTAATGTTTTGCTCCTACATATTTTTTCTATAAGAAGAATGTCAATATTTGATGTCAGTTCCAGTTCAGTCTCTCAGTCGTGTCCAACTGTTTGTGATCTCATGGACTGCAACATACCAGGCTTCCCTGTCTATCACTAACTCCCAGAGCTTTCTCAGACTCACATCCATCAAGTAGGTGAAGCCATCCAACCATCTCATCCTCTGTCATCCCCTTGTTCTCCTGCTTTCAATCTTTCCCAGCATCAGGGTCTTTTCCAATGAGTCAGGTCTTCATATCGGGTGGCCCAAAGTATTGGAGCTTCAGCTTCAGCATCAGTCTATCCAGTGAATATTCAGGACTGATTTCCTTTAGGATAGACTAGTATTTGTATATTTATCTTATATTTGACCACTTTGCTGCAATTTTCACAGGATTTAATTAAGTCACTTAATAATGACAGTGTCAACTTTTCTAATGCTTACGCTTTTTGTTTCTTTCACTTTGCTTTTTCACTGAGTAAGACTGTCAACTGAAGAGTGTAGCTTAACAGTGGCAAAGAGATCATCCTTGCCTTGTCTTTCCAGCGCCATTGGTGAGATGGCATCCTTACACACAGTGTTTTAATTTCCTGTAATATTTGAAATTAAAAGATGCTTATTCCTTGGAAGGAAAGTTATGACCAACCTAGACAGCATATTAAAAAGCAGAGATATTACTTTGCCAACAAAGGTCTGTCTAGTCAAGGCTATGGTTTTTCCAGTGGTCATATATGGATGCGAGAGATGGACTGTGAAGAAAGCTGAGCACCAAAGAATTGATGCTTTTCAACTGTGGTGTTGGAGAAGACTCTTGAGAATCCCTTGGACTGCAAGGAGATCCAACCAGTTCATCCTAAAGGAGACCATTCCTGGGTGTTCTTTGGAAGGACTGATGCTGAGGCTGAAATTCCAATACTTTGGCCACCTCATGCAAATAGTTGACTCATTGGAAAAGATCCTGATGCTGGGAGGGATTGGAGGCAGGAGAAAGGGATGACAGAGGATGAGATGGCTGGATGGCATTACCGACTGAATGCACATGAGCTTGGGTGAACTCCGGGAGTTGGTGATGGACAGGGAGGCCTGGCATGCTGTGAGTAGGACACGACTGAGTGACTGAACTGAACTGAACTGAACTGAATATTTGAATATTCAGAACAAAAAATTCCTACTTTCTTTTTCATTTTATTTATTTATTTATTTATTTATTTATTTTTGTCTGTGCTGGGTCCCGTTGCTGCATGGGCTTTCCTCTAGTTGTGGCTAGCAGGGCTATGGTGTGAGGGCTTCTCATTGCGGTGCCTTCTCTTGTTGCAGAACATGGGCTCTAAGGTGCATGGGCTTCAGCAGTTGCAATTTCCAGGCTCTAAAGAACAGGCTCAGTAGTTGCAGCACATGGGCTTATGTGCTCCCTGGGAGGTGGGATCTTCCCAGACCAGGGGTTAAACCTGGGTCTCCTGCATTGGCAGGTGGATTCTTAACCACTACACCACCAGGGAAGCCAAAGATCTTCATAGTTTCTTAATTAGAAAAATCAATATATCGAGAGAATAAATCTTAGTAATATATCTAATAATGTGACTATTTGGAGGGGCATTCATAGCTCAATTGGTAAAGAATCTGCCTGCAATGCAGGAGACTCTGGTTCAATTCCTGGGTTGGGAAGATCTGCTGGAGAAGGGACAGACTACCCACTCCAGTATTTTGGGGCTTCCCTTGTGGCTCAGCTGGTAAAGAATCTGCCTGCAATGCAGGAGACCTGGGTTCTATCCCTGAGTTGGGAAGATCCCCTGGAGAAGGGAACGGCTACCCACTCCAGTATTCTGGCCTGGAGAATTCCATGGACTTTATAGTCCATGGGGTCGCAAAAAGTCGGACATGACTAAGCTATTTTCACTTTCACTTTCCTGAACCAAAAACCTAGAATTTGAGCATCTAGAACATGTAACCCAAATGGAATTGCTTAAATAAATCTTTAAGAACATACTACTCTGAGACTTAGGAAGTCTCAACTAAACTTTGTGGCTACTGAGGAGCACTGATGAAATCCTATGCTCACTTTTGTCCCACCACCACCACCATCTCTGGACAAGTGAGCAGGAGAGGATCCTGATGAGAGAACCTCATTCATAGGGACCCCTTGTGTGGAAGCATCTTGATCCATGAGGGAACCCAACAGCCTCTTCCCTTTCAAAATAAGAAAAAAGCAGGCAGAAGAGCAATATACAAATTTGATCAAGAAAGAACTTAAGAGATATCTTCCCACAGAGACTTGAGAAGAGCTCAGACAAACCATAAGTTCCTAAGAACACAAGGGAACAGTTTAGTTTCTCCTGTAGAGAGTGGCTTGGACTTTTTTACCTTTCCCCTTCTTGGATTTTATCCCCTGATCTCTGTAGTTTCTTGAAGTAGATATTCTTTAAAATCCTAACCAAAAGCGTGAGCTTCATTTTTTTTTAATAGGCTGGAGGTTAAGCAAGAGCCATCTTCATCAAATCCCCTTTGCATCTCTCCCACGGGGCCTCCAAACCCTGACCAAGAGGTCAAGGACATGGATATGAAGAACTACAGCAGCAGCATCTCAGGCTTTATCCTCCTGGGCATCTCTTCCAACCCCCAGATGCAGAAACCCCTCTTTGCTGTCTTCCTCGTCATGTACCTGATCACCCTGGTGGGGAATGGACTCATCATCCTGGCCATCCACTCTGACTCCCGGCTCCACACCCCTATGTACTTTTTCCTCAGCAACCTGTCCTTCATGGATATCTGCTTCACAACAGTCATCGTGCCCAACATGCTGGTGAACTTACTCTCAGAGACAAAATTCATCTCCTATGTGGGCTGTCTAGTCCAGATGTACTTCTTCATGGCCTTGGGGAACACCGACAGCTACCTGCTGGCCTCGATGGCCATAGACCGGCTGGTAGCCATCTGCAACCCCTTCCATTATGGTGTGGTCATGAGCCCACGGCGTTGCCTCCTCCTGTTGCTGGGTTCATGCACCATCTCTCACCTGCACTCTATGATGTATGTGTTACTCATGTCCCGCCTGTCTTTCTGTGCCTCCCATGTCATCAAGCACTTCTTTTGTGATACCCAGCCGGTGCTCAAGCTCTCCTGCTCTGACACGACTATCAACCAGATGGTGGTCATGACCGAGACCCTGGCTGTCATTGCCACCCCTTTCCTGTGCATTCTCTTCTCCTACCTGAGAATCATCATCACTGTGCTCAAAATCCCCTCTGTGGCTGGGAAGTGGAAGGCCTTCTCCACCTGTGGCTCCCACCTCACTGTGGTGGTTTTCTTCTATGGGAGTGTCATCTATGTGTATTTTAGGCCACTGTCCATGTACTCAGTGGTGAAGGACCGGGTAGCCACAGTTATATACACAATAGTGACACCCATGTTGAACCCTTTCATCTACAGCTTGAGGAACAAAGATATGAAGAGGGGTCTGAGGAAATTAAGGGGCAGAATTCAGTCATAGAAAGAATAACAAGAGGGAATGTCATAACTGGGAGATGACCTAAGAGATGATCAGGTTATTCTTCCTGTGTACCATTTTTCACATGGTACTCAAAGAGGTGATGAGAGCTGGTCTTGAATCACAGTAAGAGCATTGACATGCAAGCCAGATCACTTGGTCTCTATCAATCACTTTGCACAAACGTATGTTCAGTCCCAGGCCAAATACTGCTAGGAATCTAGACGTAGTGAAACATTTTCTGCCATTCATATATTGGATAAAACTATCCCCAAATAACTCTTCTATATGCTTCACACTGGCTAGTATTCCAGAAACTGTAAAGTTTTGCTAAATAAGAAATGACATAGATTTGATAGAAAATTAGCAAAGACTTCTTGGAGGGATGACGTTAAGATTATTCTTCAGGAGTGTTTTGATTTTGAGAATTGAAGATTCAATAAAAGAGGAATTAGGCAGAATGTTTCAACCATTGAAAACCAGTTTTCTTAAACCATAGAAAAAAACATATTTGAATTAAAGACCTAAATATAAGACCTGAAACAGTAAAACTTCTAGAGGAAAACATAGGCGGACCACTCTTTGACATAAATTATAGCAATATTTTTTGAGATTTGTCTCCTAAAGCAAAAGAAACAAAAGCAAAAATTTTTAAATGAGACCTAAGTTAACTCATACTGTTCATACTGTTCATGGGGTTCTCAAGGCAAGAATACTGAAGTGGTTTGCCATTCCCTTCTCCAGTGGACCACATTCTGTCAGACCTCTCCACCACAACTCTCCAGTCTTGGATGGCCCCACAGGGCATGGCTTAGTTTCACTGAGTTAGATAAGGCTATGGTCCTAATATGATTAGATTGATTCGTTTTCTGTGAGTATGGTTTTAGTGTGTCTGCTCTCTGATGCCCTCTTGCAACACCTACTGTCTTACTTGGGTTTTTCTTACCTTGGACGTGGGGTATCTCTTCACGGTTGCTCCAGCAAAGCGCAGCCACTGCGCCTTAACTTGGACGAGGGGTATCTCCTCACTGCCGCCCCTCCTGACCTTGAACGTGGAGCAGCTCCTCTCGGCCCTCTTGCCCCCGCGCAAGCACTGCTCTTTGGACGTGGGGCAGCTCCTCCCGGCCGCTCCTGCACTGTCTCAGCCTGGCATTCTCGGCCGCTGCCCCTGACCTCGGATGTGGGGTAGCTCCTCTTGGTCACCGCCCCTAGGGCATGGGGTCCTCCCTGCTTCTGCCCCGACCTTGGACGTGGGGTAGCTCCTCTCAGCCACACTTGTGCGCCATGGCAACTGCCCGCTGGATCATGGAAAAAGCAAGAGAGTTCCAGAAAAACATCTATTTCTGCTTTATTGACTATGCCAAAGCCTTTGACTGTGTGGATCACAACAAACTGTGGAAAATTCTGAAAGAGATGGGAATATCAGACCACCTGACCTGCCTCTTAAGAAACCTGTATGCAGGTCAGGAAGCAAGTTAGTACTAGACATGGAGCAACAGACTGGTTCCAAATAGCAAAAGGAGTATGTCAAGGCTGTATATTGTCACCCTACTTATTTAACTTATATGAAGAGTACATCATGAGAAACGCTGGGCTGAAAGAAGCACAATCTGGAATCAAGATTGTCGGGAGAAATCTCAATAACCTCAGATATGCAGATGACATCATCCTTATGGCAGAAAGTGAAGAGGAATTAAAAACCCTCTTGATGAAAGTGAAAGAGGAGAGTGAAAAAGTTGGCTTAAAGTTCAACATTCAGAAAACCAAGATCATGGCATCTGGTCCTATCACTTCATGGCAAATAGGTGGGGAACAGTGGAAACAGTGTCAGACTTTATCTTTTGAGGCTCCAAAATCACTGCAGATGGTGACTGCAGCCGTGAAATTAAAAGACGCTTACTCCTTGGAAGGAAAGTTATGACCAACCTAGGTAGCATATTGAAAAGCAGAGACATTACTTTGCCAACAAAGGTCCGTCTAGTCAAGGCTATGGTTTTTCCAGTGGTCATGTATGGATGTGAGAGTTGGACTGTAAGAAAGCTGAGCACCAAAGAATTGATGCTTTTGAACTGTGGTGTTGGAGAAGACTCTTGAGAATCCCTTGGACTGCAAGGAGATCCAACCAGTCCATTCTGAAGGAGATCAACCCTGGGATTTCTTTGGAAGGAATAATGCCAAAGCTGAAACTCCAGTACTTTGGCCACCTCATGGGAAAGTTGACTCATTGGAAAAGACTCTGATGCTGGGAGGGATTGGGGGCAGGAGGAAAAGCGGACGACAGAGGATGAGATGGCTGGATGGCATCACCGACTCGATGGACGTGAGTTTGAGTGAACTCCAGAA
This sequence comes from Ovis aries, assembly GCF_016772045.2. Taxonomy (NCBI): domain Eukaryota; kingdom Metazoa; phylum Chordata; class Mammalia; order Artiodactyla; family Bovidae; genus Ovis; species Ovis aries. The sequence goes on along the minus strand of NC_056056.1, from coordinate 13,008,119 downwards.
GATGGTGATGGACAGGGAGACCTGGCGTGCTGTGATTCATGGGGTCACAAAGAGTCGGACATGACTGAGTGACTGAACTGCACTGAAGTAAACTAAAAAACTTTTGCATAGCCAAAGAAACCATCTACAAAATGAAAAGACAACTTACTAAATGGGTGAAAATATTTAATTAACATCCAAAATACATAAATGGCTCATACAATTCAATATTAAAAAACAAATAATACCATAAAAATGGGCATAAAACCTGAATAGACATATTTCCAAACAAGATACACAATGGCCAACATGCACATGAAAGGATATTCAACAGCTCTAATCATCAGGGAATCCCAATCAGAAACACAATGAGATATCACCTCATACTTCTCAGAATGCCAATTATCAAAAGGTCTACAAATAGCAAATGTTGACAAGGATGTAAAAAAAGGATCCCTAGTACAGTGTTGCTGGGAACGTAAATTGGTGCAGCCACTGTAGAAAATAGTATGACGTCTACTCAAAAACCTAAAAATAGAACTACCATATAATGCAATAATTCTATTCCTGGAAATATATCAGAAGAATAAAAACACTAATTCAAAAAGAAACATCCATCTCAATATTCACAAGAGCACTATTTACAATAGCCATGATATGGAAGCAACCAAGGTTCCCTAAACCAATGAATGAATAAAGAAGATATGGTATATACTGGAGTGGGTTGCCATTGCCTTCTCTGAATGAAATACTACTAGGCCATATAAAAAAAGAAATTCTGCCATTTGCCACAGTATGGATGGACCTGTAGGGTACTATACTTAGTGAAATAAGCCAGGCAGACAAAGACAACTACTTTAAGTGATCACTTTTATGTGGAATCTAAAAAATAAAACAAATGAATGAATATAACAAAACAGAAACAGACTCACAAGTAGAGAACAAACTAGTGGTTACCAGCGGAGTAAGGCAAGGGGTAGGGGGCAAGATAGGGGTAGAGGATTAAAAGATACAACCTACAATGTATAAAATAAATAAGCAACAAGGATATATTGTACAGCACAGGAAACTATAGCCATTATTTTGTAGTAACTTTACTCTGAGCATAATCTATAAAAAATACTGAATCACTATGTTGTACACCTAAAACTAATATAATAAATCAGCTGCTGCTGCTAAGTCGCTTCAGTCGTGTCCGACTCTATGCGACCCCAGAGACGGCAGCCCACTAGGATCCCCCAACCCCGGGATTCTTCAGGCAAGAACACTGGAGTGAGTTGCCATTTCCTTCTCCAGTGCATGAAAGTGAAAAGTGAAAGTGAAGTTGCTCAGTCATGTCTGACTCCTAGCAACCCCATGGAATGCAGCCTACCAGGCTCCTCTGTCCATGGGATTTGCCAGGCAAGAGTACTGGAATGGGTTGCCATAGCCTTCTCCTAAACTTTGATAAAACAAATAGTGGAAATCATCCAAGCTGGTAAAAGCAATAAACATTGGAATTTCTTTGAGAAACAGAGAAACACTCTTATTGGGGCTTTTTAAACTTGAGAATAGGGAGGCTAGGATGGGAAAATAGAGGCTGCCATCAGCAGACAGCCACTACAGTCACCCCTAAGGATGAACCCCGAGCAGACTCAGATGAGAAAGCACAGGATACTGGTCCCAGATAGCTGAGGTTCATAGCAAAGGAACGATTTCCAACAGCCCAGATTTTGGCATCTTCCCATACATAGAAAATGGGATTCCCAGGTGGCTCAGTGGTAAAGAATTCGCCTGCCAATGAAGGAGCCTCAAGAGACATGGGTTTGATCCCTAGGTCAGGAAGATCCCCTGGAGGAGGAAATGGTAACCCACTCCAGTATTCTTGCCTGGAGAATCCCATGGACAGAGTCCATGCAGTTACAAACAGTGGGACACGACAGAGCAACTGAGCACAATACATAGAAAACGGTAAATCCATTAACTTAAAATGCCTGATTTTCTGTAATGAACAGTAATCTTTTGATATTCTGAAAACCCAACCTGTGTTACAGAAGCTCCTATATATCCTGACCTCTTAGTTGCAGTTTTGGAGCAGTCTCTCTGAATGATCTGAGAGGCCGAGTCCCGGGCTTAAGTTTTCAGTTTTGTGTGCTGAGTAAAATATAATTCTCAACTTTCAGGTGGTGCATTTTTTTCTGCTGACATCAGGCAGCAAAATAAATTTTTGCATTTCCTGTGTACAATAAGTCATCTCTAGCTACTTACAAAAAGATACATATTGATAGGTGAAATAAACCATGATAAATATAGGCAATGGAATACTATTCAGCTATGGCGGCTCATACAGTAAAGAAGCTGACTTCAGTGCAGGACACCAGGTTTTGATCCTTGAGTCAGGAAGATGCCCTGGAGAAGGGAATGGCTACCCACTCCATCATTCTTGCCTGGTGAATTCCATGGACAGAGGAGCCTGGCAGGCTACAGTCCATGGGATCCCAAAAAGTCGGACACTACTGAGCACTAATACTTTCACTTTTTACAGGAATAAATGAGCTACCCACCCATGAAAACACACGGACGAACCTTCAGTGCAAATACTAACTGAAAGAAGCCAATGTGAAAAGGCTACATTCTAGATGATTCCAACAGTGTATCCCAGAAAAGGCAAAGCTACAGAGACAGTAAAAAGGATCAGTAGGTGCCAGGGGCTGGGGAAGGAAATAATGAACAGATGGAGCACAGGAATTTTAGGCAGTGAAATTATTCTCTATGATACTATAATGAAGGATAGATGTCATTATATTTTTGTTAAAACCCATAGAAGGTACACCACCTAGAACAAAGCCCAGTGTAAAACTATGGGCTTTGAGTAAGATGTGTCAATGTAAGTTAATTAATGATACCAAATATACCCCATGGTGAGGAAGGGTAATAATGGGGGGCTATATGTATATAGAACAGTGTTCTTGCCTGAAGAATCCCAGGGACGGGGGAGCCTGGTGGGCTGCCATCTATGGGTCGCACAGAGTCAGACATGACTGAAGTGACTTAGCAGCAGCTTAGCATATGTATAAGGGCAGGGGATACAGGGGACTCTCCGTTCTTTCTGATGAATTTTTCTGTGAACTTATAACCAAACCTATAAAGTCAATTTAAAGGGGGAAAATTGAAAAAATCTATCTAAAAATTGTGTTTGCTATGCCACTTACACTTGAGGACAGTGTGGATTAGAGAAGTTAAATAACTTGCTCCAATGTGCCCATATAATAACTGATGGAACTAGAATTCAAAAATGATAGTCTGGCTTAAGATAATGAAGCAATAAAATATTTAAGAAAGGCAAACAAAATCAAAATTAGACTCAAAAAAGATTAACTCTTGCAGAGTTCACATAACTTGTTAGAGGCAGAGCCAGTATTTGAATCTATTAAGTCTGGTTCCAGCTTCCCTGGTAGCTCAGACGGTCAAGAATCTGCCTGCAGTGCAGGAGACCTGGGTTAGATCCCTGGATTGGGAAGAGCCCCTGGAGGAAGGCATGGGAAACCACGCCAGTATTCTTGCCTGGAGAATCCCATGGACAGAGGAGCCTGGAGGGCTAACAGTCCATAGGGTTGCAAAGAGTCAGACACAACTGAGCGACTAAGCACAAGTCTGGTTCCAGAGCTTGTACCTTAATCTCTTCCCTATAACGTGACACCTGTACCTAGACACAGTCATCCATGCAGACGAAAAAATTCAGAGATGTCAGAGGCCATCACCTCTCCTTCCAGCAACATGCTGACATGCACAGGAGTACAGGCATGTACAGAGAGCACATAGAGTGTACCAGCACACACATGTACATAACACACATGCACGTGCATGAACACACCACCACCCCTATGGCTCCATGGTCCTACTTCCCTTCCAGGTGTAGAGGCTCCATCTCTACAGCCAGGCTCCCTAGTCTCCTGGGCGCAGAACTCAGTGAGGGCATCAGGACTGTTCTCTCCTGGGAGAGCTGCAGCACCGATACCCACAGAGGTCTGGCTTGAGGGGGAGGATACTCCCGCTGGGTCTCCCTCCTATCAACAGTTCTCACTGTAGGTAGAGAGAAGAATCAGTGCACTTCTGAAGTTAGATCTCACTGAAATCTGCCTCCTTCCTCAGATTCAGAGCCTGATCATAACCCGCTGGCAGGACCCCAGGCCTAATCTGGACCCTGAATCTCCCCTGTCAAGCCCACAGGTAGGCAGGCTAAGGGGTCTCTGGGAACAGAGACCATACATTAACATGTTCATGTGATCTTTTCCTAATCCTTTCTTCTCTTCTTCATCTCAAAAGCCAGGAAACACTTCCTCTTCTCTATTTTTCCCTCTCTCTCCTTATAATCGCATATCACACATTTTTGGAGAATCTACTCTGTGTAAAGCACTGGCCCCTGCCTCAAGGGGCATGGCCCACATCCTACAACCCAGAGCCACAGAGTTATATTTTTCAGGAAAGGAGTCAGCAGAGGAACAAGTGAACAAGAAAGTTAGGACAACGCAAGTGTTAAGAGGATACACCCTGAATCTGGCTCCACCACCACCTAGCTATGCGGCCTCTAGCAGGTCACTTCAGCTCCCTCTGCCTCACTTTCATTATCTGTAAAATGAGGTGCTGTAAAGACTAAATGGCTTAATATACGTGAAGTTCTTAGAGCAGTGTCTGGCACATGTAAGCACTGTGGAATTGTTAGCTATTATATGACCAGGAGGAGAATATACATGGGAAGAGGCTGCAATGACTTGGGGACCTCAAGGTGGAGAAATCTGTGGGAGACATGGCCAGCTCAGCAGGGAAACACAAGATTTTTGTTTTCAAAAGGTCCACTTAAAGTATCTCTGATGGATCGGTATGTTGGGACAGAGGGAAGACAGTTACACACAAAAAGGATTTCCATAGGCATATTTGAAAAGTCCCCTTGTCTTGACATCTAGAATTGAACAGCTGAGAAGGACTACATAAAGCTTTAATCTAAGAGTGAAAACTATGCAGAAAGGAGAGATTTCATAAAGATGAGGAAGGAAAGATCATCCTGAAAAGGGCCCTGCAGATCCCTCAGCAGGACTTCCCTGTTCAGGAGACTACACACATATGATCTTCATGCTGGCAGTGGTAAGATGCAAGATAAGGAGAAGTTGAATTTAAAAAAAAAAAAAAAAGGGTTCAGGAAAGATTCTAAAATCAGGTCCTGATGCTCCAAGAGCACAGAGCTGCTGTTGGCTTAGAATCTGCCAGAGCTGAGGCCAGAGTCGACACAACCATATCCCCATAAAAGTGAGGAACACACAAGCCTAAGGCTTTGGAACTGGAACAACAAGAAGGAAGGAAAATGAAAAGGTCCCGATGTGTGGGAGCAAAGGATGGAGGAGGAGGAGCAGATCAGCAAGGACGCTGAAGGCAGTTGGCAGGAAGAGGAGGGCTGCTGACAAAGGACAGGCTGGCTTAGCTCTCCACCGTAGATATGGAGAATTCCAGGTTCAAGGCCAATAAGGATGGTTTGAGAAAGGAAGTCTGATAAAGTACTTTGAAACACACAGTTTGAAATCAAGCATACCTGAGTTTAAATCTGTTTTATACAAGTTGAGTGATTCTCTGAACTTAAATTCTTTATAAAATGGGGAAATAATACTACTAACATCCTAGTTCTATTGTGAGGATTACATGAGACAAGAGCTAAGTGCAGAACCTGTCCAATAAATGCTAACTGAATTTTCCCCGGTTTAGTCACTCTTCAACTGTCCTTGCTCATTCTGGGGAGCAGTTGCATGGATGAGGTACAGCTTGGCACCCAAATATTACTTGCTAAACATTTGTATATTCTGTTCATAAAGTGCATTCTCTGCTCCAGCTTTGGACTCCCTGGTTTCATGTGGCTGATAGCTTGGAGATGGGTGCTGTTTTAGCAAGGAAGAGAAATCAATCAGTGATGACAAATGTCCACTAAGTAGAAATACTAAGGAAGAACAATTGAGATGTATAGAAATAGTCTCTTTGTGCTATCAAAGAAGATAGTAAATACCTTTTAAGGGGGGCTAGTGTGATTTCAAAGGCTTGCAAAGTTTCCAGTCCCTCCTGCTCCTTCCCAACTACTACCTGATGACAAGCCCTACCAATCACTAAAATATCATTCTTCTAGCATCTTGTCATAGCAGTAATATTAAGCACCTGTGGAAAGAGTCACCAAACTTTTCTACTCAACTATATTTATTTGGCCAGTGACATAAAATGTTTTGTTACTAACCATAATCACTTTAATCTACAAAGTCCCATACCATGTAAAAGTGTGTTAGTACATATTATTTTGTTTAAATAATAGGCAAGTAGTGAAATAAGGTATTTAATTAATAATAAAATTGAGTGTGCATAACCTAATCAATTTATTATAATTGTGCTTTTGAAAATAATGAAAAGTGCTTCCATTTTTATTCTAAAACTGGCTATGAATCAAAACCCCATGCTTCTTAATCATCACAAAGCCTCGATAAAGAAGCATTCTACTTCCACCTTATGCAGGTTATGCAAAATAATCAGCATGGGAAAGAAGCTGAATATCTAGGAAGGGACATAGGCAGTTCATGTCTGAATTCTAGCATCTCATTCATTGACAGAGCATTTTCCCATCAGAGTCTCCAGATATGTAACATATGTAATGATCTGGCATCAAATAACACAAGCTTCTCTCCTCTAAGTGTGCTCTAGGAGCAACAAACAGGTACTGCAAATAAGTGGAACTGACTTTTACCCATGAGACTGCTCAACCAACTGCAGTCAAAATCATTGAAATCAAGGCTCTGCAATACGGCTTGCTTTTTTTTTACAGCTTTATTGAAGTATAATTGATATACATATCTGCACATATTTAATGCAAACAATTTGATGTGGGGATGGTATGTGATAATCTACCTATGTCTCCAAATGACAGGATCAGGCAGGCGAAAAGATAAACCATGCCCATCTTATTGATGGGTACACTGAGGTGAAGGGTCCTGCTCAAGGCATGAGGAAAATACACTGTTATCAGTTTCAATAAGATGGGAAGGAGGCTCCCTACCGCCCAGAGGAAAGTCACACAGATATGGAGAATTCCAGGTTCAAGACCAACAAGGATGCGTTAGTCCTTCATCACCAGGGAAAAACACTGCCCCAGGAATGAGGCTGAAAGATACAGTGAACAAAATGGGGAAAGAGAACAGAGTGAAACGAATACGTTTCCCCAAAGTGGGATAAAAGAACAATTGTCTCAGACTGGGAGTATCTATTACAAATTTCTGTGTTCATGACTTGGCATTTCATCTCTCAGAATGTATTATATACCGTAGAAACTCTCTCATAAGTACAAAATATTTATATACAAAAATATCCATTGTAACACTGTGATAAGAGAAAAATCACTATGGATAGTATGACCCCATTTCTGAATATAATATGCATATAGATCCATGTAATGAAAAAACTAAAATATGCACACAAGTCTAGGTCTCTAAGAAGTGTAATTTCAGGGCGCTGTCACCTTTTAATTATAAAATTAATAAAAGAAACATGCATCCCTTATTTTTAAATGCAAACACATAGAATTAAATATGGAAAGAACTACCCACTACATCCGTTTATTCTCACTTCCGAAGACGACTACACTATGTAAACACACACTCCACAACAAACACAATATACGAAGGAGACAGTTTTCTTTACAAAAATGGGATTAGTCTATATCCATTGTTCTGTAACTTGCTTTTGTCACTTAACAAAATATCGTAGGGAGTGGCGTAACACTGGCAACACAGCTTACCAATGAATAGCTTCCACTCTGCCATCAGACTGCCTGAATTCAAACCTCAGCTCTACCATTTAGTTACTATGAGATCGGGAAAGCTACTTAACTTTGCTAAAATCTATTTTTTAATTTGTAAAATAGGGATATATTGGGTTGGCCAAAAGGTAAGTTCGAGTTTGTCCGTAACGTCTTACATAACCAATCTTTTGGCCAATCCAAACAATCATGCTTATCTCTTAGGATTTTGGAGACAATAAAAGAGTCAAAAGATACACAATGTCCTTAACTAACTGTATATGGTATGTATATGCTAAGTCACTTCAGTCATGTCCGACTCTGTGCGACCCCATAGACAGCAACCCACCAGGCTCCGCCGTCCCTGGGATTCTCCAGGCAAGAACACTGGAGTGGGTTGCCATTTCCTTCTCTAATGCAAGAAAGTGAAAAGTGAAAATGAAGTCGCTCAGTCGTGTCGGACCCTCAGCGACCCCGTGGACTGCAGCCTTCCAGGCTCCTCTGTCCATGGGATTTTCCAGGCAAGAGTACTGGAGTGGGGTGCCATTGAGTGCTATTAATCATATATGTGACTAACATTGCATGTCTGCTCAGTCGCCTCTGACTCCATGGACCGTAGCTCACTGGGCTCCTCTGTCCATGGGATTACCCTGGCAAGAATACTGGAGTGCACTGCCATTTCCTTCTCCAGGGGATCTCCCTGACAAAGGGATCCGACCTGCATCTCCTGAATCTCCTGCATTGGCAGGTGGATTCTTTACCACTGCGTCTCCTAGGAACAGCAACAGTAACACCTAGGAAGCCCTGGCTAACATTAACCATCTAGTTTCTTTAAAGACTGTGAGATATTAAGCAATGCGAATTCACTAACACTTGTTTCATTAACTCACCTATTGTGAATATTTAGGTTGCTTCCTCTGTGGTTTGTTTTATTTGTATAGTTGTATTTGATATTAGAAGCAATGCTACAATCAAAGTGTGTGTACGTATCTCTGTGCTATACATAGATGACTATCATTAATGGACAGACTTGTATAAGTGGAATTACTGAATAAAGACATGAAGATTTTCAGCTCTTATAGAGACTACCAAAAGGTCTATACTGATTACCCTCTCACTCTCAGAGTATGTGTTGGTCTTCTTCATGTGTCTTGTTAATATATACATATTTTTTTAATATTGCAGAATTTTCTGTACTCTTCAAAGGTTCTTTCACCTGCTCTAATAATAAAATCAGAGTGAGATAAATTAATGGGAAAATCAAATTTAATTTCATTTGTATGAGAACTTCACATACATGACAGGGTCAGAGACCTCACATACATTGGAGGTTAAAAGACAGAAAGGTCCAATGAGGTCTATGTGCCATACTGAGCTAAGAATCGCTATAGAAGTCTGGGACTCTCAAGAATAGCAGAGTCATCCACAAGACAATAAGAAGAGCAGATGTTGGGTGGTTGTGTGTTTGTCCTGCCATACAGATGGGACCACTTAGATAAAATTCCTCTCTGATAATAAATCTTCCATTTCAATTCTAAATAGTAAAGCTGGGAACAGCAGTTTTTCTTGAGTCCAATGGGTCTCCGTTGACTTGAGTTCAAATTAATCTACAGGCCAAAATGATCCAGGGGAGTCTGTTCTGAACCTCTACACAATCTCACGGGTATAAACTGCAATTCAGTCTAATTTCTATTTTCTGATTACCAATAAGGTTGAACACCTCCTTATAAGTTTTCTTTGGTAAATGTGTTGCTGATGTTTTCTCTGAGTCAATAGTTTATATTTTAGCTTTCCCTATGGTTTCTTTTGGAGTAATGCTCACATTTCTGAGTATGGTATTTTGTCATTCATGCCTCTACATTTTATTTCTTTCTTAAAATGGCAACCCCCTTCTGAGACTATAAAATATTCTCCTTTATTTTTAGCTATTTTATGGTTTAAATTTTTTTACTCTTAAATTGTTCATTCATATGAGCTTTATTTATGTATAAGTGAGATACTGTAGAAATCTAGCCTTATTTTTTCAAAATGTTGAGCCAATTGTCATAAGCATCACTTTTTAAATAGTTCTTCCTTTCTCCATTGCTATGAAATAAATCTTTATTATGTATTCATTTCCACATAGAGCTAGCTGTACGTATATGTATAAATACAGGTATACAAAATTCTTTATGTTGAACCATTGATTTGATTTTCTGTGTGTATAATTATATTTCCATTTTTCATTATGCCATGCTATGATTTTTTGTTAGAAAAGTTCTCCATCATTATTCCATTTTTTCAGTTGTTTTTCTTTATCCATTATACCCCTAGATGAATTTTAGAATGGCCTTTTCAAATTCCGTTAAATATTCCCCTGGGGTGTTTTTAGTGAATTGAATTTCCTTGGCTTGAGAAAAATTTACCTTTTTCAGCTTCATTGAGATTTCACAGATAACAATGTATATTTAAGGTGTACAACATGGTGATTTGATCCACTTACATGTCTCAAAATGATTAACACAGTAGGGTTAATTAACATACCCATCAACTCACATAATTACCATTTTTATTTGGGGGATCAGAACATCTAAGATCCACTCCCTTAAGCAGAATGGTGATTACCAGGGGCTGATGGGTCGGGGAATTGGGCATTAGCACCATAGTATTAGTGTATAATACTATAGTGTTAACTTTAGTCATCAGGCTGTACATTAGATCCACAGCTATTTCATCTTATAATTGAAAGTTTGTACCTGTTAATTGACATCTGCCATTTCTCTCAGCTCCCAGTACTTGGCAACCACCACAATACTGTTTCTATAAGCTTGTGCTTTTTAGAGTCAGCCATTGGAAAAAAGGAAACCCTGCCATTCACAGCATGAATGGAACTTAAGGGCATTTTGCTAAATGAAAGAGTCAGAGAAAGATAAATAACTGTATGATAAAACTTACATGTGGAATCTAAGAATTAGCATTTTCAAATAGTGAATCTTCCATTTTTAGCAATATGCCTAACATTTATTCTGTTTATTCAGCTCCTCGTCTTGTGTTCTGTTATAGTTTCTTCATATAGCTCTTCATCATCTCTTTTTCCCCTCCTCAGGTATACCCTAAATATTTTTCAGATTTTCTTACCACTTTCAGTTGTAAGGTTTTTTTCCATTACATATTTCTACCATAGAAATAGAAATTTTTCTAATAACCATTTACTGCTGAATAAATAAATAATAAGAGCTACATTTGGCTTATTTATTCACTTATTTATTTTTGGCTGCTTGGGCCTTCATTGCTGTGCACGGGCTTTCTCTAGGGGTGGCAAGCAGGGGCGACTCTCCAGCTGCAGTGCACAGGTTTCTCGTTGTGGTGCCTTCTCTTGCTGCTGAGCAGGGCCTCTGAGGTGCACAGGTTTCAGTAACTGCAGCGTGCGGGCTCAGTAGTTGTGGTGCACGGGCTTAGTTGCTCCACAGTATGTGGGATCGTCTTCGACCAGGGATGGAACCTATGTCCCCCATATTGGCATGCAGATTCTTCACCACTGACCACCAGGAAATCCCAGGAAGAGTATTAATATTTGTATATTTATTTGGTACTTGGCAACTTTGCTGAAATCTACACAGGATTCAGAAGTTTTCAGGTGACTGTCTTGGATTTCTTTAGATATACAATCAAACTACTTAAAAATAATGACAATTTAATTTTTCTAATGTTTATGCCTTGCTGGGTCAGACTATCATCTGAACAGTGTAGCTTAATAGGGGTAACACAGATCATTCTTGCCAGTCTTTTCCATGGCACTATGAGAATGGGGCCCTTACATACAGCATTTGAATTTCCTATAATATTACAATGTTTAGAACAAGAACTTCACACTTTCTTAATCAGAATATTCAATATATTGAAAAGATTAATCTTGGTAATATAGGCCATTCCTGATAATATAACTATTTGGAGTGGCATCCCTGAACCAAAAACCTAGAATCTGAGCATCAAGAACATGTTCAGTTCAGTTCAGTTCAGTTCAGTCGCTCAGTTGTGTCCGACTCTTTGCGACCCCATGAATCGCAGCACGCCAGGCCTCCCTGTCCATCACCAACTCCCGGAGTTCACTCAGACTCACGTCCATCGAGTCAGTGATGCCATCCAGCCATCTCATCCTCTGTCGTCCCCTTCTCCTCCTGCCCCCAATCCCTCCCAGCATCAGAGTCTTTTCCAATGAGTCAACTCTTCGCATGAGGTGGCCAAAGTACTGGACATGTGAGACAAATGGAAATGCTTAAATAAACATTAAGCAGGTTTTGCTCCAAAGCCATAAAAAATTCTCATCTAAATTCTGCGGATACTGAGAAGCATGGATGAAATTCAATGCTCACTTTTGTCCCATCCCCACTACCGCCACCACCTCTGGACATATGAACAGGAGAGGATCCAAATGAGAGGACCTCATTCATTGGTACCTCTTGAATGAAAGCATCCTGATTCAAGGTGGGACCTAGCAGACTTTTCCCCTACAACAAGAAGAAAAAAAGGCAGGGAGGGGTGAGGGAGTTGATTAGGGATGTTGGTCAAGCAAAAACATAAAACAACCTAAGAGTCATTCAAAAGAGAACTCAAATAAATTATGCTCCATAGATGTTTCTAAGAACACCTGGGAAAACCTTAGCCTCTCTTTTAGGGAGTAGCTTGGAATTGTTTACCTTTCCTCTTGTTGGGTTTTATCCCCTGATCTCTGTAGTTTCTTGAAATAAGTATTCTTTTAAGCAGTGGGATTCATTTTCTTTAATAGGCTGGAGGTTAAGCAAGAGCCATCTTCATCAAATTACCCTTCACATCTCTCCCATGGGGCCTTCAAACCCTGACCAAGAGGTCAAGGACATGGATATGAAGAACTACAGCAGCAGCATCTCAGGCTTTATCCTCCTGGGCCTCTCTTCCAACCCCCAGATGCAGAAACCCCTCTTTGCTGTCTTCCTCGTCATGTACCTGATCACCCTGGTGGGGAATGGACTCATCATCCTGGCCATCCACTCTGACTCCCGGCTCCACACCCCTATGTACTTTTTCCTCAGCAACCTGTCCTTCATGGATATCTGCTTCACAACAGTCATCATGCCCAACATGCTGGTGAACTTACTCTCAGAGACAAAATTCATCTCCTATGTGGGCTGTCTGGTCCAGATGTACTTCTTCATGGCCTTGGGGAACACCGACAGCTACCTGCTGGCCTCGATGGCCATAGACCGGCTGGTAGCCATCTGCAACCCCTTCCATTATGGTGTGGTCATGAGCCCACGGCGTTGCCTCCTCCTGTTGCTGGGTTCGTGCACCATCTCTCACCTGCACTCCATGCTGCGTGTGCTACTCATGTCCCGCCTGTCTTTCTGTGCCTCCCATGTCATCAAGCACTTCTTTTGTGATACCCAGCCGGTGCTCAAGCTCTCCTGCTCTGACACTTCATCCAGCCAGATGGTGGTCATGACTGAGACCCTGGCTGTCATTGCCACCCCTTTCCTGTGCATTCTCTTCTCCTACCTGAGAATCATCGTCACTGTGCTCAAAATCCCCTCTGCGGCTGGGAAGTGGAAGGCCTTCTCCACCTGTGGCTCCCACCTCACCGTGGTGGTTTTCTTCTATGGGAGTGTCATCTATGTCTACTTTAGGCCACTGTCCATGTACTCAGTGGTGAAGGACCGGGTAGCCACAGTTATGTACACAATAGTGACACCCATGTTGAACCCTTTCATCTATAGCCTGAGGAACAAAGATATGAAGAAGGGTTTAAGGAAATTAAGGGACCAAGTTTACTCATAGAAAAAACAAAAAGATTACAAGTCATAACTGGGTGATGACCTAAGAGATGATCAGGTTATCTTTGCTTTGTACCCATTTTTCACTTGGTACCCAAAGAGGTGATAAGAAGTGATGTTGAATCACAGTAAGAGTATTGAACTGGAAACCAGATCATTCAGTCTCTATAAATGACCTTGACCAGATACGTGTTCAATACCAAGCTAGTACTGCTAAGAATTTTGATTTCAGGAAAACAGTTTCTGCTACCCATACAATGGGGGAAAGTTATTGGCAAGTAATTCCCTCATACGCTTGACAATGAGTGAGTGAGTGAAGTTGCTCAGTCATGTCCAACTCTTTGCAACCTCATGAACTGTATAGCCCACCAGGCTCCTCCATCCATGGAATTTTCTAGGCAAGAGTACTGGAGTGGGTTGTGATTTCCTTCTCCAGGGGATCTTCCCGACCCAGGGATCGAACCCAGGTCTCCCTCATTGCGGGCAGATGCTTTACCGTCTGAGCCACCAGGGAATCCCTTATAGTGGGGGAAAGTTATTGGCAAGTAATTCCCTCATAAGCTTGACAATAGTCAGTACTTAAGGAACTGTAAAACTCTATTACTATTTGTAAGATATTACACGGACTTCATAAATTTGGACAGAAGAAATTTAATAAAAAGAAGAAATGGACAGAGTTTTTCAAATAGTGGAAACCATTCAAGCAGGTAGAGGCAAGAAACATTGTTTAAATGTCCATAATATATGAAGTGATCTACAGATTCACTGAAATTTCTATTAAATCCTAAAATCCCAATTACTCTCTTAAAGAAATAGACAACAAAATCTTAAAATTCATATGGAACTATAAAGAACTCAAAATGTAAAAGCAATCTTGAGAATAAAAAACAAAGCTAGAGGCCTCACTTCATGATTTCAAAATATATTACATGATTTCAAACTATATTACAAAGCCACAGGAATCAAAACAGTATAGTATTGGCATAAAGATCAATGGAACAGAAGAGAGAACCCAGAAATAAAACGAAGTATATACCATCAACTAATTTTCAATAGAGTCATCAAGAATATAGAATAAAGAGAGGAGAGCCTCTGCAATAAACAGTTGTTCTTGTCTTGTTGAACATGCCATTGGTATCTGTATATTGCTTTGGGTAGTATGGACATTTTAACAATATGAGTTCATGAGTACCATATTTGTTTGTGTCATCTTTAGTTCCTTTCATGAATACTTTTCAAGTACAGGTCTTTCATCTTCCTGGTTAAATTTATTCCTAGGTATTTTACTCTTTTTGATGCAATTAAAGTAGGATTATTTTCTTAATATCTCTTTCTAAAAGTTTGTTTTTAGTGTACAGAGAAGAAACAGATTTCTGCATATTGATTTTGTATTTAAGATAAACTCAGTTTGGTTTTATTACTTCTGTGGTTTTATTAATTTTTTTTGTATACCATATAATCTCTCTAACTTCATTATCATCTAATAAATTGTTGTTTTGAAATCTAGTATTTTTGTTGCCCCATATGGAAAATCAGTAAGAAGGAAGTACACTTTATCTTGTTTGATAATAATGTTAGTATTTTTTAATTTTTCAAAACTTCTGTTTCAAAATCTTATTGAAATCTCTAAGTATTTTATAATTTAAGTTTTAAAAATATTTGTTAGATTTTAATATTCTATTTGCATTTTTCTTATATTTTCTTATACTTAACAGTTGGCTGAAATTGGATCATTGGCTCAAAAAAAGGCAATACAAGAAAATTCACTTTCTCAACCCACACTGCACTATGTACATTTAAAACTACTAAAACAAATGAAACAGGCATATTAGAAGTTTTCTGAGTCATGAAAGGGAGAAGTCTACCCCAGAGAAATTGGGTAACCCTGTAAATAAGAAATTTAAAAATGACAAAGCCATCTGTTCTTTGACTTTATAAATATTAGTGACTTACATTATTGTGCCATATAAAGCAAATAGTATTTTGATGCCAGTTAAGTTGTAACATTGTTCTAAGTCCAATTGTTTGGCATTTAAAGAAAAAGGAAGTGAATTTTTTAAACATGAATATTGGGAGCACTCTGGGTTAAAAATTGTATTATGTATAATTCACTACAATAAAAAAATCAAAATTGCTTTTTCTAGTCCTTCAAATTGGAAATGAGAAAGCCATTAAGGCATCTTATAGGCTAACTAAGCTTCTTCCTGGGTAAGTACACACAACAGTTGAGAAACAAATCTTGTTCCAGTTGACATGGCTGAATGCCTGCTGGATGAAAAGCCAGTAAAAAGAACCGCAGCTCTGTCATTCTCCGATACAGTAACTCATCAAATTAAAGATTTTGCTGCAATCATTAAGACTGAGGTTCTATCTGGACTGCAGAATTGCACTTTAGCCTTAAAAATGGATGAAACAAATATGCTGCAAGATGGATGAACCTTGAAGACTCAAGTGAAATAAGCCAGATACAAAAGGGCAAACACTCTATAATTCCACTTCTAAGAGATACTTAGAATCATCAAATTCATAGACAAATGGTAGAACAATAGTTTCCAGGGGCTGGAGACAGGGAGCAATGAAGAGTTCTTGCTCAATGGGTACAGAGTTTCCTTATAGAATAAAAAAGCTCTGGAGATGATGGTGATGATGGTTGCATCACAGCGTGAATGTGCTTACTGCCACTTAATACATTTTAAAATGGTTACGATCATAAACTTTAAGTAATGTATAGTTTAATGTATAGTGTTAAGTGTTTGTTTTAATGGATGGATTGAAAAGTGTGGTTATATTAGCACCAACTAATCTGCAAAGAACATTTATATGAAGACCTGAACTCTTCTCTTGATACATTCTCCTCCACATCTTGGGAGAAGCCCCAGGCTTTCTATATGCATTTGCCTGTCTCCTTAAAAATCACTAGAACAATAAGCAACTAATTATCTGGAACACTAAAAAAACACTGCCATGGTAGCCTGAGTTTCCTTGGTTTCCACTGAGAGGTCCTACTTCTCTCCAAGCATAGTGTTTAATGAGCTCCCTGGGGTTGATAACTGGGGAGGCTGCCTGGCCTCTTGGGATAAAGTCACGTGCAGGACAGTCAGGTACTCCCAGGGCCCCATCCTATCCCTTAACATCTGAGGAACCTGAAGGAGTCAGGTGGTGGATAGGTGAGGATGGAAGAAAGGTTCATGATTCCAGTGCCAGGGGCTACACGGAGGAGTCACCTCTCAGAAGGGAGAAGAGTAGCCACTTCAGGAATTCATAACTTCATCTCTAGGCTGAGGCAACCATCACAGGCACTCAGTATTGCAGGTCTTGACACCTCTCTCCAGAATCTGGGGATTTTTCCTTTTATTAGCCTGATATGAACATTCCTTCTATGCCTCAAGCCCTCCAATCCACCTCTAGACATCATGGTCAAGAGGGATGAGGAGAAGCTACTGAGACCCCACACACACACAAAGACTACCCTGGAGGTCACCATCCCTTACCTGAGTAAGTATCTTGTATCTTCAACCATATTCAACCTAGAATATGTCTACCTTGGAGGGTCAGAAACATTAAAGCCCTCCTATCTGATATATTCATTTTTACAGAGAAGGAAAACAAGTTGCCCAATTACATGCAGCAAGTTAATGCCATAGCTGGGCTACAAGACAGGTCATCTGTTCCTCATCAATCTGCATCCCTCACTTCTTTATCTGAGAATCTCAAACTCCTCCACACACCTCTGTCTCCCTTCTCCATTCACAAAAAGGAGGAGGACTGGCTATGAATGAGTGAAACTCCAAGCAAAAGGATCAACTCTTTCAGAGAAACAGCGTAGCTGCTCTGAAGCTGATGGGCCAAAGTTCAGCTTCCATCATTCCAGCCTGCCTACAGAATGTCCCCAAAGCCAGTCTTGTATCAAATAAAAGTCTACCTCAATGGCTTTACCACAGCCTCAGAGCAGCACGGGGACACCACCTCAAGAGCTTCCTGGGTGAGATCTGAAACCAGCCCTGCCCCCGCCCCCACCCATACACGGAGGGCAGGGAGAGAAGAAAGAGGCAGATGGATGGGTAGGTGGCAGTTTTAGTAAGCCAGGGAACTTACAAGGTTTTCTTACATGACCTTAAGAGGAAGAGATCTCCACACCTTCCTGCCAGAATATTAACAGTTTATACAGAGGCCTTAACTGGTTCAGTCTGTGTATCAACAGATGATCCCAACACATCCTGCTCTCTAAGGCTGTCTCCTTGGAACAGCTCCTATTGTGGGAACAGTAGGCAGAGTGTAATTGCCAAGGAAAGGTTGGGGGAGGAGCCTTTGATTGCCCAGGTTCAACTCCAAGAGCCAAGCAGCAGTCATATCCTCCCAATGACCTTTCCAACTCCTGGACTGTCACACTAGTCCTGCAGCTCACTGATGGTACGGCACTAAATAACCAACTTTGTTCTTGAGGCTTCAACTGTTGTTCAGTTACTAAGTCATGTCTGACTCTCTGCGATCCCATGGACTATAGCAGGCCAGGCTTCCCTGTCCTTCACCATCTCCCAGAGTTTGCTCAAGCTCATGTCCATTGATTCAATGATGCCATCCAACCATCTCATCCTCTGTCGTCCCCTTCTCCTCCTGCCCTCACCCTTTCCCAGCATCGGGGTCTTTTCTAGTGAGTTGGCTCTTCACATCAGGTGGCCAAAGGATTGTAGCTTCAACTTCAGCATCAATCCTGGCATCAATCTGAAGAGGCTTCAGTTGGCTGTCTGCAAGTTGATCATGTAGAGTAGAATTTGATTTTGAAACTTTTCTTTGGCACTCAAAGCTTGTCTTCAAAATTATCTATCCTGTGTAAAAGAATCTGTAAAACACATGAAGGCAGAATTTTTCTAGGTAAAGAGGAAGAATCCTCAGACCCCTGGGTCTGTCTGTTCACACTATGCCTCACCAGTGACCTATCTGTCACATGGGAGTGTCAACCATGGGGTAAAGGAAGACAGGATGAGATGTGGAGGGAGGATTTGAAGCTGTGTCCTGGGGAGGGCCAGAGGAGGCAAGAGACAGATGACATGGAAAAGGGCAGCTGTCCTCTCCCCCATCCCTCCCACTGTCTCAGCTCAGAAACAGCCTGCCTTGGTATCAAGGGGGATGCATAGAAATAATGAGAAGAGCTGGGGAACTGACAGTCTGTTACACCACATCAAACGACTTTTGAGTAAGTGAAAAATATGGCATGAAGAAAGGTCATCTGGCTTTGCTGAGCTATCTGAAACCACACTCAGTGACCATCTGATCCTGGGCTGGCTGTCAGTACCAGGCCCCTTAATTTATCTGTCACTGCAGCAGGAAAGACTCTACAAAGCAGGAAGCCCACTAGAATCTCTGTTCCTTTCCCTTCTCTGACCAGGAAATTCTCATACATCCAATTCTGCAGCTCTCCGTGCTTTGATCTTGCTCCCCTTTCAGTGGTCATCTCATTATTTTACGCACAATCACACTCTTCCTCACTTTCTTTTACCTTAACCAGCTTAACCAGTTATTATATATTAAATATGAGAATTATTGTGTTTCCCTGGTGCTTCAGTGGTGAAGAATTCACTTGCCAATGCAGGAGAAGCAGGTTCAATCCATGGGTCAGAAAGATCCCCTGGAGAAGGAAATGGAAGCCCCACTCCAATATTCTTGCCTGGAAAATCGCATGGACAGAGGAACCTGTTAGGCTACAGTCCATAGGGTCACAAAAACTGTCAGATATGACTTAGCTACTGAACATCTTGAGAATTATGATTTTTCATTGTTTTTTATATTACTTCTATCATTATATATTATTTATATAATACAAATTTTATAGCACACACTCTTTAACAAAGCACTTTCACTCCTTTTCAAAGACATGTTCACCCATTTGATGCCCATGACATTCTGATGGAAATAGGCATTGTACTTCCATATTTTCATGAGAAAAATAAACTAGGCACAAAGACTTTTCAGGGGAAGCAACTGGTAAGTAACTAAACCAGGAGTAGAACCCAAATCCTGTACTATTTCCACTAATTCTCCTGATTCAAAGAATCTGATTCAGGTCCCCATGCAACACGTCCCAGTCATTCAAGTGGCTGTCAAAGTTGCTTATTCTAATTTTGTGTGCACTCAGTCACCAAGCTGTGTCAGAGTCTTTTGGGACCCCATGGACTGTAGCCCACCAGGCTCCAATGTCCATGGGATTTCCCAAGCAAGAATATTGGAGTGAGTTGCCATTTCCTTCTCCGTGGGATCTTCCCAACCCTGGGATTAAACCCGTGTCTCTTAGGTCTCCTGCATTGGCAGGCAGAGTCTTTATCACTGAGCCACCCGGAAAACCCATTCTGAATTTACTCTGCAAATGAAGTCTGCAAGTACTTCATAGGGAGAGAATTAGTATAGTTTAGTGGCTAAGAACAGGACCCTGAAACGAAACTGCTATGGGTTGGAATTATAACAACTTACTCGTTGTATAATCTTGGGCAAGTTATTGAACATCTCTTAATGGTTGTGTAACTGCTTCTTCATCTGTATAGTGTGGGAGTTCTTAGGTGGATTAAATCATCGTACAGTGCCTAGCACATGGCAAATACTTTTATTGTGTTCAGTATTATTTTTCTTTTAAAATCTGTTTACTGTTTTTTTTTTTATTGAAGGATAATTGCTTTATAGGATTTTGTTGTTTTCTGTCAAACCTCAACATGAAGCAGCCATGGGTATAATATATCCTCTCCCTTTTGAACCTCCCTCCCATCTCCCTCCCCATCCCACCCCTCTAGGTTGATACAGAGCCCTGTTTGAGTTTTCTGAGACATACAGCAAATTCCCGTTGGCTATCTGTTTTACATATGGCAATGTAAGTTTCCATGTTACTCTTTCCATACATCTCACCCTCTCCTCCCCTCTCCCCATGTCCATAAGTCTATTCTCTATGTCTGTTTCTCCATTGCTGCCCTGTAAATAAGTTCTTCAGTACCATTCTTCTAGTTCTATATATGTGTGTTAGAATATACTTATCTTTCTCTTTCTGACTCACTTCACTCTGTATAAAAGGCTCTAGGTTTATCCACCTCATGAGAGCTGACTCAAAGACATTCCTTTTTATGGCTGAGTAATATTCCATTGTGTGTATGTACCACAGCTTCTTTATCCATTCATCTGTTGATGGACATCCAGGTTGCTTCCATGTTCTAGCTATTGTAAGTAGCACTGCAATGAACAATGGGATACATGTGTCTTTTCAATTTTGGTTTTCTCAGGGTATAGGCCTAGGAGTGGGATTGCTGGGTCATATGTGGCTTTATTCCTAGTTTTTTAAGGAATCTCAATACCATCTTCCATAGTAGCTGTATCAATTTACATTCCCACCAACAGTGTAACAGCGTTCCCTTTTCTCCACACCCTCTCCAGCAATTATTGTTTGTAGACTTTTTGATCATGGCCATTCTGACTGGTGTGAGGTGATATCTCATTATGGTTTTGATTTGCATTTCTCCAATAATGAGCTGTGTTGAGCATCTCTTCATGCATTTGTTGGCCATCTGTATGTCTTTGGAGAAACGTCTGTATAGGTCTTTTTCCCACTTTTTCATTGGGTTGTTTGTTTTTCTGGTATTGAGTTATACAAGCTGCTTATATATTTTGGAAATTAATCCTTTGTCAGTTGTTTCATTTGCTATTATTTTCTCCCATTCTGAAGGTTGTCTTTTCACCTTGCTTATAGTTTCCTTTGCTGTGCAAAAGCTTTTAAGTTTAATCAGTACTTTTTAACCACAAGGATACAATGGTGAACTGGGGAACACAGTGTTGAATAGCCAATCAGATCCCTGGAAGATGTCCTTGGAGAAGAAATACCCTGGCCCTCTCCTATGTCAATCAGGTCTCCTGATAGGAGAAATCATCTTGATCCAAAGCACTTTGTGGAGAAAAACATGCTACAGGAACCTATGCCATTGTATCTTGGGAAAGTGCCAAGAGAGATGCAGACTGTAGGGATCCTTTCCAATGATGCAGAAAATTTCATTTAAGGACTTGAAACATTTTTTAAAAATTAGTTCTCAGTGTCCTTGAGTGTAGACTTCTCATCTTTTATAAATCTTTTTCACTCTTTATCAGCAATCACTGAGAGACATCTGCAGATTACTTCCTGTGTTCGCTTCTGGAAATAATCCTGATTGTAGGAAAGGTGGACAGCAGGAACCCAAGTCCAGGCACAGAATGACTGACTCAGCCTCAGGTAGTTCTGCCTGATAACCAGGATCTGATCCTGGGTGTGAGGGCTGATAGTTGGTTTCTGATCTTATTCCACTGCAGCTGAGTCTCCACCTTTATAATTGCTGAGCAGAGAGACAATTCCTTTCCGACAGGGGTCCTGCTTTGTTCTCTGGCTCCTCTGTGCCAGTTTTCAGATTAGAATCCAGCTCCTGAAGCCCAGAATCTTGCTATCCAGTCCTCTCACTGTTATGTGCCAGCCTACTTACTCCGTTTATATAGTTCTTATGCTCAGATGACAATTTATGACAACTCTGATCTACTGTCAATACACTCACCTGTTACTGCCATGATGACTTCCTGAATGAAATAAAAAGTTTAACCCAACCAAACAGGTGCTCTCTCCTGATGCCAAAAAGTGGTCTCCCCCTATGCCACACAACTCCAGAAACTGGTTCTGTCCCCGTACCATAAAGTTTCATCTCCTTGAGGGTTGTAGACTTTCCAATTTCATGACACTCATAAAGTGATTGTTACTCAAACCCCCAAATGCATTTCATAAACTTTTCCCAAAGAGAGTGGAGCTAGGAAAACCATCTATAGGATGTATATGTTTTCTCATGGAGAAGTTAATATATTCTGATATTTGTTTTGAGGAAACAAAAAAGAATTCCTGTCCAAAACAGAATAGCCTGAGGAGGTAAATTTCATATTTTCTGTCTTTATGGATTAAGGTAATGAAAGTTCAGGAGGTGACTTTGTGCCGTGTGTCAGTCAGTGACAGAGCCAGGATGGAAAGCCAAACGTATGATGCTAAAATCCATATGCCTGTCAACTATACCAGCCACTCATCAGAATTCAGAACTGGAGATTCCAAGCCAGGACTCATGCCTAGCATTCCTTTAGATTTTCCACTTGGGGGACAGCAATGACAAGAGGAAACCAGAGCCACATCACTGAATTCCTCCTTCTGGGACTGACCAGTGACCCCAAACAGCAGGTGTGGCTCTTTGCCAGCTTTCTGGTAATGTACCTGGTCAATGTGGGAGGCAACTCAGTCATCATTGCAGCCATCCGAGGGGATGTCCGCCTCCATACCCCCATGTACTTCTTCCTCTCCAACCTATCTTTCGTGGACATCTGCTTTACAAACGTCATTGTGCCACAGATGCTGGCAAACACGCAGAGCAAGAGCAAGAAGGTCCCCTTCACCCAGTGCCTGACCCAGATGTATTTCTTTGTGGCCTGTGCAATCACTGACAGCTTCCTCCTGGGTGCCATGGCCTTGGACCGCTACGTGGCCATCTGCCACCCACTACATTACACCACCACCATGAACCCCAGACGCTGCTTCCAGCTCGTGACAGCATCCTGGCTGGTGTCCCACCTCCACTCCCTCACCCATACCATCCTTATGGCCCACCTCTCCTTCTGTGGGCCCAACGTCATCCACCACTTCTTCTGTGATGTCCAGCCTCTGCTGATGCTCTCCTGCTCTGACACCTCTGTCAATGAGCTTTTGGCCTTCACAGAGGGCTCCTTGGTGATCATGAGTCCCTTCATCTTCATTACTGTCTCTTATGTCTATATCACCCGTGCTGTTCTGAGAGTCCCTTCCGGGAGAGGCAGGTACAAGGTCTTCTCCACCTGTGGGCCCCATCTCATGGTTGTGGCATTATACTATGGGACTGCCATCTCAGTGTACATCCGCCCCTCATCCACCTACTCAGTGACAAAGGACCGGGTGGTCACTGTCATTTACACTGTGGTAATCCCCATGCTGAACCCTTTTATCTATAGCCTTAGGAACAGGGATATGAAGCAAGCCTTGAGAAAGCTGGCTAGGAGAAAAGAACAGAATAAGCATTGAAGACAGAATGGGAAGGTAGTCTGAAATTGCATAAATATCTCATCCCTCATCACACTTCTTCCCATCTATTCATTTACTTATATTGGTATAGAGTTACAGTTTCCTGCTTTGTCTAGTGAGTTATAAGCTATTACTTCTGTGCCTGTTGATGTTTCCACCATTCTCTGAGCACTTTCTTGCCTTCTATCACATCAAGATATTCCAGACTCATCTTGCACTTTCTCTGCTCCAGTCCTGAAGTCAGCCATTTCTCTAAAACACAGGTTTCCCAACATGGATGTCAGCTTCACTCTGTGAAGACTCTCATAGTGAGGTAGGGGATAAATGGACCCCAGGCTGAGCAGCTGAAATCTATCCCTTGTAGACAGATACTCAAAGATAAAGTTAATGGTGGGAGCAGCTCAGTTCCATTCAGTTGCTCAGTTGCATCCGACTCTTTGCTACCCCACGGACTGAAGCACACCAGGCTTCCTTGTCCATAACCAACTCCCAGAGCTTACTCAAACTCATGCCCATCAGGTCAGTGATGACATCCATACAACCATCTTATCTTCTGTCACCCCCTTCTCCTCCTGCCTTCAATCTTGCCCAGCATCAGGGCCTTTTCCAAGGAGTCAGTTTCTCACATCAGGTGGCCAAAGTATTGGAGCTTCAGCATCAGTCCTTCCAATGAATATTCAGGACTGATTTCTTTTAGGATCGACTGGTTGGATCTCCTTGCAGTCCAAGGGACTCTCAAGAGTCTCAAGAGGAAGGAGAAGCTGAATCCTGCTTTGATAAGAGATAAAGAGACCACACATTTCTCATTCTTGAGGTCAAGGAGACCTTCCAAATTACACATGTGCAGAAAGTTTCCTCAGGGGTCAGAGAAGGGAGGGGACACCAGATAAGAATATGTTTTGTAACGTCCCAGAAACCCTTGTGCTGGAATCCATCTTGGCTAAAAGATGCACATGCACAGAGAGGAGGGCCCTGAGTCAGACCAGACATGGACCCAGAGCCAGATACAGCAAGATGAGTGGCCAGAGGAGACTTGAAGAACTTCCCCCATATAAGTGATTTAAACCACCCCAAAGGCACAACACTCTCCGATCCCATCAGTGTGTCTATCCACAGCCACTTTTTTATCCTAATAAACACTACACTTGTTTCACTACTTTCCATCTCTTTGCTGAATTCCTTCCTCAATGCAGACAAAGAGCCAGGGCCCTGCTCCTATCTATTGATTCTAGTCCGTGGTGATATAGTGACTAAGATTCACCATCAAGGCCTTTCTGCTTCTCCCACTTCTTGATTATATGAAATAGACTTCAATCAGCCTCCATGACCTTCCTTGATTTCTAAGGAGCAGGTTCAAACAGTTGCTAATCAGGGAAGGGAAGGGATGCAGAGACAAGGGAGGAATAGTCAAGAGAAACAATAGTGCAGCCTTGGGGCAAGGTCCTGGTTCCCCACAAAGGGGTCTGCTGCTGCTAAGTCGCTTCAGTCGTGTCTGACTCTGTGCGACCCCATAGACGGCAGCCCACCAGGCTCCGCTGTCCCTGGGAGTCTCCAGGCAAGAACACTGGAGTGGGTTGCCATTTCCTTCTCCAGTGCATGAAAGTGAAAAGTGAAAGTGAAGTCACTGAGTTGTGTCCAACTCTCGATCCCATGGACTGCAGCCTACCAGGCTCCTCTGTCCATGGGATTTTCCAGGCAAGAGTACGGGAGTGGGGTGCCATTGCCTTCTCCAATAAAGGGGTATACATAAAAATTACTGCCAAATTCAGACTTAAATTGAAGAAAGTAGGGGAAACCACTAGACCATTCAGGTATGACCTAAATCAAATCCCTTATGACTATACAGTGGAAGTGAGAAATAGATTTCCAGGACTAGATCTGATAGATAGAGTGCCTGATGAACTATGGACGGAGGTTCGTGACATTATACAGGAGACAGGGATCAAGACCATCCCCATGGAAAAGAAATGCAAAAAAGCAAAATAGCTGTCTGAGGAGGTCTTACAAATAGCTGTGAAAAGAAAAGAAGTGAAAAGCAAAGGAGAAAAGGAAAGATATAAGCATCTGAATGCAGAGTTCCAAAGAATAGCAAGAAGAGATAAGAAAGCCTTCCTCAGTGATCAATGCAAAGAAGTAGAGGAAAAGAACAGAATGGGAAAGACTAGAGATCTCTTCAAGAAAATTAGAGATACCAAGGGAACATTTCATGCAAAGATGGGCACAATAAAGGACAGAAATGGTATGGACCTAACAGAAGCAGAAGATATCAAGAAGAGCTGGCAAGAATACACAGAAGAACTGTACAAAAAGATCTTCACAACCCGGATAATCACGATGGTATGATCACTCATCTAGAGCCAGACATCCTGGAATGTGAAGTCAAGTGAGTCTTAGAAAGCATCACTACGAACAAAGCGAGTGGAGGTGATGGAATTCCAGTTGAGCTCTTTCAAATCCTGAAAGATGATGCTGTGAAAGTGCTACACTCAATATGCCAGCAAATTTGGAAATCTCAGAAGTGGCTACAGGACTGGAAAAGGTCAGTTTTCATTCCAATCCCAAAGAAAGGCAATGCCAAAGAATGCTCAAACTACCGCACAATTGCACTCATCTCACATGCTAGTAAAGTAATGCTCAAAATAGTTCGGTGTCGAGTACAGAGACCAGATTCTGCTTCAGAAAAGTGAAGTTTCTCAGTCACTTCTGACTCTTTGTGACTCCATGGACTGTAGCCTACCAGGCTTCTCCATCCATGGGATTTTCCAGGCAAGAGTATTGGAGTGGGTTGCAATTTCCTTCTCCAGGGGATCTTCCCAACCCAGGGATCAAACCCGGGTCTCCCACATTGTAGACAGACACTTTACCCTCTGAGCCACCAGGGAAGCCCCTGCTTCTTCTGGGAAACCTCTGCTTCAGAAGCAAGAGATTAGTGTGAGAAGAGGATAGGGCCAGAAATTAAGAAATACAGGTGGTCTCTGGGAACTGAAAAAGGCAAGGAAACAAATTCTCCTCAGAAGATTCCAGAAGGAATGCAGCCTTACTCTAAATTTAGACTTCTGACTTTCAGAAGTACCTTTGTGTCACTTTAAACCACTAATTTGTTAGAACAGTGTCAGGAACAGTAATATAGTAGTCAAGAGCCTGAGCTCTGGCTAAAAAGCTCTGTGTTTGAATCTTAGCTCTACCATTGACCAGCACTTTGATCTAAGGAATGTCACTTCATATCTCTGAACTTCAGTCTCTTCACAAGTAACATAGGTAAAATATGCAAATGAAATGATTGATTCAGGCAAGGGTCTTTTACCTAAAACTAAGCGCGGGCAGCTGCGACTGGCGCACTAAGCGCAGCCAAGAGGAGCTACGGCCAAGGTCAGGTGCAGAAGCCAGGAGGACCCCATGCCCGAAGGGTGGCGGCCAAGAGGAGTTACCCCACGTCCGAGATCAGGGGCAGCGGCCAACAGTGCCAGGCTGTGACGGCGCAGGAACGGCCAAGAGGAGCAACCCCGCGCCCGAGGCCAGGGGCGGCAACAGGGAGGAGCAACCCCAAGTCCAAGGAGTGGTGGCTGCACAGGCACAGGAGGGCCTAGAAGAGCTATACCACTTTGAAGGTCAGGAAGGGCGGCAGTGAGGAAATACACCTCATCCAAGGTAAGGAGATACGCCTCATCCAAGGTAAGGAGCAGCAGCTGCACTTTGCTGGAGCAGCCATGAAGAGATACCCCACGCCCAAGGTGAGAGAAACCCAAGTAAGATGGTAGATGTTGCAAGAGGGCATCAGAGGGCAGACACATTAAACCATACTCACAGAAAACTAGTCAATCTAATCACACTAGGACCACAGCCCTGTCTAACTCAGTGAAACTAAGCCATGCCTGCAGGGCAAACCAAGATGGGTGGGTCATGGTGGAGAGGTCTGACAGAATGTGGTCCACTGGAGAAGGGAATGGCAAACCACTTCACTATCCTTGCCTTGAGAACCCCATGAACAGTATGAAAAGGCAAAATGATAGGATACCAAAAGAGGAACTCCCCAGGTCAGTAGGTGCCCAATATGCTACTGGAGATCAGTGGAGAAATAACTCCAGAAAGAATGAAGGGATGGAGCCAAAGAAAAAACAGTACCCAGCTGTGGATGTGACTGGTGATAGAAGCAAGATCCGATGCTGTAAAGAGCAATATTGCATAGGAACCTGGAATGTCAGGTCCATGAATGAAGGCAAATTGGAAGTGGTCAAACAAGAGATGGCAAGAGTGAACGTCGACATTCTAGAAATCAGCGAACTAAAATGGACTGGAATGGGTGAATTTAACTCAGATGACCATTATAGCTACTACTGCGGGCAGGAATCCCTCAGAAGAAATGGAGTAGCCATCATGGTCAACATGAGTCCAAAATGCAGTACTTGGATGCAATCTCAAAAACGACAGAATGATCTCTGTTCGTCTCCAAGGCAAACCATTCAATATCACAGTTATCCAAGTCTATGCCCCAACCAGTAACGCTGAAGAAGCTGAAGTTGAACGGTTCTATGAAGACCTATAAGAC
This sequence comes from Ovis aries, assembly GCF_016772045.2. Classification (NCBI taxonomy): domain Eukaryota; kingdom Metazoa; phylum Chordata; class Mammalia; order Artiodactyla; family Bovidae; genus Ovis; species Ovis aries. The sequence goes on along the minus strand of NC_056056.1, from coordinate 12,979,929 downwards.
CTTATAGAACTAACACCCAAAAAGATGTCCTTTTCATTATAGGGGACTGGAATGCAAAAGTAGGAAGTCAAGAAACACCTGGAGTAACAGGCAAATTTTGCCTTGGAATGCAGAAAGAAGCAGGGCAAAGACTAATAGAGTTTTGCCAAGAAAATGCACTGGTCAAAGCAAACACCCTCTTCCAACAACACAAGAGAAGACTCTACACATGGACATCACCAGATGGTCAACACCAGAATCAGATTGATTATATTCTTTGCAGCCAAAGATGGAGAAGCTCGATACAGTCAACATAAACAAGACCAGGAGCTGACTGTGGCTCAGATCATGAACTCCTTATTACCAAATTCAGACTTAAATTGAAGAAAGTAGGGAAAACTGCTAGACCATTCAGGTATGACCTAAATCAAATCCCTTATGCCCTTATGACTATACAGTGGAAGTGAGAAATAGATTTAAGGGCCTAGATCTGATAGATAGAGTGCCTGATGAACTATGGACGGAGGTTCGTGACATTGTACAGGAGACAGGGATCAAGACCATCCCCATGGGAAAGAAATGCAAAAAAGCAAAATGGCTGTCTGGGAGGCCTTACAAATAGCTGTGAAAAGGAGAGAGGCAAAAAGCAAAGGAGAAAAGGAAAGACATAAGCACCTGAATGCAGAGTTCCAAAGAATAGCAAGAAGAGATAAAGCCTTCTCCAGCGATCAATGCAAAGAAATAGAGGAAAAGAACAGAATGGGAAAGACTAGAGATCTCTTCAAGAAAATTAGAGATACCAGGGAACATTTCGTGCAAAGATTGGCTCAAAAGGACAGAAATGGTATGACCTACCAGAAGCAGAAGATATTAAGAAGAGGTGGCAAGAATACATGGAAGAACTGTACAAAAAGATCTTCACCACCCGGATAATCACGATGGTGTGATCACTCATCTAGAGCCAGACATCTTGGAATGTGAAGTCAAGTGGGCCTTTGAAAACATCACTATGAACAAAGCTAGTGGAGATGATAGAATGCCAGTTGCATATTTCAAATCCTGAAAGATAATGCTGTGAAAGTGCTACACTCAATATGCCAGCAAATTTGGAAAACTAAGCAGTGGCCACGGGACTGGAAAAGATCAGTTTCATTCCAATCCCAAAGAAGGCAATGCCAAAGAATGCTCAAACTACTGCACAGTTGCACTCATCACACATGCTAGTAAAGTGATGCTCAAAATTCTCCAAGCCAGGCTTCACCAATACAGGAACCATGAACTTCTTGATGTCCAAGCTGGTTTTAGAAAAGGTAGAGGAACCAGAGATCAAATTGCCAACATCCGCTGGATCATGAAAAAAGCAAGAGAGTTCCAGACAAACATCTATTTCTGCTTTGTTGACTATGCCAAAGCCTTTGACTGTGTGGATCACAAGAAACTGTGGAAAATTCTGAGAGAGATGGGAATACCAGACCACCTGACCTGCCTCTTGAGAAATCTGTATGCAGGTCAGGAAGCAAGAGTTAGAACTGGACATGGAACAACAGACTGGTTCCAAATAGGAAAAGGAGTACGTCAAGGCTGTATATTGTCACCCTGCTTATTTAACTTATATGCAGAGTACATCATAAGAAACGCTGGACTGGAAGAAACACAAGCTGGAATCAAGATTGCCAGGAAAAATATCAATAACCTCAGATATGCAGATGACACTACCCTTATAGCAGAGAGTGAGTTCAGTTCAGTTCAGTCGCTCAGTCGTGTCCGACTCTTTGCGACCCCATGAATCGCAGCACGCCAGGTCTCCCTGTTCATCACAATCTCGCGGAGTTCACTCAGACTCACGTCCATCGAGTCAGTGATGCCATCCAGCCATCTCACCATCTGTTGTCCCCTTCTCCTCCTGCCCCCAATCTCTCCCAGCATCAGAGTCTTTTCCAATGAGTCAATTCTTCACATGAGGTGGCCAAAGTACTGGAGTTTCAGCTTTAGCATCATTCCTTCCAAAGAAATCCCAGGGCTGATCTCCTTCAGAATGGACTGGTTGGATCTCCTTGCAGTCCAAGGGACTCTCAAGAGTCTTCTCCAACACCACAGTTCAAAATCATCAATTCTTCAGTGCTCAGCCTTCTTCACAGTCCAACTGTCACATCCATGCATGACCACAGGAAAAACCATAGCCTTGACTAGACGGACCTTAGTCGGCAAAGTAATGTCTCTGCTTTTGAATATACTATCTATGTTGGTCATAACTTTTCTTCCAAGGAGTAAGAGTCTTTTAATTTCATGGCTGCAGTCACCATCTGCAGTGATTTTGGAGCCCCAAAAAATAAAGTCTGCCACTGTTTCCACTGTTTCCCCATCTACTTCCCATGAAGTGATGGGACGGGATGCCATGATCTTTGTTTTCTGATGTTGAGCTTAAGCCAACGTTTTTGCTCTCCTCTTTCACTTTCATCAAGAGGCTTTTAGCTCCTCTTCACTTTTTGCCATAAGGGTGGTGTCATCTGCATATCTGAGGTTATTGATATTTCTCTTGGCAATCTTGATTCCAGCTTGTGTTTCTTCCAGTCCAGCATTTCTCATGATGTACTCTGCATAGAACTTAAATAAGCAGGGTGACAATACACAGCCTTGATGCACTCCTTTTCCTATTTGGAACCAGTCTGTTGTTCCATGTCCAGTTCTAACTCTTGCTTCCTTACCTGCATACAGATTTCTCAAGAGGCAGGTCAGGTGGTCTGGTATTCCCATCTCTTTCAGAATTTTCCACAGTTTCTTGTGATCCACACAGTCAAAGGCTTTGGCATAGTCAATAAAGCAGAAATAGATGTTTGTCTGGAACTCTCTTGCTTTTTCCATGATCCAGCAGATGTTGGCAATTTGATTTCTGAGTTCCTCTGCCTTTTCTAAAACCAGCTTGAACATCAGGCAGTTCATGGTTCCTGTATTGGTGAAGCCTGGCTTGGAGAATTTTGAGCATTACTTTACTAGCATGTGAGATGAGTGCAATTGTGTGGTAGTTTGAGCATTCTTTGGCATTGTCTTTCTTTGGATTGGAATGAAACTGATCTTTTCCAGTCCTGTGGCCACTGCTGAGTTTTCCAAATTTGCTGGCATATTGAGTGCAGCACTTTCACAGCATCATTTTTCAGGATTTGAAACAGCTCAACTGGAATTCTGTCACCTCCACTAGCTTTGTTCATAGTGATGCTTTCAAAGGCCTACTTGACTTCAATTTCCAAGATGCCTGGCTCTAGGTTAGTGATCACATCATCATGATTATCTTGGTCGTGAAGATCTTTTTTGTACAGTTCTTCTGTGTATTCTTGCCACCTCTTCTTAATATCTTCTGCTTCTGTTAGGTCCATACCATTTCTGTCCTTTATCGAGCTCATCTTTGCATGAAATGTTCCCTTGGTATCTCTAATTTTCTTGAAGAGATCTCTAGTCTTTCCCATTCTGTTCTTTTCCTCTATTTCTTTGCATTGATCGCTGAAGAAGGCTTTCTTATCTCTTCTTGCTATTCTTTGGAACTCTGCACTCAGATGCTTATATCTTTCCTTTTCTCCTTTGCTTTTCGCCTCTCTCCTTTTCACAGCTATTTGTAAGGCCTCCCAGACAGCCATTTTGATTTTTGCATTTCTTTCCCATGGGGATGGTCTTGATCCCTGTCTCCTGTACAATGTCACGAACCTCCGTCCATAGTTCATCAGGCACTCTATCTATCCGATCTAGGCCCTTAAATCTATTTCTCACTTCCACTGTATAGTCATAAGGGATTTGATTTAGGTCATACCTGAATGGTCTAGTGGTTTTCCCTACTTTCTTCAATTTAAGTCTGAATTTGGTAATAAGGAGTTCATGATCTGAGCCACAGTCAGCTCCTGGTCTTGTTTTTGTTGACTGTATCGAGCTTCTCCATCTTCGGCTGCAAAGAATATAATCAATCTGATTTTGGTGTTGACCATCTGGTGATGTCCATGTGTAGAGTCTTCTCTTGTGTTGTTGGAAGAGGGTGTTTGCTTTGACCAGTGCATTTTCTTGGCAAAACAGTATTAGTCTTTGCCCTGCTTCTTTCTGCATTCCAAGGCAAAATTTGCCTGTTACTCCAGGTGTTTCTTGACTTCCTACTTTTGCATTCCAGTCCCCTATAATGAAAAGGACATCTTTTTTGGGTGTTAGTTCTATACGGTCTTGTAGGTCTTCATAGAACCGTTCAACTTCAGCTTCTTCAGCGTTACTGGTTAGGGCATAGACTTGGATAACTGTGATATTGAATGGTTTGCCTTGGAGATGAACAGAGATCATTCTGTCGTTTTTGAGATTGCATCCAAGTACTGCATTTTGGACTCTTGTTGACCATGATGGCTACTCCATTTCTTCTGAGGGATTCCTGCCCACAGTAGTAGATATACTACTGTTCTACCTGAACAGTATGAAAAGGCAGAGAGTGAAGAGGAACTAAAAAGCCTCTTGATGAAAGTGAAAGAGGAGAGCAAAAAAAGTTGGCTTAAAGATCAACATTCAGAAAACGAAGATCATGGCATCTGGTCCCATCACTTCATGGGAAATAGATGGGGAATAGTGGAAACAGTGTCAGACTTTATCTTTTTGGGCTCCAAAGTCACTGCAGATTGTGACTCCAGCCATGAAATTAAAAGACGCTTACTCCTTGGAAGAAAAGTTATGACCAACCTAGATAGCATATTCAAAAGCAGTGACATTACTTTGCCAACAAAGGTCCGTCTAGTCAAGGCTATGTTTTTTCCAGTAGTCATGTATGGATGTGAGAGTTGGACCGTGAAGAAGGCTGAGCACCGAAGAACTGATGGTTTTGAACTGTGGTGTTGGAGAAGACTCTTGAGAGTCCCTTGGACTGCAAGGAGATCCAACCAGTCCATTCTGAAGGAGATCAGCCCTGGGATTTCTTTGGAAGGAATGATGCTAAAGCTGAAACTCCAGTACTTTGGCCACCTCATGTGAAGAGTTGACTCATTGGAAAAGACTCTGATGCTGGGAGAGATTGGGGGCAGGAGGAGAAGGGGACGACAGATGGTGAGATGGCTGGATGGCCTCACTGACTCAATAGATGTGAATCTGAGTGAACTCCAGGAGTTGGTGATGGACAGGGAGGCCTGGCATGCTGTGATTCATGTGGTCGCACAGAGTCAGACACTACTGAGCGACTGAACTGAACTGAAGATATAATCATTTGGTAGAAAGGTGTTAGGGAAAAAAAATGGATAGTCACACAGTTTCAAATACCCACCATTGCTGCTGCTGCTGCTAAGTTGCTTCAGTCGTGTCCGACCCTCTGTGACCCCATAGACAGCAGCCCACCAGGTTCCCCCATCCCTGGGATTCTCCAGGCAAGAACACTGGAGTGGGTTGCCATTTCCTTCTCCAATGCACGAATGTGAAAAGTGAAAGTGAAGTCGCTCAGTCATGTCCGACTCTTAACGACCCCATGGACTGCAGCCTACCAAGCTCCTCTGTCCATGGGATTTTCTAGGCAAGAGTACTGGGGTGGGTTGCCATTGCCTTCTCCAATATCTGCCATTGACTTCTTACTAATTATAAAAGAGAAACTTTGCATCTACATTGAAATATCTGCTGGTCTACCTTAACAAAGTAATCAAACTTGCTTGAACAATAGTGGACCTGACCCTCTGTCCCTATGGATACAATGGAACCAGAGGTACACAATATCTCCCTTGTATTCTGATTGAATGTTAAATATAAATCTAATCATGTGCAAACAATTAGATAATGTTAAACATTCAGCAAAGCAACTGACCTGGACTCTGCAATGTCAGGAAAAGTGAACAAACCAAAAATAGAAAATGTAGGAGGGGGCATGTTTTCCCATTATTAAAAGAGACAAAAGAAATAAAACCATCAAATGCAACACATTTACCTTGATTGGGGACTAGATTGAAAAAATTGGACCTCAGGTTGGATATCATGTAGGATCTGTGTTTATTTTCTCTTATACAATTATTATTATGGGGTTTTGTGGAAGATGCCTGCTGAAGTATTTAAAGGCGAAGGGCATGTTTTCTTCAACTTCCTTTCAGATAGTTCACCAAAAAATAAATAGTAGAAATTTATAGAAAGGGATAAAACAAGTGTGGGCAAAATGTTAACAATCTGTGGGCCTACGTGAAGGATAGATAAGAGTTCATTGCAATCTTCTCTCCATTTTTATGTGAATTTGAAATTTTGCAACCTAAAACTTTGGAAGGAAAAGTATAAGTTAGATCATGCTCTTCCACTGCTAAAACCTGTGCAATGACCCAAGGCTTCCTACTGCACTCAGAGAAATAGCCAAAGCCTTGTCACAGCCACCAGATCCTATGTGATCTGGCCCCTAGCTTTCTGCCGTCACATATTGTTGTTTGCTCTCTAATGTACTCCTGCATGGAAACACTGATCTCTGGTGTTCATTAAATAAACATGGATTGCTCCTACCTCAGGATCTTTGAATTGACCATTTTCACTGTCTGAAATGCTTTCCCTCAGACACTTGGACATAGCTACACTTCTGTTTCTCTCCATGTTCAGGCTTTAATGAAATGACACTCAAAACCCATGACCTTTTCATCTTGAGTACACAAATAGCCCACATTTCCCAGCTTTTCTTATAGTTAAGTGTGGTCATGTAACTGAGCTCTAGTCAAAAGAATGTGGATGGAAAGGATACACACCACTTTTCAGCCTGATCCATTCAAGTCTCCTCACCTGCAACCCTCTCTCTTAACCCAACTACTAGCTGAAGAGATGCCCCTGAGGAAATAGAGGGGGTAGAGCTGCAAGAAAGAGGAATCCTGGGACCCTGAAGGACTGCATGGAAGTCACATTCACATTGGACTTTGTATCAACAAGAAGTAAACTTTTATTGTGGAAATAAAAAATAAATAGGTGTAATTCCCTGATGGCTCAGTAGTAAAGAATTTGCCTGCCAATGCAGGAGACCCAGGTTCAATCCCTGGGTCAGGTAGATCCCCTGGAGAAGGAAATGGAAACCCACTGCAGTATTCTTGCCTGGGAAATCTCATGGACAGAGAAGCCTCGTGGGCTACAATCCGTGGGGTTGCAAAAGGGCTGCACATGACTTAAACACAAAAATAAATAAATAAATAATAGTACATCCCTCAGTGTGCTATTGTAGAGACTGAAAGCAATGATGACTAGAGAGCAATCAGCACAAAACCTCAGAATGTACTCAATGCATATTATGTGTGGTAGTGAAAGATAAGTGTATGAAATTATGAGAAAATAATATCTGATAAGCATTAAAAGTCCCTCAATTGGTAATGTCTTAATTGTTAAGAATTATGCAAAGTTGGCCAAAGAGTACTAAGTTTCAGTTAACAAAGTGAACTCACTCAGTCGTGTCTGATTCTTTGCAATCCTGTGGACTATAGCCTACCAGTCTCCTCCATCCATGGGATTCTCCAGGCAAGAATACTGGAGTGGGTTATTTCTTTCTCCAGGGGATCTTCCTGACCCAGGGATGGAACCTGGGTCTCCTGCATTGCAGGCAGATGCTTTACCCTCTGAGTCACCAGGGAAGCCCAAGTTTCAGTTATGTCAACAAATAAATTACTGACATCTAATGTAGAGCATGGTGACTAAAGTTAATGATACTGTCTTGCATACTTGAAATCTGCTAAGAAGGTAAATCTTAAGTGTTCTCACCACACACACATACACATAAACACACACAGACAAAAAAAGTAATTATATGGGGTGATGAATGTTAATTAGCTTGATTGTGGTGATCATTTCACAACATACACATATATCACAACATCAAATAGTACGACTTAAATATACAGTTTGTATTTGTCAAGTATAACTCAATAAAGCTAAAATAAAAATGTGCATCTTAGATCAGTCTCCTAAGGCAATAGAAATAAAAGCAAGAATAAACAAATGAGACCTAATCAAACTTAAAGCCTTCTCACAGAGTGTTCTGTGTGCTAAGTCAGCTTCAGTCGTGTCTGACTATGTGACCTTATGGACCGTAGCCCACCAGGCTCCTCTGTCCATGGAAGTCTCCAGGCAAGAATACTGGAGTGGGCTGCCATTTCCTTCTCCAGGGGATCTTCCTGACCCAGGGATCAAACCAGCATCTCTTATGTCTCCTGCTTTGGCAGGCATATTCTTTACCACTAGCACCACCCGGGAGGCCCTCTCACAGAAATTAAGTCCTCGTCAGTCTCATCTTTGGCATTTTCTCCCAGTTACTTCGGCATTTTCTCCCAGCTGCCATAAACAAAACGAAAGACAACCTATGGACTGGGAGAAAATGCCAATGATGTGACTGACAAGGGCTTAATTTCCAAAATATACAAACATTTCATACAACTCAACAATAGCTACAACAACAAAAGACAACTCAATAAGAAAATGGGCAGAATTCCTAAACAGACCTTTCTTCAATGAAGACATATAGATGGCCAACACATATAGACACATGAAAAGATGCTCAATGTCACTAATTACTAGAGAAATGCAAATCAAAACTATAATGAGATACCACTTCACAACAGTGAAATGGAGTCATCACAGATATTCGCAGGTGTAGTTTCTGCATAACAAAGTAGAGGAAGTGTGGAATTTAGGAGCAAGACACGCTTGAATTTGAACTTAGCTGCAGTACTTCCAAACTATATGACTTTGGGCAAGTTATCTGGTGAGACTGAGTCTCATTTCCCTCATTTGTTAAAACAAGGGTACTCACCCGTGGTGGATTCATGTCAATGTAGGGCAAAACCAACACAGTATTATAAAGTAAAGTAAAGTAAAAATAAAAAGTTTAATAAATAAATAAATAACGTTTTTTTCCCCCGTGTAAAAAAATAAATAGATAAATAAATAAATAAAGCAAGGGTACTGCACTTGAAGAGCTGTATATAAAATGCCACATAATTGTTTAATATGTGGTTATTACTATGTGAACAGATTCTCATTCTTGCACTTATGTAATTCTCCAGTCCACACTCTCTGGTACACAAGTACTAAAAAACCCATGTTATAAATAACAAACCTAAAATTCAGAGAGGCTAAGAGTTTGCCCCAAATCACAACTAATTAGCTAATGAGAGCCCAGGAATCTGCACCCTCAAGATCCTTTCCACGGGACCACACATCATTCCTCCATCCCAGGGACGGCCCCAGGTCCAAGCCTTCTCTAGTTATCTACCTCCACACCCTTCTAAATCATAATAATAAGCCATTAATTATCAAAGACTTGAAGAAACTTGTCACCCCAGAATCCTGAGTTTCCATAGTCTTTACTCTTCTCCCAAGCCTTCCTTCTTAATGAGCTCCCTGGGGGTGGTAGATTGGTAGATGGAATGACTGTGTGTCTCCTTGGGGTGAAGTTATGTAGAGGACAATCACCTCCTTTTGGGTCCCCACTCTTACTCATCATTGGAGTATATCTTCAGAGGCCAGTGATGGTAGCTAAGGAGGGGAGATAGCCTTGGGTCCCAGATGCCTGGGGCTACACTGAAAGATTACTTCTCTAAATGGAGAGAGAGGTATCTGAGATGACAACCACACTCACAACAACTCTCAGGGTCTAGTGAGTCCCATCAGCTCCTGCATAAAGCCTGGAAATTTTCTTTCCTCACTTGATATGGGAGCTCTACTGACCTCCCCACCTCCGTCTTCCTCCCCTAATCACCAAGGCCAATGAGACTGAAGAGAAAATGCCTGGACTCATTAACAGCCACCCCGAAGATCATCATCCCTTTTCTGAGTAAGTAGCCATTATATTCAACCTCGTCACTATGCCTAAATCCTACTAATTCTCATGTATTAGAAACTGAGAGATCATCTTGCAAAATACCCTCTTTCTACAAGGACATAATATGAGGCTCAGCATGGCTGAGACTACAAACCAGGTCCAGTGGTCTCCACACTTCTCTATTTCTCCTTCCCCATTTATATAAACACAAGAAGGATTTGTTCTTGGCGGGTAAGACCCCAAGGAAAGAAGCTCTGTACTTAAGGTGGCTTAGATGTAACTGCCCTGATGCTGTCAGGTAGAACCCAGCTACTGTTGGCCCAGCCTAGCCCCTGGTTGTCCCCAACACCAGGGCTGCTGAGGTCAAGACTGCAGATGCTATGGCCTCTGAGCATCTTCAGAATAGCACGGGCCATAAGTTGACCCATGAGACTAGTAAGGGGATATTGAGCAGTGTAGTGTAGCAGTGTTAGTCGCTCAGTCGTGTCCGACTTTGTGACCCCACGAACTGTAGCCCACCAGGCTCCTCTGTCCATGGGATTCTCCAGGCAAGAATACTGGAGTGGATTGCCATTCCCTTCTCCAGAGGATCTTCCTGACCCAAGGCTTGAACCCAGGATTGAGGTATTGGGTGAATCACTCCTTTCTGAGCCTCAAGTTCTCCTTACATAAAGCGAGTATGTTGTTTTCAAATACGTCTTCCTAATATTTCTTGAAGCAATGCAGCGAATAAAACACTAGATAAAAGAATTTCTCCAATAAAAGAGGAAGACACCTAGAGTCTCTCCCATTCAGAATTCTGTTCAGCTTCTCAGCCCCTCCTGGTGTGGCCTCTGAGTCTCCCAAGAAAGCACAGTTCAGAAACCTATGAATTGCATAACTTCTTAAGATCATTTTCATCAGCAGCAACCTAAAATTTTACGAATATCCCCCAGAAATTTACAGTCTAAAAGGAAATACTTGGCCATCACATAGAGAGCTTCAGCCATGCCAACCAGTAGTTCAAAAAGGTGACTACAGACGGTGGAATGATGCCGAGTCCTACTGGGTAAGGTTTGGAAGAGACTGGGGAGAATTTCACCCAGAGAATAAGCCTGGGGACATGTTGCTATTTTCAAACATCAGAATGGCTATAGTGGTTCTTCTGAGCCCCTTTGTGGGCATGCAGTGAAAATGCGCCGAGTGAATTATGAATCGGTGAAGCAAACCAGGAAGGAAAAGCATAGCTAACATCACTAGCAAAGAGTAAAGTCAGCTAACAGAGGATGCTGGTACTGCCAGGCTTAGTAGAATCCTTGGCTCCAGCATTTCAATCCAAGACATAGATGTAATCCAGTTTTGTTTACAAAGGATCAAGGGACACAGTTTAGGAGGCAGTGGGCACTGTTTACTGGCAATGCTGCAGTTGGATAACCTGGCGTCTGTGTTCCTGATGGGTTCATGCTCCAAGAAGTAGAAGGAAGAGAAGTCCCCTGACTTCAAGTTAAGACTTGATACAGTATTCTTTTCCTATGATACAGTATTCATAGAGCTCAGATGCAAAAGTGTAAATTAACCACACACCTCAGCTCATATTGCCAACACTGGGCCCCTTTCTTATTTTATTTGCTTCCTCAATCACACATGAATTTACATACCAATGCCCCACTCCTCCTGCCCTCATCCATGGTGACATGCTTAATGTTTAACTTTGTGTATAGACAGACTTTCTGATTTGTTGCATTTTTAAATATTTTAAGCTATATCATGTGATATTTTTATATACATTATGAAATGACTATCACAGTGTTGCCTTTTTAATGTATATAAACCATTTTGTGTTATAGATCTCATTTATTGTCTTACTTTTTCACTCAGATTATGTTTTCAAAATATACCAGTGTTGCTATCAATACTTCTCATCAGTTGCTTCTCAACAGCTGCATTGGGGACTTCTTTAGTGGTACAGTGGTTAAGACTTCATCTTTCAATGCAGAGGACACAGGTTCGACCCCTGATGGGGGAACTAAGATCCCACATGCCCCGTGGCCTGGCCAATAAATAAAATTAAATAAACAGGTGCATTGTACCCCTCAGTACTCTTCTGTCACATTTGCCATCCCAGTGATGGACACCCAGATTGCCATGAGCTCCCCTTGACCGTTAATGAGTGTACAAGAATATCTTCATCCATAAGCTTTTATCTGCCTGGATGGAAATTTCTCTGGGATATCCATGCAGGAGCAGGATTACTGTATCATGAAATGTTCTTGAAACTTTGGTATAATTTACCTTAAAACCATTTGGGGCTGAGGTTTTTTGAGAGGAAAATGGTTTTGATTACCGTTTCTACTTTTTCAATGAATTAATACCCTGTTTCCCTGGAAAAACCAATTTAGTCCTAGGTATGCACCCTGTTGTTCTTTCCTCACCTCCTTAGCACTTACCTGCCTTCCAATGACCACTTCAATCTCCTCCCCCTAAACACACTAGCCCCCTTACCTTCTGCCTGGCTCCCTCTAGACTGCATCCACTATTTTTTAGCTGTACCCACTTTGGTACAGAATACTAGAAAGAAATATTAAGAGTAGTATAAATAACATTTGCATAGAACCTTGTAGATTTCACTCAGTCATGTCAGACTCTTTGCAACCCCATGGACTATAGTCCACTGGGCTCCTCTGCCCATGGGACTTGAGTGTAGATCTCAAACACTTTTCCAATATGCCATCTTTTTTTATAACAATATATTCCTTTTTATTATGGTAAGATATATGTAGCATAAAATGGCCATTTTAACCATTTTTAAGTGTGCAATTTAGCGGTATTCAGTACATTCATAATGTTGTACAACCTCACCACTATCAAATATGCCATCTTATTTGAACTGAATAATAAACTTCAAGAAATTATATTTATTTTTCCCATTTTTTGGGTGAGAAGATAGATGGAAGCATATAAATATTTCCAGGAGAAGTAAAAAGTATCTGAACCAGAAGTGAAGTGAAGTGAAGTCACTCAGTCATGTCCGACTCTTTGCGACTCCATGGACTGTAGCCTACCAGGCTCCTCCCTCCATGGGATTCTCCAGGCAAGAGTACTGGAGTGGGTTGCCATTTCCTTCTCCAGGGGATCTTCCCAACCCCGGGATCAAACCCAGGTCCCCCGTATTCCAGGCAGATGCTTTAACCTCTGACCCACCAGCCTAGACATCTGAACCAGAACCAATTCCCAAATTACCAAATTTTCCCATCGACTCTCCTGATCCCTGGAGACTAGTCTCCAAGTTGCTAGTGTAAAACCCACAATCTTGCAAGGGGTGATCAGAGGTGATGTATCTGGTTCAACCTGTCAGGATTCATTATGCAGCTACAATTAGCCAAGTCCTATGCAAGTCACTTAAAACAATGGGGAGTGAAACAGACTTGGTAGTGAGTGAACCCTGCCTTGGTAGTGCTTTCATCATAAAACTCTCCAGGTGGTATCCATGTCCTAGTGGTCCCTTTCAATTTGAACCAAGCACTAAGCATCTCAGAGAGAAATGAAATGCTTCAGAAAACAATGCTACTGTATGCACCTACATGTTGGAGTATTAAAGGAGAAATTAAAAGTCTGAGTTCTCCTAAGCAGGGCAGTGACTTTTATTCAAGATCACTAAGCATCAAAAATGTATCATTACTTTACAATATCGTATTGGTTTTGCCATACATCAACATGAATCCGCCACAGGTGTACACGTGTTCCCCATCCTGAACCCCCCTCCCTCCTCCCTCCCCGTACCATCCCTCTGAGTCGTCTCAGTGCACCAGCCCCAAGCATCCAGTATCATGCATCAAACCTGGACTGGTGAAATTAAAATAAATAAATTTATTTTTTTAAACGTATCATTAGTACTTCTGTTTGCTTTTGACCCTTCAAAAGGATCAGAAAGATTCTGAGGACACAAGGCACACAGGACGTGCCATGCATGCACACTAAATCACCTCAGTCGTGTCCGACTCTTGGTGGCCCCACGGACTGTAGTCGGTCAGGCTCCTCTGGCTATGGGGATTCTCCAGGCAAGAATACTGGAGTGGGTTGCCACGCCCTCCTCCAGGGGATTTTCCCAATCCAAAGATCAAACCAATGCCTCTTACATCTCCTGCATTGACGGGCAGGTTCCTTACCACTAGCACCACCTGGGAAGCCCACAGGATGTGGACTTCCTCTAATTCAAAATCTGCATCTCTAACTCTACCCTCCCTTTTTCTGGGAGTATTTGAGCACCACTTGTAGGCTTTCCGTTCTGCTGTTTTCTCTGAAGATAATCCTGTCCCTAGGAAGGGTGGACACAGGGAGTGCATGCTCTGTAACTCAGTGGTCCCAGTATCGATCCAGATGGCTGCTGGCTGCTTCAAACACTATGTCCCAATCAGTTCTGGTCTTGCTCCCTTTTAACTGAGTTCCAACCTGGTAGATAGACAACTAGGGCATCGATTCCTGCCAGACTGGAGCCTTGGCTCAGTGTCCCCTGTTCTTGTTTTCGGGGGACAGAAACAACCTATTCCTGAGGCTCAGCACCTTCCTAATCAGGTCACTGTTTTTTTGCCAGAATGCTGCATCTCCTCACATTTCCGTGGCCCACACTACCACCCTTCGGATGCTTCTTGCCTATAAGAGCACTTGCCTCTTAGTTCCTCTATTTCTTCTTTGACGTCCATCCACCTGCCTAAATCACCAGATTCAATGTTAGTTAAATAGGCTCCCTCTGCCAGAAACATTTCTCCAATTTGCCATTCACCCTCGACAGATCCCCACGCTGATGAAACTGGGTGTCCATCACCAGAATCATCTGGCCAGGAAGCAGCTGAAGATTAGCATACTGATTAATAACTGAGGGCAGACATAGCAAAATGATATCTTAGAAACAGCTTTGGAAATCAAGCAAACTGATCCTTTCTGAACACTTTTTTTAGACCTTTACCATTTACCCAAAGAAGATAGATATTACAAGTTTTATCTTTTGGACAAGGAACAGGAATTGAAGCATCCTATTCAAGACAAGTCAGACACAAAGTTGGAATTGAAATCAAGGTGTGTCAAGACCAACCATATAAAGTTATATCATATATGGTGGTCTACATGAATGACTCCCTTCATGGGGTGCACAAGCTGGGATAAATTATGCAACATCTCCTCTACCAGACTGAAGACCCCAAGCCACACAACACACACCTAATATTCTTTTATATTTTTTATTTGCAGGAGATCAATGATGAGGGAAAACCAGAGCCACATCACTGAATTCCTCCTTCTGGGACTGACCAGTGACCCCAAACAGCAGGTGTGGCTCTTTGCCAGCTTCCTGGCCATGTACCTGGTCAATATGGGAGGCAACTCGGTCATCATGGCAGCCATCCAGGGGGATGCCCACCTCCACACTGCCATGTACTTCTTCCTCTCCAACTTGTCCCTGGTGGACATCTGCTTTACGACTGTCATTGTGCCACAAATATTAGTGAACATGCTGACTCAGAGAAAGGCCATCCTCTTCGCCCAGTGTCTGGCCCAGATGTATTTCTTTGTGGCCTTTGGGACCACTGACAGCTTCCTCCTGGCTGCCATGGCCTTGGACCGCTACGTGGCCATCTGCCACCCACTACGTTACACCACTGCCATGAACCCCAGACGCTGCTTCCAGCTCGTGACAGCGTCCTGGCTGGTGTCCCACCTCCACTCCCTTACCCACACCATCGTTATGGCCCGCCTGTCCTTCTGTGGGCCCAACACCATCCACCACTTCTTCTGTGACGTCCAGCCTCTGCTGACACTCTCCTGCTCTGACACCTCTGTCAATGAGCTTTTGGCCTTCACAGAGGGCTCCTTGGTGATCATGAGTCCCTTCATTTTCATTACTGTCTCTTATGTCTATATCACCCATGCTGTTCTTAGAGTCCCTTCCAGGAGAGGCAGGTACAAGGTCTTCTCCACCTGTGGGTCCCACCTCATGGTTGTGGCGCTATTCTATGGAACTGTAATATCTGTGTACATCCGCCCCTCATCCACCTACTCAGTGACGAAGGACCGTGTGATCACTGTCATCTATACAGTAGTTATCCCCATGCTGAACCCTTTTATCTATAGCCTTAGGAACAAGGACATGAAACAGGCTATGAAAAAACTGATGAGGAAGACCGATTAGCATAACTTCTAGAGGTACACCTCAGCATTCATTCATTCAATACGAACTTATGAAACAGGGGCTTACCTGGTGGTCAACAGTGGCCAAGACTCTGAACTCCCAAAGCAGGGGACCCAGGTTCGATCCCTGGTCAGAGAACTAGATCCCACATGCCATAACTAAGACCTTGTGCAGCCAAATATAAATAAATAAATACTTTAAAAAAAGAATTTATGAAACACCTGCTCTGTGCTAGGAATTATATTCAGTTGCAAAATGGCAAAATATGAAAATATTGCAAGGATAAATCAATGGTAGCTGCTGTCTTCAAAATTAAGCACAGCTCAGTAAGGGAAAGGAGACACCGGCAATACAAGATTATTATACTTTTGATAAAAACAAGTAAGGCATGAGTATTGATGACCCACTCTACTACACACACAGTTTCCTTCTTTTTCTTTCATAGTCTCAAGCTCTTGTGTGACACATACATGACCAGGACTGGGCAATACGTGTCCTGATGGAAAGCAAGGAGAAACTTCCTGAGTCAGGTGTTTTAAATGTTAGTTACACAGGCCAACTCACAGATCTTCTCTTATCTCTTTGAAACAGTCCCTCAGAGCTACCTAAGAGGATGCCTCCCAGGCTTAAGTTCTCAGTACCCTAGCTAGTGGTGAAGAATCCATCTGCCAATACAGGAGATGCAAGAGATGTGGGTTCAACCCCTAGGTCAGGAAAATCTCTTGGAGAAGGAAATGGCAACCCACTCCAGTATTTTGTCCAGAAAATTCCACAGACAGAGGAGCCTGGTGGGTTACAGTCCACAGGGTCGCAAAGAAAAGGACACAGCTGAGCGACTGAGCACACACATACACATTTCTTCCAAATAAGCATAATTCTCAACTTTTGGGTTGTGCTTCTTCCTTTTTTCAGTAAACAGCACAAGCCATGCTTATACAGGCTTCTCCTAGCCAATGATTAAGCATGCCAGGGGTACGAAGGCAGGCTTATCTCCAAGAATTAAAGGGCTCTTCTGGTGGATAATTTTGATTCTAGGACACCCTCCCCACCACTCAACCCTGCACTGGCCTAGTCAAAACCGTCCTGGCACTTTGCTGCAGTCTGAGACTCTTCCTATCCCATCCTTTTTTATCCTCTCTTTTCTTCCACAGGTCTCAAGGCTTCAAAGCTCTCTCTGATTTCCCCTGCCACCTTCTCAACAAATATTTCACACGCCAAATCCCACCTTGGCATCTGCTTCTCAGAGGACCCAAACTAAGGCATTAACCAATACCTTGCAAACATTTCTGCTTGTATCTACAAGTAGATACCCTATGGAAAGTTGAACAGGCACACCAGGAGATTGTATAAGAATTCGTGAGTGCAGACATTCCAAATGGAATAAATTGATGTTCTGACCTCATTTATTGTGCTTTTCCTGTCTCACCTATGAAACAATCTAAAAACTTAATACGAAAGAAACAAGGAGGAAAATTCCAGTTCTCTAGCCTTTTCTGCTAAAATAATAAAGGTTAGGCTGTCACTAAAATATCAGTAGTAGAACAAAGGAATGGTAAATGATTATTTTTGTGGAGTTGTTCTCTTTAGAGGATGATAGTCTGAAAGTTTTTCCAATTTCCCTGCAGAAAAGTTTTTTAAGAAAAAGTGAACAACAGAAAATGTCATTTTTTCCCTCATTTTTTAATGATAAAAAGAGGAGTTCTATTTTAGATGAAGAACCTTTTGGGGAGAAATGCCAAAAACTCAACAAACTCAAATGTCCATTAAGATTGGAGTGGAGGGACTTCCCTGGTGTCCAGTGGTTAAGACTCCGTGCTTCCACTGCAGGAGGCACATGTTTGATCCCTGTTCTGGTAACTAAGATTCCACATGTCGCATGGCTTGGCCAAAAAAAAGAAAAAAAGATCAAAATGGATAATATAGTACAATCACACAATAGAATTAGAGTCCACACTCCCTTAGCTGCAGTTCTAAAATTCAACTGAATCACTGTGCTGTACAGCAGAAATTAATACATTATAAATCAACTTTACTTCAATCTAAAAAAAAAGAATGAACTGTAGCTACAAGCACTAATATAAATGAGAAAGTACTAATATAAACAGTTCAGAAAGAAAGAAGTGAAAGAAGCAAAATGATTCCAGTCATGTGAAAGACAAAAATAGGGAAACAATACACAATTCATGCATATGCGCAGAGTTGCTGCTATGTGTGTGTGTGTGTGTGTTTGTGTGCGTATGTTCAGTTCTGTCTGACTCTTTGCCATCCCATGGACTATAGCCCACCAAGCTCCTCTGTCCATGGAATTTTCCAGTCAAGGACACTGGAGCAGGTTGCCATTTTCTACTCTAGCATAGCAAAACTATAAGAAAACTATTCCTATATAGTTTATAAACTCTTTTTCATATATGATGTATTTCACAATTTTAAAAATATAAAGAAAATCCTGTATACAGAAGTGTCTCTATTACTTAGCAGATTTTTACAAATGAGCTTTATCTCTACCCTTTGGAGTCACAGGGAACAACCTGTTCTATGTATTGAACTGTAGAAATTTAAAGACAATGATTGTGTGGCCCACACTTCATCAAATCTCTTCAGTTTCATTTGTTATTGTTTATTTTCTGGGACATGATAGGTGTTCTTTATAAGGATTTGGGTTAGAGCGTGTGAACTCCACAGTAGGTTAGGGTTTGCAGCAATGCAGTCCTCTCCCTTCTGTGCCCAGGGGAAGGGCATCAGGTAAAGTGCTATCAGTATTCCCAGGCCTGGTCAGTCTGACACTGCCAAGACTCGGGAGTCCAGGGCCCCAAGGGGACAGCTGAGAGGCTGGACTTTTGCCTCATCTTGTCTCTAACTAAGAGATCAGGGAGTGAGTCCCAGGAGATACTCCATATGAAAAGCCCACAGCTCTGCCTAGCCCCTGTGCCTAAGGACAGACTGCTCCAGCCCTGGGTCTTTAGTCTGTGCTGCTGTTACAGGGAATGAAGAAAACTGAGGTCCTAGCCAGTCCTCTGTAGGAGAAGACAGGTAGGCAAACCAAACAAGTAAAGCAGACCCAACACCTGGTGATGGTGACGAGATCTGAGGATGGTCAGAATTTCCAGGTAAGACCTGAGTGGTAGAGGTGGGAGACATTGGTCAACACACACACACACACACACACACACACACACACACACACACACACACACACATCTCCTCCCCTATTCCTTATTGCCCCTTCCTTACTCTTAGCCAAATACTTCCCTGGTGGCTCAGACAATAAAATATCTGCCTGCAATGTGAGAGACCTGGGTTCAATACCTAGGTTGGTAAGACCCCTGGAGAAGAGAACAGCTACCCACTCCAGTATTCTGGCCTGGAGAATTCCATGGACAGAGGAACTGCCAGGATATAGTCCATAGGGTTGCAAAGAGTTGGACCCAACTGAGCAACTTTCACTCAGATACAATCTGGCTCTCTTATCCATCATGAGGAGGACTTAATATTCATGACCCTCTAGAGAGTCTAGCCTAGAGTCAGTGTAGATTAGTGATCCCCAAGCCCCTGCAGAGGCCAAGACGTTATAGCTGTAATAACAGTGCTCAGGACCCCTACATGATGCCTGGACAATCCACTCACAGCTCACTCTACCCTGAGTGACTTTCAGAATCATTCTATGCCACCACCCAAAGACAGTAACAATCCCCACACCCACTGATAGTTCAAGAAGCCTTAGTCCAACTTCTTAACTTCAGTCCCGGAATGATGTGAAATAGGCTTATTCAGGCTCATTTCACAACTGGGGTTCTTATAAGTTAAATATTGTCCACCAAGATGGTACAGCTGGGACTCAAACCTGGGTCTGCCCATGTCACAGTGGATGCTTTGTTATGGTACTCCTAGGTCAGACCATTGCCACCCAAGGTGATGATAACACTGTTGACAGTAGCATGCACAATTCCATATATGAAACTTCACAGGTTTCAAAGCCCAGCTTCTCACAAACCATGACCAAGTTCAATTTGCCCAGGACTGAAGGAGTTTCCTGGAAGTGGGATGTTTCATTTTGAAAGCAGGAAAGTCCTGGACAAACATAGAGGACTAGTTGGTTGCCCCAGAAAGCATCCTCCTTTTGTTAACTTCATCAAGAAAAAACAATATCAGAGGAAGCTGTATTTGAGGATTATTTGATACAAACCATTGTTCTAGCCCGGGGCAATCCTTATCTAATTCAGTCCTGACCACAATGTTATTAATTATCCTCCTTGCGCAGATACAGAGATTGAGGCCAGAAAGACTGAGAAAACTTGTTCAAGATTACGGCTCACAGAGGGGATGGTGGAAAATAAAGGTTTGTCAGACCCAGAAGGGATAACCACATCAAAGAGCATGACAGTGGCCTGGCTACCATTGCCTGTTTGTGTGCTCATCTTCCCACACCATCCAAATGCAGAAACTCTCATCGTAAACTTTATATCACAGGTCCTGAGAAAACTTTTAAGTGATCCTAGGGTTTTGATATTCTCAACTGTCCTGTATGGTAGGTTGATGTCCATATCTTATAGATGAAGAAAATGAAACTCACAGATAGTAAATAATTCCCAAAAATATAAGATTCAGTGAGGGTTTACAGTGGGGAGGCATGTCCTCTAATATTTTCTGGTGTATCAGGACACCAGGCTCCATTTTATCTACTACTGATTCTACAATATTCGTAACTATTATCACAGTTTATTGAAGACCTATTCTGTGCTACTGCTTTGAATATGTCATCTCATTGATGAGCTACAGTAAGTATACAAAGTATGCACATAATTTACAGATGAGGAAACTGAAGCAAAAAGAAAATAGGATGTGGAGTTTGCAAAGGATTACACAGCCAGAAAAGAAGTCCATCCAGTCTATAGGACATCAAAGCCAACATTCCCAAGGACTGAAGATGTTGACAGTGTTGATGATGATAACTCTTGTTTGTCAAATACCTTTGAGCTTATAAAGTAATTTCATCCACATTAGCTTATTTGATGAATCTTCAAAAGAAAAAGGATATTCCCATCATATGAAGAATATCTGAGTGACAGTTATGATCTTTCTATATAATTAATATCCCTTCTCTACTCCTCAACAAAACACACATACAGGAGACAGAGAGAGAAAGAGAGAGGACTAGCCTTAAGAATTTTCTAGTGGCTCAGAGGTTAAAGCATCTGCCTCTAATGCCAGAGACCTGGGTTCGATCCCTGGGTTGGGAAGATCCCCTGGAGAAGGAAATAGCAACCCACTCCAGTATTCTTGCCTGGAGAATCCCATGGACAGAGGAGCCTGGTGGGCTACAGTCCACGGGGTTGCAAAGCGTCGGACACGACTGAGTGACTTCACTTTCACTTTCATGAGATCTGTCTCAAATTTCACAAGCCTGTGAAACTGATAGCTTTCCTATTTGAAAAAATAGGCATGGACTAAGACTTGGGAATTTTCTTCCCAACTAATCTCCAGTTCAACCCTCAACCAGAAAGTCTACAGGACAACCTAGAATACAACTAAAATGCAGAATCTCCCAAGAAGTCTCCCAATCACTGTGCTTAGTTCTCACATCTGGACATGTTTACATGCCCACCAGCAAGAGACATCTATACATCTCTGTGACCTTTGGGAAAAAACACAGAAAACAGACAAAGGCTTTGAATGATATAAGTTTTTTGAAGCAATATTTTCCTTGCATTTTTCTCCTTTAAATAAGCATTACAAACCAAACCAGCATCTCTGACTTCCTGCTCCTGGGCTTCTCTCAGCACCCAGAGCAGCAGCCTCTCCTGTTCGGGCTCTTCCTGGCCGTGTACCTGGTCACCGTGCTGGGGAACCTGCTCATCATCCTGGCCATCAGCTCTGACCCCCGCCTCCACACCCCCATGTACTTCTTCCTGGCCAACCTGTCCTTCACCGACACCTGCTTCTCCTGCACCATCGTCCCCAAGGTGCTGCTCAACATCCACACACAGCACTGCACCATCTCCCACACTGGGTGCCTCGTGCAGATGTTCTTCTTCATGGAATTGGCCCTGCTGGATGACTTCCTGCTGGCTGTGATGGCCTATGACCACTACGTGGCCATCTGCCTTCCTCTCCACTACACCACCATCATGGGGCCCCAGCGCTGCCTGCTGCTGGTCGCCGCATCCTGGCTCAGCTCCCACCTCCTGGCCTTCTCCCTCTGTCTCCTCATGTCTCAGTTCTCCTTCTGCGCCTCCCATGCCATCCCACACTTCTTCTGTGATATACCCCCACTCCTCAAACTTGCCTGCTCAGACACACATATCTTTCAGGTCACCATGTTAACTGAAGCTGTTCTTTCGGGTCTGATTCCTCTCACCTGTGTCCTGGTCTCCTATGCCCACATCATCCACACCATCCTCAGGATCCCCTCTGCTGGGGGGAAGCATAAAGTCTTCTCTACCGGTGGCTCTCACCTGACAGTGGTCACTCTCTCCTATGGGACACTCTTTCTGGTGTATTTCCAGCCCTCATCCTCCTGCTCAGCAGACATTGGAGTGGTGGCATCTGTGGTGTACACGATGGTCACCCCAGTGCTGAACCCCTTTATCTACAGCCTGAGGAACAGCGACATGAAGGGGGCTTTGTGCAGATTCTTCAGCTGGGGAAAATGCTCTACTCTGTAAAATGCCCTGTCCCAGATTAGAAGATCAGGCTCTGTGACGTGTTTTATTCCCGGAGTCTTCATTTGAAAAAGTTTGACAAAATCAGATTCAAGGCAGGATGGTGCTCGGCATCACAAGCAGATTTTAAAGATGGAGAATGCCTGACTTGGCAGGACTGGAATACCGTCAACTAACCAAGGACAGAGCTAAAGCCTGCAAGAGAAGTAACTAGCAATCCCCGCAAGGTGACTTGATTCCTGGATATAGGTGACCAAGCAGATTCAAACCACAGATTCAAATCATAAGAAGATGACATCAGACAGAATACAGGTTCTTGGAGGAAGCTAACCTGCCCATTCAACTACAAGAAATGTTGACAATATCTAGAAGGGTCAAGTGTCTGAGTTTCAGGGATCATTTCCAAACCCATCTTTAGAAACAACTCATAGGGATTCAGCTACACAGGCAGAAAGCTGAACCAAAAGACATACTATTTGCTGGGAATAAGCAAGTGAAACTAATTCTAGAAGAAACCTGGCACTGGTAGGTGGGGCTGGTCCAAAATCATAGGGATTAGAACTAGGACTGTGACCACGAGTGATTATGAATTATTGGAGTAGATTCATGATTGTTTTACTTTTTAAGCTGTGGCTTAGTTCATTTTTCTGTAAAAAACACTCAGAGCAAATTTGTAAAACATACAAATAGGAAAAAGAAGAAAAAGAAACTCACTATTCATACATTTAAAGACAACCACTGATAATATTCACGTCATTTCCCTCTTGTCTCCTAAAATTGCTTTTTGTTTTTTACTGTGTTGAGAAAGTACTGGACATACAATTATATAGCTTTTTTTTTTTGCCTAACTTCATAACATAAGTTGCGTCCACATTAATGCCTCCTGAACATTTGGCTCTCTGAGATGACAGAAGAAAGGATAATGTTTCCCCATTGTTGGATGATTAGGAGATTTCTATGTGTTCACTATTACAAATAACAGTGCAATGAAAGTCTCTGAGAAGAAATGATTCTTATGTTCATAGTCTGTAATTGTAATATTTTCAAAAGTAGAACATCAAAGAGTAACATTTTGGGGGCTCTTTTATCCATGCTGCCAAAGTGTCAAATAAGAATGTCCTTTGTCTCTGTCCACTCCATATGCTGATGTTCACATTTTCCCCTAAATGTAACAAATATGGTAGTGAAATGGTATCTTCTTGCCCCAGTTTTAATTTCTTTGTTTATTAATAAGGGGACTATTTTCCAGTATCCATTAACCAATTTTTGAAAATTCTCTTATTAATTGTTTATTCATGTCATCTACCTATTACCTTCTGGGATTTTTTTAGTTGACTTGTATGGGCCTTTTTATATTCAAGATATTACATCCCTGTCTTCTTCACCTTGTTCCTAGTTCATTCTTTATCTCTTAACTGTGTGTGTGTGTGTGTGTGTGTGTGTGTGTGTGTGTGTGTTGGCCATTCTGCATAGCATGTGGGATCTTAGTCTTGTGACTAGGGATAAATCCTGTGCTACCTGCACTGGAAGCATGTAATCTTAAATACTGGCCCGCCAGGGAAGCCCCTTAACTTGGTGATTCTTTTAAATATAAGGAAGTTTTTATTTTATTATCAAATCAAGAAATATTCTTTGTAACTCCTTTTACTACAGCTAAATTTGAAATCCTGCCTTCTGCAGAATTCATGCAAATATTCAACTTTTTTCACTTTCTTGTGTAATACAGTATTTTTTGTATAACCATACATTAGTTTAGGATGAAATCATATTTTTAAAGTGGGAATAACACACAATGAGTTTGAGTTTGAGTAAACTCCAGGAGTTGGTGATGGACAAGGAGGCCTGGAGTGCTGCAGTCCATGGGGTCATAAAGAGTCAGACACAACTTAGCGAACTGAACACACAATTATATTGTTGATATTAAAGAAAAAGATCATAAATAACTCATCAAAAAATTTAGTAAGAAATATACAACCTCAATAGATCTATTCCTTCAGAGAATAAAAATAAAGGAACATTCACCTATTCCCTTTTAGACATTAGCACAACTTTGATACCTAAAGCTAATGAGAATATTGCAAAAAAAAGTACAATAAGCTGAAGAAAATTGTTATCATTACCAAGTTGAGTTTTCCCAGAATGCAAAGTTGGTTTAACATTCAAAAGTCAACCAAAGTCACTGTTTTACAAAACAAAGGAAAAAAATCATATGATTCAAGAAAGCGATACTTTTGAGATGCAAGAAAAATTTGGATATAATCCAACATATGCTTATTAAAAAGTCAGGTTAGCAAATGGACATAGAAGCAAATTTTCTTAATATGAAAAGAGTTCTCTTTTCAAACATATAGCATATAATGTGTCATAATCATACATTAAATCCTTCCTGTCCACATGAGGAACAAGACAAAATACCAACTCTCACTGCAACTATCCCACATTGTACTTGAAACATCCAAGAAAAACAAATAAAAGATATATATTTTCTTTTTTTAATATAAATTTATTTATTTTAATTGGAGGTTAATTACTTTACAATATTGTAATGGTTTTGCCATACATCAACATGAATCCACCACAGGTATACACATGTTCCCCATCCTGAATCCCCCTCCCACCTCCCTCCCCATACCATCCCTCTGGGTCATCCCAGTGCACCAGCCCCAGGCATCCTGTATCCTGCATCAAACCTAGACTGGCAATTCATTTCTTATATGATATTATATATGTTTCAATGCCATTCTTCCAAATCATCCCACCCTCTCCCTCTCCCACAGAGTTCAAAAGACTGTTCTATACATCTGTGTCTCTTTTGCTGTCTCACTTACAGGGTTATCGTTACCATCTTTCTAAAAAGATATATATTTTCTAATGAAAGAAACAAAATTGAATTTTATTTACACCTGATAGATTTGATAATATTAAAATTCAAAGGAGTCTAACATTCAAATTATTAATTAGGTGTCTTGAGGCAAAAACAAGTAAAACATAGACACCTTAGTACTCAGTCCACAAAATACACAAAAATCTATTTCAGATGACTAAAGCAGTAACTGTTAAAAGCAAAATTCTAAGGATTTTAGAAGAAAATACTGAAATATACTTTCCTGAACTAAGGGAACAATGGACAGCATAAACCAGACACTAGTAAAGCATTAAGAAAAAAGGAAAGAACTGATGAATTCAATAAATTAAAATTTTAAATATTTACTTCGCAAACAGACTGAAACAAGAGTGAAAAGACAAACCATAAAGACAGGAAATATTTGTAATACATATAATGCACAAAGGGATGGTATCTAGAATATTTAAATAGTTCTATAAATAAATTAGAATTTTAACTAAAAAGAAAAATGAACAAAAATTAAGATAAACAGTTTCAAAATTAAGCAATACCAACACTAATAAGTATTTCAGGTACCCAATCTCATTACTAATTACCAAAATATAAAGTCAAGCCATCAGGAGATGCTCCCCAACACACACACACACACACACACACACCAAGTGACTACAATGAAAAAAACCAACACCACCAAGTGTTACCAAGAATGAGCTGCCACCGCAACCTCACTTATTGCTGATGGAAGTGCAAATTGGTACAATCTATTTTTAAGAGAATTTGATATTGCATAGTAAAATTGAAGATGGAGATTTCCTAAAACCACGAAATTCCTCTCCTGGGTATATATGAAAGAGAAGGAAATGCATGTGTATACGAAGAAACATACAGGAATGATGAAAACAGTACTGTTCCAAATAACCAAAGAAAATTATTCTTCCAAAAATAGTTTGCATGACTAATGTGTGGTATCATACAATGTAGCAACTCACAGCAATGGAAGTGAACACCCACCACCTAGAGCTGTCTAGATGATCTCACAGAGAAACAACTGAACAAAAGGGCCAGAAAAGAGAATACATAGTGCATGAGGGCATTTATATAAAGTTCAAAAAGAAGCAAGACTAAAATCAAGCATTAGAAAGATAACAGGGATCATTTTTCTTCCAGAAGGAGGGAAGAGTGATGACGAACCTAATAACACAAAAGGAATTTTAGACAAGCTGGCAATGTTCTACTTCTGAATCTGGGAAGTGATACATAGGGGATTGCTGCTAAGTCATTTCAGTCGTGTCTGACTCTGTGCGACCCCATAGACGGCAGTCCACCAGGCTCCCCCGTCCCTGGGATTCTCCAGGCAAGAACACTGGAGTGGGTTGCCATTTCCTTCTCCAATGCATGAAAGTGAAAAATGAAAGTGAAGTTGCTCAGTCGTGTCCAACTCTTAGAGACCCCACAGACTGCAGCCTACCATGCTCCTCCATCCACGGGATTTTCCAGGCAAGAGGGTTCCCAGTAACTTCTTGGGCAGTATGCTAAGAGAATGCCAGACAGAGAAGGACAAAGACTGTATGATATCACTTATAAGCAGAATCTTAAAAAGCGCAACAATCCAGTGTATAAAACAAAAACGAAGCAGAATCACAGACACAGAGAACAAGCTAGTGGTTACCCTTGGAAAGGGGAGAGAGAGGCAGTATGGAGGATGGGGAATGAGAGGTAGAAATTCTTGAGTGTAAGATAGGCTCAAGGATGATTGGTACAGAACTGAAAATATAGCCAATATTTTGTAGTAACAGTAAATGGAAAGTAACCTTTAAAATTGTATTAAATTTTTTTAATTCAAAATAAGCATCAGTTTTAAAAACTATCCTGGAACAATAAATAAATAAAGTGTTGACCTGTATACTATTTAAGCTTCAGTGAGGAGGGAATAGGCATTAATTTTATTAACATTCTTAAGAGAATATACATGTTTTATACATTCTTTTTATGAAAGATATATTAAAATAAAAACAAACATATCCATAAATTAATTTATTTTTAGAAAGAAAGTATTAGGCACCATGTGTCCAACAGAGAATCTAAATATTCTTCATATCTCTGTTCTCTGAGATCATTAAATAAGAATGTGTCCTCATCTACATGACTTCTAAAAGCAAAGATTATGACCTCTGATCTATTCTATCTTTAATTTTACTTATTTACTGGGACATACTGTATTATATCCATAGGGCCGGGGCTCTAATTAGAAAGTAGGGACTCCGGGACTGAGATGGACCAGTTCAGGGTAAAGGCTGGGAGGAGGGATCCACACTGCACCTCACCCAGGGGAGAAACCAGTGGTGCCACCCATGGAGCCTGGTCCATCTGAATGGAACCATCACTGCTGGTGCAGCGACACAGAAGGCCACCGTCCAGAGGGGACAGCTGGCAGGCTGGACAGTTGTCCCCTCGTGTCTCTAACTAGGAGGTCTGGGAACAGATCCCAGGAGACACTGCCTGTGAAAAAGCAGTGGCTCCTCCTGGCTCCAGTGGCTGGAAATCTCTAATGACCTGAGTCTTCAGTCTGTGCTCTTCCTACTCAGAGGGAAGGGCTCTGCGCCTCCAGCCCTTGTGACAGCAGAGTAGCGAACCCAACCTCCTAAGCAAGCATCACAGGTGGAGGCTGGTCAGCACCTCCAGGTGAGAACAGACGCTTAGGGATGGGGAGAGAGTCTACCTAAGGGCACACGCTGACACATATACACAAGCAGCCTGCAGAACCTCTTCCTTTTCCTTTTGCCAGTTTCTTCTACATCCCCACTTGCCAATCATTTTCTGAATCTTCTGATCACTATGAGGGGCTGGGGTTCATCACATCCCTGAAGGTGCAGACTTGAAGGCATTGTGGAGAATGGGTGTCAGAGCACCCTTCCACAACCCCATCAGTGACCAGGACACAGCACCTGTGCAAGAACAGAGCATAACTGACCCTTGTCCAGTGGAAGAGCCTGGGTCCCAGAGTCACTCTCTGCCACCTCGCCATGTCAGTACCCATAATTTACTCTCTATGTCCATTTAGTTACCAACCTCGGTCACACCCTTCATTTTTTACTAAACTTTGTGCTAAATCATTTAGGACAAAATTACTTATTCCTATAATAATATGACAATCAGGGAGCTTTTATGATTAAGTTATTTGACCCAGTTTCTACTTGGTTTCCAGCTGGCAAAACAAAAGTTTTGCCACTGACAGTTGTGAGTAGAGTCAGAGGTGGTGCTGCTGTGCTGATATTGGTGATAATGATGATGACTTTTTATATCGACGCCTCACAACCTACAAGCCCAAGATGCAGGCAGTGACTGGATTCACAAAAACAACACCCTTTTAATTTTTTTAAAAAAGTAGTGATAATAGGTCATATTTATTAAGCACGTACATTTATGTCATTCTTGATCTAAAACAGTGTACTTTTGTGTTTGTGCTGTGCTTAGTCACTTAGTCATTTCCAACTCTTTGTGAGCCTGTGGACTGTAGCACACCAGGCTCCTCTGTCCATGGGATTCTCCAGGCAAGAATACTGGAGTGGGTGGCCATGCCCTCTTCCAGGGAATCTTCCTAGCCCGGGGATCAAACCCAGGCCTCCGACATTGCAGGTGGATTCTTTACCACCCAAGCCACCAGGGAAGCCCTGGTGTCTATAATTATTATCAAACTTAATCCTCATAACAGCTCTGTATAGGAAACTCTATCATTATTCCATTTAAGCCAATGAAGAAACTGAAGCTGATGAAATTGGCGACTTTCTCAAGATCTCATCAAGAGTAAAGAGTGGAAAGATTCTGTCAGACTCCAGAAGTATATAATGTTTTTATTCATGACCCTAAACAAACATGACGTTGGCCCCTGCTGCCACTGACTGACCTGGCATTCTTCCTCCAAACCATCATAGCTCCTTTGAATTTCACATCTTGGCAGCATATCATGAATCCTGAAGAAACCGCAGCCAATCCCAGCATGTGGCCTCTTCAACAATCCTATCAGGTAGGTTATTATCTGCATCTTGTAGAAGAAAAGCAAAGTTCAATGGGAGTAAAATTATCCCAAAGTTTAAAGGCACATGAGGAGCTCAGCAGTAAAGCACATCCCCCAGTGCTTCTGCACCACATCCTGGGCCCCAGGTTCACATTGCATCACCTACTACGAACAATGACGGTAACATCATTGCCCTCAGAAGCAGCCTGCCTGCCACATATGTTATCTCAGTTACAACTTCAATGAGTCTATGAAGTAGTTGTACTGTACATGGTACAAAGCAGGACACAGAGATTCAGGGGACAGCAATTAATCAAAGGTGGACTGAGCATAAGGAACAGAGAAAAAATTCTTATCCCATGTCCAGATTCCAAAGCTCAGCTGTTAAAACATAAGATATTGACGGGCAGGTTGATGATGAGAATGAAAATGATGTGCCCTTAATGAAAAGGTGCTTTTCGGTTCACAGGGTTCTCATAGCCCCACAAATGCATGGAGGGACAGAACAAAGCAAAGAGGGCCAGAACACTCCCATCAGAGATCCCTAAATCTCAGTGGGCTCCTCTCTGAAGTAACTAACCCTCCTTCTATCATCCTCAACATGTGCTCAACACTCATACACTTACACACAGAGCTCCTTGTTTTGCCCCCTAAATCCTAGTATATGCATGACCCCAAAATGAGCTCCACAGTAAGACAGTGAAATTTGAATGGTTGTTCTAAATTAGGAGTTTGGAATTAACACATACATACTACCTTATATACCTGGAGGAGGGCATGGCAACCCACTCCAGTATTCTTGCCTGGAGAATCCCCATGGACAGAGGACTCTGGTGGGCTATAGTCCATGGGGTCACAAAGAGTTGGACATGACTTAGCAACTAAGCACACACACACACACACACACACACACACACACACTACTGTATATAAAATAAATAATCGAGGGAGGGAAAGATGGCGGAGGAATAGGACGGGAAGATCACGTTCTCCCTCACAAATTCCTCAAAAGAACATTTCAACGCCGAGCAAACTCCGCAAAACAACTTCTGTAGGCTGGCAGAGGACATCAGGCAACCAGAAAAGCAGACCATTGTCTTCAAAATCAGGTAGGGAAAAATATAAAAGACGAAAAAGGAGACAAAGGAGGTGGGGAGGGAGCTCCGTCCCGGGAAGGGAAGCCCTTCCCGGGAAGGGAATTTTAAGAAGAGAGGTTTCCAAACACCAGGAAACACTCTCCCTGCCGAGTCTGTGGCGAGCCTTGGAAACACAGAGGGCAACATAACAGGAAGGAAAAATAGATAAATAATTAAAACCAAGAGATTACAAGCCCACCAGTAACTCCCCCAGCGGAAAAGCAGCACAGACGCCTGCATCCGCCATTGGGAAGTGGGGGCAGGGCAGGGACGCGCGGGAGGCGCGGGCTGCAGTGCTTTGTAAGAATCGGGCACGAACGCCCCACGCTCCACCAGAACGATCTAACTTGGGCTAGCAACCCAGACTGTGGGATAGCTACCACGCGAAAAGCTCGAACAAAGACACCGCCAGGACCCAGCACAGAACAAAGGACGGAACGGAAAAAGCCGGCTGCAGACCATTCCCCGCCGGGGACAGGCAGCCAGAGCCGTAAGGACTGGAAAGGGGCAATTGCAGGACCGGAGAGACTTTACTTACCTAACTGCAAGCAGGCTCCTTTGCTAAGACTTCTGGGGGTGCTGGACAGTCACAGTCTGCCTCACGGGGTGCGCCAGCGGTCCACCCAGAGAGCTGAGCAGCAGCGGCGGAAAAGGTGACAAGCCGCGGCAATTGCGCTCGCCAAACTCCTGAGCTACTCGGACCTGGGAAGGGCACAAAGCGCAGTCCCAGCTGCATTTGTGCCTCTGAGGGCTGCCTGAGGGCCGAACCTGAGCGGCTTGGACCGAGGAAGTGCACGCAGCCTAGGGCCGGCCCCAGACGGTTCCCGGCTGAGCATCGTAGAGCCGGAGTGGTTTGTGCGCCGCGAGAAAGGACAGGTCAAGCAGGGCAGAGATACTGTGTACACACGACAGTTCTATTTGTTTGCAGCATCCCCCCTCCCCACAGCGCGACTGAACTAGTGAGCCTAAAAACCAGCAAACAGAAGAAGTTAAACAGAGGGAACCACCTTGGAAGTGAGCCCACACGGCCCATAACATCAGAGAAGAGCCAGATATATTTTTAATTTTTTAATATTTTTAAAATCATTCTTTTTTTTTGCCTTTTGCATTTTTTTTCTTTTTTTTCCGAGCTTTTTTTAATTGTTAAATCTTCTATTTCTCCTCTAATTTTTATTTCTATAACCTAGTATTACTATTAAAAAAAAAAGACTTTTTTTTTTTTTTTTTAAGGCAAACACCATATATACTCTTTGGATGGTTGTTGGTGTTTTGTTTTGTTTTTTTTTTTAATAATTCTTTTTTCTTTCTTTCTTCCTTTTTCCTTCTGCTTTTCTTTAATATTGTATCTTTGAAAATCCAACCTCTACTCCAGATTTTTAATCTTTGTTGTCAATTTTGTACATTTAAAAACCCAAACTTCACTACCCAAGTTTACCTGAGAGCAAGATTACTGGCTTGTCCACTCTCTCCTCCTCTGGCCTCTCCTTTTTCTCCACCAGGTGGCCTCTGTCTCTTTTCTCCCCCATCTCTTCTCTATCCAACTCTGTGAATCTCTGTGTGTTCCAGACGGTAGAGAACACCTAAGGAACTGGTTACTGGCAGGATTTGTCTCTCTCCTACTCATTCCTCTCTCTTATCCTCCTGGTCACCTCTGTCTACTTCCTCCCTCTCCTCTTCCCCATATAACTCTGTAAATACCTCTGAGCGGTCCAGACTATAGAGAGCACATAAGGAAGTGACTACTGGCTAGCTTGCTCTCTCCTCTCTTGATCTCACCACATCTCATTCCAGTTACCTCTAACTACCCCTCCATCTTCTCTTCTCCTTGTAACTCAGTGAACCTCTCTGAGTGTCCCTCAAGGTGGAGAAACTTTTCATCTTTAACCTAGATGTTTTATCATCGGTGCTGTATAGATGGAGAAGTCTAGAGGCTACTGTAAAAATAAAACTGAAAACCAGAAGCAGGAAGCTTAAACCCAAAGCCTGAAAACATTAGAGAACTCTTGAATTCAGGGAACATTAAGCAATAGGAGCTCATCAAAAGCCTTCATACCTACACTGAAACCAAGCTCCACCCAAGGGCCAACAAGTTCCAAAACAAGACATACCACGCAAATTCTCCAGCAACACAGGAACACTCCCCTGAGCCTCAATATACAGGCAGCTCAAAATTATCCCAATACCTTTGATGTCTCATAACCCATTACGGGTCACTCCACTGCACTCCAGAGAGAAGAAACCCAGCTCCACCCACCAAAACTCCAACACAAGCCTCCCTAACCAGGAAACCTTGACAAGCCACTGATAGAACCCCACCCAAAGTGAGGAAGCTCCATAATAAAGAGAACTCCACAAATTATCAGAATATAAAAAGGCCACCCCAAACGCAGCAATATAACCAAGATGAAGAGACAGAGGAATACTCAGCAGGTAA
Organism: Ovis aries; assembly: GCF_016772045.2. Taxonomy (NCBI): domain Eukaryota; kingdom Metazoa; phylum Chordata; class Mammalia; order Artiodactyla; family Bovidae; genus Ovis; species Ovis aries. The sequence continues at coordinate 12,946,938 of NC_056056.1, read as the reverse complement.
AGGAACAGGAGAGTTGCCCACCAAATCAAACAAAAGAGGAAGAAGTAGGGAATCTACCGGAGAAGGAATTCCGAATATTGATAGTGAAAATGATCCAAAATCTTGAAATCAAAATGGAAACACAGATAAATAGCCTAGAGACAAGGATTGAGAAGATGCAAGAAAGGTTTAACAAGGACCTAGAAGAAACAAAAAAGAGTCAAAATATAATGAATAACACAATAAATGAGATCAGAAACACTCTGGAGGCAACAAATAGCAGAATAACAGAGGCAGAAGATAGGATTAGTGAAATAGAAGATAGAATGGTAGAAATAAATGAATCAGAGAGGAAACAAGAAAAACGAACTAAAAGAAACGAGGACAATCTCAGAGACCTCCAGGACAATATGAAACGCTCCAACATTCGAATTATAGGAGTCCCAGAAGAAGAAGACAGAAAGAAAGATCATGAGAAAATCCTTGAGGAGATAATAGTTGAAAACTTCCCTAAAATGGGGAAGGAAATAATCACCCAAGTCCAAGAAACACAGAGAGTCCCAAATAGGATAAACCCAAGGCGAAACACCCCACGACACATATTAATCAAATTAACAAAGATCAAACACAAAGAACAAATATTAAAAGCAGCAAGGGAAAAACAACAAATAACACACAAGGGGATTCCCATAAGGATAACAGCTGATCTGTCAATAGAAACTCTTCAGGCCAGGAGGGAATGGCAAGACATACTTAAAGTGATGAAAGACAATAACCTACAGCCCAGATTACTGTACCCAGCAAGGATCTCATTCAAATACGAAGGAGAAATCAAAAGCTTTACAGACAAGCAAAAGCTGAGAGAATTCAGCACCACCAAACCAGCTCTCCAACAAATTCTAAAGGATATCCTCTAGACAGGAAACACGAAAGGGTGTATAAACCCGAACCCAAAACAATAAAGTAAATGGCAACGGGATCATACTTATCAATAATTACCTTAAACGTAAATGGGTTGAACGCCCCAACCAAAAAGACAAAGACTGGCCGAATGGATACAAAAACAAGACCCCTCTATATGCTGCTTACAAGAGACCCACCTCAAAACAAGGGACACATACAGACTGAAAGTGAAGGGCTGGAAAAAGATATACCACGCGAATAGAGACCAAAAGAAAGCAGGAGTGGCAATACTCATATCCGATAAAATAGACTTTATAACAAAGGCTGTGAAAAGAGACAAAGAAGGCCACTACATAATGATCAAAGGAACAATCCAAGAAGAAGATATAACAATTATAAATATATATGCACCCAATATAGGAGCACCGCAATATGTAAGACAAATGCTAACAAGTATGAAAGGGGAAATCAACAATAACACAATAATAGTGGGAGACTTTAATACCCCACTCACACCTATGGACAGATCAACTAAACAGAAAATTAACAAAGAAACGCAAACTTTAAATGATACATTAGATCAGTTAGACCTAATTGATATCTATAGGACATTTCACCCCAAAACAACGAATTTCACCTTTTTTCAAGTGCTCATGGAACCTTCTCCAGGATAGATCACATCCTGGGCCATAAATCTAAACTTGATAAATTCAAAAAATCGAAATCATTCCAAGCATCTTTTCTGACCATAATGCATTAAGATTAGATCTCAATTACAGGAGAAAAACTATTAAAAATTCCAACATATGGAGGTTGAACAACACACTTCTGAATAACCAACAAATCACAGAAGAAATCAAAAAGAAATCAAAATATGCATAGAAACTAATGAAAATGAAAACACAACAACCCAAAACCTGTGGGACACTATAAAAGCAGTGCTAAGAGGAAAGTTCATAGCAATACAGGCATACCTCAAGAAACAAGAAAAAGTCAAATAAATAACCTAACTCTACAACTAAAGCAACTAGAAAAGGAAGAGTTGGAGAACCCCAGAGTGAGTAGAAGGAAAGAAATCTTAAAAATTAGGGCAGAAATAAATGCAAAAGAAACAAAAGAGACCATAGCAAAAATCAACAAAGCCAAAAGCTGGTTCTTTGAAAGGATAAATAAAATTGACAAACCATTAGCCAGACTCATCAAGAAGCAAAGAGAGAAAAATCAAATCAATAAAATTAGAAATGAAAATGGAGAGATCACAACAGACAACACAGAAATACAAAGGATCATAAGAGACTACTATCAGCAGTTGTATGCCAATAAAATGGACAACGTGGAAGAAATGGACAAATTCTTAGAAAAGTACAATTTTCCAAAACTGAACCAGGAAGAAATCGAAAATCTTAACAGACCCATCACAAGCACGGAAATTGATACTGTAATCAGAAATCTTCCAGCAAACAAAAGCCCAGGTCCAGATGGCTTCACAGCTGAATTCTACCAAAAATTTCGAGAAGAGCTAACACCTATCCTACTCAAACTCTTCCAGAAAATTGCAGAGGAAGGTAAACTTCCAAACTCATTCTATGAGGCCACCATCACCCTAATACCAAAACCTGACAAAGATGTCACAAAAAAGAAAACTACAGGCCAATATCTCTGATGAACATAGATGCAAAAATCCTCAACAAAATTCTAGCAATCAGAATCCAACAACACATTAAAAGATCATACACCATGACCAAGTGGGCTTTATCCCAGGGATGCAAGGATTCTTCAATATCCGCAAATCAATCAATGTAATACACCACATTAACAAATTGAAAATAAAAACCATATGATTATCTCAATAGATGCAGAGAAGGCCTTTGACAAAATTCAACATCCATTTATGATAAAAACTCTCCAGAAAGCAGGAATAGAAGGAGCATATCTCAACATAATAAAAGCTATCTATGACAAACCCACAGCAAACATTATCCTCAATGGTGAAAAATTGAAAGCATTTCCCTAAAGTCAGGAACAAGACAAGGGTGTCCACTTTCACCGCTACTATTCAACATAGTTCTGGAAGTTTTGGCCACAGCAATCAGAGCAGAAAAAGAAATAAAAGGAATCCAAATTGGAAAAGAAGAAGTAAAACTCTCACTGTTTGCAGATGACATGATCCTCTACATGGAAAACCCTAAAGACTCCACCAGAAAATTACTAGAGCTCATCAATGAATATAGTAAAGTTGCAGGATATAAAATCAACACACAGAAATCCCTTGCATTCCTATACACGAATAATGAGAAAGTAGAAAAGAAATTAAGGAAACAATTCCATTCACCATTGCAACGAAAAGAATAAAATACTTAGGAATATATCTACCTAAAGAAACTAAAGACCTATATATAGAAAACTATAAAACACTGATGAAAGAAATCAAAGAGGACACTAATAGATGGAGAAATATACCATGTTCATGGATTGGAAGAATCAATATAGTGAAAATGAGTATACTACCCAAAGCAATTTACAAATTCAATGCAATCCCTATCAAGCTACCAGCCACATTTTTCACAGAACTAGAAGAAATAATTTCAAGATTTGTATGGAAATACAAAAAACCTCGAATAGCCAAAGCAATCTTGAGAAAGAAGAATGGAACTGGAGGAATCAACTTGCCTGACTTCAGGCTCTACTACAAAGCCACGGTCATCAAGACAGTATGGTACTGGCACAAAGACAGACATATAGATCAATGGAACAAAATAGAAAGCCCAGAGATAAATCCACACACATATGGACACCTTATCTTTGACAAAGGAGGCAAGAATATACAATGGAGTAAAGACAATCTCTTTAACAAGTGGTGCTGGGAAAACTGGTCAACCACTTGTAAAAGAATGAAACTAGATCACTTTCTAACACCGCACACAAAAATAAACTCAAAATGGATTAAAGATCTAAATGTAAGATCAGAAACTATAAAACTCCTAGAGGAGAACATAGGCAAAACACTCTCAGACATAAATCACAGCAGGATCCTCTATGATCCACCTCCCAGAATTCTGGAAATAAAAGCAAAAATAAACAAATGGGATCTAATTAAAATTAAAAGCTTCTGCAAAACAAAGGAAAATATAAGCAAGGTGAAAAGACAGCCTTCTGAATGGGAGAAAATAATAGCAAATGAAGCAACTGACAAACAACTAATCTCAAAAATATACAAGCAACTTCTGCAGCTCAACTCCAGAAAAATAAACGACCCAATCAAAAAATGGGCCAAAGAACTAAATAGACATTTCTCCAAAGAAGACATACGGATGGCTAACAAACACATGAAAAGATGCTCAACATCACTCATTATTAGAGAAATGCAAATCAAAACCACAATGAGGTACCACTTCACACCAGTCAGAATGGCTGCGATCCAAAAATCTGCAAGCAATAAATGCTGGCGAGGGTGTGGAGAAAAGGGAACCCTCCTACACTGTTGGTGGGAATGCAAACTAGTACAGCCACTATGGAAAACAGTGTGGAGATTCCTTAAAAAATTGCAAATAGAACTACCTTATGACCCAGCAATCCAACTGCTGGGCATACACACCGAGGAAACCAGAATTGAAAGAGACACATGTACCCCAATGTTCATCGCAGCACTGTTTATAATAGCCAGGACATGGAAACAACCTAGATGTCCATCAGCAGATGAATGGATAAGAAAGCTGTGGTACATATACACAATGGAGTATTACTCAGCCGTTAAAAAGAATTCATTTGAATCAGTTCTGATGAGATGGATGAAACTGGAGCCGATTATACAGAGTGAAGTAAGCCAGAAAGAAAAACACCAATACAGTATACTAACACATATATATGGAATTTAGGAAGATGGCAATGACGACCCTGTATGCAAGACAGGGAAAGAGACACAGATGTGTATAACGGACTTTTGGACTCAGAGGGAGAGGGAGAGGGTGGGATGATTTGAGAGAATGACATTCTAACATGTATACTATCATTTGAATTGAATCGCCAGTCTATGTCTGACGCAGGATGCAGCATGCTTGGGGCTGGTTCATGGGGATGACCCAGAAAGATGTTATGGGGAGGGAGATGGGAGGGGGGTTCATGTTTGGGAATGCATGTAAGAATTAAAGATTTTAAAATTTAAAAAATAAAAACTAATAAAAAAAATAAAATTCAAAAAATAAAAAAATAAAATAAAATAAATAATCAATGAAGACCTACTGTATAGCACAAGGAACACTGCTCAATGTTATGTGACAGCCTGGATTGTCGGGAAATTTGGTGGATAATGGATACAGGTATATATATGGCTGAGTCCCTTTGCTGTCCACCTGAAACTATCACAACACTCTTAATCGGCTATACTCCAATATGAAAAAAAAGTTTAAAAAAACAAGGACCTACTGTGTAGCACAGAAAATTCTACTCAATATTATGTAATCAACTATATGAGAAAAAAATCTGAAAAAGAATAGATAGATAGATATATACACACACACATATACGCATAACTCAATCACTTTGCTGTAAAGCTGAAACGAGCACAACAATGTAAATCAGCTATACTTCAACAGAAAATAAAAATTAAATCACAAACAAAAAATGATTGTTATATAGTTTTTTAAAAAGGAAATTAAATTTGAAGAGATTTTTGCAGCTGAATTCCAGTTCAGTCTCATTTAGACCACCTATGGGGAAAGCATGCCGCATTACAGGATTCTAGAACCCAAACTACATCTCTACCCTGATGCCGTCTCATCAGAGTTCACAGTCCTATTTGTACATATTTGCAAACCAGCATTTACACCTACTAATGGAACTCAGTAACCTCTTCAAGGAATAGAGAAAAACAAACCGAAGTCCATGGACTCTGTAACATTGAGAGTCTATCTTTGTTTAAATAAGATCTGCTCTAATTTCTCTGCTTTTGAAGGAAATTAGAAACCGAACCAGCATCTCTGACTTCCTGCTCCTGGGCTTCTCTCAGCACCCAGAGCAGCAGCCTCTCCTGTTCGGGCTCTTCCTGGCCGTGTACCTGGTCACCATGCTGGGGAACCTGCTCATCATCCTGGCCATCAGCTCTGACCCCCGCCTCCACACCCCCATGTACTTCTTCCTGGCCAACCTGTCCTTCACCGACACCTGCTTCTCCTGCACCATCGTCCCCAAGGTGCTGCTCAACATCCACACACAGCACTGCACCATCTCCCACACTGGGTGCCTCGTGCAGATGTTCTTCTTCATGGAATTGGCCCTGCTGGATGACTTCCTGCTGGCTGTGATGGCCTATGACCGCTACGTGGCCATCTGCCTTCCTCTCCACTACACCACCATCATGGGGCCCCAGCGCTGCTTGCTGCTGGTCGCCGCATCCTGGCTCAGCTCCCACCTCCTGGCCTTCTCCCTCTGTCTCCTCATGTCTCAGTTCTCCTTCTGCGCCTCCCATGCCATCCCACACTTCTTCTGTGACCTTCTCCCACTCCTCAAACTTGCCTGCTCAGACACTCACATCTTTCAGCTCATGATGTTTGCAGAAGCAGCCCTCTCAGGGGTGGTCCCTCTCACCTGTGTCCTGGTCTCTTATGCCCACATCATCCACAGCATCCTCAGGATCCCCTCTGCTGGGGGGAAGCATAAAGTCTTCTCTACCTGTGGCTCTCACCTGACAGTGGTCACTCTCTTCTATGGAACTGTCTTTCTGGTGTATTTCCAGCCCTCATCCTCCTGCTCAGCAGACACTGGAGTGGTGGCATCTGTGGTGTACACGATGGTCACCCCTGTGCTGAACCCCTTTATCCACAGCCTAAGGAACAGCGACATGAAGGGGGCTTTGTGGAGACTCCTTGGCTGGGGAAGATGGAGTAGTGTAGTCTGTCACTTCAGTCGTGTCTGACTCTTTGCTATCCCACAGACTGTAGCCCGCCAGGCTCCTCTGTCCATGGGATTCTCCAGGCAAGAATACTGGAGGGGATTGCCATTCCCTTCTCCAGAGGATCTTTCCAACCCAGGGATGGAACCCAGGTCTCCTGCATTGCAGGAAGATTCTTTACTGTTTGAGCTACAGGGAAGATGTCCCACCCCATAAAAAGTCCTTCCCCAGAGTAGAGCTCCAGACTTTTCAATGTCCCTCCTTCTCTAGATTTGTCCATTATAAATTTGAAAAACTCACATTCAAAACATAATATGCTGAGTTTTCAGAGCAGATGCATGAAAATAAAGACTCAGATTTGCAGAACAGCAATAAGGGCATTTGGAGAGAGAAAGGGGGACCAGCATTCCCCACAGAATGACTTGGTGTGTGGGTATATGTATCCAGGCAGAGTCAATCCAGAGTGGGAACATCAAAAATGCCAGCGAACACTTCGCTTCTAGGAGTAAGGCCAATAGGAGCAGTGTAGGTTACAAATTCTTCCCCAACAACAAACAATTCTGGCAAGACTAGACAGGTCAGGACGTCAGTCAAGTCACTGGGCTGCAGGGACCAAATCTGACCCTACCTTGGAAGAAACTCATTCATGGGGGGACTGGACTCGACATGGAGAATGTCATATCAAGTAGGAAGAATCTGTATGTTGCCTGAGTGTGTATGCTCATGTTCGGTCGTTCAATCATGTCCAACTCTTTGTGACCCTTTGGACTGTAGCCTGCCATGATCCTATGTTCATGGAATTTACCCAGCAAGAATACGGGAGTGGATTGTCATTTGGGTTCAAACCCGTGTCTCCTGCATTGCAGGCAGATTAGTTTACTACTGAGCCGCCGAGGAGCTCTATGTGATTGCAAGGACAAGAATATTCTAGAAAAGGGGGCTAGGAAAAAAAGAGTTAGAATTTATCCAGTTTCGTACATCTGGACTTAGATCTTTGTCTCTGGTAGGTGATTTGGTTTTTTGTTATTATTCAGTTCAGTTCAGTTCAGTCCCTCAGTCATGTCCAACTCTTTGTGACCCCATTGACTGCAGCACACCAGGCCTCCCTGTCCATCACCAACTTCCAGAGTTTATTCAAACTCATGTCCATTGAGTAGGTGATGCCACCCAACCATCTCATCCTCTGTCAGCCCCTTCTCCTCCCATCTTCAATCTTTCCAAGCATCAGGGTCTTTTCAAATGAGTCAGCTCTTCGCATCAGGTGGCCAAAGTATTTGAGTTTCAGCTTCAGCATCAGTCCTTCCAATGAATATTCAGGACCGATTTCCTTTAGGATGGACTGGTTGGATCTCCTTGCTGTCCAAGGGATTCTCAAGAGTCTTCTCCAACATCACAGTTCAAAAGCATCAATTCTTTGGCACTCAGCTTTCTTTATGGTCCAACTCTCACATCCATACATGACTACTGAAAAAACCATAGCTTTGACTAGAAGGACCTTTGTTGGCAAAAGTAATGTTTCTGCTTTTTAATAAGCTGTCTAGGTTGGTCATAACCTGTCTGCCAAGGAGCAAGCGTCTTTTAATTTCATGGCTGCAGTCACCATCTGCAGTGATTTTGGAGCCCAAAAAATTGAAGTCTCTCACTGTTTCCACTGTTTCCCCATCTATCTGCCTTGAAGTGATGGGACAAGATGCTATGATCTTAGTTTTCTGAATGTTGAGCTTTAAGCCAACTTTTTCACTCTCCTCTTTCACTTTCATCAAGAGGCTCTTTACTTCTTCTTCAGTTTCTGCCATAAGGGTGGTGTCATCTGCGTATCTGAGGTTACTGATATTTCTCCCAGCAATCTTGATTCCAGCTTGTGCTTCATCCAGTCCAGCATTTCTCATGATGTACTATGTACATAAGTTAAATAAGCAGGGTGACAATATATAACCTTGACATACTCCTTTCCCAATTTGGAACCAGGCTGTTGTTCCACGTCCAGTTATAACTGTTGCTTCTTGACCTGCATACAGATATCTCAGGAGGCAGGTCAGGTGGTCTGGTATTCCCATCTCTTGAAGAATTTTCCCAGTTTGTTGTGATCCACACAGTCAAAGGCTTTGGTATAGTCAGTAAAGCAGAAGTAGATGTTTTTCTGGAACTCTCTTGCTTTTTCAATGATACAGTGGATGTTGGCAATTTGATCTCTGGTTCCTCTGCCTTTTCTAAATTCACCTTGAACATCTGGAAGTTCACAGTTCACGTATTGCTGAAGCCTGGCTTGGAGAATTCTGAGCATTACTTTACTAGCATGTGAGATGAGTGCAATTCTATGGTAGTTTGAGCATTCTTTGGCATTGCATTTCTTTGGGATTGGAATGAAAACTGACCTTTTCCAGTCCTGTGGTCACTGCTGAGTTTTCCAAATTTGCTGGCATATTGAGTGCAGCACTTTCACAGCATCATCTTTTAGGATATGAAAGAGCTCACTTGGAATTCTGTCATCTCCACTAACTTTGTTCATGCTGATGCTCCCTAAGGCCCACCTGACTTCACATTCCAAGATGTCTGGCTCCAGGTGAGTGATCACACCATTGTGATTATCTGGGTCGTGAAGATCTTTTTTATATAGTTCTTCTGTGTATTCTTATCACCTCTTCTTAATATTGTCTGCTTCTGTTAGGTCCATACTATTTCTGTCCTTTATTGTACCCATCTTTGCATGAAATTTTCCCTTGGTATCTCTAATTTTCTTAAAGAGATCTCCAGTCTTTCTCATTCTGCTGTTTTCCTCTATTTCTTTGCACTGATCACTGAGAAAGGCTTTCTTATTTCTCCTTGCTATTCTTTGGAACTCTGTATTCAAATGGGTATATCTTTCCTTTTCTCCTTTGCCTTTCACTTCTCTTTTTTTCATAACTGTTTGTAGGGCCTTCTCAGACAACCGTTTTGCCTTTTTGCATTTCTTTTCTTGGAGGTGGTCTTGATCACTGCCTCCTGTACAACCAACTTCCATCCATAGTTCTTCAGGCACTCTATCAGATCTAATCCCTTGAATCTATTTGTCACTTCCACTGTATAGTCATAAAGGATTTGATTTAGGTCATACCTGAATGGTCTAGTGATTTTCCCTACTTTCTTCAGTTTAAGTCTGAATTTGGCAATAAGGAGTTCATGATGGCTGGATGGCATCACTGACTCAATGGACATAAGTCGGAGTGAACTCCAGGAGTTGGTGATGACAGGGAGGCCTGGCGTGCTGCAGTTCATGGGGTCGCAAAGAGTCGGACATGACTGAGCGACTGAACTGAACTGATCTGAGCCACAGTCAGCTCCTGGTCTTGTTTTTGCTGAGTGTATAGAGTTTCTCCATCTTCAGCTGCAAGAAATATAATCAATCTGATTCGGTGTTGACCGTCTGGTGATGTCTATGTGTAGAGTCTTCTCTTGTGTTGTTGGGAGAGGGTGTTTGCTTTGACCAGTGCATTCTCTTGGCAGAACGGTTAGTCTTTGGCCTGCTTCATTCTGTACTCCAAGGCCAAATTTGCCTGTTACTCCAGGTATTCCTTGACTTCTTACTTTTGCATTTCAATCCCCTATAATTAAAAGAACATCTTTTTAGGGTGTTACTTCTAAGAGGGTATTGTAGGTTTTCATAGAACCATTCAACTTCAGCTTCTTCAGCGTTTCTGGTTGGGGCACAGACTTGGATTACTGTGATACTGAATGGTTTGCCTTGGAAATGAACAGAGATCATTCTGTCATTTTCGAGATTGCATCCAAGTACTGCATTTCAGACTGTTGACTATGATGGCTACTCCATCTCTTCTAAGGGATTCTTGCCCACAGTAGTAGATATAATGGTCATCTGAGTTAAATTATTGTTGTTAGCTGTGAGCTATTTTCATTTTAACAGTTTAGTTTTTCTCCAATTGAAAAAGTATTTGTGTCGTTATAGTAAATGTCTAAAATATAAGGAAAAATTTTCAAATCCTTTCCTGAAAGAATATGTTATGCAAATTCTTACAATCCTTTTCTCTATACATTTATTCTACATTGTTAAGATGATGGTTTTTCATGTAATTTTTAAACATGAATGCTTTCCACACTGTTGTTAAATTTGTATAAGCATTCTCATAATATTATAGCAGAAGCACCTTCCATGTTGTCGTTGTTCAGTCGCTCAGTCGTGTCTGACTCTTTGTGGCCCCATGGACTGCGGCACACCAGGCCTCCCCGTCCCTCACCAACTCCCGAAGTTTGTCCAAGTTCGTGTCCATTGTATCGGTGATGCCAGGCAGCCATCTCATCCTCTGATGCCCTCTTCTCCTTCTGCCCTCAATCTTTCCCAGCATCAGGGACTTTTTCAATGAACCAGCTGTTCGCATCAGGTGATCAAAATACTGGTCTTCAGTATTCAGCTTCAGCATCAATGCTTCCAATGAGTATTCAGGGCTGATTTCCCTTAAGACTGATTTGTTTGGTCTCCTCCAAGGGACTCTCGGGGATCTTTCTCCAGCACCACAGCTGGAAGGCATCAATTCTTTGGTGCTCTGCCTTCATTACTGTCGAGCTCTCACAACCGTACGTGACCACTCGGAAGACCATAGCCTTGGCTGGCAGAGTAGTGTCTCTGATTTTCAACACACTGTCTGTAATCTTCCATTTGGGGGTAATTAGTTCTATTAATTATTTTTAACTTTATAAATAATAATGCAATGAAAATCAGTGTGAATAAACCATATATGTATAGATTTTCCCATGCCCTTCCAACAAATTTTAAGAAGTGGAATTGCTGTGTGGAAATTTTTTCAGGCTCATTAAATATGTTGCAAAAATAGTTTACAAGGACTTCCCTGGAGATCCAGTGGTTAAGACTCCACATTTCCACTGCAAGGATCATGGGTTAGAACTAAGATCCCACATGCCACATGGCATGGCCAAATAAATAGATGGATTTTTTAATAAAGAAACTATCTATAATAAAAATAAAAATTTACCAAACTGTTAATGATTTACATCCCAACTGATGCTTCTGTGAGAATGTTCCTTTTTCTGCATTCTTTGTGTTCCAAATTTTTACTCAATTGTCACAAATATAGTAAGTGAAAAATGGTACTTCTCTTCTTTGAATGTTTTGGATTACTGATTGTTTACTTAAATCCATAAATGCATTTTATTTATTCTTCTGTCAATTATTTCTTCATGTCATTTGACTATTTTAAAAACTTGCATAAGTCTTTTTTATATTAAATATTTAAACTTCACACTCTCCTACTCATATTGCAGCCTTTTCCCAATCACCATTTCATCCTTTGGTTTTCTTTTTGATTTTTTGACATAAATAAGTTTTCAATTTACATACATGAAACTAATAAAAAATAATCTTCTTTGTGACTCTTCAGGCTGTGTTATCATTGGAAAATCCTTCCCTATGTAGTTCATGTGAATAATAAATTGTTTTTTATATTTCAGTACGATGCTATTTTTAATAACAGTTTTATTGAGATATAATTCATATACTATAAAATTCCTTTTTATAGTTTGTAATTTAGTGGCTTTCAGTAGGCAGCATGGTTTTTTTTAGTGAAATAGTAAATGACTTTCAGTTCAGTTCAGTTCAGTCGCTCAGTCGTGTCCGACTCTTTGTGACCCCATGAATCGCAGCATGCCAGGCCTCCCTGTCCATCACCAACTCCCGGAGTTCACTCCGACTTATGTCCATTGAGTCGGTGATGTCATCCAGCCATCTCATCCTTGGTCGTCCCCAAGAATGATACTAAATGTAGAAGTGGCTCTCTCCCTTACATCTCTCACTCTTTACAAGAGTTTCCTCTCCATTTCCTGTCCCATAATTATTAAAAACAGGATGCTGACTATGTCTGAGCCCTCACTCACTCATATATATCATACACATTTCCCCTCAGGGCCTTTCTTTCTAGCATTATTTTCCCCTCTGTGGCTTCTTCCTTTACTCCATGCCCTGGAACACAGGGTAAGTTTCATGTCATGTGCAAAAAGTACCTTCTCACACTAGCCCACTCTAATCCCTGGATACGATCTGTTTTTCTTGTGAGCATCATTATCCATTTATCTCATCTTCCTATTTCTGCCCTTCGAAGGTCAAGAAAGACACAAAGATGGCCACTCCTCCCATTTCCACTCAGTATTGTACTAGACGTTCCACTCAGCACAGTTAAGTAAGAAAAAGAACTAGAAGGCAATTGGACTAAAGAGGGCTTCCCTGGTGGCTCAGTGGTAAAGAATCTGCTTGCCAATGCAGAAGATGCAAGTTGGATCCCTGGGTCAGGAAGGCATGGCAATCCACTCAGTATTCTTGCAAATCCCATGGGCAGAGGAGCCAAGCAGGTTATAGTCCACAGAGTCACAAAAGAGTGGGACACAACTTAGTGGCTAAAACAACAGCAGCAGCAGACTGTAAAGAAGTAAAACTATTTCTACTTGCAAATGACAGTTGCTGTAAACGTCAACCAAAAAAACTATTAGAACTAACAAACGATTTGAATTCAATGCAATCTCTACCAAAATCTGGATAGGGAAGCCTGACATGCTGCAGTCCATGGGGTCACAAAGAGTCAGACGTGACTGAGCAACTGAACACCAACACCTTTTTTGCAGAAAATGACAACCTGATCCAAAAGCTCACATAGAAATGCAAGGGAACCAGAATAATCAATACACTCTTGAAAAAGAAGAGCAAGGTCAAAAGACTCACACTTCATGATTCCTAAACTTACTACAAAGCTTCAGCAAATAAGGCAATTAAGTAATTAAGGCTGTACTTTGTAGGAAAAGATGTTCAACATCGCTAATCACCAGGGAAGGCAAATCAAAACTACAATGAGGTACCACCTCTCACTTGTCAGAATGGCTATTATCAAAAAGAACACAGGTAACAACTGTTGGCTAGGATGTGGAGGAAAGGCAACACTTCTACACCTTTGGTGGGAATATAAATTGGTATAGCCATTATAGACAATAGTATGAAGGTTCCTCAAAAAACTGAAAATAGAACTACCATGTGATCCAACAATGTATCCAACAATGTCTGTCCTGCGTATAAAACACTAATTCAAAAAGATCCATGTACCTCAATATTCATAGCAACATTATTTACAGTTGCCAATATATGGAAGTGACCTCAATGTCTATCAACAGATTAATAGATAAAGATGTGGTATACACATACAATGGAATATTATTCAGTTATTTTTAAAAAATGAAATTCTGCCATTTGCAGCAACATGGATGGACATTGAAGGCATTATGCTAAGTGAAATGTCAGACAAAGAAAGACAAATATCATATGATATCACTTGGATGTGGAATCTAAAAAATACAAGAAACTATTAAATATAAAAAATGCAGACTCAGATATAGAAAACAATCCAGTAGTTTTCAGTGGGAGAAGAAAGGGAGAATCAAGAGGCACACACTGTTAGGTACAAAATAAGCTACAAGGATATGTTGTACAACACAAGAAATATAATCAATGTTTTATAATAGCTGTAAATGAAGTAAAACCTTTAAAAGTTGTGAATCACTATATTGTACATCTGTAACATAATATCATATAGCAACTATACTTCAGTTTTTAAAAGTACAATGCCATACAGCATAAGGCCAGACACATATATAGATCAAAGGAATAGTCCACAAGTAAACCTTCACATTTATGGGCAATTTATTTTTAATAAGGTAGCAATTCAGAACAATTCAGTGGGGGAAAAATATCGTTTTCAACAAGCAGTGCAGGGTCAACTAGCAGGGTCAGCTGGACAACCAAATGCAAAAGAATGAACCTGAACCTTTACCTCACATACATATAAAAATGAACTCAAAGTCAAAGCTAAAACTACAAAATGTTTAGAAGACAGTGTGAGAATGAATCTTTGTGATCTTAGATTAGTCAATGGTTTCTTAGGTATGACACCAAAAGCATAATCAGTCATATAAAAAAAGGGATTAAAGGGACTTCATCAAAATCACCAAGTTTGCACTTCAAAAGATACCATCGGGAGACTGAATAGACAACCCACTGAAAGGTAGAGCATCTATACAAGTCACATATCTGATAAGATATTTGTATAAGAATATATAAAGAACTTACACCTCAACAATAAGACTAATAACCAAATTTTAAAATCACAAAGGATTTAAATAAATGCTTCCCCAAAGAAAAAGATACAAACAACCAATTAGCACATGAAAGCTCTTTAATCATCAGAGAAGTGCAAATCAAAAACACACTGAGGGACTTCCCTGGTGGTCCAGTGGTTAAGACCCTTCACGCCCGCCATATGCATCGGCCCCAGGTTCAATCTTTCACGCCACATGCCACGACTAAGACCTGGCTCAGCCAAATTAAATACGCACACACATACAATGAAATACCACTTCACTTCCACTAGAATGGTTAAAAAAAATGGACAATATTAAAATGTTACCAAGGCATGAGAGAACGGTGAACACTTCTACATTGGTGAAAGTGAAAGTTTCTCAGTAGTGTCTGACTTTTTGTGACCCCATGGACTGCCAGGCTCCTCTGGTCCATAGAATTCTCTAAGCAAGAATACTGGAGTGGGTAGCCATTCCCTTCTCCAGGGGATCTTCCCTACCCAGGGATCGAACTCAGGCCTCCTGCATTTAGTGAGATTTTAAAATAATGCAGCCACTTTGGAAAACATCAGCAGTTTCTCAAAAACTTAAACATAGTGTTTCCATATGATTCAACAATTCCATTCCTCGGCATATAACTAAGAAAATGTATGTTCAGACAAAAGCCTGTATATGAATGTTCATAATAGCATTATTCATAATAATGAAAGAATAGAAACAACCCCAAAATACACAACTGTTTCAAATTTTTTGTTAAGCATAGTGTCGGTTCAAGGCCTATGATAAACAAATGCCAAAACATAATTAGTGGAAAAAATATGTTAGGGAAGATGCTTGTGAAAGATAAAGGGGAATAGGAAAGTCCCACAAGCCTCCCCCGCACTTACAGAAAGCATAGTTCAACTGCCTCAGAGAAGGACAGGAATTCCCTGAATAAGCAGGGGAACTTGCTTACAAGGCTTGTCTTAGTAGCCACAGTAGATATCCACCCACACTGGCCAGGATCTTAGAAGTTTAAACAGTGGGTTCAGACATGCACACCGTTCAGATGCTCTGAACAACACATTGTTCACTCGTTGTTTAGTTGCTAAGTCGTGTCCAGCTCTTTGTGACCCCATGGACTGCAGCACGCCAGGCTTCCCTGTCCTTCACTATCTCCCAGAATTTGCTCAAATTCATGTCCATTGAGTCGGTGATACCATCTAATCATCTCATCCTCTGTCACCCCCTTCTCCTCCTGGCCTCAATCTTTCCCAGCATCAGGGTCTTTTCCAATGATTCAGCACTTGACATCAGGTGGCCAAAGTATTGGAGCTTCAGCTTCAGTATCAGTGGATACTGCATATCCAATGGATATTTAGGGTTGATTTACTCTAAGGATTGACTTATTTAATCTCCTTGCAGACGAAAGGACCCACAAGAGTCCTCCAGCACCACAATCAAAAGCATCAGTTCTTCAGTGCTCAGTCCTCTCTCACTGCTCTCTTGAAAATGGCACCCACTTGAGCAGAGTGTATATTTCAAGCACAGAGGAGGAGATGAAGGGCTTCCCATCAGTCAGATCCGATTCACAAGTCAATCAGAAGTCACGCCCTCTCTGACCTCCCACCAGTGGACCTGAACAGGCCCTCCAGGGACAAACTCCCGCCCAGCCACCTCCTCCTCCACAAGCCTGCTTCTTATTGTAGAAAATCTTTAGACTCCTAGGCCTTCCTCAAGATCCAAAAATAAATTGAATCAGAGAAGTGAGAAAATGCAGAAATAAAACAATCAAGCCAGACAAAATGATAATAATTCAAGCATTCATCAAAGTCAAGGATCTTTAGTTCCTCCTCAAGGGCTATAGATAATATTCTGAGCCATATCCTTTAAGTTGTTTTGCAGACACTGAAACCCCCACCAGGTGTAAACAGTTAACTAACTGTATGCCAATCACAAGCACAGAGACTCCAGACAGGTTGGAACCAGAAGGTTGATGATGTTGACTGCTTATTACCTCACCACCAACCAATCAGAAGAATATCCACAAGCAGATCACATACACAGCAACCCTCTGCCTCACCCTGTCTTTAATATTTATTTTTATTTATTATTTATTTGGCCGTGGTGGGTCTCAGTTGTGGCATGTGGATTCTTTAGTTGTGGCATGTGGGATTTAGTTTCCTGACCAGTGAACGAACCCAGGCCCCCTGCATTGTGAGCACAGAGTCTTAGCCACTGGACCACCAGAGAAGTCTCCTCACCCCGTCTTGAAAAGTCTTTCCCTGAAAGCCATCACAGAGTTCAGATTTTATGAGCATTGGGTACCTTGAACACTTTGCAAGGGTCCAGCAAGGGGATTCACTGCATGGAGGTGGTTGCTATCTGGCTGTTTTGGAGGAGATGCCACCGAAACAGTATAGGCACATGCAAGAGAAAACACATATTAGGAAAACGATTCCCAAAATAAGGAACAGATTTTTCCACCAAAAGCCCCAGGATCTGAACTACTGATTTATTAAGTCCCCTAAGCTTGACCTCAGCTCACTAGGGCCACTCGCTTGTGTCCTCCGTGATTTAATAACATGATTCACTAGTAGACTCATCAGGTACAAACACACAACACTCTGGGTAGCGTCACAGGTGTTCCCTTGCAAGGCAGTAATAATGTCCAGGCCATCCTATTTTAGATGATTGCTTTTCTCATTAGATTCAGTGTCCAGAAAAGACAGATTTTGCCAGCTACTTGTTGGGAGAATTTAGTAAGGGCGTCTATGTGTGTTATAATGACCTCCAGGCCAATGGAGGGGAGAAAGATGGCGGCCAAATAATTGTACCAATGGAAAACAGAATGTGTCCATGTGGCCTTGAGAAGAGGAAGGTTGGCAACTTTTTTTAACCCTCTGCCCAGGTAAAACCCAGGGTGCAGCAGCCCAATGACCCAGGTAGAAGCCACAGCTGAAGATTTGTGCCATACAACCACTGAGTCCCACTGGGGGTCACCCAGTAAACACCTGAGTGGTACAGTCAGTGCCAAGCAAGTCACTATCCTTTAACGTGACAGAATGACTACATGGTTCTGATGATACCCATCCCATAGCCCTGATGCAATTTTGTTAGTCCTAACTCCTTTCAAGCTCCAGGGAAAAGGGGACTATGGCTCTTTGGTTCATCATTAAGACCTTAAACTTAAGCCCAGAACACAGTAAAATGCCATAGATATTAATTATGTGAACTAATGAACACTTTGCTAACATGAATGACAGATTAGCTATAAGACACACCATAAAACTAGGGTGATTCCAGATTGCTCTCACCCCATCGCCATCAACTCTCCATAGGCTGAGTTACTCAGCCTTACCTTCAGGCTCAGCCCCCTTCTCACCCATTAGGGAATGGGTCTCAATCCTATATGAACACTGAAAGCAGTTTTCAATCCTGAGGGTTTTAAAAATCACCAGTGCCTGGGTCGACTCCCAAGAGTTCTGATATAATTTCCAGAGCATTTACTTCATGTCCAGTCCTGGCCTCAGGTTGCTTCCAGTCTGGCACAGCATCAGCCACATTTGATAGCTTACGGTGAACGATGTCGGATTCCTGATCTCCGAAGAAGATTTAGCTTTGGGAGCAGGGACCAGGCTTGATCACTCAAGAACTCTTGTGTAGCAGAGTTTTATTAAAGTATAAAAAGGGACAGAGAAAGCTTCTGACATAGACAAGAAGGGGGACAAAGAGTGCTCCCCTCGCTAGTCTTAGCAAGGCTTTATATACTTTTATCAGACCCACTCCCACAACATACATCTTAAGATAACAGGATTTGAACTAACAATAGAAAGATCTTACCAGACCCACTCTCATAGTATACAAGTTTTAAGATAACAAGATTAGTCAGGAGGTTCTTGTTAAGGAGAAACAAATCCTTGAGCAAGATACATTGTTATATTAAGACAAAGCAATGTAGAAAGAAATGTTTGTCCTTTTCTCCTCCTTGAGAGACTGGGACCCGTTTCTCCTTCTCAAGGGCCCTGGACCCCTTTCTCCTCCTCGGGGACCCTGGACTTCTTATCAACCGTCCTAGGAATTGACTTTCTCACAATCATCTGTTTCCCTGTCTGTTTTGGATTAGTGCTCTTAAATGCGCATCTCAGAGAAGGCGATGGCACCCCACTCCAGAACTCTTGCCTGGAAAATCCCATGGACAGAGGAGCCTGGTAGGCTGCAGTCCATGGGGTCGCGAAGAGTCAGACATGACTGAGCGACTTCCCTTTCACTTTTCACTTTCATGCATTGGAGAAGGAAATGGCAACCCACTCCAGTGTTCTTGCCTGGAGAATCCCAGGGACGGGTGGGCTGCCGTCTATGGGGTCACACAGAGTCGGACACGACTGAAGCGACTTAGCAGCATGCGCATCTCAGCTGCATGGAGGGAAAGAATGGTTCCATCACAGGGGCAGGAAGGCTTCCTGCAAAAGGTGATGGGGTATGTGAGCTGATTCTGTAACTAAAAGGACGAGTTTTTCAGGTAGACAACAAAGAGGGTGGACAATCCAGGCAAGAGGAAAATGTAACATGTCGGAAGCCCCACAAGAAGAATTTGTGTTGGTGTAGGAGACCATAAAGCATCATAAAAATACTGAGCTTCAAAGAATGAAGGGGGAAAACTCCCCTAAACAAGCAGCATGAGTGTCTTCCCCACACAGAGCCTGGGGACCCACTCAGTCAAACTTTTCCAACTTCCCCAGGCTCTAAAGAGTGAGTCATCCCTGGTATTCCCCTGCCATCAGCTCTCATGGAGTCCCCAAAGGATGTGGAGAGGGAGTCCCCATGGAGACCAGGACAGCAGAGGGGGAAAGAGGAGTCAGCAGAGGGGGAACGAGGCAATTCCCCCAGGGTCCAAGAAGAGTACAAGTCCCCCTGTTCCTATGTCTGGGGTGGGGCATGTCCCTGCTACCTCCCCTGCCATCATCACCCAAAGGCTGGACTGAAGTCACTCCATCAGAACTCTCATCCATCTCCACCTTCCAGGTATGTCCTACCAACCCAATAACCACTCACCAACACAGTGACAGCAGCTGGCGTCTGGACCAAAGCATATCAAATGTCTGTGTGCTGAGGAGGAACGATCTAAGAACTGGGGCTTGTTAGAAAATGGGGAAACCCCAGCTTGAAAAATGCCAGGACTCTGGCCTTGCCAAACGTAAATGTGTTCATGCGTACAGTGGGGCCTGGAAAGACAAAATGAGTCAAAAACAAAGTGCTCAGCAGAGAGAAAGGGGCGAACAGGAGGAGGCAAAAAGAACCCTCCAGAAAGCTAGAATCTTAAGATGTCAGAGCCTGGAATGCTGTCCAGTAGGACGCAAAGTGTGGTGCCCAAATCAGCAGCATCAGTGTCACCTGGGTGTTTGTTAGAAATGCAGATTCTCAGGCCCCTCCCCAGCCCTTCTGAGGCAGAACCTGCATTTAACAAGATCCCTACATGATTCGTATGTGCATGCAAGACGGAGAGGCTCTGATGCTCAGGGTTCCAAATAGACCTGCATATCAGAATCAGCTGAACATTTTTTACACTACAGGTTTCTGAGCTCTGCTCTAGATAAATTAAATCAGAATTTCTGGGCACTGTGTATAGCCATAATTTTTTTTTTTTTCACAAATCTCCTTTGGTAATTCTAATGACAGAGGTCCACAGAGCAAACTGGGAACCCCTGATCTGGTTCAATCTGCTTAATCTAAAGCTGAGAAAACTAAGGCAAGACAGTGACAACTAGCTTGATAACCTATTAAGAGACTCAATTAATATTCCTGCCTAGAGACCAAAAAAAAAAAAAAGGATGGAGTTAGATCCAAACTCTAACTCAGTACCTTAATAGCTGAATATCCTGTCTCCTCCCATCTTTGGAGCTCCATTTTCTTACCCTCAAGGAAAAAAAATGAATGTCCCTGAATGTCAGGATTACTCCTCATGGGCAGTAGGCAACAGAGAGAAATTAATGGAGAATTCACTCTATGTCTTATGCACGCACACACACACACACACACACACACACACACACTCACACACACACACACACTCCATAGTAATTGCTTAACTGAGGTTTGGGGATCCTTGCATCCCAGAATTTCAAAGCAATTTAAAAGCCCTGAAGTCTCATTGTGCCCATTTTACAGATGAAGAAATGGAGAGGCACTCGAAGCAGCTATGCTCCACACTTTGTAAAGGTGAGTAGTGTCTGCTTTTCACCTGGACAGACAGTAATTCGGAAGGGGTTTGCCACCAACTGGGTTCTGGATGCAGAGCTTCAGCCAGTGAACCTACTTCACTCATGGGGAACATGTAGTTGGGTGGGGCTGGAACCCCACAGTTCTCTATCCCTGGAGGCTGTCTGATTTCTCCCAGTGACCCCACCAAGAAGGAGGGGAAGATCGCTAAAATTCTGTATCCCTAAGGATAAAGGGGAGAACTAGGCATGGTCCCAGATGCTCATCTAGGTGAGGGAGAAGATCATTTAGGTAATCATCAAATAATAGAGTAGGGTTATAATACAGAGAGCTCAGTGAACAGGGTTCCAGATTGAGAGATTGGGTGGTTGGATGTCAGATAAAGCTTCCTGGGGAAAAATTGATGATCCCCGAACGGAGTCTTAACAGATAAGAAGGATCAGCTCTGGTTGTATAGATGAGCCAAAGGAGATAAAAACCTTCTGAGATGTCCCAGGATCCTTTAGCTGGGACCTGATCTCTTGTTGAAGGAACCAGCATTAAATTAAAACATATATTACTGTTTTGTTTTTCTTTAATCTGTACAGTTTTCCACAAATTATGATTTTAATCTCAATATGGTTTTAAGATTTCTCTACATTGATATATATAAGTTAAATCTATTCCTTTTTAACCTCCATGAGCCTGTTAACATCTAGGTTTGGCTAATGTTAGTCCAATGCAAATAGTCCGGGAGAACATACACCCTTGGGCATGTCTCCTTGTGTACATATGTGAGAGTTTTCAAAACACTAAGAAGTGGAATTACTACTAGCTGTCATGGACTGAATGCTTGTGTCTCTTCAAAACTTATAAATTGAAGTCCTAATCCCAAATGTAATGGTATTTGGAAGTGGGGTCTTTGTTCAGATCAAGTCCTAAGGGTAGGGTTCTCATGATGGAATTAATGCCCTTATAAGAAGAGATTAGATAACATGTTCTCTCTCTCACTCCACTATATAAGGATAAAACAAGAACACAGTTCAGTTCAGTCGCTTAGTCACGTCCGACTCTGTGACCCCACGGACTGTAGCATGCCAGGCCTTCCTGTCCATCACCAGTTTCTGGAGTTTACTCAAACTCATGCCCATTAAGTCGGTGATGCCATCCAACCATCTCTTCCTCTGCCGCCCCCTTCTCCTCCCACCTTCAATCTTTCCCAGCATCAGGGTCTTTTCCAGTGAGTCAGTTCTTCACATCAGGTGGCCAAAATATTGGAGTTTCAGCTTCAGCATCAGTCCTTCCAAGGAATATTCAGGACTGATTTTCTTTAGGATGGACTGGTTGGATCTCCTTGCAGTCCAAGGGCCTCTCAAGAGTCTTCTCCAACACCACATGTCAAAAGAACACAGCCATCAGTGATTCTAAAAGTGGGCCTTCACCAGAATCCAACCATGCTAGCACCCTGATCTTGGACTTCTCAGCCTCCAGAATTATTAGAAATAAGTATCTGTTGCTTAAGCTACCCAGTCTATGGCACTTTGTTACAGCAGCCCAAGCAGACTAAGATACTAAAGTATGCATATTTGTGGGTCCTCCGATTTTCTCAGGCTACATTTACACCAGCACAACCTCGCCAACGTATGATATAATCAATTATTTTTTTCATCCAAGTGGTGCATCCTCACCAGCGACAGGTGGGTCACAAATATCTAAACTTCTCTTAAAGGAAGAAGAAAGAGCATTTACTCAGTTCCAAGTGCTACATGTTTATTGCCTCTCAGATCCCTCCAACAGAGGTATTACATGTACTTTATGAAAACAGTCTGAGAGAGGTGAAGTGACTTGCCCAAAGTTGCACACCAGAAAGTGTGGAAGCCAGACTTAAAACCAAGTCTGTATGCTGATAAAATTCATATTCTTTCCACTGTTTTAGACATTCAGCTGGTATTTATTGAACACTTCTTACGTACCAGACCCTGGAGATACAAAAATGAATCACAGAGCCATACTGAGCACATAGTAGGACTTAGTAAATGTTTGTTGAATGAATATTGGATCAAGGCACTCAAAGCCCACAGGAGAGACAGACACACAAAAGGAAAATACAGTAGCTTTTTGACTTTCAGATTAATTTGTGTTTTAACATCTTTGAACTTTTTTCATGTAACATTATATCATGTGCTTTTTCCATGTCATTAAAAATTCTGTAAAAATAAAACAAAAATACATGCAATAGAATAGTGATGCTCTGTGATGGATGTAAGCCCCAGTGCAGCCAGCACAAAGTAGGGAGAAGTACAGTTTCCTCTGAGTCATGTGAGTCAGGAGGGAAGGCTTTACATATGAGATAGTTTTTGTCAAACACAAAAACTGGAAATGGGTTCTTAGCAAAGGGAACACATGAAAAGGCACAGGAGTGTAAACAGTATATTTTCTGGAAACTGCACTACTTCTGGTTGCCTTGAAGTTACTTCATTTCAATATCAGGGTTAGGTATCAATAAACTGATCCTTCAGTAAATATCTGCCATATGCCAGGCTTTGTGTGAGATGTTTTACATGCTTTATTCCATTGAATCCCTGCAGCATTTTTTCCTCATTACACAGAGAGAAAACTGAGGCTCGGGGTGGTGAAGAGTCCAGCCCTGGAATATATTCAAGTCTTCTATTCTTTCCACTCCCTGTCGTCTCCCCCAGATGCCAGCCACTGCTGCCCTCTCCTGTCCCAGGTTTTACTCCAATGGAAGGATGTCCTCTCAGCAAACCTAGCTAGCTACCCTTTGGATCAGGAAACTGTGCCCATTTCACTGCCTCTTTTTCTCCTTGGGAAACTGGAGAGGAAAATGCACATAGAGTCACGGAGTTTTCAATCCTTGTCCAGACACTAACTATGATCCTATTCATCATCCACGCATTTAATAAATTCAGGCATACTTCATAGATATTGTGGGTTTGGTTGCAGACAAGCACAATAATAGAGTCAAGACATAGCAATAAAGCAAACCACCCCAAAGTTTTGGTTTCCCAGGGCATATAAAAGTTATGTTGACACTATAGTCTATTAAGTGTGCAATAGCATTATGTCTAACAAAGCAATGTACATACCTTAATTTTAAAACATTTTATTGCTAAAAAATGATACCCATCACCTAGGCCTTCAGTGATTCATAGTGGTAACACCTATAATAATCATGAAAAATCTGAAATATTGTAAGAATTATCAAAATGTGACACAGGGACACAAAGTGAGCAAATGCTGTTGGAAAAATTGTGCCACAAACCTTCAATTTGTTTTTAAGAAAAACAAAAAACCACCATCTGTGAAGCATGATAAAGTGCAATAAAATGAAGTGTGCCCTTATTTATTGAGCAATTATTATGTGCCCAGCAATGTTCTCAGTACCGTGGATTCAAAATTGAGTAAGCCAGGCAAGTGTCCCATTCTCATGGAGGTTAAGTAGTAGCGTGTGTGTGATAAGTTGCTTCAAGTCATGTCCATCTCTTTACAATCCTATGGACTATAGCCAGCCAGGTTCCTCTGTCCATGGGGTTCTCCAGGCAAGAATACTGGAGTGGGTTGCCATGCCCTCCTCCAGGGATCATCCCTACCCCAGAGATTGAACCCTCATCACTTAAGTCTCCTGTATTGGCAGACAGGTTCTTTACAGCTGAGCTACCTGGAAAGTGGCAAGGACTTAGCACTAAAGAAGCAATTTTAAAATTACCTCTTTATATAAATTTTTTAAATTTATATATTTTTAATTGAAGGATTCTTTTAAACACAGGTTTTGAGAAGTGCTGTGGCTTGTCCACACACATCACACTTTAATTACACAATTAAGACTCACCCAAATCTGTTCCCAGTACAAAGTACGTTCTGGCTGGTCATGGTCCTGACTTTTTCCTCACCTCCCTCCTGCTTTGTCTCTCCTCAGACTCTGTCCTGCAAAATGACACCTGAGAACTTCACCTGGGCCTGGGGTGCCCCTGCTGAGTTCATCCTCCTGGGCATCACGGACCGCTGGGACCTGCGCCTGACCCTCTTCCTCATCTTCCTGCCCGTCTACCTGGTGAGCTTGCTGGGAAACGCAGGCATGGTGCTGCTGATCCACGTAGACGCCCAGCTCCACACACCCATGTACTTCTTCCTGGCCAACCTCTCCCTGCTAGATGCCTGCTATTCCTCAGCCATCGGCCCCAAGATGCTTGTGGACCAACTGTTGCCTCGCGCCAGCATCCCTTACGCAGCCTGTGTCCTCCAAATGTTCCTGTTTGCAGGGCTGGCCGATGCCGAGTGTTGCCTGCTGGCAGCCATGGCCTATGACCGCTACGTGGCCATCGGAAACCCTCTTCTCTACACCACGGC
This sequence comes from Ovis aries, assembly GCF_016772045.2. Classification (NCBI taxonomy): domain Eukaryota; kingdom Metazoa; phylum Chordata; class Mammalia; order Artiodactyla; family Bovidae; genus Ovis; species Ovis aries. Next base: position 12,921,500 of record NC_056056.1, on the reverse strand, counting down.
CATGTCCCGGCGTCTGTGCCTGGTCTTGCTGGGAGCCTCCGGCCTGGGCGGGGCAGTGAGCGCCGTGGTCCACACGACCTTCACCTTCCGCCTGAGCTTCTGCGGCTCCCGGGAGGTGAACAGCTTCTTCTGCGATATTCCCCCCCTGCTGGCCATCTCCTGCAACGACACCAGTCTCAATGAACTCCTCCTCTTCGCCGTCTGTGGCTTCATCCAGACAGCCACCGTGTCGGCCATTGCCGTGTCCTACGGGTTCATCGCCGGCGCTGTGATCCGCATGCGCTCGGCCGCGAGCCGGTGGCGAGCAGCCTCGACCTGCGGCTCCCACCTCACGGCTGTGGCCATGCTGTACGGGACACTCATCTTCATGTACCTGCGTCCCAGCTCCAGCTACGCCCTGGACACGGACAAGATGGCCTCCGTGTTCTACAGCCTTGTCATCCCAGCTCTCAACCCACTCATCTACAGCCTCCGCAACAAAGAGGTCAAGGAGGCGCTCAGAAGGACTTGGAGCCGATGCTGCGGTCCATGGTGGAGGCACCAGTGAAAGGGCTGCAGGCTGGCCTTAGGAATGACTCTGGAGGAATGACTCTGGAGGGATGAGGTGGGCTCTTCCCCGCCCCTGGCACGGGCTGGGTGTCCCTTGTCCTTGTTTGAGGTGGAAGAAAGGGGAGAAACTGAGGTTTACAGACAGGAGACCGGAACCTGGGGTACTCTAGACCCAGCCAGAACCAAGATCAAGTGAATTTGCTGTTGAGTTCACCTTAGGTTCCTCCATGTTCAAAGCAGGTTACCAGGTGCAGTAACTAGGTTTATTTGCCACTTGAATTTCCAAGAGGCTGATACCCAGAAACACCAGATAAGGGCTGTGCTGGCTGCGAGTGTTCTAGATCCTTGCTTTTCTAAGGTTCTTTGTGACCAATGAGTCATACTACTCACTTTGAGCCCAAGAGAGCAACTTCAGAACCCACTTATGCCAAAGACTGGGATAGAATCCAGGTAGGCAAATATCTTTCCCTATGAAGCCACATATTCCATCTCTCAGGATAACAGAGAACACACATGATCTCATTGCTAAAATCCCACAGTTGTGTGAAAATTCGACCAAGATTAGGTTACTTCGGGGCTGTGACAGAGATTAGGAAAGGGTCAGAATTATGGTTGTAGTTAGAATAGGGTTCACGTTATGGCTAAGACTGAGGTTAGAGTTAGGGTAAAGCCAGAGTTAGGTTCAGAATTTAAAAGCAATTGGACAAATTTAGGACTGAATTAAAATTATGTAAATTGTTCAATTTTGATTGATTTTAATGAATAGTAGATTTGGGAAAAATATAGGAGTCAGGGTTCAAATAAATTTGAGCTCTTCTTAGAAATATTAGAACTAACATATACACACTACTGAATATATAACAGAACACCAACAAGGAGCACAGGAACTATACTTACTATTTTGTAAGAGGGACTTCCCTGCTTCCACTGCATGGGGCACGGATTTGATCCCTGATTTGGGAAACTAAAGATCCCACATGCTGTGTGGCGTAGCAAAAAAATAAGTTAAATAAAATAGAGAAGTTTAAAAAATATTTTTCTTATAACCTATAAAGGGAAAGAATCTGCAAAAGTATTCTTGTCTGGAGAATTCCATGGACAGAGAAGCCTGGCAGTCTATAGTCCATGGGGCAGCAAAGAGTCGGACATGACTGAGCAACTATTAATTAATGACTGAATCACTTTGCTGTACACCTGAAACTACCATAACATTGTAAATAAACTATACTTCAGTTTTTAAAAGTGAAATATTAAAACTCTTTTATTGCTAGTGTTAGAGGGAAAGACTACTTAAGATTAGAATTCAGGTTTTATTCCCACTGGTAGATTAAATTTAGGTTAGAGCTTAGTTCGTGTTATAGCTCTGTTAAATTTAAATTAAGCTAGCATGTGAATAATGTTCGTGACAAGTTTAACTCACAATCTAGTTATTATTACAGTTAGCCTAGGTTCAGAACTAGATGAGAATTAGGCATAAGAAGGAGAGTATTTTGAGTATCAAACTGACATGTTTGGGGTGACTTCAATTTGAGATATATTTAGGGTTACAGAAATGGATAATGTTCCTTAAAACATAAGAGTAGGAGCTAACTATCGGTGGATTTAAGTTTCATTGAGAGTTATGAGCTTGCTTAGATAGGCACATGGTCAGGTATGGTAGACTGCTTTGTGTTAAGACTATAACATCTAGAGACAGAGCTGGGTTAGGAGAGGGAATGCCATTACCTTTTGGGCAAAGGCAACCACAGTGCTCCAAGCCTTAGGTCATTCTGGGCCCTTCAGATCCAGCACTCTTGAGATTTTTATCTACCCAGAGTTTATACTTTTGACAGATTTTCTTCATCTAATTAAGTTATACATGAGCAAGGCCCAAGGCACGGCATTCTGCTGGGAAGCCCCTCTATGCAGGAGCAGGACAGGAGTGGACCCCCGAGGTTATAGTAGGTGCTTCCAAGGAGAGATGGAGCCTGGCCAGAGTAGATGTCAGCTACTGTCTGTTCCCCTTTCCAGTCCTCCCCGATTATGGTTGAGATGAGGCCAGGGGTGGCTCAAGCAATGCTTCATTGTTGCCCCCATATAGCCGCCCCTTGGAGTGTGTTCTTGGGCTTCAGCCAAGGGCTGGTCTCACCACTCCAATTTCCTTTCAAGGAGAAATCAGCTGCTGGAACTTAGACTTCAGGAAGGCTGGAGGTTCATCCCAGCTCCCTGGGGAGGTGATACCCCCTGATACCAGAACCATGTCTCTCCTCAGTAACTATAGTCTTCTTGGAGGTCCCAGACTAATGGAGAGAGAGAGAGATGTGAACCATACTGTCTCCTCAAACCATAGAGAACGTTATAGGTTTCTTGACAGGGTCACAAACTTGTCCTGATTTTCCCAGAACTGTCCTAGTTTTTAAAACTTTAAATCCCATATCCAAATAACCTCTTCTGTCCTGGACAAACCAGGATGGCTGATCACCCTACTTCCTGATGACCCCTTCTGTTAAGAGCAGAGGGCACAATAGCCTAAACTTAGCACAATTTGACAAAAGCTTAAATGAATTAAAGCCCCTTCTCCCACCACACGGTTTTATCATCCTTTCCCAGTTCTTGCCTCCTATCACCATGACAACTCACATGCCATGACAATGGCTGGGGACATTGTCAGAAGAGTTGGCACCTGTGGGAATGAGAATAGAAGGTTTGCCCCCAGCTCAGTGATTTATACTCAGAGACATCCTCTGTGGTCTTTTCTTCTTTGTGGGGCTCTCATGACATACAGTTCCACGATTAAGGGAAAGTTTCCAGAGGCATACAGCCCTTCCTTCATCTTGGCCGTACAGGGTGTCCATGGGTCCTTCCACATTTTTAGCATCCTTGGAACAGCCAGATATGATAATCACATCAATCCTATACATCCACTGGAGGAAACATGAAGTTTCAGGCTGCTATGCTGGGCCAGCTTGATAGATAAGAAGATAATGGGTTTCCCTGATGATCCAGTGGCTAAGAATCCACCTTGCAATGCATGGGACACCAGTTTGATCCCTGATCCGGGACGATCCCACATGCCACAAAGCAACTAAGCCTGTGTGCCGCAACTACCGAGCCTGAGCTCTGGAGCCTGAGAGTCGCAATTGTTGAGCCCATGTGCAGCAACTACGGAAACCTGTGTGCCCTAGAGTCTGTGCTCCCCTACTAAAGAAGACACTGCGATGAGATGTCCATGTACCAGCACTAGAGAAAGCCTGCACACAGCAATGAAGACCCAGCACAACCAAATTAATTAATCAGATAATTTAAAAAAAAAAAAAACAAGAGGGAATGGAAGGCATTGGAAGACAATAACAGAGCCCAACCTGGAGGATAAAGGTTGAAATACAGTCAGATCCTCATTCCTAAAGTGAGACGCCCAGGAAAGTTCCCCAATTCTGATCAAATATTGATATTTCCTTTTCAGTTTTCTTCAACACCATCTACTAAGACAAGCAATAAGGACAAAAGCAGGTTTGGGGTGGGGAAGACTGATTAGGGCACCTACTGCACAAAACCAGTTGGGCCCTGCAGCATGGGTGGGAATTGAGGGAAAGGGACATTCAATGGGGGAAAACAGGCGCACACAGGGCACAGAGGGAATGCAAGCTGGAGACTCGCACAGGAGACCCTGGGAGGCCGGTTTAACTGACTAGAGATGGGTGTGTTGGAAAAGAGGTGGAGAGAAGTCTGAAGATGGAAGATCTGGGGATGGGAGGGATGCCCCATGAGCTGGATATCAGGCAGGGGAATTTGCACTTTATTCAATAGGCAGTAGGGAACCATGGAAGTTGCTGTGTTCAAAAGGTACAACCCTTCATGGTTGTTCCAGTGCTGAGTCATGCAAAGCCATTCCCATCTGGAAGGCTACAAACACGCACAGGAACCCATGCCCCCTTCAACGCAGAGCCAGTTCCCTATCAGAAACCTTTATGCACCAAGAAACACTCTCAAGTGTCACTGCCCTCCGCAGACACACGTACAGTGGACGTGCGGATACACACTCAAGCTCATGGACACGTTTAATTTGACAGAGACCTGGTCACTCTGTCCACACACAGGCATACAATCCTACACACAAACACACACACACACGTCACAGTCACTCAGGTGTACAACTGCCCCAGTCCCCAGAGGCACAATGCTCCCACACCCCTACACTTCCTACAAGAAGCCCCGGCAACAGCTGAGGACACAAGACATTTAGCCCCAGAAGCTGCTGCTGCAAACCCCAGGCTTGGCGCTGTGGACCCCACAGGACAAGGACTGGGGAGCAGCAGCTTCACCATGCACAGGACTCCTGGGGCCCCCCGAGTTAGAGGTGGCACCAACCACCCTTTCCCAGTCAAATTGGCCCCAGAGAGGAAGGAAAACAAGCCCCAGAGCCGAGCTGCCTCTCGCCCCAGGGATGGGGGCCAGGGGAAGGGTGTTTTCTCTGGGAGAAGCTAAGGTACTCCCAAGGCCCCAAACCTCGTAAGTGTGGCCGATAACTCCCTCCCCAGACCCTTCGGCATCGGGCTACACCTGGTCCCCGCAGCTGCTCCTCCTGCGATGTGGAGAAGCCAGAGGGTGCAACTGGGGCCAGGGGACCAGGCTGGAGAGCACGTGCCTCTGTCCTCTTGAGGTTGGCTGGGGGCATGAGCTGTTCGTGTGACTGTGAGAGCAGGTGCTGTTGGTGTGAGACTGAGACTGTGCGTTACCCTTGCTGCCTCACCGTGTCATCGCTGGGGGAGGGGAAGTGGTGTGTAGGTGGATATGCCCCTCTAGGGGAGCACATCTCTGCTGTGCCCAGCAGGAGACTTGAGTGGGAATCTGCCAAGCCCTGGGCCTCTGGGGCTGGAAGCAGAAAATGTGACTGTGTGATGGGGGGGTGACAGGAGGTGTGGACAGACAGTGGTGGAGAACTGACGAAGACCACTCGGTCAGTGAAAGCATGAATGGGCATCGTGGGTCCCGGAGCTGTGTGTGGTACCAGGAGCCTCCATGAACAGGAGGCTGTGAATGAGTGTCACCCTCTGGTCTCAGTGCTATTTTGTGATTGAACCAGACCCTCGGTTTATGTTTAGGATGATCTGCATCTACGGATCTCGTGGTTATGCTCGTCTCTTACTTGGATGTCTGTGTCCACATTTCTGTACATGATCTGTCATGCCTGTGTGTTTGCAGAGCATAACTAGAGGCCGAACATGCCTGCATGCCTGCACCAGTGTGTTTGTAATTATAGATGAATGTTTCTGCCAACAGCTCAGTGTATTTGAATGTTTACTGAGATCCATTTAAACTCAGGTTAGAGGGCTTCCCAGGTGGTACTAGTGGTAAAGAACCCGCCTGCCAATGCAGGAGTCATAAGAGGCATGGATTCTATCCCTGGATCGGGAAGATCCCCTGGAGGAGGGCCTAGCAACCCACTCCATTATTCTTGCCTGGAGAATCCCATGGACAGAGGAGCCTGGTGGACTACAGTCCATGGGGTCACAAAGAGTTGGAAACAACTGAAGCGACTTAGCACACACGCATGCATAGCTCAGCCTACCTTCACAGAATACCTGGGAAGAATAGACTGGGTAGCTTAAACTTGGGTTAGTTTAAGTAGTTCCAGCTCCGAAAAAGCCATTTCATAAGCAGGCTTCCCCTCTCCATCCTTACCACTCACCCTGATCCTCTTACCTTCCTGGAAAGTGGGACATAATTGAGGGGGGGAAAAAAACAACATTCTCCAGGGATCCAAAGCCAAAAGATTCTTCTTATTCAATGGAGGAGAAAAAGGAAGACAATAGTGTAGGGAGGGTCTTTATTTTCTTTTAATGGATAAGGATGCAGAGCTGGTCTCAACATAGCCTTCAGGAAACCTGTCCTAAAACCTCTCTCCTTTTAAGACCCTTCTTGGAAAATCATCCAAAATTTCTGCAGTGAGATTCAGACAGGAAAAAAATGGAAGCATTGAAATGTCTCTGTCCTTAAGAGTCAAGTCTCTGCATCTGATAGGTGTATCCACCTGTCTGCACGAGTTTCCCATAAAGGGCTGTGCATTTTCTTGATGCTGTATGTGTTTGATTTCATGGGAAGAGTTTTCCAGGAATACTGGGAATCATTTAGATTCTTTGGTTCTTTTTTTGGCAAGTCTCATATTTTCTTTATTCTTTTCTCACTCTTTATTAAAAGTGTAGAGACTCGGGTTCAATCCCTGGGTGGGGAAGATCCCGTGGAGAAGGGAATGGCAACCCACTCCAATATTCTTGCCTGGAGAATCCCATGGACAGAGAAGCCTGGTGGGCTACAGTACACAAGGTCGCAAAGAGTCGGACACGACTGAAATGACTTAGCAGCAGCAGCAGCAGCAACATCATCAGATCCTTACATCCCTGCCCTTGGGAGGGATGGTTCTTGTTTTGATCCTTAGTGCTCTAAAACATCCTGTTTGCATTCAGGTGCTATCGATTTATATTCATTTCAGTACATATGTGCCCTTCATGTTTGGAATTTTATTTCTTAGATAAGTTCCTCACTTCCATCTTGGTTTTCTTGTCCACTCTGACTTTCCCCAAAATAAACAGCCATTGGTCAAATCTCTCCCTGATTTTGATCCTCTCTCTCATCTTTCCTTTTGTGTTTCTTCCTTCTTTGGTCCACATCCTGGGCAATATTTTTGCTCTGTTTTTGCTGCAAATCACAACGTATTCAAGTTGGAAGCAGCTTTCAGGTTCACCTGATTCAGCTCCCTTACTCTACAGATGGGGAACCTAAGACCTGGAGAGGAGGGAAATTGCTCACAGTCATATCTGTGTGTATCCACAGGGCTGTCACTGAGGAGATGACTCAGCAATGGAATGAAACCCCTGGGGTTCCTGGTGAAGAAGCAGCCTAGCCATGGACGCTGCCAATGAGTCTTCAGAAGGAAGCCCATTCATCCTACTGGGACTAACAACAAATCCCAGCCAGCAGCGACCTCTTTTCGTGCTCTTCTTGGTCCTCTATGTGGCGGGCATCCTAGGTAATGGACTCATCGTGGCTGCCATCTGAGCCAGTCCAGCCCTTCACACTCCCATGTACTTCCTGCTGGCCCACCTGTCCTTTGCTGACCTCTGCTTTACCTCTGTCACGGTACCTAAGATGCTGGCCAACCTGCTGGCCCACAACCGCTCCATCTCCCTGGCTGGCTGTCTGACCCAGATGTACTTCTTCTTCGCCCTGGGTGTAACTGACAGCTGCCTCCTGGCTGCCATGGCCTATGACCGCTACGTGGCCATCCGGCACCCCCTCCACTATGCCACAAGGATGTCCCGGGCTGTGTGCACAGCCCTGGTGGGGACAGCGTGGCTCATGTCCCACGTCCACTCCCTCCTGCATATCCTGCTTATGGCCCGCCTGTCCTTCTGTGCCTCCCACCAAGTGCCCCACTTCTTCTGCGACCACCAGCCTCTCTTAAGGCTCTCCTGCTCTGACACCCGGCACATCCAGCTGCTCATCTTCACCGAGGGTGCCGCAGTGGTGGTCACTCCCTTCCTGCTCATCCTCGCCTCCTACGGGGCCATTGCAGCTGCGGTGCTCCGGCTGCCGTCTGCCGCGGGGAGGCTCCGGGCTGTGTCCACCTGTGGCTCCCACCTGGCCGTGGTGGGCCTCTTCTACGGGACAGTCATCGCAGTCTACTTCCGGCCCACGTCCCGGTATGAGGCCGAGCAGGGCCGTGTGGCCACCGTCATGTACACCGTGGTGACGCCCATGCTGAACCCGGTCATCTATAGCCTCCGGAACCGTGATGTGCAGGGGGCACTCAGAGCCCTTTTCACTCGGTGAAGGATCTCAGGGGGTGACTCCTGAGGCCTGGACCCCACCAAGGGCGGACTGCATCGCCCATGGCGACACTCGTGGCTGCCATCATCAGCTCTGTGCTTTTTCCAAAACCATAATAGTGGCGATCCCTTTCTGAGTGCTACCGTAGTGCAGGTCCTTGCCTGACCTGACATTATGCCACAATAACCAGTGAAGCAGACTTTTATGACCCAGTTTCACAGATGAAGAAACTGGGGCTCAGAGTAGGAGATATGACTTTCCCAAGTTTATACCATTTTTAGGTGTCAAAACCTAGGCCCTTTCAGCAATACCATGCCCTCTTCTAACAGTCACTTCCAGGCATTTAGAGGGTGCATTCTACCGTTTTTTGTTGTATTTGGGCTTAAAGCTATATGGAAGGCTGTGCCACCCAGATCTTGCTTGGGGGTCGAGGGGGGGATTGGGACTTTGTTTTCCATCACATCACCATGTTTTCTCAAAAAACTGACTTCTTCTCATCTGTCTGGGACAGAGGCTAAAATTCACAGACCCATGTGTCAAGGGCTGACCTCACCCAGTGCACCCAGTTCGGCACAGAGGAAGTACTCTGGCCATCTGAAGATGAATAAATGAGTGTATTTTTTATGTTTATGAGCACTTAGAAGCTGTCCATTTTTCTTACCCTTTGTTCTTGTACTTGTTTGCTACGATCCTGCCTGTTCAGCTCCCCCTGGCATTCTGTAGTAGAAGGCAGTAGGCATGCAGTGAAAATAGATAAATTAACTTAAGCAAGACAGAGAAGGGACAGGGTAGGCATTGGTGCAGATGAAAGAGGTATTTTTTTTAAGTTTTTATCATCTGTCAGCACTACACACACCTTTTTTATAATTCTAGGTGGGGGGGAGGTATTTTCTTCCCTTGCTTTGGCTGTGCTGGGTCTTCGCTGCTGCGTGCCGGCTCCCTCTAGCTGTGGTGAGCAGGGGCTCTTGCTCGCTGCAGAGCTCCGGCTTCTCACTGCAGTGGCTTCTCTTGTTTAGGAGCACAGGCTCTGGAGCACGGGCTTAGTAGCTGTGTCACACAGGCTTAGTTGATCATTGACATGTGGGATCTTTCTGGACCAGGGATTGAACCGGTGTCCCCTGCATTGGCAGGATTCTTAACCAGGGAAGTCCAAGCATGCGTATTTTTATTGCCACTTTACAGATGAGGAAATGGAGGCTCAAAGACAGTGAGTTAGTCCGTAGCACAGTCAGAGCAAGCACTTCTGCTGCTCAAACCCTTCAGGTGCATTTTAACTGGGTCCCATAGAACCCAGATCCCGAGTTCGGCGGCCTCAGTGAAAGAACTTGCAGGCTACAGCAGTCCTAGGGCTGGATGATCCACAGGCCCTTCCAGTTCCCACTAATGAGTCGGCCACCACCTGATCTTAGAACTGCTATCCTATGCCATTTTATATCTAAAAGAAAACTTAAAGGTCTTTGGACCACTGGCTTTAGAAAACCAAACCGCAAACTACAACTCTTTTTTTTTTTCAATGAAACCTTACCCAGAAACATACTGTCTAAAATGAAGGGGAGAAGCAGAAGTAAGGGTCAGAGGGACCCTCTAGGGAGCCCTTCTTCTCAGCCTCCCCAGTGCATCTTCCTCACGGCCCTGAGGGGCCCCTGATCCATTCCAAACCCTTACTTTGATAAGCTGGGAAACTGAGGCCCAGAGTGTTTAAGGGACCTGCCCGGGTCACACAGAGTCAGTGGTGGCCTTCAGGCTTCCTGCTTAGCCCCCCAGCTCCCCGTCACTTGGCCCTGCAGCGACACGAGACCACCCTCATGTCCACCTGACCCACCGTCCTCCCACCCCCACCCAGAGGCCCAGGTGGATGCCATATCCTTGCTCCTCTATCAATAGCCCCACAGCTGCTTCCCCCTCACTCGTCTCTGAAATTTCAGAAAAATGCTGGTGGTGATGCTCATCACCCAGTCCACACCTATACCATCAGCCCCACCCTATGACATAAGGTATGCCATCTGCTGGCCATCAGGGGCTTCACGGAGTTCTGCCAGTGTCTCGAGAGCCGGGCACAGAGATATACACGTGCTCTGCTGTCATCTCGTCTGGCCTCTCATCTCTTTCCTTCAGCATAAGGGGAGAGGGGCCCTATGGGGCTCAAGGGATCATCGATGCTTTTTCTGGGCCACCAGCCTTGACCTGGTCATCCTGCTCGGCCTCCCAAAGAGGCCCCACCCCTGGACGAGTGGTCGCCACCGCCCACGTTATAGCACAGCCCAGCTTCCGACCTTGGTCTCTGACCAAGGCATGCCATCTCTGCCCCAGCATGATCAGCTCCTTCTCCAGGATGACCATAACCGGTGTCAAAGTGTTTTCAGGTCTAATGAGAGCCCAGGGAGAAACCCCCACTAAGCGTGTAGGAAAACTGAGGCTCAGAGAAGAGAGGAGGCTTCTCCTGGTTGGCTCCACCAGCCTATTTTAGTCCCAGTGCTCCTAACTCCGTTTCAGGCTCTTTCAACCACACCACAAACCACCACTCAATTCAAGTTAATAAATAGTTATTGACCATCTTCTGTGACAGGTGCTGGGCTGGATGATGCCTGATCTACTTCCAGACCCCCAGTAAGACGGGCAAGAGAGGGGATGGGGGGCACGTAAGTAGCCTCAGTCAATAGGCCTATGGGTCCCTGGGCCCCATTCCCATCCCACCCCCCACCTAGATCAGGTTTCTTGTTTTACTTCAGGAAGCCCTAAAAGATGATATTGACTGGGAGATAAGAGTATGAAACTTTCCACCATCCCCAACCAAGAAAAGCCACTGAGTTCAAAAATTCACCGAAGAATTCTCTCTGAAAAAGAATTCATCTTTTTCACATGAACTACAAAGAACAGTTTTTAACACCAGAAGCAAACAAGCCTATGCAAATTGACTCACTTCCAAGCAGTTCCCTTGGAAGAGATGGTACCCAGGGAGGCTGCTTCAGCTTCATGGGTTTGCAGTCACCCCTCAGAAGGACTTTGTACTGCTTCTGCTTATCCACAGTATTCCCTGACTCTGTCCTGAAACGACTTCTGACCATTTCAGAATCAATCTAGCCCACCCTCCTAGCATGGGTTTTCCCTGATGGCTCAGATGGTAAAGAATTTGCATGCAATGCAGGAGACCCAGATTTGATTCCTGAGTCAGAAAGATTGCCTGGAGAAGGGAATGTCTACCCACTCCAGTATTCTTACCTGGAGAATTCCATAGATAGAGATACAGTCCTTGACGACTGAGCGACTTTCACCCTCCTAGCATCGATATTACTAACCCCTCATTTTATGCCAATACTAGGTAGTGCTAGGAACCGCATCATCCAGAAAAAATAAACACTTGCATTTCAAGAAAGGAATTGAGTCTGCATCTCTTCCAGTGCAGGCTTTCTGCATCATAATGTAAGGCCGCCTTCGTTTCAAAGGTAAAACAACTGGAGAGATCTTAGTTGTGAAAGAGGCTCTGATCATAAATGGCAAATTGATTACTTCTTCTAAGGGACCAAAACAATTTCTATAAGCCAAGTCTTCTTTCATGCAAGGGCAGCCGCAGGGAAAATGCAACTATTAGACTTGAAAAATAAAAACATGAAGGCTCTTTCTAAATGTGAAAATGACTGCTTTAGAATACAAGGAACGGATCGGTATTTCAAGAAGCTGTTTATCAGCAAGCAGTTTCTCTCACTCTAAACTCGGGATGTTTCCCTCGCGCACCCTTTTCATGTCCCTTATGTGTCTGCCCCGTTCTCTCTTTTCAGTTGCTTGTGTTTCTACTTCCTTCTTCTCTTTGCTTTCTATGCTCTCTGCTTTCTCGGTTATGATCACATACTGGGCAGTAGGACAACAGACAGCACTTGCCTTCACATACTTAATACCAGGCACACAGATTATGATCAAAGCCAGGAGAGACGTAGCAGGTACTATGGAAGCATCAAAGAGGGAGCAACGAGTGGAGATAAGGGTGATGTGAGGAGTCTGATGGATCACAGTGGTGATTAACGGCCCCAGTTCACCCATCCCTGACTCCTTGGCCACGTAACTTTGCCCTTCATCTGGGATTTGGGGTTCCGCCATCCAACTTGCTTTGGCCAACAAGATATTAAAAGAAGCTCAGATATTGGGTTTTTTCTCTTGTGTTTTTCTCTTTGCCATGAGAAGGACATGCCCACTGGCCCCCAGCAGAGAATGAAAGACCCACAGAGCAGAGTTTTTCCAGTCCTCAAGGCGATCCAGGAAGCCCAGTGCAGAGCAGAGCTTCCAGCTGACCTGCAGACACAAGAACAAAAACGCAGGCTGTCTCATTGCCACCAGAGTGAAAATATTTGTAAAGTTAATTTTTAGTGCAGTAGAGTTGCTTTACAATGTTGCGTTAGTTTCTTCTGTACAGCAAAGTGAATCAGCTTTATGTGTATGTATATATCTCCTCTCTTTTTTGGATTCCTTTCTCATTTAGGTCATCACAGAGCACTGAGTAGAGTTCCTTGTGCTACACAGTAGGTTCTCATTAGGTATCTATTTTATACACAGTATCAGCGGTGCATATACATCAATCCCAATCTCCCAATTCATTCCCCCACTTCCCCTTTCCCCCTTGGTATCCATACGTTTGTTCTCTACGCCTGTGTCTCTGTTTCTCTTTTTTAATTATTATTTAAATTTTATTTATTTTGGGGCTGTGCTGGATCTTTATTGCTGCGTGGGCTTTTCTCTAGTTGCAGCGAGCAGGAGCTACTCTCTAGTTGTGGCGCGTGGGCTTTTACTGCAGTGGCTTTCCTTGTTGCTGCGCATGGGCTTGAGAGTACTCAGGCTTTAGCAGTTGTGGTCCCCAGGCTCTAGAGCGCAAGCTCAATGGTTGGGTACACAGCTTAGTTGCTCCATGGTATCGTTGAATCTTCCCAGATCAGGGATTGAACCTGTGTCTCCAGAACTGGCAGGCAGATTCTTTACCACTGAGTCACCAGGGAAGCCCTGTGTCTCTAACTCTGCTTTGCAAATAAGATCATCTATACTGTTTTTCTGGACTTCCCTGGTGGCTCAGACGGTAAAGCATCTGTCTAGAATGCGGGAGACCCGGGTTCAATCCCTGGGTTGGGAAGATCCTCTGGAGAAGGAAATGGCAATCCACTCCAGTACTATTGCCTGGAAAATCCCATGGGCAGAGGAGCCTGGTAGGCTACAGTCCATGGGGTCACAAAGAGTCGGACACGACTGAGCGACTTCACTTCATACCGTTTTTCTAGATCACACATGCATTTGTTAATATATGATAGTTGTTTTCTCTTTCTGACTTACTTCACTCTGTATGATGGTCTCTAGGTCCATCCACGTCTCCACAAATGACCTAATTTCATTCCTTTTTATGGCTGAGTAATATTGCATTGTGTATGTGTACCACATCTTCTTTGTCCATTGCTCTGTGGATGGATATTTAGGTTGCTTCCAGGAATGAAAACCTGAAGCCGCCGAGTTTTGGGGGTGACGTGCTACACAGTAACAGCAAGTTGATGAGGCTCCCATAACTGTTTTCTGATACTTGTCTTTGTCTCCAGTGGAGCACATCCTGGCCCCTTCAATGTCCTAAGGACTGAGCTTCCAGTGAACGCTTGCTTTCTCTCTTTGCTTTGGGGGATTTACATTCTTGTTCTGAGCACGTTTCTGCCCCCCACCATCTCTGCCAATCTAACCAGGATTCTTTGAGGGAATGAGTTATGTCATTGGGGAGGAGCTCCTGGAAGTAAAATCCGTGGCCCCCACTTCTAGATCTCACAACCAGATCCATTTTCTCTTTGTAGAGAGTCAGGGTCATCTCTTGGTTGCCTTTTTCAGGGACTCCGTAATCAAGCTCAGATTCAGTCTACACTGAAACATTTTCAGCTCTCCCTTATGGGAAGGGAAATTGACATTGGCAAAGGTTGGAAGGATGAAATGAGCAAAACTGATCAAGTCAGCCAATTTGGCAAGTAGCTGGACCCGACACATATACAGACACCACCCCTTCCTCTCTCCAGGGACCACAGGACAACTGACAGCTGGTGAGATCATGACCATCACCACACATATCACGAAATCAAGTAACCACAGACCTCGGAAACCACAACGACAAGCTAGGAGATTGAGTAAACACAGGCCAGATTTGGTGCTGGTGGGTTTGCACTCATCCTCATTTTATGAGGATCACTTGATCCTCATAAAACCTTTGTGCAGCACACATTATGATTTAACAGATGAGGAAATTGCAGCTCAGGGGAGTAACTTATCCAAGGCTCCAAACTAGAAAGTGGTGGAATCAGTATTTGAGCACAGATCTGTCTCTAGGCTGAAATGAGGACTAGCAAAACCCCTCAGCTGCTTCTTATCCAAATCTACTGACCATGCATCAGAATCACATGGCCTGCTTATTAAAATGCATATACTACTCTCCACCCTCAAACTTTCTGAAGCAGCAGGGCCTGCATTGTGAATAACCACCCTATGTGATTTTGAGGCAGATGGTCTTTGGGGCATATCGATAAGATCACTGACCTAAATCATATAAAACTTGGGATTGCCAGGACTTCCCCTAGAGGTTCAGTGGTTAAGAATCCACCTTCCAATGCAGCAGACAAGGGTTCGATCCCTGGTCAGGGGTCTAAGATCCCACCTTCCGCAGGGCAGCTAAGCCTTTGCGCCACAACTTCAGAGCCCACGCTCTGAAGTACTAGAGAGATGTCCTCATGCCACAACAAAGAGCCAGTGCAGCCAAAAATAAATTTAAATTAAAACTCTGAGCTGGTTGGGAAGTGTTCAGAGGTGACTCGAAGGCTGAAGGAAATACACAACTCTGGACATAATGGACAATTATGAGGAACACTGGACAGAGGAGGTTTCCGTGATTCTGTTGGAGGACATGGATGGAACAAAAAGTGCCCATGAAACTGAGAAGGCATCTTGAGACCAAAAAACGAGGCAGGCAGTTCCAAATAATCAACAAATGAGTTTACTGTAGGGTAACTTACTGATGTGATTGGCAGAAAAGGATCCAGAAGCATTCCAAGCTGAACCCTGCACCATAGAGGGGGCATTGGGACAATTTTATAGTTAACTTAGAGCATGGGAGCCCTGGAGGAGGGCATGGCAGCCTGCTCCAGTATTCTTGCCTAGAGAATCCCCATGGGCAGAGGAGCCTAATCCATGGGGTTGCAGAGTCAGACATGACTGAGTGACTAAGCACATAGGTCATGGGAGCAGGTACTGGGAAACAGGACATGCATTTCTAGGATTTATGAATGAGTAACCAGCTTATAGATCCTGGGAACTTGACAAGGAAGGTTTTCATCATTGTTTGGGGACTAACAGAGCACAGAGGCTACCTGGTCCTAATGATTATGAAATAATATCTATTACATACAAAGCCCTTGACAACAGAGAAGTGATTCACTGAACAATCGAGTCCTGGTTAGGGTCAGTGGAAGGGTAGGAGAAACTGTAAGGGTCAAGCCTCCCAGGCTTCTCCGTCCATGGGATTCTCCAGGCAGGAATACTAGAGTGGGTTACCATTTCCTTCTCCAGGGGATCTTCCCAACCCAGGGATTGAACCCAGGTCTCCCACACTGGAGGCAGACGGTTTAACCTCTGAGCCACCAGGGAAGCCCTTGGTTATGCTAATAACAGCCATATACTTGCCAGCTTTCCTTTGAAATAAGTCTGAGGAATCCTATTTCTCTCTTCTTTATTGAATTTGTAGAAATCACGGGAATCAGTGTCTTAGTTTTGGCTGCTGCTGCTAAGTCACTTCAGTCGTGTCCGACTCTGTGCGACCCCATAGACGGCAGCCCACCAGGCTCCCCCATCCCTGGGATTCTCCAGGCAAGAACACTAGTTTTGGCTACTATAACAAAATACCATAGAGTGGGTGACTTAAATAGTAGACATTTATTTCTCACTGTTTTGAAGGCTGGAAGTCCAAGGTCAAGGTTCCATCGGGTTTGGTTTCTGATGAAAGCTCTCTTCCTATAAGGACACCAGTCCTCTCAGATTAGGGCCCCATCCTTATGACCTCATTCAACCTTGATTACTTCCTGTAGTCTCCAGCTACAGTCACATGGGGTGGCGGGGACGGCGGGGTGGGTAGGGGGTTTGGTTAGGACTTCAACATACTAATTTGGGGTGGACATAATTCAGCCCATAACACCAATCGCTGGACAGGCATCCCTCATCTCTTTCGAGAAGTCTTTTTGGGTCAACATTATTAGAGTGTACTAAGATCCTGACTCCTGAATTCCAAGTTCTGGGTTTAAGTCTTGACTTTACTAGATGATTGACTTTGGGCAAATTGCTTAACTATAAAATGAGAATGATACTATCTCCCTGGGGTTGTTATGAGAATATCTAAGTGCTTAGCACAATGATCTGGCACAAAGTAAGTAAAAAACGCATGCTGGTAACTCTCATTGCTACAGGCAGGGGAGGCAGAGACAAGAAGTCATGGGGTTTGTGATCTGGATATGAAGGCTATACCCTGAGCTCAGGTGCTTGGGACTCCAGACTTGGGGCTGGCAGGAACCCACTGCTCCCGCTTCTCTCCCTGGCCAGACTTTCCCTCAGCCTTCACTGACCATAATGTGAAAGTTAAATGTATGTATGTTTATTCCTGAAACAATCGTTGTTTTTTTTGTTATTAATTAATAAATCATGTGAATGTAATACTTTCTGATTCTCTTTCCTAAAAACAAATTCTGTAAAATGATTCACGGAGTCCCCTGGTGACCTGGAGGTTAGGATTCCCAGTTTTCACTGCTACAGTCCAGGCTCAGTCCCTGGTGGGGAAACAGAGATCCCGCAAGCTGCTCAGCCTGCCCCACGTCCGAAAAAAAGAAAGAAAATAAAATGATTCGTGTATGGTGCCAGACATCTCCCACATCACCCAATCCAAAGTCTGTGCTCTTCTAATTTAACAGGAAAACAAAAAACTATTTGTTCCCTCTCCTCTGCTGCCACCGTGTGATCTCATTGGATTATAACCAGTATTTCTACAGGCTTTGGCAGGGCTGAGGGCTTGATCTGACCTTATCTGGGTCTCCATGAGCACAGGTAGTATATCTCTGATTCAAAATATATAACATGTCTGCACTAAAAGCTACATAACATATAGTCTTCTAGCCTACTGTGGTGAATTCCAGCCTATTCCAGCCTTGGGGATTTTCCCCACTTAAGTAGTGACCACTTAGGTCATCTCAGACCAGACAACAGAAATGATGAGATGCAGTCCCTGTCCCCAGAGACTTCATAGTCTAATGTGTAAACAAATACTTAGGCAGCTACACACACTGAAGATGGGGTTGTCCTATGGGAAAAGGAGGTAAGGTTATTTAAGTCACCAGGACTTTTCACATTTCACAACTTAGGAAACACTTAACATTGTTCATTAAATTAAACCAAATACAATATGATAGCATGATGGTGACAGTAGATTTCTTAAAAATTCATTGACTCATAAAATCTGAGAGCTCAACGCATCTTAAAAAAAAATCATCTAATGCAACCCCTCATCTTACAAGAGGGGAAACAGAGGTCCAGGGAGAGGAAGAGACCTATCTAATAGCACACAGCTGGTCAGGGAGAGGACTGGAGTTCATGCTGACTGTACTCCTGATCGTTGCCACCCAGAGCCAGAACGTGGGTGGCAGTGTGGTCAGGGGTATAACGGGACATTGGGAAGAAGGACTTTTGGGAGGAAAGGGGGACACCTCAAGGGGTACATTGCTGGTCACAGCCACAGTCCAGATGGAAAGGTTGTTTTTTGTTTTTTATTTGGTTGCTCTAGGTCTTAATTGTGGCATGTGGAATTTTTAGTTGCAGCATGTGGGATCTAGTTTCCTGACCAGGTCCTCTGCATTGGGAGCACGGAGTCTTAGCCAATGGACCACCAGGGAATTCCCCAGAGAGGAAAGGTTCTGACATGAAACACAGGTAGGCCTGGAAGACCCAGCTCTCCACCCAGCTTCATATCTTTCTCTCACTTTCTAAAATTCTCTTCCTGTTTTTCCTCCTCCAACCTATTCTCTCCACTCTCTTTTTTTCTAATTGATCGTTTTATTGACATTTGATCATTTCGCTTTCTTTGCTAAGAAAAAGCATCATGCAAATAGTATACATTTTGGAATGCCACAGACCTGAGTTTAAACCTTGCCCTGCCCTCTAGCTGTGTAACTTTGTTACTTAACTCTGCAAAGTCTTGGTTTCTTCATTTTTGAAATATTACTACTTCTTACCATGAAAGGATGTGGCCTTCAATGAGCCCTGATATTCATTATTAAACACTCAATTCTTACCAAGTGCCAGGCACAGTTGTGGGTGCTGGGGATCATAAAAACAGCACTTATTTGAAGGCTGACTAGGTATTTTATGAATCGACTCATGTTACTCATCCCCACTTCTCAGATGAGGAAACTGAGGTATGGAAGGATTCTGTATCTTGCCCACAAAGCTGTAAATGTCAGCCTAGTTTCCGAGTGAACAGAGGCTATGCCATACATGGGGAAGAAAATAAAGTCCATGCCTTCATGGGATTTTCATTCCAAAGGAAAGTGGAATCTGGAAAACTACTGAGACAGTTTGTAATAGACAAGTATTGGTTTCTCATTCCTTCTCCCAAGTCCATCACCAAAAAGGAGGATCGTGTAAACAAAGAAGAGAAGTGACCTGAATTCTCCATTTCAACTCCTTCCGCCCCTTAGACAAATAAAAAAGGACAGCAGTGAACTCTTGTTTTGACAGCTGCTGTCACTCACCTTAATCAACAAGTTGGTGATCCTTAAACTGAACCACCTGGAGGGCTTGAGAAAAGTGTGCTGGGCCACTCCTAGAATTTCCAATGCAGTTAGTCCAAGGGAGTGCCTGACATTTTGCATTTCTAACAAGTTCCCCAGTGAGGCTGACACTGCAGTTCTGGGATCACACGTGGAAAACAACTGAACAATCCATGAAGCACTGTTGTTCCCATTGCCAAGGCAAGGAAATTGAGTTTCAAGAAGGCTAGGTGCCTCACCAGAAGTTCCACCACCAGTGAGAAACAGACAGGATTTGATCTGTCTGGCTCCAAAGCCTGTGCTGTTTGCACTTCCCCTAGAACAGGATTTCCCCAGTCTATCTACTCACTTTATCCCAGAATTTCTGTTCTTGAAAGGCAAAGTCAAGGTGCTCAGAGAACATGTTTTCATTTCCAATGAGAACGGTAGATGGCTTATAAAAGCTTTTAAAATATTTCTATTACCCAATAATTCCTCTTCTAGAAGTCTATACTATGAAAATGATCCAAAATATAGCCCCAAATACAAAGATGCTCTGTGTTTTAGCCCAGAGCTAGGAATCTAAATATCCAATATCAAGGAACTGGTTAAATAAAGTATGATCTATCCAAATGATGAAATATTATGAGGCCATTAAAAATTATTTATTTAGAATTTAACACATCAAAGCATCATTTATGATACAATATTAAGTTAAAACATAGAACTAAATTCAATAAGCTCTCAATGTTATTAAAAATATTGAAAAAGCTGGAAGGACATAAACAAGAACATTGACAACAGCTGTCTCTGTTTCTAATTTCTATACTTCCCAAATACTTTCTACAATAAACTTTTTTTCACTAAAAAAAAAGAAACATGCAGTTTCTTTTTCTGATTAACTACAAGAGATACTGTCAAGACCCTATTACAGTTAGTCGATTCCTAAAATGCCAGGGAAAGCAAAACTGAACTTTAAAGCTAACATTTAATTACAGATTATATTTTTCCTGACCCTACAATGTACATAGTTCAAAGTAAAAAAAATAAGAGGAAAAAAACTCAAAAGACAATCATTATCATAAACACAAAGAAGACCAGAAAGATACCTGTAAAATTATAACAGGGATTATTTTTGGTTGGTGGAATTATAAGGCTTTTTAAATCTCTTTTTAGTTTAGTAACAATTGTTACATTTTCTACAATGAAAATCAATTACTTTTTAAATAAGAAAATCTTTGCTGCTTTCCTTTTCAAGAGGAACTACCTCTTAAAAGGTTATTTTTAAGAGATAACCACCAAGCAAATTACAGAACATCTATAAATGGAATAAATAGCAACTTTAAAATGTTGTAAAAGAGTATTCAGTAACACAGAAAAACATTTGATATATTAACTGACCATACTATAAAACAGTATGTTCAGAATGATCCCACTGTTTTGTTTAACAACAAGCACACAAAATGTCTGTGTATACAAAGAAAACACCTTGGAAGGAAATATCTCAAAATATTAATAGTGTTTTATCCTAGGTAGTAAGATTAGAGATTATTCTTTTTTTTTTTTTTTTTTTGCTTCTGTATTTTGGTAAATTTTCGTTTCTTGAATATTGGTTACTTTTCCAATATTAAAAAATAATTAACAAAAGCTACATTAAACAACAAAAAAATTTTTACCTTGTTAAATAAAAATAGGTGAGCAGGGGTATCTTATTCAAAGATCTTTCTTTAAAAAGGCTTCCCAGCTCCATCCAAGCTCTAATTTTTAAGTCAAGCTGGTGTTCCAGCATCAAAAGGGAAGTTTGTCTCCATCCTTCCTCCTACTGTAGACTTAACAACACTTGAGCAGGACATCGACTCCAGCAGCAAAGGTCACCCCTGTTGATGGGGCAAACATATGTGGTCCAGAACCTTTAAACAAGACCCTAGAGACAACAGGGTCTCAGACTTAAAAAGTTTAACTGCCTTCTATGGCGATGAGTCTGATTACACGTGAATATAATATGATCATTGATGAAGGAAATGTAGTATTTATGTTGCAAATAACACACTATAGGATATACTCCCGGACCTGGCAGAGACCTCTGAGACCATCTGAAGACAATTTCCAGGACACTGTCTTTAGGATGCTATGTAAATATTGACTGGAAACAATAACAGAGATGTCACGCTAGAGGACCTTAAGTAAACAGTTCAAAAGCCTGGCTTCCTGTTTATACAATGTTAAGTCACTTCATGGCTAACCACAAGGTGATTCAGCACGCTGATCTGATCGGAGAATTTCTTGATCTGATATATCATAAAAGAGACTATGAAGAACAGGGCGGAAAGCCGGAAGATCACACAAAAGAATGAAAATAAACACACGGACATGTGTCTTCCAGCCCAAACCATGAGAGGTCTATGCCACCGGCCCAGGTGGTCAATCAATTTCCAAATCACTGTCCTCACTGTGGCAGGTTGCAGAGTTACGCACAGAGGTTAGCAACAAAACTTCCTTTTCCGGGAGCAATCCAAACTCCTGGAGGAAAGCCTCAAGGTCCACAGCAAAAAAATCTTCCCCCAGCTGGTCAGTGACTCGGACAAAGTTGCCAATCAGTTCGCCCCCCTTGTAGATGAGCAGGGCAGGGAGGGCATTCCTGGTGAAGCGGCTGCTGGCCCCGATCACCGAGCTCCTCACCCGGCAGAACTTGACGGCCGGGTACTCTGCTGCGAGGCAGAGCATGCAACCGTTCATGGCTTCGGTCCCCGGGATGCCGTCCTCGTAAATGTGGACCATGATGAGGGTGCTCCTCTGCTCCTTGTCAATCATGTCCAGGAACCCTTCTCCACTGGGGATCTCAAAAACCTGCTTGAACTGGGGCCCTTGGTAGAGCTGCTGCCGCATCTCTTCCATCCTCTGCTTCCGGTACTGCTGCAGGAACTCCTCATCATCCTGGTCCTTGTTCATCACGGCCAAGTCCTTCAGAGTCATCTGCGGGGGGACCAGCAGTGAGCGTAAGAGACGTAAACCCGACAGCGACACAGGTTACACAAGACGAGTGGGGCGCCACGCTAACAACCCTGGCGCGCGCCACGCTAACAACCCTGGCGCGCGCCACGCTAACAACCCTGGCGCGCGCCACGCTAACAACCCTGGCGCGCGCCACGCTAACAACCCTGGCGCGCGCCACGCTAACAACCCTGGCGCGCGCCACGCTAACAACCCTGGCGCGCGCCACGCTAACAACCCTGGCGCGCGCCACGCTAACAACCCTGGCGCGCGCCACGCTAACAACCCTGGCGCGCGCCACGCTAACAACCCTGGCGCGCGCCACGCTAACAACCCTGGCGCGCGCCACACTAATAACAAACACTGGCGATCAGGGGTAGCTCCTGAGCGAGGCCTGGGTGCTTCTAATTACCTTCCCACTGATCTTCTCCTGGAGGTCCTTCTGCTTCTGCTGCTCCTCCTCCTCGTCCAGATGGGACCTGCAGCTCAAGGACAGCTTCTTGATCAGCCTCTCCATCTCCCGGCACTGCTCCTCCCGCTGCTCTGTCTCCAGCTGTTTGAAGCGGCGCCAGTCATTGATCACGCCTTTTGGACCTGAGTTGGGGGTGAATATGGAGGTGACCAAAGATGACCAAGGGATTAGGGGCTGGTGCACATCTGTCCAGAGCTGGCTCCATCAACGGCACAGGGATGCTCATTCAGGGCAGCGTGGTCCACACACAGGCATGTCCATGGCAGGACGGTGTGTGAGAATTAAAGGGTCACACTAAGACCCAATGTTAGGAGATGAGTGAAATAAATTCAGACTCATCTACTCAAAGGAAAATAAAGCAACTCTTAGAAACAAGGTAGCTATAGGTTCCCTTCCATGAAAAGTGACTAAACATATTAGGTCAAAAAAGAAAAAGTAAAATGCAACACAATATCATGGTATGATCCTCCAATTTTTAGAAAAAGAACTATATGTTTGTGTATAAATATTTACATATATTTGTATATGTGCATGTACATTTGTATGACCTCTATATTTGCATGTAGAAAAAGGGCCAGAAAAATAGGTAAACTGTTAACAGTGGATATGTCTAGGAAGTAAGATCTAAGGAGACTAGTGAGAGAGAACTTTTATTTTTTTCTTTCCGCACTTCCTTATTATCTGACTTTTTATAACAAGATTGTGGCAGGTTATCCTGTTATTCAAACTAACCCCAAACCTCCCAACCCCCATGCTATATAGCCCTGCCCCTTACCACATGACTTGTAATACCACCTCTGGGATGAAAACATGTATCCCCAGCCCACTGATGCAGGGTTTGGCCATATGATTTACTGTGGCCACTGAATTCTGAGCAAAAACTTAAGCCGTTATATGTCTCCAACAGCCGTCTCTTTCTCTACACTTGGTCAGGAGAACAGTGTGTCCCCAAAGCGGCTGCTCCTTCAGCCTAGTTCCTGGAATGACAGGACATATGAAGCAGAAGCAAGGCTGCTCGTGATCCATACGGGTAGCACGTAACATGACTGAGAAATAAATCTTTGTTGTCACAAGACATGAGACTGGGAGGTCAAGGTTTATTTGTCATCACAGGAAAAAAAAAAAAATATCTGTATGAAGAAAACTTTAAAATGTTGCCAAGAAACACTAAGAAAGACCTGAATAAATGGAAAAGCAACACCATATTCCTGACCAGGAAAACACAACATCACAAGGGCCTAATTATCCCTAAATTCATCCATATAGTTAATGCATTTCTGATGAAAATATGTGATTACACATGTGTTGCACGCTCCTTTGGAAAAATAAGAAAGCGGGAGTTAAAAAAATAATGACATAGAAGAGTACTGTATGGGGACCAGGCCTACCAGATACTAAAACATATTACAACGGAATAATTAAAGCAGTGTGGGAGGACTTCCCTGGTGGTCCAGTGGTGAAGAATCCGCCTGCCAAAGCAGGGAATAGGGGTTCAGTCCCCAGTCCGGGAGGATTGCACAAACGTAGAGCAACCAAGCCCGTGTGCCACAAGTACTGAAGCCCATGGGCCCTGGAGCCTGCGCTGCACAGCCAGAAAAGCCGCTGCATCGATGACAAGCCCCTGCGAAGCAACGAAGCCCCAGTGCAGCTATAAACAGGTAAGTAATTAAAACATAAAAACAACACTGTGATAGCAAAAGACAAATCAGTGGGAGAGACTACCAAGAACAGCCAAAGACTCAAATATAAGCAGAAAGTCAGTACAAGATAGAACTGGCATTCCCAAACAATGGAGAAATGGCCCGTCCTGGTGTCTGAGTGATTCCCTGGGCCCAGCAAAGGGACCAAGTTTCCAGATCCTTGAAGACAAGGGGTAACACCCCAAAATACAGACTCATTTTCCACTCTACCTTCATTGGCCGAGCAGCTGTCAAGAACAAAGGTCGCATCTCCCGATACCCGGCAAACAAATGCAGTATTGCCTCCCGAATCGAATGCTTCTCTGAGGTGCCTACCAGTGCCTTCCTGGAGAAGGAAATGGCAACCCACTCCAGTATTCTTGCCTGGAGAATCCCACGGACGGAGGAGCCTGGAGGGCTACAGTCCATGGGGTCGCAAAGAGTCGGACACGACTGAGCGACTTGACTTGACTGACCAGTGTTTTGAGGGAGAAGCTTCAAGAACAAGTTGAGGAGCGGCTGTCCTTCTGTAAGACTGGAGAGATTCCCTGAAAGAATCTGGATGTCATGAAGGAGGCAATGGTTCAGGCAGAGGAAGCGGCTGCCAAGATTACTAGGAAGCTCAAGAAACAGGAGAAGAAACGCTTGAAGAAGGAAAAGGCTGGCTGCAATTGCCCTGGCTTCTTCAGAAAATAGCAGTGCCCTGGAGGAGTGTGAGGAGACAAGTGAAAGAGCCAAAAAGAAGAAAAAGCAAAAGTCCCAGGAGGCTTCGGGAGAATGGAATGGAAGACCCATCTGTCTCTTTTTCCAAACCCAAGAAAAAGAAATCTTTTTCCAAGGAAGAGCTAGTTAGTGGTGATCTTGAAGAGACAGCTGGTACTGGAAGTCTTCCCAAGAGGAAGAAATCTTTTCCCAAAGAGGAACCAGTTACTGACCCTGATGAGTCAGAAAACAAGAGGGTCCCCAAGAAAAAGCAGAAATTGTCTTCCAAGGAGGAGCCACTCAGCAGTGGACCTGAAGAGGCTGCTGCCAGCAAGAGCAGCGGCTCCAAGAAAAAGAAAAAGCTTTGAAAGCTATCCCAGGAAGTTAGAATGGACATCTTCCTAGAGGGGCATAACTTACAGAGGTATTCCCCATCCCATCCCCTAGAGCCCAATAAAAATAAAAACAAACAAACAAAAAGCAATGGAGAAAAGATGGCTTATTCAGTAAGTGATATTGAAATAACTGGGTAGCAATATGAAAAAAATTAAGTTGGAGTCCTACAACTTAACAAAATGAATTCCAAATAAATCAACAGTTAAGTGTTAAACAAACAAACAAAATCATAAAAATACCTTTTTTAAAAGGCATGGGAGTCTTTTTTAATAATTCTGGAGTGGAGAAAAGTCTTTTACATAAGAAATAAAACTAAGAAACTATAAAATAATGCTCTCAAGCACATAACAATTGAAAAAAAAAAACACTTTCTGCCATGAAAAGAACAAAAACCAAGAGACAAACAATAAAATAGAAATATTTGCAACTCAAACCACAGATTAATTTCCTTAATATATAGCTCCCTAAGAAGAAAAAGACCAAGTACCCAGTTTTGAAAATGAGCAAAGGACATGAACATATCCTTTAAAATTAGAAAAAAAGACTTGTCACTCCCAACCTAGAGGAGTGGAACGGAGGTTCAAGAGGGAGGGGACACATGTATACCTATGGTTGATTCATGTTGATATACGGCAGAAACCAACATAATATTGTAAAGCAACTACCCTCTAATTAAAAATAAATAAATTTTTTTTAAAAAGAGTTGTCACTTCTAAAAAGATTAAAACTACAGTGAAGTGCCATTTGCCATCCATCAGGATGGCATCAGGGTATCAAAAAAGTTTGGTAACACAGCAGAAGGTCATGTATATGGGAACTGTCACACTCCTGGTTAAACTACAAACCAGTACTAGCTCAACTGACAGCAATTTGGAAATAATAAAGTGTAAAAGTGTAAATATGCCATAGCTGGGAATTTATACTACCAATATACTCATACCCATGATTTATTGGATATCAAACACCTATTCATTTGAGAAGCTAGACTCAAAACTCAGGCCGGGCTATTTGAATCATCAGCACACTGCCATGCATACATGTTAATATTGCGCAGTGCGATGGCTAGAAGCAGCATGAAATGGTAACACTGGGTTGTCTCTAAATGTCCGACTGGAATTAGAGAGAAGTGACCATGAGACTTCTGATACATATTTAATGATCCTGAGACTTCTGATACATATTTAATGGACATTTTTTAAACCTATTCCCAGACCCCAGGATTTCCAGTACCTGTGTTAACTGAGATGCCTTCGCCTGCCAAGTCCGTGTCTGCGGGCATGGAACTGCCAGCCAGGGCACCTCTGCCTCTGTCCTTGTCCTCATGGTCGCTGTCCTCCTCCTCACTGCTGCTGTAATAGTACTGCAGCTTCTCCCCCAGCAACTTATCATCCAGGGTCGTCATCGTGCCTGGGAGAGGGCGACAACAGCAGGCTGTTAGCTGGCTTGAATCAGACAGACATGAATCTGAAGAGTTGGGGCTCACCTGTGCTCAAATCCTACTATTTATAATACCCTAAAAGTGACTGTTTTAATAAGCAGGATCTCAGCAAATCCACACAATGATCCTGTGACAGGGCTTATCACGCTCTTTTTGTAGAAGGTAAAACTGAGGCTCAGATGAGGAAAGTTTCACCGCCGAAAGTTTATAGCAAACAGTTGAGCTGGGCTCAGATCCCAGGGCTTCCTAACTCTGACAGACTGAAGGGGTGGGTCACTGTCTTCTGAACAGTATACACAGTGTACACACAGTATACCCTGAAGTGGATGGTGGCTTGGAGGAATCTACAGAGTGACTTAAGATGTTTATCTACACATACTTTTTGGTTTACCTACCAAGCAAGACTGCTGGTAATTGAAAAATTGGATAAGAATTCTCAGGAAAAAATCCAAAAAGCAGCACCAAGAGTGGGATGCTGAGACATTGCTTGTCTAAGCCCATCACTCATTCATCTCTTGCCTTCCACTTCCCTGTGAGGGTTAGAAAGCCCTACCAACTTCGGTTAAAAGAGGGGCCCATGACAAGATTTAATAATTCCCCGGTGTTTAAGTTTCCTAAGGTGGCTGCGTCGGCAAAGAGACCACCTGCAATGCAGAAGACGCCCGTTCCAGATCGCTGGGTCAGGAAGACCCTCTGCAGAAGGAATCAGCAACCCATTCCGGCATTCCTGCCTGGGAAATCCCACGGACTAAGGAGCCTGGTGGACTGCCGTCTATGGGGTCGCACAGAGTCGGACACGACTGAAGCGACTGAGCAGACTGAGCAAGGAGCCTGGAGCGCCACAATCTATAGGATCGCAAGAGTTGCACACGACTTAGCGACTAAACCACCACACCACCAGTGTTTAAAGGACCATGGTGAGAGCCAAGCTTCTGCATCAGAAGAAGCCTGGGACATCTGGGGAGAAAGGTACAGCTTAGTCCCTCACAGATCTGCCTAAGGATCTCACCAGGAGGGGCTGTAACTCCAGCATGCCTTCCTTTAAATACTGCAATATCATGCTTCCTAGATTACAGGCATCCACGCCCCTGTTAAGACTCCATAACAAAGTGACTTCTCCCACCGGGCAGGGAGGTCTTGAAAACAAGAGATCGCCAATGCCCAGCACGAGGCCTCTGCACAATTTGCCAAGTTCACAGAGACAGCCCGGATCTGTGGGGATATCCAGGGACCCGGGCAGCCAGACGAAGTTGGGGAGGAGGTGTGCAGAGTGGCAGGGCTAAGAAAAAACGATGCAGGAACAAAGCCGGGATCGGGGGGCGGTGAGAGAAATGGGACCAAACATAACTTAAAGAGGCAGAGGGGCCCAGGCGGTGCAAGGTGAAAAGACAAGAGACTGGGCAGGGATGCATACACGGTGAGGGCGGTGTCTTGGATAGGCGGCGGCAAATGCAGTGCCAGCGAAGGGGATGGGGAGGAGGCGGGGCCTTTAAGAGGAGGGGCCGAAGGCGGGGCCCGCGGGTCTCACGGAGGAGGCGGGGCCTTTCGGGGGAAGTAGTCGAGGGCGGGGCCCGCAGAAGGGCGGCAGAGAGGCGCGGAACCTCGGGGGATCCCGAGGAAGGTGGGCCAGCGGAGGGAGCCAGGAAACGGCAAAGACCCTGGGGGTCCAGGGGCCGCGCCAACCGGGCTATCTCGTCCAGGCTTGCCGACCACCTGTACTTTGCCACCTCCCACCTCATACCCTATCCTCGCCGCTTCTTCCCGGCTGACCTCAGTACAGTTCCCCGGCCTCGTTCAGTCCGATCCTTCAGGCTGGCACTTGGGGAAGAAGGGTAGCGCTCGGCTGGAGGAAAAGAAGTGGTCCGGCACCTTGAGCACGAAGAGAAAAGCCGCCTGAGTCCCGACTGCGCGGACCAATGGGGCAGCCTTTCTGCGTCAGCGCGGACGCACGCTGCCCAATTAGAGGAAGCGCATCCTGGCCGGCCTAGCTGGAAGCTACGGATCCTACTTTAGGACAAACTTCTCGACAAAAGTAATACTCTTCTATTTGCTTTATTTTTGTTTTAATTTGAACGAAAGGCCACTTTAGATATGCCCAGCTTTGCGCAGTAAGAACAATTTCGTTGTCTTTGACGTGTCCGAAAACATTCCACGTGTATTTTTATTGATTGTTAATCATATCACGTCTAGTAAGACAGAAGAAAGGCTTGGATTTTAATTTTGCCCAAGAACACACAGCCACTTTGGATTAAAAGAAGAAAGTCAAGTCCGAGACAACTAAACGCAAAGTGAAATCCTGTATTGGATTCCGGAACAGAAAAAGGACTTGAATGAGACAGTGGATGAAATTTGAATAAAGTGTATCAAGAAACAATAGTATGGTTATCAATAGTTCTGATAATTGAGCTACAGTTATGTAAGATGTAAACTTAAAGGAATTCTGGGAGAACAGTATAGGGGAACTATACTTTTTGGAAACGTAAAATGATTTCAGATTCTGAGCTGTTATTGAGGCATCGAATACACAGCATGAAGTAGCTCCTAGAAAGCTTTGTGTAAATTGAATCATTCGAAATATACTAAAACAGTACACTGTTTAAAATATAGGTAAGTTTTATTTCTCTAAAATTTGAGAGATTCTTTATTTGTGATTCTAAACCACCTGCATTTGTCTGCAAATTTGTATATGCGCATGTTTTTCTAAGCAGCTGTTTGTCCAGGCTATTAAGAGTCAAAACGCCCATCCCCAAATTTAGGAAAAGTTCATATAAAGAGATCCTATGGTAACTTTTTGTATTTTTGTTTGCAGAGTGAATAGTCTTACTGTAATCAGATTTTGTGAACAGCCAACTTAAATATGCTTGTGATCTGCTTTAAGTGACAAGCCAGGAACTTCCCTGGTGGTTCAGTAATTAAGACTCTGCATTCCCAATGCAGGGGACCCCTGGTTCCTTCTCTAGTCAGTTAACTAAGATCGCACACTTTGCTTAGTGGCGAAAATAATAATAATAAAAATTTTAAAGTAAGTGACAAGCCAGCACCCAGCAATAGTCTCTATATAGGATAGTCCGCCAAAATATTTGTTAAATACTAGATAAATGCTTGGGCTTCCTTCATAGCTCAGTCAGTAAAAAAATCTGCCTGCAATGCAGGAGACCCAGGTTTGATTCCTGGGTTGGGAAGATCCCCTAGAGAAGGAAGTGGCAATCCACTCCAGTATTCTTGCTTGGAAAATCCCATGGACAGAGGAGCCTGATGGGCTACAGTCCACGGGGTGGCAAGAGTCAGACACGACTTAGCGGCTAAACCACCACCTGATAAATGCTTTGCTTTTTTTTTCCCTCTCACATCTCCCTGAAGCACTGGTCTTCTTCATGCACGGAGGCTCCTTTTCCTTCAAAATTCACTTTCAGTTTAAGGCTGCAAGTCTTGAGGGGGCCTTCAGAGCTGCTCAACAATCCTAGTTGCCCTGGGCAGACTATTCCCCTACCCTCTAAGCAAAGCAGTTCACGCCTGGTCTTTCACATCTTCGACACTCTTCCCCTGTCCTGGCTTATTACCTTATGACCTCAATTCTTATTTCAAGTGAGAAACAGAAGCAATCAGTACAGAGGTATACCCTCAAAATGTACCAACAACCCCCTGCATTGGATCTATGAAATGAATCACCAATGGAGTAGATTCTGCTCCTCCAGCCTAGAAAAGGAATCTTCTGCAGGTTCTTCCCCTCCCCTGTGTATTCAGGCTTTCTTTCTGTTTTTCTAGTTTTCATCTCTAAAAGAAAATCCTCTCAGATACCATTTTCCACTGTTCAGATTGTTAAAAATCAAAAAAGTTTGATAGCACTCAGTGAGACTGTGGGGAATACATGGCTGATAGGAGTGTAAGTTGATACAACTCTTACAGATGGCAATTGAGAAATATTTATCAATGTGCCTTTAGCATATGCAATCCCACTCCAGAAAGTTTATCCTATCGATATAGTTGAATTTATGTATTGTTTCCTTAAAAAAAAAAAAAAAAAGGAAATTGGAGAACATTATGTATGTATTAGTTTCTTGCCTTTTGCAATAAAAATAGGGACAAATAATACCATTTTCTTATGTGTGCAGGAAGAAAAGCATCAAAGAAAATACAAGAAATAATTCAAATGGGAATCAGGAGTGGGAGGGAGACTTTTTATATATAATGTTTTATTTGTAATTTTTAATCATCTGAAAGTATTATCTATTATGTTCCAAAACTTAATGTTTTTTTGAAAATCAACCCTCACTTTCCTCCTTCACCATGCCTCTCCAACCACATTTCATTTCTCTGATCTCCTTTACAGCCAGAACCAATAGATCCCTCATTCTCTGCTCATCCTACTTCAGTTAGGTTTTTGTTGCCTCCAGTCCACTGAAGCTACACCTCTGGGGGTAACTAGTGACTTCCAAGTTGCCAAATCCTAGATAGAACCACTCAGCAACATTCGACAGTTATTTCAAGAGAAACGCTTTCTTCTCTTGGTTTCATGAAGAGTGGGCTTCTCTGATAGCTCAGTTGGTAAAGAATCTGCCTGTAATGCAGGAGATCCTGGTTTGATTCCTGGGTCAGGAAGATCCCCTGGAGAAAGGATAGGCTACCCACTCCAGTATTCTGGCTTTCTTCTCTTGGTTTTCTGAAGGATACCTTCTCCTAGTTTTTCCAGCTGCATTGATACCCTCATTAACTTGCTTTGCTTCTGACCTCTAAATAAGGGAATGTCCCAGGTTCAACCTTTTGACACCTTTTCGTAGATTCCTTCTATGTATACTCCTGTCCAAGAATAATATGGAATAAGTTAATTATATGCAAACAGATTTACTCATATGAAAGAGAATCAATAGGTGCTTGTCAACAGGGCTTTTAAAAGGGAGGATTTATAAAAGAGAGCAGGGAGATGTGGGGTGTCTGGAAACCATGAGTCTTGCCTGCTTTTCTAGAGGGAAAACTGACAAGCTAGCATTTTGCAAAGCAGTCAGTCTAGGCAGCCTGCCCTGGAGCTGGCTGGCTCAAGGCATCAATGAAAACAATGTTAGCTATTTATAGATTCTGCAGAAAACTGTGAAGTACAAGGAACGGGTTGTCTCTGTCTATTGTAAGCACCTCTACTTGGCTGAGGCAATTTCCTCATCAAAATTCTCTCAACTTCTCCTGTCAGGATTTTCCAGAGAAATATATTCAAAATACAGGTCATATTTTGATGGTGTAAGCATGCACTTTCATTTATGAGAATTTTAGTCCTGAGGATGTGCTGGTAAGTATTAATTATTGCCTGAATTTACTTGGTCTTAAGTTTTAAAACCATGCAAGAATTCCTATCTAAATGTATGAGAAAATAGGGCCATAGTTTGTATTATGAATCCCATATTTTATTCCTTTTTAAAAAAATCCTTGGGTTTCTTTAAAGTTCCAAGAAATGTGAATAGGTGTAGTGTAACTGCCTTAGTTATCTATTCAGTTCAGTTCAGTCGCTCAGTTGTGTCCGATTCTTTGTGACCCCGTGAACCACAGCACACCAGGCCTCCCTGTCCATCACCAACTCCCGGGGTTCACTCAAACTCATGTCCATTGAGTCGGTGATGCCATCCAGCCATCTTATCCTCTGTCATCCCCTTCTCCTGCTGCCCTTGATCTTTGTCAGCATCAGGGTCTTTTCAAATGAGTCAGCCCTACATATCAGGTGGCCAAAGTATTGGAGTTTCAGCTTCAACATCAGTCCCTCCAATGAACACCCAAGACTGATCTCCTTTAGGATGGACTGGTTGGATCTCCTTGCAGTCCAAGGGACTCTCAAGAGTCTTTTCCAACACCACAGATCAAAAGCATCAATTCTTCAGTGCTCAGCTTTCCTTATAGTCCAACTCTCACATCCATACATGACTGCTGGAAAAACCAAAGCCTTGACTAGACAGAACTTTGTTGACAAAGTAATGTCTCTGCTTTTTAATATGCTGTCTAGGTTGGTCATAACTTTCTTTCCAAGGAGTGAGCATCTTTTAATTTCATGGCTGCAATCACCATCTGCAGTGATTTGGGAGCCCCAAAATATCAAGTCTGACACTGTTTCCCATCTATTTCCCATGAAGTGATGGGATCAGATGCCATGATCTTAATTTTCTGAATGTTGACCTTTAAGCCAACTTTTCAATCTCCTCTTTCACTTTTATCAAGAGGCTCTTTAGGTCTTCACTTTCTGCCCTAAAGATGGTGTCTAAGATGAGGTTACTAGTATTTCTCCCGGCAATCTTGATTCTACCTTGTGCTTCTTCCAGCCCCGCGTTTCTCATGATGTACTCTGCATATAAGTTAAATAAGTAGGATGACAATATACAGCCTTGACGTACTCCTTTTCCTATTTGGAACTAGTCTGTTCCATGTCCAGTTCTAACTGTTGCTTCCTGACCTGCATATAGGTTTCTCAAGAGGCAGGTCAGGTGGTCTGTATTCCCATCTCTTTCAGAATTTTCCAGTGTATTGTGATTCACGCAGTCAAAGACTTTGGCATAGTTATCTATTGCTGTAGAACAAATTAACCTAACATTGAGAGAACAGAACAATATTCATATCTTCTATATACAGAGTACATCATGAGAAACACTGGACTGGAAGAAACACAAGCTGGAATCAAGATTGCCAGGAGAAATATCAATAACCACAGATATGCAGATGACACCATCCTTATGGCAGAAAGTGAAGAGGAACTAAAAGCCTCTTGATGAAAGTGAAAGAGGAGAGCGAAAAAGTTGGCTTAACGCTCAACATTCAGAAAACAAAGATCATGGCATCCAGTCCCATCACTTCATGAGAAATAGATGGGGAAACAATGGAAACAGTGTCAGACTTTATTTTGGGGGACTCCAAAATCACTGCAGATGGTGACTGCAGTCATGAAATTAAAACATGCTTACTCCTTGGAAGAAAAGTTATGACCAACCTAGATAGCATATTCAAAAGCAGAGACATTACTTTGCCGACTAAGGTCCGTCTAGTCAAGGCTATGGTTTTCCTGTGGTCATGTATGGATGTGAGAGTTGGACTGTGAAGAAGGCAGAGCCCTGAAGAATTGATGGTTTTGAACTGTAGTGTTGGAGAAGACTCTTGAGAGTCCCTTGGACTGCAAGGAGATCCAACCAGTCCATTCTGAAGGAGATCAAACCTGGGATTTCTTTGGAAGGGATGATGCTAAAGCTGAAACTCCAGTACTTTGGCCACCTCATGAGAAGAGTTGACTCATTGGAAAAAACTCTGATGCTGGGAGGAATTGGGGGCAGGAGGAGAAGGGGACGACAGAGGATGAGATGGCTGGATGGCATCACGGACTCGATGGACATGAGTTTGAGTGAACTCCAGGAGTTGGTGATGGACAGGGAGGCCTGGCGTGCTGCGATTCATGGGGTCGCAAGGAGTCAGACACGACTGAGCGACTGAACTGAACTGAGTGTACATGAGTCAGGGCTCTGAGCATGGCTTAGCTTGGTGCCTCTGGCTCAAGATGTCTTATAATGTTGCAGCCAAACTGTTGGCTGGGACTGAGGTCTTATTCTCAAGTGGGGAGTTGGGGCAACAGAGTTCCACTTTCAAGCTGATTTCCATGGTTGCTCGCAGACCTCTGTTCTTTTCCACCCAGACTGCCTTCCTAAATGCCCTTGTTATCTAAGATAACAAGATAGAAAGAGAGAGAGAGAAGGACAGAGAATCCAAGACCGAGAGAGGAACAGAGAGAGAATCCAAGATCAAGATAGAAATCAGTCTTTTATAACCTAACCTTCTAAGTTACACCCATCACTTCGGTTGTATTATTTTCATTTGAAGTGAGCCAGTGAATCCAGCCCACACTCAAGGGGAAGGGATTATACAAGAACTTGAATACCATACCAAGAGGCTGAGGGGTCCACCCTGTTAAGTTCTCCTTCAGTTCAGTTCAGTCGCTCAGTCATGTCCGACTCTTTGCGACCCCATGAATCGCAGCATGCCAGGCCTCCCTGTCCATCACCAACTCCCGGAGTTCACTCAGACTCACGTCCATCGAGTCTGTGATGCCATCCAGCCATCTCATCCTCTGTCGTCCCCTTCTCCTCCTGCCCCCAATTCCTCCCAGCATCAGAGTCTTTTCCAATGAGTCAACTCTTCGCATGAGGTGGCCAAAGTACTGGAGTTTCAGCTTTAGCATCATTCCTTCCAAAGAAATCCCAGGTTTGATCTCCTTCAGAATGGACTGGTTGGATCTCCTTGCAGTCCAAGGGACTATCAAGAGTCTTCTCCAACACCACAGTTCAAAAGCATCAATTCTTCGGCTCTCAGCTTTCTTCACAGTCCAACTCTCACATCCATACATGACTACTGGAAAAACCATAGCCTTGACTAGGTAGACCTTAGTCGGCAAAGTAATGTCTCTGCTTTTGAATATGCTATCTAGGTTGGTCATAACTTTTCCTCTTAGGGGGACTGAAAGCCAGTTAAGTATGGAGACATATTTAGGTTGGTAATATTTTAGAGGATTTTGAAAGTTAGATAACATAATTAAAAGCCAGAAAGAATAGCTATCATTGTAATTTTTTGCAAAAAGTAATTAGACAGCTTAAAGAGTTGAGCAGACAGAAAACAGGAATCAACAAAAGGTAAAAAAGTAAGAGTAAGAGAAAACTAATAAAACATTTAAGTACAAATGTAAATGTACAGCTTAAATACTGATTTTCATTGATCTCTTTTGTTCTCCTCTTGTGTATTATAGAGGGGTTATCCAGTTGTATGCTTGCTGGGAATGTCATTTGCATCCATCTGGAATATGACTGTGTACCCGAGTCAGTGAACAGTATTCCCCGGGACCACTCAGTTTATCATACCAGTATTTAGGGGTGATGTGGAGAGTGACATTTCCTTTTAATGAGAGTACCATGTGTAATTTATAGTTTTTGAAGTATTTTACCTGTAATGTAAAATTTATTCATAGAGAGTACTGAAGGTATTTCCTAGTTGGAAAAACAAAATCCATGAGCTGTTAAAGCATTTGCCTTTTATCAAGGGAAAAATCTTGATCCAACCAGATTTGCCAACTATTATTAAACATATTTAAAGTTTTGAAGTAACTGAAATACTTAAATGCCTCAAGTCTGGGTTCCCAGGCTTACTCCACCCTTACCATTTTTCCAGATTATAATCAACTGGAGATAAAACAAGACTTGGTCCTCTACTGAGTTTCCCAGATAAAGTTTTTCAACCAATATTTTTGTAAATTTAGAACAAATTTGTCCCTGTTGTTTGGATTATTTTTTGTTATAAAGGTATTAAAGGTCGAGAAATATTAATAGTTTTGGATAACATCAACCAGTGTGAGAATTGTTTAAAATAACCTTTCTCTTTACCTTCCTCTCTCTGTCAGTATGGGGCCAATTTGTGGCAATTGAATATGTCTTTATTTACAAATTAGACTAAACAACTTTTTGTTTTTGTATTAATGAATGTAAAACCAGTGAGGGCTACTTCCTTATATAATAGATACTTTTTTAAGTTTTAAAAGTGGTATCTTTAGTGTAGGCTTTAATTTTATAAATTGAAATTTGCTTTAGATGTTAGATTGTCTTTAAGAAGCAATTAAATTTCTTTTTAAGGTTTTGGCTGGAGCATCTGAGAAAACCTCTTTGCTTTCATAGCTTTGACAATAATATTTTAGTAGCAATATTTTTCTTTAAATAGCCCAAATATTTAAAGTGTAAGAAACAAAATACTTTCTTTTTTAGAAATATTTGGGTTTCTCTTATTTACATATACATTTTTAATCTTTATTAGCCAGTCAGGACAGAGCGTCATTAGATTTTGAGAGTATGTAGTAACAGATACAGGGCTTCCTGGGTGGGACAGTGGTACAGAATATGCCTGCCAGTGCAGGAGATGCAAGAGACGTGGGTTCCATCCCTGGGTCAGGAAGATCCTTTAGAGTAGGAAATGGCAACCCGCTACAATATTCCTGCCTGGAGAATCCCAGGGATGGAGGAGCCTGGTGGGCTACAGTCCATGGGGTCTCAAAGAGTCAGACACGACTGAGCACAGATGCAATAATAGATAAAACCTGTGTTCTGATTAATATGGTGGATTACACTGATTGATTTTCAAATGTTAAACTAGTCTTACATTCCTGAGATAAACCCTATTTGGACATAATGGATTGTAATTTACATATATAAATATCTGGACTTGCTAGGATTTTAAGGATTTTTGCATCTGTGTTCACAAGGGATATTGAGCTGTAATTTTTTGTTAAGTTATTGTCAGGTTTTGATGCCAGGGTTTTACTGGTCTAACGAAACTAGTTAGGAAGTTCTCTCCTCCATTTTCTGAAAGAGCTTCTGTGAAACTGACATTATTTCATCCTTAAATGTTTAATAGAATTCACCTGGGAAACCACTGGGGGCCTTTAGTTTCCTCTGTGGGAAGCTTTTCATAATGAATTTCACTTGTTCAGTAGATAACACAGCTATGGCAGGCAGCTTCTAAAATGGTTCCTGTAGCAGAAAATAATCTGTCTCTCAGCTCTCAATTCACTCTTCTTGCTTTTTAAGAATGGACAGAATTCCTTTACGCATCTCTCCTTTGCAGTGAGCGCAATAAACTTTTCAGTAGTGGGCACTGGAGGAGGAGGGGCTGTGGTCAGTGGTACGGCCAGAAGGACATCCAGTGGAGTTCTTCCCCAGACATGGGCCCAGCACATGTTATCCTGCAACCTCCCTCTGGTCTAGCACTAAGAGAGCGTGCAGCCCTCTCAACAGGGAAGTCAGTGCCCTGAAGGGCTCCTGCCTGCATTGGCAGCCAAAGGCTTCCTGTCTGCACTGGTGCCAGTTTTCCTCTGCAGGCTCGCTTGCAGTCCAGAACCTTGCTTTTTGCTTGCCAGGAACCAATCCCAGGCTGGGCAAACCAGCAAACTTCTCTTCTGCCCAGTGGGCTGAACTTCACGGACTCCAATGAGGTCTGCCCCCCAGTCTTCAAAAGAGATCCCCTTTCCAAGTTTGTCCTTCATTTTTTCCGCCAATGCATGCTCACCCTGTTTTATTCTTAAAAAAAAAAAAAAAAAACAAACTGGGACTTCCCTGGTGGTCCAGTGGCTAAGACTCCATGCTCCCAATGCAGGGGACCTGGGATTAATCCCTGGCCAGGGAACCAGATCCCACATGCTGGAACTAACAGTTTGCATGCCACCCCGAAGATTGAAGATACCATGTGTCACAACTAAGAGCCAGTGCAACCAAATACATGAATAAACATTTTTTAAAAATCTATTTGGAAAACCTAAGTAAGATTAAACTAGGAGGACAAGTTTGTCCTTCCTTAGCTACTCTCCCTAAGCCATAAGTTACCATATGGAATTTTCGTTAATATTATAGTCACTCACTGACTAAATTGTAATAATTCTTTTGTATCATACAGCCCCTCTATGGTTTTTACCTCCTGATGGGAGTAGAGAAGTCATCAGGTCCGGTGCACACAGAGGTGAGGGGATCACACCAGAATATGATTACCAGAAGATATGGGTCTTTGGGAGCTGTATCAGTCCCTGAGTGTGGTCTGGACCATGATTTGTTTCTAAGGAATAATGACAAAACTGATGGGATGTTGCTAAGATTCAGTTCAGTTCAGTTCAGTCGTGTCCTTGCAACCCCATGGATTGCAGCACGCCAGGCTTCCCTGTCCATCACCAACTCCCAGAGCTTGCTCAAACTCACATCCATCAAGTCAGTGATGCCATACAACCATCTCATCTTCTGTCGTCCCCTTCTCGTCCTGCCTTCAGTCTTTCCCAGCATCAGGGTCTTTTCTAAGGAGTCAGTTCTTTGCATCAGGTGGCCAAAGTATTGGAACTTAAGCTTCCGCATCAGTCCTTCCAATGAATATTCAGGTCTGATTTCCTTTAGGATGGACTGGGTTGATCTCCTTGAAGTCCAAGGGACTCTCAAGAGTCTTCTCCAACACCACAGAGTTCAAAAGCATCAATTCTTCGGCACTTAGCTTTCTTTATAGTCCAACTCTCACTGCCATACATGACTACTGGAAAAACCATAGCTTTGAGTAGAGAGACCTTTAATCTCTCTGCTTTTTAATATGCTGTCTAGGTTGGTCATAGCTTTTCTTCCAAGGAGCAAGCGTCTTTTAACTTCACAGCTGCAGTCACCATCTGCAATGATTTTGGAGCCCAAGAAAATAGTCTTTCACTGTTTTCTGTTGTTTCCCCATCTATTTCCATGAAGTGATGGGACAGACGCCATGATCTTAGTTTTTTGAATGTTGAGTTTTTAAGGCAACTTTTTCACTCTCCTCTTTCACTTTCATTAAGAGGCTCTTCAGTGGCTCAGACGGTAAAGGGTCTACCTACAATGCAGGAGACCCAGGTTCGATCCCCGGGTTGGGAAGATCCTCTGGAGAAGGAAATGGCAATCCACTCCAGTACTCTTGCCTGGAAAATCCCATGGACAGAGGAGCGTAGTAGGCTACAGTACAGGGGGTCACAGAGAGTCGGACACGACTGAGTGACTTCACCTTCACTTTCACTTTAGTTCTTCTTTGCTTTCTGCCATAACGGTGGTGGCCATCTGCGTATCTGAGGTTATTGCTGTTTCTCCCGGCAATCTTGATTCCAGTTTGTGCTTCATCCAGCCTGGCATTTTGCATAATGTACTCTGCATATAAGTTAAATAAGCTTCCATGATTAGGTTATAAAAGACTGTGACCCCGCTGCTCCTTCCAAAATATTTGGAATAATGCTCCCATTCATTATTAGCCTATGAAATTACACAGCCCATAAAAACTAACCATGCCTTATTTCGAGGCCTCTTGCCCTTCTAAGATGGCCCACACTGTCTGTGGAGTGTGTTTCTCTCTAAATAAATCCACTTCTTACCTATCAAAAAAAAAATTGTGACTCTTTATAGCTCACGCCACCTGGCCCCACCCCCTACTTATTCTGGGCTCTTTTGGTCTGCTGAGCCAAGCTACCATTTGATTGTCATCTCCCCTACAGAGAGGCTCAAGAGGCAGAAAACTGAGGGCAAGCTTCAGCCAATCAAAAGCTGAGGCCTCATTCCAACATTCAGGAGGAACTGAACCCTACCAACAATAAGCGGAGGGAGCTTGGAAGCAGACCCTTGATCGGGCGAGTCGTGAGATGACTACAGAGCCAGTTAAGACCTAGACTGCAACACCGAATTTGTGAGAGAGATCCAGAGCAGGGTACTCCTCTAAGTTACATGCAGACTCCTGACCTACAGAAACTATGAAATAATGTTGTGTTAAGCCACTAAATTTGAGGATGCTCTTATTATAAATAGGTAACTAATAAAAGAGTTATTCCAGTTTTCTTTTTTCATCCTGTATCTGTTTTGGTAAATCGTATTTTGCAGGAATTTGTCCATTTTTAAGTTAAAACCATATAGTTTAATTTATTCATTTCCTTCAGAAGTAGACCAAGTACACTAATCTACTTGGTCAAGAAATACTTCAGAAACAGAAAAAAAAAAAAAATTTCCACACAAAGACATGTACACAAATGTTCATAGCAGCTTTATTTGTAATAGTGAGAAAATCACTCAAATGCTCTCCAATGGGTGAATGTTTAAACAAAATGTGGTATGTCCATACCATGGTATACTTACTCAGCCATAAAAAGAATTACTAAGACATGCAACAATTTGGATGGTTCTCAGGGGAATCAGGCTGCATGAACAAAGCCAATCTCCAGAGGGTATATTCTGCATAATTTCACTTATATATATAAAGGGATAGGTAACATGAGGGACCACTGAGATGACAGAACAATTTTTTTTCAGTTCTGTTATCAAGAACTGTGGTGGGTCCACAGACCTACATGTGATAAAACTGAATAGAACTACACACACACACACACACACACACAAAATGAATGCATGTGAAAGCTGGTGAAATCTGAAAAAGTCCCGTAGGTTGTGACTAATATCAATTTCCTGGTTTTGGTATAGTCTAATTACATAAGAGACTACCACTGGGGGAACTGTATGAAGAGTACCTGGGTACTCTATCATTTTTTGCAAATTCCTGTGAATCTATAATTATTTCAGGATATCAAGTTTAGAAACAAACTAGCAAAAAACTTCAGTTGATCTCATCCAGTCTCTTAGGTTAAAATATCTGTTTTAAATAGCACTCTGACCCTCACCCCCATTACTCTTCATATCATTTTCAGTGAGGTTGACTTTTAAGCAAAGACCTGAAGAAAGCGAGAGATCTAGTGAAGATTCTGACAGGCGTCGGGAAAGCCTTCTAACCTGAGAGGACAGCATGGGTAAAGGCCCTATGATGGGAGCAGGCCTGGATGGCCTGCTGAAGAAATCAGTAACCAAAGTGGCTGGAGCACAGTGAGTAAGATATCAAAAAAAAGGCTCTGGCTTTCACCCTGAGATGAGCAGCATTTGGAGGGTTTTAGGCACAAGAGTGAAGAGATCAAGCTGACATTTTAACTGATTTCTCTAGCTGTTGCGGGAAGAACAAACTAAAGGGAGGCAAGGAGGAAAACAGGAGGCTGTCACAGTCCAGGTGAGTGATAACTGTGACTTGGACCTCTGTGGTGAGAAGTGGTCAAATTCTGGGTATCTGTTTTGGAGGCAGGGCTGACAGGCTTTGCTGCTGGACTAGGAAGAGTAGTCAAGGGAGAAATAACTGAAACGGGGAAGACTTGGAGGTACAGTTTGGGAGTTTCAGATTTGGACATGTTAATATATCTGAGATATTTACTAGAGATCTAGTTAAGATGTTCGGCAGATGGCCCTATCTAAAACTGTTCACAGTACTTAAACTATAATGTAAGTTTCATGAAGTAAGGGACGAATTCAATCCTGTATCCCTAATGCCCAGTTTTTAGAAGATTCTCAAAAATGTATTTGTTGCATGAGTCTATCTGTAAACTACCTGAGCCTGAACACTTGATGATGGATATTTATCAAATGCACTTGGGCTAAGACAGGCTCCAAACCCATTTCATTCATGATGGCAGTGGTTCCCAACCGTTCTGCACATTGGCAACACCTGGGGAGCTTCAAAAGTAGCAGTGCCTTGATCCCACCTCCTCAGACTGTTTTAATTGGTCTGGGGTGTGTTCTGAGCTTTGGGATTTATTTAAAGACGCCCAGGTGACTGCAATATACAGGTAAATTTGGAACCACTGCACTATGGACTTCTCAATCATAAAAAAAAAAAAAAAGTCTTTCTTAAACTGCATGATAATTACTTCAATAGGTGTTAATTATAAAGAAAATAAAATCTTCTTAGGATTTCATTTCCTTCACTAAGTTTCCTCTCCTTTCCGCTCCTTTGAGTCAACTATCCATGGTTCTTCCCCTTCTTCCTGACTCAGGGCTTATACAAAATCACCTATTTCACAAATATTGATGTTTTCAGCAATAAGGTCTGGGATTCTAAGCCAGATTTAATCCATGATAACGTGGAGATGTTTTCCTTTTCAAATCCATCTCTTTTCCTCCATCCTTGCTTAGGCCATGCTCTAAACCCTTCTTACCTAGACTGTTGACTTGTTTCCCTGCTGGTCAATCTCCAGCTTCACCTAACACTACTGCCAAAGTGATCTAAAACCTCAAATCGATCAGATCATCAGACTCCCTAACAGTCTCTTTAGTATTCAGTGTCCTTCACAGAGGTCCCCAATTACCTCATCGAGCTATGTGACCATGGGCAAATTCTCTAAGGTCTCTGCCTCAGTTTTCTCATCCGTAAAATGGTGAAAATAATGGTCCTAGATGATATTATACCTATAGCACTTAGAACTGTGTCTGGAACATATTAAGTGCTCCAAGAGTTGGTTAAGCTATTCCTCAAACATTCCTTCCACTGTTTAACACTTATGGTTGAAATAGGTGCCAACCATCACCACCTCTGGAAGGTAGAATAAGACTTGAATCAGAATTCTGACTCCATTGCTTTCTAGTTTTAAGGTCTTGGGCAAGTTTCTTAACATCTCAAATATAAAACAGGGCTCATAATATTTAAGTGATGGACTATTAGGATACAGAGTGGGTTGGTGTGAAGATAGAGTAGGTACTTGGGTGTTTTCTCCCATTTAGGTCTGGATGGTGAAATATTATTCAGCCTGTGAAGTCTAGCCTGAGGTAATTTTGCAAAGAAGCAATTCCTCTGGCTCACTATCACTACCATTCACCCCATCATTTCCCTTCTGGAGTCTCCATATCCCTTATACTAGAAAATAGCTCACTGAGCTGGTTATTCAGATTTGTTTTTCCCATGTTCCAGGCTGAGAGCTTCAAGAGAAAGGGCTAGTTTGTTTCACTGACGTTCAACCTCACTGATCAGCACAGACAGGGAGTTAAAATTCATCAGTTGAGTCAATGAGTAAAACTATTCAAGGCCCAGTAAAAATGGTGTCTAGATCCACTGAGGCCATTCTCTGTTACATTCTGAGATTCCCCTGGACAGTCTTCAAACTTCTTTAGTATACTACTTCAGATTCATTATTTGTGTATTTAGTCTATTTTCTCTATTAGATTGTGAACTGCTGGCATTATCTATGTCCTCATCTTCCATACAGAAAATACTCTACACTGAATGAATAAAGTGACTGATCGAATTAAGGAGTATTTCAACCTCCCTGGCCTAATCTACTTCTTTCAGATCCTTACCAGTGATGAATGCATGAGGCAGGTGATTATTTAAATCTCAAAGAGCATCCTGGTAGCTTGGTGAAACCAAAAAATTTGCCAACGAAGTCAAGATAACTAAAATGCACTATAAACTTAATATTGACACTAAACAACTTTTAAGGTGGACAAATAATTTTATTTTGTGCATGCAAATACATGTCAAGTACTGCAAACTTGTTCCATCAATTTTCTCTCAAACACTGGAAATCATGATGCTCTATTCTGTGAACAGCCAAAGCTAATATCTCTTCACTTCAGTGCTACAGCAAAAACACACAGAATTCACTCTTTGCTATTCACTATCATCACAACCCTCATTGTTCCATCTCTGCCCTCCCCCCATATACAGGCCTTATGAATCCTAGCCTTCCCCTGTTTAATCCTATTTCTATAGCACAAAGGGAAACATTACAATTTGGAAAATTCAAATTGAAATAAATGGAATAGAATTTATTCCCATATATATTCCCCATTTCATTGTACAGAATTATTTTAAATTATAGTTTTAAATAGAAGCTGAGTATATGCCTTAAAAATGAGCATTAAATCCATCTTAGAGATGGTGCCTGCTTTTTACATGATGGGTGTACACCATCTTTTAATTTCATTTACATTTCAATCGAACAATAGATTTGCAAAGAAAATGTCTAATACAGACGTAAAAATATTCACACTAGAGCTTCACAATCGGTTGTACAATTGACAAACAGGCCTCTTTTCCCAAACTTTCCAGCTAAGCAAATTTATAAAATGTAATCAATGCAACAAGAAAAAACATTTCTCTTTCACTTCCAGGGAAAAGAATATGCAATAAACAGTATAAA
This sequence comes from Ovis aries, assembly GCF_016772045.2. Classification (NCBI taxonomy): domain Eukaryota; kingdom Metazoa; phylum Chordata; class Mammalia; order Artiodactyla; family Bovidae; genus Ovis; species Ovis aries. The sequence continues at coordinate 12,877,147 of NC_056056.1, read as the reverse complement.
TGCAGACAGCAGTTGCTGCAAGCTAACCACGATACTCCCAAGTGGCTGTACAGTGGATATGTGCAGTACAAATAAAAGCCACATGTGTTGTATCACAACTACAGTATAATTGTTTGCCCAGCTAAGAGAATGCATGCACTTCCATGCCTTGGGTTATAAAGTGAGGCCTAATTCTTGACAGATTGATGGAATATATGCAAATGACCTTGGCTTTTGGCAGTACTAAGTGCAGCCAGTGTCTGTGTTCCACTGGTTTAAGGAGATTTAAAATTTTTTTATTAAAAAAAAGAAAAAAACTGCCAATTTCAGACTTCGGGGAATAACTGCTCTTGGAGTAAAAATAGGACTCCACTCAAATGTGGGCTGTTCTGATTGGTGGCCTTGACTCCTTGTATTCCCTTGCCAGCAAAGGGATACAAAGAAACCGCTAGTATAAAGGAATGACTAGCAAATTTATTCAATTTATTCCGAAGATGAGATACTCCTTGAGCATGTGCGTTTGTGTTCTGCTTGCAGAAGGGGTTCTTATGTAGGAGTTACAGCAAGTGATCCCAACAACACTCTTCATTCACTAAGACACAAGGAAATTTCTTCCAGAAAAGCAATACACAGTTGCAAATGCAACTTTCCCCTTGAATGATTAGTCACCAATACTAGTGACAGTCTGCTCAGAAAATGAATCTAGCAACTAGGGAAGAAATATTCAGATTGAAAGCTGAAATCACATGCTCAATCTGATCATTACAAACTCCACGCCTGTTAACAAGACAACATGGGCTTTAACATCTAAAATGTACAAGCAAGCTAGACGGTTTTTAAAACAAATTTTCAAATGTTTAAATGATCCCATTTTAAATTCCTACAAATTACTGTGCATCCTGTAATTTTCTCAAAGCAACATGCAAAACTGAGATGTGCGTTATAAACTTAGAATCAACTTGAAATTTGAGTTGAAAGTGACCAGATCCACACAAATAGAAAATTTCATTTCTAGTATAGGAGGTTTTGTTTATTATTCTGAGAGTAAATAGCTACTAGGAAAAGTATCAGTGCTACTGACCCACCGAAGTACCTCCTCTTGAAAATTACGATGCACAACTTTCACGCATGACGCTAGTTTATTAGATGGTATTGAAAGTCATGGCAGAAAAGCAAAGGAATCTGCTTTGTTCAGGTACCAACTAGACAAAATACTTCAGTAACGTTCTCAGGATTAATGAGGTGAGATGGGACTATAAGGAAAGAACTACTGATGCTACATCACAGTATCTGAATGAGGCACATGAACTTCAGAATGTGACTCAGAAGTTTTAAAAAACACAAAAAGTCAAAACAAAACAAAAAAACCCCCACCGTTTTCCCACTTTCCAGACCTCAGGCTACTTTTTCCTAATTAGACCACATACCACATATGCAGTTTAGTTGACATTACAAACTTCCTCTCCTATTGCTTTCTATCTTTTGATTTCAAATATATGTACATCATAAACATGCTGGTAAAAGGGTCAAATGTCAGGGAATATCCCCAATATAAAAGTCATACTCTAGGTCTGATTTGCGATTTTTTCCTCTATGATACCATTAGGTACCTTTCAGAAGAAGGATCAGATAAACTGCTCTTTCTTCTCAAGTGGCAGAGAACCAATGTCTTTACTACACATTTACTTCACGCCATGAGAAACAGAAGATGGTCACTAAAGGATGCAATACAGAATCATCCCTACACAGAAACCGTTCCTATGCTGCTAGTGAGGAAGAGAGCAAGTTTTTAAGAACAGGGAATTACTGTTTTATGGGATCACCTGCTGCAAGACAAGCATTATTTTAATATAAGTGTTCTGAGACATACCAATAAAGTTGGCAGGTATATACATACACTGATGCAAATGTAATTTCACTGGACAAGTAGGCAAACACCTAAGCAGTTTATCCCAACCCCCTCCAGCAGAGCACAACCAAGTTTCAAAACTTCAATTTTAAAATTAAAAAGATAAGGTTAAATACACAAGATCAATTTATGTAGTATATATTCACCCTCAGAACGTGCTGAAGATGTTTTGCGTAGTTCTGTTGCACAGAGGGTTCTTTCCCTGAGGGCACATAAGGAGCTCTCAAACTGTTAATAGGTCTCTATTTTGTAACAAAATAGCAATTTTAAAATCTTAAAAAAAAATACATTACCTTCAACATGGAAGATCTCACTATTTAAATATCCATGAAATAGACATACTGGTTTGCATATCCTTTTTGGAAATACAAACAGCAAATAAAGTACATTGGAAGCATTTCAAATGTAATAAGCGCATATTTTATAGAAAGGTTCTGATATAAATTATATAACAATCACGTTCCTGTAATATCCTAGGCTAATTCATAATGTCGGAAATAAGTTAATGTAACATGGTTTAAAACTCTTGTTCCTATTCATTTCAGGTTACAGAGTGAAATAAATAAAATGTCTTTGTAGGGACAGGGGCACTGGCCATGGCAAAAAGGTACAGTACTAACCAAAGGAAACTAAGTCAAGGCTACTGTGCTGTTATGCTACAAACAAACACCTTCATACATCTGAGTATTAAATAAATGTGTAAGATCTTCCATACTGACACCAGAATATCAAAACTACCCCTTTGTTTCTCAGGTATATTTACAACTTATCAGTCACCTTATGAGCATGTTCATTAAGACAGGTATCAAACACCAGTATTTACTCATTCTGATCAAGAAATTTCAGGGAAATGTCAACCCTCCCGCCCCTGGAAATGTGCACAAAACTTTTTATCAAAATCTTATCTGATACAATGCTGTGGTTTTGTAAAACAACTAAATAGCTCAGACGACCAATAACATGATCCTGTTTAAGCATCTTGCTAGCAGGAAAAGCCCTTACATACAGTACACCTGGTGAAAGATCAGCTTGGCTTAAAATATTCCAGTACAATTTTCAGAGTAAACAACTTCACAGAAGTTAATTAAAAAATAATAATAAAAGTCAAACTAATCTTAAAGAAATAAGAGGGGGAAAAACAAAGACACAAACTATAGGTAAGATCACCAGGAAGGAATGCCCAGCTTTTGTTTTCAAATGTTGACTGAAATTTAAGTTTCAGTAAAATATCTCCCACAGATCTGGAGCACAGCTGGTTGAACATACTGCATACTTTCAGATGCCAAGTCAAAACACTTTTCAGTCACATTTTAGCAGGGCAGCAATCATTCATGTTTTAAGTATGAATAAAGGTTAGCCAATATTCTATTATTACATGGTTCATAGTCTTATCAACCTAACAGAAAACAAGGAAAATTAAACCCCAACATGAAGTAACAATAAACAATAGTTAACCAAGATAATGCAATGAACATCAAAATTAATTAAATTAAAAACCCAGCAATAACCATCTTGTTAGTCAGTGCAAACGCTACATACAGGGTTTTCTCAAAAAAGCTGAAAGCACCTGATTCTTTTGCCAAGTCATCAGATTCAATAATGTACAGGCTTAAATCTGCATTTTAAAAAACTGCCATTACATTAGTGCATAATTTATCAAAATTGTAAAAACGATTCTGCATAACTTAGGAGAATTTAATATCTAGTACATCAGCTGAAAGACTTAGGCACTTGGTTATATATTTAATTACTTACTTCAACAAGTAGCCTGTGTATAAATATTAACAAAGCAGAAACTATTCTTGAAAAATGGAAAATTGAAAAAAAAGTTAAATGCTACAGATAAAAGCACTGCACCACACTCCTACATATAATGCAGTAAAGAAAGCTAGTATATAACCCTGTAAAATTCTATGGTAAGAACGTCTAACTCCACTCTTCAAAATTTAAAAAAAAAAAAGAGGAAAAAAAATCCATGCAAAGTCCCATGAAAAAGATAAATAAAGCAGCTGGAATGAGATGGAAATTTCTCTCAGTGAAACATAAAATAGAAATAAATAAGTTAATTAAGTCTACTTTCACTAGATGTATCATTGTAGGATCCTGCTAGTTTAATAACTGAGTTGTTAATTTTCTATAGAAGCCATTTAAAATAGGAAATGGCTCAGTTACTGCACCGGATTGCTACAAACTCATAAAAAGCTGCTTGAAGCTTAAGTTAAATGTCCAAATTCCAATCACTTCTGGAAAGTGAACGTGTTACCCTAGTAAAGTAAATTTTCTTTTTTTTCATAATGCTAATGCAAGAGGGCTTAAAGTATCAAAGAGTCCACAGGAAATGGATGCCCCCAGTAATATCTTTTTTTTAAAAAAAATATACATTATATAATATATATTATATATATAAAAAGCTAGTGTAAATGCTTCCATGGTATGGTCACAAATTTGAAAGATGAACCTCCTTTCAGCTATTAACCATCTTCCCATTTGCAACAGATTTTAAAAAGTCGTTTTTATCTTCAGACATAACATGAGTTTTCAGAATGAGGTTGCCAACACTGACAGATGTGGTGATGGGTAGGCCACTCGCATTGCTGATGGACACTGGGAGTGGCTGGCTAAAGCAAGAAGTTACCGGCAGAATTGTTTTTTGCTCTTCCCTGCAAGAAAATAAATGACATTGAAAACAAATTGGCTTCAAGTGAAAACTTTTAAGAGTAACCATGCATGCTGAATAAAAGCTATAACACACTTTAATAAGAGCCCCTAGAAACAGCATGTCTTTTTCACTAAAACGTATCAGAGGTCACTAAAAAAAAAAATCCCATTTTTGAAAAATTATAATAAAAAAATAGAAGACTGGTTCATTTAAGGCCAACAAACTCAAGTTCAAGATAAACCCTTATTTTTGGCAGTAATTATACTAAAGATCGAGAATATCCTAACATGACTTTTAAAAAGGGAAACCCTTTATTTAGGTTTTAATTCTGCATTTTGTAGTTTTGATGCTTGCCTATCAGACAGAGAAAGTAAAATCTGATTGTTGTTCAGTCGCTAAGTCATGTCTGACTCTTTGTGACCCCAAGAGCGGCAGCATGCCAGGCCTCCCTGTCCTTCACTATCACCCTGAGTTTGCTCAAACTCATGTCCAGAGTCAGTGATGACATCCAACTATCTCATCCTCCTGATGCGCAAGTATAAAAATAAACATTGATCCCAATAAAAAGCAAGTTTCAGGCTACTAACATGGAGCACTTTCATAGTTGAAATTTACCTCTGCTCTCCTAAAAATCCAGACTGACCAAATCATTGCCTTATTACATAAGGTCTTCCCCTCATAGGATAAAATCAAAAATGAATTTAATGGTGTATCTGTTTTTCTTTAAATATTCATGGCTTATGCCCAGTGGTTATGAATCTTACATCTAACACTCACAGAATCACACGGTCTTCACCTAAACTCTGTCTCTTCTGCTCCAGAGGCTCCTCTTGGTGCTGCTGGACTGGATGCCCATTCTCTACTGCTGTTCCATTCAGCAACTGATCATTTTGAGAACTGATACCAAGCTGTATGTCCAGGATCTCCTACGAAAATAAAATGTTAATCCTTGTGTTGTGTACTTTAATTTCCAATGGAGTAAAGCCTCCTGGATATCTAATTGTGGTACTTACTTCAATCTGTTCACCTTGTCCATCAGGTTCATCAGTATCAAGTGCTGACAGCTCTAACTCAATATCCCTATCAGGCTTAGTATCAGCTGCATCTTCCGTATAATCACTCTGTGATTAAGAAAAATACTAATTTCATATCTGTGGAAACTGGGGCTTCCCTTTTAAATGAAAATGGGAATCTCAATGACTGATATAAGAAAAGAAATCTGGGATTACAATTTTATTGAAGGGAAAGTCGCTCAGTCGTGTCCGACTCTTTGCGACCCCATGGACTGTAGCCTACCAGGCTTCTCGGTCCATGGGATTTTCCAGGCAAGAGTACTAGAGTGGGTTGCCATTTCCTTCTCCAGGGGATCTTCCCAACTCAGGGATCGAACCCCGGTCTCCCGCATTGTAGGCAGATGCTTTACCCACTGAGCCAGGGAAGCTACTGTTAAATTTTAAAAGCAATCATCTACCAGAAAAAGCCATGCTAAGTAATGACATAAAATGCACTAAACAATGGCATAAAGCAACATGCAGCAGCAGCAAACAGCAAATACACCAGGGATGAAGCTGAGAGGGTCAGTGTACTTACCTCTCCATTTCTCAGTTCAATTTCCTTGCTTAGAAGATTTAATGTGAGGTGACGGCCTTCATCCAGGGAATTCCACTTCTGTTGCATAGCCAGAGCATTGGCCTCCCTCTGAAGAAGCAATGAGTTACTCTTGGCCTAGAGGGGGGAAAAAAAAAGGAGTCAGCTTCCAACCTTTAGCTTTTAAATGTCATTCTTTTTTAAAAAATAAACTCAAAGCTGACTGACACAGAGCCTACCTGCTGAAGTTCAATGCTCAAAAGGTCTCCAGTACTGGAATGCTTTCTATGACCAGATAAATCGGTAACAATGAATCTGTCCCTTTAAAGAGAAATTTGTTTACTATTATAAAATGAAGCAACTAAAGAAATAATGACTATATAATAACTATATACTATATATGTTTTACATAACAGATCAACCCTGAAAGTTTCAATCATTATTCCAGATGTAAACTTTTTTCAGAAATTCATTATATAGTTAACACTAGCAAAGCACAGTTCATGAATAACTGGGACTTTGATCTGTACTTTGGGAATATAGACAAGTCTGAGAATAGAGAATCCTAAACAATTAAGAGCAACATTACCGTTCAATATAATGTGCTGATGATGTAGCCTCATTACCATATGAACTCCACCTTGAATCAACAGCATTGACATAAGGTACATAATCTGTAGAAAGAAACAATGACCAGAAAAGTGAAAAATTAGATACAGATGTGAATGTATACTTTCCCCCCAAAATCCACATTTATCTAACTAGCCATGCTCTCCTGGCTAAGCTGTTTAACTCTAGGTTTACAGTGGTTGTTAAATGAGACACATGTTCTGTATCTAACAGAGTGAGGATTATAAAGCACAGTGCTAGAACATACCAAGTGAAGTATTAATGATACGGATTACCTGATACACTGATGGGCTTGGTTGCACTTCCTTGGGAAGCAGTGGCCTGGACAGGGTCCGTGGTATGGTAACCAGTACGGGAAGATCTAGAAATCGCACCCCATTTTGAGATGATGGGTCCATCACTAAAAGGAATTATTGGATCTTCTTCTTTTGTCCTTCTCTGAGTTTCAAATAAATGCACCCTTCTCTTAACATCCCCACTGTCCAGGTCCTGTATAAATAAAAGAAAATAGATCGTGGGCAATTACTTCAGCTAATAATACAAGTAAAAGCTTTCAAAAAACATGGAATTAGGTTCTCTGATAAATTTGACATGAACTGTATCTCAGTGATAATCCAACATCTATTTTTAAAACACTCCACTATGTTCAAATAATTTAAACACTAGGTGCAATTTATTTCGGACTTACCTAAATATAACTGCTGCTTACAGATGAGTTATTGTATATAGCAACAAAATGAAGACGAACGCTTTCAATCATTCTAAAATTTGAATCAACATGCATAACCCTTGCCCCCCAAATCATACCATTAATACCGCATTTGAATTAGCAATCACATCTCTGGGCTCTGAATCAATGGCATTTATACAAGAACCGATGGTGCCACAAGACCAGGGAGAATAATGGGAAAGATGATCTTCTTCAAATTTTGTGCCACTCACATTTTCAGAGAACTGGTTAAAAGAAGAACAAAAAATAAAAGCAAAGGCAATTCATAAGAAATTTAAATTACAAACTTGTAACTAATATAAAGTAACTTATAGAATTTACAACACTTTATAGTGAATAATTAAACATACAATAACTAATATAAAAACTGTAATAAGTTACAAATAGTACGTATTTATATTACATCTTAATAGGAAACAGAATGCCTTCTCTTTTTCACTTTGTCCTTTAAGAATTCATAAGGAACCCCGGAGTGACACTACCCAGAATAAAAAACAATTTACAGCATGCCTCTAACATGGTACAAAGTGCTCCAAAAAATGAAAAAAAGCAAAAGAAAACACACACATACATAAACACATACATAGAAATACATTTTCGTATTAAGCAAGTGGCAACACTCTTCTCAAGATGGTTAGCTGCTTTGAAGAAGTCTAATTTTGATGAGATAAATTTGGATTGGGATTGGTTCAAGATGGCAGAGTAGAAGGACATGCGCTCATCTCCTCCTGCGAGAGCACTGAAATTGCAACTAGGTGTTAAACAAACATCGACTGGAGGATGCCAGAACCCGTGAAAAAAAGACACCTTACACGTCCAAAGACAAAGGAGAAACCACATCGATGTGGTAGGAAGGGTACAATCACAATAAAATCAAATCCCATACCAGCCAGATGAGTGACCCACCAACTGGTTAACAATAATACCAAAGAAGTTCTCCCACAATTGTGAAGATTCTGAGCCCCAGGTCAGGCTTCCCAGCCTGGGGATCTGACAAAGGGACTGGGAAGATGAATTTAAAAATTCAAATTTATGGATGGAAAAATATGCTATCTAGGACTTTTAAAAAATATGTCTACTTTAAAAATTCAACAGTTACGGATGGAAAAATAAGATGTCTAGGATTACTTCAAAATAATCCAGTAGGAAGAGGGGCTACAAATGAATCAAGATTGGCTGAGTTGATAACTGTATAATGGATACATGGAGTTTATTACTATTCTCCTTTTGCATATGTTGAAATTTTAAAGATTTAATTAAAAGATTAGAAAAAAAATTTTTATTAGTATCTCTAGGGATAGGGAATAAACCAGATGAATCAGAGAAAAATTAATGGTTTGCTCTAAATGTAACAGTATGGAAAACAGGGTACATTAAAACAATCCTGGTGCAAAACCTGTCTTGAAATGATAACAATAATTAACAGTGATTTAAAACACCATGAATAATACAGTAGTCATTTCTGCACTTCTTGTGAAGTAGGGAAGAAATGCCTCAGACAGACCAGAATTCAAATCCAAGCTATTTATAGGCTGAATTTATTACTTGGGCAAATTACTTAACTTCTCTGAGTAGGATTCCTAACCTGTAAAATATGGGTAATACCTGCCCCCTAAGGATTTTGTAAGAATTAAATAACATGTAAATGCTTAGCACAGTGCCTGGCCAAGTAAGTGCTCAATAAATGGTGGGTATAAATCTTACTTATCAATAAAATCTATAAAAATAAGGAGAACCCCACGGCTGGAAAGACTTGAATTCTTGGTGGAAAAGGACTGTGATTTGTTAGCGGTCTTCAGTGTCACAATGCCTGGCCAGAGAGCTTACATACTCAATGTTTATTGAATTAAACTCAACTGCCACCAAACCAATGCAAAATATCCAACACACTTATCCCTAGCTTGAATGAGTGCTCTGAAGTCAGTCGTCTGACCTGTCCCTGCAACATCAAGTGATTAAAACCTTTCTTTCTTACATCAGTGCGAAAGTCTACACTGAATAGAGGAGAAGGTGGTGTTGGTGACTGTGTTGCCACAGGAAGAGTTGAAGAGACAAGAGGTGCTTTCTGAGTGTGGTACTGTGCCCACTGCTCTGGCTTTCTTCTTATCTGCTCCTCGCAACTGGTCTTCAAATGACCACAAGGTTCCTAAGGGGGGATAAAAGAAACAATCTTAATCATCTAGGGAGCAGTAAATAAATTTAACTATGCTCTGTGGAAATAATGTGAACATTTATTATACTGTTGGGACAAAAAAGAATACAGAAGGGAAGTCCCCCTAGCCTATTCTCCATACACTGAAACAAAAAGGTTTAAATAATGTTAAGAGTAAAATCTGAGCACTCACTTTTCTGGTTTAGGAAAATCGTATGTATATATGTGGGGATAGTAAAAACAGGCCCTGTCTTTGTATCTTTCTGATCAGTTTCGTATCCAAACATAACATTTATTGAGCATGTATATGCATCAGGTCCAAGTCTAAGAGCTTTTTCTGATTTAATCCTCGCAACAGCCTTATGAGGTAGGTACTACTATTATTTCCATCAAAAGTGAAAAAACTGACATAGAGAAGTCAAGTAAATTCCATTGAGTTACACAATTAGTAAGTGGAGGAGCCAAGATATACCCAAATGTTGTAACATCACACACTAGACTCTTAACTACTATGCTGTGCCAGCATTCCTAGTTCCATTATCACTTACCCTTGGTAAAGGCACAGTCGTCCTTGGCTCACTTGGTGGCTGACAAGCCACTGAATAATACCCATCTAATGAGTTGTATCTTTCCCGCAAAGACGTCTGATACACAGACGAGTGCATCACATCCATTGGAGGTAAAGAATTGCTTCTAATAATGTCATCTCGTTGGTACATAGGTGGGCGCCAGATGCGCCTGCTGTCGTACACAGGAGCATACATTCCAGAAGGTACTGGGGGAACTGGTCCATACGGCTGCGGAGGAGGAGGTTGGTAAGGAGAAGAATTCATTCGATCTCGAGGGGAAAATGTACTGTAATGATCGGCATATGGCATGGAAGCAGGTGGGAGGGAGGACTCTGGAACGTTATTGGACCTCACAAAGCGAGGAACACAGGGAGCCACACCAGCTGGTACCGTTGGAGGTGGTGGGTAGTATCCTTGAAAATTGGAAAGAGGAATATTTAATGTAATTTTAGTAAAATTTAACATCTTATAATGGTTTAAGTCTAAAGCAGCCTTTAATGTGGGAAAATAACTTAAGTTTTGAATTTTAGTTACCCCAGGATTAGAAAGATACTACATGCTTTCAAGACTCCACTATATCAAAATCTCCTTAACATTCAACATTTTGTTAAACTGCACCTTAAAAACATACAATGAACTTTTAACAGATGCCTGGTAAGTTTCCTTCGAGGGCAGGTATTGCCACAGGTGTTGGTTTAAGTAGTTAGTTAGATCATTGATTCTTAACCTTTTGGGGAGCACAGTTTAAAAACATCCTTCATAATCTATATAAGCTGTGTGCTGTCCTTCCAAAATTATACTTTAAGTGTATACAAACCAAACATTTAGTACACTATTTCCGAGGATATACAAAACTCACTAATGCTCACCCATGAACCCCATATTTGATTCATAGGACTGAGAAATCTTAAAAACTATTGGTCATAGATTCTTAAGACAGGAAGAAAATTTAAGGGTCATGCAGTCCAAAGGATTAATTTTTTTCATGTAGATATTCTAGCTAGCTATAAATGACTCACTGATTTATTACAACAAATGTTATATTGTAGTTTCTTTTTCTTAGAATTATCTAAAATCACTTACCAGTTTGTGGGTACTGTGGGACTTCAAAGGGTATCTGAGTCCTTGGATCTTGAAAATACTGAATGTTCTCAGAATGCTGAGGATATACTGGTACTCTAGTGATAAATGGGCTGGATTTTGGAGGCACAGAATTCAGCTCTGTTCCAGCATTAGTGGGCCCAGCTGAGGTAGCCGCTACATTACTTACAGGAGTCTTAGGTGGAGAGCCAATTTTACTAGAGAGAAAATTTAACAAATGCAAATGATAAATCACTGCCTATGTCTGTTAAGTCTTCATCAGTACGAACTTTTCATAAAATTATATAGTGACCACTGACAGACAACGCTTCAGGTTTTCCAGGTGACAAATAAGGCAATGAATTTCACTGCTACCTTACACTATTAGTTCACAAGATTATAGTAAAAGATCTCATATTTTGGTGAGGGTGAAAAATAAAAAACAAAACAAAAAACACAAATTTCAGGTAGGATTGTTCTATTAAGAGTTAAGATTAACTGAAATGTAAACTAAATGAAGAAAGGCCACTTTCGTCCATTTTGTTAACTGCTAGATCCCTAGGACTGTAAACATTTGTGGCATATAGAAGGCACTCAGTAATATTTGTCAGACAAATGGAAAAGTTCCTGCCACACAGTAGGTAGTCAGTAAATATCTGCTGGACAAACAGAATACCAGTAAAACAGTTACTCATTAAACTGATGCAAAATACATAAGCTTTCTTTTACTTAAAAAAAAGAAAACACAAATGACTCTTTTTGTTGAGTCACCACGCGATCAGTTCCAGAGGATCTTACCATGGCTTCTTACATCCTCTGAAGAAGTCAAACTCTGGCAGAGAGAGGATATGTGGTGGTAACTGAAGAAAAAGATCTTGTTAATGATGCAGGAATTCAATACACTGCATCTCAAACTAAAGAAGCCCTATTAAAGCAACAGTTTTATAAACAAAAAGGAATATGGGGTGCCTTTACGTCTAGCTGAGATTAATCTAGAAGATGCTTACTTTTACGTGTATTTGTGCATCAAAATGTAGAAAATAACTAAGAAACTGTAGACAGAATAGTAAGTACAAACAGCTTAGACGTTAGAGGTTTTTAGTGCTGGGCTTACTCTGAAGTTCAATAAAGGCAAGCAGGAAAATAATTAGGATTTCCTCATAACAATAGTAAGTCAATTCAGTCACTAAGTCGGGTCCAATTCTGTGTGACCCCATGGACTGCAGCACGTCAGGCTTCCCTGTCCATCACCAACTCCTGGAGCCTACTCAAACCCATGTAAATTGAGTCGGTGATGCCATCCAACCATCTCATCCTGTGTCATCCCCTTCTCCTCCTGCCCTCAATCTTTCCCAGCATCAGGGTCTTTTCAAATGAGTCACTTCTCTGCATCAGGTGGCCAAAGTTTTGGAGCTTCAGCATCAGACCTTCCAATGAATACTCAGGATTGATCTCCTTTAGGATGGACTGGTTGGATCTCCTTGCGGTCCAAGGGACTCTCAAGAGTTTTCTCCAACAGCACAGATCAAAAGCATCAATTCTTTGGTGCTCAGCTTTCTTTATAGTCCAACTCTTACATCCATACATGACTACTAGAAAACCATAGCTTTCAAAAGATGGACATTCGTTGGCAAAGTAATATCTTTAATATCTCTGCTTTTTAATATGCAGTATAGGTTGGTCATAAGTTTCCTTCCAAGGAGCAAGAGTCTTTTAATTTCATGGCTGTAGTCACCATCTGTAGTGATTTTGGAGCCCAAAAAAATAGTCTGTCACTGTTTCCATTGATCCTCCATCTATTTCCCATGAACTGATGGGAACAGATGCCATGATTTTAGTTTTCTGAATGTTAAGTTTTAAGCCAACTATTTCTCTCTCCTCTTTCACTTTTATCAAGAGGATCTTTAGTTCTTCGCTTTCTCCTATAAGGGTGGTGTCATCTGCATATCCGAGGTTATTGGTATTTCTCCCAGCAATCGTGATTCCAGCTTGTGCTTCATCCAGCCTGGCATCTCGAATGATGTACTTTGCATATAAATTAACTAAGCAGGGTGACAAAATACAGCCTTGATGTACTCCTTCCCCGATTTGGAACCAGTCTGTTGTTCCATGTCCAGTTCTAACTGTTGCTTCTTGACCCGCACACAGATTTCTCAGGAGGCAGGTGAAGTGGTCTGGTATTCCCATCTCTTTAAGAATTTTCCACAGTTTGTTGTGATGCACACAGCAATTACTAAGCATATTCTATGCAATATGCTAAGTGCTTTACACAGATTATCTGGTTTTCCATATCAGAATGTCACATACCATAAAATCTGGATTAAGTACTTTTCGAATGGCAAATTCTTTGACTGCAGGAAAAAGGCACTTGAATTCATGACAAGGTTCAAATTCAGGTAAGTTCAGTCATGCAGTCGTGTCTGACTCTTTGTGATCCCACAGACTGCAGCGTGCCAGACTTCACTGTCCATCACCAATTCCCAGAGTTTACCCAAACTCATGTCCATTGAGTTGGTGATGCAACCATCTTATCCTCTGTCATCCCCTTCTCCTCCCACCTTCAATCTTTCCCAGCGTCAGTCTTTTCAAATGAGTCAACTCTTCGCAAGAGGTGGCCAAAGTACTGGAGTTTCAGCTTTAGCATCATTCCTTCCAAAGAACACCCAGAACTGATCTCCTTCAGAATGGACTGGTTGGATCTCCTTGCAGTCCAACGGACTCTCAAGAGTCTTCTCCAACACCACAGTTGAAAAGCATCAATTCTTCGGCGCTCAGCTTTCTTTATAGCCCAACTCTTACATCCATACATGACTACTGGAAAAACCATAGCTTTGACTAGACAGACCTTCGTTGGCAAAGTAATGTCTCTGGTTTTTAATATGCTGTATAGGTTGGTCAAAACTTTTCTTCCAAGGAGCAAGCATCTTTTAATTTCATGGCTGGAATCACCATCTGCAGTGATTTTGGAGCCCCAAAATATAAAGTCTGTCACTGTTACTTACCATTGTTTCCCCATCTATTTGCCATGAAGTGATGGAACCGGATGCCATGATCTTAGTTTTTTGAACGTTGAGTTTTAAGCCAACTTTTCACTCTCCTTTTCACTTTCATCAAGAGGCACTTTAGTTCTTCACTTTCTGACATAAGGGTGGTGTCATCTGCATATCTGAGGTTATTGATATTTCTCCTGGCAATCTTGATTCTAGCTTGTGCTTCATCCAGCCCGGCATTTCATATGATGTATTCTGCATATAAGTTAAATAAGCAGGGTGACAATATCCAGCCTTGAAATACTCCTTTCCCAATTTGGAACCAGTCTGTTCCATGTCCAGTTCTAACTGTTGCCTTTTGAACTGCATACAGATTTCTCAGGAGGCAGGTAACGTGGTCTGGTATTCCCATCTCTAAGAATTTTCCAGTTTGCTGGATCCACACAGTCAAAGGCTTTGACGTCATCAATGAAGCAGAAGTAGACATTTTTCTGAAACTCTCCTGCTTTTTCTGATCCAATGGATGTCTGGTTCCTCTGGCTCCTCTTTTTCTGATCCAGAGGATCTCTGGTTCCTCTACTTTTTCTAAATCCAGCTTGAAAAATGTGGTAGTTCGCAGTTCACATACTGTTGAAGCATGGCTTGGAGAATTTTGAGCATTACTTTGCTAGCATGTGAGATGAGTGCAACTGTGTGTTAGTTTGAACATTCTTTAGCATTGTGTTTTGGGGGGACTGGAATGAAAACTGACCTTTTCCAGTCCTGTGGCCACTGCTGAGTTTTCCAAATTTGCTGGTATATTGAGTGCAGCACTTTAAAAGCATCATCTTTTAGGACTGAAAAAGCTCAACTGGAATTCCATCACCTCCACTAGCTTTGTTCATAGTGATGTTTCCTAAGGCCCACTTGACTTCGCATTCCAGGACGTCTGATTCTAGACAAGGTTCAAAGCCATATGAAATCATGGAAGCTATCCCAAAAATTCAGATTTAAGGAAAAATCTAACTTTCCATCTCATTCTGGCCAGATAGCTAGATTACTATAGCTACACTCTAGATGAATTTCAGGATTCCAGGCCCTCCTTCACAGCAGACCCTCTTTAGTTCAGTTCAGTCGCTTGGTCGTGTCCAACTCTGCGACCCCATGGACTGCAGCACGTCAGGTTTCCCTGTCCATCACCAACTCCTGGAGCTGGCTCAAACTCATATCCACTGAGTCAGTGATGCCATGCAACATCTCATCCTCTGTTGTCCCCTTTCCCTGCCTTCAATCTTTCCCAGCATCAGGGTCTTTTCCAATGAATCAGTTCTTCACATCATGTGGCCAAAGTACTGGAGTTTCAGCTTCAGCTTCAGCATCTTTTCCAATGAATCAGTTCTTCACATCATGTGGCCAAAGTACTGGAGTTTCAGTTTCAGCTGAATATTCAGCCAATGAATATTCAGGACTGATTTCCTTTAGGACTGACCTGTTTGATCTCCTTGCAGCCCCTCTTAAAGACTACATGCTTTTGTCTGAGCTGCTTTTTCCATTGACACGACCCGTCCTTCCTAACTAGTCATACTTTTGGAATGGTTCAGGTGTCATCACCTTACCACTGAAAAATTTTCCACAATTAACCTCAGAAAGAATTATTGCTATTTTTCATGTTTTAGTAACACTTGGAACACAACTCCGCTGCAGTACCTTTCAGCATATATTATATCTGTTTACATCTGTTTCCGAAGCTACACTGGAAGACACTGAGAGGTAGGGAGTATATTTAGTTCATTTTCATTAACTATGCCAACTGGCCTGATACGCGGCACACAGGAGAAGATTTACAATTTTTGAATCAATGAATAAATGATTTATTTACTTAGATTTTCTTATTCTTGAAAGTTTTTAAACACTGAGATATAATTTACCCTTGCAAAGTGTACAATTCAGTGATTTCTGGTATATTCCCAAGGTATATTTACCATCACCATTATCTTATCCTGCAGAAGCATTTTCATCACCTCTCTAAGAAACTATTCATTAGCATCTATTTCCCATTCCCTTGTTCCCCCAGCCACAGCCTCTAGCAACTACTTATCCACTTTCCGTCTCCTATGGATTTGCCTATTCTGGACATTCACATAAATGGAATTCTACCATAATGCCTTTTGTATCTAGCTTCTTTCACTTAACAGAATGTTTTCAAGGTTCATCCATATTGTAGTATGTACTAGTACCTTACTCTTTCATCGTTGAGTGACATTATGGTTTTACAACTTTATCTTGCCAAAATTTTCAAAAGCTCATTTCCTAAGCATGTTTAACACAAGGTATCCATAATCTGGTGCCAAGGTACACATCTAAATCTTCTTCCCATACTTCTCCCAGCAATATAATATTTCCCTGTTCTTTGATCCAACTCCAATATTGCATCACTTATGTAAATGCTGTCTCCTCCATTATGTCATAAGTTTCTTAAAGGCGCAGGTATACATCTTATGTATTTTCAAGAGTGCCAAAAGCAGAGCTCAGAATTAGTGTATAAGTAACATTTGCTAAACTAGACAATGTTCTCTATCTCTTCCAAGATCTCTCGGAGGGAAGACTGTAAGAATCATTTAATAAATTTCCCTATCACATGGTAACTACAGAAATAAACAGTATAGATGCCTACCTATCCATTTATTATTTGAAATCACTAGAAATTTACTGTGTGCCTAGCATAATGCTTTTTCCCTATATGGCATACAATAGATACTGACAGACTATTTACGGGCAACATAATCTGAGTGTGTTTTACCTCAGACTTTAAGCCACTAAAGAATACAAAAGCCTGAGACATTAGAGGTGGAAGTAACGTTTCAGATAATGTGAAATTTTAAAAACTTTTTTCTTAAAGTACCAAAACCTTTCTACCAAAGTAAGTCTTATGCTGAAATCCCAAACAATAACAATAACAACAGATGCAGATATTTAGTGAGTGCTATGTGGCAGGCACTGATCAAAGCATACTACAGTATTAAGTCATTCAGTCCTCACAATCAACATACCAGGTAGGTAGTATCATTATATCAATTTTATGGATGAGTGAACTGAAGATGACAGATTAAGTAACTGGCCTAAGATCAAACAGCTAGAGAAGAGTGAGCCAAAATGAACCCACAGAATCTGGCTTCAAAGATTTCTCTCTTAACAACTACGCACCATTACAGAGCACAAAGTTAACTGTTCTAATCAAAACAGGGCTGGAGGCTCAAGCATCTCACCTGCTTACGTTTCTACTTAGTTCCTTTCTGGCACCTCTATGGACTCAATCCTAAAGTTTAAGGAAATAAGGTATGAAAAATTCAATTCTGGTTCCACTTCTTCAGCTTACAGTTGAAGAAAACACCCATAGTTGAAGTGAATTTCCAAAGTCAGAGGGCTATTCAATTGCAGAGCCAGGACTAGAATTCAAACTCTTTTTGGTATTTAGTGCTATCTCTACTACATGAAATAATCTGCGTAAAAATTCTGATTACCTGCTTTCCCTCGGGATAAATAAAAATACTCAGGCAATTATAAACAGGCTAAATTACTCTGGTAAACATTTTTACCTACTACTTACTTTTCAGTTACAGACTCTACTGAAGGCCCAGCAGCACTCTGGCCATTGGCGCCAACCTTCCCCACTTTCTTCACAGTCTCCAGAGCTCTTAAGGTACTGTCAGTACTACGTGGAATTAGCTGGGAAACACTGTTTTCTGCATTTGAAATTCCATTTGTACTTGGAACAATTTTCCCCGTTGTTTCAGTACTTCCTATGACAGAAATGACATTTCCGGCTGTGGTTGTGACAGTGTTGTTTACACCAACTTTATTTAGAAGAGGAAACGTTCTTACAGTTGCATTGATCTTTTTGTTCCTTAATCGATACCTGTTTCAAAAACAATAAACATATCAGTAAATATTTCACTCTTACCCTAAGTTTAAAAAAAAGGCGGGGTTGGGGGGAGGTGGGCAATGGGAAAAATATTTCAAGGAAGGAACAGCTTTGAAAAAACCTTTATTCAGCTAAATATCAAATACTATCAAACTCAATTATAATAGCTGGCACATTAAAATGTATCTCTTATATATATATGTATACATACAACACATATATTTAGGCACACAGTTAATATAGCAAGAAAAGTACACATGTATTCACAAAACATTCTGAGAGAGTAGGAAGAGATCTTTCTGAAAAACTCTGTATACCTGGAATACAAAGTACACTATGTAAAAAATGAAAGGAACCAATATCAAATTTAGTTGGAAATGTAGATGAAAAGGTATGCAAGATTTGAAAGAATTCTCTATTGTTACCAAGTTGTTAAAGCATCAGATAATTTTAAAGAGATTAAAATATCCAAAACTCATTCTTAAACTCCAAGATATATAAATTTAGTATTATATTTTTCAGATTAGTTTATGACTAAAGTATAAAGTATTTGGGTTAAAGATTTTTCTGATTTTAAAGATCTTTCTTAAAAAAAGTTTTTCTGATATTAAATTTGGGGCTGATATAACACTCTAATACATAAAGCAATTTGGTCCTGGATTCAATTTAAGAAAATTTATATCCACTTGTACAACAAAAATTTCATTATAGTCCTAGTGAATGTTCCTGCCAATACTTTAACGTGGTAAACAACTATGTTACATGAATAGAAAGATGACTATACACATATGGGGCCATAATTACATATAACTAAATTAATCTGATACCAATGTTATACATAACCAAACATATGGTAATTAAATATAAACAGTGTTGGTGATGAGCAATGCCTTCACAATAGCTTCCCTTTTAGTCTTTTAGTATCTATAAACAGCTTCATTATTCAATCCTTCTCCCCCTCTCTCCTATACTCACATGCTGACAGAAAAAGCAAAGCTCAGTAAAGACAAGTATTCCCAGACCAGACTGGCTAAAGGTGGAGTGACAGAATACAAAGTTAAAATAAAAGCAATAGGTTGTGGCCAGTTTATACATATTACCTTACAGATCTGGGGAACCAATGATTACTTCTTGAAGAAGGAGGGTAACAGGCAAACCTATATTTAAAAAAGGCAATTTGGTGGCATGGAGGGGCCTGCGCTTTCCTTAACATACTGCTCTGAAACCTGCTCTGCATTCTTCACCTCAGGGGTTCCTGTACAAAATGCCCAGCTGCTCCTTGTTTTCCTTTCTCAAAGGATAAAGCTCAGATATCCTTAAGATTGCTCTTGTAGGTGAAAAATAAAGTCTTAATTGTGGGTCTCTTAAAAGAGAGAAGTGATGAGAAATAAAACCTTAACAAAAGAAAGTAAAGTAAAAGATAAATAGGGATGCATACTGGACTTCTAGCATCCAGGCAGCTAACAACTTAGACTTGGAATCTGGACCTTACAGATGAAAAAGTCAACTACTTTCTATTCTTTTAAAGCCATCAAGGAGCCCCCACAAGCATTTGCTCCCTGCCTTACCAAGTTTAGAATCCATTATCTACCATTAATTCCTACCTTAAACTCCCTTGGCCCAATTACCTTGTTGAACTCACCTGGTAAAGCCCCAATCCAATTTGTTACTTATTCTCTTATTCTGTGCCTGCTCAAGTAGGTGACTGTTGCTAGAGGAAAATCATGCAATCATGCTGAGTAGATTCATTTCAAAATTATGATCAATCACTTAAAATGGCCAAGCAATACATTAATATACTTCTCTACTTAAATTTCATACGTCTAACATCCTCTTCCCTTTCACTCTCCATAGCCCCATCATAGCTGACGATACTGCCTCCCACTTAACAGAGAAAAGATGACACCAGAGGAGAGTTACTTATCTTTCCACCACTAATTCCACCAACCCTCCTGCTTCTGTAACTACACATTCCATGTAAAATAAGGGATGAAGAGCTACTGTTCTGAACTCAGGTCAATCTTTCCACTCGCACCCCAGGCCCAAGCCCATTTGCCTTCTCAAAGACTTTACTCCTATAATCATCTTTTCTTCTCCAGTCCATCAACACTTCATTCAGGTGTCTGATTAAATGTCATAGTCTCTGGGATCGCTTTCCAGACAATCTCATCTAAAATACCTCCCCTTTTCAGTCATTCTCTTTCTCCTTACTTTGTTACTTTTCTTCACAGTACCAATCAGTACCAGGTATTATGTTTTCTATTTAGTCACTTTATGTTGGTCTTGTCTACTACAGTGTAAGCCCCATGAGAGTAAGGATTTTGCCTTTTATATTCATCTGTCTTTAGCACAGTGCCTGGTGCACACTAGGTGTTCTATAAATATTTGCTATACAAATGTGGAGTAAGCCTTAAACTTCACATGGCCAAGAAAACTACTGATTTTCTACCCCCAAGCATTTCTTATCTCAGTAAAAGACATCACTTAGTAACGAAGGCCCCAAACCTTGGAGTCATCTTTGCTTCTCCTCTTTTCTTTATACCTCACATTCGATTCATTAGTCAAATCAGCTCTACTTCTAAAATATATCCCAAGTCTGGCTATTTGTCATCAGCTCAATTACTATAATCCTAGTACCAAGCTACTAATCTCATGCCTGAACCACTGCAGCAGTCCACCATGTAGTTACCAGAGTAACATTTTTAAGACAAAATTAAAATCCCATTGTTCCATTTGAATAAAACACTAAAATGGCTTCCAAAACAAAAGGCAAACTCTTTGCCAGTGTCCACCAAGCCTGTATGATCTACCCTTGCCTAACCTGTCCAACATTATCTTTCTCCATTCTTCTCATTCTCCATCCTCCCACCACACTGGTCATCTTTCTGGTTCCTGAACTTGTTTCCATCTCAAGCCAATTTTGTTTCCACCTCAGACTTTATAGCATTTTATCAGTAGCTAAAATTATCTGTTTACATGTTTAATGTTTCTCTTTTACCACTAGAAGTACCTCAAAGAAGTACCTAGTACTTAACCATTTTTAAATATATTTGTTGAGATGGCTGACCTCAGGCTTTTGTCACTCTCCAGAATGCAGTAATCCTTGAGAAAAGGATTCTGATACCCTATACTCTAAAATATATTCATACAAATATTAAGAGAGATCTGGGGCATTTGTTTGGTTAGAGATATGTACAGTAGAGAAAGCAGGCTGGAGGAAAAAAATTAAGTTAAACAAATATTTGCATTCGAATTCTTCCTGGTACAATATGTGAGTTAAGAAAAAGGATCCATCCTCAAAAAGTCTGAGTTGGGTAGCAACATGCATTTTTTTTAACCAACAGGATAATGACATCTTCCACTTCCTCAATCCTTTGTATTATCCTGTTTCTCCTTCTTTTTATTTAAGAGCAACAGAGTATGAAACTGGTTAGAAATATAAACTGTAGATTATCTACTCTTTCAACATAAACATACTGAGTTTACATGTCAGATACTTGTTAGGAAAATATAAAGATGAATAACCCATAAATAAATGAAGTCCAGTGAAAATACACACAGTAAGTAAATAACTGCAACACAGTAAGCAAACTGGCAGTTATAAAGTTACCAGGGATAGGGTACTACAGAAGCACAGTGAAGGTAGCAACTGACGCGCCTGGAAGTCACAGAGGTTTTCAGATGGAAGATGCTATTTGAGTACAATCAGGAATAGGAGCTCTCCAAACAGAGAAAAGGAGAGTATATGATACAGAGTGAACACACGTACAAAGGAAAGAAGAATGAAAGGAAGTGTATAGTAGTAAACTGGATGTACCTTAAAAAAGTAACATAAAAGGTGGAGTAAGGCTGGAAAGCAAGACTGGGCCCAGAACCAGCAATAATATACTGAGAACCAATTAAGAATTTAAAGCAGAAGATGGACATGATTATACACTTACTTGCAAAATAGAATCTTGGTTGAGACATGGGGAGATGCATGGAAAAAGCTACATAGCGTAAAACGGACAAACTGGGTAAACACACACATGTAAAACATTAAACACTGCACCTGGCACAAAATTTGACCAATTAATTTGGCTTATTTTTACTACTACTATTTAAGTTCAGGCAAGAAATAATAAAGTTCTAAAGTAGGACTGGAAATAAAGAATAGGAAGCCAATTTGAAGATATAAGATGGAAAATGGATTTTCAGGTTGGCACCAGTTCTGAGAATAATGGCAATGAAATCACACAATTTCTTCTCCAACCTTTTTAAGTTTAAGGGCTTCCCAAAGGAGGTCTCCTAAATGGGGAGCACTGAAAGATGAGGTAAAAAAGGTAAACCAGGGGACTTCCCTGGCTGTCCAGTGGTTAAAACTCTGTGCTTCCAATGTAGTTGGCAAAGGTTTGAATGCTGGTTGGAGAACTAAGATTCTACATACAGCATGGTGTGGGGCTAGCCACCCCACAAAAGAGGAGGCATAAAGTAGATGACACAGAGACTTGCAGGCCACAGAGTAGATTTTATATCTTTATCAACGGGGATTCCTAAGCTTCTCATTATCTGCAATGAGCCTTAAATGCAAAGCTCCCCCTATTTTGTCGGGAATAATGGGGTTGAGGGTAGACAACCACAGCTATAAGATAACTAATTAGGAGGCAACTATGAATCAAGGAAAGGGGATGACAGGTTAGACTATAACGACAGAAAAGAACAAGTAAGAGTCAAGAAACATACAGGAAGCCGAACTGACAGACTTGACTAATAAGACAAGCAAATGAAAGCTGACAAAGATTATTCCAATAGCATGGCATATATAACTGACTGGACAGAGTACACTTGGGGAGAGTAGACAGACGGTGTATACAAGAGAAGACATCAATATATGAGGAGAAAATTAGCTCAAATTGGATTTAAAGTATCTAAAAACAAAAGAGAGATGTCCATTAACAGTTGATATGCAGGCAAGATATTCAGTAGAAAGGCTGGAATCAATTTTTGGTGAGATCTCAATGATGAATGTTTTGGTTAAAAAACAAAACAACAAAAACTTGGACAACATTAATTACAGTTTATCTCCATTTACTTTTATGTCTGGGGTAAGTGGACATAGAAAAAGGGATTACCTATAGGACAAGAAAGAGGGAAAAGAATGTTAAAAAGACCAAAAGCCCATAAAAAGAAAATGTATCTGCTTTACCATTTTACCTGAGACTCAGCTGTTACCCTCAACAGAACCTGAATAAGTAAGACTCCAAGCATAAGAATATCTTCATTCTGCACAGGTGCTTAGCAGAAACATGGATTCTAGCTCTACAACGATCTAAAATTAGATTCCTGAATAAGGTTCTAAATCACGTTTTAACTATGCTGCCAGAAGCAACAAGGTATGGTTTCAAAAGTAAAGGTTATGTTTCAACCTACAGAATTCCATGATGTGGACTTAACTGCATCTTTGAAACTCAACACAAACTTTGACTCTACATGACTCTTTCATGACGACCAAAAATTAAATCCAAATAAAATAGAGTTCTCTTAACTTACTTTTCAAGCTCTTCCTGAGAATGGGCAAAAGTACAATTTGTTCCTCGTGGACACCCTCCTTGTTGTCGCAAATCTCGACACATGCTGGTCTTGTACTTGCTGTTTGGCTGAGGCTACAAAAAGAAAATCAATATGCAGATAAATGAAGACGTCAGCTCTCCCTGGCTCCTCGGGACGCCAGAATTCTATGAGGACACCTCTGATTCCTTTCGATTAGACAATTCTCGTGCTGACGCAACTACCACTGCCCTGTTTCCTGTTATGAGTTACATGGCACAATCACGGGCTGACATTTTAGATGTTCCTTCTGAGGATCATCAGGAACTAGTTCAAATGCTGCATTACTTATCTGTCAACAAAATGGCCACAAAAATAAAAGATTTTTTCATCAAAATTCATTGATGTCTCAAAATTATATCAAATCAAGCAAACAATGTCAAAAAGCATTAAAAAAGCTATAAGCTTTGTCCACTTAAACGTTCTCAGGAAAAGGGAGAATACAACTTACTCTAGAAGTTAAAATTTAAGAAACACTAATTTTACTTGTCAACTTCAGAGTACAACTTTCTTCCAAGGGTTGGTGCTAAGTTCATATAAATAATGAAGCAAAATATTAAAATATCATGACTGCTATAATTTGCATCAAACTCTAAGACATCATTGTCATTTCTGTGACCTTAAGATGAAACAATCATCTTTTAGCTAATATTTGAATATTATAATGTCTTCTAATAGAATAAGGACAGAAGAGTGGAAAGATCACTTTGGAGTAGACTTGATCCCAGTTCTGTCACTTACTGCCACCATGATCTTAATGTTATTTAACCTCTTTCAACTTCAACATGGGGACAGCAACTGCCTTGCAGGTGGCTGTGGGGATTAGAAATAATCTATGTAAAATATTGAGACTGGCTCATAGTAACTTAATAAATGGATGTTATTATTAGAATAAAGGGTTTTACCTTAAATAACTCCTTCAAAAGTACATTGAAAATACTTTATTTCCACACATTTACAAATATGAACTCACTGGAATGGCAACAAATGAGAAAAAAGTGACAATTTCCCCAAATTAAGAAAAAATCAGGCAAAATATTTGGATGGAATCATATCTATAGCCAGTCAAAAAAACTTGCCATGAACTCATATTCAAGATAGTCCCCAAACTATTGCTGTACTATGATTTATGGGGTACACTAAAACAAGTTTCTCTCAAAAGAACAGAGAGTAAAAACTTATGTGACACGGCTGTCACATAAGGAGTCCATTAACCAAACAGGCTGTTAAGATATTCAGCATGCTCCATTAGAAATAAGAGCAGTCAGAAGAGAAATAACTTTACTTACCTGAGGTGTCTCATGGCCTTTTCTACTATAATTTTGTATGAAGTCTACCAGGCCATGAACCACTGTTTTAACAGCTACCATTGCATTTTCTAGCTGCTCCCAAGTTGGTGAAACAGCATCTAAAATAGTCCGCCAAGAGGATGAGATGAGGAAAAAAAAATTGTTAGCAGTAAATCTCTTGTGTATAAGAAATCATTTTTTAAAAAGCATAAGCAATTATATTCTCACATACCTGGATTAGGGTCTATGTTTGCAAGAAGCTCTAAGTGAGGCCTCAATCTATTTAAGTTAGCTGGGTCACCTGTTCGTTGCAAAACAATTGTCAATTCCTGAACACTCTTTGCAAAGGATTCTGGAGACTGCAGCTAACATAAAAACAAAATGAAAAGGTTTTTACAACACATCTATATTCAAACGCTTTTATTCAGTCAACATACTGAATAGGTTTTCAAGTGTCTTCAGACTCCATAGTAGGAGTATCAATGATGAATTAAATTTTCACCTCAGAATCTGCCCTATGAAATTCATCATTAGACACTTAGAAAACTTATTTATTAGCTATCTGGTGTCAGAATACAGATAAATGACAGACTTGGTAAGCTAGGCTGTTTTTATGTCAATAGCTGTATTTGCTTCCCTATCGCCACCCTTAGTTTATTTTGAAAGTTAGAAAACAATAAAAAAGAAAGAAATGATATCTATGAGATATTTATATGTAAAAACAGGAATCTCCCAACTGGTTTTCTCTTCAGTTCCCTCAGAAGATTCAAATATTCATCAAGATTAACAACAATGCAAAATTAGCATCTCTAATTTCACAAACCTTATCAATGATCGACTGCATGTGTGATTTATGCGCCAAGTCACCATACAGAAGTGAGGACCATTGCTCAGGTGAAATACGGAGTCCTGCTTCCATAGCAATATGAACAATTTGGGCATCATGTTCTCTGCGTAAAGCCTCATAACTGCGGAATTCCTCCTTTAGCTGCATCAGGGAAGAGTCTTCATCCCGTTTGGTAACCTAAAAATAGAAAGGAGGAAAAAAAACCCATCAGATTTGCTTTGCTCTCACCACTCCCCCAACCAACTTTTTTTTATTTTAGAAGGGGGAGGTACCTATAGCCTATCAGATACGACATGAAGAAGGTACAAAAAAATACTCTACTTACTAAAAATCCTTAGAAGACACTATCTAGGACTTTCACAGTCGGAGAGAAGTCAGGGCCTGTCTTCAAAGCTCAAAGGACAGACTAACTCTTCTGTGAGGGGCTAATGTTAACTGGTGATATTAAATTGAGGCCAATCCTCATTTACCTCCCCCCAAACACTAGGGTCCTTAAGAACTACTCTAAATCTACTCTGCCTGTACTCTAGAAATGGAATAACAAAACCCAAATAACAGCACATCTGTTTACAATATGGTTTACTGTGTATTTTAAGCCCACTGATGAGACCTACTGCTTAGAAAAAAAATTCTTTTCCAAATATTACTGCTCATTGACAATGCACCTGGTAACTCAAGAGCTCTGATGGAAATGTACAAGAGTAATGTTTTTGTGCCTGATAACACAACTTCCACTCTGCAGCCCATGGATCAAGGAGTAATTCTGACTTTCATGCCTTATTATTTAGGAGATACATTTCATAAGGCTATCGCGGCCATAGATAATAATTCCTTTGATGGTTCAGGGCAAAGTAGACTGAAAACCTGTTAAAGGATTCACCATTCTAGATGCCACTAAGAATATTCGTGATTCATGGGAATAGGTTAAAATATCAACATTAACAAGAACTCAGAAGATTTCAGCTCTCATGGATGACTCTGAAGGATTCATGACTTTAGTGGAGGAAGTAACTGCAGACATGGAAGAAAAAGCAAAAGAACAAGAATTGAAGTGGATCCTAAATATGTGACTGAATTACTGCAATCTCACGATAAAACTTTAATGGAGTTGCTTAAGATAAGCAAAGAAAGTGGTTTCTTGAGATAGAATCTATTCCTGGTGAAGATGCTGTGAAGACTGTTGAGATGATAATAAAGGATTTAGAATAATACATAAACTTAGTTGAAAAAGCAGCAGCGAGGTTTGAGAGAATTCACTTCAATTCTGAAAGAAGTTCTGCTGTGGGTAAGCTGCATGCCACAGAGAAATTATCTGTGAAAGGAAGACTCAATTCACGGGGCAAGCTGCACTGCTGTTTTAAGAAACTGCAACAGGCACTCCAACCTAGAGCAAGTACCACCCTGGTCAGTTAGTCATTAACAATGATGTAAGGAAGAATTATTAATCTAAAACACAGAAAAAAGAAACCTAAAAGACCAGAGGGTGGGAACACTCATCCAACCACCAGGGTACAGGGTGCCTCTTGGGTAGTATGAAGATCTATCCACCTGAACTGTAAAGATGTATGTATTATAAGTGGCTTGCAGAGCCTGGCAAGCTCATATTTTCATCATCAATTAACCTGTTACCTCATACTAAGCAGTGCACACACACAAAAAAAAACCTCTTTCTGCTTATATCTTTGTCACTCTTGAGCTATAAAATCAGCAAAATAGCTTAAATAAGCCTTGGTTTCAAATCCAGAAGTTTTACTTTTATAGAAGCCAATGGGCCTTTCTATTCCAAGTCCTTGGTCCCTTTGCTCAAGACCTCAACAGCAACCTATATTCCTGTGTCATGCAGAAACTTTAAGGATTCA
Organism: Ovis aries; assembly: GCF_016772045.2. Taxonomy (NCBI): domain Eukaryota; kingdom Metazoa; phylum Chordata; class Mammalia; order Artiodactyla; family Bovidae; genus Ovis; species Ovis aries. The sequence continues at coordinate 12,849,380 of NC_056056.1, read as the reverse complement.
GCCTTCTTTCCATGTCTCTCAAGTACCTGTCATCACCCATAAGCCTATATGACAAGGAAACTACATTTTGAAATAGCTTAGGGTTCATCCCTACCCTTTGACAAAAATCTTATTATCTAAATGCACAGTGGGCAATTCTCAACTTTTACTCTCCTGTTGTCCCCCCAGGACAACATCTGAGCTACCCTCAGTTTAAAGGCTTTAATCTAAACACAACAGAGAAAGAGATAAAAATAATAATGGGGAAGTTAAAACATGTGCCTTCTTTCATTAAGTTTTCAGTATGGTTCCTGACTCTCTTTTAAGGTGATAAATACAAATTAGTTAGGCTTCTTCAGTTCATTTTTACTATTCCAAGAGTCAAGTTTACCAAACTTGTTTCCTCATAGTGTTGCTGATACCTTCACATTATGTGTTCTTACACCCACGAATAGCAATATTATACATCTACAGTATTAACAGAGGCAATAAATACAGAAGGAAAAGTCTCCTTTATCTCTCTATTTCTGGGGCCTCTAGACCATTCCAGGCATGCAATGTTTAGATGGTTGCTTGCTACTTACTTTAAAACAAGAAGCTCGATACAGTAGTTGCACAACATGACCAATACTTGTTTTTGATGCCTGAGGAAATCTTGGTTCTAGTCTTTGCACAACAAAAAGTACCAGAACTTTCCTTGAGAGAGCAGAACCATCTTCTAATGCCAGTAACACCAACTTCAAAGCCTCTTCTTGCATAGCTATAAGTAAAGAACATGAGTTCATGATAAATGAGGAGCCCTGCAGATCATGCCTGTCACAGTCTTCTTTGGATATTAGCTTATGGGTGGTTCATTATCTCCAGTACGCAAATACTTAGCACAAAGAGAGAACATCACACATACACAAATATAGTCTACTTAGAAAGTAATCAAGCAAAAGACGTGTCCTACTAAACAACCAATCAAAATACAAGCAAACAGGTTTTAAACAAAATATATCCTCTATAGCTTTGTAATAGTCAACTAGATAATCATAATGTTGAAGTGAAAAAGGTTCTTGTTTATAAAATTCACAGAGCTACTCTGACAAATAACATGTGAAGGACACACAGTAGTCTTCAAATAAATAGTAATTTTTTTTATAACTTGAGACTGTTGCTTGCCTGTCAGAATTATTTTGTATATAATTTAAAAGTGGTATTAGCCACTGGATGCAATACCTAAAGGCATCAATTTGTGCTGCTTTCCAGTCAGGGAGGTAAAAGTATAATCTGAATCTAATCGTAAGGGGACATCAAAAAACCCCAAATTAAGAACATTCTATAAAATAACTGCCTGTATTCCTCAAGAATAGCAACATTAGACAAAGAAAGACTGAGGAATGGTACTATGTTAAAGAAGACTAAAAAGAGGTACGACAGTGTCTTCCCTGACAGTCTAATAGTTAAGACTCTGCGTTTCCACTGCAGAGAGTATGGGTTCAATCCCTGGTCAAGGAATAAAGATCCTGCATGTCACATAACGGCTGTGACAAATAAATACATGACATCATCTTAGACTCAATCATAAAATGAAAAAATTAATGCCATAAAAGATATTGCTGTTAAAACCAACAAAACTGGAATATAAGTTTTAACAAATGTTAAATTTTCTGAATTTGATCAATGTATTGTTTTTAATAAAAAAGACAAGTGTAAGCACTAAAGGGGGCATAAAATAGGCGACCTACTCTCAAATGGTTCAAAAAGGAGAGAAAGTGAACTATATAACAAATTTAGCAAAATATTACAAATGAGTGAATATGGATAAAGAGTACAAAGGAATTCTCTGCATTATTCTAGCAACTTTTTGGTAAAAAATATACTGGTTCTCAATGAAAACAATGGAACTGAAAAATCATCTAGAATCTAGATTAAAAATCAAAATCCTTTCTTTTTCAAAGTGAGACATCAAGGCTCAGAAAAGTTAAGTAACTTGCTCACAATCAGTAAGCCACAAAATTGTAACTAGAAACAAGGACTTTTTAAAAATTGAGGTAAAATTCATATAACATAAAATTAACCATTTTAAAGTAAACAATTCACAATGTTGTAAAACCGTCAACTCTATCTAGTTCTAAGACATCTTCATCATCTGACAGGAACTCAATAACCATTAATCAGTCACTCCCCATACCTATGACCCCTACAGCCTCCAGCAACTACTAGCCTGATGTCTGGTTCTATGGACTGACGTTTGTGTATGCAGAATATGTGACCTATTCCCTGACTTCCTTCACTTAAAATAATATTTTCAAAGTTCATCCACATTGTGGTATGTATTGGTATCTCAATCCTTTCTATGGCTAAATAATACAGTATTTATAAATATACCACATATTGGTTATCCATTCATAAGAACTGATGGGACTGCTTCCACCTTTTGATTATTGAGAGTAACACTGCTATAAATATTCACACACAAATACTAGTTTGAATACCTGTTTTCAGTTCCTTTGGGTATACACCTAGGAGTGGAAATGCCGGATCATAAGGTAATCCTACATTTAAATTTCTGAGGAACCACCAAGTTGTTTTTCCACAGAGGCTGCCTCATTTTACATTCCCAAGTTCCTAACATCCTCGATTAACACTTTTATTTTCCACTTTTAAAATTACGGACAACCTAGTGGATATGAAATGGTATCTCAATGTTGATTCTGATTTGCATTTCTTTAATGACTGATGACACTGAGCATCTTTTCACGTACTTTTTCGCCATCTATGTATCTTCTATGTAGAAATATTTATTTAAGCCCTTGGCCCATTTTTAAATTGTGCTATTTATTATCTTTTTGTTGTTGAGTTTCAGAACACAGGATATTTGATAACTAGTCTAGTGCTTCTTAGGTTTCCATAGTGGCTCACTGTTAATCTGCCTGCAATGTAGGGGATGCGGGTCCCTGGGTCAGGAAGATTTGGAGAAGGAAATGGCAACCCACTCCATTATTCTTCCTGGAGAATCCCATGGACAGAGGAGGCTAGTTAGCTACAGTCCATGGGGTCACAAGAATCAGACACAATTTAGCGACTAAACCAACATACCACCTAGTGCTTCTTAGATAAGGTAAATAAACATGAGGAAATATCCACAGGTGGCATTCTCAAATGATATATAAATCGGGAAGATCCTCTGGAGAAGGAAATGGCCACCCACTCCAATACTCTTGCCTGGAAAATCCCATGGACGGAGGAGCGTGGTAGGCTACAGTTGCTCACGACTGAGCGACTTCACATTCACTTTCTATGGATTTTCAAAATGATTTTTCAAGTTAACTTTGTATTATGTAAAATAAAACATATACAAAAGTAGAAATAACATGCATTCATAATACAGCTGCTGCCAGGAAGGGTTCATCTACTCATTACCCACTTCTCTAGTTTGTTCTAGCTGGAGTGGTTTGAAGTAAATCCAAGATAACATAGCACTTTATCCTTAAATAATTCATTATGTATTTCTAACAGGTAAGCACTTAAAAAAATTAACATAACACTATTACCATGTCTAAAAAAAGAAATATATTTCCTTGATATCGTCTAATATCCAATCCATGCTGAATTTTCTCCCACTGTCTCAAAATTTCCTCTTACAGTTGGTTTCTTTGAGTAAGCAGCCAAAGTCCATAGGTAGCTTTTGGTCTGTATGTCTTCATGCTTAATAAGAAAAACCTATACTAGTTTCTCACCACTCTCCCACCCTCCCATTTAGAACAAAATAACTGATTGCAGAAACAATCATTTTTCTAAACAATATCCCACATTCTCAATTTCGCTAATTTTGCACTTTTTTTTTTTATGGTATGCCTTTATCCTCCTTATTTCATGTAAACTAGAGACTTAATTAGATTTGGAATAAGATTTTACCTTTTGGGGGGGCAAGCACACTTCTTATTCTGTGTGTCATATAGGTATATAAGACCTAGATGTCTCACTTCTAGGACTTCCCTGGTGGCTCAGACGGTTTTTAGTAATATCAAGACTCATCAGCGGGTTCAGGCCGTTTGCATTTACTAACTTTTCATCTACTGGTTTTAACAGCCAATAGTAATTCTTACCTAGACCCATTAATTCACCTGATGTGATTTTTCTAACTTTAACATTTTTTTTCTAAATTTATTAGCTAGAACTCTGCTAAAGGAGAAACCTACCCTCAAAATTCTGAGAAACTGTCCTTGAAAGTAACTTAAAAAGGCAGAATAAGCATGATTTTTTTCTATTCCTTTTCCAATTTTTAGCATAATATGCTGGTGTTGTAGCAACTGCCAAAAATAACCAATTAATTTTTTCTGTACTAACATTACAAGATCACGGATTTTTACACATTTTATGTTTTTTAATTCACTTTAGTCATTATTCATTTGGAAGTTCAAATTGTCCCACTTTTATCCAGTGGGAGCCTTTTCAAATTCTGTGTCCTTTTGACAAAATTCCGATGGTCTTTGACAGCTTTTTTACTTTCTAGCACAAGACTTCCCAGGCTCATCTTGTACTTTTTCTACCCTAGAACTGGCATAAGACATTTATTCAAAGAGCCCTACTTCTTTTTAGTATGAAATGCTATCAGGGTGCTACGGCTATTCAATCCTTTCAAGCCTTTACAGTGTACAATTACAAAATACTTATTTTCTAGAAGAAGAAAAATAAATGAGTCTATACTTATTTGCCAATTAAAATTTAAGGATGCAGGCTTTTTAAATAAATTCTTTGATTTCATACTTACATCTCTTTTCAAATGTCAAAATCTTCGTTTCCAATGGCATTAATAGAACTACTTGCTGCATCCTAATTCGTTTCAAAATAACATTATCAGTATGACTAGTGAATACAATCTAGGAGTATATATCATACCAGAAATATAAAAATCAAAAAATCAAAACACTGTGTTCTAGAATCACCTGAATTAATTCATTCCTGATGAATATGCTGCCAAAATAACGTTTAGCTTTTTGTTTTTAGGCATTTTTTTGTTCATTTTATTTAAATTCCTAAAACTCATATATTTACTAAAAATCGTTTCAAAATTACATAAAACCTTTACACAGGTGCAAAGTACAAATCAAGATACACTGAGAGAGGTTTAGCTTCTGGTCCTGTCTGGTTTCCCTCTGTTCTTCCTGACTACATGTTTATTATGTTGTAACTTTTCCTACCAATATTCTTTGGAAAAATATAAACAAATAATTTGAAAATGGTTGTCTCTTCTTTTCCAAGATAAAAGTTTCCTTTCCTACAATAAGCACATTATTCTGCACCTTGCTTATTTTCTAACGTAATGTATATTACGTTATCATAGGCAGCAGACTATACACATTTTCCTCATTCCTTTCAACAGTTGCAGGGCAATCCATTGGAAGGATATATAGCAGTTTACTAAGCCAGTCTCCTATTCAGACTTTCAAGTTCATTCCAGATGTCTGCTGTTATAAATAGTGCTTTATTAACTTTATACATTCTATATTTTTCACCGTATTTATGGGACAGATTGCTAGAAAAAGGACTGCTGGGCCAAAGAGTAGATGCGCAGATGATTTTGTAACATACTGACAAATTCCTCTCTCTATAGTTTGCCCCACTTTACATTCCCACTATTACTGGATGAAAGTACCTGCTTTCCCACAGGCTTGACAACAAAGCTGTCAGACTTTTGAATCTGGCCAATCTGACAGGTGAGAAATGGTATTTCAGTGTCATTTTAATGTATATTTCTCTTAATATGAGAAAGATGGAGTATCTTTTTATATGTTTGAGGGCCATTTACATTACTTTTTCCCTTGAATTGTCTGTTTGCATTTTTTGTCAATTTTTTAATTGGGTGGTTGGTATTTTTCTTCTGAATTTTTACAAGTACCTAATTATATATTGGGCTTTCCTGGTGGCTCAGACGGTAAAGAATTTGCCTGCAATACAGGAGACCTGGGATCAATCCCAGGATTAGGAAGATCCCCTGTAGGAGGACATGGCAATCCACTCCAATATTCTTGCCTAGAGAATAATCCTCATGGACAGAGGAACCTGACGGGCTACAGTCCATGGGGTTGCAGAGTCAGACATGACTGAGCAACTAACTACAACACAATTATATGTTAGTTATATATGCCTCTTGTACGTGATATTATATAAATATTTCCACAAGTTTCTCATTTTTTTTACTTTTCTTCAGTTCAGTTCAGTCGCTCAGTCGTCTCCGACTCTTTGTGACCCCATGAATCGCAGCATGCCAGGCCTCCCTGTCCATCACCAACTCCCAGAGTTCACTCAAACTCATGTCCATCAAGTCGGTGATGCTATCGAGTTGGTGATGCCATCCAGCCATCTCATCCTCCGTCGCCCCTTCTCCTCCTGCCCCCAATCCTTCCCAGCATCAGGGTATTTTCCAATAAGTCAACTATTCACATGAGGTGGCCAAAGTATTGCAGTTTCAGCTTCAGCATCAGTCCTTCCAATGAACACCCAGGACTGGTCTCGTTTAGGATGGACTGGTTGGATCTCCTTGCAGTCCAAGGAACCCTCAAGAGTCTTCTCCAACACCACAGTTCAAAAGTATCAATTCTTCGGCGCTCAGCCTTCTTCACAGTCCAACTCTCACATCCATACATGACCACTGGAAAAACCACAGCCTTGACTAGACGGATCTTAGTCGGCAAAGTAACGTCTCTGCTTTTGAAGATGCTATCTAGATTGGTCATAACTTTCCTTCCAAGGAGTAAGCGTCTTTTAATTTCATGGCTGCAGTCACCATCTGCAGTGATTTTGGAGCCCCCCAAAATAAAGTCTGACACTGTCTCCACTGTTTCCCCATCTATTTCTCATGAAGTGATGGGACCGGATGCCATGATCTTCGTTTTCTGAATGTTGAGCTTTAAGCCAACTTTTTCACTCTCCTCTTTCACTTTCATCAAGAGGCTTTTTAGTTCCTCTTCACTTTCTGCCATAAGGGTGGTATCATCTGCATATCTGAGGTTATTGATATTTCTCCCGGCAATCTTGATTCCAGCTTGTGCTTCCTCCAGCCCAGCGTTTCTCATGATGTACTCTACATATAAGTTAAATAAGCAGGGTGACAATATACAGCCTTGACGTACTCCTTTTTCCTATTTGGAACCAGTCTGTTGTTCCATGTCCAGTTCTAACTGTTGCTTCCTGACCTGCATACAGATTTCTCAAGAGGCAGGTCAGGTGGTCTGGTATTCCCATCTCTTTCAGAATGTTCCACAGTTTCTTGTGATCCACACAGTCAAAGGCTTTGGCATAGTCAATAAAGCAGAAATAGATGTTTTTCTGGAACTCTCTTGCTTTTTCCATGATCCAGCGGATGTTGGCAATTTGATCTCTGGTTCCTCTGCCTTTTCTAAAACCAGCTTGAACATCTGGAAGTTCATGGTTCACGTATTGCTGAAGCCTGGCTTCGAGGATTTTGAGCATTACGTTACTAGCATGTGAGATGAGTGCAATTGTGTGGTAGTTTGAGCGTTCTTTGGCATTGGCTTTCTCTGGGATTAGAATGAAAACTGACCTTTTCCAGTCCTTTGGCCACTCCTGAGTTTTCCAAATTTGCTGGCATATTGAGTGCAGCACTTTCACAGCATCACCTTTCATCTTACTTTTCTTATGAGGCTTTATTATAATTTTTAAAATTATATAGTCAAATATCGATCTTTTCTGTAATTGCTTCTGGTTTCAGAGCCAAAGAAAAGACTATTTCCTACTTCTGTGTTATAAAGAATTCACTCTTCTGTTCACATTTATTGTGGTTGAGTCACTCAGTTACACCTGACTCTTTTTAACCCCACAGACTGTAGCATATCAGGCTTCCCTGTCCTTCACTATCTCCCAGAGTTTGTTCAAACTCTTGTCCACTGAGTCGGTGATGCCATCCAACCATCTCATCCTCTATCATCCCATTCTCCTCCTGCCCTCAATCTTTCCCAGATCAGGTCTTTTCCACTGAGTTGGCTTTTCTCATCAGGTGGCCAAAGTACTGAAGTTTCAGTTTCAGCATCAGTCCTTCCAATTCAGGGTTGATCTCCTTTAGTATTAACTAGTTTAATCTCCCTGCTGTCAAAGGGACTCTCAGTTGAGTCTTTCTCAGCACCATGGTTTGAAGGCATCAATTCTTACACACAGCCATGGTCCAACTCTCAGAGTCATCCATACATGACTACTGGAAAAATCAGAGCTTTGACTATACGGACCTTTGTCGGCTAAGTGATGTCTCTGCTTTTCAATACACTGTCTAAGTTTGTCAAAGCTCTTCTTACAAGGAACAAGCATCTTTTAATTTCATAGCTGCAGTCACCATCCACAGTGATTTTGGAGCCCAAGAAAATAAAGTCTGTCACTGTTTCCATTTTTTCCCCATCCATCTATCATGAAGTGATGTAGCTGGATGCCAAGATCTTAGTTTTGTGAGTGTTGAGTTTGAAGTTTTTATTACTTATATAACTTATTGTTTAATCATAAGTATCTCTAACCTATTTAAAATTTATATAGCTAAGGAATATAAGAAATACATTCATGCAAAAAAAAAAAAAAGAAATACATCCAATTTTATCTTTTTCCACGTCTATCCAGTAGTCCCAACGCCACTTAAAAACTTTCCTTCACACAAATAAATTCTTCCTAGCCTATACAGTTCTAAATCAGAAAGGTAAAACAATAAGATATCACAGAAAAGTACCTCATAACCTTGGTATAGGTAAAGATTTTTTTAAAAAAGAATGCAGTTGATGGTAACTAAAAGAAATATACTCTGGTGATTCTCATTTTTTCCAGTAATTTTTCTGTTTCCCAATTTTAAAGACAATCGTGAACTTTTACTTTTCTTCATAAAAAGAAAGTTTATTTTTCCTTTACTTACTACGTGTGCAGTATTAGGCCTCTCTCTAATTCAGTGTTCTAATTTGTAAAGTTGGGTCTGTGTCACTTAAAGACTGTTGAGAATTAAACAAGAAATTTATTCAAAAACACTATAGCACTGTTCATCATATACGTTATGATTAATAAAAACTAGTTGGGACTTCCCTGGTAGTCCAGTGGTTAAGAATCCACTTTCCAGTGCAGGGGACATGGGTTTGATCCCTGACAAGGGTCTAAGATCCCACATGAAGTGGGGCAACTTAAGCCCATGCTGCACCACAAGAAAAGCCTATATGCTGCAACTAGAGAAAACCTGTGTGCTGCAATGAAGACCCAGTGCAGCAAAAACAAACACATCAAGCACCCCAAGGTAGGGTGGTTACTATAAAAATTAAAAAAATAAGTTTATCTTTCATTATGTTAAAATTTGTATGTATAAATCAGAGCATTTTCACCTGCTCCTAGAAACTGGCACCCACTAGCCCTGATAGCCAATAAGACAGGGATCTATCTTACCTGGCCCTAGAAACTGGCATCCTCGAGCCCTGACAGCAGCCCACAGGTTGGCAGACAACTGCTGAGGGTTCTGGTGCTGTAATATTAGTTCCGTTACAGTCCTTTCTCCAAGTGAACGGGCTGCTCGTATGGCTCTTACACGACCTTCTTCCTCCACCAGTTGACAGTTTACAAGTGTCACTAGTTTCCTTTGCATTGGACGGCTCAGTGCACTCTGGTTCAAACTAGCTACACCTTCAAGAAAAAGGAAACTACAGTTTTTTTCAATTGAAATAAAAAAGTCAATTTCATTATCTATTTAATAATAATACCTAGTATTCAACTATTAAGCCACAATTCCTAATGAGTTCCTTATAAGGTACTTTCCTTTTTTGACAATCAATGTTCTGTCCCTGTTTATTACTATTCTGTGGTAACTGGAGTCTAAATTTTAATTGCCTCAAATTTTATTTGGGTATCCTGTTCTCTGGGTTATATGTGTCCCACAAAAGACAGCAATTTGGGTTTTTTAAGTCTATTCTTCATCTTTACAAAAACCATTGAAGATAAATTTGGAGATAAATAAATGAAAAGTTAAATCTAAAAGTAACAATGAACAATAGTTTTGTTTTGTCTTACTGTATACAAGACATTTAGAACACAGCTCCAGGACAATATCTTAAATCCAATTCCCTTTTCAACTAAAAGATACTGCTCCAGCAATTCTTCCCTCTCTCCTACATCAATTGTCCTCTTTCTACTTGATCATTTGCATCAACATACAGTAAGAACAGCATACTGTTATTTTATACATCTGAAAAATAAATCTTGGTATTCATCCCTTTATCACTACCCCTCTGCACCATGTCTTTCCTCCATTTTGTAGCAAATCCTCTAGTGTTGCCTATATTCACGATCTCCAAATCCTTGCCTTACAATCTTTAAACCCTACTCCAATCATGTTTGTTACACCATCACTTGACCAAAACTGCTCCTCATGACAAGACTTACCACCACTACGCTACATCAGTGGTCAATTCTCAATCCTTACCTTATTTGACCTTTCAATAGCACTCAACACAGATCACTCCTAACTCCTTTAAAAACATTCTTATTTGGCTTCTAGAACACCACTTTCTCTTAATTTTTTCCTTCCTTCATCTTTTCCAGTCTTCTTTGCTGATCTCAACCTTTTTTCTTGACTTCTTAATGTTAAATGGCTTAGAACCCAGTTCTTTTTTTTCTATACTCACCACTTATGTGATCTCATTCAGTTTTATTGCTTTAAATACTATTTATGCTAATAACTCCACAAAATAACAGCTCCTATACCTAGTCCTAGCAAACAACCTCTTCCAACAACACAAGAGAAGACTTTACACATTGACATACCCAGATGGTCAACACCGAAATCAGATTGATTATATTCTTTGCAGCCAAGATGGAGAAGCTCTATATAGTCAACAAAAACAAGACCACGAGCTGACTGTGGCTCAGATCATGAACTCCTTATTACCAAATTCAGACTTAAATTGAAGAAAGTAGGGAAAACCACTAGACCATTCAGGTATGGCCTCAATCAAATCCGTTATGATTATACAGTGGAAGTGAGAAATAGATTTAAGGGCCTACATCTGATAGATAGAGTGCCTGATGAACTATGGAATGAGGTTCGTGATCGTGACACTGTACAGGAGACAGGGATCAAGACCATCCCCATGGAAAAGAAATGCAAAAAAGCAAAATGGCTGTCTGGGGAGGCCTTACAAACAGCCGTGAAAAGAAGAGAAGCGAAAAGCAAAGAAGAAAAGGAAAGATATAAGCATCTGAATGCAGAATTCCAAAGAATAGCAAGAAGAGATACGAAAGCCTTCTTCAGCGATCAATGCAAATGGAGGAAAAGAACAGAATGAGAAAGACTAGAGATCTCTTCGGAGAAGGCAATGGCACCCCACTCCAGTATTCTTGCCTGGAAAATCCCACGGACGGAGGAGCCTGGTGGGCTGCAGTCCATGCGCTTGCTAAGAGTCGGACACGACTGTGCGACTTCACTTTCACTTTTCACTTTCATGCATTGGAGAAGGAAATGGCAACCCACTCCAGTGTTCTTGCCTGGAGAATCCCAGGGGCAGGGGAGTCTGGTGGACTGCCGTCTATGGGGTCACACAGAGTCGGACATGACTGAAGTGACTTAGCAGTAGCAGAAATCTCTTCAAGAAAATTAGAGATACCAAGGGAACGTTTCATGCAAAGATGGGCTCAATAAAGGGCAGAAATGGTATGGACCTAACAGAAGCAGAAGATATTAAGACGAGGTGGCAAGAATACACGGAAGAATTGTAGAGAAAAGATCTTTACGACCCAGATAATCACAATGGTGTGATCACTCATCTAGAGCCAGACATCCTGGAATGTGAAGTCAAGTGGGCCTTACAAAGCATCACTACGAACAAAGCTAGTGGAGGTGATGAATTCCAGTTGAGCTCTTTCAAATCCTGAAAGATGATGCTGTGAAAGTGCTACACTCAATATGCCAGCAAATTTGGAAAACTCAGCAGGGGCCACAGGACTGGAAAAGGTCAGTTTTCATTCTAATCCCAAAGAAAGCCAATGCCAAAGAATGCTCAAACTACCACACAATTGCACCCATCTCACACGCTAGTAATGCTCAACATTCTCCAAGCCAGGCTTCAACAATACGTGAACCATGAACTTCCTGATGTTCAAGCTGGTTTTAGAAAAGGCAGAGGAACCAGAGATCAAATTGCCAACATCCGCTGGATCATGGAAAAAGCAAGAGAGTTCCAGAAAAACATCTATTTCTGCTTTATTGACTATGCCAAAGCCTTTGACTGTGTGGATCACAAGAAACTGTGGAACATTCTGAAAGAGATGGGAATACAGACCACCTGACCTGCCTCTTGAGAAATCTGTATGCAGGTCAGGAAGCAACAGTTAGAACTGGACGTGGAACAACAGACTGGTTCCAAATAGGAAAAAGGAGTACGTCAAGGCTGTATATTGTCACCCTGCTTATTTAACTTATATGTAGAGTACATCATGAGAAACGCTGGGCTGGAGGGAAGCACAAGCTGGAATCAAGATTGCCGGGAGAAATATCAATAACCTCAGATATGCAGATGATACCACCCTTATGGCAGAAAGTGAAGAGGAACTAAAAAGCCTCTTGATGAAAGTGAAAGAGGAGAGTGAAAAAGTTGGCTTAAAGCTCAACATTCAGAAAACGAAGATCATGGCATCCGGTCCCATCACTTCATGGGGAAACAGTGGAGACAGTGTCAGACTTTATTTTGGGGGGCTCCAAAATCACTGCAGATGGTGACTGCAGCCATGAAATTAAAAGACGCTTACTCCTTGGAAGGAAAGTTATGACCAATCTAGATAGCATCTTCAAAAGCAGAGACGTTACTTTGCCGACTAAGATCCGTCTAGCCAAGGCTATGGTTTTTCCAGTGGTCATGTATGGATGTGAGAGTTGGACTGTGAAGAAAGCTGAGCGCTGAAGAATTGATGCTTTTGAACTGTGGTGTTGGAGAAGACTCTTGAGGGTCCCTTGGACTGCAAGGAGATCCAACCAGTCCATCCTGAAGGAGATTAGCCCTGGGGTTTCTTTGGAAGGAATGATGCTAAAGCTGAAACTCCAATACTTTGGCCACCTCATGAGAAGAGTTGACTCATTGGAAAATACCCTGATACTGGGAAGGATTGGGGGCAGGAGGAGAAGGGGACAACGGAGGATGAGATGGCTGGATGGCATCACTGACTCGATGGACACGAGTCTGAGTGAACTCTGAGAGTTCGTGGTGGACAGAGGCCTGGCGTGCTGCGATTCACGGGGTTGAAAAGAGTTGGACACGACTCAGCGACTGAACTGAACTGAACTGATCCCTAGTCCTTAACATACATTTACCAGTTACCCAATAGCATCCGAGTGAAGATTTGATATAACCAAAGTCAACATAACCAAGACTGAACTCCTGATCTTCTTACCTAAACCTGACTGACCTGCACCCTTGTCTAAGTTGATGGTAACTTCTCTTTCCAGGTACTCAGGCCCCAAAACTCAAGAATCACACTTGACTCAGATCTTTGTCTCATGCCCCTCATCCAATAATTTAGGAAACCCTTTTGACTCTACCTCAAAAATCATCCAGACTATCTACTTTGCACTACCTCCACTGCTACTAACCCTGTCTAGTTAGCCCATTAACCAATACCCTGGTCCCCACCCTGCCCTTCTGCACTGAATTCTCAACAGAGCAGCTAGGGTGACCCTTTCACCGTTAGTCAGATCATGTCAATTCTCTGCTCAAAACCCTAGAGTAATTCCCCAATTTCACTCAGAGTAAAAGTTCAAGTCTTTAAAAAGGGCTGCAAGTCTGTACATCATCTGGTCTCCCCATTTCTTTTCTTCTACCCCATAATGCTTTCATCTAACCCATACCCTCACACACTCTGCTCCAGGCACACTTTCCTGTTGTTGTTCTTTGAAGACAATACACATGTCTTAGGGACTTTGCTATTTCCTCTGCCTGGAACAGTCTTTTCCCAGGAACCTACATGGTTAACTGCTTCATCTCTTTCATCTCAAGTTCAGAAGCTACCATCTTAACAAGGTCTACACTAATCACCTTGTTTAAAATTGCAATCCACCTTTTTCCCCCTCACTATGACATTTCTGATCCATTTAACTGCACTGCTTTCTTTCGACAGCAAATATCACTTATAATATACTATACAATGTTTTTACTATACTTGTTTATTATACTTTTTCTAAAACGTAAGTGCTATAAAGGCAGACATTTTAACTACATGTTTTTAGTAAGCGCCTGGTACTGAGTACATGCTCTTTAAGTATCTGCTCCATGAATGAATGAGGTAGATAGGATATACTTCTCAAGGAAGTCACTAGGTCCAAAATATCCAACAGTGCAAAACATAGAGCACATGCAAAATAAATATTTCATTAGTTCATTCACTCATCTTTGTATTACATCTACGACCTGCTAGTTACTGAAGATGCAGTGATAAAACAGAATTCCATTTCTGTCACAGCACTTACTGAACTTCTTTGCCCATCTAATCAATGGACTGTGGGGTACAGGAAGACCCTAGCCACTGTAAGTGCTCCTAAAATTTAATGAACGACTGAATAAATACATGAAATTGTCTTAGTAGGATTCATTAAAGCTAATATTCTGCTATAGCACCATTAGTTTAACATAAACAATGTATAAATCTCAACATATCTGATGAATTCTTAAATTAATAGCAATACTATCTTCAAAAAATATATAACGTTCTCAGTCAACAAGATGTCCATGTTCTCTCCAAGCAATCTCATTTTTCAAAACGAAAAATCATTTAACAGAGTATCAACATCAAGTATTTCAAAGTTAATGTATTACCAAGGCCTACTCACCCATAAAAATACTCACCTTTACCTCCACTTAGTGGTTTCAAGTAGAGCGCCAAATCTTCAACACATTTCTTTGCAACCTCATAGTGTTTGTTCTCACCTAAATTACTTAACTTTACTGACTGATGATCTGGTACCTAAAAACAAAACAAAACAAAAAAAAAACTGAAGAAATACATTCCTCTAATTCATGCAATTGTTAACTTTACATTTCATGATAATCTTGGTGAGCATAAACTTCTAATACAGACACATCAAACAAGTTTAAGTAAAATTAAAGCCAAGTACCTAGCCAGACTGCTTTCTAAAACCAAAGATATCACACTTAACAATATGAGTTGGGTGAATTACTGAGAGGGAAAAAAAGGTGGTAACTAACTGTACTGTATCCATGTTATTCCTTGGGGATAACAATGCTATAACTCAGAAAAGTGCTAACATTAGGAGAGGCTATAGAAAGTCATACAGGTTCTCTGTGTACTGCTTCTTGCAATTAAAAAAAAAAGGCATTTCAAAATAAAAAGTAGGAAAAAAGGGAGAACGTTCCCCCCTTAACACCTTCTTCCCACATAACTTACTATATTTTTTATGATCTGCCCCACCTTGTTCTCAGAGAAAGGTCAAAGCTTGGGTAAACTGTTGGTCAGCTCTTTAATTTCTACAAGTAATCTTTAATACATTATTTAACTGTTCCAAGTCATGGTTTCTCTACCTGCAATATGAAGATGAAAATCCCTATCTAATTGTGCCATTTGAAAACTCAGTTCAATCCAACAAGTATTTATATTCATGGAGTGCTTACCATGTGGCAAGCAGTTTTAGGCACTAGGCATCTATTAGTGAGCAAAACAGGCAAAACACTTCTTGCCATAGCTTACATTTTAGTAAAGAGAACACATGGCTGATAAATAAAAACAATTAAATAGCATGATAGAAGATGATCAGTAAAAGTTATACAGCAAAGATAAGGAGGATTTTAGAGTATTGGAGGGGGACTGCAATTTGAACAAGGGTGGTCAGGATAGGCTTCCTTGTGAATCTTGACATCTGAATAAAGAAATGAGTATCTTAGTCAAAACAGCACTCAGTGCAAAAGCCCTCAGTTGGGAATATGTTTGGTGTATCTAACAATATGTTTGGTGTATCTGGTTAGTAGGCCAGAGTAGCTTAAGCAGAAAGACTGAGGATAGTACAGGAGCTGAGGCTAAAAATGTAATGGAAGTCACGTAAAGACCTGCAAGGTAATTTAAGGACCAACTGAGAGAACATTTTTAAGTAAAAGAAAAACACAATGTCTGACCTATACGCCATGTGCTTAGTCGTTCACTCGTGTCCAAATCTTTGCAACCCCAAGCACTGTAGCCCACCAGGCCCTTCTGTCCATGGGGATCCTCTAGGCAGGAATACTGGAGTGGGTTGCCATGCCCTCCTCCAGGGGATCTTCACAACCTAGGGATCGAATCCAGGTCTCCCACACTGCAGGCGGATACCATCTGAGCCACCAAGGAAGCCCAAGAATGCTGGAGTGGGTAGCCTATCCCTTCTCCAGGGGAACTTCCCAACCCAGGAATTGAATCGGGTCTCCTGAATTGCAGGTGGATTCTTTACCAAGGAAGCTCCACCTGATCTATAGCAGATGCTAAATAAATGATAGCTTAGTCTTATTACATATAATCTACAGTATTTTAATTGGATCTAAGATGCCACTGCCTGCAAGAGGCACCATTATTTTATGCACCCTTAAGAAAAAAATTGCTAATTGAATTATGACACATTGTTGAATATAGATTCGTCTTGATTTCACAGAGTCTAACTGGATTATAAACAGTGAAAAGAAACTGCTTTAAAAGAAAAACCTCAACTATCAAGACACTAAAAGAATGGAGTATTTTAATTCACAGAATTTTCTAAGAAGTGATTAATCAGAAAAATCCTTACTTTCTTGCTTTCAAATGTAGTACTAAAATTGTAGTATTAAAATATGTAGTACATGATGTACAGAATTTCATCTTCCTCCTCACCTGTAAAATGGGAATAATAACTACCTGAAGAGCTATGACAAGATAATAATAGATGTGGACTGTTTACCAGCATACCTAAAACGAAGTAAGCCCTTATTAAATAGAAATTATTATAAATCTAGGGTCTTGCTGATTCAGTAAAATGATAAATAAGAAATGTTATTTTTATAGCATATGCACATAAGCAGAAACTGCAGAATTTGTTACTGACACTCTAAAAATTAGTTTTTTATATATCCATCTTATATATGTATATATACCTATATAGATCTATTTTCTTATTATAACATCATCCTAAAAGTCAAGCGAAGTTTTAAGGAAAATCAAAAAACCTCCACTTAAGGGTTCTATCTAGATGGTTGATCTCCAGCTAAAGCTTTGATTATATTTCTTTTCCTATCACCTAATGACTAAATATTTATACATGCTTGTACAAAAATGTTTCTTATCCACCAAAATCACTTAAAAACATTAAGTGTTGACCACAGTAGTGAATACAAAGACATATATAACTAAATGGAATTTCTAGTTTTGCATAAAGATTTATGACATTATCTAAAGAAAATCACTTATGGAATAATGCAAATCAGGTATGCGGAGTATTTTTTATGCCTTGAATATCCCTAAACATATTTTGTATCCCATAATGAACAAAGTTCTATAATTATTACTTATATCAAATAAGTAAAATCCTGAAAGGTTACCTGGGCTCCAACTAACTGGAGAAGTGCGAAGTTGACAGGAAGCACATCAATGTCTGTGTTGATGGCAGTCTGGTCAAAAGGACAAGCTTTTCGGTGAAGTTTATTCAAGCAGGTCTTGCAAACAGTGTGTGAACAACCTAAACTGATGGGTTTGTGCACGTTCTCATCAAATTCATTATAGCAGATTGGACAGGACAGAAATTCTGTCCATTGAGCTGCCTGCACAGGCATTGTGGAAGCTGGATGCTCGGGTTAGCAGTCTAGCAGATCATTATTTTGCTGTGTAGTGTTTTGTAAGCTGGAAATGGACAAAAGTAAGAATTAACCACATATTCATCATTCACCTTTCAAGGGTTAACTGCTTAAGTTAACCATCACAGCTTCAAAATGTAAAAAAACACTTCTGAACAATTCGATACACTTTTCACATCTTTTCTTTACATCTATTTGCTGGATTAATTAAATTTCTGAAAACTTTGTGGCTAGAAACAGTATCCTAACAGTGTTCCTTTCAACTAAACATATTTATATCAGTTGCTCATCAAAGCTTCCATGTATTTTTCTTAATGACATCAAACAAGCAGATTAACTTTCTATTAATACAGTTTCATTTTTAGAATTTCATTTCGTAAAAATGAAATTTTAAAATTTTAGAATTTTTTAGAATTTTTACTATTTCATTTTTAGAATTAATTTTTTAAAGTGTTTCCTTTGGATATCTACTACCACCAAATGTATTATGATCCAAGAGTTAGTGAACTCTGGAAGTATTGATCCAAACACAATCACAATGAGTCAGGAGTGAAGGAACAGCTTTGCCACCTGAATGACCAAATCAGTTGAGGATTCAAGTCGGCAGCTTCGCAAAAGAGGAACTCTCTGGTAAGGACTTCACTATGAGGCTAAGGCACTAAAAAAGTATGAAAGAAAACTGTAATGACAAAGTTGTTTGTCCACAAATGAATAATGCCAACCTTAAAATAATAGTACCAAAGTTAAAAAAAAAAAAAAAAAAAGAAGAAATGACAAATCTTGAATTGAATGTGAAGTGAAGTGGCTCAGTCATGTCCAACTCTTTGCGACCCCATGGACTGTACCCTACCAGGCTCCGGCGTCCATAGAATTTTTCAGGCAAGAATACTGGAGTGGGTTGCCATTTCCTTCTCCAGGAAATCTTCTCAACCCAGGGATCGAACCCAGGTCTCCCCCACTGCAGGCAAACGCTTTACTGTCTATGAGCCACCAGGGAAGCCTGGTGAATTGAAAGTAGTTCCCTATATTTTTGACAAAACATACCATTCAGTGATACACACACACACACACACACACACACACACACACACACAAAACCAAAAACCATCAGGTCTAAGGAGCAAGATGTAGAAGAATAAAATAAATTCTTATCTAATAATTCTAAGTAGAAAAACAGCAAAATACAGTTGACCCTTGAACAACATAGGCTTGAACTACCCAGGTCTACTTACACATAGGTATTTTTCAACAGTAAATACTCAGTACTACATAGTACATCGTTGACTAAATCCACAAATGCAGAGGAACCACAGATAGGATGGACAAATATAATTTATATGTGGATTAATCCCAACATTATTCAAGGGTCAACTGCATAAATTTCTACCTTTATATATGCATATGATTAAAAGGTACATGGGGGAAAAATGACAGTGATTCTTTTCTTATTCCTAAGATTAAAATGTTCTATAATTTTTAATAAACTAAAATATTCAGTATCAAAACATCTAATTTAAAATCTTTAGATATCTAACTTGAACACTACATTCACAAGTTTTCTTCATCTTCCAATTCAAAACTTATATAAGTCTGACAGAGGCTCTCTGGTGAACAAGAAATCTAGGTATTTAGGGCAATTAAACAGCCAATACTTTTATTCCATAAGAATGTTTACCAACACAAATATATGAGTACCACAAAAATTATGTTTAAAAATGTAATAAGATTCAGGATAGAAAAGTATGTAACTGATTCTCAAATAACCCCACGCCCAAATGAAGTATTCTATTAATCTTTATTGTGCCTTTTATGTTCACAAAAACTAAGGTTTTAAAATGTATCTTGGTAAAAATGAAAGACCGAAGTTGCCAAGTAAAAAGCCCCCTACACAAACTTTTCCTCAAACAG
Organism: Ovis aries; assembly: GCF_016772045.2. Taxonomy (NCBI): domain Eukaryota; kingdom Metazoa; phylum Chordata; class Mammalia; order Artiodactyla; family Bovidae; genus Ovis; species Ovis aries. The sequence continues at coordinate 12,829,686 of NC_056056.1, read as the reverse complement.
CTCCAATGTAAAGTATATAATAACTTTATTTTCAAACTAGCCAAATTTTGCAAGTTATATTTATTTTACACATTACACTCTCACATTTCCACATCTATCAATGTCGTCAACCTTAAAAACAGTTTGCTTTCAACTTTAGAGAAGAGGACTAAGCAGGTGAACACATCACACCTTGAAACCATTCTCAACATTTTTAACGTTCAGTGTTCTGGACTGTGCAACTGTACAAGGAAAAGCCCTGTAAGGAAGGATGAATTTTATGTTAAATCTAGTACTGAGAGTCCTAATCTAGCTAATGACTTGAACTGATAAAATGTTTATCAAAGCAAGTCACTGCATCTATTTTCTTCATAATGACCACCTGTTTGGAAATGTTAATTCTGTGGGTTAGGGTATCATGGGCCACTGGGTAATAGGAAACTAGCAGCAAATACTCTTTCCTTATTTAGTTTTCCAAGATTATCCTGAAATGCTTTACATTAAAGTTAATGGGGGGGGGGCGGTGAAAAGCCATTAACTTTGAACTGAATTAACAATGCCATTTTCACCTACTAATTTTCAAGTGTTTCAAATTATTCCAGAATACCCTTTATAGTTTTATAATATCCCATATGTGTTACTAGGTTTAAGAACACCAGATGTTTTCATATAATACTGAAAAATTTAATTTCTAGTAAAAATCAAATTAATATCTTTGAAAGAAAAAGAAAAAAATATGCCAAATTCTCTTCTGTTATATGTCAGATTTTAACTTTCTGACAGAAAAATTAAAACTGAACTTTCCTTATAAGAAATGATTTGACCTTTTAAAATGTTTTTCCTCAGTACCACTGTAAATATATTCTAGATGCCTTGATTACAATAGACAAAATTTTGTCTAAAACACTAAAATGTTTAGTGATGACAAAACTGGCTTTTCATTCCTTTCAAAAGCACTTAGTAAATGTCTACCTAGAAAATATTTTTATAATTATCAAAAATGATAAAGAGCCTACTGTTTTTACAATTTTTTAATAGACTTAAATTCATTACAATTTATTTTTTTAAAGTATCTAAATGAACCATGACAAGCTAAGATATACATAGCAATTTATTTGAATCTATGGAAATTTAAATTGCTAATAACATTTATATTTAATAGTGAAGTAAGTATCCATCCTAAAGATACTCCCCAAACACCTCAAATTGAGATAAGTGAAGTCGCTCAGTCGTGCCCAACTCTTTGCGACCCCATGGACTGTAGCCTACCAGGCTCCTTTGTCCATGGGATTTTCCAAGCAATAGTACTGGAGTGGATTGCCATTTCCTTCTCCAGGGGATCTTCCCGACCCAGGGATCGAACCCAGGTCTCCCGCATTTTAGACAGACGCTTTATCGTCTAAGAGATAAAATAGCTTTAAAAGCCCATACCTCTAGACATATAAAGGGACTACTTAATAAAAACAAGTTAAATTCAAATTAAACTATTTGTATTAATTTCAGTTACTAAAACTGAAGGAGAATAACAAGATAAAGCCTAGGAGTGAGAAACACTGAGAGAGACCTTAAATGAATTTTTACTCAAGTTTTCAGGCTATAAGTTCCCTTGCTATGAATATAAACTCATAAAAAAGGAAGAATAATAGACATTTCTTGTATGGTGCAAATTAGAAATTGTTTTATTAAAAACGAACTGCTTATCAGCTAAATACTTTCATTTTCTGTTACTAGTCTACCATGATGTCATACAAGTAGTCCAGGACTATGAAACTCGATTTTAAAATACCAGGTTAAGGTTTATGCCTCATTCACTACTGTATAATAAAAAAATAAAGCATTTTACAATTCTCTTTATCATGATGTAAACATTAGGGCTCAGGTCTGTTAATTAACAATTTCATTGTTTTCATTTTAGTTCACCCATGTGAGAAATTTAAGTTGCTTTAATGGACTGTAACAGCACTTCTCAATTCAGAAACCTTAAAAACAGGAGTTCTGGACTTAAAAAATTATATTTAAAGCATCATAGGTACAATTTAGATCTTACTCCATAAAACTAACAAAACCAATGAAAATAATCTCTAAGTTCTAAAACTCAGCATTCAAACATACGAAAAGAACTGAAAAAAAGGAACTGAATTACCATTTTAAAGACTGCTATTATATGTGCTTTAGTGTATGTTAGAAAAGACATGACCCAAGTTTTACTTCTAAAATCCACTATGTTATTGAACTCAGTTTTTTAATAAGTATGACACTTCATTTTCAATGCCTTCTATTAGAACAGTAAAGGGATAATTTTCTATTTTAATTAATATAACCAATAAAGTTTTACTACTTTAGTCATGACAACTTGAAAAATACTTTCTTGAGACAGAACTTACTCCCTTATGCCTATTAAACAATGACCACCGTATAACTTTACTCATCACATCATCAAAGTCTTTAGCCTTTTGGTTATTCTGATTATAAGAAGATAATCTACCAGGAAATTTTTGGCTTTCATGTGTCTACTTCTATTCAGATGATTTATTTCTTGGAAGAGTAGGGATACTCTAGAACAGTACTGTCCAGTAGAAATATAATGTGAGTCACAAGTAACTTAAAATATCTAGTAGTCACAATAAGGCAGGGAAAAACACGTGAAATTAATTTTAATGATAATTTATTTAACCCAATTTATCCAAAATATCATTTCAACATGTAATCAATGTAAGAAATTATAAATTCTTTTTATTTTTTGGACTAAGTCTCAAAACCTAACATGTATTTTACATTTATGGCACATCTCAATTCACACCAGCCACATTTCAAGTGCTCAAGTGCCACATGTAGCTATTAGCTAGTACTGGACAGTGCGACTCTAGAGTACTTACAAAGTAATAATCAAAACTAACTTTTATCAAAAATGTGAGGTTAAAGCAATATCTACACTTAGGAAGGTTTTCATAAAACTAGAAAACTTGAGGATCATAAAGATGTTACTTAACATTCATGAGGCTAGGTTTACAACATTATTCTAAATTTTCAGCTAGCTTTATTTTACTAGATGCTTCCATTTTCCCATCAACAGAAAATGAAACTTCAATCTATTTCAAACAAAACTATAAACAAGTACTTATTATAATGAGATCTGATTGTAAGTTTATTTAGCCTTCTTTGATATTGCATACAATGCAAAAGTTGTTATTCCCGAATATAAAATTCCATGGGAACAAAAATGCTTTCCCTCCCAAAAGAATTTTTTTTTTCACTTTCTCAAACTGGAATACACAGCAAATTACAAAAGCACAAAGTGAAATAATTAAACATATGAACAAAGGACATAAGTCTTACATGTCAGGTTAACCCAACAGTAATAATAGATTAAGAATAACTCAAAGAATCCACTAATGAACATGACTGCAATTAAGTTCTCAAATAGGTGCACATTTGAATTATAAGATCTGCTTTTTTATAAACATGTCTAAAATATATGTTTAATATTTTATCCTTCCACCTATTTTCCAAACTCTAAAAACTTGGAAAACGTCAATTTCCAAATCAACAAAAATGGCAATACTGAAAGATGGTCTTTGACAGGATGCAATGGCATCGACTTCTTCAAGAACTGAATGTGGAAGTAAACAACATAAGAAAAGGATGTTATGCTAGAACAGTGGTGTAGCTCTTTACACAGATTTTTAAAAATCCATGAACTTGTCTTACTGTTTCAAGAACCCACAACTAAATTTGTATGCTTAACTATAAACAGGCTGCACAAAAGCTAACTAAAATATTTCTTTCTCTGCTTTCGAGTGTATCAATTTAGTGTAGCAACATTAACTTTCTCAGGTTACTCAAAAGTTCCTACCGGAACTTAAAAGTTTGACAAATACAAAAATGGAAAAAAGATTACTTAAACACTTTAGGTGGGATACAAAGTCATTCTAATCACAGCTAGTGGGAGGAGAACAGGAATTAAAAAGAAGGGGCCTAGCTAAGGGGAGAATAGGAATTAAAAGGGAACCTAGGTGGTTATTTAAAAAAAAAAAAAAAAAGGAGGGTAGGAATCATGAAATGAGATCTACTTTATGTCAGTGATTATTTGAGACTATTTTGATGTCAAGGTTCTGTCTGCCGGTATCTTAAACTGTTCTGTGATTCCAAGGATGGAAATGACAGCTACCTACCCCCATCTTCTCCCTTCCTGAAAGCTAAGAACAGAGAAAAGTAGAGCTGCTTCAGAGAAACAAAGATGCTTTCTACCATTCTTCTAAGATGGTGGAAGAGTCTCCTTAAGAGGCTTCCCCAAGAAGGAAAAATGAACAGGGAAAGAAGAAAACCATAGCAGAATTCCCTGGCTGTTTCATGCCATTGCTCCGTCACCACCACTCTGCAACCACTCAGGTCGGGCCCTCTCCCTCCCAGGAGGTTAAGCCCTCCCAGGGCATTGTTTGGCCGGGGTCCCTATTTAACACTCAGTCGCTTCCACCATCCCTGCATCTCGGGAAGCCCCAGGGCAGAGAGCCGAAAAGCTAGGAGAGGACTTGGTTTCGAGGACCACCTCCAACCCCACTCTTACTAACTGGTGTAGAGAAGGGAGAAAGAAGCCTGCCCTTCGCTTGGATGGGTTCCTTAGGGGCTGAAGCGTCCCCCCGGCCGCTGTCGAAGGGAGGTGGCCATTTGCGCCAGGCGCTAGGTACTAAAAAGCCCTACCGGGGCGAGGGGCCTCCTCCGGCCCGGGACTCCGGGCCCCGTCCGGGTGTCAGGTGCGGCCCTCAGTTACCAACCCTCGGAGCATCGGAGACAACAACACAGAGGCCACGGGTTGAGACCAGTCTCCCGCCCGACCGCCGGGGACCGAGGACCCGGACTGGGGCCCGAGCCGCATCGTGCCCGCCCCCGCCCTACCTGAGGGGGCCCGGGTGGGGTCGCTAAGGGCCGCTCCCGGGGGCCCCGCGACCGCGCGGCTCGGCGACGGAGGCGCCTCGTCTCGCCGGGGCAGAGCTCGGCGGCGGCTTCACGACCTCAAACTCCATCGGGAGCTACAGGGACAGCCCCGTTGGCGGCGGCGGAGGCCGCGACGGGGCCTCCTCCTCCTCCCTCCGCCTCCGCCTCCTTCTCCTCCTCCCCCTCCTCACCACGGAGGCGGACCTGGAGGGATCCCGACCTAGCTCTCGCGAGAAGATACTCCCCACCTCACGCGAGATCACGCATGACCGGGAGTTGGGGAGGTGGAAGAGAACAGTAGCAACCCCCGCCACCTGGACTGCGCATCCGCTTTCCTCTTGTCGACTGAACCACCCCTATCACGTGACCAGAGAACCCTGGAGGACTGTGGGAGGTGTTGTTAGGAGACCTGGCAAGCCAAAGGGGTTGATGGGAAACTCTCTGTACATTCATAAACGCCTCGAGCCAGCCTCTAGACTCTGGTTTGAGCCAGAGTCTGACTCACCTTGTGGAAGGTGTGGTATGGATAGAGCATAATCTGATGCATCTATATTGTATTGTACTGACTCTCCCATAATCAAATGCTGACCGAATCCCCCAAGGCGCTGCACCGAAGTGTCAAGCAAGCTCCCTATTTAAAAAATAAAAACAAGCATTCTTTGCCTGGCATAACACCTTATCTCTTTTTTTTAGAGAATTCGGAATCCTTCAGAAGCTGGCAGAAGTCAAAATTCAATCAGATTCTGGCATTACTATCTCAAATATTTGTTGAAGGATTTGTTCATGGTAAACTGTAAGGTAGAATTTATTGTTTTTATAGATGAAGAAGCAGGCTAGGAATAGAGATCAGGGAAATAACATTAATGGACCTGTGGCATTAGTACCATGTGGCAGGTCCTGAGTTAGGTAATAAATATTTTAATCTTACTATTTTGTTTCATGTCATCTAAATATTCCTAAAAGATACAATGTACTCTTACTGTTGAGAAACTGAAAAACAGATTAAGAAAATAGCCGTGAATTTTAATTAAATTTAAGGCACTATACAATGTGAAACCAGACATCCAACAAAAGTGTTTATGGAAGTGAGTTAAGTCGCTCAGTCATGTCCGACTTTTTGCGACCCCATGGACTGTAGCCCACCATGCTCCTCTGTCCATGGGATTTTCCAGGCAAGAGTACTGGAGTGGGTTGGCATTTCCTTCTCCAGAGGATCTTCCTTACCCAGGGATCGAACCCACGTCTCCCGCATTGTAAGCAAGATGCTTTACCGACTGAGCCACCAGGGAAGTCCTATTTATGGAAGTAAATCCCCCACAAATTAGAAGACAGATGGAAAAGAACTTATAAACTATAATGAATTTAAATATATATGCTTATTATTGTCCAAATGACCAAAAAAAATCAGTTTTCAAAAAAATATTGGCCACAACAAAGATTTTCTTACATGCATTTTTATCCCTTTCATTCTCTTCTCTTTATGAAATATATGCCAAACCAAGAGAAAGGTTCCCAACAATGATTCATTTGGTTCACTGTTTTCAACTAGAGATATATATGTACATTTTTTTTTCATGCCACTCATCAGTGGTATGTGATAATGTGGTGAGATTTTTCACAGGTGACCTGATCACAATCAAAATTTCAATTCCAATTCTCCTTCCCTAGCACCACCTACACCTGGTTTATTTTCTCCAATTCCATTTTTAAAATCTGACATAGTATATTGGTTTTAATTATTTGTTTAGTGTCTGTCTACCTCTGAAACGCCAATACTTTGGCCACCTGATGCAAAGAACTGACTCATTGCAAAAGACCCTGATGCTGGGAAAGATTGAGGGCAGGAGGAGAAGGGGACAACAGAGGATAAGATGGTTGGATGACATCACTGACTCAATGGACATGGGTTTAGGTGGACTCCGGGAGCTGGTGATGGACAGGGAGGCCTGGTGTGCTGTGGTTCATGGAGTTGCAAAGAGTCCAACGCGACTGAGCGACTGAACTGAACCTCCAGTACAATATGTTTCATGAGAGTAGGGATTTTGTCTGTATACCTAACTTCTAATACAGGTATACGTTGTAAGGACTAAGTATTTGTTGAATGACTAAATGAATATCCAGGAAAAATAGTTTCCTTCTTTAAAATTCACAGATTAGACAAAAGACAAAGCTTCCCATTCTCATTTCCAGTTTATTATTTCTTATGTAAACATATATACATCCAGGGGAAAAGGGCAAGGATTTTCTTTTACACCAAACTAACAACTGTCTCTCCAAGATCTTTTATACATAAATCCAGTAAATGAAGAAGCTGAACCAAAACACTGCATACTTTTCCCATCATACCAGAAACCACAAAGAACTAAAAGTGAACGTTTTCGATGAATAAATTCAACATTTTATGTTGCCATACTTTACTTTGCATTTTAAAAAATGATTTCATTTTCCTGAAATTGTTTAGATACATCATGCAAGCATACACTCCCCCAGGAATGACCTGAGATCACTCTGTGCTAGTGAACAGGAATAAATAATAATAAATAACAGCCATCACTTTCACAAAACAGCCCTGCCCCCATAAGCAAGTCTCAAAGAGCTTACAAAAAATTTCACAAGAATTTTACAAGGCACACATAAAGCAAAAACATAGTACAACCATTACTTTTTTCAAACATCAAAGATAGATACCAATTTCTAAAAAACAAAAAAGTTTATTTCTATTCTTTTACTCTCCCTCTCATCTCCATCCCTCCCCCACAAAACTTCATTCTAGGAAGCAAAAATAAGAGTACTTTAATCATAAAGTATTTCTGAAAGGAAAATGTTCTCATGCCTAAAAATGGCCAATCATAGGTCAAATGAGAAAGAAAACTGAACATTGTGCTATCAAATTCTCCAGTGGAAGAAAAAGTTTAATTCAGAAAAATTCTCCCTCCAATGGAGTACTCAAGTAGCAACATTCATAAAGACACAAAACTCTCCTCCCTGGCTTTTCCATCTTCTCTGTCCTTAGAAATTCAGGAAGATTTACATATAAAATCAAAGAATTTTAGACCTGGAAATGATCTTACTTTGTCAAAATCGAAGTTGTCATTTTACATATAAACTTATGGAAAGCTCAAGGAGAGGTGACCTGGATGTTATGAAGTTGTTTTTCTTATCCAATATGAGAGCTGGATTATTTAAAATCTTTCCCAGAGTTAAAAATCTATAAAGAATTTATTTTTCACAAAGCATCACAAAAAGGATACTTAACACTTATACAATCAACGTGATTCATCACAAAATACATTAAATGGTACAAAGTATATTACATTTTAAAATGTGAAAGGGCTTCCACAGAAACTAAAGTGAGTGAAGTCACTCAGTTGTGTCCGACTCTTTGTGACCCCATAGACTGTAGCCTACCAGGCTCCTCCATCCATGGGATTTTCCAGGCAAGAGTACTGGAGTGGGTCGCCATTTCCTTCTCCAGAGGATCTTCCCAACCCAGGGATCGAACCCGGGTCTCCCGCATTGTAGGCAGATGCTTTACCGACTGAGCCACAAGGGAAGCCCTGCAGAAACTAAACGTAGCAGAAATTCTATATAAAGCTCAGGTGAGTGGAGGAGGAACAGAACATCTTTAAATAAGATGTATCCAGTCAGGCTTCTTTACTAAAAGTAGTTCCTGTGTTTTAGAAAGTATGATTTGCCCTGCAGTTTGTTTAAATCTTGTTATAACAACAAAACATTTTGTATTACATGCAGACAGGGATATTAGAAAGCCATGTCTCATTGACACCATCTTAATATTACTCTTGATAAAATAACCACACATCCTGGTTTTGCTTTTGGCACATTTCTGAAAATATGGAATAAAACACTTAAGGAGGGCTTCTAATGTAAATTTGTGCTGCATGGTACCCCGCTATACTTCGGGTTGATGTGGAACCCTCCAGGGACCTCAAATCCCAGTATCTGGTCCTCTGCCTCAAGTAAATCAGACGTTGCCATTACTGCTCTGACTTATTCCAGGCCTGAGTGCCTTATCCTCCTCTTCTTATATAGAGGAAAGTTTTTTGGCTGGCGGGACCTGTTTCCTCACCAGGAATTGAACCTAGGCCATAACAGAGCTCAGAATCCTAACCATTCACTAGGCCACCAGGAAACTCCCAGGCGAGCCTGATCTGAAGGGAAGTGTCGGAAACCTCACTTGTTGGTCTCTGTGAGTTTGCTGTGCTGAATCCCTCTTGTGACTGTGGGCAGCAGAGGACTGTCTATTCCACATGGTGAGGTCATCCATGTATGTATAGTTGTGCACAGGAAGGGGTATGTTGATTCTAAGCAATAAACAACATCTTTCAAACTTTCAAGATAAATTTCCAAAGACTCACGTAGCCTATGGAAAAGGAAAAAACTGGAGTCTGGAATGGCTTTTTCTCAGGAACGGTTGACCTTTGAGGACATGGCCATTGAATTCCTTCAAAAGTGGGAATGCCTGGACTCTGCTTAGAGGGCCTTGTACAAGGGTGTGATGGCAGAGACCTGCAGGAACCTGATCTCTGTGGAGATCTTCTGATGATTCTCATGAGGACGACCCCACTATATTCATGGAGCTCCAAGAAATCACAGACAAGTAGTCAAAAGGGAAGAGCCAGATGAGGGAGCGCCTGGCAGTCCTCTCAACTCACGTGACAGAGCTGGAAGAAGATCTGTACACTGCCAGAGAAGACCTCATCAAATCTAAGGAAGTGAGCACAAAACTGCAACGAGGTGTTCCTGAAATTGAGGCTGAAAACCACCAGTTGCAGGAACTCCTGGAACTGGCAGAGCAGAAGCTGCAGCAGACCCTGTGGATAGCAGAGATGCTCCCCAAGGGGGAGGCAGAGTTGGTCAGAGGGTGGCCATGCTCTCCAAAGCAAGGCAGAGAGAAAAAAATGAATGAGGAACATAATAAATGTCTGTTAGAACTGTTGATATGTTTTCAGAATCTAAAAAAAGGCTTCAGCTTTATCTCAAAGAGAGAATGGCGGCTCTGGCAGAGAAGTCTCCTACGAGAAGTGGAAAATACAAAAAGGCAGTTAGAAGAAAGGCAGCATGATAGGGATCAACTAAGACCAAACCTGGAAACCTTGAGAGCTGAACAGGACCAGACGAGGCTTAGGGCTTTCCCTTCACAACCCGACTTGTGCAGGGTCCTAGATGCCAGGTTCCTCATGGCACACAGGCTTGCAGTGTAGACATGCCCCCAGAAAAGCCGACTGGCAGTACTACATGAAAAGCCTTCAAAGCTTACAGTTTCATGAGGTACAGGATGACAGGAAGGCCATAAAGTGTGGAACCTCGGCTCCCTCCTCCCCATGGTCTCTTTAGCTGAATCAGCTGCACAAAGGGGCTCTGCTGGCCACAAGGACCTCAAGGACATGTGTCACTCAAAAGGCTTGCAGGATGGCCCTGAGCAACCCCAGCAATAGTTAACAGCAGCCAGGACTTGCTGCCCAAAGCCCCCAAGAAGAAGGCGTCAAGTCCTCCTATCGGCCTCTAGTCCGGCAAGAAAGAAAAAGGCCAACCTGGACATCTTGGCAAGAAAGTCAAGAGGATATAACTAAGGATTCTGCATGCCACAACCAACACTCCACATGCCACAACTAGGTCTCATGTGCCTCAAATAAGACCAGGTGCAGCCTAAATAAATTAACTTAAAAAAAAAAAAAAAAGAACACGAATAGCTTCAGTTCAATTGCTCAGTCATGTCCTACTCTTTGCAAACCTATGAACCACAGCACACCAGGCGTCCCTGTCCATCAACAACTTCTGGAATTTACCCAAACTCATGTCCATTGAGTCAGTGATGCCAGCCAACCATCTCATCCTCTGTCGTCCCCTTCTCCTCCCGCCTTCAATCTTTCCCCAGCATCAGAGTCTTTTCCAGTGAGTCAGCTCTTCCCACATCAGGTGGCCAAAGTATTGGAGTTACCCAAACCGTTCATCTAGTGATAGTAAGAAAACTAATATATACTGCCAATTCAACATAAAAAAAAAAAAAAAAGGAATGTACTGATACAGCAACATAGATGAATATCAAAGGCATTAAACTTGAGTGACAATAGCATCTCAAAAGGGAACATACTATAAGATTCCATTCATGGTATTTCAGAAAAGGCAAAATTATAAAAATGGAGAACTGGTGCCTGGGTTTAGTGCTAGGAGGAGGAGTGACTACAAAGGCGAAGCATACGGAAGTCTTGGAGGGTGATGGAATGTCCTGCATCCTGATTGCAGTGGTGGCTGCATAACTCTGTACATACAGAAACATTCATAAAACTGTACACCAAAAACAAGTCAATTTTACTGTATGTTAACTAACGAGATAAATTTCAAGAAGAAAACATAACAAATACCTTAGAGCTTCATGCCACTGATATAATTTTACTGGCCACAAAGTTATTAAATGTCACCATATTAAAATCAAGAAACCTGGGCCTAATTAAATCATTCTAAAATATATATACTAACAACTCATGGAAATACTATTGTAAGGAATATTAACTTTATGTATAAGGAAATTCTGCTACTTCCAAGTGAATTTGAATGGTGTTCCTTTACAGTTTAAAACAATAGGTATCATGGTATTTAGTTTAGAATTTCCAATACAATTCATTAAAAAAAATTCACTAGTCCTACCTGTTGTTAAAATGACTAATAATGAATAATAGTATGCTTTAAATTTTTTTCCTCTTCTCAGTATCCTAATTTATTAAAAGTTACGGTATCGTTGGATTGTACACCTATATCCATTATCTAGGGATCTGAAATCAGAATCTGGAAACACTGTTGGATCCTCTGTCAATAGAGTCAAGAATATTTAAGAGGAACACTATTTCTTGAGATAAACCACTGAGATTTATATATAATGCTTGAGACAAGACAGCATCCTATCAGCTTTATCATGTCTCCCACACTTTGGAACTGGTAGTACAAGTTCAGAAAGAATAACACGTGTGCTGCTGCTGCTGCTGCTGCTGCTGCTGCTGCGTTGCTTCAGTCGTGTCCGACCCTGTTCGACCCCATAGACGGCAGCCCACCAGGCTCCCTCGTCCCTGGGATTCTCCAGGCAAGAACAATAGAGTGGGTTGCCATTTCCTTCTCCAATGCATGAAAGTGAAAAGTGAAAGAGAAGTCATAACACGTATAGGTAGACCAAAAATAAGATCTAAAGATGGGGGTTGAAATGCAATATTACAAATGCTGCATTTCTATAAAGACTTGCCCAACAGAATGATATTCAGCTTACATAATAAGGTGTGGTTCTAGTTACAGTAGGTTTTGCTTTTCCAGATCATGCCTGGGTAGTTTTTCACCACTGCTTCTGCCATGGAGAGAGGTTAAATGCTTTTTGAGGGCAGATTTGTGCTTGAAATCCATGTCACAACAGTGGCATTTGTATGGCCGATCCCCACTGTGTATATTCAAGTGGTCCTGAAGTGTGCTTTTCGCAGTAAATGTCTTCAGGCACACAGTACACTGAAAGGGCCGTATGCCCATGTGCCCTCGAATGTGCCTGTTGAGATTTTTCTTTTGTGTAAATGTTTTCCCACACTGTAAGCACAAGAACAACTTATGCATCTTAAGGTGGCGCAGGTAGTTCTCAACATGAAGAAACCCTCGAGGGCACCGGGGGCACTGGTGCCTCAGGGAAAAAGCGTCCTCTAGATTCTGAATCTCATTCACTGGACCATGATTTCCTTCAGTGTTCTCACAAAATAAGCCTTGATCTTGATTCCCAGGAACTTCTGTCACTCTGCTCTCAACTGTAGAATTGATCAGTGAATGCTGTGTTTCTGGGAAATACATGCTTGCTTTTGAAGAGGTACAAGGCTGTGAAAACTTTCCATCTTCTACACCCCCAGTACTGATAGATTCCACATGGAGGATACGAATTTCATTGTCTTTAAAACCCATGTCTACTGAAGACAGCTCTGGTGATCTCATTTCCTCTCTCTCTGCTGTCAAGCTCTCTACTGTAGACTGTAAAATGTTGCTTTCCTCTTCTTTAACATGGAAATCTATGTTTACAGGACTATCTTCTGAAATTTCAATGATCTCACAGTCTTTATCTGAATTTTCATCTTCATTCTTAACATCTGGATCAGAGGATTGACACAGGTCAACATGCTGATTGTTATTTTTCATAGAAAGATCAATTTCCAAATACTTTGACAAAGCTTCTGTGCACTTTTCCACAATGTGAACCATCTGAAGGTAACTGGCAGCAGTCAAATATTTCAAAAGCTCTTTCCTTTTAACTTCAAGTGCTCCAGTGTAGCAAGAGAGCAACAATTTTCTGCCAATTTCTGCACTCTGCAAGATGGTGATTCTGACATGTTTTGACTGCGTGAGTAAAAACTGATCTCTCATAAAGGTGGAGCAAGCAGCTAAAATCACCTTGTGCCCCTGGAACTCAGTGTCATTAATATAAATTGACACATCACAAAATAAATTCTGCTGCCTCAAGAGATTCATTTTCTGCAAGACTACATCTCCTTGTTGTTCAAACTGGAAGTGCAGAACATCAGACTCGGCAGCCATGGTCACAATCTAAGCAAAATAAAACATAAACATGGGTGTAAGGATCGGAGTGGTTTTCCTACATTGTGATAGCAAAAAGAAATCATCCCCAAATCCTAAACCTAAATTAGGTAGAAGATAACTCAAATTCTAATCTGTGTGCTAAGACTGAACCCCTAGGGCAACCACCTCAAAATCCAGAAAAATAAAATGCATTTCTCTATGATCTTGTGGCACATTTTAAAAAATCTGTTCTTACAGCATTTTTTTTTGTTCATTGTTCTACTTTTATTTGTACATTAAACATTTTTCATGGCAGACTGTTTATGTTACATACAGCATTTATTACATGGAATTGTACTCAACAGTTTTTATGCTTTTCTCTTTGGCTAAACTCTATGTGCCTTGTGGACAAGGACATTGTTAGGGGCCACTACTAAGTGGACTTAACAGTTTCCCAAATTAGAATCCTTAATATAATCACCAAACTTCCTAACTCCTCATCACCTGGACCTCCAGGTAAGCAGGTCCTTCCTTCTGCATATCTGGACCACTGCAGCCTCCTTGATGCCAGTCTCCTACATTACAAACTACCCTCCTAAAAGCCATCAGATTTACATCTTTTAGAACTTTTAAAATTTTTGTATTTTTCTTTTCTGCTTTAAATCTTCCATGATTCTCCTCCATCTGCAGGACAGTCTAACCTTCTTAGCAAATACAAGATCCTTCATTATTTGGCCTTCACCAACGTTACGGCTTTACCTTTCCTCAATCTCTTACATTGAAGCTGCTTATATTTAGATTTTCACCACTGCTCAGACAAGAAGACCCAATTACATCTTTGTACGTTATATTCGCGCTTCCAGCTAGTGATCTGGCATAAGGCTCAAATCAAATAAGACTTCTCCTCCCGTCTCCCGACAGAGTCAGTAGTATCCAGAACATCATGAAAAGGAGCCTAGTTCATTTGAGGTCCTGCAGCGAGCATGGTGGCTGGAACAGAGCAGAGGCAGCTGCGGGAATATCTGTTGAACTGAACTCGGATCACACCGGCCTGGATGATCCTCTAGTTCGTGACACAGGTCTTCTCGAGCCAAACCGCCAGGACCAAGGTCCTGACGGCCAAGTGCCTGCAGCAGCATTTCAGCCGCTCCCCGGTCGCGCCTCGCTGCTGCCCTCCTGCTCCCCTGCTTCCGCCTCAGGCTTCCCCACCCGCGAGACTCCAGGGCACTCACTCACCGACTCAGAAACCAGAGTCAAGCTTTCCGCGGTAGCGGCGGCTCCGGCCGGAAGGTGGGGGGGAGGCCAGCCTGGGAGGAAACACATCCGGGGTCAACTAGCTTCGTTCCTCACTGGGGCCCCCTGGGTGTCCCGGAAGGACATCCTGAGACAGTCTTCCTTCCTCACTGCTCCCGCGACTGGGATGACAGACCCCGGAATTCCCTCGAATCCCATCTCTCCTGTCCCACTTTCGGCACTCGAGCCGGTTCGCTCCGTGAGTTCTCAACATCCGAATGGCAAACGGGTTGTGAAGTTGTAGTATAGCGCATCTGTCGGAGTACCCAGCGCAGGGATCCCAGGAGACCCTCCTGGATTATTAGGGACCGGATCCTTTGCTTACCCTCCATATAAAAGGTGGCGGGGAGGGGGGTTGGGAAAAGAGGAGAGTGCTATTGGAATCAGTATTGGAGATTACTTAATTAATGCCCCGTCAGGATTTGGATCCCACCTCACCTGTCAGCTTATGGCTTCCTCACTACAGCCCTACCCTTCTCAGTTCCTTGGGAAACCCAGGTATCTATCTAAACCTCTAACCTGGCTCTTTCGTCCAACATAAGCTATTTCCTCCTCCTGTAATAGAGCCTGGTTCAACAGAGGTTGCTGCGGGCCATTACCACCCCCCAACCCCGTTACCAGGCAACGGTTCAGTTCAGTTCAATTCAGTCGCTCAGTCGTGTCCGACTCTTTGCGACCCCATCAATCGCAGAACGCCAGGCCTCCCTGTCCA
The DNA here is from genome assembly GCF_016772045.2 of Ovis aries. Classification (NCBI taxonomy): domain Eukaryota; kingdom Metazoa; phylum Chordata; class Mammalia; order Artiodactyla; family Bovidae; genus Ovis; species Ovis aries. The sequence continues at coordinate 12,814,217 of NC_056056.1, read as the reverse complement.
TCACCAACTCCCGGAGTTCACTCAGACTCGCGTCCATCGAGTCAGTGATGCCATCCAGCCATCTCATCCTCTGTCGTCCCCTTCTCCTCCTGCCCCCAATTCCTCCCAGCATCAGAGACTTTTCCAATGAGTCAGCTCTTCGCATGAGGTGGCCAAAGTACTGGAGTTTCAGCTTGTTACCAGACCGTTAATGGTTGTTCAGCAATTGGTCTGTGCAGGGCAATGCTCCTCCCTAGAACCCCCGACCTGGGGGTGGGGTGGGGTGAGGAGCCTGAGGGGCATTTGGGTTGGGTGCCTGGCTGCCTTAGGGATGAGAACTGGACAGGGTCTGGGGACCTGGCTCTGAGGGAGCAGACAACTGAAATCTGCCTCTCTAGCCAGGACTTGGTCCTCAGATTGTGAAAGTTGTGCCTTGGGACCTTACCCTTTCTTGTCAGAATAGAGAATATTTCCCTGGTGGAGATTTACAGGAACATTGATACCTGACCATGACCAGACCTCCAGAACAAATACACCAGGAAGTCTGCAACAACTAACGTTGTGCCTCTCTCACCTTTCCTATAAAAGGGCTTTGCTGAAAGCTTTTGGGGAGTTTCCCTGATGGGTCAGCTGGTAAAGAATCCGTCTGTAATATGGGAGACCTGAGTTTAGTCCCTAGGTTGGAAAGATCCCCTGGAGAATGGAATGGCAACCCACCCCAGTATTCTGGCATGGAGAATGGAATGGCAACCCACCCCAGTATTCTGGCATGGAGAATGGAATGGCAACCCACCCCAGTATTCTGGCATGGAGAATTCCATGGACAGAGGAGCCTGGTGGGCTACAGCCCATGGGGTCACAAAAACTTGGGACATGACTGAGCAACTTTTACTTTGGGGGAGTTTGGGGGTTTTAAGGCATGAGTCACCCACCTCTTTGCATGGCCCTGCAATAAACTTTTCTCTGTTCCAAACTCCCAACATTTTGGTATTGTCTGGCTTCTCCATGGTGCATGGAGTAACACTACCACTCATCCTTCAAAATCCCATTCATCGTTCATAAATCACATCATCCCTAAAGCCATCTTTAATTGCCCATGAATTACTTTGCTCCCACTTGGGGAACCAGTAAACCCTTTGGCTGCCTTAATGACTGTAATTATCATACCTGTATTGAAATCTATGTCCCACCTGCTGCTGCTGCTGCTAAGTCGCTTCAGTCGTGTCCAACTCTGTGCGACCCCATAGACAGCAGCCCACCAGGCTCCCTGGTCCCTGGGATTCTCCAGGCAAGAACACTGGAGTGGGTTGCCATTTTAGGCAGCGGTATTTAGGACAGTGACTTACTGATCTTTGCATTCCTGGAAGTCTAGCACTTAGTAGGAATCAAGTATTTGCTAAATGAAGGAAACATCTCAACCAATTCTTAAAAGCAGTTGCTCCATCCCCTCAATCAACAGTACAGGAAGAAGTAATTGACCCTGATAACAATTTTTTGTTAGCCCAGATTTGCTTCTGAAGCCAAGCTCAGCATGTTTGATAAACATGTCTTTTCAAGAATAAGAGTGAGAAAGCATTCCTGTGTTCAAATTCAAGCAATTGGAATGGGAAATAGGAGGGAAAGAGAGAAAATAAACCACTGACACCAGAGCTTTAAATTGTCACACTTTTATTAAGGAAACTTCCCCATAATAAGTGAAGAGGTAGTTCACAGTATGTCTAACATACAACAGATTTAGAACAGCTATTCACCAGCTGAAATAAAATGTTCTGGGTTGTTTGTTTAGGATATTATTTTAGAAGTAGTGATGGTGATCACTCTCCATTTATAGATCTTCTAATAAACTAAAACAAATTAAAACCACATCTGATTTACCTCAGAGCCACTTCAGTTTGGAGTTTGCCTTTAAAATTAAATAATAAATAAATAACTGTGACACAGTGATTTTTTAAAAAACCAAACAAAGGAAAACAGAACCCTCTCATTTTTAGTTATCCTGGGGATCCATAAAACACAAATGCTGAATGTCTAAGGCTTTAAAAAATCTTCCTCCACTACAAGAATACAACTAGTTTTGAAAGTCATCTTCCTCTGTAAAACATATTCGATATCAGTAAATTGATCACTTTGCATATAATCTAAGAAACATGTATAAACAAAAAGTCAAGTACCACCAAAATTAAGAAAATGTCTCACAGAAACAGAACATCTCTCCAGCCAAGAAATAGGGGAGACTGTAAACCACTTCAGTGGTTTGCAATTGAAAAAGGTGAGAACTACAAGTTTTACTCATATAAAACCATAAAGAGGCTGATTTTAAGTGATCAAAGAAAGCAAGGCAGTTTTCTTTATTCTTCCTAGGATAAAACCAAATTGATACCTTATCTCACTAAGACTACATGAGACTGTAAGCTCTGTGAGGGCAGAGACCGTAACAATCTTATCTTCAAATTCTCAGTATCTAGCATAGTGCCTAACAATAATATGTGTTCAATAAATGTCTCCTGAATGCCTGAATGAATCCAGAAATAGTCTCCAACCAAAGAGACCAATTTTATTTGAAGCCATGCCTTTTAGTCTTCAACTCTGTAACAAAACAAGACATGAATTTACGCAAAGCAAGCACCCCCAACTTGAAAGTTCCCTGTGATAAAATGATGTTTAGAGAAAAGAGTGAAACATTGGTTAACATATTAGTGTCTCACTATTGCATAGAATTGGTACTCTTTGGCTGGATCATATAAAAACCAGAATGCTAGGTAGCATCATTAGATCATATAATGAGTGACATTAGGCATAAGATACCTATTAGTCTTACCACTCCATTTTATTCTCATTTAAAACCTTTTAACAAATGGTAGAAATTATACTTCAAATCAGATTCACATGTAAATGCATCAAATTATAACAACTTTAAGAATACCCTCTGACTACTCAAAATTAATTTTTGGTTCATCTATACATGGACTCTCACAGCTCAGAAACAAAAACCAGGAAATCCTGACGGACACTATACACTGTTTCCAGACAAAATTAGTTTCACATTTGGATCCTTCTCACGTTGTTACTTGTCCTTTCTATTCCTAATCAACACCCAGCAAATCAGTTGCTTGCTTAGGAAGAATGTAATATTCATCCTAACCAAAAAATAATTACCTTACAAAAATAAATCCTTCTATGACTGTTCTGTTTGCAAAATCGAGGCTGTCTTAGAAAGCAAACAGGGATGCACAGAGGGAAAGCACAAACTAGGAACTTTTTGCTAAAGTATTCTTGATCATGTACTAAATCTTTTTAAGCCAAGGGACAGTGAGAAGTGAGGAGACCTTAGCTCATATTTAGCCTACTTAGTCTACTGTGGCCAACCTTGGCCAGGCTACCTCTTTGGGCTTTGGATACCCCAACTTAAAAAAAGAGAGGCAGGCTAAATGATTTCTTAAGATTCTCTATGGACTCAAACACTCCTATTATCTAAATCTAACTCATGGTTCAGAAACGAGTAAGACTCAAAATTTTATTTCTGAACATGTGTTTAGGAAAAACAGTTGTTTTGTTTTTCCATAACTGAAAGTCAACTTTGTATTTGATCTGTCAAAGGGGATGAGGTGGGACTGTGTACCATTATAGGAACAACTAAATGCAAAACTCTGACTGCTCCTTCTGTGACCCACTTTTTTCATCCACTTTAGAAATTAAGGTACACAAGGAAATGAGAATTCAAAGACTATTACAATATACTGGACAAAACTCTGAAGGCCAAACTCACCTTAGCAATAGCAAACTTCTATAACAAATTCTAGAGACTGACTCCAGATAGCCCCTTTTTAGAGAGACCCTTATATGTTAGCACACTTAAAGTGTACCTGGAGCAATCCTGATTCCAAAAGCATCACCAAGTAAGCTACAGAATAATTATAAGCATTTGACTTCTTTCGGGAGAAGACCTCCCAAATCAGTACTGTTGTACAACTACTACCCTTTGTTGGTTATGCTCCTCAATGATGATTCCTATCTGCAGGTATTAAGGGAAATACTGTACTCTGGTCTATGTCAACTTCAATCACATGAAGCTGGCCCATAAACTGTTGAAAACAGTACAGAATAATCTAAAATACTTCTTTATAGCCAGCTCCAGGATAAGTAGATTCATTCATTTATCAGACATAGATGAATTATCAGTGGTTCTGATAGAACTAGAAGTTCTATCACATATTCAGGCTGATAGCAGTATCACCTTATATCTCAGCTTATTTCCTACCAAAGAAAAAGATTACTTGCTTCTCTTAGCATAGCATCTATTGGTGGAGTGGAGGTGATGTTATTAACTTCTTGGTACCTTCAGAATGTGCCCAGTGGAAAGTCTAAAATAGTGTCAGTCTAAGACACAAGTTGATGTTAGGTAGACAAATGGAGTACTCCTTGGGAAAGGAAAACAGACATCACAGGATAAATAATTCAAAACAGAACATGGGAAAGGGCAAAAGGCAGGCAAGACCACTCCAAGTGGCAAGTTGCCTGGTCTGTTAGTGCTTTGACTCACCCCTACGACCTGCACAGAGGATCTGGAGACGTCAAATTAGCGAAATGACTCCTAAGAAGACTCAGACTATTGCCACGTTTGTAGTCAGTTCTAGTTAGGAGCACAAAGGCCCTATTTAATTCACGCAAGTGCTATCGTTCCTTAAGTTCAGGACAGCTTGGGCCAGTTTACCTGCATCCAGGACCTGTGTTGCATCAGGCTGCGGCTGACACCCTTTAGAGTCTGTGACTGTTGTACACGCAAAAGAATCAAAGTCCACAGTGAGGTCTTGCACATTTCTTTCATTGGCATTATCAAAGCTGTTTTTGCCATGCAGCTGTTTAAGGTGCTTCCTCAAAACTGGCTTATGTGCAAAAACCATGTCACAATAGTTACACTTATGGGGCTTATCTCCACTGTGAAGGTTAAGATGATCCTGTAAGGAACACTTCTGAGAAAAGGTTTTCCCACAGATTTTACACTGGAAAGGTTTAATGCCGGCATGCACACGCATGTGTCGATGAAGGTTGCCTTTCTGAGTAAAAGTCTTGCCGCAGAGTAGACACATAAAGAGTTTGTGCATTTTTAAATGGTTGGCGTAGTTCTCCAGGTGACGAAACACCCTGGTACACTTTGGGCACTGGTGATGCCACTGCAGGCCTTTGTCTACACCTCGAATATTAGGCCCAAAGACATCTTTCGCGGCCATGATGATGTTATCACTGCCTGTGTAAGAGAGGGCATAATTGTGGAGATGGTTTTGCTCTATTTCACTTACTCTGTTTTCCACAGTTGAATTTATCAGAGAGTGCTGGGGCTCGGATGAATGTAAAGCAGTGGGTTCAGAAGAAATAAACTGGTTCTGATCTTTTTTACTTCTAACCTCTGATACATCCCCAATAGATTCTACCTTAACGATCTGAATATCACTGTCCTCTATATCCATACTGTCTTCAGATGGGTGAATACAAGGTGAGTCCTGCTTTGGGGAGCCTCTGGCATCCCCCTGGTGTTCTTTCGACTGGGGAGAAGCACTCTGTGGTTCACATCCCTCTTTACTTTCCATTGGCTGTTTTGGCTTTATAAACTTCCACAAGGCCTGTGTGCACCGTTCTACAATGTGACTCATCTGAAGAAAACTCGCAGCGGTCAAGTAATTGACCAGTTCCATCTCAGGGAATTCCAGCACACCACTATAACACGACAAGAGCAATTGTCTCCCCACTTCGGAACTCTGCAATATGGAGATTTTCACCTCTCTCGAATCGTTCAGTAAAAACTGGTCTCTTAAGAAGGGGGAACCTGCAGCAAACACAATTTTATGCCCCTGTACCTCAATATCATCTATGAGAACTGTAACATCACAAAATTTATTCTCTTCTCTTAATTTGTTCATTTTTTGTAACATTGAATCTCCATAATTTTCAAACTTGAAGTGAAGGAGATCTGATCTTTCAGACATTTTGGCAGACCTAAAGAACAGAAATGTAAAAAGGATGAATTGAAGAAAATTCAAACAATTAAGAAAACCTGGATTTTCCTTCCAAAAACAAATCTGTTGTCATACCTGTTCATATGTATCTGAATGAAATTTCCCTTGAAAGAGGAAGCTAGTATAACAGCTTTTGAAGGCTGTTAAAAATGACTCCTCACCAACATCAAATGTCAGTTGCATCTAAAGGAGTGGGCTTATATTAGCGGAAATAGCTTGGCATTCATTCAGCTTTTTAAGATGCTTAATACAAGAACAGTGCTTGAGTTATTCCAAGTGTATTCTTTTGCTTCTCAAATCAGAATTCTGTCAGGTTTCATGAACTTCCTAAAACATCCATCAAGTAATACAGTAATAAGAAGTGACAATTTTATTTTGCATGATACTGTGAACCTCCTTCTTCAAAGACAAAACACTATTTTCCTTTGCTTTGAATTTTACTGTAATGGCACTGCTTGTCCCATTCCTGGGTAAACCCTCTTCTGTCTAAACTGATGTGAATTTACTCATACAAGTATTTTTGCAATACAATGAAAGTCACATGTTTAAAAGGACAACTTTTAGACAGTGTCAAAGGCACAAGTCTTTGCTCTTTGCATTTTGGACAGTCTTTCCTAAGAAACATTTGTTGATATATGAAGTAAATATTTGATATAGAAAAACAAGATGAGTCACTTGGTGGGAATCTGAGTAAAAGTACAGTGGATCTAGTTAATCCCTACTAGGTGCTATTCTTTCTTCTTTATCCCCATTCATCCATCATTACTCATCAACTGGACTACTCAAATTCATTCATAAATGCCCATTGGTTCCAGCTTCTATTACCTCTAAACCAACTCCTACATCACCACACGTCATCTTTCAAAAACATAGATCTGTTTATATCCAACCCCTGCCTAAAATCCTTTTGCGACCTCCTGTCATCTGGATGAAGACTAACCTCTCCAATATAAACTGATCAAGTAAATTTAATAATAATTATGGTAAACACTGGCAAAAACCAACCAACCATGGAGACGGTTGCTTTGTAAAAACTGCATATTTGTCCTGTTATAAAGCAATGTCTTTGGAGAAAGTCCCCATGTTCTAATTCCATACTCTTACTTTGCTTCCCGTGTGTCACTCTAAAGGGAAGGATGAGTTAGCCATGTCAACAAGACATCGTCAACATATTATTTTTACAATGACAGCCCACCAGTCATAGTAAAAATAAACTCACACCTTGTCTATATACCAATCTTCTGTGAGATCAGTGGGTATATAAGATCTACCTGTGAGAAGTAGCTCCACAATTTCAGTACATCAGTAAGTTCACCTCGAACTTTGTGTCTCCATCAACTCCATAGTTGAGAATCATGAGCAACAGTTCCTAGTGACATCTGGCTCCTGAAGCCCAATCTTTAAAGTTTTATGTTCTAGAACAGTGAGTTACAAAGGCCCACAGAGTACGAGCTTGTGACAGCAGAATACAGGTCTCACTCACAATGCTCAGCGCCTACTTCATAATAGCACTCTACTGCCTCCAAGCCTTACTACAGGTGTTTCTTTAGTCCAGAATACTATTCCCAGCCAATTCTCACTCTCTTATTTCCTCTGAGGCCCTTCCCTAACCCCTTAGATCAGAACAGTTCTCTCTACTGAAACTATAACCTCAAAATACTAACAGTAATACCCTTCAAACTGCAAGCTTCATGGCATTAGAGAGAATAGTCTCTGCCCCATTCAATAGGGCTAATGCTGGGAATCTGCATCTTCTGGGGTGAAACACTCTTCCCTTTGGTTTCAAATTCAGCAGTAACGTGTCCACATTACTGGCAAACCCTATTCTGTTCAAACTGGTGTATATACCCATCACCTAATATAATACTAAACACATAGCAGGTGCTCAGTTTGTATTTGTCGATCCTATAAGATTCATTTGACAGTAATAGGAAGACTTGCTGTTAGGAAGACCAGTGCAGTGTCTGCATAAGCATTACAAGTCTGAGGCTATGAGAGCCTACAAACGAATGGGTACAAGGAGCAAGGAAAAGGAAAAGAAAAAAAAAGATTTCAAAAAAACTTGTGGGAGACACAAAATGAAAAAAAGCAATATGCAAAGGTTCTAAACTTAGGAGTTCACCTGAATTAAAATATCACTGAAAGAGAGGTGAGACTTAGGAGGGGGGACTGGTATGGCACAGGTATATTTAAACACATTTATACATAAATTACAAGCATCTTTGTATGGCACTCTGTACAGAAAAATTATAGTCACAATGAAGATGAGAGAGGAGGGATGCAGAGAAGCATATGTAGCATCAGAGAAGAGATGGTAAATACCAGATGAAAAGGAAAAATCTCGGAGACATGGGAATATATTAGTAAAGAAAGTGGCGCAACAGTATTATCCATCACTGGTCAATTTTAGCAATTATGGTTGCTTGACATACTCGATCTGGCAGTGGTGAATGTCCCAATTCATAACCAGAAATTATACAAATGACTGTTGTTCAAATGGCCAAACAAAAGGGGCACTATTTCTTAGAGGTTTAGCTTGTCCTGAATTTAGTGACAGGTCAGCATTTTGAACTGTGGTGCTGGAGAAGACTCCTGAGAGTCCCTTGAACAGCAAGATCAAACCAGTCCATCCTGAAGGAAATGAACCCTGAGTATTCACTAGAAGGACTGATGGCCATACTTTGGCCACCTGATGAGAAGAGCTGACTCACTGGAAAAAACCCTGAGGGTAGAAGGGCAGGAGGACAACAAGGTGACAGAGGATGAGACGGTTGCATGGCATCATCGACTCAATGGACATGAGTTTGAGTAGGCTCCGGCAGATGGTGAAGGACAGGGAGGCCTGGTGTGCTGCAGTCCACGGGGTCACAAAGAATGGGACAAGACTGAGCAACTGAATGACAACAACGGCACTTTCCAAGTAACACTGAAAAATAAGCACTAATTGCTTCCATCTATAACATGATAGCACTCGAATTACTTTAGGCAACTCTCCTCAGGGATCATTGTTCCTTGAAGCTCCAAAGACAGGAGTTGGAATACAGTTTCATTTACCTCCTATTCATCTCAAGTCTCAAGCAACTTACCAACAAGAGCAGTCAGACAGGTTATCTCAGGGACGTGCTTGATTTGTCTACTGTAGTCCAAGAATGTGAGGAAAAATTATTTCTCCTTTAAGAAGTTTTCCTTAATGTGGCCCACTCTATTGTCTCTCTTTAATAAACTCTTATTTCCAGGCCACAGAGTTCATCCGTTAATTGTTTCCTGTCACTAGTTTCTCTTTCCATCAGAAGGTTAGTTATTTGAGGTCAAGAACCAACTGTTATTTTTTACACAACTCATTCAATAAAAACTGTAACTAACTCTTAATGCTCCCTATGAAGTTACTATTGAGCTATGGTAGAGATGCCCTTCATTATCGTAATACTGTTTTTGAGTGCCCTGGGGGAAATTTCTTTCTAGGGTTTGCTTCAAAAAAATAGTCTTGACAACATAAAATGAAATTTTAAACAAAAGTTTAAAAAGTTCAAATAAAAAGGAGTATTTGTTTCATATGAACTAGTTTAATTCTATTTAAAAATAAGAAAAAGGATGCCTAATCTTTACTGAACACTTGCTGAGTACTAGGTATACCCAAATCGACCCATTTAATCTTCAAAATTTCTATGAGGTAAGTATTATTGTCATCTCCACTTTGCTTATGAGGAAATTCATGCTTGGTGAACATAAATCACTTGCTTACTTAAGAAAGGTGTAAAGTATTAAATGTTAACGGTAGAAATTATGCCTGAGTGACATGATGCCAAAATTCACGTATGACAGAACTAGGCTAGCTGAAGTTTTATCTTATGAATATTAACTGTGATCTCCATTCATATCCATTCAACTATACCCTGATGATTGATATGCTTTTGTATAGTTAGTTATGCTTCAATAAAAGGCTTATGCTTAAAAACAAAAAATACAACTTAAAGCCAAATTTGCGTCAAGTCTAGAGGGCTTTAATAGTAAACCATTTATGTATTATCCTTGTCTTACCTTTCTCATCTATTTTAACTTTATGTTATTTTTCTATCTTTTGTGTATTCATCTTTGTTGGATGAAACTTAATGCCATTTATAAATAAAACATAAAACATAATAAATAAAAATTATGAATATATTTGATTTTTAGACTCCCCAACTATAGTTAACTTGTAACTATAATAGCAATTATTCATTATTATCATAGAAATCACTCACATAATTCTAGATTATAGCATACCTTCTAGGAACTGAAAGTACAGAACTGATTAGGTAGACTAGAGAGACTTGGTCACCACATTCTGCTGATTCTTTTCAAAGAAAGATTTCCAAATTCTCTATATGCGTACTACCACTGGCATAGTTCAGGTGCTTATCAACTATTGTCTGGGTTACTGTGATTAAGTCTGAATACTGCTGAGTTTCTCTTAGCAAGTTTTAAATGACCCACTTTCCAAACATCAATGAAATAGGAATAATCTCACTTAAAATCACTTTCTCTTTGTTTATATTTACACAATTCTTCTATAATCATTTCCATAACAAATGTTGCAGCTGATTTGAAATTTCCCTTTGTTCAAACAGGAGTAACCCAAAATGATCAGTGAATATTTTAGGTTGAACAATGTTCACTGCCAAGCAAGGGACAGTGTGAAAATATCCACGTTTCTTGTCTCAAATGCCTCTAATGATACTGACAAGGAAAACTTTCAGTCTGTTTTCTCATCTACCTGATAAACGTACCTTTATCTTTCAACTTAGCACTCACAACTACTTCGAAATCCTTCTTCCTCTTTCATTAACACCATATGCCATTTTTCAAAGAGACTGTAATATACTACAGCCTTTCTATAAAACTCAATCCTTTTCTTCTTTTGGGTAACTTTCATGACACTACATTCTCCAGCTGCTCACTCTTTTACTTACAACATGTTTATACAATCTGTAAGTAACATTATAGAAATATACCATTCCTGGAAAAACTTTTGAATATAGATAAAGTAAAAGCCCCCTTTCTCAGCCTCCTTCCATTCAGTCAGTTGATTCTCAGTTTCTTCCTTAATGAATCTCCTTCCCTCTCCACTTTTAAAACAACACTTCTATATATAACACTTCCAGCCACAGAAAATAAAAAGTAAAATTACAAACTATATATATTTTGCAACTTTCTTTTTTCACTTATTGCTTTAAGAATTATTTATGTTGACTAAATCTTGTTATTTATGTTGAATAAATCTAGCTCACTCTTCTTAAACTGTTGTACAGAAGTGAGCAAGTGACTTAACGACTGGCCTCAGGTTTCTGCCATTCTTTGGCTGATGTGTTGCTTAAGGGTTCTGTAAATTGTGAAAAGGTAAGTATATTCTTCAAAGCTTAGTCCTTAAGATTTTGCTAGTTTCTTAAGGCTGACTTCCTCAAAAAACCTGTCTTGGTTTCTCAATGTTTTATTACCTTCTCTATTTAAAAATTTCCTAAATCTTCATCCTCCCTGCACATGGTCCTTCCTTGGCCAGCCAAGAGTGCAGCGGTTCACAGGACTCTTCCCTGCACCAGACCTGGGACCCCTAACTTGGCTTGCATCCACTTCTCAGCAGGGAGCTGTGGGGAGGAGACCAGGGAAGCAACAGGGCCTGGGTGGCCCGTGACCCCTGGGCCTCTGAGCTCCTGGCCCAGAAAGGTGATATTAGAAAACTAGCTGAAAACTTAACATTCAAAAAAATAAGATCATGGCATACGGTCCCATCACTTCATGGCAAATAGAAGGGGAAAAAGTGGAAGCAGTGATAGATTTTATCTTCCTGGGCTCCAAAATCACTGCTGACAGTGACTGCAGTCATGAAATCAAAAGATGCTTGCTCCTTGGAAGGAAAGCTGTGACAAACCTAGACAGTGTATTAAAAAGCAGAGACATCATTTGCCAACAAAGGTCCATTTGACAAAGCCATGGTTTTTCCAGTCGTCGAGTACAGATGTAAGAGTTGGACCATAAAGAAGGTTGAGCACTGAAGTACTGATGCTTTGGAACTGTGGTGCTGGAGAAGACTCTTGAGAGTCCCTTGGACAGCAAGATCAAACCAGTCATTTCTAAACAAAATCAACCCTGAATATTCATTGGAAGGACTGATGCTGAAACTGAAGCTCCAATACTTTGACTACGTGATGCAAAGAGATAATTCATTGGAAAGGATTCTGATGCTGGGAAAGATCAAGGGCAGGAGTAGAAGAGGGCAGCAGAGGATGAAATGGTTGGATAGTATTACCAACTCAATGGATGTGAGCTTGAGCAAACTGGGAAATAGTGAAGGACTGGGAAGCCTGGCATGCTGCAGTTCATGGAGTTGCAAAGAGTTGGACATGACTTAGTGACTAAATAACAACAACATGGCTAATTTTAACCAAACTTAATCTCAATTCGGATTCCCTCGTAGCTCAGTTGGTAAAGAATGTCCCTGCAATGCAGGAGACCCAGGTTCAATTCCTGCAAGGTAAAGATCCCCTGAAGAAAGAAATGGCAACCCATTCCAGTATTCTTGCCTGGAAAATCCCATGGATAGAGGAGCCTGGTAGGCTACAGTCCATGGGGTCGCAAGTTGGACACAACTCAGAGACTAAATCACCAACCACCACCAACCTCAGTTCAATCTAATAAAAAATAACTGCCCTAGGCTATTACCCTATCATTTGTAATGCATGTTATCTAAACTCTTGCACCGGCTAAGACTCAGTAAGTCAAAAATAAAACCTTGTGGAGAACACGTCTGACAACAGTGGATGTGGAGACAAGGAAACCTGTTAGTATGTTATTATTCTAACAGAGCGATATAGAAATAACGAGGGCCCGAATAACAGAGATCAGTCCTGGGTGTTCATTGGAGGGACTGATGTTGAAGCTGAAACTCCAATACTTTGGCCACCTGATGCAGAGAGCTGACTCATTTCAAAAGACCCTGATGCTGGGAAAGATTGAGGGCAGGAGGAGAAGGGGATGACAGAGGATGACATGGTTGGATGGCATCACCAACTTAATGGACATGGGTTTGGGTGGACTCCGGGAGTTGGTGATGGACAGGGAGGCCTGGCGTGCTGCGGTTCATGGGATCGCAAAGAGCGACACGACTGAGTGACTGAACTGAATAATATGAGATTGAGAAGAAATAATATGGATTTATTTTAACAGATTCCAGAGATATCTCAAAGAACTGATAGACTTGATAACCAAGGTAGGGAACAAGGGATGAAAGGTCACGATGACTCCTAGGTATTTGGTTTGAGAAACTGGATGTCTGACAGAATGTCATTCAATAAGCGAGGAAATGCTGGGCGAAATGACAATGGGTCAGGTCTTAAAATGTTTAACCAGAGGAGCCTGCATGACATTAAGGAGAAGATCGATTAGCTAGCTGATATGGCTCTGAAGCTAAAGGGAAGACCTGATTTGGATAAGTTAATAAATGAAAGCATGACATAAATTGACCTAACTATGAATGAAACTGACCTAAAATGGCACATATTGGAAGAGAATCTAAGGGAAAAGAAATGAAAAATAAATCCATAACAGAAACATAAATCCATTACTTACCTTCTTCTCAATCTGGATCTCTTCTAAGCCTCTCCAATTTTTAATCAAGAGTCTATCTTTGCTTAAATTTTTCCCATTCTTTTGACTCCCATGTTCAATCACTGCTTAGTACAGTAGATAAAACCAGGTTTCCAAGAATCAAAATGCTGCCCCACCACTTTCTAGTTGTATGACCTTGGGCAAGTTACGTAACTACTTCTGTTTTTTCAGTTGTCCCATCTGTCAAAGAATAACAGTACTTAACATGATAATATGACTTAATATTTCCACAACAATATGTTGTTATGGAAAATTAAATTAATTTAAAAGTAGATTAATGTTTTAAATTAAGTTACTTTTTAAAAGAACTTATGATAGAGCCTGGAGTTGTGCTCTGTAAGCAAATGTTAGATCAATAATAAAGCCTGTCAATATCCTTTGTGAAGTCCTTCGACGTGTGGCATTTCTTTCATTCTCATTTGATACCAAATCACCTGAGGTCTCCATTATTTCGCATATTATCACCTCATCATTCTGCTAAAATTGCTTTGTAAAAAGTCACTCATGATCTCTTGATAAAGAAATGCAATCTTTTTTTTTTCTTTCTCATTCTCCAAAGGCTCTGCATCCGTTGTCTCAGTGGACCCTTTTCAGTATTCTCCTCTCTTGATTTCTGAGACTTCTTGGTTGCTGGAATCCTTACATTTTATCATTATATTTTATCATCTACTTCTGTTTCTGCTACTATATCAACTACTATTAACTAGTCAGTCCCATTTCCCCAAATATTCCCTTCTTTGTCGATAACCCCTTCCTGATACCAACTATTTCCATGGCTTCCACCTCTGTGCTTTAAGATGATTCAGACTTTTACCTCAAGCCACGGCATTTAGGCTGAGCTGCAGATTTGTCTTTCCAACTCTGTACGGGACAGTTCCATGTGGCTATCCCATCAGGCCTTAAATTCAAATATCCAAAAAATGAACTGGTCATCTACACTACGCTTATGGTTTTATTGCTGATAATGGCATTAACATTCTTCAAATTTCACAGGCCTGAAACCTAAGACTCAGCTTTGATACCTCTTTCACCCACAACATCCAATTCATTATGGAGTCTTTATAGCATTTCCTACAGCATGTGTGCTTAGGCACTCTCAGTTATGTCCGACTCTTTGCAACCCCATGGACTGCAGCCCGCTAGGCTCCTCTGTCCATGGGATTCTCCAGGCAAGAATACTGGAGTGGGCTGCCATGCCCTCTTAGGGGATCTTCCCAACCCAGGGATCGAACCCAGGTCTCTCACAATGCAGAAGGATTCTTTACCATCTGAGCCACTAGAGAAGCTCAAGAATACTGGAGTAGGTAGCCTATCCCTTCTCCAGTGGGTCTTCCCAATCCAGGAGTCAAACAGGGGTCTCCTGCGTTGCAGGCGGATTCTTTACCAGCTGAGCTGCCAGGGAAGCCCTTCCCTTCAGCATACCTGCCTTCTTTCTAATAACACTATCATAACTCGGTTTTGGGATTTCGTTACTTCTCACTAGGTTGATCCCATTACACCTTCAAAAGAATCTCCAATAAGAACGTCTGCTGCTGCTGCTGCTAAGTCGTTTCAGTCATGTCCGACTCTGTGCGACCCCAGAGACGGCAGCCCCCAGGCTCCCCCATTCCTGGGATTCTCCAGGCAAGAACACTGGAGTGGGTTGCCATTGCCTTCTCCAATGCATGAAAGTGAAAAGTGAAAGTGAAGTCACTCAGTCGTCTCCAACTCCTAGCGACCCCATGGACTGCAGCCCACCAGGCCCTTCCATCCATGGGATTTTCCAGGCAAGAGTACTGGAGTGGGTTGCCATTGCCTTCTCCGATAAGAACATCTAGACTTTAGCTAAAGAGTCCAGAATCAGTTCTTAGAAATTCCTATCTTATAGGCTGACCTCCAGAACAAGATGATTTTCTACAGTGCAAATCTGACCACACTAGTCTCCTGCTCAAAACTCTTCAACAAGTACCGACCTCTTTTAGGAGTAAATCTTCACTATCTGGACTTCCATCTACTTTCCCAGCTTCACATCTCATGCTTTGCACAAGAGCCCTGGAACCCTCTCCTGCTCTTCCCACACAAGTTATGCTGCTATTCCTTCACAGCACTGCAACTGTTCCTCTGAGCGCAAAATCTCTTCTCCATCTTATCCCCAAGTGAAACTGAAAAGTCTCTTTAACTTCCCCAGCAACTGCCCCTTGAACGTTTCATATATATACGACTGATATGTACATCGCAGGAGCACTCATTTGTTTTTATCTGGTTCCCAAACTTGACCCTGAAAATTAGAACAATGTCTTACGAATTCCCAGTGCCTGACAAGGCGCCAGATATAAAAAAGGTGTTGTAGCCAGTGGCAAAAGGGTAATCTAGCTGCACTCCACGGTGATCCTCGCAGGCTGGCACTGAGGCCTTGCCCTGGCCGAGAACTGGCACTTCTTAAAAGATGCCAGAGTCGGGTTAAAGCCAACTGCTTGGCCCTCGCCTGGGGTCCCCGGAGGAGGTCCCTGGGGGCATCCTTAGGCTCCCCACTCCAGAGTCAGGGGAGGGAAAGGGGCGGGGCATAGCAGGGGCCGGGCCAAGGGCTCCGTAAGCACCCCCGTGCCTAGGCCAGCCCCTCGGCCCCCATCCCGGTGCAGGTCCCGGCCAATCCAGGGCCCCAAGGGGGCTCGATTTTGAGAGACCTTGTACCCCTACCCGGCGCTCCGGCCGCCTCCGCACTTACAGACCCGGGGGAAGGCCACCGTCAGGATCCGGCACCGCCAGGAGCTCCGGCCCCTCGGGGCTCCGGGAAGGGGGAGGGGCAGGGAACCCGAGCCAAAGGGGGACCCAACGGAACCGGAAGGGCAGCCCTCGCCGGACAAAGACAACTTCCAGGTCCCATAGTCCTCTCCGCCAATCGGAAGGCTGGGAGGGCGGCGGGCCAGGAGAGGGATTCTCCGTGCCGTGGGCGAGATGCAGATCGGGTGCCCCGGGCTTCCCGCTAGCTTCTTGGCCCGCGTGAGCCGACGTGCAGGTGCTGTGGCTTCTTAGCGCCTGGGGCTCAGGCCCCGCGCACTTCGCTCCTTCTCAGCCGCTCCTCTCGAGCTACGACTCGACCGTCTGCCGTCTGCATGGGCCTGAAAGGCGCAGCTGCACTTAAAGCGTCGGTAAGCTCCTCCTGCCTAGGGTATGGACTAGCCTTCTTGGGACCCAGAAGCCGAGGGAAGGAAGTTTACCTCCCTCGGTTTTTGCATGTTGGTGTTTCCCAAGGATTTGCATTCTCCGTTACCTACAAGTTGCTGATGGTTCACAACTCTCTTTCGCCTGACCAGACAGCTCTCTTGCTCCAGGGCCAGCTGCCTAGAAGACATGTCCAATTGGTTTTCCACTTTTGAGGTACCTTTGAACTCAAGTTCATCCGCAGACCTGCTTCTTAACCTCCTGTAGTCCTTGTGTTGGTGAATGGCATCGTCCACGCAGTCTTGCCCACCAAAAAACTTCAGTACCATTCATTCTAGAGCCCCTTTCCATCTTGCCAGTCCAGTGGTTCACTGGGTTCTCCTCATTTTGGGGGGGAAGGGGGAACGAGGATATTGTGGTAAAACATACATAGTATTTATCACTTTAATAATTTGTAAGTGTGAAGTTCCATGGCATTAAGTACTTCACAATATCGGGTAACCATCACCGCTGCTGTGGCCAATTTCATTATTTTGCTTGTGGTTATCGTTTTTCCGCCATTTTTGAAGTTTGTCCTTTTCCCTGGTGACTCGGTTAGTCAAGAATCCGCCTTACAATGCAGGAGACCTGGGTTCCATTCCTAGGTGGGGAAGATCCCCTGGAGAGGGAAATGGCAACCTACACCAGTATTCTTGCCTGGGAAATCCCATGAACAGAGGAGCCTGGCGGGCTACAGTCCATGGGGTCACAAGAGTCGGACAGAACTTAGTGACTAAGCCACCATCATCGTTTTTCCAACACCATTTTTGAAAAGTTCTTCATTTCTCTGTTGAATGGATTTGGCACCTTTGTTGAAAATCGACTGACCTATGTATGTGAGAATTCATTTTTGGACACTCTATTCTATTACATGTGGCTGTATCTTTGTCCTTATACTGGTGCATATTCTTCTGTTTGTTGTAACTTTGTAGTAAGTTCCTACAGTTCCTTCCTTCCTTCCTGTAGGAAGTTATTAGGACTTCAACTTTATTTTATCCAGATTGTTTTGGTTATGACAAGCCCCTTGAAATTCCGTATGAATTTGAGGATCAGCTTTTACATTTCTAAGAAAAAGGCTGTTGTAATTTTGATAGAGATTGTGTTGAGTCTGTAGATCACTTTGGGTAATATTGCCATCTTAATTTTAAGTCTTACTGTCTGAATAAGAAATATCTTTTCAGGTACTTAAGTCTTTATTAATTGCTTTCAGCAGCATTTCTTTCAGGAGCACTTTTCAGGGTATTTAATTCATTCTGATACCATAAATGAAATTGCTTTCTTAATTTCCTTTTCACACTGCTGCTGGTATGTAGAACCCAACTGATTTTTCGTGTTGGTCTTGTACCCAGCAATGCTTCTGATTTTTTTTTTTTTTTTTTTTTTGGACCCCATAGGCTTTCTTGTGGATTCTTTAGGATTTTCTGTATATATGATTATGCTGCCTGTAAATATAGTTTTACCTCTTTACAATTTGGATGCCTTTTATTTCTTTTTTTATCTGATAGTTCTGCTTAGAACTTTCAGTACAGTGTTGAATATCAGGCATCCTTGACTTGTTCATGACTTGTTCTAAGAGGCATAGGTAAATGATTGCATTTGATTTAGATCTGGGTTTTTTTTTTTTTTACAAATACTTTTATCAGGTTGAGGAATTTTCTCTCTATAACTACTTTTTCTGAAAGATCTTATCTTGTAAAGGCATTGTACTTTATCAAATAACTTTTCAACATTAATTGAGATGATCATCAGTTTTTTCCTTAGTTCTATTAATGGAATATTTTAAATTGATTGATTTTATGTTGAACCACCCTTGCATTATCGGGATAAATCCCACTTGGTCATGGGGAATAATTCTGTTCATATGCTGTTGAATTTGATTTCCTTATATGTTGTTGAGGATTTTGGCATCTATATTCATAAGAGATATTGTATTTTAAGATGCATTTTGTCAGCTTTGGTATCAGAATAATGAGGCTTCATGAAATCAGAAAGCATTCCCTCTTCCTCAATGGCACCCCACTCCAGTCCTCTTGCCTGGAAAATCCCATGGACGGCCTGGTAGGCTGCAGTCCATGGGGTCGCAAACAGTTGGGCAGGACTGAGCGACTTCACTTTCACTTTTCACTTTCATGCATTGGAGAAGGAAATGGCAACCCACTCCAGTGTTCTTGCCTGGAGAATCCCCGGGATGGGGGAGCCTGGTGGGCTGCCGTCTATGGGGTCACACAGAGTCGGACACGACTAAAGTGACTTAGCAGCAGCAGCAGCAGTTTTTTGTAAGAGTTTGAGAAGGATTGTAATTAATTCTTAGTTAAGCATTTGGTACAATCCCTTACTGAAGCCATCTGGTGCACGACTGTTCTTTTTTGGGAGGTTTTTTTGGTTTGTTTGTTTGTTTGTTTTTGGGGGGAGGTTTTTGATCACTCCATCAGTCTCTTGTTATGAGTATGTTGAGATTTTCTAACTTTTCGAGAATCCATTTAAATAATTTGTATGTTTTGGGGAATTTGCCCATTATATTCTAGGTTGATTTCGTTGATCTTTTCAAGGAAACAACTTTGGTTTCACTGATTTCTTTTTTTCTCTTTTTCTTTTCTCTTGGTTTATTTCCATTCTATTTCCTTCCTTTTGCTAGCTTTGAGTTTAGTTTGTTATTCTTATTTCATAAGGCATAAAGTTAAGACATTGTTTTGAGATTGTTTTTTAATGTAGCCATTTACAACTGTAAATTTCTCTGATTACTGCTTTCATTGCATCCTGTAAGTTTTGGATATTTTTATCATTACTCATTTTCAAGTATATTCTAATTTCCCTTTTAAGGACTTCTTTGACTCATTTGTTCCTTAAGAATGTGTTTAATACCCACATTTTTTGAATTTTCCAGTTTTCCCTGTTACTGATTTCCAACTTCATCCCATGTAGTTGGAAGATACTTTAATGACCTATCTTTTAAAATCTTCTGAAATTTGTTTTGTGGCCTAATATATGGCATGTATTGGAGAATGTCCTATGTGAACTTGAAAAGAATGTGCTGCTGTTGTGCAGTGGAATGTGCTGTATACCTGTTAGGTTCAGTTAGTTTATTGTGATGTTCAAGTCCTCTAATTCTAATTTATCTTCTGTCTAGTTGTTCTATTCATTATTGAATGTGGGCTATTAATTTTTCTATCTATGATTGTAGAACTGTTTATTCTTCCCGTTAATTCTGTTCAGTTTTGCTTCAAATATTTTGAGAGTCTATTACTAGTTATGTGAAAGTGAAAGTTGTTCAGTCCCATCGAACTCTTTGTGACCCCATGGACTATATAGAATTCTCCAGGCCAGAATACTGGAGTGAGTAGCCTTTCCCTTCTCCAAGGGATCCTCCCAACCCAGGGATCAAACCCAGGTCTCCTGCATTGCAGGAGGATTCTTCCCTGATAGGTCAGTTGGTAAAGAATCTGCTTGGAATGCAGGAGACCCCGGTTTGATTCCTGGGTTGAGAAGATTCTCTGGAGAAGGGATAGGCTACCCAGTCCAGTATTCTTGGGCTTCTCTTGTGGCTCAGCTGGTAAAGAATCTGCCCCAAATGCGGGAGACCTGGGTTTGATCCCTGGGTTGGGAAGATCCCCTGGAGAAAAGAATGGCTACCCACTCCAGTGTTCTGGCCTGGAGAATTCCATGGACTATAGTCCATAGGGTCGCAAAGAGTCGGAAAGTTGAATGACTTTCACTTTCACTAGTTATGTAAATGTTTATAAGTTTTTATAATCTTGCTCTATTGAACCTTTTTTGAATATATAATGACTTTCTTTGTCTCTTGGAAGTTTTTTAAAGTCTATTTTGTATAATCTTAATATAACCACCTGAAGCTCCCTTTTGGTTAGTACTTGCATAAAAATGCATAGAATATCTTTTTTTTAAAACCTAGTAATGTCTTTGGATCTAAAGTGAGTATTTTCTAGATTGCGTATTGCTGGAACATGTTTTTATTTTACCCATTCTGCCCATCTCTGTCTTTTGATTAGAAAGTTTATGCCATTTACATTTAAAGACTGATAATGAGGAACTTATTTCTTCCATTTTGCTACTCATTTTCTATAGGCTTATAGCTTGTGTCTTTCATTTCTTCCATTACAGCCTTTTTTTGATTTTTTTGTAGTGAAAACTTTTGACTTACCTCTTATTTCCTTCTGTGTATATTCTGTAGACATTTCCTTTTTGGTTACCATTGGAATAACATTTAACAGCTCAAAATTGTAACAATTAAAATTGATACCAATTTCAGTAACAAGCAAAAACTGTCCTATATGGCTCTGTCTCCTCTTTGTTACTGGCTTTTACAGATTACATCTTTATACATTGTGTGTATAATAAATTAGACTAATATTTTTATGCATTTTCATTAAAATCATAAATTAAGTAAAATGGAGGTAAATGATACCTAATGATTCTGTAGTTGCCTGTATATTTTTCACCAGAGATCTTTATTTCTTCATATGACTTTTTCCTTTTGTTAAAATAAATTTATTTTAATTGGAGATTAATTACTTTACAATATTGTTGAGCATCCTTTCATTTCAACCTGAAGGATCCTCTTCATCATTTCTTGAAAGGTGGGTTTAGTGGTAATGAATTCCCTTAGCTTTTTTTTTTTTTTTTTAATCAGAAAATGTCTTGATTTCTCCCTCATTTTTGAAGGACAGTTTTGCTAGATATAGAATTGTCCACCAAGAGTTTTTTTCATTCAGTACTTTTATCAACCTACTGCCTTCTGGCTTCTAAGATTTAAGATGAGAAATTGTCTGATAATCTTACTGAAGATCCCTTGTATGTGATGAGTATTCTCTCTTGTTGCTTTCAAGATTCTCTCTTTTCTTTGGCTTTCTACAGTTAGATTATTATCTTTTCTTCCCTTTCTCTCTTCTCCTTTTGGGATACTTATAATGGTACATTGTTTCTCTTAATAGTGTCCTGCAGACCTCTTAGGCTCTATTTAGTGTTCACATTTCTTTTTTCTTCTCAGATGGAGTAGGAAGAACATGGAATCCATCTCTACCTAGGCAACAATTATACTGGCAGAAGCTGTCTGAAGTAACTGTTTCGGAACTCTGGAGTCTATTTGAATGCTTGCATGTTCCAGGGGAAAATCTGGTTGGTCAACTGAGGTTATTTTCAGTCAAGGTGAGCCTTTATTGTGAATAGGTAGGAAACTATTCGTTCCTACCCCTCAACCCTGTTTATATTGCAGATATGGCTTGCTGGAGTCAGAGTGGGAAGAACCTTGTTCTCCAAATGCTAGAGTTCTATATTTTATTTTTATTGAAGTATAGTTGATTTACTATATTGTGTTAGTTTCAGGTATACAGCAAAGTGATTCAGTTTTATATATATATATATTTTTATTATGTTTTATTACAGGATATTGAACATAGTTCCCTATGCTATACAGTAGGACTTTGCTGTTTATTTATTTTATATATAGTAATCTGTATCTGCTAATGCCCAATTCCTAATTTATCCCTCCTGGACCCCTTTTCCCCTTTGATAAACATGTTTTCTATGTCTGTGAGTCTGCTTCTGTTTCATTGAGTAATCATTTGTGTCATATTTGAGAATTCACATAAAGTGATATCATATGGTATTTAGACAAAGACATTAAAACAGCTGTCTTAGAGTTGCTCATTGAGCTAAAAGAAAACATGGATGAAGTCTGGAAAATAATGTACAAAAAATGCAAATATCATTAAAGAAATAGAAACTATAAAAAGGAACTAAAATGAAAGTCTGGAGTTGAAAAGTACAACAGAGATAAGGAAAAAAAATTCATTTAGAGGGGATCAAAATATACTTTGGCCACCTGATGTGAGGAGTCAACTCACTGGAAAAGACCTTGATGCTTGGAAAGATTGAAGGCAAAAGGAGCAAGGGGCAGCAGAGGGTGAGATGGTTACATAGCATCATCGGCTCAATGGACATGAGTTTGCACAAACTCCGGGAGATCGTGGAGGACAGAGAAGCCTGCTGTGCCACAATCCATGAGGTAGCAAAGAGTCATACATGACTTAGTGACTGAATAACAAAATCAGACTTGAGCAGGCAAAAGACAGAATCAACAAACTTGAAGGTATTTCCTTCCAACTCAGTTCCTTCCCACCCCCCCTCCCCCCACTTTCTTTTGCTTCAGTTCAGATGTTTCTAATCTGCCTAAGGTCAGAAAGTGATATTCAAAGTGTTCTATTTACTCCCTGTTTTGCCTTTTCTACTCCTACCAGAATGAACTTGTTTAAAATCCAAATCTGTTATTGGCACTATTCTTAGAAACTTCAAGGGCACCCTGTGTTTATAGATTGAACTTCATTTTCCTTATTTTAGCGTTTACGGACTTTTCCATTCTGGTTCCAGCTTACCACATCAATCTATTGAGCTTGAGATATAAATTCCATTTTCCAGGAAATATAAGGTCTGAGGAAACAAACTCAGTGACTTCTTGAGGAAACAACTGTTTAGATCCAGAAGACAGGAAATTTATACTTCAACTGGACTGATTTCTTCAGTAAGCCAGTGTCTTTCCATTTTTTTTCTAAAGTACTAGATTAAAAACTACTTAAGGGACATCACAACCAGACATAGTGTGTGGGCCTGGACTGGATGCTGATTTGGGAAAATTAGCTGTAAAAAATACATTTTGGTCAATGGAAACTTTGACTATAGTTAGGTATTAGCTGAGAGGAAAATTTACTGAAATGATATTACTGATTTGGAAAAGCCAGCTGTAAAAATACTTTTAGGTTGTTAGAAAATTTGAATGAGATCTAGGAATTAGATGAGAGGAAAATTTAGTGAAATGCTAAGGCAGATACTGTTAGTTGAATACAGCAGACTGTTTATGTGAGTTCATTTTGAAAAACAATATATGGACACAAGACTGTGTTTTAAACTTAATATTTGTAGTGGGAATCTGATATTTTTGAGGTTGTCCCTGTTTTGGATTTTTCTTCAGGACATACTCTAGTGATTCCGTAATAAAATTTTATTTAAAAGATTATGTTAAGATTTGTGTATGTATTGGGGAAATACATATGAATCAAGAAATACATGAAATGTATGGTCACCAAACTATTAAAAGTGGCTTTGTCAGAGTGTCGGGATTTCAGGAGATTTTGCTTTCTTTGTAATGTTATATCTGTTATTTAAATACTTTAAAATGGGTGTGTATTTCTGTTACATAACTGTGTAAGGAGAAGGAAGAAAGCTATTTTACTGTGGGAGTGCAGCCAAGTCTATTATAATAGACAAGTCACAAAGAGCACTGCAACAGAGCACAGCTTTTTTTTTTTTTGGCTGTCTCTGGTTGATCCACAGGAAAACTTTGCGAATGACTCATTTAGCCGGAAAAGAGTATACACGATTTGAATCAAGAAAATGAGGGAGAGGCTTTAGAATTATTTCATAAACTGTTAAGACTTATTTAGCACTTTTAATAATCATTATTTTTGTTTACAACTACATTGTAAATTCACTCAGGAGAGGGACTTTCAACTTCATTCTGTTGCTGTTGTTCTATCAGTTTTGTATGGCTTTTAAATAAAATCCCAGCCCCATCTTTGAATAGCACTCTGAAACAGTCTATTTTGTTCTATTTTGTGTGTCTCAAATGTCTCAAGGTAGTTGTGTTGTAGCCAGTCGCCCTTGATTTCAAAGTTAGAAAGTTTTGGCTTCTAGACGGAATCGTGTTCCTTAGGCTGGATTCCTTTGCAAAATGAGAAATATCATATCATTCTCAAGGTTTGTAGTAAAGCCAAGTGACATACCTATAAAGGAACCTACCTGTCGACAATTCCTGGCACTTTCTGCGCCCTCAATAAAGGCCAGGTGTGTTGGGTTAACATCATTAAGTGCGACTTTAGAAACAGCTTTTAAACGTTAAAGGTGAGGAAGGGATCCCTTGCTCTAGCACCAGTGACTTTGAGGTTGTACCCACCTTAGGCGCAACAGGTACTACCCAGCCTGCTACCCCCGCCAATCCTGCTCCCAGTCCCTGATGCAGCCACAGAGCCACTGTTGGCCACCGCGCGCACACTCCAGCCAGAGACGAGTCCAGCTCCTGACGAGCAGACTCCGCGCAAGCGCAGAATACGGAGGCGGGCCAAAAGCCCAGGTGGGGTCCGCGGAAAGGAAGTACGTCCCCGCCGCCTGTCGTTGGGCCAGTGGGGCGACTCGGCTTTGCCAAGGGCCTATTAGGCAGGGCAGGAGGCGGGGCGGAGGGCGGAAGGAGCGCTCTCACGTGAGTAGGGGGCGGGGAGGGCGGGGGCTGGGCGGCTGGGGAGGCCCAGGCGGTGGAGCCTCCGGGACGGCGAACGGCGGGCGGCGGAGGAGGAGACGGCGGGTCGGGTAGGGCCGCGTTTCCCCTCCTCCTCCTCCCACCCACCAAGCCCAGGGGGGCAATCCTCGGACGGTCCCTGCGGGGAGCCAGCCTCTGTTCTTATCCCGCGGGGCTGGGCAGGCGAGACTGCCTTCAGCTCCCTCGACGAGCCGGGTTCTGAGGGGAGCAGTGATTGGGGGGAGGGGGAGCAGCGGCCCTGGGGGCGGGGGGGTGAGGACGCATGCGCAAGCGGGAACGCTCGGACAGCCCCTGCCCAAACCGGTTCCCCCTGTCCGGGTGGGTGTATGCCTTCCCGGTGGTGCACTTGTGGCCGTCTCTCTCGCCCCCGCTGCAAAGCCGGTTTGTCTCTTGACTTTTTATGTTTGGAGAGAGGTCCTGTTGGAGAATTTGGCTGCTCCCTCCGCCTCAGTTTCTCCCCGTTGCTCGCTGGGCCTGTACCTGTGACTTAGGCTGGCTTCGGCCTCAAGCTAGCTTCCTGGGCTGCGCCTGATTTGAAAGGCTTGCTTTATTCTAGTGTCGGTCTACCATCTCGTGTTGGCCTTTCCATCTCATTTTCCCACCTGCTATCGAAGTGTCCCCAGTAGCCCCGTCTTCCCAGATTATTTTAAGTGTCTGCCCTCAGTACCTCATTGCTGTATCGTGATTCCGAGCAGCCTAAAGGGCTTTAGGTGTTGAGCCCGAGGATCACGCCAGACTTCCAGGAGTTCGCTGTCCATTGCCTGGTGGTACTTTAGTGTCCCTTCTCTTCTAAAATTCGGATTATCTGCAACTGCCTTTACAGTCATCTCCATATTTACGATTCCTTTATCTTGAAAGCAAAAGCCCTAGCAGACTATGCTGTTGGTACGCTATAAGTGCCCCCATTAAATCGTCTTCCGACTTGAATTGGAGCTCTTTTGAGGTTTTTTTGTTTGTTGTCAGGGGCGGGGGCGGGGAACAGGGTTTCACAATTCACTTAATGTTTTCATTCAAATAAACACCTGTGTTCACATACGTGGGACTGGAGTAGTGAGTCGCGAGTGTGTGTCTGTATCCCAGCTGCTTTGTTTAGGAGGAGGAAAAAAAGAAAGTGAATTGAACTGAGTTTGTCACATT
This sequence comes from Ovis aries, assembly GCF_016772045.2. NCBI lineage: Eukaryota > Metazoa > Chordata > Mammalia > Artiodactyla > Bovidae > Ovis > Ovis aries. The sequence goes on along the minus strand of NC_056056.1, from coordinate 12,787,946 downwards.
AAAACTGAGGTTTAGAAAGTTGAAAAACTTAGGTTCCAAAGGAGTGTACGTTTTCGTTTTTAAACGAAGGACCTGTTGGCCTTAATTCTAGCGTGTATAAGGTGCTATTTTAATGTATATTTAAGGTTTTATTTGGGTTTACTTATTAAAACCGGAAAACGAGTAAGGGACAGAGTTGTTTAAAATCTTCCTTTGTAGACCTCAGTTTCTGTTAATAAAATTTGAGTCCACGATTGATTTGTATTTATTAGTAATGGGTTCAATACGTATTATCAATTCAACTTTGTCATTAAAGTTGAACTATTGCTATGTTATGGGACACAGTTCCTTTTCGTTTCAGGTTTATAACTTAGTTTACAGTTAACTAGCTCAGCTCATCGGTATTAAGGTATATATTTGGGTAATTATTAACTGCGTACAGTTTGGCTTTTTTTTGCATAATTTTCTTGTTTTTACTTTTAAAAAATGTTAAGTATAGTTGATTTTGGCATAGTGCTCTATTAGCTTGCAAGTGTTTAACCTGGATAAAATTGTAGTTTAGTAGGACTGTAAAAGTGAAGACACTTGTTTCCTATCTCTTCTACTGCATATTGAAAGAAGTGTATTATGCATGTTATCTACATAAGGGAACATGGTTTTTCATAAACATATCTCAACCATACAGCCTTGGTTTCATTAAAGAAGTCATTTTCTATTATTGAGTACGTTTCTAGCTAAACTTTACAGCCCAGATTCTTTTCTTTAGAGAAGTCGTTATCTTTTATTGAGCACATTTTCAGTTGAAGTGTTTCCAGCTAACATGAAGCCTACTTTGAAGGTCTCACCATTTCACAGTGATTATTTTAACATGTGCCCTTTGAGTACCGGCTTCAGAAAATAATTAGTTTCAGTCAGTTCTACTGTGGTGTGTCTTTATAGTTGCTGATGTGCTGAGTTTCTGACATAGGCTGCACAAGTGTTATCTTTGTGGTTGTCACTATAATCAGATACTACACTTTTCAAACATGTGCAATAAGTGAACATAAAACTTAATCTTTCTTAGAGCTAGAACTCAAACATTAAAGAAGTGCTAATTTAACCAGTGTTCATAAAGCAAAGTTCGGCATGCATTTGGGTGCTTTGTATGTAACTGCCTTGTTTTATTGATTTTCCATAGTTAGATTCTAAAGAAAGAAAATCCAAGGCTAAGGACTTGGCTATCCATGGGTATACCTGATAAAACATAAAAATTCAACAGCTGTTTCTTTTTCCATAAGATAGTTACCTGGTCTCCCCTCCCAGGCTCTCCAGTTTTTTGTTGATCCTAAGATCCCTATTTTTCAGAAAACTTGTAATCCAGAGCAATACTGGATAGACACTTAAATTTACATTATAACCACTCTTGTTGACCCCTAACTGCCTTGTTTCTCTTCATGTGTGAAGACTGACCAAATATGGCAGTTTGCAAGTCATGAACAGTTTAGTTTATAGAGTTTAGCTTGGAAGTTTCCTCTTGCCAGAACAACTGTATTACTCTGAGGTAATCACCAGAACTTTTTGAAGGTTTTATTTTTCTATCAAGTAGAGTTCTATAAGGCCTAACTTTTCCCCCAAATCCCCTTTTCTGTAGATCATAAAATAGTATAAATAAAGCCCTAAACTTCTTTTAAGTTCATGCTTCACATTAAATGGTATATATTACCTTGGCTCTAAAGCATTTGAAGTGTATTTTCTCAATTACGTAGCCTGGTGCTGAATTTGGAGGTTTAGGCTTCTTTGGAGTTAATGCATGATTGTTACCTATCTCCAGTTAGTTGCATCAGCTTTTATGTAATAAGTCCCAACTCCTTGTCATCTGTTAATCTTTGTGGCAATAATTTTTTCTGCCTAATAAAATATGACATCTCTTAAGGTACATTAGCTAATTACTTTCTGTGATAACTAATAAAATGTTATTAACCCTTAAAGCTTAACAATAATTTGACTTTTTAAAATTTCTTTTCCTCATTTTCCCTTATTTATATACCCTTTGGTAGTTATAATCAAGAATCTTTGGTTATCTTATTTTCCAGCTTCTGAGGGTGGTCCTTGTGTCAGAAAATGTACAGAATATTTCTTTGGGAATGTATTTTAAATGTTGTCATGGTTATTAAGAGATAGTATTTAAGGCTAAATTGGATTAAATGTTGGGTGTTTGTATAACACTACTGCTGCTGCTAAGTCACTTCAGTAGTGTCCGACTCTGTGTGACCCCATAGATGGCAGCCCACCAGGCTTCCCCATCCCTGGGATTCTCCAGGCAAGAACACTGGAGTGGGTTGCCATTTCCTTTTCCAATGCATGAAAGTAAAAAGTGAACTATGAATTAATCATTTTAATATTTTTACTATAGATTAATAAACTTTCTTATGCCCTTGAAATACGCTGATGAACGGATTCCAGCAAGGTGAGAATAGAGACATGTCATGTAAATCTCTTTTGCTGTGATACATGATTTCCTCTGGTATACCTGCAAAAGAGAAATGGTTACATCTTTATCGTAGTTACCTGTTGAATTCTCTGTGAATTGGTGAAAAATCTGATTTGTGACCTCAAAAGCTAATTCTTAGATAAAAAAACTGTTCCCTAACAGAAACATATATTTGTTATTTTTATATTTTTGCTTTTTGGTTGTGAGTAAAGATCTTTTTAGACAGGTTTAAAAGCATCTGTGAGGAGGAGGAGGAGAGAGGAAGGTTCAAGAGGGAGGGGGACATATGTACTCTACGGCTGATTCATGTTGATGTTTGGCAGAAACCAACAAAATTCTGTAAAGCAATTATGCTTCAATTAAAAAATAAAGGTAAAAAAACAGAACTTGTTAACTATCCCCTAACAAAGAAATAATATATATTAAAACAGAAATCTCTGACACTAAATTGAGTATGTGTGAATTCTTTTATCTTACATGGTGCCTATTCCAGTGCTGTGAGTGAAAATGCTCAGTAAATGTTTTTTGGTTGTCCACTCCACCATTCATCCCAGGGACGTTGGAGCCTGGTGGGCTGCCGTCTATGGGGTTGCACAGAGTCAGATACGACTGAAGCGACTTAGCAGCAGCAACCACCCCCGCCCCCTCATTCAACACTCTTAACAAATGTCCCACCATCCTTGTATAAATATGGACCAGGGCACTCATACATCAAAAGATTCAGAAAACTTCTGTGTCTTCTGTTAAACATTCATGGTTTGTCTTCACACATTCCCCTGAAAATCAGAGATCGTGAAAAAGAGAAACCATTTTACTGCATTAATCTCAGGCTTTGGTCATCTAGCAAATGACTTGTTGGCTTGGCATTAAGTTCACGTGGTTTAAACATTTCAGATCCAAATACAGACACGTTGGTATTCTAAATGGAATAGATCAATCTTTTTCACTATGTGTGAGAAGGAACTATATTGAGTAATTTCCTAAAAACAGGAAAAGTCTTTAGAAAATCCTGTATTGCTTAAAAATATTAGCTTTTATATTTATAGAACTGGTGTAAATTATATTATGCTTGGGAAATCCATTCCAGAAAAAGTTAATACAGTTCAGTTCAGTCGCTCGGTAAGGTCTGACTTTGCGACTCCATGGACTGCAGCATGCCAGGCTTCCCTGTCCATCACCAACTCCCAGAGGTTGTTCAGACTCATGTCCCATCCAGTCGGTTATGCCGTCCAACTATCTCATCCTCTGTCATCACCTTCTCCTGCCTTCAATATTTCCCAGAATCGGGTCTTTTCCAATGAGTCAGTTCTTTGCATCTGTTGGCGAGAATACTGGAGTTTCAGCTTCAGCATCAGTCTTTCTAATGAATATTCAGGACTGATTTCCTTTAGGATTGACTGGTTTGATCTCCTTGCAGTCTAAGGGTCTCTCAAGAGTCATCTTCAACACCACAATTCAAAAGCATCTATTCTTTGGCTCTCAGCTTTCTTTATAGTCCACCTCTCACATCCTTACGTGACTACTGGAAAAACCATAGCTTTGACTAGACAGACTTTTGTCAGCAATGTAATGTCTCTGCTTTTTAATATGCTGTCTAGGTTGGTCATAGCTTTTCTTCCAAGACGATTGTCTTTTTAATTTCATGGCTGTATTCACCATCTGCAGTGATTTTGGAGCCCAAAAATATAGTCTGTCACTGTTTCTGTTGTTTCCGCATCTATTTGCCATGAAGTGATGGGACCAGATGCTGTGATCTTAGTTTTTTGAATGTTGAATTTTAAGGCAACTTTTTCACTCTCCTCTTTCACTTTTATCAAGAGTCTCTTCGGTTCCTCTTTGCTTTCTGCCACAAGGGTAGTGTCACCTGTTTATCTGAGGTTATTGATATTTCTTCCCAGCATCTTGATTCCAGCTTGAGCTTCATCCAGCCCGCCATTTTGCATGATGTACTCTGCATGTAAGTTAAATAACAGGATGACAATATACAGCCTTGACGTACTCCTTCCCTTATTTGGAACCAGTCTGTTGTTCCATGTTCGGTTCTAACTGTTGCTTCTTGAACTGCATACAGATTTCTCAGGAGGCAGGTCTGGTATTCCTGTCTCTTTAAGAATTTTCCACTGTTGTAATCCACATAGTCAGAGGCTTTGGCATACTCACTAAAGCAGAAGTAGATGTTTTTCTGACATTCTCTTGCTTTTTCTATGATCCAAGGGGTGTTGGCAATTTGATCTCTGGTTCCTCTGCCTTTTCTAAATCCAGCTTGAACGTTGGGAAGTTCACGCTTCATGTACTGTTGAAGCCTGGCTTGGAGAATTTTGAGCATTACTTTACTAGCATATGAGATGAGTGCAATTGTGCGGTAGTTTGAGCATTCTTTGGCATTGCCTTTCTTTGGGATTGGAATGAAAACGGACCGTTTCCAGTCCTGTGGCCACTGCTGAGTTTTCCAAATTTGCTGGCATGTTGAGTGCAGCACTTTCACAGCATCATCTTTCAGGATTTGAAAGAGCTCAACTGGAATTCCATCACCCCCACTAGCTTTGTTCGTAGTGATGCTTTCTAAGGCCCACTTGACTTCACATTCCAGAATGTCTGGCTCTAGATGAGTGATCACACCATCATGATTATCTGGGTCATGAAGATCTTTTTTGTATAGTTTTTCTGTGTATTCTTGCCATCTCTTCTTAATATCTTCTGCATCTGTTAGGTCCATACCATTTCTGTCCTTTATTGGGCCCATCTTTGCATGAAATGTTCCCTTGGTATCCCTAGTTTTCTTGAAGAGGTATCTAGTCTTTCCCATTCTATTGTTTTCCTCTACTTCTTTGCATTGATCCCTGAAGGAGGCTTTCTTATCTCTCTTTGCTATTCTTTGAAACTCTGCATTCAAATGGGTATATCTTTCCTTTTCTCCTTTGCCTTTAGCTTCTCTTTTCTCTGCTATTTGTAAGGCCTCCTCAGACAACCATTTTGCCATTTTGCTTGAGGATGGTCTTGATCACTGCCTCCTGAACAACCTCATGAACCTCCATCCATAGTTCTTCAGGCACTCTGTCTATCAGATCTAATCCCTTGAATCTATTTGTCACTTCCACTGTATAATCATAAGGGATTTGATTTAGGTCACACCTGAATGGTCTAGTGGTTTTCCCTGCTTTCTTCAATTTAAGTCTGAATTTGGCAATAAGGAGTTCATGATCTGAGCCACAGTCAGCTCCCGGTCTTGTTTTTTCTGACTGTATCGAGCTTCTCCATCTTTGGCTACAAAGAATATAATCAATCTAATTTCGGTGTTGACTGTCTGGTGATGTCCATGTGTAGAGTCTTCTCTTGTGTTGTTGGAAGAGGATGTTTGCTATGACCAGTGCATTACAAACCAGTTCATGTAATTTCACTACTTATATGGATTACTTCGAGTAATCAGATTCATAAAGACAGAAAGTAGGGTGTTGGTTGCCTGGGGGAATAGGAATTGGCATTTAATAGGTACAGAGTCTCAGTTGGGGAAGATGGAAAAGTTCTAGAGATAGGTTGTGGTGATGGTTGCACTAAATATAAATATACTGAAAGCCATGAAACTATACACTTAAAAATGGCTAAAGTGGTAAAACTTAATGTATAAAGATTGAATTTTTTAAATCTTTTTTTAATTAAGAAAGCTTTTGACTGAGTTATATGTCTTTAAGGTATCTTTAATGGTTCATCTGAAATCAAGCTGAAAGAGTCACTTCATAGTTTAAAGAAGTTAATTGTGACAGACATTATGGGTTAAAATTTGCCTAAGAGTGACTTTTTTGTAAGCTGGTTTTTCTTGCCTATATGTGCTGTAGGCCCAAGATGGTTAAGTTTCATTTTCTTTCTGATTTTTAAAGCTAAGCTAAAATTATTTGGAAGGCTTAAAGTAATAGGTTCTCTAAGCTCGCTAAAATAATTCAAAGACTCAGTCATCAGATTCAAAAGTCAGGCTTAAATAAAGACACCTCAATTGTTTAGCAATTAGTAGTGGTGGAAAAGAATTTATTTTTCTAAAGATGGGATGATTTCTCATGGAGTTTTGTTAGATTCATGCCACTCTTCCCAGGGATATGTTGAGAGAAGTTCGTATGATGTGCAGGGAAACAAACCTCAAATCCAGGAAAAAAGCTGAGATTAATATCATATGATTTTAAAATACAACATCTTTGTAGTTGTTTAATTTTATTGAGCTACAGACCCACAGGCATTGGCCTGCTAAGCATCTTTGGGACTTGACTTGTCCCAAAGCAGCATCTTTGCTGCTTTCTGACTTGTCCTTTACTGAACCGAGAGTAATCTTATCAGATCTGTGTTTTAGAAGAGTACAACTGGGAACAACATAGAATATGGATTGGAATGGGTAGAGAATGGTACTAGAACAACAAGGAGGAGAGATGCATTCCTGAAAAGGACAGGCACCTTGATCCCTGGGATCAAGTTGTCTCTCTGAACTTAAGCATTATTGAGCCATTCTAAGCCTCAGTTTGTCATATGAAGTTCATACCTATCTGGCAAGGGTAGTATAAAGATTAGTAACAATGCATGTAAAGCTTCTAAGTACTATGTGGGGCATATAATTGATATTCAGGAACTGGTAAGTAGTGTTCTGTCTTTAAATTTAGCAAGATAATTTAAGTATCATCCATGTGTGCGTACATGCTAAGTCGGTTCAGTTGTGTCCGACTCTTTGCAACCTGTGGTCTGTAGCCTTCTAGGCTGCTCTGTCCATGGGATTCTCCAGGCAAGAATACTGGAGTGGGTTGCCATGCCCTCCTCCAGGGAATCTTCCCAATCCAAAGATTGAACCTGTGGCTTCTGCATTGCAGGCTAATTCTTTTAACACTGAGCCACTGGGGAAGCTGAAGTATTATCTTTAAGACTCCCTAAAGCTGTACTCATTTTTGCACTGGTGGAGCAACAGAAATGATGGGGATTGGGAGGGAAGTGATGAGAAAATGTTTGGGTTCAGAGGGAATCCAAGATTTGGCTCAGTGGTGGTTAACTCCTTTTCACAGTAGGAAACTTAAAGAAGAGTTAGTCAGGCACAGTCAAGGTAGTTGTGGTGGTTTTGTTTTGTTTTTTGTTTTTTTTTAGTTTCTATCCCAGTCATTCATATCTGCACCCCCAGACATGCTTGTAGTGTAGCATTTTTGTCATTTGTCTGTTTCACGGTCCATAAACCCTGCCACTTAAACACTGAACAAGTATTAGCCATCCAGTCACATTTATTAAATACTGCCATAAACAAGCATATGGAGATAATATAAGTAAACCCTTAGAGATTCCTATCCAAAAGTAGTTAGTTCAAAGGGACTGTGTGTGCTCATTGTATTCCCAGTGTTTACTGTGGTGGTTTATACTAAATAATTGTTTCTGAAATGAATGATCAATATAGTGTAGGAGAAAAGAGGTATAACATTTTACTGTGTGATAAATGTAATTCTGTGATAGAATTAAAAAGCAAGCAAACAAAAAGCCTTAGGAGCCCTAGAGGGAAATAAGGATTATTTTAGGAGGGAAAAGGAGGTTAAATATTTGATTGTATCACTGTGTTGCTTGTGGGGGAGTAGGACTAATTGGAGAAATGAAGACACATTCCGGGCTTAAGAAATGGCATGAGCAAAGGTTTGAAAGCATAAAAATGCATGGCATAATTGGAGTTGCCTGGTATGGTTTGATAGAGGGAGATCAGACTAGAATGAGAGATTGGCTCCAGGTTTTTAAGAATTAATGATAGAAAGAACTTGGATTTTTCTGCTTTCAGTCAGGAGCAATCCAAGGAAGGGGTCGGATATGTGGTCAAATCTGAATTTTAGAGATTAGCTATGAGGCCTTGATAATGACTAGAGAAAGTCTAGAAAGAGAGACTTACGTTGTAGCAAAGTTGAAAGAGAATAAAATACAAGAGAGTGACATGAAAGACGGCAAAGAAAGAACAAATTTGGGATATGTTTTGGAACTAAAATCTATTACAATTCCAAGGGAGAATGAGAAAAGGAGTCAGGGATGGGGGGGGGGTGCATTTCCATCTTGAATCAGTGGTTATTAACCACTGATAAGGAAGCTATGAGGAAGAATATGCTTGTGTGAAGATGGGCTCTGCTTTGGATATATAGAGTCGATTTTGAGATGGGCATGGGATACGTGTAGCAGATCCCACCTATGTATTCTCATAACACCATATGCATACCTCTTAGTACACCAGGCACTATACTGTAATTACTTGTTTGCTTGTCCACGTTCTCTACTGTAAGCCTGTCCAGGGTAAAGAGTACCTTTCCTCACCATAACACTATATCTAGTGCCTGGCTCATAACAGATACTCAGTACTGAATAGGTTAAAAAAAAAAAAAGAAAAAAACCATAGAACAAAACACATGAAATTAGGGAGAAAAACAGGGCTACAGTATCATCAGCATACAAAAAAAGTTACAACACAGGAAGTACTGAGATAGCTAGGGGCATGTATGGAAGGAGGAGGACAGGATGAATTTTGAGTGGGCAGGGATTTTCCTGGTTGTTCAGTGGTGAAGACTCCACACCCTCAATCAGTGCAGGGGTAGTGGGTTTGATCCCTGGTCAGGGAACTAGATCTGTACAGCCAAATATTTCTTTGAAAAAGTAAGGAGTGGGCAGAGAAAAAGGAACTTGAAAGACAAATGATAAAAGGTGCTGGAGGTGGAAAATGGAAGCAAAGAGAGTTTCACAATAAGGAAATGATAAGCATTTTCATTTATTTCAGCCAGTGGAAATAAGATGAGAACTGAAAAGAATTGTTCATTGTTGATTTTTATTTGTTTATATATGTATGTGTGTCTATACACACACATATATGTATTTTTTCCTTTTTGAATGGATGCTCAGAGTGTTAAAACACCCAACGTCACATAGACAAGGTTTGAATTCAGTTTTTAAAAGAGGTTTAGTAAGGGTTGGTGAGAGTTACAGTAGCCAGATTTTGAGAGGGACTGCTCGGTGAGAGTGGGGAGTCCTACTGAAGTGGAGGAGCAGTTAATGCTCCTTCAGGAAGAATGTCCGGAAAACCAAGGAAATAAAGATGAACTGGAGTGCTTGGACTAGTGGCCAGAAACAAGCACATTTTACTTGTCTCAAGTATGTCAAGTTCAATTACAAGTATCACTCGCATCTCTTTTATCAGGTTTGGTAGGTCACTTTTTGGGAGGTGATTTTTGCTCTACTAATTGCACATTAGCAAATCCATACCACTGCAAGTTCACTGTTTATGTTACTACTCTGAATAATGTTAGAAAAATACAAATATCTGATGATATTCCCTCCAAAAGTTCAAGTTTTTAAAAAGTAAGCACTGCTTTTGAAGAACTATCAGAAGAGTTCTTATCATGGCTAGTTCTTTACCTTTTCACTCTCCTTTAGCAGGTTTATAGTTTTAAGGGGAGACTGAGAATGAAAATGAATCTTTGTTCATTCAACAAGATTGAGGTACATTTTATACCACAGTCTTTGCAGAAGTGCATTGTTGAGCATAGAGTTGTCACTGTGGTACAGAGGGGACTATAACATAACTGAACCTTTGGTTTTGATGTATGAGGTTGCATAATTAAGTAAAATTACTTATCATTTTAAGTTACTTGACTTATTAAAGGAGCTAGAATGAAGCATCCCTGCACTAGTACTCACCAACCTGGCCCTGTTGGTAACTGGACATGTTGTAAGGGTCTAGGCTCATCACTTACATAAAGGGAGACAAACTGAGTGCCTCCCAGATACAGAGTTGTTAAGATGATAAAATGAGATGAAGGTGTACATTTTAGTAATCTGTAAAGTGTTTATACAGAGATACAAAGTATTCTTTTATGTTTACTTAAGTATAAAAAAGTTAGATACTGACCTGGTGGCTAAGACCATTAAGAATATGCCTGCAACGCAGGAGAGCCCATTCGATTTCTGGGTTGGGAAGATCCCTTGGAGAAGGGAATGGCAACCCACTCCAGTATTCTTGCCTGTTGGGCTACAGTCGGTGAAGCTGCAAAGAGTCGGACACTACTGAGCGACTAACACTTTCACTTTCAAATTAGACTGGAACTAGAAGTGTTACATATATTTTGTGCTAATATTGTTTCCTAAGTTACCAAAGTCTGTTGATATTTGTTAGTTCTTTTAAAATTGGGAGTTGGTTTCACTCTCCAGTTAATGAAAGAGTGAAATGGAAAAGAACTGGCCATAATCAAGGCTCTTGACAATCCTTCAATAGCAATTGGCTCTTGGTTAGACATATATCTAATTCTTAGTGTGTCCTGGTTTCTGCTGTACAGCATGAATCAGCTGGAAGTATGCATATATCCACTCCTTCAGCCTCTCTCCCACTCCTGTCCCCTCCCCCCATCCCAGCCCTTCTTGGTTGTCACAAAGCGCGAGTTGAGCTCCCGTGTTACATGGTAGGGTATATATATCAGTGCTACAGAGAGTAATTTTTATAATGACTCTGTGAGGTAGGTAGTACACCATTTTCATTTACGGAAACTGAGGCTTGGTGTGACCAAGCTTACACTATTATTCAGTGGTAGAACCAGCATACTAACTTGTATTTTTTTCTAACTCTTAACTGTTTGCTTTACCATCATACATAATGACTTCTATTCTTGCTGTCAGTTATAAAAGCTGCTCTTGCTTTTTTCATTGAGTGACTCTTGTTATCTTACATCTTTTATTTGCCATTTATCCTATTTCTTTAGTACACATTTGAGCACTTTCTATGGCCAGTTATTCTTTCACTTATTAGGGCTACAGCAGCTAATGAAACAGGCAGAAATCCGTGCCCTTATGCTTACATGATATTTAAAAACAAATTATGATTACAAGGTAAATGTGTCAAACAGTGATAGGTGGTATGGAGAAAAATAGAAAGGAGGATGGTAGTGTAGGGTGTTTGGGGGGAGGAAGTTTGTACTTTAGTGTCCATGAAAATTAGAGTAGGGGGCTTCTTGTGGTAGCTGGTGTAAGTAGGGATGAAGAGCAACAAAATTGGTTCTTATGGTCTCGAGACAGAGATTGCGAATACTCTAGAGTTTTTCCAGGAGTATATGAAGTTCTTGGGCACCTCTTTGTTGTGGAGACCAGGGGAGGGCGGGGTGGTCTTATCTAGAATCCCTGGAGCTTGTGGACTGACTTCATTTCTGCCCATTGAGGCTGGAGAAGGGGAGCCTTATTACATAACCCCTCCTGGACTGCTTAGTGTTTTGATAAATCTCATTCCTTCTGAGTGATTCAGTTACTTTCAGGGGCCAAAACAAACAGTAAAGTATCTTATAAAGTGTACTTTCCTGTCACCTCCTCAAAGAAAATAGGTTGAACTTGGAGCCTGCCAAATCTTCTCAGTGTAAATACCAAAGTATATTATTTTTGCGTCTAGAATATTGTAGAATGTTGTTAATGTCTCTGAGATTATTGCTTTAGAAAACTTTTCCAGGCCCTCTGCTATCTTCGGAGAAGGCAGTGGCACCCCACTCCAGTACTCTTGCCTGGAAAATCCCATGGCTGGAGGAGCCTGGTAGGCTGCAGTCCATGGGGTCGCTAACAACTGAGCGACTTCACTTTCACTTTTCACTTGCATGCATTGGAGAAGGAAATGGCAACCCACTCCAGTGTTCTTGCCTGGAGAATCCCAGGGACGGTGGAGCCTGGTGGGCTGCCGTCTATGGGGTCGCAGAGTTGGGCACGACTGAAGTGACTTAGCAGCAGCAGCAGCTGCTATCTTACTATTAGTAACATTTTTTAAAACCTGGGAAAAAGACTAATTAAGCATGAAAACCTTACCTAAAGGACAAGTTCTAAAAAAGATAGAGACTCCTTTATCTGATACTGAGTGTTGTGGAACAAGGCCCAGATGTGTCGCATGGGAAAGCATTGCCATCTAAATGAAAGTTTTTTACTTTGCTTCTAACCAGTTAAATTACAGCCATTACCTTGAACAAATTATACCCTCTCTCTAAGCCTCAGTTTCCTAATCTGTGAAACAGATATGTGAGTATTAAGTTTGATGTTGAGGGAACACAACATCAGATTTTAACACAATATAAATAGGTACTGTTAAAATGTCAAACTGCTGTGGGAACAGAAATGAGGCGGGCAGTGCTTTTGACTCTGGGGAGAGATGGGCAGGCTTCTTGGAAAAGGAGGGTTATTGGGTCACAAATGATTATTTGGAGTTGACTGAGTACTGAAGCAAGGGAAGCACTTTAGGAAGAAGATCCTGTGAGAGCAGACACCTCAAGGGATTAAAATATATATCCTCAGCAAAGACATTTCCTCCTCTACTATATTTCTTAACTCTTCAACATGTTTCCATAGTTTTCTTTACCCTAAGTCAGTACCTATTAACTTGTTCAATATCCCTGTGTTCTCTACCAAATTATAAGTTGCTTTGGGGCAAGAATCTAATTTTTCTTGTTTAGCATATTTTGTTTTTTATAAACTGGAAACTTGGGAAATAGTCATTGCATGAATGAAGAAGAACTGCATTTTTAAAAGTTTTCAGAAGTACATTTGAAGCATCTCTATGCTACACTATGCATTTAGATACAGTCCTATGAAATGTAGAGCCTTTAAACAAGGAAATCAGCTTAAATAGAAAGCAGCAAGGAGTCCAGGGTTTGAGCTTTAGTTATACCCGATTAAATGACCCTACAACTCTTGGGGTTGCCATTTCCTTATCTGTTGAACAGTACTGCTAACTGTATAAGTTTTCTTCCAACTACAGTATTCAGAGATTGGGTAGTTTTTGCTGCCAGGTGCTTAGCCACATGTTAGCTTTTGAGGGAAAATTAGTGCTTGGCGTATGGTGTATTGCTCAATAAATATATGTTCAATAAAAATCTAAAACGTAGATCTGGACCTCTTCTTTAATAAATTCTCAGAATTTTTACCTCTGAGGTATATAAGATGAGCATACTGTGAGAGCAACATTTTTAAAGAGCGAGGTTTGTTTATTGGTTAAAGCTGAGTATAGTGTTGTATTATTCGTTCCGTGGTTGTTTTGGCAACCAAATGGGAACTGCCACAAAATATGCAGAACCAGATTTTTAAATGATACATGAGTTTGAATTTTATCCCATGAGTCAGTAATTGAATGGATTTTCATAAATGACACATTTTTTTCTGCTGCTTTGCTGGAAATTTTTGGCCTGAAACTTCTTTATTGATAATGTTCATTTTGAGTTGGGTTCTAAGAAACTGTGGGATGGGATTATTGAGTTTTTAATAGACCTCTGATTTCATGCTACATACAATATTTCCCTGCTCTAAAATTTATGCTTGCCCTGAATTTATTTTTCTTTGGGGTTAATGTGAAATTTTGTTTCTTAGAACGGGTTGTTAGTATGAGTGTCAGCGATGTGAGGGAAACCTTACTGTCCTGCATGCATGTTTGTTGTCCTAAGTGCTTTCAATTTCATTTGTGCAGCTTTACAAAGAAGAGGATAGACACTGAGTTTAGTACATTTTATGTTCTCTAGGAAGAATAGAGTTACCAGAATGCCGAGGAAATTAGTGTAGGTAGGCAGAGTTATTCTCAAGGAAATGTTTTTATTTGTTTATTTTTTTGAAATCTGAACTACCTTGGCCCTGAATTTCATTGAATACCCTTATATATGGAATTAAAAAAGCCTAACCTGTAAGTAGCGAAAGTCTTTGGAAAATATTTTGAAAGTTTGTTTTGTTTTTTAATTTAAGTTTTTTATTATGTAATTTGTAAAACTTAGAACATAATTGAATATCTGGCAGACATTCTATATGAGTATCTTTATGGTTTTTGTTTTTCAGGCATTTTTAAAATATTTAATCATTCATGAGTTGAGCTTCATTCTTGAGTCATGGATGACAAGGCTTCTGTTGGAAAAATCAGTGTCTCCTCAGACTCTGTGTCTACTCTTAATAGTGAAGATTTTGTCTTGGTTTCCAGGCAAGGAGATGAGACACCATCTACAAATAATGGAAGTGATGACGAGAAAACAGGACTCAAGGTAAAACTCCATAACCTAAGTTCCTTTTGCTTAGCCTTGCTAAGTCATTGCAAAACTTGGCCTTAATAGGAAGGTATATGGAGTGATAGTGAGAACATGGAAATAATATCCTCCTTTTAATGCTAAAGAGTTTTATTTACAAATATATCTGATTAGAGATTTTCAATTTGATTAGCTTCTAAATCCGTTATCTCTAACTGTAAAAACTACTGATCATAGTGTAAGCATTTGTTATTTTAGTTTTGTTTTCATGTTACCATTGAGTTAGAGGTGATTCTTTGGGGCCTTTTATATGTAGTGTAAAGGCAGTAGCAGGTCGGCACTGCTATTTATAAAAATAAGTTTTAGAATTACTAAAACAGGACTTAAAATTCCTGGCTTTTGGCCATTTCTGTTTGTTTTCTCAGCAAAGTAGATCACTGTTACATCTTCTTCCATACTCTGTTACTGTTCCTGTTCTTTTTGGATATAAATAAAAACAGATTACCTGTTAATGTTATTTAAAATGTAACTAGCTTTTAAAATACTTTGATTTATGTTTGTTTTTTATACCACAAGTATTTATTGAGTATTGACTTTGTGCCAAGTACTATTCTAAATACTAGACATACAGTAGCAAATAAGACAGGCAAGGTCCCCTGCTCACCTAGAGTTTTTAATCAAATGTGGGAAACAGACCCTAAGCAAATAGGAAAGTGAATGTTAAGTAAATTTAGGTGGTTTGAAGAAAATCAAAGCAGAGTACATTGGTAAAGCGTGAATGGCAGGTATACTATTTTAGAGAATGTCTTGAAATGACATTTGAGCTGAGATCTGAATGAAATGAGAAAGAACATGTTCATGGAGAAATGTGAAGAAAGAGTTTTCCACAGGAAACAAAAAATAAAAAAAGATCCTAAGGAAGACCACCCATTTTAGGACGGAGATTAGAGCAGAGTGAGTAAAGTAAATAAAAGTGCTAAAGTATGAGATACAATGAGTGTAGGAACTGGATCGTGTAGAACTTTGTAGAGCTTAGGAATTCAGACTGAGAGAGACAGTATGGATGGCGTGAGCTCTGTACCCACTCCCCAGAAATATTGGTAACACTCTTTTTTTTTTTTTAATTAACGTCTGGAAATATTTTAAAGGCCATGCAGCAATTGAAGAAACATTTATTCAAAGCATTTTTACTAAACTTTGGAAAAGAATCTGTGGTATTTGAACCAAGACTTGTTTTTCCATCTCCTCTCCTACCTGAGGGCTGCCCTGTTGGCTCAGACTGTAAAAGAATCTGCCTGCAGTGCAGGAGACCCGAATTTGATTCCTGGGTTTGGAAGATCCTCTGGAGAAGGAATAGGCTACCCACTCCAATATTCTTGCCTGGATAATTCCACAGACAGAGAAGTCTGGTTGGCTGCAGTCCATGGGCTTACAAAGAGTCAGACAGGACTGAGTGACTAACACTTCTCCCAACTGAGCAAGATGGTAACTCCATTCTAGATTGGTACTATCAAGAAAATAGGGTTTCTTTTCCCCACAGTTCCCTTGGAGTAGGGCTGTCTTCCAAGGAAGAGCAGTATGAGAGCATTCCTCATCCTGCCTCTATCTGCCTTTTGCTGGTCAAGTGTGGCTGAGTGGTAATGGCTGCCTTCTTTTGCCCACACCTTGCTTCTGGGATGTGAAAACTACTTAGGGCACAGTGCTGCTAAGAACACTGAGAGGCCAGTTGCCCTTAACCTGGCTCTAATATGTAAGGTAGTGGTTCCATACTAATGGAATAGTGGCAAGTAAAGAACACCAGAGACTACTGCACTGCCTCCCACACCTACCAAATACTCATTCTTTGGAAATGGAGTGTTGCTCAGAAGTATGCCATTATCTACGCTCCCAGATTCATAGCTGTAGCTCAGAGATTTTGCCAGCAATGAGGAATGGGCCACAACACAGCTCGTAATCTCTGCCCAAAGGAGCGTCGTTGACAACAGAGTGTAGAGAAGTTCAAGCCTAAGGGTACTCTCAAAAACAATGGAAGTGGTAGTGAAAAGTAATTGGGAGGAGATTGTTAGATTAATTGGACATACAGGTTTAACTTCAGGCTTGCTGGGAGGAGACCACCTATGATAGGGAGGGCCAGATCTCAAACATTGACCTCTAGAACGCTCCCATCAAAGTAACCTAATCTGATTGGTTTGTTCTGTAGAGCAGTTTATTACCTGAGAGGATTGTTGAGAATTATAGAGCAAATCACCCACAGTTAGTGAAGCTTAATGTCTATATAACGTGAACCATGAACTTCCTGATGTTCAAGCTGGATTTAGAAAAGGCAGAGGAACCAGAGATCAAATTGCCAACATCCGCTGGATCATGGAAAAAGCAAGAGAGTTCCAGAAAAACATCTATTTCTGCTTTATTGACCATGCCAAAGCCTTTGACTGTGTGGATCACAAGAAACTGTGGAAGATTTTGAAAGAGATGGGAATACCAGACCACCTGACCTGTCTCTTGAGAAATCTGTATGCATGTCAGGAAGCAACAGTTAGAACTGGACATGGAACAACAGACTGGTTCCAAATAGGAAAAGGAGTATGTCAAGGCTGTATATTGTCACCCTGCTTATTTAACTTATATGCAGAGTACATCATGAGAAACGCTGGGCTGGAAGAAACACAAGCTGGAATCAAGATTGCCGGGAGAAATATCAATAACGTCAGATATGCAGATGACACCACCCTTATGGCAGAAAGTGAAGAGGAACTAAAAAGCCTCTTGATGAAAGTGAAAGAGGAGAGTGAAAAAGTTGGATTAAAGCTCAACATTCAGAAAACTAGGATCATGGCATCTGGTCCCATCACTTCATGGGAAATAGATGGGGAAACAGTGGAAACAGTGTCAGACTTTATTTTTTGGGGGCTCCAAAATCACTGCAGATGGTGACTGCAGCCATGAAATTAAAAGACTCTTACTCCTTGGAAGAAAAGTTATGACCAACCTAGACAGCATATTCAAAAGCAGAGATATTACTTTGCCGACTAAGGTCCATCTAGTCAAGGCTATGGTTTTTCCTGTGGTCATATATGGATGTGAGAGTTGGACTGTGAAGAAGGCTGAGCACCAAAGAATTGATGCTTTTGAACTGTGGTGTTGGAGAAGACTCTTGAGAGTCCCTTGGACTGCAAGCAGATCCAACCAGTCCATTCTGAAGGCGATCAGCCCTGGGATTTCTTTGGAAGGAATGATGCTAAAGCTGAAACTCCAGTACTTTGGCCACCTCATGAGAATAGTTGACTCACTGGAAAAGACTCTGATGCTAGGAAGGATTGGGGGCAGGAGGAGAAGGGGACGACCAAGAATGAGATGGCTGGATGGCATCACTGACTCGATGGATGCGAGTCTGCGTGAACTCCAGGAGTTGGTGATGGACAGGGAGGCCTGGCATGCTGCGATTCATGGGGTCGCAAGGAGTCGGACACGATTGAGCAACTGAACTGAGCTGAACTGAATGTCTCCATGCCATCGTAGAGACAGCATCTTACCAGAGCTGCTACCCCAGGATGAATGAGGGCAAATCACCCCAGAGGAGCAGCATCAAAGGTTTAACACCGTGGGAATTAGGGGAATAAAATTTACTAAAATAAGTCAGCCAGTCACTAAATAAACAAGCATAAAAAAATAAAAAGTCCCAGAGTGTGGAGACCAGTACCAAGAACTGGAACAACATATTTTCTAAAATAATCTAGTTTCCAACACAGAATTGTGAGGCATGCAAAGAAGTAAAATATTACCCATACATCATTTTTTAAAGGCAGAGTGATATGTTGGATCTAATATGCAAACTTTGAAAGTAGCCATTATTAAGCCATGCTTAAAGAAATAAAGTATGATGGCAATGGCAAATCAAATAGAAAATGTCTTGAAGAAGATAATAAACTACAAATTGAAAAGAACCAAATGGAAATTCTGAAATGGAAGAACACAATAAGTGAAATGAAGACATCACTAGAGAAGCCCAACAATAAATTTAAACTGGCACAAGGAAGACTTAATGGAGAGAAATGTTATCAAAATGGCAGTACAAGAGTTTCTACCATCCTACCCTCAAAGAACACCAGTGTAGACACTAATGGATGCGAGTGCCTTCATGGACATTCAAGAATCCAACGGAAAAGTTCCCGCACGTTGTTGGGGCAAAAGCATCCAAGATTGGACCCACTGAAGATGATGAACAGTTTGATTCTATGTGTCACTTCACCCCCACTGGGGTGGCGCAGCTCAGTGCCATCAGATAGTCAGCTCGTGATTTCTTCCATGGGGGAAGGTGAGAGTGTGTGATTGAGCACATGACTTCCCTGGCTTTGTGGGACACATCGAAAAGGCCCATTTTTTCCTCACATCATCCAAAATACTCAGTCATAAACTATACATCCTGGGAACCGACTGCTGTACTGGGAGAACAGCAGCCAAGGTTGGGAATGGAACATATCAAAGGAGCATGGATGCCACTAACTGCTTTGGGGACTCCATCAGGAAACCCACCCATGAGCCACTGGGGTCGACTCCTGTACAAGTTCTCCTACTGGCTCATGGGCACCGCTAAACTCCACACACCTCACTCAAACATGTCCTTACCCTGTGGCTGCCTTCCTGAGCAGCCCTGAAGGCAAGAATGGTAAGTGGGAGTCTTTGCAAATAGCTAGTGAGCACATGCCAAAAGTCAACCAGATTATGCAGGATTGGAAGAACCTACACACTGGAGCATTCATCATCTTAGGGAAAGCCAATGCAGTAGAGAGCATCAACAGACGGATCACACGGAAGAAAATGCTGTGTAGTACCAGACAGGTTGCTTGGAACTATCTAGTCTGAAAATGGGGAAAATGAAAACAGTGAGTGAAGAAAACCTGTATGAAGTGTCACATTATCACTAAAATCATCAACTTACGCATTACTGGAGTCTCAGAAGGACAAGAAAGGGAGAAATGTGCAGAAAGCCTCTTTAGAGACTTAATGATTGAAAACTTCCAAAATTCGGGGAGAGGTTTGGATATCTAAATTCATGAAGTTTATAGGCTCCCCCCATATATCAACCCCAAGTGCCTCTCCAAGATACAATAAGGCTTTAAAGTTAAAGACAGGGACTTCCTTGGTGGTGCAGCAGTTAAGATGCCACTCTCCCAATGCAGGGGGCCTGGGTTCGATTCCTGGTCAGGGAACTAGACCTCACATGCTGCAACTAAAGATCCTGCAAGCCGCAACTAAGACCCCATGTAACCAAATATTTTAAAAAAGAAAAATGTTTAAAGCAACTAGGAGAAAAAAAGCTTCTTGTATTACAAAGGAAACAGCCCACCACCATCACCACCAATAAGGTTTTTAGCATAGTTATCTGCAGGAACCTTGCAAGCTAGAAGAGAATGGGATGATACACTCAAGGAAAGAAGCTGCCAACCAAGAATACTTTAGTTGGCAAAACTGTCTTTCAGAAATGAAGGAAAGGTAATTCCCTAGTGCTCCAGTGATTAGGATTTCATGCTTTCGCTACCCAGGGTGCAGATTCAGTCCCTAGTTGGGGAACTTAGATCATGTAAGCCACATGTCATGGCCAAAAAAAAAAAGAGAAGGATGACAGGTTTTGCCGGGAGCCAGCGTGAGGAATCCCACCCGTGGCAAAGGTCATGAGGAAGGAAGCCTGACAAAACACAAAGGCAGGGATCAGGCTTCAGGGGTTCCCCCTGGAATTTCCTGAGCATCTAACCCCCAAATCAGAGTCTGCCAGCTTTACTATATTATGCTTTTTACCTACTCTTCTGACATTAACAGGGGGCTGTCCCCCCACCACCATTTTTTAGGGAAAAGTTAATTTAGAGCTTTTAGATAATAAGTCTCCTGGGCATAATAAGAGTGTTTCAATCCAAAAACCCCTCTGGTGGCTCTCTAACTTGCCTTACCCGGACTTTTACAATTACGCATGTGATTGTTTATAGCCCCTCAACTGTGAGAGGCACGGGAAGCCTAAACCATAAAGCCTTTCAAAGAGTTAAAAGTTATTAGAGTAGTGCTGGTGTAGGATTTCATTATTGGGCCAATGCTTGTTGCTAAGTTCCCGTATCTTATCCACTGTACACCTGGGAGCACATTTGTTAACATAGTTAGAATGTAAGAAAAAACAAATGTAGCCTTGAAACTGATCACATTAGACTTTTGAGCTAATTGGTTCTTTGTTGTAACTTACTGCACCTTTGCTTCTGAAAATGTAACTTTGTTTGATACTTTCTGAGGCTGACATAGATTAGAAATATAAAGAAAAAACACTTCAAGGGAAAATTAAGTTTTCTGGTTGAGCAGCCTTTATCAAAAGAGGGTCTTAAAATGTTTCACAGGCCTCCAAGGCCAGAAGATAATGTACATAACATCATTTGTGGGAAAGGCATAAAAGTCCTTCTAAAAAATAAAGTTACTGGGGCCTCGCTCACCGAAGCAGCTTGGTCTCCCTGTGTCTTCTTTATTTTCTGGCTGAATTCCCATCTGGGGTGTGGCGGCTCGCCATGTCTACTTACTTGCCCTGGCTTCTAAGACTCACATGAAAGGTAGCCCAAGGCGGGGCACCCTCTACTATTCAAATGGGTGCCGGTGGCCTAACGTAGATGGTGCAAACCTCTTGTCTTGAGGTTTTATTAGTTCTCCATGTAAACCAAGTTATTCAGCCTCTTTTCTCCACTAATTTTCCTACTACACTATTCTTTCCTAATCTAATCTTATATTTCTAATTAAATAAATCTCTCTTCGCGGACTCCATCCACCCTTCGAATTCTCTGGATCCACCAGGGCTGGACCCCGGCAAGGTTTCCCCCTCTATCTGAAAGTAAGATGTTCCTATGAAACTTTGTAAGCTGAAATGACATAGTAGAGTATCCCCTGCTTTCTAAAAGTTTGTGTTTTACCACTTTTCTTGTATAAAGGGTCTACACTAGTACAGTAGTTGCTTTTTTCATAAAAGCAAAAGTCATCTTCAGATTTGTTTCAGTTAGCAAAAACAGGTACTGATGTAGGCCTTCTAAGAAAGCAAAGTGACATAATTCAAAGTTTTGGAAAGTGGGAGATACTTTATAATGGAGAGAGTTGATCATTAGACCTTAATAAAGTCCTGAAAGGAGTTCTTCAATCTGAAATGAAAGTACACTAGTTAGTAATATGAAAGTATAAAATACACTGGAAAAAGTAAGTATATGCTCAAAATCAGTATAGTCTTAATACTGTAATGTGGTGTTGATTAAGTAAATCTAGATTAAAAGTTAAAGGACAAAGGTATTAAAAATAGCTATAGCTACAATGAATACATAATATAGAAATTTAAATTGTGCCATCAAAACCAATGTTTGGGGAAGTAAAAGGTAGAGCTTTGTATGGGATTGAAGTGAAAGTGAAGTCGCTCAGTTGTGTCCGACTCTTTGCGACCCCATGGACAGTAGCCTACCAGGCTCCATGGTCCATGGGATTTTCCAGGCAAGAATACTGAAGTGGGCTGCCATTTCCTTCTCCAGGAGATCTTCCCAACCCAGGGATCGAACACGGGTCTCTGGTCTCTGGCATTGCAGACAGACGCTTTACCATTTGAGTCACTAGGGATTGAGGTTAGGTTGTTACCAAGTAAAATATAATGTTATATCCTGTAAAATGTTATATGTAAATCTCATGGTAATTACAAATTAATAACCCGCAATAAAGACACAAAAGCTTAAAAGAAGGGATACCGCTCTAGAAAGTATACCACTATAGAAAATCATCAATTCACAAGGGAAGATAATGAGAAGAAGAAAGGAATAAGAGACCTGTAAAACAGCCAGAAGACAATAACATAATATTAGTAAGTTCTTATTTCAATAATAATTAGTAATTATTTCAAATGCAAATGAATTAAATTCTCTAATCAAGTGACAATATCAGAATGTATTAAAAACAGGAAAAAAACTACACTGTATGCTACATATAAGAGACTCATTTCAGCTTTAAGGACACACATAGACTTATCCGTGTATCATGTAAAGCGATGAATAGTTATTCCATGCAAATGGAAAGAAAAGTACCATTTCAAAACAAGTATATGTTAGGTCACAAAACATATCTTAGCAAGATTAACAAGACTGAAATCATACCAGTTATCTTTTCTGGCTACAGTGGTATAAAATCAACAAAAGGGGGAAAACTTGAAAATCTACAAATATGTGGAAATTAAACAACATATTTCTAACCAACCAGTGGTTGGTCAAAAAATAAATGCAACCACTCAAAAAATAAAATGGAAATCAGAAAACATCATGAAAGAAACAAATATGGGCTTTTCCTGTGGGAGCTGCCGGGGTGAGAGGAGTGTGGCCTTCTCCTCTCCCCACCATGGCATGTGCTCGTCCACTGATATGAGTGTACTCCAAAAAGGGAGAGTCCTCTGGCAAAAATGTCACTTTGCCTGCTGTGTTCAAGGCTCCCATTCGACCCGATATTGTTCACACCAACTTGCTCAAAAACAACAGACAGCCCTATGCTGTCAATGAATTAGCAGGTCATCAAACCAGTGCTGAGTCTTGGGGAACCAGCAGAGCTGTGGCTCGAATTCCTAGGGTTCGAGGTGGCGGGACTCACTGTTCTGGTCAGGGTGCTTTTGGAAATATGTGTCGTGGGGGCTGCATGTTTGCACCAACCAAGACCTGGCGACGTTGGCACCGCAGAGTGAATACAACGCAGAAGCGATATGCCATCTGCTCTGCACTGGCTGCCTTAGCCTTACCAGTGCTGGTCATGTCTAAAGGTCATCGTATAGAGGAAGTTCCTGAACTTCCTTTGGTGGTGGAAGATAAAGTTGAAGGCTACAAGAAGACCAAGGAGGCCGTTTTGCTTCTGAAGAAACTTAAGGCCTGGAATGATATCAAAAAGGTCTACGCCTCTCAGCAAATGAGAGCTGGCAAAGGCAAAATGAGAAACCAGCGCCGTATCCAGCACAGGGGATCCTGCATCATCTATAATGAGGACAATGTTATCATCAAGGCCTTCAGAAACATCTGTGGAATTACTCTGCTTAATGTAAGCAAGCTGAACATTTTGAAACTTGCTTCTGGTGGTCATGTGGGACATTTCTGCATTTGGACTGAAAGTGCTTTCCGAAAGTTAGATGAGCTGTATGGCACTTGGCATAAAGCAGCCTCCCTCAAGAGTAACTACAACCTCCCCATGCACAAGATGCTCAATACAGACCTTAGCAGAATCTTGAAAAGCCCAGAAATCCAAAGAGCACTCCGAGCACCACACAGGAAGATTTATCGCAGAGTCCTGAAGAAGAATCCATTGAAAACCCTGAGAATCATGTTGAAGCTTAACCCATATGCAAAGACCATGCACTGAAACACCATTCTTCAACAGGCCAAGAATCACAAAATCCGCATAGATAAGGCAGCAGCAGCACTAGAAGCCAAATCAGATCAGAAAGGGGTTCAGGGCAAGAAGCCTGTGGTGGGAAACAAAAGAAGGCTGTTGGTGATAAGAAGCTGAAGAAGCCTGTGGTGGGAAAAAAGCCTGCAGGGACCAAGAAGCCAGCAGCTGAAAAGAAGCCCACAGAAAAGAAACCCATCTCAGAGGAAAAGAAGGCTGCTGCATAAACTTAAATTTGTTTATTCCATAAATGCCAAATCATTTTGGACAGCTAATTTTGAATAAAGACCTGAACAAAGAGGCAATGAAAAAAAAAAATGGAAACACAACATATTCCGCATTCCATGACTTTTGTGTGGAATCTAAAAAAGCCAAACTATAGAAACTGAATAAAATGGTTTTGCCCAGAGGTCACATTGGTGATAGAAGAAAAGGAGATTTGGGTCAGAGATTACAGACATCCTCTCCTCCATAAATAAAATCACGTACTATATAATTCATTTATGTATAATTTTTAAAAATGCAAAGCTAATCTTCAGTCATAAAAAGTGGGACAGTGATTGCCTGGGGGAGGGACAGTGAGATGGGGAAGAAGAGGAAGAATCCAAAGGTGCGCCACTACAGTGGTGTGCGTGCATGTATGTGTGTTTACACATACAGATGCATATATATCTAATGTTAAAGGAGTGTCAGTGCTACATTAGGAAGTGATTTTCTAAAAAAGGCAGCAGCAGAATAAAGGAACGAAAAATATATAAGACAGATAAATAAAAAAGCGGCTCACCTAAATTGAACTCTTATTATATCAATGACAACATTAAATGTGAATGGATTAGCAGTATGATCAAAAAGTAGGAATTGTCAGCATTGGATAAAACATCTAGGAGACCCATCTTCGATTCAAAGATATAGATAGATTTAAATAGTTGGGAAAAGTTGATGCTAACAGCAATCAAAAAAATGATTACAGTGATATTAGGCAATGTAGACTCTAAAACAATGTTACTAGAGATGAAATGAACGCGTTATAATCGTATAAGGGTCAGTCCACCAGGAAGGTCTGACAATGTATACCTAATAAAGGAACTCCAAAATACATGAAGCCTTGGATTTTACAGAGATGGGTTTTGGAACTGAGATTTCCTTTATAAAGCACCCTCAGGAGATACATTCTGAAGAGGATATTACTTGAAATATAGTTAACTGCTTACAGTCACAAGAAGAAAATAAAACACAGAAGCGTCTATGTCTTAACTGATTTGGAGGCGAGTCTTGTTGAGAATTTGTACCCATAGGTTTACCTTCATGTATATTTGGGGCTTGAATTTACACTACCTTCATGTTCCTGGGTTAAGAATTCCTTTTGGGCACCTGACAGGATCAGTTGTAAAACTGTTGAGGGACTTGCTTGCCACCCAGGCTGCATGGTATTCCCATGGATAACTCTGATAAAGAATAGTGCACAATTCAGAATTTACAAAGGACAATTCATCACAAGCAAGAGTCAGCAAACCAAAACTGGCATTTGAATTATTACCTGTAACCTTAAGGTGGGCATGATTAAAATGACTAAACATTTAAAGAAAATTTTTGAAACATTAGAAAAGGACAAAATTGCAAAAGATTTTAATATTCCAAGCAAACTAAAAATAGAACTTCTACAAACGAAAATTAGACTCAGTGAAATTAAAGGTACAACAGATACGTTACCCACAAAATTCTGAGAAAATTACAGAAAATAGCATTGAAAGATGGCAAAATAAGAAAAAGCAATTAAGAAATGTGGAGACTGGGATACAAAGGACCAACAAGTACCTAAGTGTCCCTTAAGAATAAGGGAGGGGGAATTCCCTGGTGGTCCAGTGGTTAGGACTGTGCTTCCATTGCAGGGGTCACGGGTTCTTTTTCTGGTTAGGAAACTGAGATCCTGCCCACTGTGCAGCATGACCAAAAATAGAATGAGGGAAAGGAAATTAACATAACAGTGGAATATTTTCCAAAAGTGATGATACATAAACTCTCAGCTTAGAAAATCAGAATGAATCCCAACCAGTATGACAGTGTTTGGCCACCTGATGCCAAGAGCTGACTCATTTGAAAAGACCCTGATGCTGGGAAAGATTGAGGTCAGGAGGAGAAGGGGATGACAGAGGATGAGATGGTTGGATGGTATCACTAACTCAATGGACATGAGTTTGGGTAAACTCCAGGAGTTAGTAATGGTCAGGGAGGCCTGGTGTGCTGCAGTCCATAGGGTCGCAAAGAGTCGGACACGACTGAGCGACTGAACTGATGACAGTAAAACTGCAGAACATTACAGCCAAAGAGTAGTTTTTAAAAGGCTGAATGAGAAGATGAATAGGACCTAGTTCATGCCCTCAAGATGGTTATAGCTTAGGGTAGATGACAGTCGTTAAAAATGTTGTTGTGATCATTTCTACTAGTCTTTGTAACAAATAACTCAAAAATCAGTGGTTTGAAAATCAATTTATTCTCATGATTTTGTGGATTGACTGGATGTTTTGCTGGCTTTATTTGGCTTCCCTGGTGGCCCAGACTGTAAAGAACCCACCTGCAGTGTGGGAGATCTGGGTTCAATCCCTGGGTTGGGAAGATCCCCTGGAGGAGGGCATGGCAATCCACTCCAGTATTCTTGCCTGGAGAATCCCATGGACAAAAAAGTCTGGTGGGTTAGTCTGTGGAGTCACAAAGAGTTGGACACGACTGAGCGACTAAGCACAACACAGCACATTTAGATTAATGTGACTTTATTCAGCTGGTGTATTAGCTGGGCACTGGGTCTCTCTTTCTGTGTGGTTTTCAACTTAGGCTTCTTCCCAGCATAGTGGTCTTAGGGCAGATGTAAAAGCTGTAAGGCCTCTTTTAAATCTGAGGCTTATGAATGGTATCACCTCTACCACATTCTTTTGTGGTAGAAAAGCTAGTCACAAGGCCAGCCCAGATTTCATGGATTTAGAGAACTAGACTGTACTTTTTGATGAAGAAGGTGTAGAGATTTTGTAGACATATCTAATTTTCAACATCAGTTTAATTAGGTCAGTACCATGGTAGAGTTTAACAGAAGGATGCTATAGAACAAAGCTGGCAGAAAGTTGTCCTAGCTTGGGGGAGGAGTCAGACTTCTTTGAGAGAGTAAGTCCTTTAAAGGAAAGCTGTATGTGATGGTATAGTCATAAAAAACACAGGTATATTTCTTTATGAAATTTTCTGACAGCTCACATCAAAATCTGAGAATTATCTGTAAATTCAGAAAATGTTGCATTTCTCTACCTCGTCTCATGTATGAATCCTGCATCCTTTAGCTCCTAGCCAAAGATACTCTTTAAACGTTGGTTGAGGGTACATTGATGAGCTAGTACTTTTGAGGCAGAAAGTTCAGTTAGATAGTTTTTTTAAGTTTTTTAATGTTCAAAGAGTTTTCTTCTTGAAAAATCCAGCTGACATTTTGGTTGGAAAAGAGTTGCCAAACTTTATTAAAGTAGCAGATACAAAAGTCACTGCTTAGTATTGCCTGAATTAATCTTCTGACTCAGTTTCTGAAATTGTTTTAGAGTCAGTTATCATGTCCTCTAAAATGCAGATCTTTTACTCAAGCAAAGTTACTAAACCATGAACCACAGTTTAATTAAGGGGATCAGAGTGGTGGTTGGATAGACACGGAAGTAAATTTGTCACCATGACAAACTTCATCAAGTGCTAGAATATAGACATAAGCAGAGTTACATGAGAACGTAATTGTTGCCTGAAAAAGAAGAAAAAGTTTTTCATTCAGCAGATCCTTAAAGAGTGTTTAACAATTTCTCGAAGAAGAGTCTGTGGCATGTGGAAAGATCAGGAAGCATGAAGAGTTTGGAGTTCGGGCCACTGCATGCAGTAGAATTGAATGTGCATGCTTTTCTTTTTCTCCCTAGATGCAAATGCAAGTAGCCTTTTTGTCACTTTTTTTGTCTAGTTATAGAAACAATGTATGTTTGATGTAGGAAATTCATACCATACGAAAAGTAAAGCCTAGCCTAGCCATGATCCTATTATTTAGCACAAACTAAGTAGTTGGGATCCTTCTTCAGTTGATTTTTAAAGATAAATGCACAAGGTTCTCTTTCCCTTCACTTTTAAAATTAATGTCAGTAATTCCTAATGATAATATTAGTTTGTTTTTTTGATCCTTTCTTTATATAGTAAAATAAAGACATGGATAATCAGAACAACTGCAGTTTTAAAGTGAGGCGCCAAGTGATTTAGTGATTTATCCAGGATACAGAAAGGATGTATCATGAGCAAATTTGAGATGAGTTACTATACTTTTCAGTATCCAAACTGGACTTCTGCTTCTTTTGTGCCTTGCTTTCTGATAAGCCTGAGATTTGCATACTTGTTTTGAAATGGCTCAGCTATTACCCTGAAGCTGAGCAAAATTACTTAGTTTGAACCATTTTCATTTGTATTTTTCACTGCAGTATGACACAAGTAGTGGGAACTGTAGATCTTCATGAATTTATCTTTAATTTCTGATTTTCTGTGGATTTTTCCAGCACACGTTGATTTCCTAAGCATGCTTTATTGAAGACATAAGATGTCCACTGGAAAAGCATCTCACACTGCCTAGAGTAGCTTTGTATAACTGGCAAAGCAAATAGAGCCTGGTTGATATTGTTGCAGTGAAGGGAAACAGGAACTATAAAGTTAGAAGTAAAAAATTAAGACCAGGAAAGGACTCTGAATATTGCCTTTGGAACATGTTGTCCGTAGGTTCCCTAATGCAGTTTTGCTTTCAAGGAAATACACTTGTAGCCAATTCTGCCGCTTAAGTTACTACCTTTATTTGATATTATTTAGAAATGACAAATGTTATTCCATTAATGCTTCTTTTGCACATAAATAGTATGTGTGTTCTTAGTTTTCTTCAGACCAAAGAAAGTGGAAGAATTATTAAAGTTACTATTTGCTTTTTTTTTTTTTAATCTCACCTCCAGTAGGTGGACAAGAGTTTATTTAAAAATAGCTGAAAGTTGGGTAGGGAGATACTTATTGGATGCTTACTAGTTGGCAGGTACCGTGATGTAAGAAATGAGACATTCACTACAAAAATCACATGATTCAGTGGTTCTAATGTATACAGTGAGTGTCCAGAGATCATATCATTGAACCACAGCAGTCTTGTGAGATAGGTATTAACATTCTCATTTTAGGGATGGGGCAGTTGTGGCTCCCACAGATTAATTTGCCCATAGCCACCGGAGTTAGTGTCAGAGGCATGTCCCCAACTCAGATTTGTCTTATTGTGGAGCCCAAGTAGGACTCCTGAGTGTAGCTGCGTAGGCTATGCCCTGTGTACTCCCAGGCTGACGCTGTTCATGTAGACTGTGATGTGAAGGGTGCCCCCTGGAGTTGTGCCACAAGCCAACTCTTGGTCCAGTTTGTTCCTGTACTATATAAGTAGAATTATAAATAAATCATTCACTGAGCAGTCTCTGTCCTTGCAAACATCTATGTCTGTGTTTGGCTACTTTATGCTTAAATGTTTTTTTCCTCTCGATTAAGGAATGTTTTAAACAACTCTCTCCTCCTCTACTTAAAGATTACATGGAGATGAACACAAACCAATATGTGACCTTTAGTTATCTATGCATATCTGCTTTGCTTTCTTATTTTTATATTTGGGCTAAATTAAGTTAGAAGTGTTTTTTGGACTTCAGATAATTGTGGTTTGTTGTTACTCAGTCGCTACGTCATGTCCAACTCTCTGTAATCCCATCAACTGCAGCATGCCAGGCTTCTGTGTCCTTCACTGTCTCCCAGAGTTTTCTCAAACCTCATGTCCATTGAGTCAGATGCCATCCAGCCATCTCATCTTCTGTCGTCCCCTTCTCCTCTTGCCCTCAGTCTTTCCCAGCATCAGGGTCTTTTCCAGTGAGTCAGCTCTTCACAGCAGGTGGCCAAAGTATTGGAGCTTCAGCATCAGTGCTTCCAATAATATTCAGGGTTGATTTCCTTTAGGATTGACTGGTTTGATGTCCTTGCTGTCCGAGAGACTCTCAAGAATCTTCTCCAGCACCTTAGTTCGAAAGTATCATTCTTCAGTGCTCATCCTTCTTTATGGTACAACTCTCACAACTGTACATGACTACTGGGAAAAATACCTTTGACTGTATGGACCTTTGTAACATGCTATTAGTATTTGGTCTTGCCCAGTATTCTTACAGTAAATGTAAAACCTTACTGACATTCATAATTATAGGAAATGATGGTATTTGTTTTTGTTTTAAGTAGTTAACAAAGCTAAAATAAATCATTCAGATTTGTCACAAAAAACAAAATTTATAGACTATCCAGATTAGATAAAATAATACTTTGGTTTTTATTTTTGGCATTTATAAAGTTCATTTCATTAAACATGTATTGTAGATACACTTTGTACCTGTCGCTACACCAGGCTTTGGGAATATAAAGATAATTTAAGAGAGTCTCTGCTATCTAATAATGCCTAGTCTGGCTGAAGGCCCACTAGGCAGATATTCTGTAAAATATGTAGCAATGCACTCCCTAAAAATGGAATGATTAAACCCCATATATGAGGCTTAAGGTCTCCCAGAGGAGGTAACCGAGTTTAAGCTTGGTGTTTAAGAGTAGAAAGGCAAGCGAGAGGGTTTTCCAGGAAAGGGAACAATCTATGCAAAGCTTAAATGTTAGAAAGTTTGTGATGTGTCTTGGGGAATTTGAGTGGCTTGATGTGACTGCTAAGAGATGAGAAGCTAATTAGACAGGGTTGTGAGAAACTCATAGAACATAGAAATGATTTGGGGGTTTCTCTTAAGGACATTGAGGAAACATAGAAAGTGAAGTCTCTCAGTTGTGTCCGACTCTTTGCGACCCTGTGGACTGTAGCCTACCAGGCCCCTCCATCCATGGGATTTTCCCAACCCAGGGATTGAACCTGGGTCTCCCACATTGTAGGTAGATGCTTTACCGTCCGAGCTGGTATTCAGTTGTATAGCTATATGGAAGTTATCCATTCACCACTTGATAAACATTTACCTTGTACTCAGCTTTTGGCAATTATGAATAATGCTGCTGTAAGCATTCACAAAAGTGCACCTCATTTTTTTTTTTTTTATGCATGCTTTCTGTGTTCTAAGAAATCTTTGTGGCCCAGGATCACAAAGACTTTCTCCTATGTGTTTTCTTGTGTAAACATTATAGTTTTCAGATTTACATTTAGATCTGCAGTCCATTTTGCATTAATTTTTGTATGTCATGTAATTTTTGCATGTGTTTGATGTCAGGTTAGTTGTTTCAGCACCATTTGTTTTACTTTATTACCTTTCTCTTGAGTTACCTAGCCAACTTTGTTGAAAACAATTGGCCATGTATGTATAGGTCTATTTCTGAGTTCTGTTTTGTTTCATTGGTCTGTATACCTGTCCTTTCACTAATACCAGTATCTTGATTGCTTTAGCTACAACTGCATTTATTTTAGAGATGATCATGGTATCTGTTAAGAATGCTGTTGGCAGCAAGAAACAGAAACCCCTGCTGATAATGAGTTCATTTTTCTGTTATAACAGGAAATCAGAGATAAACAGTTGCTAGTTTAAGCTCTTCATTTATAGGATGGGTGAACAAAACTGTACCCTGCTGGCCTCATCTAGCCTGACAACTGTTTTGTAAATCACCTGTGAAGGTTCTTTAAAATGTATATGCCAAGGCTTTATCTCTGAGACTAATTTAGTTGCTAGGGTAGGAGGTAAGTGAATAGAGGGAGGATCAAGTATTTTAATTTTAACGTGCTTCCTGGTGATACTGGTAATTGTATTGTGTAGTCATGAACCATTAATCTAAGGTTGGTTCCCAGAATAGCAACATCACCATCACCTGGAAACTTTAAAAATTCTAATTATCCGTCCTATGCCAGCCTTACTGAATAGGAATTCTGCTGCTGCTAAGTTGTTTCAGTCGTGTCTAACTCTGTGCGACCCCATAGACGACAGCCCAACAGGCTCCACCCTGGGATTCTCCAGGCAAGAATACTGGAGTAGGTTGCCATTTCCTTCTGCAGTGCATGAAAGTGAAAAGTGAAAGTGAAGTTACTCAATCGTGTCCAACTCTTAGTGACCCCATGGACTGCAGCCTGCCAGGCTCCTCCATACATGCGATTATCCAGGAAAGAGTACCAGGGTGGGGTGCCATTGCCTTCTCCAAGTATTCTTCTAGGGCTCAACAGATTGTGTATTACCACATTCTTCAGGTGCCAAAGTGTAGTTCAGTCGCTCAGTCATGTCCGACTCTTTGCAACCCTATGAATTGCAGCACGCCAGGCCTCCTTGTCCATCACCAACTCCTGGAGTTCACTCAAACTCATGTCCGATGAGTCGGTGATGCCATCCAGCCATCTCATCCTCTGTCGTTCCCTTCTCCTCCTGCCCCCAGTATCTCCCAGCATCAGGGTCTTTTCCAATGAGTCAACTCTTTGCATGAGGTGGCCAAAGTATTGGAGCTTCAGCTTTAGCATCAGTCCTTCCAATGAACACCCAGGACTGGTCTCCTTTAGGATGGACTAGTTGGAAGTCCTTTCAGTCCAAGGGACTCTCAAGGGTCTTCTCCAACACCACAGTTCAAAAGCATCAATTCTTCAGCACTCAGCTTTCTTCACAGTCCAACTCTCGCATCTATACATGACCACTGGAAAAACCATAGCCTTGACTAGATGGATCTGTGTTGGCAAAGTAATCTCTCTGCTTTTGAATATGCTGTCTAGGTTGGTCATAACTTTCCTTCTAAAGAGTAAGCATCTTTTAATTTCATGGCTGCAGTCATCATCTGCAGTGATTTTGGAGCCCAAAAAAATACATTCTGACACTGTTTCCACTGTTTCCCCATCTATTTCCCATGAAGTGATGGGACCAGGTGCCGTGATCTTCGTTTTCTGAATGTTGAGCCAACTTTTTCACTTTTCTCTTTCACTTTCATCAAGAGGCTTTTTAGTTCCTCGTCAGTTTCTCCCATAAGGGTGGTGTCATCTGCATATCTAAGGTGATTGCTATTTCTCGCAGCAATCTTGATTCCAGCTTGTGCTTCTTCCAGCCCAGCATTTCTCATGATGTACTCTGCATAGAAGTTAAATAAGCAGGGTGACAAAATGCAGCCTTGACGTACTCCTTTTCGTATTTGGAACCGGTCTGTTATTCCATGTCCAGTTCTAACTGTTGCTTCCTGATCTGCATATAGGTTTCTCAAGAGGCAGGTCAGATGGTCTGATATTCCCATCTCTTTCAGGATTTTCCACAGTTTCTTGTGATCCACACAGTCAAAGGCTTTTGCATGGTCAATAAAGCAGAAATAGATGTTTTTCTGGAACTCTCTTGCTTTTTTGATGATCCAGTGGATGTTGGCAATTTGATCTCTGGTTCCTCTGCCTTTTCTAAAACCAGCTTGAACATCTGGAAGTTGACAGTTCACTTACTGCTGAAGCCTGTCTTGGAGAATTTTGAGCATTACTTTACTAGCATGTGAGATGAGTGCAATTGTGAGGTAGTTTGAGCATTCTTTGGCATTGGCTTTCTTTGGGATTGGAATGAAAATGGACCTTTTCCAGTCCTGTGGCCACTGCTGAGTTTTCTAAATTTGCTGGCATATTGAGTGCAGCACTTTCACAGCATCATCTTTCAGGATTTGAAAGAGCTCAACTGGAATTTCGTCACCTCCACTAGCTTTGTAGTGATGCTTTCTAAGGCCCACTTGACTTCATATTCCAGGATGTCTGGCTCTAGGTGAGTGATCACACCATCGTGCCAAAGTTAGGGAACCTTAAAAGGCATTGCTGAATGTTTCCCATATGGAAACATTGAGATTAATTTACTCTCTTTAAAAAAAAAACAGAAGACTTAATTGAGATAAATATTGTTAAATAAATTATGTCATGTGGTTAAGTTTGAAATTGGATTGAAGGTGCACAAATGATCTTAATGGTAAGTGTTGAGTACTGTATTGGAACTAATTATTCACAGCATAAGTTAGGTTGCTATTTTTAAGCAGCTTTTAGAAATCAGTATTGTTGTGTCCTGCATTAATTTTCCTACCCTTTAAGGAAGTGTTAAGGAAATAGAAGGCAGTTTGTACGTTTGTAGACTTTATAAACAAGGGAAGAATACAAGATAAACATGTATAAACATGAAAGACAAACACATAAACATGTTTCTTTTTGTGATATGTTTTGTGAATATATTACAATGGAGGTAGCCTATCTAAAAGAAAACTTGACTTTATCCTGTATTTCAAAGAAAAAACAGTACCTCATAGCATGTGAAATATGTCTTCAGTTTAGGTTGCTCTTTAACGATAGCCTTCCCAGTTAAAATTACTGTTGCTTAAACGTGGAGTCTAATATCTTCCATCGGTTATAGGAAGCTCTAGCTAGCCTACTTAATTTAATTCTCCTTCCCCTTGGAAAATAGTTTAGGTTCAGTTAGGCTATCTTTTATTTATTGCATGTGATACAGTATATCTTACCCAGTTCTGAAAAAAAATAATTGAAACTAAGTTCTAGATTGTTTTTTATGTGCTTTAAGAAACTTCTGAAAGCAGACTTCTGAATAAAAGAATTTGATTGCACTTGTGTAGAATCAGGTATAGCAAAGAGTTAAAAATATTTGACTGAAGTAGTTCCAATAGCAGTAATCCTGAATATAGAAGGAAGTTAAAAGCAGACTCTTAAGTTGCAGCCAGAGACTGAATACCTTTCCAGTCCTTTTTCCCAAGGCAAGAATAGCTGACATGTTGGGAAAAGGTAGCAAAAAAGACTTGCCACTGTTTGTCAATCGAAGTTTACATCAAAAGGGGCTTGATTTTATAGAGTTACAAAAATCTTTGGACTGGGTTCCTTCATAGGTAGTCCAGAGTACTGCTGCTATGGAATTTTGCTTCCTAACTTGTGTCTTTAATTTTACTGTGAAGACCTCTTTGTCTTTAACAATCTCATAGCCCCGCTCATTTAAATTTTTGTCCGGTTTTGGTCTTAGAAACTCGCCTAAATCAGTACTTTTTTTCATCATGATTTCCTTTTCCTGCATTAATTCTCTTGTTAATTTTTCTAGTGTTTCTTGAATAAGCATTTAATGACAATACTGGATTTTCTCACTTGTGGTTTTCCTTCGAGTTGGGTAGTCTTGTTTTTTTTTTTTTTTTTGACCACATCTCTATATATATATATATTTTTTTTTTGGTTGGGTAGTCTTTACTTGATCTTTTACTTGTTTACTTCCTTGTTGAGCAACAATAATAAACCATCATGACTGTAGAAAAATCCTTGACATTGAAATGGAGTGCTTCTGTTCCTCAGGGTCATTTTCTACATACATCTCCCTAGCTTTATTCAAGTGTTGAGAACTTGAAGAACTGTTTATGTCAGAGAAGTCTCCTTTAAGAGACTTCCTTATAGCAACAATGGTAAAGTGCATGTGATGGTTTATTACCTAATACATATGTTTGTACTGGTAATTTTCGGAAGGAAACACGTTTTCCGTTTTCCTTAAGGATAAGAGAAGCTTCTCCTCTTAATAAGCTTTATTTCTTAACAGACAAGTAAAATTTAAAAATTTTTAGTTGTTGAGATTTTAGAACACTGTAGAAAACTTTCAATAAAATTGGCAAATTATCACATGTATTTCTGGGTATTAGTCTCAGATTCACTGTAAACTTTTTCATGAAAATTTGTATGAATTAAGAGAGCAGCTGCAGCTCTTATTTATTGCAAATCTTGCTTTATTTTTTAAAAACATTCAGAAGATATCTATATATCAAAAAAATTGCTAATGATTTTCTCTAGATGTGGACCCATTTTAATCAGTACTGGCCTCTCTCTCTCACTTCGCTGATTGCATATATTTGTGACCCTTAGATTATAGGGAATGGAAGTGAACAGCAGCTGCAAAAAGAGCTGGCAGATGTGCTGATGGATCCTCCAATGGACGACCAGCCAGGGGACAAGGAGCTTGTGGAAGGGTCACAGCTGGATGGCGAAGGAGATGGGCCTCTTTCTAATCAACTCTCAGCTTCATCCACCATTAACCCTGTGTCATTAGTAGGGCTCCAGAAACCAGAGATGAGCCTGCCAGTGAAACCTGGACAAGGAGGTTAGGATTGCTGCATTGCTTGCATAACGGAAGGTTATTGTTTTTAATATTTGAGTGTCCATTTTGTACTAGGTTTGATGCAGAGAAAGCAAAAATCTATATTATCTAGAATCTTTAGATTCTAGATTGAGGGGGATGTGAGAGGAATAAATAATGTACCATTCTGATTTCCCTTTAAATGTATGTCATTAAAATTTTTTTTTATTGGTGTGTAGTTGATTTACCATGTTGTATTAGTTTCAGGTGGAAGGCGCAGTGAATCAGTTATACATGTGTCGACTCTAAATGTATGTCATTTATAGCAAAGAAAAACAACAGTTATATAACAGTGAGACAGTGTTAGAGTGTTTAAAGATTTTTTTCAGGAAAAAATAATTTGAGTATGGTATTGGGGAAATTAGATGTTGGCGGGAGGAGAAGGGGACAACAGGATGACGTGGTTGGATGGCATCACCAACTCGATGGACATGAGTTTGAGTAAGCTTCAGGAATTGGTGATGGACAGGGAAGCCTGGCGTGCTGCAGTCCATGGAATCACAGAGTCCGACACGAGTGAGCAACTGACTGATTGGGGAAATAGAGAAATAATTCTTGGTGAAGAAAATGTTTGCCTCAGGCCTGCTTGGTGGGAATAGTTGTGAAATTGAAAAAAGGGAGCTGAAAGACAAGGAGGAAAAAGACAATTATGAAAGCTCTTTGAGGAAAAGTAGAATATTAAAACTGGAAATGTTTATTGGGAAGGGAAAGGCAAGGGGACTAAGGAACATGATAAAGTAACTAAGATGGTGAATAAGAGAAATCATTACAATAGAACAGATCAGAAAGAAGACAGGATTTTTCAGGGTGGAAAAATACTAAATGTATTACTGACCTAAATGTAAATTATAAAGTCAAAACAAATTACAAGAGATAAATCAGATCTGAATCTCAGGTCTCCATTTAGGTTAAGGATTGAAACTATAGCCATACCTAAAAATTTTAG
Source organism: Ovis aries (assembly GCF_016772045.2). Lineage (NCBI taxonomy): Eukaryota > Metazoa > Chordata > Mammalia > Artiodactyla > Bovidae > Ovis > Ovis aries. The sequence continues at coordinate 12,750,950 of NC_056056.1, read as the reverse complement.
TGTTGGTGACAGCTTCTGGTATGAGATTTCTGACTTTAATTTTCTTCTGAGAAAATGGCGAATTTAATTTTAGAACCTAAACGTAGCTTGTAGAATTTTACTTAGTATTCATATTAACAAAATATCAAAGTGAAAAGAATCACTTCCTTATTGTTTCTTTCAGATTCGGAAGGGTCAAGTCCTTTCACACCAGTGGCAGATGAAGACAGTGTAGTTTTCAGCAAACTAACTTATTTAGGCTGTGCCTCAGTAAATGCTCCCAGGAGTGAAGTGGAAGCCTTGAGGATGATGTCCATCTTAAGGGGCCAATGTCAGATCTCACTAGATGTAACCCTGTCGGTGCCGAACGTATCTGAAGGAACTGTGAGGTAAGACCAGCCTTCTAGAAATATTTGTAACATTAGATCAGATTTCTGACCTACAGTTTTATAACAAAGCGATAGTGAACAAAATATGTAATTATTTTATTCATGTAGTGGTTAATTCATTTGGAACTTAGTTTTCATGTCTTCCAAGGATTGTGACCTTTTATAAAAAATAGTCACTTGTTTGAGCAGTTCTTTATACTCTTCCTCACCCTAATTCTTTGTAGCACTTTAGAAATGTATGTGTTTTGGGGATTATTGAAATACGTTGACCTAAGAGTCAGCAATACGTGAACCGTGAACTCCCTGATGTTCATGCTGGTTTTAGAAAAGGCAGAGGAACCAGAGATCAAATTGCCAACATCCACTGGATCATGGAGAAAGCAAGAGAGTTCCAGAAAAACATCTATTTCTGCTTTATTGACTATGCCAAAGCCTTTGACTGTGTGGATCACAAGAAACTGTGGAAAATCCTGAAAGAGATGGTAATACCAGACCACCTAACCTGTCTCTTGAGAAATCTGTATGCAGGTCAGGAAGCAACAGTTAGAATTGGACATGGAACAACAGACTGGTTCCAAATAGGAAAAGGAGTATGTCAAGGCTGTATATTGTCACCCTGCTTATTTAACTTATATGCAGAGTACATCATGAGAAATGCTGGACTGGAAGAAACACAAGCTGGAATCAAGATTGCCGGGAGAAATATCAATAACGTCATATATGCAGATGACACCACCCTTATGGCAGAAAGTGAAGAGGAACTAAAGAGCCTCTTGATGAAAGTGAAAGAGGAGAGCAAAAAAGTTGGCTTAAAGCTCAACATTCAGAAAACGAAGATCATGACATCTGGTCCCATCACTTCATGGGAAATAGATGGGGAAACAGTGGAAACAGTGTCAGAGTTTATTTTTTGGGGCTCCAGAATCACTGCAGATGGTGACTGCAGCCATGAAATTAAAAGACGCTTACTCCTTGGAAGAAAAGTTATGACCAACCTAGATAGCATATTCAAAAGCAGAGACGTTACTTTGCCAACTAAGGTCCGTCTAGTCAAGGCTATGATTTTCCTGTGGTCATGTATGGATATGAGAGTTGGACTGTGAAGAAGGCTGAGTGCTGAAGAATTGATGCTTTTAAACTGTGGTGTTGGAGAAGACTCTTGAGAGTCCCTTGGACTGCAAGCAGATCCAACCAGTCCATTCTGGAGGAGATCAGTCCTGGGATTTCTTTGGAAGGAATGATGCTGAAGCTGAATCTCCAATACTTTGGCCACCTCATGCCAAGAGTTGACTCATTGGAAAATACCCTGATGCTGGGAGGGATTGAGGGCAGGAGAAGAAGGGGACGACCGAGGATGAGATGGCTGGATGGTATCAGGGACTCGATGGACGTGAGTCTGAGTGAGCTCCGGGAGATGTTGATGGACAGGGAGGCCTGGCGTGCTGTGATTCATGGGGTCGCAGAGTCGGACACGACTGAGCGACTGAACTGAACTGAACTGAGTCTGCCTAACAATTTATATTTTCCATGTGCCCCCAATACAAATACTAGCTTGACACATTAGTTCAATATGAAATTTCATGCTGATTTTGGAAATTACAGAAACCTGTTGGTAAATATTAACTATTACAGTGTTCAGTTCAGTCACTCAGTCACATCCGACTCTTTGCAACCCCATGAACCACAGCACGCCAAGCCTCCCTGTCCATCACCAACTGCCAGAGTCCACCCAAACCCATGTCCATTGAGGCGGTGATGCCATGCAACCATCTCATCCTCTGTCGTCCCCTTCTCCTGCCCTCAATCTTTCCCAGCATCAGAGTCTTTTGCAATGAATCAGCTCTTCGCATCAGCTGGCCAAAGTATTAGAGTTTCAGCTTCAACATCAGTCCTCCCAATGAACACTCAGGACTGATATACTTTAGGATGGACTGATATCCTTTAGGATGGACTGATTGGATCTCCTTGCCGTCCAAGGGACTCTCAAGAGTGTTCTCCAAAAGCATCAATTCTGTGCTCAGCTTTCTTTATAGTCCAACTCTCACATCCATACATGATCACTAGAAAAACCATATCCTTGACTAGCCAGTAGTTCCTAAATTTTTAAGGTGAGGAAACTGAAGCTCAGAAAAGTCTCTTGATAGGGCTGTTTATACTAACTGAAACAGGTCACAGTGTTTAAACGTAGTCAGTCAGATGTCTGTATCAGCTAACTAAATACAAAATTAGCTTTGTTATAAAAAATGCATATTTATTTCAGAAAAATCAAAGAACACAAGCAAAAATTTAGAAAATTACTCTTTTATTGAAGTATAGTTGATTTACAGTGTTGTGCCAATCTCTGCTATATAGCAGAGTGAGTCAGTTATACACATATAGACATTGTTTTTCTTAAATTTTTTTCTATTGTGGTTTATCACAGGCCATTGAATATAGTTTCCTGTGCAATACAGTAGTACCTTGCTGTTTATCCTCTGTATGATAGTTTACATCTGCTAATCCCATACTCCAAGTCCTTCCCTCCCTCACCCCCCTGACCCCAGCAACCACAAGTTTATTCTCTATGCCTCTGTTTTGTAGATAAGTTCACTTGTGACATATTTTAGGTTAGGAAATGTTGTTAATTCTACTCTTCTATTGGTAAATAACAGTTAACATCTTGGTTTATTAAGACCCTTTTTGTGTAGTTGTAGGTATATTTGTTTTATGTGTATATACGTACATATATGTGCAAGTATAATTATACAACTCTTATAATCAACATTTTTAGCATCAGTAGAATTACAATACATAAGATGCTTTTTGGTATTGTGAATCTTTCCATATCAATAAATATGCTTAATTATTATAATTTATGATGGCACATGATGGGCTTTTCAGAAATAACCAGTTTAATGTTACATATTTTAGTTTTAATGATAAAAGTGCTACTAATAACAGCTAATATTAAACTTTTATTATATGGGCATGTAAGTTGGGCTTCCCTTATGGCTCAACTGGTAAAGAATCTGCCTGCAATGCAGGAGACCTGGATTCAATCCCTGGGTTGGGAAGATCCCCTGGAGAAGGGAAAGGCTACCCACTCCAGTATTCTGGCCTAGAGAATTCCGTGGACTGTATAGTTCTTTGGGTCGCAAAGAATCAGACACGACTCAGCAACTTTTACTTACTTAAGTGCTTTACCTGTCGTTTTCTTATAAGTAGTATTTTTGAGCTAAATTTTTATGTATTTTAAAATTTCCTTAGGATCAGTTCCTAGAAGTAGATTCATTGGTGGGTCAAAGATTTGCCCATTTTTATGGTTTTTGATACATCGCCAAATGGCCATCTAGAAATACTCATCTAGTTTGTACGTTTAGTAGCAGTGTATGAGAATATCTGTTTCTCTACCCTCAAACATTTTGGATTTTTATGGTAGTAGAGTTGTAGCTGCATATGGACAGTAGTAGTAGTAAGTTGATTAATATTCCAATCATCTGCATATGTAATTCTTTGAGTGTTTAAAGAACTATTTTGCAAAGATTCACAAATATTAATTTTAATTGTATTTATTAATGTGAAGCTTAGTAATGTTTATTTAGCTTTTTTATTTCTTCCTTTTGCCATGATGCCACTTGTGAAATCTTAGTTCCCTGACCAGGAATTGAACCTGGGCAACTTCAGTGAAAGCACCAAGTCCTAAACACTAACTGCCAGGGAATTCCCTAAAACTCATTTTTATATGATTCTTAGTCAATAGTCATTCCCCTGACTGAAGTTATACTTTGTTCTAATGTGTTTTATACTTTGTTCTAATATGTTTTATACTTTGTTCTAATATGTTTTAATTCTATAAAGACATGAGAAAATTAGTCTCTCTTGCCTCAGAGTCTTTATCAAAGTGCCTTTGAAGTTGAATTAGTTCCCCTTCTTAGGTATTTCCATTATCCCCAGGCTTTTTCCCATGGATGGCTCTGCCCATTCAGTGTTGAAACTTCATAATTTCAATTTCAATTTTTTGTATTGTCAGGCCCCAGGATGGAGCCTGGGATGTTGTGTAGGTATCACATAAATAATTTGTTGAATGAATACATTTTTGAATGAATGATACCCCTTTAATTTTCAGTGAATGGCATCCTTTTGATTTTATTAATGAATTTTTTTTCTTTGGTGTTAACGTTTTGTAAGTCTCTCTTATTTGCCGTTAAGCAAAAGAACATGTTTCACTGTGAAAAACTACATCAGTATTTTTGTTTTTAAAATAATAAAGCAGCTTAAGTCATTCTGTTAGGAGATACTGAGAAGCACAACTTTAATGATCTATTTTGGTAGTCTGATTTACCCATTTTTTTTAATGTAGTTACAGACTGTTTAGGAAACATTAATATTATTTATGCTTTCCTGTTGCCTCCCTAAAATAGGGGATTATGTAGTTTTTAGTATGGAATTATGTAATCAGTTATTTTAAGACCCCACATAAGACCGACTTATCAAGATTGAAGATTAATATGATTGCTGTGTGTGCTCAGTCGTTTCCAATTCTTTGTGACCCTTTGGACTGTAGCCTGCCAGGCTCAAGAAATGATTTATATGATCTTTTTGCTAGAAAGATGAGTCTTGAATCACAATATGGACATAGTGAAAATTGTCCCCAATAGCTCTAATCTTTTTATATATATATTTTTTTCTGAACAGACTCTTAGATCCTCAGACAAACACTGAAATAGCAAACTACCCTATCTACAAAATCCTCTTCTGTGTCAGAGGGCATGATGGCACTCCTGAGAGTGACTGTTTTGCTTTCACTGAAAGTCACTACAATGCAGAACTCTTCAGAATACATGTCTTTCGGTGTGAAATACAAGAAGCTGTAAGTACTGAAGAGGAAAATGTCTACAGATGAAACTTCATCTTCACCCTTGCGTCACTGAAATGATGATAGTATTTTCTGTGGTCATTTATAAGCCAAATGAAATTCTCTGCTACTGATTTATTGTTCCATCTTGATGGCCTAAATATGAATAAAAGTTTGGTTAGCCAGAACCTTGTTGTTGCTAAGAGCATCAGAGGAGACCAATTGGCCGCTGTTTAAATGGGTTAAATTGGCATCTTACTTCTAGCAATGACATATTTGCGAACCATTCTTATAGAAGTTAAACTTGGGGGATTATTCTGTATTACAATAAATATATTCAAGTAATCCCTAACAATTTTGGAAATCATCTTTCAGTTGGATTTCTAGTGTTCACAGTCATTCCTTTTTTAAAGCCTCTACTCTGGCCATTTTTAGTGTTGTTGGCTTTATAAGTCTAATAAATTGGATAATTTGTTAAAAGAAATGAGTAGAGGTAAGGAGAACTACCTCCCTCAAACAACGTAGGTCACCTTCAGCCTTAACAAAAGTATTTTACTTTTTTCATAGCAGCCCATCTCCTAACTTGTCTGGTTGTAGGTGAGCCGGATACTTTACAGTTTTGCCACTGCCTTCCGCCGTTCTGCCAAGCAGACCCCACTTTCAGCAACTGCTGCACCTCAGACTCCAGACAGTGACATCTTTACTTTCTCTGTGTCTCTAGAAATAAAAGAAGATGATGGTAAAGGTTATTTTAGGTAGGGCATCTTATTTTATTCTTTTTATTTGAGTTTGTATTAACATGCTGAACTATCTGTGCTTTTAGGCAAATTCTAGGTCAGATTACCTAACCTTTATATTATATAATGATTGCTTTTATAGGTGAAGTTTGTTTTTTTTTTTTTAATGTAAGTGATAAAGGAAAATAGGCAAATTGCCGAGGCAAGATTTAAAGAATTTTAAACATAAAAAAAAACTATTTCATGTAGGGAAATATATCATGTTCAGTTCAGTCACTCAGTCGTGTCTGACTCTTTGCGACCCCATGAATCGCAGCATACCAGGGCTCCCTGTCCATCACCATCTCCTGGAGCTCACTCAGACTCACGTCCATCGAGTCAGTGATGCCATCCAGCCATCTCATCCTCTTGTCGTCCCCTTCTCCTCCTGCCCCCAATCCCTCCCAGCATCAGAGTCTTTTCCAATGAGTCAACTCTTCTCATGAGGTGTCCAAAGTACTGAAGCTTCAGCTTTAGCATCAGTCCTTCCAAAGAAATCCCAGGGCTGATCTCCTTCAGAATGGACTGGTTAGATCTCCTTGCGGTCCATGGGACTCTCAAGAGTCTTCTCCAACACCACAGTTCAACGCATCAATTCTTCAGCGCTCAGCCTTCTTCACAGTCCAACTCTCACATCCATACATGACCACAGGAAAAACCATAGCCTTGACTAGACGGACCTTAGTTGGCAAAGTAATGTCTCTGCTTTTGAATATGCTATCTAGGTTAGTCATAACTTTTCTTCCAAGGAGTAAGCATCTTTTAATTTCATGGCTACAGCCACCATCTGCAGTGATTTTGGAGCCCCCAAAAATCAAGTCAGCCGCTGTTTCCACTGTTTCCCCATCTATTTGCCATGAAGTGATGGGACCAGATGCCATGATCCTAGTTTTCTGAATGTTGAGCTTTAAGCCAACTTTTTCATTCTCCTCTTTCGTGAATCTTTTTCACTCTCCTCTTAGTTTCCTCATTTATAAGACGAAATGGCTAGAGTCTAAAAATCCTTTCTAACTTTATTATGGTTGCAAGATGACTGACTTTTTTTCTCCATAGCTCATATCACAAAATGGGTGCTTCTTGGAATCATAATCAGTAGTTGCATATAGAACTTTCTTTCCTTCATGACTCATAAAATGGATAAAGTGAAAATATAAATGGATTCTGATATTTTGCTTATAAATTAAAAAGCACAGTGATTGTTTCCTTTGGGAAACTGATAACCATTACGTTCCCCTCAAAGACTTTGGAATTGTCATGCCATCTGGTGGCAAGTTTATTATACAATGCAGCTTCAACCTTGACTTGGTACAATCAAGTATGAGCCATTGTACTTATGCTTTCTTATTTATATTTCTATTTTCATACCAATATTGTTATGGTATTTTCTGCAGTATGCATTCCTATACTGGGAAGTGGAAATCATAATCTATAAACCTTGTAATAATTTTTTTCCATTTTAAGAAACAGAACAGTTTAAACTATTTTTTCCCTTTATTGAAAATAAAGATTGAAGATTGTTTATAAATTCCAAGTTATAAATAGGAAAGGTTTCTAAGATCTTTCAGAAGAGAAGCACTAGGATGATTTCTCCTTCTGAGATCAGTCATTTTCAAGTTAGAAAGGTTAACTATCACAAATATCCCTGTTCAGCTGTGTATCAAGGAAATGCTGTACAGAAAACCCCTGGATGGTCAGATTTCTTTACACATTTGTTTGGGCTCTGTTATCTTTTTGTGGCATGCTTTCCTGAATTTATAATAGAAAAGAGTTTTGTAGACCCTAATACAGTGATGAAATTATTGACAAGGATGCCTTTGTCAAATTTGAAATTTTCAAATGCAGTTCCTTTTATCCAGTGATTCTGTAGTATGTCTAGGAATCAGAAGCAGTCATTGAGATGCCAAGAGAGTTACCAGCCTGAATGTTCCCCTTAATAGCAAAATTAAAAAGTGGAAATTAAATGTTGACTGTAATAGAATGGTTAAAATATGGTGCATTTCACAATAAATGCAAATATAAAATCATTATGTTGGAAACCTGAAACTAATGTGTTGTATGCCAGTTTTACCTAAAGCCAAATACAGTGGTATACCCATATGACTTATTTTAAAAAGTGGTATACCCATATGACCTATTTAAAAAATATATGTGTATATAGTTAGCCATAGCACAACATAAATTATTATTTTACCATAGCATATTCACAACCCAGATAATCACAATGGTGTGATCATTCACCTAGAGCCAGACATCCTGGAATGTGAAGTCAAGTGGGCCTTAGGAAACATCACTACGAACAAAGCTAGTGGAGATGATGGAATGCCAGTTGAGCTATTTCAAATCCTGAAAGATGATTCTGTGAAAGTGCTGCACTCAATATGTCAGTAAATTTGGAAAACTCAGCAGTGGCCATAGGACTGGAAAAGGTCAGTTTTCATTCCAATCCCAAAGAAAGCCAATGCCAAAGAATGCTCAAACCACCGCACAATTGCACTCATTTCACATGCTAGTAAAGTGATGCTCAAAATTCTCCAAGCCAGGCTTCAGCAATATGTGAACCGTGAACTTCCAGATGTTCAAGGTGGTTTTAGAAAAGGCAGAGGAACCAGAGATCAAATTGCCAACATCTGCTGGATCATGGAAAAAGCAAGAGAGTTCCAGAAAAACATCTATTTCTGCTTTATTGACCATGCCAAAGCCTTTGACTGTGTGGATCACAAGAAAGTGGAAAATTCTGAAAGAGATGGGATTACAAGACCACCTGACATGCCTCTTGAGAAACCTGTAGGCAGATCAGGAAGCAGCAGTTAGAACTGGACATGGACCAACAGACTGGTTCTAAATAGGAAAAGGAGTACGTCAAGGCTGTATATTGTCACCTTGATTATTTAACTTATATGCAGAGTACATCATGAGAAACGCTGGGCTGGAAGAAGCACAAGCTGGAATCAAGATTACTGGAAAAAATCTCAATAACCTCAGATATGCAGATGACACCACCCTTATGGCAGAAAGTGAAGAGGGACTAAAAAGCCTCTTGATGAAAGTGAAAGAAGAGAGTGAAAAAGTTGGCTTAAAGCTCAACATTAGAAAACCAAGATCATGGCATCTGGTCCCATCACTTCATGGGAAATAGATGGGGAAACAGTGGAAGCAGTGGCTGACTTGATTTTTGGGGGCTCCAAAATCACTGCAGATGGTGACTGCAGCCATGAAATTAAAAGACGCTTACTCCTTGGAAGGAAAGTTGTGACCAACTTAGATAGCATATTTAAAAGCAGAGACATTACTTTTCCAACAAAGGTCCGTCTAGTCAAGGCTATCATTTTTCCAGTGGTCATGTATGGATGTAAGAGTTGAACTCTGAGGTAGCTGAGTGCCAAAGAATTGATGCTTTTGAACTGTGGTGTTGGAGAAGACTCTTGAGAGTGCCTTGGACTGCAAGGAAATCCAACCAGTCCATCCTAAAGGAGACCAGTCGTGGTTGTTCATTGGAAGGACCGATGCTAAAGCTGTAACTCCAGTACTTCAGCCACCTCATGCAAAGAGGTGACTCATTGGAAAAGACTCTGATGCTGGGAGGGATTGGGGGCAGGAGGAGAAGGGGACGACCGAGGATGAGATGGCTGGATGGCATCACCAACTCGATGGACATGAGTTTGAGTGAATTCAAGTAGTTGGTGATGGACGTGAAGGCCTGGCATGCTGCGATTCATGGGGTCGCAATGAGTCGGACATGACTGAGCGACTGAACTGAGCTGAATTCAATTTTTACAGCCACAGAAAAGAAAAAAAAAAAAACCAAAGTCACATTTCAGAAGACAGAAGAGTGGTTTTGTAGCTTTTATGAATGGTTTATAAAATGTTTCGGTGGTTTACATACAGTAATGATGATCTTTTCACATCAAGAGGCAGATGATAATATCTGTTATTTGAATACCAGGGATAGAAAAGAATTAAATCTGTGATTCTTTTTAGTGCCTGATTTTCAAATCATAACAAAAGTTATTCTGGTGTATATTACAAGGAAATCCTTTCCAAAATTGATGAAACGTGTTCTCCTACAGTGCAGTTCCTAAAGATAAAGACAGACAATGCTTTAAACTACGCCAAGGAATTGATAAGAAGATTGTTATCTATGTGCAGCAAACAACTAATAAAGAACTTGCCATTGAAAGGTAAACATTTTTTAGTAAGTTTGGCTTAAATATAAATTTTATTTCTTGTCAATCTACTGAAACAGTCATGTACTGTATTCAGAAGTGTATTTGCAGACTGTTTTGCTCCCTGGGGAATTCTTTTGGTTATTAAAGTGTATATTTCATTGATTTTGAAGTATCTCTCTATCTTCAGCTCATATGTTAACCTCAACTATGTGATAATAAAAGGCGAACATAAAATTTGTTGATCTCAATTAAAGAAATAGATAATTTTGATAATGCTAATTTGTTGATGATTTCGATATGTCCTTTTTTTCTGTTAGAATATTTTTCAGTGCTCTAACTTAAACATCTTTGCTGTAGTTGTAGTCTTTTTCCCAAACTTATATGGTTCTTTTTTTGCAGATGTTTTGGTCTTCTCCTTAGCCCAGGAAAAGATGTACGAAACAGTGACATGCACTTGTTAGATTTGGTAAGGATAGCTTTTTTTTTTTTTTTTTAAGTTTGTATGCTATCTCCTCTACAAAGGTTGTTACACCAAATCTAATGTTAAAACACATTTATGAAGCAATAAGCAAAGATAAGGGTATTTCCTACTTGCTGTTTACCAGTCTGACCTTATACCTACTTAGTTTCAGTTTCTTGACTGTGCAGGGTTGATGTTGGAGTCAAAGACGTTTTATGAGAGAGTTACTTGCAGGCTGTTATCAGCTTTAGAAAAGTATGCAGTGTATATACTATAGCTATTAAATGAAAATCTTTATTTTAATAATGAAAATTCATGTAGTAATTGTTCACTTGAGAGAATTCAACATAGGTGTAGGTGGTAAATTTTCCTGATATCTGTACAGTTTGATATGATTTGCAAGCATTTATTTTATATATAACTTTTCAGGAGCAGTTGCATAAATAATTGGCAAATTTTTAGCTGTAATCATTCATATATACTCTTGACTTTTCATATGTATATATATGATCATCTTTCATACTCTTCTATTTTTACAACTTTTTTTTTAAGGCAACAGAATGAGGATTAGCTGTTATTTTTTTGGCATTAATGTTGTTGTTATTCTTTTCTTTAGGAATCTATGGGCAAAAGTTCAGATGGAAAGTCCTATGTTATTACTGGCAGCTGGAATCCAAAATCCCCACATTTTCAAGTTGTAAATGAAGAAACTCCTAAAGGTGGTGCAGATTGGTGACATCATGAACAGAAATTTTAGTAACTTTAACCTATAAACAGAGTATTTTTTCCTCCCTCTGCTTTCTTCATTTTTTCTTTTCCTTCTTCCTCTTCTATTTATATGCTTATATATTTTCAGGCTTCTAAGTATGACTTTTTTGTGGGGGCGATAATATATTTATATATCATTTCAAATTCAAAGGATATATAAGGAAAAATAAAAGTCTGCCACAGTTCTAGTGTCCCACCCTAAAGGGTACCACTGTGACTAATTTCCTGTGCAGTTTTTTAGATATGCATAAACTTTTTTCAAGCTGTTCATATTCTTTCTGAATGCATTTAAAACTTGTAATTCAATTATGTGAGCAAATATATTTCCACTTAAAAAATTTGCTTCTCCCTTCTCTCTCCCTAGATAAAGTGCTGTTTATGACCACAGCTGTTGATTTGGTAATAACAGAAGTACAGGAGCCTGTTCGCTTTCTTCTAGAGACAAAAGTCCGAGTTTGCTCACCTAATGAAAGATTATTCTGGCCCTTCAGCAAACGTAGTACTACTGAAAATTTCTTTTTGAAACTAAAACAGGTACTACACCTTTCTATAAATATAGAGGGGGAAATGAGAGAAGTCACTTCTGAGGCTGATTTATCATTAATCCAGGCTATTAGTTAGATCTTTAAATGGTCATGTGTATTTTAAATATATTAAAGAGGAAAGTTGTCTGTCATTTTACCCACCTATTTTTTGTTTTCTGCTTTTCATTTCTTCCTGAAGAACCAGGTTTCTTTCTAGTCTCATTTGCCTTAACCCTGAGCAGCTTCTTTTAGAATTTCCTTTAGTGAACTGTCAGATTTCTTTATCTAAAAGTCTTTATTTCAGTTTTATTCCAGTAGGACATTTTCTCTGAATATAGGGTTCAGTTTTTTACTTTCAGCACTTACAGATGTCATCTCACAGTCTTGTGGTTCTCACTGTTTTTGAAGAGAAGTCAGCATGCATTTATACTTGTAATGGGTCATTTTCTCTGGCTGCTTTTGATACTGTTTTGTATCTTGGGTTTTTAGGCCTTTAATTATGATGTGCCTAGGTGTGATTTTTCTTTCTGTTTGTCTTCAGGTTTGCTGGGCTTCATGAATTTTTAAATTTATTTGTTTATTTTTTTTTTTCTTTTACCATTTTTTGGGAAAATCTGACCCATTATTTCTCCCAAATTTTTTCTCTGCCACATCTCTCTTTCTCCTTAAGGGATTCTAATCATACATGTTTTTGACATTTTGTTATCCCACAGACCTCTGAGATTCTTTATTTTTCCAAATATTTTTTGGTGGTTGTTGTTGTTAGATAGGATACTTTCTGTTGACCTAACTTAAACTTTACTTGACACTTTCTTTTGTCATCTCCAGTCTGTTGTTAACCTTATTCAATGAGTCATTTAAAAATTTCAGATCTTGTTTGTTTTTTATTTTTCCTGGAATGTCCCTTTGGTTTAATGGTTTCTGTTTTTTATGTGATTACCTCCTTGATCTTTATTTTAAGCAGATCTTCTTTTATATTCTTGAGCATAACTTTAATTACTTTAAAAATCTTGGGCTGCTAAATCTGAGTCTGGAGAGACACATTTTCATGTTTCTTTGTCTAGTATTTTGGGATTATATATTAGACACTTTAAATGCTTAAATTATAGAGACTATGTTGTGGTCTTCTGAGTATTGAACTTAAAAAAGTTAATTCGGTCAGACTCTGTAAAATTTCTGTTCCCTTCTTTTAGCCTTTTTTTTGGGACCCTAGTTGCCACGCAACTTACTGCTCCTGTCTTTGCTTTCATTTGTCAGAACTCCTTGAAAGTAATCAAGTTCATGGTGACCTAAATTGCTGAATCCAGTGGTCAGTCTGAGTTTTCATCTTAGTGTGTCAGGAGCATTTGATACAGATAATTACTTTCTCCTCCTTAAATACCACTCTTTCACTTAGCCTTCAGAATATCTCAAATTTACCATGTCCAAAATAGATGTCATTATTTCATCCCTCACCCATAAAATACTCTGCCTACCTGTCTTTACCATCTCAGTTTATGGCCATCTTCTCCTAGTAATTACTTAGACCAAGAATTTTACTCTCATTTTTTCATGCACCATATCCTGTCTGTCAAGAAATTTCTATTTTTAAAGCATACCTAGAAGGCTGACCATTTCTTACCACCTAGATTACGTTAACTTCATCCGAATCATTGTTTTTACTTAGATTATTGAAATCTCTTTTTCACACATCTCCCTATTTCTATTTTTGTGACCTTTTGATATATTCTTAATATGGCAGCCTAGTGTCAAATCGCATCATTCTGCTCAAATTCTCTAATCCTATTTTATACCACAAAATCCTGAGTCCATGTAGTGCGTTGCAAGACCCTATCTCATCTGCAGCCTATTGTAAGCTAATTCCTCTTACTTCTTGCCTGCTTCCTCTGCTCTAACCATGCTCTTAGTAAATGAGTGAGTGAAGTCGCTCAGTCGTGTCCGACTCTTTGTGACCCTGTGAACTGTAGCCCACCAGGCTCCTCCATCCTTGGGATTCTCCAAGCAAGAATACTGGAGTGGGTTGCCATTTCCTTCTCCAGGGGAACTTCCTGACCCAGGGATCGAACCCAGGTCTCCCGCATTGCAGGCAGACGCTTTAACTTCTGAGCCACCAGGGAAGCCCAACCGTGCTCTTAGGGCTTTTGCTATTAACTGTTCCTTTACTTCAGATGCTCCTCCCTGGATTCCACTTGCTGTTATTCACCTCCTTCAAGTCCTCAGGTCTTCTTCAGGTCTTTGGTTAGATTTCCTAGCAACTCGTCACCACCCCCATTTAACACTGCAGTTTGCCCAGTTATCCACTGGTACTGCCAATTCTGTCTCTGTTGATAAACTTAAAAAAGATTTTTTTACATACAAGGGTGTTAGCTTCTAATATACTGCAAAGTATACTTTTTTTTGGTTTATTAAGTGTTTTTAGTGTTAGATACCTCCTAAGGCAATATTTCTAATCTGTCCATTCACTGATTTATCCCAAACATCTTGAACATAATTAGTTCTCCAAAAGATTTATGAACTTTATTTCATGTAACATTGAAATTCCATTATACAAGATTATAATATTGTATGTGGATTTATCTGAATATACTTTTCTGTAGCAAGAAGTATTTTAGTTCCAGTGTGTCCAAGTTAGCCCTTTTAGTTATAATTAGAAAAAGGTAACAAGCAGAACAGGAACTTCTTTTCAGTGTTATCGTAAGAGACAAAAAGTAAACTTGGGTCCCAGATCTTCACTGTGACAAGAGCAAAGAAAAGATTATATGATTATCATCTCGAACTTGGCTTTTGAGTCGAAGTATATGGATCTTCCCTGGTGGCTCAGAGGTTAAAGTGTCTGCCTGCAATGTGGGAGACCCGGGTTCGATCCCTGGGTCGGGAAGATCCCCTGGAGAAGAAAACGGCAACCCACTCCAGTACTCTTGCCTAGAGAATCCCATTTACGGAGGACCCTGGTGGGCTACAGTCCACGGGGTTGCAGAGTCGGACACGACTGAGTGACTTCACTTCACTTTACTTCACATGGATCTTACCATTGACTAGCTTTAGCTAGACTTTGAGCAAGCTCCTTCAACTCTCTGGGCCTCAGCTTACTCAGCTGTGAAATGGCAGTGATAGAATCTTCCTGATAATGTTATTGTGACAGTAGGTGAGAAACTGTATAACGTACTTGGAACAGTTCCTGGCACATACATGTTCTTCATGCATTTTAGCTGTTATTGGGAGGGATATCAGTGGGTCAGAAAAAAACACTTAAGTCATGCAGTCAGAACAGCACTGATTATTTAGTGGTTAGCGTCAGGGGAAGAATGCTTCAGAAAGAAAACCAATTTGCAAGCATTATTTTACAAGTTTTAAAGACTAGGTAGAAATGATTCTTAGTAGTTTATAGAGTAAGCACTAGCCAGCAAAGTAATTGTCTATTTTTTTGTATATGCTACAAATAACAAATTTGTATGTAAAAAATTATTCTCCTTAAACAGGATTCTGTTTCTTTTATCTTAGTGAATATAAAATAAGATTACCCTGATCTTGCTTTTACCTTGAGGACTTACGTTATACAGCTTTTGAGTCAAAGATTGCATAGGTTTACAGGAATATTTTTTCTGTGGTTTGATCTAGAATAATGTATCTAACAAAGCTAACAAATGACTTGTCAGCATAGACTAGGCAAAAATATAATGTATGCCTGAGACTTCTCCTGATAGACTATTCTAGACTCATTGCTAAAGTTACAAGCTGAACATAGGCTGAGTTGTCAATATTTTCTTTGCAAAAAGTTGAAGTTTATATGTAGAAGATGGGAGCAGAGCAGAGAATTCCTAAGAATAATCTCTCATTTTTCTCCTTATATGGATGTCTTGGGGGTAGGTGTGAGGGGTAGTCAGTTGAGGGGAGAAGAGAGAGAGTATGAACAATTTGAACAGTTTTTTCCTGTCTTAGCGCACTTAGGACACTCTCAATTCTCATTCATTCTAACATAATCTAAGTTTATTAATTTCCTCTTTTACATTGTTGGCTTTAAAAATTAATAGCAGCTGCCACTAACTGAGGCCCTCTTGTGGCAATCATTGGACTAGATACATTTTCTGTCTCGTAATTTCCATAGTGATCCATATTCCATAGTGAGGATAGTGTTTATATTTTATAGATCCAAAGATGTAAAATAGATTTTATAGGATGTCATGTGAACAAGATTCATACCATAAGCCTTCTAAAAGTGTTAGCCACGGTTCTTCCCATAGAAATGTACTTCTCTTGTCTTTCTTTCTATAAGAGCATTTTGGGGACTTAAGTCGAATTAAACATAATTTGAAATTTTAACCTCTTTGCAGTTCTCACTGACAGAAAAGGAAACACTGCTACAGACAAAATTTCTTAAATATTCAATATATAGTATCTGTTTTTTCCATAGGTGTGGGAAAACATGGAGAAGGAAATGGCAACCCACTCCAGTATTCTTGCCTGGAAAATTCCATGGACAGAGGAGCCTGGCGAGCTACAGTCAGTGGGGTCGCAAAAGAGTCGGACACATCTTAGCAACTAAACAGCTTGGGAAAACAATTATAGAAATGTTATTAAAAATGCATGTTTAAAAATTTATTCTTTTTCCTTTTCCTAAAATTATCTGGTGACTCAGTAGCTCCTTTTTAGCCTGGAACCCTTCCCAACTGTGGGAATTCCTATATTAAGATGGCATCATATTAGAGAAGAAACTTTTAAAATTAGTGAGGAAAGAAAGAGGAAGAAATGATCCAAAGACTAGATTTTCCAGCAGTAACATAAGGTGAATAAAAGACCAAATAATCATTCTTAAATTCTTAAAATTATAGAATTACAGAATTTTCATTGCTAAAGACACTGTAGGGGTCTTAAAATGTTTTATAAAGTTATTATTTTATAAATAAAGAAGCTGATGTCTGAAAGATTAAGTGATGTGTCCAATGTTCATAGACAAGTAGTATAACCATCCATATTGGAAACCCAAGCTTCTGTCTGCGTGTGTACTTGCTGTGTGTGTGTGTGCGTGCGCATGTGCGCTCGCATTCAATCGCATTTGACTCTTTGTGACCCCAGGGACTGTGGCCCCTTAGTTTCCTCTGTCCATGTAATTTTCCAAGCAAGAATACTGGAATGGGTTTCAATCTCCTACTCCAGGGAATCTTCCCAACCCAGGGAGCAAACCCAAGTCTCTTGCATTGGCAGGCAGGTTCTTTACCACTGTGCCGCCTGGGAAGCCTGTGACCTGGGAAGCCTGTGTGTATGTATACATGGACATACTCACCCATATGCAGTATTTCACTGTACCTCTCAAGGTAGAAAATGCTTTCTGTGCTAGAACTCTTGAACTGCTAGATCAGGAGCCACAGGTTACTGAACTATTCCTGAGATGTATGATAACTTGGTTAAGATCATGACTACTAGATTTCTCTTTTGTAAAAGTAGATTTTTCTTTTTGCATTTAACAAATCATCTTGACTCCATATTTATCTGACTTCCAACAGGCAGATTTGCTCTGGTCACTATTACTCAAAGGGGAGTTCAAGGTGAAGTGCAGGGGTTGTTAACGTTTATATAGTTTCTGGGGAAAAAATTCTTTAAAGTTATGTCGATCTTTGAACTGTTTTAGAAAGCAATTAACTAATGTTTTAGAGAATAATTAAAGCAAAACAAAAGTAAATTCTTTGACCTATCAAAGCATAATATTTGAAAGTTAAAAATCATAATTGCAAATTTAGAATGAACATATGTCATAGATTTTAATATAATTCATTAAGTAATGAGGGAACCAGTAAGATGGTAAAACTGGTTCCAAGTATTTGAGGAACTTGAATTTATGTAGTCTTTTCTTAGGAAAAAAAATTAGAACAAGATTTGTGGGATAGAAACAAAACTGTTTAATGTACTGTAGGTAACCTTTGGGTTACTTTTTCTATTGGACAGAAATTATTTGTTTAGTAATTGGTCACAAACCTACAGATTAATATGTAATTTCAGCGTCTGGGTCCTTTAATTAATAGTAAGTAATTAAGTCATTTGTTCATCTTGAAAATTAAATAATCCTTTGTACATGTTAAAACAGCACATCTGGATCTATGGGTCAAATCTGGCCTGACTGGTTTGCATAAAAAAAAATTTTGAAACATAGTCATACTCACTGTCTATGGCTGTTCTTGCACCATTATGGTAGAGTTGAGGAATTGCAGCAGAGACTACTGGCCCACATAGACTAAAATATTTACTGTTTGGCCCTTTACAGAAAAGTTTACCAACTACTTAGTTAAACAGTGCTTCAGGATGGTATTGAAAGGACCTGTTGCTACTATCGGAGAAGGCAGTGGCACCCCACTCCAGTACTCATGCCTGGAAAATCCCATGGACAGAGGAGCCTGGTGGGCTTCCGTCTGTGGGGTCGCACAGAGTCGGACACGACTGAAGCGACTTAGCAGCAGTTGCTACTATGTTAGCCTTCTAGGATTGGGGTAGTTTTTCTTAAGAACCCAAATAAACATTAAGATGGTAATATCTGCTCTCTGCCTGATATTTCTAATGAACCTCTTATTGCCCTCCACCTTCTGTATCTTTACTTCATGCATGTATATCTTTCTCTTTGGTGTTGCTACCTTTCTATTCTAGTTTTCTCTGTTTCTTTTCCTACAGTTCTGTCTTTTCCTCCTGCTCTGTATTTCACTGTTTTTTTCCTCCTCCTTAAACTGACTGTAATATGGAATATTAATGTATTTAAATATTGTACTGGTAAAATTTTATATTCTCTTAATTTTTTTTTTTAGGTCAGTTTAAAATGTTATGTGCTTCAGTTCAGTTCAGTTCAGTCGCTCAGTCATGTCCAACTCTTTGCGACCCCATGAATCGCAGCACGCCAGGCCTCCCTGTCCATCACCATCTCCCGGAGTTCACTCAGACTCTTATCTCGTCCTCGGTCGTCCCCTTCTTCTCCTGCCCCCAATCCCTCCCAGCATCAAAGTCTTTTCCAATGAGTCAACTCTTCACATAAGGGGGCCAAAGTCCTGGAGTTTCAGCTTTAGCATCATTCTTTCCAAAGAAATCCCAGGGCCGATCTCCTTCAGAATGGGCTGGTTGGATCTCCTTGCAGTCCAAGGGACTCTCAAGAGTCTTCTCCAACACCACAGTTCAAAAGCATCAATTCTTCGGCGCTCAGCCTTCTTCACAGTCCAACTCTCACATCCATACATGACTACTGGAAAAACCATAGCCTTGACTGGACGGACCTTAGTTGGCAAAGTAATGTCTCTGCTTTTGAATATGCTGTCTAGGTTAGTCATAACTTTTCTTCCAAGGAGTAAGCTGCTTTTAATTTCACGGCTGCAGTCACCATCTGCAGTTTTGTGCTTGCCTCAAGATAAACCCGAAATACAAAACAACTTCAGTTATCAAAAATTTTGTGAACTCCATTAATCTCTTTTCTGTCACTTACCTCTCCTCCCACCCCGCAGCTGTAGCTTTCAGTTGAAGAAAACTTGCCTGTTCTGTTAGCACTAGGCTAAAGGATTTGGTGGTAGGGGCATGGAGATAAGACATTCTTAGTTTTAAACTGTATGTTTTAGATTATTTTTAAAACATTTTTTATGTACAGTTGTATATAGGAAACCTTGAGCAAAATTTTAAGGTAACTGGGAAGCTACAGAACAGTTAACATTTTAAGTTAACTTACTAAATATTGGTAGTTGGATGTTTGATGATACAGTCTAAATACAGTAAATAAAATCACAGAATTAGAGTCCTATTCAGTAAATATCCTATTTTCTTAAGGGTTTTAAGCCTAAACATATGTTTTTCTGCTTAGAAAAGGTTACATTTAGTTTAGATATTCAAAGTAACACCTTTTTATTCTCAGATCCTATGTAAAATCAGAAGTAGTGCTCAATTTAAAAAAAAATGTTATCACTTGATAAATAATGTGTTTTCCTCTTTAAGATAAAGCAAAAGGAGAGAAAGAACAATACTGACACTTTATACGAAGTTGTATGCTTGGAAAGTGAATCAGAAAGAGAGAGGAGGAAAACTACAGCCAGTCCCTCAATTCGCCTGCCACAGTCAGGATCTCAGAGCTCAATGATACCTTCTCCTCCAGAAGATGATGAAGAGGAAGGTAAATTGTAGGGAGAACTTAATTTCTATTTTGGGTGGTAGACTATACAGACCATTACAGTTTCATCAGTGAAGTGATAAAGTGACATAGTGTTTTGAATACTTTTAATAAATGTTTATGAGAGTCTATGCGAAGGACTGTGGGAGATAAAAAATGATTGCCATAAGACTTTCTTTGAGGTAATTATAGCCAAGTTAGAAAAAATAAGATTTATAACTAGTGCTTTTTTTTTTAAAAGAATCAGTCTCTGCTAGCTTACTGAATTAATACAGCACATTTTTAGAGCAAATTTGAGACAGCTTCTACCTAAATAAATATTTCCATCTCAACTGATTGATACATTATTGGATTTTCATACTGATAAATACTAGGAACCAACCAGTTCTTTTTTTTCTCCTCTCTTTTTTTCATGGTTATGTCTATGAATTGTTCTGTCAATTCCGTGTCAGAGTGAGAAATGGAGGGAAGGAATACAGGAAAAATGAAAGTTTGGAAGGCATTTTGTACCAGAGCTTTATTTTTAAGGGCAAAAACAAGCTGATTATGAAAAGTCATGAGAGGTATGCATCTATGTGAGGTTCACAGGGAGTGTTCTGGAAATTCATAGGAGAGAATTCAGTTTTCATTGTGGAGTATGTGGTGGAGCACCATGACACTTTTTTAAGCTGGAACTTTTAAAGTGCAGGGAGAATTCAGAGATAAATGTGCTGGTTTGGGCACTTCTGGCTAAAAAATGTACATTAACAAAAGCATCAGGGTGATAGGCATGTTTGATTTGGGTAGAAGAAATATGTGTCCATGATTATATGTACTTTTTCCAAGTTTAGAGCAAGTGCTGACTTCCAAATTCCTGTTCTTCCCCATAATTTCTACTTTTCCTATAACTAATCAACTTAGGATCATTTATTGGCAGTGTTAATGGCCACCAGTTGCTAGATGCTTAGTGTGGTAGACACTTTATGAAGTAAAGTAATACTTTACTTATATAATTCACACAAATTCCTGAAAAATAAGACTTATTTTGAATATAAGGGAAGTGAGTTTGCCCAGTGTCACAACATTTAGAAGTTGGCAGGGAGGATTTTAATCCAGGTTTGTGAATTAGCAGTCTGAGCTCTATTGTGTTATCATATTCACATAAAGCATTTTGAAGTGCAAAGAAGGCACAATTGTTTTTGAAAAGTTAGCATACAATTTAGAGTCTCCTGCAGAAACAATTCCGATGGCACCCCACTCCAGTCCTCTTGCCTGGAAAATCCCATGGACGGCCTGGTAGGCTGCAGTCCATGGGGTCGCAAACAGTCGGGCAGGACTGAGCGACTTCACTTTCACTTTTCACTTTCCTGCATTGGAGAAGGACATGGCAACGCACTCCAGTGTTCTTGCCTGGAGAATCCCAGGGATGGGGGAGCCTGGTGGACTGCCGTCTATGGGGTCACACAGAGTTGGACACAACTGAAGCTACTTAGCAACAGCAGCAGAGACAATTTAAGTCATGTTTTAAGGCCAGGAAGGGTGAAATTGTTCCTACTGTTTGAGATTGACTGTATAACTGGATCTGGAGACTTGCAGTTTTCCTTTATGTCAACATTGCTTAAGATGCAGAGCAAATAAAAATTTACAGAACTTTCCTCCCTTTAAGACTTGGCAATGAAAAAAAAAAGCCAAAAGTTCAGAGAGACATACCATTTATTGTAAAACCAGAGACTGTTCAAATCTCCGTATTATAGATGTTAATCTACCAGTTAAAAAGAAATTTGGACCCAGCTAATAGATAACATTGGGACTGAGATGTAGTTCTAGTCTATAATAGGCATGGTGTTTTTAATATAATTGAGGGGATTCAGAAGGCCTCTACTGACAGCACTTAACTGGGGAGAGAGAAGGGCTCAGGGCAGGCGGCAGTCCATGGGAGAATCAAGATCATTAGAACACAAGCTCTGTAAAGGAAGAGTGTGTGTCCTTTTCTGCTCCATGTTGTTTCCGTGGTGTGTAGTCCAATTCCTGGTATATAATAAATGCTCAGTAAATATTGGCAAGATGAGTAGCCTTCTAGATCCATTTCCATAGTGAAAAGTTAATGATGAGACTGCAGCCATACCATTGTTTAATTCTGTCTAACCCAGTATACAAACCAAGGAAATTGGTCCTGCTGTGATGTTTGCTCCCTGAAAAGGAATGACTATAGTCCTCTAAAGAGCCTCCTTATCCATAGGCCATTTGTGCTCACAGGGCAGGAAGCCAGCAGTTATAAAGGGGAGGTGTTCAGAAGCAACATTCTGAACATACCTAAACAGTAGAAGAGAATTTTGTAAGATAAGCCTTCCTAATGTCTTTAAAGGAATTATCTCTTGTAAATTTTAATATGTTTTAAAATAGCTGCCATCACCCAAAGACATTGTGTTATATTGACATTTTTAAAGAGTGGAGAATTACTTGAGGCATTTAGAGTACGGCCAGCTCTGGAAAATAGTGAAGCAGAGGGACGTTATCTCAGTGCCCTTGAGCCTTTCTCTTTTCCTTATTCATCTGCAGAGGTCTCACTTATATTCAGTCTGTCTTCTTCCCGAACTCATTGTGAAAACTGCTGATAATGTTCAAGACATTATAATATAAAAAAGTTTAGTAATAAACATCCTGGATTTCTGAGCCTTTAAAATCAGTACTTTCAGATATACTGTCACTAAAGGGATGCCAATTCATGATGTAATCATCAAGAGATGTTAAGATCCAAACTTTTTTTTTAAGATACAAAGTTTTTAAAGGCAGGTTAAACAAAAACATTTAGAAACAGCATTGATTGACCTGACATGGAAACAAGTACTGTTTTACCCAACTAGTGCAGATGTCAGTTGGTAAAACCATTTTGGGAGGCAGCTTGTCATAAGTTTCAGAATCCTTAACAGCATGCGTTTTTTTTAACTCAGGAAGTTCCCTTCTGGCATATACCCAATAAAAGCATTGAGATTTGTTCATCCTAATACTATTTGTAGCAAAAAGTTGAAAACTCCCTAAGTGTCCAACAAAGAAGATTAAGTAAATCTTATTTTCCCACTACTTTCATTACACTTTTTTCAATTCTCTCATTCCTTTATCATCATCACATTTTTCATTGTCTTTAAATCTTATAATTCTTAAATTTGTATTCAGATTTACATTTCCTGATTACTTGAACAAAGTTTGAAATGATTCATCTTGGTCCTTCTTAAAAAATATTTTCATGCCTTCTGTTAATCCATGCCAGTATAGAAAATTTAGAAAGTCATAAAAACATAAAAGAGGAAAGAAAAGAATCATAGTTCTAAGATTTAGTTCTTACTTTAATTTTATGTGCACTTAATATTTTGCCAGATCATTATGTTAAAAAGTGTCAACACAAGTTTGGATTGTAAATGTATATCAAAATTTATTCAAATACTCTCTGCTTTTCTATTTTGGAAACTTATGTGCACGTGCTTTGTGCTTTTACCTGTTATACATAAGGCTGCTATATATTTTCATGTATGACATTGTTTGCTATGAAATAGGCAAGAGAACATACCATACTTTGAGTCCTATCATTTTATAGTCATATGGCTCTTTCTTCAGTTGACATTATATAGGCATATATGAAAAGCAAGAGAAAGAGTTTCAGCAACATTCCACCTAGGGCCATTTTTACTTTTCTTGTATTTATGACTATGCTAAGAGAGAAGTTACGATACTGTGTTCTGCTCCCAATGAAATCTTTCAAATTTGACTGTTACATTTCCAGGTCATTCTTCTGGCTAGCATAGCCACCTCTATTATCCTTTTTTGTGTGTTTTGTTTATTAAAGATAACGATGAGCCTCTCTTGAGTGGATCTGGTGATGTATCCAAAGAATGTGCAGAAAAAATTCTTGAAACTTGGGGAGAACTGTTGTCTAAATGGTAAGTTGTGATAGAATAATTCTCCTTTCCACCTGCAGTTCTTATGTTATGGGTAGGGAATTTTGCCAAACTTTTTTCAGTTTTGGAGCCAATATTAAAAACCTAAATATGAGGTTCACATTCGAGAATCTCTGTTGGTAGAGGTTTATAAGGGTAGTGAAGTCATGAAGATCTGAAATGAGCTTTCAAAATAATCAGAAACCTAGTAAATTCTCATTGCTGCAGAAATATTTATGCAAACATGGAATCCATGGAGAAAATAAATAAGGAAAGAAGTCATTTATATTGAAGTGGGTAGGAATTGCCGACTGGTTAAGATAATACACAGTAGTTAAGGCAATACACAGTAATCAGGAAAGTTTAGAAGATACTCACACGATGCATAGAACCATGATGGAGACTGCAGTGGGATTTTTCCCTATCTATTATATGCCTCAAGTGACAGAGCAGAATGTTACAAACATGGTATGTATTTATTGCTCTACCAATTACTAACACTTGTAAAATTCAGGAATTTCTCATCAGCTCAAGAGACAGTTTGATGACAGTGTTAAGCAATATCCTATAGATTGTCTAAAACGAGTACACTACTTTCAGGTAATTTATTAGTGAAATCAGAGACATTCTGGTAAATCAGGTTGGTGAGACGTTTATGTCGTTTCCTTTTCCCACTGTGTAGGATGCCAGTATATGCTGAAAAGAGCTGAACTTGAAAATAATCTGAGCAGTTTTCTGTTTCTGGCTTTCTGGTTCTTAGGGTTATCATACCAACTCCCCATGGACCTGTTACTTGGAGTCTGATTTTTCTCTGAAGTTTTAACTGGTGAAACCTTCACTCTGTTCTTAGTAAAATTGTGTCTCAGCATTAAAAAAAAAAAGGCATGCCCGCAAGGGATGGGACTACAAATGGGCATCATCTGCTTCTAGCACTCTCACAAAACTTTACACTTTCGGTAAAACACTCTCCAATTGGGAAATGTCAAATGTGTACAGGAGGAGAGTGCAAACCAAAGCATGGTTTGTCTTTACGCAAGTGGTTTTAATAAATGACCTCTGTAGAAGCCCCCCAGGGGAATAGTTCTCATTTATATTTTTATATTCCTTCAGCAATCAGGAGACAAACCTGCTGATGGCCCTCATCACAATATATTTTCAGTTCAGTGAATTTGGAGTGTTTGGACTGCTGCTGGCAGAAATTTCATCTGTATAAAAAGATTTCTGCTCTAAAATAGAAATGTAATTGAATCTTGACATGGGTTATATAATAGTGTATGTAAAATTATTTAGATACAGCATTTAGACTCTAAATGCTCTGTTTTATAAAATGAACCCACCAGCGTTTTATACAATTGCTTGGAATTTGTTTAGTCATCGGGCTTTGTTTATCCATTTTGTTATTCTTTTGATGAAATGATATCCTTATCTTACTCTTTCAAATACGTTAACTAACTTTCCATCTGTCTCACCTATCTTCAGAATGTTTATAACTGTTTTTTGCTGATTTCACTCATGTCTTTAGAAATAATAATAATACAGTTTCTCTTCTTCAGTTTATTTTGTCATTATTTTTTCATCATCATCGTATGTGTTTTACAATAGGAATCCTCACCGTGTCATGGAATTTTACAGCCTGGTAGACCTGGCTTCAGGTCCTACCTCTCCTGTTTCTAAGCTGTATGATCTTGGGCAGGTCACTTAACCCTTGAGAATCTGTCTTCATTTGCAAAATACAAGTCTGTAGAACCACCATGCAGGATTATTGTAGATTAAGAATAATAGATGTTGTAATGGTAGTAATCATAGTAAGAAGTAATAGATTTACTCTGTGCCCAGTACTGTGCTAAGTTACATGCTCTATTTCAACTATAATAACCTTATAAAATAGTATCCATTCTTATAGATGAGGAAACTGGCTGAGATTAAGTCAACAGTTCTAGTTAGTAAACAGCAGGTTCAGAATTTTTAACACATTCAGGTCTGATTCCAAAACTGGTTTATTTAACTCTACATTAGATTTTAGTGTCAGTGTTTATAATAAACATACCTTTGTGCTCTAATTCTCCAAGTTCGTTTTGATAAGAGTTTTAGTGGTTAAGAGAACTAATGTCAGTAATAAAATAGTTGGCTGAATTATTATCAGTGACAAAGTTATTCTGAAAATGATTTTACCAATATAAATCAAGCTTGTGTTATCAAATAATTCTAGGGTTAGTTTTTTTAAGAACCAAATATAAATATTTAGGGTTTGTGGCCAATAGACTCTGTTGCACCTACTCACCTCTGCTGTTGCAGTGTGAAAGCAGCCATAGACATACATAAATAAAAATGGTTTGTGTCTCAGTAAGAGCTGGTTTACAGACACACATGGTGAGGCACATTTGCCCCATAGGCCATAGTGTGCCGATCCTTGGATTAGATAACGGAACTACTTTAGTCCTTTCTACTTCCAGCTCTTCAACTTATATGTATATATTCCCCTCCCCTCCCCCCAAAGCAAAGCCAAAACTGTGTTAAACTGTCTGTAGCTTTTGTATTATGGTGCTAGCATCATCACAGATTTAACAACTTTTAAATGTACTGTGCTTCGTTCTGCTGGAGTTCTGGGAGAATTTTGAGGAAAGTCTCAAGACCTTTCTGTACAATATTTTGATAGTGATCATTTTGTACCAGTTAAGTGAAGTCGCTCAGTCGTGTCCAACTCTTTGGGACCCCATGGATGGTAGCCTACCAGGCTCTTCTGTCCATGGAATTTTCCAGGCCAGAGTACTGGAGTGGGTTGCCATTTCCTTCTCCAGGAGATCTTCCCGGCCCAGGGATCGAACCCATGTCTCCTGCATTGTAGGCAGACGCTTTACCATCTGAGCCACCAGGGAAGTCCTGGTAACTTGTGCTTAAATCTGATAGCCACAGAAATTCCTCCATGTCAGAATCTTGCTTTACTCAGTAATGGTGGCTCTCAAATCACAAAGCAACTATGATGTAACAGAGCATTCACTGAGCTTGAGTCTACCTCAGTCTCTTAATCAACGTCCCTGAGCTTCTTCCTCCATCTGTAGAACTGGAGATACTACCACATACCTCAAATGGTTGTTGTGAGGATCGAATAAAATTAAATGCAAAAGCACTTTGTAAGTTAATACCAATACTTCTAAAAATTCTTTTTCAAGATGTTTTATTTCCCCCAGTAAAAGTATTTTAGGGAATTCCCTGGCAGTCCAGTGATTAGGACTTTGGGCTTCTACTGCAGGAGGCAATGGGTTTGATTCCTGGTCTGGGAACTCTTGCCTGGAGAATTCCATGAACAGAATAGCCCAGCAGACTGCAGTCCACAAGGTCACAAAGAGTCGGCCACGACTGAGTGACTTTCATCATCATCTGAGAAATAAGATCCTGCATGCTACAGCCCCCCACTAAAGAGATGTCTTATTCCCCCCATTTTGTAGATGAAATAAATGAAGCTCCAACACTTTAGTAACTTGTTTTGATACTATAACAGTACGGTAGAAACTTTCATCCATCATAGTTATTAAAAAAAATTTATTTAAATCACCATAAAAACTGCTGAAAGCATTTATTTTTATATTTATTCTTACTTAGAACAAATGTTTACCTAAAACATAAAAATATACAGTTTACTTATCGATTTTGATGCAGAGCAGAGCTCTTATCTTTAGCTGTGTGTCCACTATCGAGAATTTTGCTTTGTTTTTCTTGCATAAGCCACAACCATAAAACCATAGTTTCCAGTTCTGATTTTTATTTTTATTTTAAATTAGACCAATAATTTAGAGATATGTAAGACTCAGTCTGACTTCAGAATTTTTTTCTCCACCCAATCTTTTACAGTTATATTGGCCATGTCTAGTTCTAGGCTTTTTTTCTTTATTAATGTTTTTTATTAAGTCTTTATATATAGTTTAGTTTAGCTTTCCTAAAAGTAACGCTCTTTTAAAAGCTCTGTCTTTTATGCACTTACAGCTTATGGCTTTGTTTTTAGGCATCTCAACTTGAGTGTGAGGCCAAAGCAGTTGTCATCCTTAGTAAGAAGCGGTGTTCCTGAAGCTCTTCGAGGAGAAGTCTGGCAGCTCCTAGCAGGTTGTCACAACAATGACCACCTGGTAGAAAAATACCGAATTCTCATCACTAAGGTAAGGGGATGATAATTCAGCTACAGCATTAGTTCTTTTAGAATTCTGTTATTAAAAGATTATTCTGTCTATTCACTTATCAAGAATTTTATGTAATTCCTTTAACATAAGAATAGAACTTTCAGACTTCTGGCTCATAGTTATTTCCAGTGTTAGCACAGAGGAGAAGGCATAGGTTTTCTTCCTTTCTTTTCACCTCAGAGGCAAAAGATGGCCTCTGCCCTTTGTGTATAGGTCAGTTGTGCTGTGCTATGTGTAAAAACTTTATTTATTTTAATCCTTTTCACACTTCCCAGAAATGTGCTCTTTGTAAGTAAAGGCCTAGTTCTATTTTTTTTTTTTTTTTTTACAATTGGAAGAACATGGTTCTATCTTCTTAAACCATATTCCCTTTCAGTTCATTCCTCTAAACTGAATTCTCAATTTTTATGGTATCCCCTTCTCAAGTTGATGAATTCCTCAAGGTTTTGCAAGTGAAGCAGCGCAGCTATTCTTTGTACAGGCATGCAAAAATTTAATTTTCTGCCAGGTTAGGCAGTGATTTGTGCCTTTTGCACCCATGTTACTGGTTTTAAGCTTTGCTTTTGTTTTCTGAAATTCTTGAAATCTTCATCTTTAGGAAGCAGTTTCTTTGATGGTATACAAATTCCAAACCTGAGTTATGAACGAACTGCTCAGAACTCTCAATAATACATGAGAATTTTTCAGTGTGACAGAGTAGTAGGACTTCTTTTAAAAATATATTAAAACCTTATGAGAAGTGAATAATATTGATACAAAACTACTGTTTTTTTTTTTAATACTTTGTATGTAAGTATAGAATTCGAACATGAAATCGGACCTTTCCTCACCAGAAAAATGACTTTTATTTGCTCAAAATATTTTTCCTCAAGAAAAATGTTCTCAAGAACTCATGTTCTGATTCCCTTTATTGTGTCAGTGTAGTCGTTTAACCCACTATATCGAGTGCCTATTACAGTTGCAGTGTTGGAGCTACGAAGTCAAACAAAAGCGGTTAACATGAGTTGTGTGGTGATCTGGAAAAGCACAGTAGAAACCATCAAAAGGAGTGACTGATTCCGCATGGGGGGGTAGGAAGAGTGTTTATCAGGAATATAATGTTTAAGATGGGTTTCAGAAGAGACCTTACCAGGCATGAAAGAGTGGCAGAGTGAGTGTTGGAAACATGGAAGAACAGGGTATGCGATGTGTGAGAGACTAGCAAAGGTACAGCTGGTTCATTTTTTTCTTTTGTTTGCACGTCCTGTTAGGTAATTGTAACATTTTGAAGTCCTTTGAAATGTTTGGCCAAAAAATTATTTCTTAAGTATTTTTGGTGTGGCTACTCATACAGATAATTTAAAGACATGAAATATTCTTTTTGTGGTTCCATGAAAATGGTGATACCTGTTTCTCAAAGAAGAACCTGGTAGTTAGATGATGTGTTAAAAAATCAGCTCTTAACAATATCTGATACATTTGATTAATGTTTTATATATGCTGGTGTCATGTGCTTTATATTTCACATTAAACTTACTGTCATGTGGATGGTAGAAACTAAAAAACTTTCTAAAAGAGGTATATTAAATTGCTGACATGTAATCAGGATGTATAAGTTATTTAACCATCATAATATTGATTGATGCTGTTTTGTTACATAGCTTAGATATAAGATATATATTGGCTATTATCTATAAAACTAGGTTTTTCTGTCTTCCTAGAAATAGTTATCACTGTAATTGACATTTTAAAATTTCCTCTAATTTTTTTTTTGAGTCATAAAACTCATATTTTTAAATTTATTTCTACAGCAAGCTGTGATTTACATAGGCTAAAATACACAAATTTACAGCTCAATGACATTTTACATATTAATATACTGCTCTGGGAAGAATATGTCCATCGCTTCAAAAAGTTATTTTTGTCCTTGTCTAGTTGTAACCACCCCTACTCCAGCCCTGAAAAACCAATACTGTGTTCTGACTTCTCTGTCCCTAGATTAGTTTTGATTGTTCTTGAACTTGATTTAAAAACAATGATGCAGTCTTGGAGCATGTACTTGTTTGTATCTGACTTTTTCTGCTCATCCGTTTTGGGAGTGTATCAGTAGTTTTTTTGTTTGTTTTTTTTTTTTAAGATTTTTAAAAATTCATTTTTGGCTGCACTGGGTCTTCGTTGCTGCATGCAGGCTTTCTCTAGTTGTGGTGAGTAGGGCTACTCTTCTGGTTGCGGTGCTTGGGCTTGTCGGTAGGGTGGCTTCTCATTATGGAGCATGGGATCTAGAGCACAGGCTCAGTAGTTGTGGCCCACCGGCTTAATTGGTCCAAGACACGTGGGATCTTCCTGGACCAGGAATCAAACCCACATCCCCTGCATTGGCAGACAGATTCTTAACCACTGAACCACCAGGGAAGTCCCAGTAGTTCGTTTTTTATTTGTTTTCATTTTTTTAGTTGCTGCAAATATTCCATTGTATGACTAAATCACACTTTAAAAAATGTATTCTGGTATTATAGATGTTTTGTTTCTTGTTTTAGCTTTTATAAAGTTGCTGTGAACATTCTTGCATATAACAGGTGCTATGATCTGAAGGTGTCCTTTAAAATTCATGTTGGAACTTAACCATTATACCAAGGTGATATTGAAAAGGTAGGGCCTTCGGGAGGTGACTCGATCATGAGGGCAGAATCCTCGTGCTAGGGTTAGCACCCTTATAAAAGAGTCAAGGGAAGCTCCCTCCTCACCTTCCACATGAGGACACAGCTAGAAGTTGGCAGTGTGCCACCCAGAAGGGAGCCTTCACCTGAGCCCAGCTGTGTAGCACCCTGATATTAGACTTGCAGCCTCCAGAATGGTGAGCAATGAAATTCTGCTGTCCATAAGCCATCCATTCTGTGGTATTTTGTCATAGAAACCCAGATAGACTAAATCAGTGCAATTTTTTATTCAGTCATTCTATTGCTAGGCATTTATTTTGTTTTCAGTTTCTAAATGATGTTTACTAAATGGCCTTACACATGTTCCAAATCTTTGACTTTTATGGAATAGTCTCAGTAGTGTGGTTACTGGGTCAGAGGGTAATACGTTTTTTAAACTTGCTATTTAATTTTTGTATTTAATTTACTTATATCCAGCTTGCTCCTCTGAAAGGCTGTGGCAGTTCATGGTTCCACCAACAATGTCGGAAAATGCCAATTAACCCATATCCCAGGCAGTATTTGATATCACTATAATTTTTGCTGTCAGTGGATATAAATGATGCCATTATGTCTTTAGTTTGCAATTCCCTGACTACAAGAAAACATGAGTGATTTGCTCTTCCATGAATTCTCTCTTTGTATTCTTTGTATATTTTTCTATTAATTGTAAGATGTCAGTTTGTGAGTACTTTATATGATTACCTATATTAATTCTTTGTAACTTCATTATACTTTTCTAGAATTTTAGATTTATATTGACTTTATAGTTTTATGCCATACAAAACATTTTCAATTTTTATGTAGAAAATTGCATCTTGGTTGAGGTTTATCCTACCCCGAGATTTTGTAAATGTACTTTCCAGCATTTCCTTGTGAGATTTTTATTGTATGTGTTACATTTGTACATCTTTAATCCATCTGGAGTTTATTTTTGTACATGGCATATGATAGCAGTCCAATTTTACTTTCTCCCAGATGGCTAACCAGTTGTGCTACTTCTATTTTCCTACTGAGTAGAACTACCATCTTTGTTATATCTTGAATTCTCATACACGCTGGGATTAATTTCTAGCTTGTTCAATTTGATGTTTATGTGTTCCTATATACCAGTATGGTTTTGGTTTTGGTTAGAGACTTTCAGTTATGTTCTATTATCTGGTAAAGCAAGTCTTTTTCTTCATTGTTTCCCAATACATATTTTTCTTACCTATTTTTGCATATGTAATTTTCCATATAAACTTTCAAGTCATTTTCTCCAGTCTCACCATCATCCTGTAAGGTTATATAAGGATTCTAGTTTGAATTACATTTAATTTATATATTAATTTAGGTTATAAGTTACATTGTTATAATATCTTTATATCTGGGAATATAGTATGTCTTTCCATTTGCCCAGATCTTATGTTTGTTAAGACTTCTTTCATATATGTTTTATTCTTCTTTAGTTAAATTTATTCCTAAGAATTATCTTAGAGTGTTCTTGCTATACCAAATGGAATATTTTTTTTTCTGATTTCCATTTCTAAATAGCTAATTGCTACAATAGAGAATAGACTTTTTTTAAATTCTCTATCCATGTACTTCTTGGTATTTTGGTGAATCCTCTTGTTTATACTAGCATCCTGTGAGATTTTCAGGTATATGATAATAACAAAAACAGTTTCACTTCTTTTTTCACTGTTTATGCAGGTTGCTAAATTTTCCTGTTTTTATATTTGATAGTGTTTAATGATGATGGTGATAAGTAGCATCACTATTGAGTTCCTGATTTTAATTAAAATGATCTTAGTTTTTCAGACTTCTGGAAAGCATGCTATTCAGTTGGGTTACTTTTTTTTTTGTAAGTACTTTTTATTTGATTTAAGTGATTTTATTCTATCCAGAGTTTGCTTTTTTTAATTAGGAATGTCTACTGAAATATCTACCAGCCTTCCCTGGTGGCTCAGATGGCAAAGAATCTGCCTGCAATGCAGGTGACCCAGGTTCTATCCCAGGGTCGAGAAGATCCCCTGGAGGAGAAAATGGCTAGCCACTCCAGTATTCTTACCTGGAGAATCCCATGGACACAGGAGCCTGAAAGGCTGCAGTCCGTGGGGTCTCAAAGAGTTGAACATGACTGAGTGACTAACGCACACACTGAAATTTTATGAAGGAATTTTTCAGCACTTAAATATGATTTTCTTTAATTTGTTGATGAAGTAGGTACATTATCAACATACAATAGTCTTCTTGATATTGAACTACCTTTGGCTTCATGGAATAAATTTCTGTAGACCAAATACTCCTCGATTCTTTGTTTTCTTTTCCCACTGGTCTTGATAGAGGGTTTCTCAACCATAGTTTCTAGTTAGAACTTGTCAGACACAGGGAGGGGAAACTAGTAAATAAGCCACTCATATGGCCTCACACATACAGTGTATGACATACAGTGTCAGACTTTATCTTTTGGGCTCCAAAATCACTGCAGATGGTGACTGCAGCCATGAAATTAAAAGACACTTACTCCTTAGAAGGAAAGTTATGACCAACCTAGATAGCATATTCAAAAGCAGAGACATTACTTTGCCAACAAAGGTCCGTCTAGTCAAGGCTATGGTTTCTCCAGTAGTCATGTATGGATGTGAGAGTTGGACTGTGAAGAAAGCTGAGCACCGAAGAATTGATGCTTTGGAACTGTGGTGCTGGAGAAGACTCTTTGAGAGTCCCTTGGACTGCAAGGAGACCCAACCAGTCCATTCTAAAGGAGATCAGTCCCGGGTGTTCTTTGGCAGGACTGATGCTAAAGCTGAAACTCCAGTACTTTGGCCACCTCATGCGAAGAGTTGACTCATTGGAAAAGCCCCTGATGCTGGGAGGGATTAGGGGCAGGAGGAGAAGGGGATGACAGAGGATGAGATGGCTGGATGGCATCACTGACTCGATGGACGTGAGTTTAAGTGAACTCCGGGAGTTGGTGATGGACAAGGAGGCCTGGCACGCTGCAGTTCATGGAATCGCAAAGAGTCGGACACTACTGAGCGACTAAACTGAGCTGAACTGATGGCCTCTCTTACTCCCAGCTGTAAGATTTACAGCTCCTTAGTTCTGATAAGTCAAATAAATTGGAATTTAGAATGGAGGAAAAATAGGGCACTTTCTGGTTTCCAACTTCCAGAAGCATCCTCTGGTCCTTCTTTCTTTTGGTTATTTTTCACCTTTTATATCAATAACTCTATTTTGTTTTGCTTAGTACCAGAAATTTACATCAAAAGGCTGCCTTAAAGGATTCTTTTAATAAGAGAATAATGAAATAGCAACTGAGTCTGATGTTTCTCTTTCCTTCCATTAGTCAGCTTTGTCTTCTCTGAAGTCTGTTTGCATTGTTTTCTCTAGTTATTTTAGTGGCATTTTGATGTGAATTTCAGGCTTTTATCCAGGACCTTAACTATTAGTAAGCCCAGATAATCAATATTTATGTTTCTGATTGTCCAGAGGAAGCCTTTGGACATTCTACCAGTCTGGAAAATTTTAATTTGAATATCTAATTATGATTTCATTATTTTACAGATTGTTCTAATTAAAAATCTTTCTAGTTAAGGATTCAATAAGGTTTAATGATGAGAACCTCCTCTTGATACTCAACAAAAAGGTAGCAAGTTAGCAAATAAAGCACTGACCATGAAGTTAGGAAGCCTGAGTACTAGTGTCAGCTCTGCCATTGGCTTATATGAACTCATATGAAGTTCTGCACCTGTGACTATTAATTTCCTTTTCTGTGAAATGAAGTTGCTGAAGTAAATGGTTGAGCTGCTTTTAAGCATTCTGGAAAAATGAAGTAGCATGTTTGAGACCTGCCCCCAAAATAGCCCGTGATTCTACTGTTTCACAATTCAATACCCTTGCTATCTGATTTTGTAAGGAAATAGATTGTCGGGGGACTTTTAGAACTTTTAAGCATTTTAAGAGGCAAATCATATATTCAGGTTTGGAAGGCAGTATGCAGAGTGATTTAGTCTGTCCGTCTAAAGGTAGATTGTCTTGATTCAAATGCTGGTTCTATATTTAGGCCATTGACGTTGGGTAATTTAGCATTAAAATTTTGTTTCCTGTCTGTAAAATAGTATAATAATAATAATATCTTATTTGTTGAGTTGTTAGTTTTATGTACTTAGTGCAGGAAAACACTTAATACAATACAATTCATAGTATAATCAATCTGATTTCAGTATTGACCCATCTGGTAATGTCCATGTGTAGAGTCTTCTCTTGTGTTGCTGCTGGAGGAGGGTGTTTGCTATGACCAGTGCCTTCTCTTGGCAAAACTATTAGCCTTTGACCTGGTTCACTTTGTACTCCAAGGCCAAATTTGCCTGTTACTCCAGGTAGCTCTTGACTTCCTACTTTTGCATTCCAGTCCCCTATAACAAAGAGGACATCTTTTTTGGATGTTAGTTCTAGAAGGTCCTGTAGGTCTTCATAGAACTGTTCAACTTCAGCTTCTTCAGCATTACTGGTTGGGGCATAGACTTGCATTACTGTGATATTGAATAGTTTGCCTTGGAAATGAACAGAGATCATTCTGTCGTTTTTGAGATTGCATCCAAGTACTGCATTTTGGACTCTTGTGAACTGTGATGGCTACTCCATTTCTTCTAAGGGATTCTTGCCCACAGTAGTAGATATAATGGTCATCTGAGTTAAATTCACCCATTTCAGTCCATTTTAGTTCGTTGATTCCTAAAATGTCATTGTTCACTCTTGCCATCTCCTGTTTGACCACCTCCAGTTTGCCTTGATTCATGGACCTAACATTCCAGGTTCCTATGCAGTATTGCTCTTAGAGCATCGGACCTTGCTTCCATCACCCATCACATCCACAACTGGGTGTTGCTTTTGCTTTGGCTCTGTCTCTTCATTCCTTCTGCAGCTATTTCTCCTCTCTTCTCCAGTAGCATATTGGTCACCTGCCAACGTGGGGAGTTCATCTTTCAGTGTCATAACTGTTTGCCTTTTCATACTGTTCACGGAGTTCTCAAGACAAGAGTGCTGAAGTGGTTTGCCATTCCCTTCTTCAGTAGACCACGTTTTGTCAGAACTTTCCACCATGACCCATCCGTCTTGGGTGGCCCTACACGGCATGGCTCATAGTTTCATTGAGCTAGACAAGGCTGTGGTCTGTGTGATCAGTTTGATTAGTTTTCTGTGATTGTGGTTTTCATTCTGTCTGCCCTCTGATGCGTAAAAGCTTCCTGATGGGAGAGACTGACTGAGGTGGAAACTGGGTCTTGTTCTGATGGGTGGGGCCAAGTTCAGTAAATCTTTACACGGGCGGGGCTGTGTTCCCTCCCTGTTGCTTGGCCTCAGGCCTCCTTGAAATGAAGTCGCTCAGTTGTGTCCGACTCTTTGCAGCCCCATAGACTGTAGCCTACCAGGCTCCATCCATGAGATTTTCCAGGCAACAATACTGGAGTGGGTTGCCATTCCTCCTCCTTACCTGAGGCCAAACTATGGTGAAGGTAATGAAGACAATGGCAACCTCCTTCAGAAGGTCCCATTCAGGCACTGCTGCCCTCAGTACCCCCAGCCCTGCAGCAGGCCTCCACTGACACTCATGGGCAAAAGTTGATGTTTTCCTGGAACTGTCTTGCTTTTTCAGTGATCCAGTGGATGTTGGCAGTTTGATCTCTGGTTCCTCTGCCTTTTCTAAGTCCAGCTTGAACATCTGGAAGTTCACGGTTCACGAATTGTTGAAGCCGGACCTGGAGAATTTTGAGCATTACTTTGCTAGCATGTGAAGTATGAAGTGAAGTCGCTCAGTCGTGTCCGACGCTTTGCGACCCCATGAACTATAGCCTACCAGGCTCCTCAGTCCATGGGATTTTCCAGGCAAGAGTACTGGAGTGGGTTGCCATTTCTTTCTCCAGGGGATCTTCCCGACCCAGGGATCGATCCTGGGTCTCCCGCATTGTAAGCATGTGAGATGAGTGCAATTGTGTGGTAGTTTGAACATTCTTTGGCATTGCCTTTCAGTGGGATGGGAATGAAAACTGACCTTTTCCAGTCCTGTGGCCATTGCTGAGTTTTCTAGATTTGCTGGCATATTGAGTGTACCACTTTCACAGCATCAACTTTTCAAATTTGAAATAGCTCAACTGGAATTTCATCACCTCCACTAGCTTTGTTAAATATTAACAATTTTACATAGTTCGTCAAGTTACATTGTCATTCTGTAAGGATTTGTCACTGAGGCCATCAGAGTCCATTATGAATAAATTGAGTACCAAGGACTGTCTGAAGGCATGTTGCAGTGATGACATTAGGCCAAATGGAGCTGAGCCCTATGAAGCAGGCGATTTAACCTGGCATCATCTGTTCAGCGTGGCTCTGGGAGGACATCATACAGCCAGGTTTTTGTTAGTTTTACCAAAAATGACATGTTATGTATTACTTCGGCTGTCTTTTTTATCTGATTATAAAAATAGCACATAGAAATTAGCAAATTCACAAAACAAAACCATAAAGAAAAAATCATTTGTAATCCCATTATCCAGTGAAATGTAAAATTGATTTTTAATGTATTTTCTTTCAGTCATATATAGAGAAGTATTCTTACTAAATACATCATGCAACTACATTATTTTAAAAGGGAAATGTATGGATGAATTTTTGTGAAGACATAGATTTATTGCTTTTCCTTATCATTAATAATTTCTCTCCTCTAAAAAAAGTTGTTTCTTTTAATCCAAAATAAAACATGTAACTCTTAACTGATTATTTTTATTTAGTTTCTAGTATGAATATTTTGAAGGCTTCCCCGGTGGCAGTGGTAAAGAATCCGCCTGCCAATGCGGGAGACGAAAAAGATGCGGGTTTGATCCTTGGAGTAGAAAATGTCAACCCGTTCCAGTATTCTTGCCTGGAGAATTCCATGGACAGAGGAGCCTGGTGGGCTTCAGTTCATGGGGTCACAGAGTCAGGACTCAACTGAGTGACTGAACACGTGGGCTCACATACCCACAAATATTTTGATTATAGCTGCTCCTAGAGTGGTTTTAGTAAAACAAACAAAATTAAAAGCACTACTGTTTTACTAATGGTATTGTAACAGCTTGTTGGTTTCGTTGCATTTTTATAACATTGTTAGTTCTTTAAAGCTATCAGTTAATGTAACAGCTGTTTTTATCCGCATAACTACCTAGCTGTACGCATGAGAAACCTGAGATGGAGTAAGAGAATGAGTTACAAGTAGGTAGAAAACTGTGGACTCTCAGCTTCGGCAAATGGTTTTTCCATTTTTTGAAATGTAAGTCTCAGAAATTCTTTTTTAAGTCAGTATTTATTAAGCACTCAAAACAGGGAGATCAGAAATAAAGTCTACATCAAATGTGGAGAGTAGTGAGCAATCTGGTTTGGCTGGAGGGCAAGGTATTTGGGGGATTTGGACTAGTGAGATCAGACTGGAAAGTCATTGGGAACCATAGACTCTTCTTGCATAATGGAGTTCATAGTAACCCTAATAAAGCATGTGCTGATGTATGAATAGATTAGAAAAGTGAACAAGAAGAGAAGTACAGAAAATATTTAATGATAGCCCCAAATATTAAAAACTAAAAGGGGAAATGAATTTGAGAACCATTTTAGAGATAGATTCCAAGATGTGAGTAAGAATGGTATATTAAGGGAGAGAGAGTGGTCAAGATGATTCCCGAGTTCATACCTGAGTGCCTGGGGAAATCTCAGGGAAAAAAAAGAGGTTTATTTGGTAGGAAAAATGTATTTAATTGTTGGATGTGCTATGGTTGAAGTCTCTATAAGACATCCAAGTAGAAGATGTGTGACCAGTAGGCAAATTGTGGATGGAAAAGAGAACTCAGGAGTGAAATCAGGTCTGGAGACATACAGAAGTTACCTGTCTGATGGGAATAATTTTTTTAATGCCATATCATCATTCCTTCTTGCCTGCGTATGTACTGTCTCAATGTATTTGAGGAATGCAGGGCAGCAGTGTATCCAAATGACTGTTGTTACCACCCTTAGAGCTAGGCAGTCACAGTGAGAGAGGGCACCTTAGGATTCAGAAGAGCCCAAGCCTCAAGCAGCACAGCGTGACTAGTGGGAAAACACAGACTATTTAGGAAGGCTGTTTGAGTTGTATGAGAATAAAGTAAAATTATATACCTCCTGTTTCTTAGATGTTGGTAAGCCTTTTATGTATACCATTTGCTTTATTTCTCAACAATCTCATGAAATAGAGTATGATCTTCATTTTGAAGGTGATGAAACTGAAGCCAAGAGAAGCTAGGTGATAATAGAGCAGGGAAGCAAGGACTTGAACCAGATGGGAGTTCAGTGTCATGGGTCTTTTTGACATACTTTGCCATCTTTTCCAGTAAGACCTGTCAATTAAGCTATCAAACTTATACTTAATAGGCTTTTTTAGTTCTTTGCCTTCATGTAATAAGCACAGTGCTTCAGATCTTAAAATGTAATTGAATTCTGATGGTGAGTAACCATTGCCTGTAGTGAGAAAGCATGTGTGTGAAGCAAACAAAAAAAAGTTGGATCTCATAATGTACATCTCCATCCCGGTATGCAGACCTTCTGAAATGTTTTCAGATGTCAACATTTGTTTATTTTACTCTACTGAGTTATGTGAAGCTTTACTTAGAAGAATGAACTGAGAGACCAAAGATACCTGGAAGAAAAGATACTAAAAGTACACAATTAACTAAAAATTGTCATAATTTGGCACTCCCAGTTAGCTGAAAATTGTGCTCATTTGACATCATCTGAAATGCCACAGTATAATCCCAATTTGTGTTAGTAGGCACAGACAAGATTGTGTGTTCTAAGATACAAAGCTAATTTGTACCGTGAAACTTCTTGCAATTATGGGTGCATTTACTTACCCATCTTTGTTTGTATATGTACCACTTCACAGCAAACTAGAAGCAAGGTATGACATCTCAACCAGACAATAGTGTTAAATATAGGAACAGTGTAATTCTTCGTGCTATTTCTGCAGTATTTGGAATGGATGGGATTTTTTGTTTGTTTTTTTTTCCTCTTAAAGACCTAATTTTTAAATTTGCTTGTTATTTTGATCATGTTTCTTGAAACTGATCTGTATATAGTGAATCATGAGAAGAAATCAATGCCAAATATGTAGCCTTCTAGCTAGAACTTCTGGTGCTGGATTTTGATTCTTCAGTTGTCATGCACTGTTAACATACTTTCATTCTTTAACATTGCTCTTTGTTCTGTGGGAAATGCTACAAGAAAATAGGAATTTCCTCTCACCATTACCCCTCGGGCAGTGTGTTTTCAGTCTGATTCCTGGCTTGCACTCAGTCCTGGTTACTACCTCCTCTTCTTACTGGCAGTCTAAATTCTGCTCGTCTATGAAGGGTGGGGGGTGGGGTGGGGGGTTAGGGGCGGTGGGGGGGAGAGGTTCCAGACTGACGAGGAAACAGCTTTCAGTCGCTGCACTGCAGGCATATTAAGTTATCCCCCAACTGTGCAGTCTGGAAATCGGGGAGCATTTCTCTGGCAGTGAATTCTAATTAGCTGCTAAAGATGCCAGAGCGTGTGCGCGCACCCGGGCGTTTTCTTCTTTCCCCTCCCCCGCCTCTTCCTTTTCCCAAGCCCCCTCTTCTCCCTATTTCTCCTCCTCCTCCTTTATCCCCTCCCTCTGTGTCTCAGTTCTGCAGTAAACGAGGCTGAGGCACATTCCTGCTTTGCAAGGCTTTCTGCTAAGGATGTTCTGTGGCTTTTGTTTGGATTGCAGCGTGCAGAATTACAGGTAATACTCGGAAATTGAGCTAGATAGATCAATGCCATTGAAATGTTTTCTAAGAGGCAAAATATTACATTGGAATCAATAAAAAAATTAAGTTATCTTGGCTAATTTTATTAGTGGTAATTAAATGGTATAAGTAGATTCCTTTTCTCCCCTGAAAAGCTCAAAAGAGGAAATGGGGTTAGATTGATCTGACTGGCGATTGATTTTGCTTTATGTTGGTCATGAAAGCCTGCTGTTGCTGCACCTCCTCTGTAAAGTAAGAACCGTTTATGTGGGGGTGCTGCTGAGGGTAGGCGGGAATAGTTGACCTGGGTGGTGTGGGATGGAGTGGGAGGTGGGATACCAGCCTGAGCTAGTAGGTTCTTGATTAGGGCATTGGATACAAAATGTAAAACGCTCTCTCCTTTTCTTCTGTCAGCTGTTCAGAGGAGACTCATTACAACTCTTGCTGAAGTCCTAGCCTTCCTCCCTTCTCTTCTGCCCCTGCCCCCCACCCTCACTGGCTGAAGACCTTGTACCCAGAGTTTGCCTTACTCCCCTGGTGCTATGTGTATGGTAAACCTGGTACTATGGCCGCATCTGGGACTGGCCAGACAACTGCTGCTGGTTCTCCCTATTCCAAGAAGGATTTAAAGGGGAATTACACTGCAGGCAATGCACCAGAGCGGCAGCATCGCGAGCTTGGGGACTAAGGCTCCTCGGGCATTATTGCAGACACACAGAGCTGACCGCAATGACAGCAGCTGCTCCTTTGAACTGTTGGCAGCAGCCAAGCGGCAGCATGAAGTGAAAGATCACTCCTGAGCTCAAGATGAACTCTACCTTGGATGGTAATCAGAGCAGCCACTCTTTTTGCCTCTTGGCATTTGGCTACTTGGAAACTGTCAATTTTTGCCTTTTGGAAGTATTGATTATTGTCTTTCTAACTGTGTTGATTATTTCTGGCAACATCATTGTGATTTTTGTATTTCACTGTGCACCTTTGTTGAACCACCATACTACG
The DNA here is from genome assembly GCF_016772045.2 of Ovis aries. Lineage (NCBI taxonomy): Eukaryota > Metazoa > Chordata > Mammalia > Artiodactyla > Bovidae > Ovis > Ovis aries. Next base: position 12,709,384 of record NC_056056.1, on the reverse strand, counting down.
AGTTACTTTATCCAGACTATGGCATATGCTGACCTCTTAGTTGGGGTAAGCTGCCTGGTCCCTTCTTTATCACTCCTCCACCACCCGCTGCCAGTAGAGGAGTCCTTGACTTGCCAGGTATTTGGTTTTGTAGTATCAGTTCTGAAGAGTGTCTCCATGGCCTCTCTGGCCTGTATCAGCATTGATAGATATATTGCTATCACTAAACCTTTAACCTATAATACCCTGGTTACGCCCTGGAGGCTACGTCTGTGTATTTTCCTGATTTGGCTATATTCCACCCTGGTCTTCCTGCCTTCCTTCTTCCACTGGGGCAAACCTGGATATCATGGAGATGTGTTTCAGTGGTGTGCGGAGTCCTGGCACACCGACCCCTACTTCACCCTGTTCATCGTGATGATGTTGTATGCCCCAGCAGCCCTCATTGTGTGCTTCACCTATTTCAACATCTTCCGCATCTGCCAACAGCACACAAAGGAAATCAACGAAAGGCAAGCCCGCTTCAGCAGCCAGAGTGGGGAGACTGGGGAGGTGCAGGCTTGTTCTGATAAGCGTTATGCCATGGTCCTGTTCCGAATTACTAGTGTATTTTACATCCTCTGGTTGCCATACATCATCTACTTCTTACTGGAGAGCTCTACTGGCCACAGCAACCGCTTCGCATCCTTCTTGACCACCTGGCTTGCTATTAGTAATAGTTTCTGTAACTGTGTCATTTATAGTCTTTCCAACAGTGTCTTCCAAAGAGGACTAAAGCGCCTATCAGGGGCCATGTGTACTTCTTGTGCAAGTCAGATGGTAGCTAAGGACCCTTACACAGTTCGGAGCAAAGGCCCTCTTAATGGATTTCATGTCTGAAGTGGTTCAAATATTGAGTTGCTGTGTGTTTTGTGTGTGTGTGTGTTTCCTTTTTATCTTTTTGTATTTCTAGTTCTCTGGGAAATATGGGACAAAATAATTTAATAATTTGATTCTAAGCAAGCTGACAAGTGATCCATCCAAAATACCTTGTTAAGTTTTTAGAAATGATTTTTTTTAATGCTTTTGAATGAGAAAAATCAGGACCATGAGGATAAATTGCTGTTCATAATGTCATGGAAGTAACTGTATTTCTCAGACATAAAAACGAATAAAGCCATATCTAACACCTCTCCAGCTGGCATGACTGAACCTGGTTGTGAAAAGTGTCAGCATTTTTCAAAGTCTTTGTTTTCTTGTTGCTTTTCTGGGTTCTTTCTAGCTGTTTAGGCTTCATGTACAATTGATTTAACAGGGAATATTAAAATACAGTGATGAATTAACTGTATAGTAATTCAGTGATGAATTCTTCATGTATGTCAAAGTATAACTATGCTGCAGGTTTCCACACTGTCATTCAGAAAGCCGAATGTTTTGTCCTATTCTCTTGAGAAAATTCTCAATGCAGTAAATAATGTGAAAACTTAAACGTTAATTTTAAATTTGTGTGTTGAATCGTGAAGCAAAAGTGCAGTCAAATTATATAATTTATATAAAAAACTAAGATATATTTTGTGCCATCCTTCACTGAGACCTAAAGAGTTGTATGTACTGAAAGTGATTGTGTTCTAGTATTTTTGCCCATGCCTTTGTGTGTGTGTTAAGAATATTTGAATTGAGTTAGATTTTTCTTTTATAGCCAAATGCATTTTAATAACCTGAAAAATAATTAAATGATAGGCTGATGGCTGCCACTTTTATAATGGTGAAAATACATTAAAATGTATCTTTGGTTTCTGTGCTCTTTTTATCTAGAGACCTTTTGAAATATTAGAGTATCAGGAAGAAAAGTGTCCTAAGCAACTTGAGTCAGAAAATAAACTATACATTTAGCTAGTTCTTTTTTTTTTTTAATAGAAGGCGTTGATTGAGATGTTCTCTTTGTAATTAAATGGAATCATCTAATCAAGTAGCGACTAATTCTTTTTCAAAGCATTCTTTCAGCTAGTGTTAAGAAATCCATATTTAGTGTTAAGGAATGAGAGAAGAGGTTCTGATTAAATCTCCATTGCTATTCTCTTTCTGGGAAAAAAAAGAAACATCATTGGGTTACAGTTCATTTGCTCAAATAGGCTTTTTTTTTTTTTCCCCCAGCCAAAATAGCAAGATCTATAGAATTAGTAATTGAGAGTGCTGTGTATTTGTATGTATAGTGCTGTTTTGTTTCTCAAAGTGATTATGTTTAGAGCAAGAGGTTTATTTTTCTAAAAGGAAAGAAGGATTTCCCAGCAGCTCCAGGCATAAAGTATTTCCTCTGCTTTCTGCTGGTTTTAATGTTTTAGAAGTCTTCAGGGAACTTACGTGATCTCTGCCTTTGGCTAGATGTTGTAATAGGAATGTGACAGTGGTGTTCAGTGAGATGGAAGATAGAAGAAAACGAAGGGAAATGGGTTAAAGTGGATTTTTGAGTCCAGGGAAGGACATGGATATTTATAAAACAGGCAGATATGGTTTGGTTTTCCATCATTATGTTAGAAAGCCTCTTACCCTCATTTGAAATAAAGGATAGCATTCTTACGATGTTAGATTTTAGAGATTTGATTTTAACCTCAAAATCATTCTACTTAAGCGTTTTTATTTTTAAGAGAACAAGTATTAGCATAAACATTTAAACTTCAGATTCTGAGTTCTTCCCAAAAGCTTGAAAATTTGGTTCTGAATTATTTCAAAATTTAGAACTCCTATTGAAATTGCGAGTTATGTTAACAGTGGCTTTGTTAAGTTGCCATTGAAGTAGAAAACCTTTTCTGTTAGAGTCTGAAAAATAGCTGTATATAATTTCCCTTTATATAAGTGGCACAGATTTTTTTTTAAATTTCCCTTTTTCACGTATATATTAAAGAATGTAAACTGTTCAAATTGGCACAGTTTGCTTGTCAGTTTTTAGTTCTGCCAATATGGTAATCATAAAGATTAATTTTTATAGAAAACTGATGTCAAACCTACTACTCAGTCAGTTAGCATCAGTGTTTACTTTTGAGAGGACTGAGCCCTTTTAATTTTTTCTTGCAGTAGGGTTCTGTCTTAGAGAAAACAGGTTTTTGGTAAAGATTTTGTGGAAATTTTATGGAGATGAGGAAATCTGTCTAATTTTCTGGAAATGGCTAATCACGCTGATATTTTAATGACTGGAAAGGCAACAGTTCTTTTAATAAGAGCTTTTGCTAATAGGTTTTTATATTTTTGCCCTAATACCAAATTTAGATATTGTCACAGGTTCCCCCTCCCCCAGATTAGAACCTCTATCAATGTCTCAGCCTAAAACTAAAGTAGAAATTAAGTAGATACAGTAATTTTAAAGAAAAACAAAGCACCACCACCACCACCCTACCCGCCATGAGGCTTGCTTAATATCAGGTGTCTTTCCAGTTTATCTTGTCATCCATCATTGGACCTTGTAAACGCTAAGGTTTCTTCCAGGTATCAGTTCTGTTCTCATATTCATTATCTATACTGCTTTAAAATTTTTGTTTTCTTGTGGTATGTGCATGCTGGGGAGAAGAGATGTGTCTGGATACAATCATACAGTCTTGGGACAGTTTCTGTGTGATACATTTGCAGTTCATATGTATTTATATATAACCTTTTCATCCTGGCCTGTTTGTTACAACATTTAATAATGTTTTGTTTAAATACCAGTCTTAACTGGTTGAGAATGAGAAAAAGTATTAGAGTCAATCACCCTAGGCTTTGGCAAGACAGCCTATTTAACTTTATATGGTATATGACTGATATCGGAGGAAGTGTAAGCTTTTTGTGATCGTGTTGAAATTATTTCATAGGAAATTTAAAAATAAGACTATACTAATTGTATCTGTAATTACTTGTGTTTTTAATAGTGATTTCACTGAAAGTGTGTTTTTTGCTCTTAGAGTGGAAAAACAATTACAAAAGGACAGTTATTCCACTTTAATGAAAAAATTGTCTTACAGCAGAATGGTTATTTGCATTTTTCATGGACCAGTTAGTTCTTACCCTAAATCCCATTTTGAAAAGGATTTTCTTTAAGGTTTATTGCTGGCTAAATACTTTCTTGAGCCTTTTAAATGACTTTTCCTTTTTACTTGAATAATGGTCTCAGTATTTTAAGGATTGGGAAAACTTGAATTTTTTTGTACTATTAAATGCATTTACTCTTCACCTCCTTGAACTTGAAAATGAAGCAACAGGGTTATGAGTTCCCAGGTAGTATAGTGATTTCTGGGAGTTTCCTCAGCTTTTCAGGTTTGATTAAAACATTGGCTTTTGATGATGTTGTAGGAATTTTACTGACTTTGTGTTTTTGTATTATAGAAAACTTGTGAAATAAATTATTGACAAACCAGAATTTATTGCTGTATGAGGAGATTTGGGAAAGTTTAAGGATGGGGAGAATCATGGAATTATGAAAAAATTTTTAAATTTTACGAATGACTTCATAAGTCATTTGTGTTGATTTTTGTGTACTTTTTCCATTTCAGGTTAAAGTTTTATATTAAATATACATATTATTAATATATTTTGCAGACCCAAGGAATGTTCTAGACTATAAATGAGTCATTTGGCTTTTCTTCAAAATTTAGGTAATAAGGGAATCATGATATGTAAAATGAACTCTGAACAGAGAATCTGTGATTCTGTTACTAATTGACACATTTTGTAAGGGCTAGTGGCTTCTCTAAGCACTTAGTTTCTTCTATTTATAATAATCCTTTCATCCTTCACAGGGTTACCTTGAGGACTGAATTAGACAATGGATGTAAAAGAACTTTGTAATATGTAAAGTGCTTTGCAAATAAAAATGAATACTACTATTTATCTGCCATAGTTTTATATCTAAGGAAGTTTTACATACTGGTGTGTTACTACCCCACATAAAGATCTTTGAAAGCCCACATTTAAGTAGAGAGGCATGATAAATTCTCACCTTTCTAAAATGACAGTAGCTTTCAACATAAAATTCAACATAAAACTATTCCATTTACTCCCTTTATTTGTTTCTGAAGTCTCTAAAGCTAGGTTCAGTGTCTCTTCATACCTTTATCCCCCAAATCTAACGTGGGACCTGGCTTAGTGTGGAAGTTTTGTTAAGTTTTACAGAACTAATGAATGACCCTTTCTAATGATCACTTCTCGTCATTATAGAGCATAACTTCTTGACATTACAGAGCAGTGATGGTCAAAGGGTATTCCGAAGCCCATTAGCGGTTTTTCATATGGTCAAGGCCATTCTAGACTCTAAATAGTAAACGTCTATCTTTGTAACAAGAACTAGTGCGGGAATGTGTGTGATTTATATGCTAGGTAACTTTACTCCTGGATATTCAGTAGCCTTGGCCAACGGACCTTTTGTTATTGTTACTTAGTTGCTAAGTTGTGTCTGACTCTCTTAGGACCCCGTAGACTGTAGCCCACCACCAGGCTCCTGTGTCCATGGGATTTCCCAAGCAAGAATACTGGAGTGGGTTGCCATTTCCTTCTCCAGAGGATCTTTCTGACCCAGGGATCATATCCACATCTCATGCACTGGCAGGCAGATTCTTTACCACTGAGCCACTAGGGAAGCCCCAGGGAATTTAACTGTCAGACTGCCAGTTTCTCACAGTATGTACAAGATTTTGGCTTTAGATCAACATAAGGTATGTTGTAAAAATCAGCCACAATGAAAGAAGCACAACAGAATAGGACAGCTTGGTGAAAGAAATTGTTCTGGTTCTTTGGTTTTGCTCTTTCTTTTCTCTTAGTCTTTACCACTTTTCCATCTTTCCTTCCTTTCTTTTCTTAACACAGTTGGTCATGTATTCAGACTGAAGTGCTTATGGTACTGCTGTTGTTGTCCAGTCGTTAAGTCGTGTCCAACTCTTTCTGACCCATGGACTGCAGCACAAAGGCTCCTCTGTCCTCCACTGTCTCCCAGAGTTTACCCAACTTCATGTCCATTCAGTCGGTGACACTGTTTAAGCATCCTATCCTCTGCCACCTCATTCTCCTTTTGCCTTTAATCTTTCCCAGCATCAGGGTCTTTTCCAATGAGTTGGCTCTTTGCATCAGGTGGCCAAAAAGTATTGGAGCTTTAGCATCAGCATCAGTCCCTCCAGTTAATATTCAGGGTTGATTTCCTTTAGGATTGACTAGTTTGATCTCTTTGCAGTCCAAAGGACTCTGAAGAGTCTTCTCCAGCACCAGAGCCTCAGTTTTTTGACACTTAGCCTTTTTTATGGTCCAGCTCTCATGTCTTTACATGATTATTGGAAAAACCATAGCTTTGACTATATGGATCTTTGTTGACAAAGTGATATATCTGCTTTTTAATATGCTGTCTAGGTTTATCACAGCTTTTCTTCCAAGAAACGAGCGTCTGTTAATTTCATGACTGCAGTCACTGTCTGCAGTGATTTTGGAGCCCAGGTAAAGAAAATCTGTCACTGCTTCCAATTTTTCTTCTATTTGCCACGAAGTAATGGGACTGGATGTCATGATCTTAATTTTTTTAACGTTGAGTTTCAAGCCAACTTTTTCACTCTCTTCTTTCACCCTTATCAAGAGGCTCTCTAGTTCCTTTTCACTTTCTGCCATTAAAGTGGTATCATCTGCATATCTGAGGTTGTTGATATTTCTCCCAGCAATCCTGATCCCAACTTGTGATTCATCAGCCTGGCATTTCACATGATGTACTCTGCATAGACGTTAAATAAGCAAGGTGACAGTATACAGCTTTGTCGTTCTCCTTTCCCAGTGTCAAAGGAGCCCATTGTTCCATATCTGGTTTCAACTGTTGCTTCTTGATTCCCATACAGGCTTCTCAGGAGACAGGTAAGGTGGTCTGTTACTCCTGTCTTTTTAAGAATTTTCCAGTTTGTTGTGATCCATACCGTCAAAGGCTTCCACGTAGTCAGTGAAGCAGAAGTAGATATTTTTCTGGAATTCCCTTGTCTTCTCCATGATCCAACAAATGTTGGCATTTTGATCTTTGGTTCCTCTGCCTTTTTTAAACCCAGCTTGTACGTCTGAAAGTTCTTAGTTCACATACTGCTGAAGCTTTGCTGGAGGGATTTTGACCATAACCTTGGTAGGTAGCTTGCAAAATGAATGCAGTTGTGTGATAGTTTGAAGCTTCTTTGATATTGCTCTTTTTTGAGATTGAAATGAAAATGACCTTTTCAAGTCCTGTGGCCACTGTTGAGTTTTCCAGTTTGTTGACATATTGAGTGCAGCACTTTCACAGCATCATCTTTTAGGATTTGAAACAGCTCAGCTGAAATTCCATCACCTCTTCTAGCTTTGTTTGGAGAAATGCTTCCTAAGGCCCACTAGACTTTGTACTCCAGCATGTCTGGCTCTAGGTGAGTGATCACACCATTGTGGTTATCTGAGTAATTAAGACCTTTTTTGTGCAGTTCTTCTGTGTATTCTTGCCACCTCTTCTTAATCTCTTCTGCTTCTGGTAGGTACTTAGCCATTTCTGTCCTTTATTGTACCCATCCTTGCATGACATCTTCAATTTTCTTTAAGGGACCTCTTAGTCTTTCCCATTCTACTGTTTTTCTCTATTTGCATCGTTCATTTAAGAAGGCCTTCTTATCTCTTCTTGCTGTTCTCTGGAATTCTACATTCAGTTGGATAAATCTTTCTGTTTCTTTCTTGCCTTTCACTTCTCTTCTTTCCTCAGCTATTTTGTAAAGCCTCCTCAGACAATCACTTTGCCTTCTTGTATTTTTCTTTGGAGTAATTTTGGTCACTGCCTCCTGTATAGTGTTAGGAACCTCTGTCTGTAATTCTTCAGGCACTCTGTCTACCAGATCTCACCCCTTGAGTCTATTTATCACCTCCACTGTATAATCATAAGGGATTTGATTTAGGTCATAACTGAATGGCCCAGTGGTTTTCCCTTCTTTCTTCACTTTAAGCCTGAATTTTGCAGTAAGGAGCTCAGTCAGCTCCCGGTCTTGTTTTTGCTGACTGTATAGAGCTTCATCATCTACAAAGAACATAATCAGTCTGATTTCAGTATTGACTATCTAGTGATATCCATGTGTTACGTTGTCTCTTGGGTTGTTGGAAAAAGGTGGTGTTTTGACAAAACTGTTAGCCTTTGCCCGGCTCCATTTTGTAATCTAAGGCCAAACTTGTTTGTTATTATGGGCTATCTCTTGACTTCCTACATTTGCATTCCAATTCCCTATAATGAAAAGGACATCTTATTTTGCTGTTAGTTCTAGAAGGTGTTGTAAGTCTTCATAGAACCAGTCAGCGTCAGCTTCTTCATCATCAGTGGTTGGGACATTGACTTGGATTACTGTGATATTGAATGGTTTGCATTGGAAATGAACTAAGATCATTGTGTCGTTTGTTGACTATGAGGGCTACTCCATTTCTTCTAAGGGATTCTTGCCCACAGGAGTAGATATAATGGTCATGTGAATTAAGTTTACCCATTCTGGTCCACTTAGTTTACTGATTCCTAAGATGTCAGTGTTCAGTCTTGCCATCTCCTGCTTGACCACATCCAGCTTGCCTTGATTCATGGACCTTACATTCCAGGTTCCTATGCAGTATTGTTCTTAACAGCATCAGACTTTACTTTCACCATCAGATACATCCACAACTGAGCACCTTTTCTACTTTGGCCCAGACACTTCATTTCTTTCTGGAACTATTAGTAGTTGCCTTCTGGTCTTCCCCAGTAGCATATTGGACATCTTCCGACCTGGGGAGTTAATCTTCAGGTATCATATCTTTTTGCCTTTTTATGCTGTTCCTGGGGTTCAGGAATACTAGAGTGGGTTGCCATTTCCTCCTCCAGTAGACCATGTTTTGTCAGAACTCTTCACCATGACCCATCCATTTTGGGTGACACTGCATGGCATGGCATTTTCATTAAGTTACATAAGACCATTCACCATGACAAGACTGTGATCCATGAAGGGAATGATAACTGCTGTAGGATTTGAAAAATTGTATTATGCCATAACTGGCTTTTAGGGAAAGTTTAAGAAGCAATCAAGAAGCACCTACATAGCTAGCCCTATTAGATGCCAGTATTGCTAGCTGGCCTCAGAGATTTAAAGAAGGATCACATGATTACTTTCTTATGGAACTTCATAGTTTTTACATGTTTCATATGGAAAAATTCTGTGATCCGTTTTTCAAGAGGCTTCACAGAGTGACTATCTGGGTAAATTTACCAAGCCTACTTGTGGGACAGTTGGCACACCATGGATCTGTTTCTTGGGGTGGGTGCGTGCACACATCTGTGGTCAGTCATGTCCGAATCTTTGCAACTCCATGGGCTGTAGCCCACCAGGGTCTGTGGGATTTGCCAGTGTTTAAAATCATGTTACTTCATTAGTTTAAAATAAGAAGTCAGTGCTGGCGATAGAGAGCAATCTTTCTCTCTTGATTGGTCTTCATGGGAAGCCAGACCATATTCAGAATGTTGCTTGGTGAGAATGAAATCTCAGAATATGGTTCTGTAACATGAACATTTCCTGATGTAAGACTAAGCCTGATATTCCGCCTCTGTGATCCGAAAACCTGGTCATTGGGATCCTGATGTGAAATTGTTTGTACTTCTAGCACTGACCTTCTAATTGACATATTCTTTAGTTAAATTAACTTCTTTTGTTACTTAGCTTTTAGTATATTTCCTTGCAAATTTAAACAGTCTTACCTCCTAACTCATTCTTTTGAGGTGGTTGTATATATCACTTTTTCCATAAAACTTTGTTTTCTGATTTAATATTCAAAGAGTGGCCTCATTACTTTGTTAGCTTGGGGAAACAACTCATCTTGGTTTTCATAGAGCAAATATATACTCTCTAGTTGGAAAAGCAAGATACATGAAAATACCTATAAAAATTAACAGTAGCAGACAGTTAATTAGAAACATTGAATTTTTGAAAGTCATATTATCCCCAAAGGAGACAGGGAAGACCATTTGAGCTGAAAAAGACATTATAGATCATTTGGTCTGATTCTCTCTTTACCAGTAGGGAAACAGTCCAGTGGCCACATATCCATTTGCGACAATACTCAGACTGCATACTTCCTGATCCGTTGTCCTTTCCTATTATATCTTGTTTTTGCAGAGGAGTTGGAGTTTGGCTTTATTCAGCCAAGTCCTGGAAAAGACTTAAATAGGCTGATATGTGGTGTGTATGTGCTCGGGTGTGTAATTTTAGGTGTATAAAGCATTATGGGCAATAATATAATTGTTAACAGAGTCTTATTATCCTTCAGAAGAATTTTATAAACTTTGTCTTATTTAATCCTTCCAATAGTCTGTGAGCTAGTGACTCATATTATTAACCCCATTACAAAGATGAGAAATGTGAGATTTGGAGTTGCCGGAGTCAAGCAGTTAATAATAGAAGATATGGGATTCAAACCCAAGTCTTTCTGACTTCAGAACCTACATTGTTACCTCATGTAACTGTCACAGAAACCTATTGGGTAGGAGTTTTTTATTTTTGTTTTTATGTGTGTGTGTGTGTGTGTATAAAACAGGTGAGGAAACTTAGGTTTAGAGAGATTAAGAAAGTTTTATCAATATATCAACTAACTTCTATACTTGGAAAACATGTGACAGACTTCTACTAAATATTAGCAGATTTAGTGTGCATGTTTATTTCTGTTAACTCCACAATCAGTTCAGTTCAGTTTCTCAGTCATGTACGACTCTTTGCAACCCCGTGGACTGCAGCATGCCAGGCTTCCATGTCCATCACCAACTCCCAGAGCTTGCTCAAACTCATGTCCATCCAGTCAGTGATTCCATCCAACCATCTCATCCTCTGTCGTCCTCTTCCCCTCCTGCCTTCAATCTTTCCCAGCATCAGGGTCTTTTCCAAAGAGTCAGTTCTTCGCATCAGGTGGCCAAAGTTTTGGAGCTTCAGCTTCAGCATTAGTCTTTCCAGTGAATATTCAGGACTGATTTCCTCTAGGACTGACTGGTTTGATCCACTACAAAAACAGCAGAAGTATAATACATATGGACAAAGAGAAGAGGGGCAGAGGTATTGGCAGATGAATGAACCCCCCAAAATTTGGAGTTATAGATTCCCAGCGGACAACTGGTAACTGGCTGCAGAATTGACAAAGCCGAATTCTAAAGTCATGGAGGAGGGACAAAAAGAGTCAAACTAATCTGCCCATAAAACCTAATAAATAGGTGGAAATTAGATTTTTGATATGCCCCTACAGGCAGAGAGTAGCATGAAGCTGAAAATGAAACAATTGTTGGAAAGTTTATTGAAAGCACACTTAGGTACGTCACCCACTACCTTGATCTCCATCCCAAGCTGGCCCTAGTAGACAACTGATTTTTTACCATCCCAGCAGAAGACGGGAAAGTTACTCTTCAGAGATTGAACCACAGATGTTCTAGACCCCAGGCTTAGCTGAGAATGTGCCTAAAACACCTTGTTGAAAACCTGAGTGTCAAGAGAATGTCTCCTTGTTAAATAATCAGTATCCTCTTTCTCTTCCCTGGTGGCTCAGTGGTAAGAATACACCTGCCAGTGCAGGAGACATGGGTTCAATCCCTGGCTTGGCAAGATCCCCTGGAGAAGGAAATGGCTACTCACTCCAGTATTCTTGGCTGGGAAATCCATGGACAGAGGAGTCTGGCGGGCTAGAGTTCATGGGACTCAGAGAAGAGTCATACACAACTGAGCAACTAAACAACAAAAACATCCTCTTCCCATTACACTTGTAGAATGCTCTTAGTCAACCTTAAACTTTCTAAAGAAGGAGATAAGAGGAGTCCAGCCTAGGGGCCAGTATTTGAGGGCTCTCAGTTCATACAGACTGGGCAGGCCCATCACTTTAAGTTGATGCCCATCAGTCAGTGAATCCCTCTCATGCATCTAAGGCTTCCAGTTGATTTTTATTCCTTATATTTTAATATCAATAGTCTACCAGAGAAAGTCTTATGAATAGATTTGAGAATATGTATCATAAATGTGCCAAACCCAAAACAAATCAGAGGAAGCAGAAGTAATGCAAGTCACAGAAGAAAACTCCCCCCACCAAAATCAAATATTTATAGGTAAATATTTTCAGAGATGATTTTGCTTCCATTAAAGAAAAGTGAAAGTGAAGTCACTCAGTCGTGTCCGACTCTTTGCCACCCCATGGACTGTAGCCTACCAGGCTCTTCCGTCCATGGGATTTTCCAGGCAAGAATACTGGAGTGGGTTGCCGTTTCCTTCTCCAGAAGATCTTCCCAACCCAGGGCTTGAACCCGGGTCTCAAGCATTGTAGGCAGACGCTTTACCGTCTGAGCCACCAGGGAAGTCCAAGCATTGAAGAAAATAGGGTGCCATTTAAAAAAAATAATAAAGCTCTTGAGATTAAAAGTATAATCAGACATTTTTTAAAATTAGAAAAGTTGGAAGATAAAATTGAGATAGACCAAATAGTGAAATAAAAAATAGTAAAGTAGATGAAAGCAAGACAATTAGAGACGTGATCAGGGGGGTCCAATATCTGACTAAGAAGACTTTCAGAAACAGAGACGAAGAATGGAGACATTCTCAGATATCACAAAAGAAATTTATCAACTGAAGGATATGAGTTTACATAATGAGAAGGAAGTAGTCACTCATGGATGTGGGAGTTGGACCAGAAAGAAGGCTGAGCACCAAAGAATTGATGCTTTCAAACCGTGGTGCTAGAAAACACTCTTGAGAGTCCCTTGGACAGCAAGATCAAACCAGTCAATCCAAAAGGAAGTCAGCCCCTGAATACTCTTTGAAAGCCCTGATGCTGAAGCTCTTAATACTTTGGCCACCTGATGCAAACAACCAGCTCATTAGAAAAGACCCTGATGCTGGGAAAGATTGAAGGCAAAAGGAGAAGAGGGCAGCAGAGGATGAGACAGTTGGATAGCATTACTGATTCAATGGATGTGAACTTGGGGAAACTCTGGGTGTTGGTGAGGTACAGGGAGGCCTGTTGTGCTGCCATGCGTGGGGTTGAAAAGAGTCCGACATGACTTAGCAACTGAACAACAATGGCAATGAAAAGGGCCAACCAACTTAACGTAATAAAAAAGACTTTGTAATGGCAAATCATAAAATTTCAGAAAACTGAGGATAAAGAAAACCCTAAAGGTATCTTGGTCTTGAGTAGGGAGGGGTGGGGCTGTAGAAACATCCTGAGTAGATCTGAAGAGCATTGGACTTCTACTACATTGAAGCAAGAAAATAATTGGGAATAAGTTCAAAGTTTTAAGAAGTGGTTTTTAACCTAGAATTTTATGCCCAGTCAAACTTTCATTCAAGTGTGAGGGTAAAACCCATTTTGAGATATTTGGGGTCTCAGAATATTTACCTGCCTTACAAATACAGATACATAGAACACCGAAGGAAAGAAAAAAATCTCATGATTAGTCACTTTAGAAAAGGTAGAAAATTAAAGAAGGAAATTTGATCATGATATATATCTGTGATTCAGTTATGAATAATATTGATTTAGCCAAAAATTGTAGCAAAGTTATGTTGACTGTCATGAGGGTAGGGAAGTATGTGGGAGGGTAGGTTGGGTTGGAACTGTAACAGAGCCACAGTATCACCTCCCATACTAGAAACTCTGTTTTTCAAAAAAGCCAAAAAGTTACAATTACACTTTTTCTTCAGAAATAAAAAACAGCTAAAAGTATGTGAAGTATGAGAGGTCTGTTCTTTTTCTTTGTAGGCTTTGTGCTGTTTGACCTTTACAACTGTGTTTGTGTATTATTTTTTTATGAAAAGCATAGACCACATTTAGGGAGCGGTAGGTAAATTTTAAGAATGAAATCAGGAAGTGTAGGTTTAGAACATATCACTAAAGTGGAAAATGAGGGTGTGATAGCACTGTATTACCTATGGTCCTGCACTGAGTAGTTCCTAGTTGTCATCTGATTTCTTCCTCCTAGAAGACAGGCAAGAGGGATGTTATCACAGATGTTTTCACCTCTTTGATGATTGTGAAAATTGAGTTTTGAGGCTCTAAGACCTTTTTGATTTCTAATCTGTTACTGTGCCTCAAACATAAGTATATTTGAATCTTTCTAATTTTTTTTTCTACCAAGAGAAGATAGCAGATATTAGAAAGCCTCTACTTTGACATCATGGGAAGGAATATATGGGGAAAAATGTTTGTGTATATGCAATGAGTATATGTGTACTGGTATACAAGTATCTGTAATGTAAGACCTGGCATTATGAGATTACAAGAGGAATGCAAATAACTCTGTGGTGTTCATAGGTAAGAAAATGCTTGTTAGATAGATTTTCTCAGAAGGCAGCATATGGGATGGATTGAGCTCTGGATAGAGTAAGATTTGTATAGTCGTCTCTCTCCATACCCCTTGAAAGAGATTGGCATAAAAAAATTTAGCTGGACAGGATTAAAGGAACCCAAAGAATCAATAGACAAAAGTGATCTACAATTATCAAACAATATATGACATGAGAAAGCCTTTAGGGAAGTAAAAAGCACATAATGTTAAGTTATCATGAGTGTAGTCACTTGATAAAGGTTTTATTGGCTTGTTAGAAAAAAATCATATTGGCTTTGATCAAAATACGAAAGAGTCTTTTCAAAGTAAAACTTTAATTTTTGTCTCTTAGCTTTCAGTAAATATTTGTTGAATTAGTAAGACATTACTTTGGGGAGAAAGCAAAAGTTACAACATTAAATAGCATGATATATTTCTGAAAATTCTTCCGGTAAGACTGGGGAAACCCCCGCTGCCAAAGCAGTTTATTTATAGCTAGACCCAAAAAAAAAAAAATCCATTTGTGTATCTCTGTCTTCATTGGTCCCTGAGGAGCAGAATTTTACTTAAAAAAGGCATTTTCATTTTAAAATATTCTCCCTTGTGACATGATATTTGTAGGAATTAAAAACATTCCTATAAGTGAAGAAGACTCTAATATAGGAGTCAGTTCAAGATCAGATGCATGTTGCATTGATGTAAAACTCTTCACGTTGTTACTGCATTTATTTTATAAATAAAGTGTTTGGATCACTTTTTCTGAGATGAAGAAGGAAGTGAAAAGAGCATGGATTTTGGAATCTCTGGCTCTTGGTTCTCTACTCTGTAAAATGGGGTTTTTATCCCCTTGTTAGAATTATTGTGAAAAAATGATGCTTTCACATCTTAAGGATATAGAATTGTGCACGATGGCATCATAGAAACTCAATGAAAGATTGCCGCTGTTATTTTCTTGTTGCAGAGTCAGTCTCCCAGTAACTTACAGGGCCTGCTGGAAATGAGCTTATACCCTCAGAGGAAAGACCCTGGGTGAATGTGGAGGGGCTTGGTGAGCCTCTTTCTCATGGGGATCATAACCCTCTCAAGTCCTGCCTTGATGGTTTACTCCCTTATATTATTGCCGTTTTATGTATTTTGTTCTGCTTTTATAATATGTTCCACAGGAGAATTAGTCCTAAAGTTTTCCGACATTAAGATACATATATTTAGATGCACTTTATCAAGGAACAAGTCACTGGGGATTACAGTAAGAGCTTTAATAGTTTACAGATTGAAAAGAAAGTTGGGACTGAAGTGGTAAAGAGGTATCATTTTAACTGAACTTTAAAAATGAGTTTTATTAGGAAAAAATTAAACTGACAAAGTATTTAAGCTCCAAAGGCCTAAATGTTGTTGTTCAGTTACTAAGTCGTGTCCAACTCTTTGTGACCCCATGAACCACTTCCCTGTCCTTCACTGTCTCAGTGAAGTGAAGTCGCTCAGTCGTGTCCAACTCTTTGCAACCCCATAAACTGTAGCGTACCAGGCTCCTCTGTCCATGGGATTTTCCAGGCAACAGTACTGGAGTGGATTGCCATTTCCTTCTCCAAGGGATCTTCCCAACCCAGGGCTCGAACCCAGGTCTCCCTCATTGTAGACAGAAGCTTTACCGTCTGAGCCACCAGAGAAGTCCTTCACTGTCTCAGAGTTTGCCCAAACTCATGTCCTTTGAGTCAGTGATGCCATCCAACCATCTCATCCTCTGTCATCCCCTTCTCTTCCTGCCTTCAGTCTTTCCCAACATCAGGGTCTTTTCCAGTGAGTCAGCTCTTCACATCAGGTGGCCAAAGTAATGGGAATTTCAACACCAACTCTTTATCCAATGAATATTCAGGGTTGATTTCCTTTAGGATTGAGTGGTTTGATCTCCTTGCTGTCCAAGGAACTCTGAAGAGTCTTCTCCAGCACCACAGTTTGAAAGCATCAATTCTTCGGCGCTCAGCCTTCTTTATGGTCCAACTGTCACATCCATACATGACTGGAGAAGCTATGGAAAAACCATAGCTTTGAATATTTGAACATTTGTCAGCAAAATGATGTCTCTGCTTTTTAATACACTGTCTAGGTTTGTCATTCTTCCAAGGAGCATTTATATACTTAATAGAGACCGTGTCAGTTCAGTTCAGTTGCTTAGTCTTGTCCGACTCTTTGCCACCCCATGAATCACAGCACACCAGGCCTCCCTGTCTATCACCAACTCCCAGAGTTCACTCAAACTCAGGTCCATCAAGTCAGTGATGCCATCCAGCCATCTCATCCTCTGTCGTCCCCTTCTCCTCCTACCCCCAATCCCTCCCAGCATCAGGGTCTTTTCCAATGAGTCAACTCTTCGCATCAGGTGGCCAAAGTATTGGAGTTTCAGCTTCAGCATCAGTCCTTCCAATGAACACCCAGACTGATCTCCTTTAGGATGGACTGGTTGCAGTCCAAGGGACTCTCAAGAGTCTTCTCCAACACCACAGTTCAAAAGCATCAATTCTTTGGCCCTCAGCTTTCTTCACAGTCCAACTCTCACATCCATACATGATTCCTGGAAAAACCATAACCTTGACTAGACGGACCTTTGTTGGCAAAGTAATGTCTCTGCTTTTCAACATGCTATCTAGGTTGGTCATAACTTTTCTTCTAAGTAATAAGCATCTTTTAATTTCATGGCTGCAGTCACCATCTACAGTGATTTTGGAGCCCCAAAAAATAAAGTCTGACACTGTTTCCCCATCTGTTTGCCATGAAGTGATGGGACTGGATGCCATGATCTTCATTTTCTGAATGTTGAGCTTTAAGCCAACTTTTTCACTCTCCACTTTCACTTTCATCAAGAGGCTTTTTAGTTCCTCTTCACTTTCTGCCATAAGGGTGGTGTCATCTGCATGTCTGAGGTATAATATGTAGTAATTAAAAGTATGTGCTTAAGAGGCAGGCAGACCTGGGTTTGAATCCTATCCCTGACACTTAGTAACAGTGAGACCTTGGACAAGATTCATAATCCCTCCTAGTTTCTGTTGTGAATAGTACTTACTGTCTCTTACAAATACTGTAAAGATTACTGAGCCAATGCATGTAAAGCTCAGCATAGTGCTTCAGTATATGTTAGTACATGTTCAGTATATGTTAGCAGCTGCTGTTAGCTTCCTTGTGAATAGGGCAGTATAGTTTCAATTTGAGATATAATGGAATAAGGTCAGAAAGATAAATTTGGGGCTACCTGATCTGGAATTAAAGGCTAAGGGATGTGATTTTCTTTAGGAATTGGAGATGGACTTTAGGTTTTTGAGTAGGTGAATAACATCAATATAGAATCCTAAAGTGACAGAGCTACAGGATCCCTTAGAGTTCATAATCTAGACTCTTCCTTTCTCAAATCGGGAAAGGGAGACCCAGAGCAGTGATACAGTTAAGTTAGTTGCAGAACTGGGACTAAAGTCCAGGTCTCAGACTTCCCTGGCTCAAACATGACAAAAAATAAGTCCAAAGGATTGTTCAGCATTGGTCAAGTGCTTAGACATTGGGCATTTCCAGCAGCTTTGGAAAAGTGTTCAGATTTTGATGTGGATTAAATAAAATAAAAAGTCTTTTCATTGGTACTTTCGACCAAACAAATTAAGATTTGAAAAATCTTAATTAGTTAACAAGTTTTCTTTATCAGTAGCAGTCACTTCAGAAATGTTTGTTAGGAGAAGTAAAAATATATGAAACATGATTTTAGAAAGCCTTCATTTGTATTATTTGTACTGCTAGTGAGATTGGAGGGTGAAGTTTTTGCTTAAATAAAATTGAATATCATTGCTTATTGTTTTAAAGTTGCTGTTTCCCAGGAATTTTAAATAGAAAAACAAAAAATTTAATTCCAGGAGGGCTCATACTGCCTATCTAATAAGCCATTACTACATAGATACTAATAGAGCTTGATTGACTATATTTCCCTATGCTGTTTTTAGGTTAGTAGACAAAGATCTAACTGATTATACCTTTATACAATAATAATATAATAAGATAGCTTTTAAATCTTTAATTATTTCTTGTTAGTTGTTTCTTAGGTAGTCTAATGGTTCAGATGGTAAAGAGTCCACCTGCAATGTGGGAGACCTGGGTTCAATCCCTGAGTTGGGAAGATCCCCTGGAGGAGGGGATGGCAACCCACTCCAGTATGCTGGCCTGGAGGATCCCCATGGACCGAGGAGCCTGGCAGGCTATAGTCCATGGGGTCACAAAGACTTGGACACAGCCAAGCAACTAAGCAGGATTTTTTCTGAAGATTAACTCTTTACTTTGGAAAATTAAAATCTTAAACATGAATTTTCTTCTATATTGAGAGTGATTTTGAGAAGATTTTATTTTTAGCATGTAACACTTTATAAAATCTTTAGATGAATGGTATCAGTCAAATAATACAATCTGTTTTAAGAAGTATTAAAAGGGCATTTGATATGCACTTTTACTTAGTAATAATAATACAGTTGAAATATTTGGTATTCATCGCAATTATCAGAAACATTTGAAATGTGACTTTATATAAAATAATTTTGTCTTCTAATTTAGCTGACTCATAAATTACCTCCTTGACACCTTTTACTCAAAGTGACACTCACTGTCTTCACTTTTGTCAGATGAAAGTTCTCGAGCATTTTCTGCTGCTTGGGCCTCTCCATGATGGGGTAACGTGAAGGAGAGTCAACAATAGCAAAGCAGGAAAAGATTGACGGTGCAGTTAGCAGTTGTGCCTTATCTATACATGATTTGGGACAGTTTTGCCAAAAGCACTGAATAGTTTTCCTGTGGGAAACTTGAGCCCTAAAAGGAAATGAACACAGCTAAAAGGCTGAATCTCACATGGGACTTAGATTTATTTTTAGAATGCCACTATGATGCCATATTTGGATTGAAACAATGTGATAACCGTACCTTATTTTATTAAAAAGTCATGTTTTGAAGCCATTTAATTTTCTATTACACTGTGTATATAGATCCAACATAATGAGTATGTAACTGTTTGGCTGGTAACCATGCTAAAGCGTTTTAAAGTTAGAGGCACCTAGTTGGCAAACATTTCTGGAGGATGCTTTTGGAGTCTGCTTTCTGCAATAAAAGATTGTTTGGCATGTTCATTGATTATAGAATATAGTTGTCTTCTTGTTGTGTTATATTTGGGGCAAGTTGTTTTCTTACTGGAAGGGAAACAAGAGGAAAGAAGAGTTAGTAGCACTAGGTGTGGGTAGGGTTAGTTGATGGTCTTGAAGTAAATGAAGTCTTTACTAAATGAGTCAATAGAGAAACCCAAATGGATTTTTGCCTCTGAGAAATGATGTTTTTAAAAGATAATCAGCAAAGCTGTTTTATCCTGAGTTCTAGAGTGTTCTGCTTAGCCTGGTTCATAGGTTTGAAAAAGTTATTGCACCATTTATACTTTGGGTCAGCTTTTCTGCTACTTGATTTATCTTCTTTATAATTTTATGTGGTTAAAGCAAATTATGTCAATAATATATATTGGATTTCTGAATTGGATGCTATCTAAAATTGCAGATCCCTCACAGTTCACTAAGTTTCAAATATGGGAAAATTTGCCAAATACATATTTTGCTTTTGGCTTCTCTCCCAAGGTTGGAAATACGCCAGCATCATAAATCTCAAGTCTGATGGGAAAAAGCTGTTACTGATGGACAAGGCCTAATGCTACCTGCTTCCCATGCAGTATTTAATTTCCTCTCATAAACTTTGTAAGACAGTGAGCATTGCATACATTTTACAGATAGGGATAATTAAGGCTCACACTAGTTAAGTGACTTGTCCGAGGTCATACAGTTAGCAAGTAGGAGAGGCAGTTTTTAGAGGTAGAACTGCTTGACCCAGAGTCAGTATTCTGTGACATTGTGTTTTGTTACCTGGTGTGGCCTCAGTATAGCGCCTAAAATCTGTCTTTGGTATTTGTCAGAGGTCCAACTCCAGTCTTCACATAGTTGTGGCCAGATTATGAAATGCCTTCAGTTACTTACATGTTTGTGGAAATCTGGTTACACTTTGTTATGTGTATGATGTGTTTGGAGTGGAAATTTTGAAACATTAATTACTGAATGTGTTTAGGCTCTCAATCATGTCCAGCTCTTTGCAAGCCCATGGACTATAGCCCAACAGGCTCCTCTGTCCATGAAATTTTTCAGGCAGTGGGTTGCCTTTTCATTCTCGAGGGGATCTTCCTGACCCAAAGATCAAACCCGCATCTCCTGCATTGATAGGTGGATTCTTTACCACTGAGCCACCCGGGAAGCCCCAATTACTGAACACCTATTTCAGTTATTTAAATATGTTAAAGATTAATTTCTTACCTTCCTTTGGTTGAGCTTTTAAAGTCTTTTATTAAATGTTATATTTTACTAGAATTACGAGTTTTGTATTTGAGAGTAAATCACCAGGATAAATATACAAACTTGTGTCTACCCACAAATCTGGTTTACACTGAAATTCCTGCTTACTGCACTGGTGTGGAATAACAGCATTGCAAGTTGAAAGAAAACTAATTTGCAGATAAATGATGCTAGTTATATAGGGACAAGTAAAATTATGTTTGCACAGATACACATTTTTATGTTCTTAAAATCTGAATTTAAGATAAAAATGTACGCTGTCAGTGTTAAGTGAGCCCATCAAACAGATATTTATTTCTAGAATTCTTACCGATTAAACTATAAATGGAATTGAGGGGCTTTAATACATTTTATGGATTTCCCAGTTGGCACAGTGATAAAGGAATCTACCTACCAATGCAAGAGACGCAGGAGACATGGGTTCAATTCCAGGGTCAGAAAGATCCCCTGGAGTAGGAAATGCAACCCGCTCCAATATTCTTTCCTGGAAAATTCCACGGACAGGGGAGCCTGGTGGGCTACAGTTCATGGGGACACAACTAAACATGCTTGCACACACAGTTTGTTTCCTACAAATACCCTATACCGCGTATTACTGAGGCATTGAGGTGTACCTTATTAGAATATTTACAATTCAGAGAAGTAAGAAAATGTAAATAAGGAAGAGATTTGGGAAATAAAACATTAAGAAAATGATTTTACCTCAAGAAGGTTTTTAGTCCTTATTTATTCATTTTTAAGCATAGTACTTCTTAAATTTCCTTTTCCTTCAAGTTTTTGTTCTAGGGAATTTAAAAAACTAAGTCTTTAAAATCACTTCTGACAATCTGTAGCTGACTTTTAAAGAGCAAAATGTAGCCAAAAAAATTATTTTATTTCTGTGAAATATATTGTGAAGATAAGATATAGCATGGGGGATTTGAGTGGACTTGTTTTGTTTTCTTAAGTATTACATGATGGCTTTTAACAAAGCATTTATTGCATTCCAAATAATCTTAAGAAGATCTGACTTTTTCTTTAAGCAACAAGTTACTTTGGAAATAATAATCTTCTCTATGCTGGTTATTTCTCATGGCAGCCTTCCACTGCATTTTCTTTGTTTGGGTACTTTCTTTTTCTTCCTGCCATTCTTAGCTTTCTATTTTTCAACTTGAGTTTACAAAGGGTGTGTATTCAAAGAGTTTCCGTCAGTTCCCAGTACCTTGTTAATCCTGAGAAGTTACTCAGTGAGCCAATTCTCACAGTAAGCTATAAAAATAGTCATCCAGAAAAATTACAGAACCTGGTACCACTGTGATTTGAACTAATGGATGACTTTCAAAACCAAGATGGGACCAAAAAACAGCACAAATGTTATTTCCTTAGATTTTTGTCTGCACGAATTATTTTAGACAAGCCTTACACTTTAAGTAACAAAGCCTCACTGGTGCTTTCTCATATACACTAAAAAGAGCTTAGGAATTGGGGACAAGAAAGAAATCACCTAAAAATTAATTACATGAACAGAGACTCTCTTTTTATTACTATTGAGCTTGTACCTACAGCATTCATTTCAACAGTTGTATTCCACAGATTCAGTCCAGCATTTTATTGAGTGCCTAAGTAAGTGCAAATCTTAATATGGTACATTTGTCTCAATTAGTGAACCAACATTGACACATTACTATTAAGCAAAGTCCATGCTTTAGCTTTCCATCGTTTATTCTTAATGTCCGTTTTCTCTTGCAGATCCCATCTAGGATACTACATTTTGTTCAGTCTTCCTCTCTTGTTAGGCTTCTCTTGTCTGTAGCAGTTTCTTAGACTTTTCCTTGTTTTTGATGACTTTCGTGGCTATAAGGAATGCTGGTCAGGTATTTTATAGAATATCCCTCATTTGGAATTTGCCTGGTGTTTTTCTCCTAAGTTTATGAGTCTGGGGGAAGAAGAATACGTAGCCAACTCCCGTTTTCATTACCTCATATCGAGGGTGCGTGCTGTGCCATCAGCGTGACTTATCACTGTTGGTGTGCACCGTGAGCATCCGACTGAGGGCATGTCGGTCAGATTTCTTCAGTGTTGTTACTTTTCTCGCCCCCTTACCATCCTGTACTCTTTTGAAGGAAGACTCTGGGCACAACCAGCAAAGGAGTGGGCTCCCTCCATGAGGGCAGGATGTTTACATAAATTATTTGGAGCTCTCTCTGGAAGATTTGCCTCTTCCCCTCTGCCCTCATTTATTTACTTATTTGTTCATTTATTTATATAAGTATAGACCCATCGATATTTATCTTATACTTTAGCTTAAAATATAATATTACTTCATTAATTTTATTGCTCAAATAAATTGTTCTAGCTGTGGCTACTAGAAACTATGTTTGGCACATACTTCCTTTGACATGTTCCCATGGTTATGGGTTTTCTTTGTGGTGTGAGTTGGAGGGAAGTGCTTCCTAATCCTCTGCCAGTTCTCAATGTTCTGGGATTATCTTGTGTATTTCCTGCCCCAGTCCTGGAATCAATCTTTTCCATAAGGAGCCTGGTTCCTTTTATTGGTAAATGGTATTGGAAACCAAGATCCTGGCACAAGATGTGTTCATTGCTGGCTTACTGACTGTGTGCTCAGTCGTGTCTGACTTTGTGATCCCATGCACTGTGGCCCGCCAGGCTCCTCTGTCCATGAGATTTCCCAGGCAAGAATCCTGGAGTGGGTTGCCATTTCCAGGTTGCCTCTTCCAGGGGATCTTCCTGACTCAGGGATCAAACCCATGTCTCCTGTGGCACCTGGATTGACAGGACCACTGAGCCACTTCGGAAGCTTCTCAACTGACAGGGCAAGGGAATATTTGCATGATAGTGCCTTTCTTTCCCCTCTATATTTGTCAACGTGGGTTCAGCAAAAAATGCATTGGAGTTAGAGTGGGATGGAGTCTGTAAATTTTATATGCCATTCTCTGCAACTTTAGAGACAGTTCTTTATATATAGACCAGAAGGAAGCTGAGACAGTATATAAGTGACAGTTCCAAAACAGGAGGGCAGTTACTGTAAAGGTGATGCCAATGTCGTGTATGAATTGGGAGTGTACAACTTTTCTGGAGGACAAATTGGCACTGCAACTCAAATCCCAAAACACAAGAGTTATGCTGGATCTTTTAGGGAAAAGAGTGATTGCACAAATCATTTCTTCCGCTTCAGAATCACAACTCTGCTTCACAGCCTTGTTTATAGCAAAAGTAGTAGAACAGCCTGAATATACCGGAGTATGAGCTTCGGCCTGGTAAATTTTGGTATGGCTGTGTTACTGTCCACTAAAAATGCTAGGATAGGATGACTGTCAAATAACAGAAAAAGAGGCTCACTACATTTTGCAGTTAGTAAAAGTTAATTTTCAAAACAATATAAACTCAATTTAAAAAATAATTATATAAAAGCTAGGCATATGCTCACCAAATATAAGCTACAGTTATTTGAGTTGTGAAATTATCTCTCTTTTTCCCCATTATTATAATTGTAAGGAAGCAGAAATGTTTTATTAAAATAAGAAAAAAAAAAGGGCGTGTTATTATACTAAGAAAATTAAAGGTTAGATTTGTTTTTTTTTTAATGCAGGTGTATCATTGAACTTCCCTGGTGGCTTACACAGTAAAGAATCCACCTGCAATGCAGGAGACCTGGGTTCAATCTGGGTCGGGAAGATCCCTGGAGAAGGGAATGGCAGCCCACTCCAGTATTCTTGCCTGGAGAATTCCATGGACAGAGGAGCTTGGCGGACTAAAGTCCATGGGGTCGCAAAGAATAAGACACAACCGAGTGGCTCCCACTTAAAACTTAAAGCTGTATCATTAATTTGGGGTGATGTTTGAGGAACAGTGACTAGTCCTATTTTATAAGAGTATGGGAACGGGAAATAAAGATTCAGATTTTCGTGTGAGGTGTTAATTCTTTGTATTTGTTTAGTGAATACATTTTTAAAGTGCTATTAATTTATAGTATTTTAGTAAAATTATTTCCAGCAACGTATGTATGCATTCTGTTATATGAATGGTAATATGTTTGTCTCCCCCCCCCCATTAATGGACATTTGAGGTTTCTAGTTTTTGGCCATTCCAAATAATAGTATTATAAACATTATTGTATATGTTTTTTCCTCTTGGATACATGGTTTTGTTTCTCCTGTGTGAAACAAAGTGAAATTTGGAATAAAATTGCTGGGTCTGGGTAAATGCCTATTTAACTTTACAGGAAACTGCCTTGTAAGTCACTGAATTGGTTGTATCATTTGATATCTCCACTAGCAACAATTAAAGAGTTCCAGTTGTTTCATATCCTCACCAACATTTGGTATTGTCTTTTTATTTTAGCCAGTATAATATGTTTTAAAGTGTATGTAGAATTCCTGAGTTGTGTATACTGTTTGTGTTACTGCTTGAAATATAAGGGACAATATGCCACTATAATTATAGGATTTCATTTTAAATCTTTACTGCATTGCTGCTGTAGAAATGTACACTTTGGAGAGTTGACTTTTGTAAAATACAGCAAATATTTTAACATTCATTATTACATGGGGAAAAAGTATTCAAAGGCATATACATTTCAAGTTGTGGTATCTTGTTTATGGTAAAATTTCTGCAAGTAAAACATAGGAAGTTAATCAACAGTAACATATCAGTGTAGTCTAAATCTTTCCAAAGATCTTCTCTCTGGTCATGTTGCTGGTGACAAGTTATCATGTTGTATATTTAGAGGACTTGGCAAACTTCGGCAAATCCAGCATGCTTCTTGTTTTGAAAATAAAGTTTTATTAGAATGAAGAAATGCTTATTCATTTACATATTGTCTGTGGTTACTTTTACTGTGCAGCAGGAGAGTTGAGTAAATATTTGCCACCTGGATCTTAACAGGGAAAGTTGGCAGAATGTTACTACTGCACAATTGTATGGCAGTTTTGTTTTCTTCTGGACAGTAAAGCTGTTTTTTTCTTATGATAAATGAAGCAGCCAAAACGTAAAGCCAGTTAATTAAAAGAACTACATCTGCCATGACTTCAGTAACTTTCAGGACATATCACCTTACAATAGTTTTGCCATTTCTTGTTCCCATAAGGTTTAATTGTTCTTTATGATTGCCTTAAGTACATTTGTAAGTTCAGTCCCTCAGTCATATCCAGCTGTTTCCGACTCCATGGACTGCAGCATACCAGGCTTCCCTGTCCATCACCAACTCCCAGAGCTTGCTCAAACTCATGTCCATCAAGTTGGTGATGCCATCCAACCATCTCATCCTGTGTCGTGCCCTTCTCCTCCTACCTTCAGTCTTTCCCAGCATCAGTGTCTTTTCCAGTGAGTCAGTTCTTCATGTCAGGTGGCCAAAGTATTGAGGCTTCAGCATCAGTCCTTCCAATGAATATTCAGGACTGATTTCCGTCAGGATTACTGGTTTGATCTCCTCCCAGTCCAAGGGACCCTCAAGAGTCTTCTCCAACACCACAGTTCAAAAAGTATCCATTCTCAGCTTTCTTTATAGTCCAACTCTCATATCCATACATGACTACTGGAAAAACTGTAGCTTTGACTAGTGAAAAACTTTCACATTTGTAAAAGCTTTACTAATTACAGTCTGCTGAAAAGATGTACTTGGCTGACTTACTTAATTTGGCTATGAATATCCAGTATACTTTATGCTAACAAGTTCCCTGTATCAGCTATGTTTAACTGCTTAGGAATAAAAGGACTGTGTATCATGGTATAAATCTTAATTTTATAAGCACTTGAGTTTGGATGGTTTACAAAAGCTCTTTTCTGTGTTCTCTTAGGAAAGAATTGTCCAAAATGTTACTGTGATTTGTTTTCAGAATCTTTTAAAATTTAATGATGTCATTATTCTGATAGGAACTTACTAAATCCATCATTGTTAGAATTTTTGGATCATTTTTGTACAGGTTGGCCTCTGGCAAGTCAAATGGATTTATTCCCAAGTTCTTCAGCATATTTCCTAAGACCAAATATTTTAAGCAAATGGTTCACATAGAACTCTTCGATTTATTATCATTCTTGAAGGCTTCAGAAATGCAGTATGTGAATTTTCAAAATCGCCTTCTCTGAAGGGCATTTTACTCCTTACTTACCTGATAACTTTCATGATCATACAGTTAGAGGGAAGGCAGATGGATGAGAACTAACCAGTTACAGAGTTTTTTCAGAGAAGTTTTTTATGTGTTCCTATTCTATGTACATTTGGATTTCTAAATCATCTCTCTCTCATAACTGTGTATCCATTTTCAAGTTATCTTTATCATCAGTCAGTCTGTTATGACTGACACAGCTGGCATAGAATATTTTGAAGCTTTTTGTACTTCTGTCATCTTCATATAATTTTCTAACCTTCATGTTTTTCTTAAGCCACAGTCTGTCATTCATAGCCTATTTTAGAACTTTGATTTTTGTTTCATAAAATTCCAGAGTGATTTCATCTGACATTTTAAAAAACCAGAAATCTCTTTTGGAAATACAATTACAGTGGAGATGTAATTCAAGAATAGAATTTACAACTTTTTCAGAATAATTTATTGTAGCTGAACTTCAAATGTGCCTCAATAACTTGTCTATTCATCATTTTTGAAAAGTTTGTCAATGTGAAACTTATTTTAATTATTGTTTTAGTGCTTTAAGTCCTCTTCCTCCTTTTTGTTTTTAAGTTCCTGAACCTTTCAGAAACTACTTAGTGCTTCTTTGGGTCATCTTCTTCAATGCTTTAAAATTATCATTCTGATTTTCCAGATCTCCACTTGACTGAATTAGTCTCTACAGAGTGTTCCAGGTAGTAGCTCTCCTCTCATCACCAAAAACTCATTCTTTTTAGTTGCTCATTGTGGTTTTAATTGGCATTGTCCTGGTAACTGCCTTTTCATTTACTTATCTAATGTTTCCGCTCAAATTTTTGCCCATTTTACTAGGTCACGTCTTTAAGTTTTTATATATATTCTGAATGTAGTTCCTTCTCAGATACATGTACTACTGGCCTATTTCTTTTTTTAATGACATTTTATAAGCAGAAAATTTTTAATTTTGGTGAAATCCAATTATTTTTCCTCTTAATGACTCTAGGGGTGCAATAAGTTTTTGTCATGCTGCAGTTTCACAATTGAAGCTGATACTTTTACGATCTATTGTTGTTTGAGCTATTCATGAAACAGTTTTATTTCAAAGATTTCTTAACTCCCAACATGCCTGTAGTTTCTCTTTGTGTTGCTAGCTTATACTCTATGTGTTTGTTAAAATTAAAACTGAGCTTTAATTTTAATTCAAGGGAATTCCCTGGCAGTTCAGAGGCTGCACTTGGCACTTCCACTGTGGGGTCCTAGGTTCAGTCCTTGGTTGGGGAACCGAGATCCTGCAAGCTGCACAGTGTGGCCAAAAAAAATACATACGTGAAACTGAGCTGAAGAGAAGTCACGTGTCCTAGGCTGAATAACAACCAGTAGTCACTCAGTCGTGTCCGACTCTTTGTGACCCCATAGACTGTAGCCTACCAGGCTCCTCTATCCATGGGATTTTCCAGGCAAGATTACTGGAGTGGGTTGCCATTTCCTTCTCCAGAGGATCTTCCCGACCCAGGGATCGAACCCGGGTCTCCCGCATTGTAGGCAGATCTTTACCAGCTGAGCCACAAGGGAAACCCTAATTAACCCACAGTAATATATATTTTTAATATAGACTCCCTTTGTGTCATTTTTCTTGATAAATGCAGGATGATTTATTTTGTATTTTGAGCTGAAGGACCCAGTCTTTACTCTGTACAATTTCTCTTTTTTGTTTTGAGAAGAAGCATGAATCTTTGTTGTCACATTGTAGTGGAAAATGTTTAAATCATCTAAATGTTTATCCACAGTAGAATAGATAAATAACTCTATACATAAATAACTACATAGTTATAGAGTTAAATACACTTGAGCTATGTAGATCACCATTTATTAATCATTAAAATATAGTATTGAACCAAAAGAAGCTATTGAAGACATGGATTATAATGTCATTTATAGAAAATACTTTAAACATTCTGTAAAGAGTATATATTCATGTGCATATATTAATACATGCATCTACACATACATATGTACATAACACATACATTAAAATATGCCTGGCAATGATAGCAAAATCAGGATAGTGGTTAACTGTAAAAGGAGGAAGAGGGCATATGAGATTGGAATTAGGTGTACAGATTTGTATCTATGATGTTTGCTTTCTTAATCTTGATAATCTGCATGTGTATTCATTATATGTTCTCTATACTTTTGGCATTACTGAAATATTTCATAATAAAACCCCTGAGCAAACAAATTTTCAGTTTTGGGATGGCTTGGTAAAATCAATATACTTCCCTAAAGGGAAGGCACTTAATTTTTTAAAATAACCTTACTTTCTTATTTTGTTAAAAAATAAAGAGAAGGCACAAGGTCAGGCGCTGTTCTGTTTCCCATGACAGTTATTCTCTTGCCTGTGTATGACACAATTTGAAACTCACTAAAGAATCAATCATTATAGCAATCTTGGTTTTTTTCCAGGTATTTAGTCAGAATGTCTTTAATCATTAATAAGGTTCTCTTCTGATTTAGTTTCGTGCCTCTTTCACATGACTCTTGAATTAATAAACATTAGCATTAGAGATTGTGGTTCAGGGAGAGCTGCTGATCACATGAGCATTGTTATCACTCAATTTTACGGAAGCTTTTGGATTTTTCTTAGATATATTTATCAAGCACTAAGTGTGTGTCATAATTTTGCTAGGCTCTGTGAAAGTTAGAAAACTAAATCACAGTTTCTACCCCCATGTGAATAGTTTTATAGGAAGATAAGATATACAAAAGTAAAAACAATACACATTCTGTGAACCATGTGTGTGTGTGTACTCTCTATAACAGTGTGTGTGCCCACGCACATTTGTGTGCACGAGTATGTGCTTGTTTGTGTGTGGATGTGTGTGTGCATAGAGGACAGCCCCAGCTCTCAGGGTGTTGGACGCTTTGCTTGCTTTCACTTTTATCAGGTGTTTTATATATGTGTCAGACAGTTCTGGAAGCTCTTTGTTGTTGTTCAGTCACTAAGTCATGCTCCACTGTCGTGATCCCAATGGATTGTAACCCACCATGCTCCTCTGTCCATCGGATTTCCCAGGCAAGAATACTAGGGGGTTGCCATTTGCTTTTTCAGGGGATCTTCCCAGGTGAGCTAACCCATTTCGCCTTCATTGCAGGCAGATTCTTTACCGCTGAGCCACCAGGGAAGCCTTGGAAGCTCTTTACATGTTTATAATTTATAGGTTATTTAATGTAACCATCATTACAACTTTATAAGGTAGATGATACTAACCAGAGAAGAGAAGCTTACCTTAAGTTTCTCAGCCAAGTAAGAGAGTAGGCCAGCTTTTAAACCCAGATACGTCTGACTCTAAGCTAAGACCCTGGTTTTAAGGCCTTAAAGATGAATTGGCATCATTTTCATTTTTTAAGTACATTTAGCTAAACTAGTTGGAGAAGGCGATGGCAACCCACTCCAGTACTCTTGCCTGGGAAATCCCGTGGGCGGAGGAGCTTGGTAGGCTGCAGTCCATGGGGTCGCGAAGAGTCGGATACGACTGAGCGACTTCACTTTCACTTTTCACTTTCATGCATTGGAGAAGGAAATGGCAACCCACTCCAGTGTTCTTGCCTGGAGAATCCCAGGGACAGGGGTGCCTGGTGGACTGCCGTCTGTGGGGTCACACAGAGTCGGACACGACTGACGTGATTTAGCAGCAGCAGCTAAACTAGTACTGGGAATTCTTAATCTAAAGGACCTGAATCATCCAGGGACTCTTGTTTGGTTGTATGTGTATTCTCTTTTGTTTGTTTTCCACTTTAAAATCACCTTTATTTAGATGTGATATATGTACAATAAAATTCACCAGCTTTAAATGAACAATACAGCACGTTTTAATTAGTACCATGGATGTGATGTATCATAATTCCATCACTTCAAAAAGTTCTCTTAGTTTAGTTCAGTTCAGTTGATCAGTCATGACCAACTTTTTGCAACCCCATGGACTGCAGCACGCCAGGCTTCCCTGTCCATCACCAGCTCTGGAGCTTACTCAAACTCAGTCCATCAAGTCGGTGATACCATCCAACCATCTCATCCTCTGTCATCCCTTTCTCCCACCTTGAATCTTTCCTAGTATCAGGATCTTTTCCAGTGAGTCAGTTCTTTGCATCAGGTGCCCAGAGTATTGGAGTTTCAGCTTCAGCATCAGTCCTTCCAGTGAATATTCAGGACTGATTTCCTTTAGGTTGGATCTCCTTGCAGTCCAAGGAACTCTCAAGAGTCTTCTCTAACACAACAGTTCAAAAGCATCAATTCTTTGGTGTTCTGCTTTCTTTATTGTCCAACTCTCACATCCATACATGACTACTGGAAAAACCATAGCTTTGGCTAGAAAAACCTTTCTTGGCAAAGTAATGCCTCTGCTTTTTAATATGCATATTAAAAAGTTCTATAATAGCTCTTAAAAATCAGCCTTCTCCCTTGAGTCTCAGCCCGTTCCAAACATTGATCTGCTTTCTGTACCTTGTGATTTTGTCTTTTGTAGAGTTTCATATACATGGAATTATAGAAAGTAGTGTTTTATGTCTGTCTTATTTCATACAGTCTCATGCTTTTGTGATCTATCATGTTGCATATCACTGGGTTTTTCCCCTTTTATTGCTGAGTATTCCATCACGATATGAATGTACCACAGTTTCTTTATCCATTAACCCACTGGAGCCCAGTTTGGGCTATCAGGAATCACGCTGCTACAAAAATTTGAGTTCAAGTATCTACATGTATTTTTATTTTCATTTCTCTTGGATGACTATGTAGACGTGAGTCACTAAATTGCATGATAAGCATATGTTTAACTTTATAAGAAACTTCCAAATGGTTTCTATAGTATTTGTACCATTTTGCATTCCCACCAGCAATTTATGAGAGTTCAAGTTGTTCTTCACCCTTTGCTAGTCCTTTGTATATTGGGTACTTTTCATTTTAGCATTTAGTGACCATGTAGAGAAATCTCATTGTACTTCTAATTTATATTTTGCTGATAACTAATGATGTTGAAATTTTTCGTGTGCTTATTTGCCATCTCTGTGTCTTCTGTGAAGCATTTATTCCATCTTTTACCACCGTTCCCCTCCTTCCTGTAAATCAGTTGTTTGTTGCCTTATTTATTTTGAGAGTTATACGTTCCAGATATAAGTCACCTATCAGATAGATTTGATAGGTGATTTATCCTGTTCATGGCTTACATTTTTCATGTTTTTAACAGTAAGTTTTTAATATTAAAGATTTGTAATTTGATGAAGTCCAGTTTATCATCTTCATGATTTTGTGACTCATAGGGACCCCTCTAGGTAGCTTTGCAGACCTCTTTCTGTTCAGCTTTCCTCTTTGGTACTCTGAGCTAGAGTCTAGCTACCTTGCCCTCCCTGAATTCTGCTGTCTCTTCTCTCAACTCAGGGAAGTTCTCCCTATCCCCAGCTCTGTTTCGTCTCCGTGTGTTACAGCCTAGAAGCTGCCACCAGGCAGATAACCACTGTAATCTTTAATTCTCACCTTGCATTTTGTGCTGTCAGGGATCACCACAGCTCAGAGCTGCCCTGACTTTTGTTAATGATGCATTAAAAACTAGTAGTCAGAAAAATAAAAAATCCCGATAGTCTGCCAGTAAATCTCTTTGGAAAGCAGTTTGGCAGTGTCATTGTAGGCTTAAATAGTTTACAGGTTAAGAAAGAGCATAGGCTTAAGTTAGCTCACTAGTGATGGAGGTTGAAAGGATAAGACTAGTATTTAAGCATACAAACTTTGTAATGAGTAGTAAATAAGCCAAAAGTCTAATGCACAGTATGAACGTAGGCAGTAATACTGAACTATAATATGATACTGCTATACTGGCAATCATTTTACAATATATTATAAATGTATCAAAGTGAAAGTGTCACTCAGTCAACTCTGCAACTCATGGAGAGTAACATGCCCTACACTTTAAATTTACATGATGTTACATGTCAAATTTACACAGTAAAATAATTTTTTTAATGTAAAGTTATTTTAGATTCCACAACTGTTAAATACTTACGGCCCTGGGAACCTGATTACCTAAAAGGCTAGAGAAATTACCAGACCAAAAAAAAAAATTACTAATTTTTCACTGGAAACAAGAGTGTCAGGCTCTTGGGTGGTGTGCTGAATATAATGCAGTCTCACCGAGGAGAATCAAGTCTGTTGTCTTAGCTATGAGGACAATGCGTTGTTGAAAGAGAACGTCATGTTTCTGTGCTCCAATTCTTTACCGCATGAGCAAATAAAGGTTAACAAAGGGAAGCTATTAGAAATAGCTAGGTGTTTGGCATATTTTGTGCATTACTGACATTCATTTAGTTTTAATTACTCATTGTAGAAGAGGAAACAGTTTTTCTCCATTGGTTAAAAAAAAACAAGGGATATTTTCCCGTAGCCCATTTGAATCCCTTGGCGTTTGATAGTCTAGTTTCACACTGAGTAGACGGCTATGTGAGTTTTTATGCCATTTGCCCCTGGGTAAATTCCAATCCAGGAACTTCTGTTTTCCCTTTGAGAACCTGGCCCATTTGTTTTGTGCCAAAGGATCAGTTAAAGCAGCAATTTTTGTACCCAGTTTGTCTAACGGGAGCATTTTGCCTCTTTCTTTTGAGTGTTTTCCTATGGGAAGTCCGTTTTGAAACACATTTTCCTTCTTAACAATAGAAAGGTGATCACCTGCACTTCTTTGCAGCAGAGATGGAGTATACCTGAGGTGTATAGAGTGAAACGGGTCTCTTCTTTCTTTCTTTTTTTCCCTCTTAATATTTGCTTTTCCTTCCCTGAAGACGCAGGCATGCGTGTATGTGTGTTCCTGCAGCATTTTAAAGCAGGTAAATTAGAAGACGACCTTGTTGTATTAGCCTGGACAAGTACATCCTTCACTGACTACTGAACCTTCTGCTTCCTGGTGTTTCCACAGGAGTCTCCCCAGGACAGTGCTATCACTCGTGATATTAACCGGACATTCCCAGCCCATGACTACTTTAAGGACACCGGAGGAGATGGACAAGATTCCTTATATAAAATATGCAAGGTATTTCATACCCAAGAAAAGACTGTTTTAGGTGGTTATTCTGTTTCTTTGGAATTATGCAAAAGATAACTGCAAAATGTAATTTGTATTTTATGTCCAAGAATGCAAAAAAAGAGAATAGTTTTTGTAAAATCAAAAGCAACAGCACAATTTTAGATTCATGGTGAATAGGAAATAATTTAAAATAAAATGGTAGGATTTCTTTTAATCAGTACTTTCAGTCAATAGTTCCCTGATACCACATTTAGACTCAAGAGTTGGTTTTATGTTACAAGCCTCTTAGTCCTACATCATTGCAAACTCCTTTTTAGTATTCACATTGTAAGTGATGAATTTGATTTTCTTGGTCCTCAGAACTAAGCTTTGGTCTGTTCCCCCTGAAACTAAGGAAGTACCCATGTAGCACCTACTATATAGGAAGTACAAGTAAGGCACAAGACATACCTCAAGAAATTTGCATATTATGGTTGAGAAGGCAAAACCAACAGCTAGTTTTAGGACAGACTAGCAATAAAAGACAATTTCTCCCATGATAAATTGGAAATGTTAGCCACTCAGTCATGTCTGACTCTGTGACCCCATGGACTGTAGCCCACCAGGCTCTTCTGTCCATGGAATTCTCCAGGCAAGAATACTACATTGGGTAGCCATTCCCTTCTCCAGGGGATTTTCCTGACCCAGGATTGAACCCGGGTCACCTGCATCGCAGAAGGATACTTTACTGTCTGAGCCACCAGGGAAGCCGCAGTGATCAACTAGATGCTTTAAACTATAAAGACGCTAAGAACTTAGCGAACTAGAGCTCTCATTTCTATTGTGATCCTCTTGTCATCATCCTTTTTAACCCCTTCTCAGTTGTGCTTCCCATTTAAGGAAACAATCTAACTATCCCTCACCTTCCTGCAAAATGTCCCAGAAAGAAGCCCTGTTCTCACTGACTCTGATCCCGTACTCCTGACCCCCTACGCTGTGGTTTCTTTCTCATGATGATCTTAATTACAGCTCTATCTACTCCTGATTTCTCCTCCTCCTGGTTAAGCTCTCACTTCTGTAACAACTTCGTTGATTCCCTCCCGCATGACTTTTTTCTCTCTCTTGTGAGTTCCTAAAACAGAGGCCTTCCTCTAGGTGCTCAGACACTGGTTACTGTAGCTCTCCACTGTCTCCCTGGGTGACTCCTTCCGCCCTGCAGCCTCAGTTGTCAGCACTGCCTAGATGTTTCCGAGTCTACATTAGCTCAAGGCCTGAATTTCCAGCTGCTTTTTGATCTCCTTGCAGAAGTCTGTCAAGTATATCAGAAAAGGTATAATAATGCAGTCCATTTAAAAACATACTTCATTGTGAAAATTTTCAAACATCTATAAAAGTTGAATAGTGTAAATGAGTTTGTATATATCCCTACCCAGAATTTATCAACATATTGCCACAGTTGCTTCATCTTCCCTAAAGTGCTTTAAAGCAAACTTCAAACATCACAGTCCTAAAGTCAGCAGCAGCCCACCAGGCTCCCCCGTCCCTGGGATTCTCCAGGCAAGAACGCTGGAGTGGGTTGCCATTTCCTTCTCCAATGCATGAAAGTGAAAAGTGAAAGTGAAGTTGCTCAGTCGTGTCCCAACTCTTAGCGACCCGATGGACCGCAGCCTGTCCTCTATCCATGGGATTTCCCAGGCAAGAGTAGTGGAGTGGGTTGCCATTGCCTTCTCCCCTAAAGTCTTCACCATACATCAAAAAAATAAGATCATTATCCACCTGTGGCATTAACGAGCACTACCATCCAGTTTCTGTTCCATAATCAGATTTCCCTAAATGTCTGTACAGTTTAGTTAGAATCAGGATCCAGCAATATTCCTACTGTGGTTAGTTGTTATATCTCTTTTAATTAAAAACAGTCCTCTTACCCCGATGCCATTGTCTTGCTGAAGATACAATCATTTTTCACTTATTTTTCAGTTCCTTCCTTTGGCCACGTGCAGTTTGATATGATTGTTGTCTCGTAGCAGTACTTCCCGCCCTATTTTCTGCCCTGGTACAGGCTGCTATCATATGTTGCTGGCACTTACATAAAAGCTGCCTTGCATTAGTCTCCCTGCCTTTGGGTTCAAGCCTATTTTCTCTGTGTTGACCCTAGAACAGGATCATTTTAGTGGCCTCCGTTAAACCCACAGAATGGAATCAAAATTCCTTAGTTTATTTCCTGTTCCTAAATCCATTAGCTTAGTATTAAAGGCATTCTGTAATATATCCTTGCTTATTCCCTGAATATTTTATGCTTCAATCATATTGAATTTCTCACTCTACTCTGGTTGATTTGCTTGTCAGACTTCCCACCTTAACTGTGAAATTCTCAAGGGCAAGAATCATTTCTTACATATATTAGCATCTGTAGCACTTGGCATGGTGCCTACCATATTATAGTAGGTGCTCATTAAATGTTGACGAATTAATGAAATGCCTTTTCTTCCCCATATTTCCTTTCCTTACTGCCTCTGTGAACCTTATATTCCAGACATTTCCCAAATGTGTTACGTACTTTCATGTCTGTATGCATTCCTTGA
Source organism: Ovis aries (assembly GCF_016772045.2). Taxonomy (NCBI): domain Eukaryota; kingdom Metazoa; phylum Chordata; class Mammalia; order Artiodactyla; family Bovidae; genus Ovis; species Ovis aries. Next base: position 12,673,018 of record NC_056056.1, on the reverse strand, counting down.
GGAATGCTCCCCTCCATTCTATACCTATAGAAAATTCAATACGTTTTTATCCCGGGACATAATTGGTAAAGCCATACACTGAGTACTTTACTTGAGGAGATTGAGAATAATATTATATAAATGCTGTGATTTTTCTCATCATACAAATAAGGAATGTAAGTAGTGGGCCTAAGAGCCAGACCAGGACATGAGCAGTTGTGGAGTTCCAGCACAGCTATTAACTGTGAAACCTTTATTCTTTCTTGACTAATCAAATGTTGTTTGGTACCTTCATCTGTATTGTCAAATAGCTTGCCACAGACCTGTGTTAGCATATGTTATTGCTAGTTTTTAACAGCCTTAATGAAACTGGTTTTAACACTTGTTAGCTTTTACTGATTTGATAGGTAGAAAGTTGTCTTATTAAATTATAAAAGATCATTTCTAAATCTTTCTGTGAATCTTGTCTTTGGAAAAGATGGGTGTTTCTTGTTCTGTAGGCCCTCTCATCAGATAAACTTTGACAAAGTGGGGGATATAATGAGATTATATTGAATTTCAGCTGAATTTATGAAGGCATGTTTACACATATAAACATTGACAGTGTTTGGTGAGTGCCTGGTATGTGTTGATGTGCTGCTAGGTTGAGTAGGGCACCACCCCTGCCCATATGGAGTTAGTAGTCTAGTAGAGAGGAGGGACCTCTAAAATGCAGTGTGTTAAGTGCTGTAATAAGCATACATTTGTAGTAAGTACCAGAGACCTACCGAGGAGAGAAAGAATCCTGGGGAAATGGGATATGTTTAAAACCTTAAGGAAGAGCACGTTTTCCAGGCAGAGAAGAAAGAAAAGCGTGAGCAAAGACAGACAGAATGACACCTTTTTTTTAGTGCTAAAATAATTTTTGCTTAACCTTGCTGCTCCCTGGCTACAGGAAGTGGCGTGACAGGTTTATGTATTGTAAAGAAAAGTTGGGATTGAAGAGAAATGTTTGCATCATTCAGTGACCATCAGAATGCCACAGTGGAGTGGGGGTAGCGCTTTTGAGGTTCCTGTGTTATGTTCAAGTTCCTATAGGGCGACTGTGACTCAAGAGTGACTACATTTGGGACTTCCCAGGTGGTCCGTTGGCTGAGACTCCCAGCTCCCAAGGCAAGGGGCCTAGGTTCGATCCCTGCCTGGTCAGAGAACTAGATCCCCTGTACAACAACTCAAAGACCTCACATGTTGCAACTAAGGCCCAGTGCAGCCAAATAAATATAGTTTTGTGTTTTGTTTTGTTTTGAAGACTGGCTACATTCATTTACACCTCCTGTGGTTTTTTCCCCCAGGCTTATTCTGTGTATGATGAAGAGATTGGGTATTGCCAAGGCCAGTCATTTCTCGCTGCTGTTCTGCTTCTCCATGTGAGTAATTAGGTCTCTGTGTATTTCTTAACACATGTCCTGCCTCAGACTTGATCATGGCTTTGTATTGCCTTTGGGCAGACTCCAGTGCATGAGTGTTAACTCCTATATCTGGAAACCTTTTTCTTAACATAATGTCATCATGGGAGAGAAACATGGTAAAAATAAATGACACTGTTGAAAACTGGTACAAGGATAGAACTTTTTTGATTGCTAGGATAATTGGATAGACTTTAGTCTTGGTTAAACCCTCTGGGGACGTTTTATCTTCTCTGAAGTAGTGGCTGTCATCAGTCTTTGTTTTGAAATTTATTGGGCTAGGAGGGCGAAGTTGGCTTGCTTCTGTGCCATTTTATTCATTCGTTCAGCAAAGACCTTTATCCTCCCCCTTCTTAGTGTTTCTTTAAATCCACGACAGAATTGAAAAATTGTTAAGGTGAACACCTGTATACACTTGACTTAATTTATCAATTCATTATTCTTCCACACTGCCTTCTCTGCATCTCTTTTCCTTCCTTTTTCATACACAACACAGGTGTTTTATATTTTTATGAAAGAATTTTTTGAAATCACTTTTGGATAATAAAAGTAGCAAATATCAGAATACTCCACTCCTAAATACTTATGTATGTACCTCCTGAGGCCCTAACCAGAATATCACAGGCAAGTCTAACAAATCCCGTAATGTCTCACCCACAGCCCACATTGAGTTTTCCCTTTTCACTCAGGGAAGTCCTTTCAGCTCTTTTTTTCCTAACCCAGATCAGTAAAGATTCAAACATCGCATTTGATTGTCATTGCTTTTTATTTTTGTAATCTAAACTGTCCTCTTTGCCTTTTTGTATGTCCCATGCCATTGACAATTTGGAAAATTCAATCAAATTGCCTTGTAAGACATCCCAAGTTCTTGATTTGTCTGATCATTTCTTCATGATTCAAGTTAAAATGCTTGGCAAAAACACCCCACAGATGATGGTAGGGGAGTTTTTGAGCACCTGTCACGGTCTGAACTGTGCTAGGTAGAGATCAGCAGTGAATAAAGTAAACAGATGCATCCTTGTGGATGCAGAGCTAGTTGTAGGCAAAAAAAGCAGTGCAGGTATGTCATTCTTAATTTCGGTGCCTCTGTGAAGGTGCAGTGAGAAGTGTGGTCCAGGGTAATAACAGGTAGCCTCATTCACAGACTTCTCTGGCAAGGTAACCTCTAACAGGAACCCTGAAAAAGGAGAAGGGGCATCCATTCTCTTTTGTACTTTTCTGTATCATTTAACTTTCTTTAAACGTTGTTGCAAAAATAATAGAACTATTTTGAGAACTAGAGTGGAGAGCAGTGCATTCCCGGCAATGAGAATAGGATAGTGTATGGAAGCCCTGAAATGGGGAAAACTTGGCATCTGGAAGGAACTGAAAAGAAGGGCAGTGTGACCGGAGCATCGGCATCAGGAGCCATGGGGAGTGGGGGAGGGAGCTAGAGAGGCCAAGACCAATTTGAAGGAGGGCCGTGGACCCAGGCCCCACAGTCTAGATTTTGTTTCTCTAAGGAGAGGAGGTTGTTGAAGAGGTTTAATCCATTTTGTGTAGGTTGTAATACAAGTGTAACAAAACCACTTTACATCTTCTTGCTATGAACCTAGCTGATTGGTATTGGTAGGCATGCAAAAATTTGACAAAGCTATTATGACATTGATAAAGAAAAAGTCAAGTTTTTTTTTCCCCAGTCTTATTTACATGTAATTGACAAAATTGTGTATATAAGGTGTAAAATGTGATGATTTGATATACTATGCATTGTGAAATGATTCTCACCTTCAGGCTGATTAACACTTCATCATGAGGTCAAGTTTTAAATTTTTGTTTTGTTGTTTTCATCATACTTTAATATCTCAGAGTCTCACCAAGTCTATATGATTTGTCTTTGTTCTCAACTTTAGTGCAAGGACATTTATCCCCATTTAAGTATCACAGCACTTCTAAAATGAGTTTCCTGATCAAATCCCCAGTATCTTGGTTTGAACTCTATGCTGCTTGCCGTTGTGTTTAAAATAAGTGTTTGATTCAGGGCAGGGGCAGATGTGCTGCGTAACATCAGAAATGCCACTCTAGGCAGGCCATGTCTCCCTCAGCGAGTGAAGCGTGAAGTTGTCTTGATGATAAAGACCTCAAAGGTCTGGTCCTTTGCCCCCGAAGCCCTTACCTTTCCAGCAATGATTTGCTGTCCTTTTCTCATTTCATTACTTAGTCTGATTTGCTCTTTAGCTTTGCTTTATTCCCAGTTTCTTTGCTCAGCCCACCGTTGTCATTGTGTTCAACAGAAACCCATTCACCTTCCTGACATTTGAAAAGCTTGCTATGGTCACATCATGCCTTAAGTATTTCCAGTGTTCTTTTTATATTTTGAAAACTAGACATTTGCCAGGTCCTCAAGAAGATATTTTTCTGTAAAGTTACGGAAGATATATAAGTGAGTAGCATCTGTAAATAGAAGTGAAGTGAGGGAGGCTTTTTGTAGTATTTTAAGTGTTACTGCAAGCGTTACTAGAATACCTGAAGCATTACTCCAAACATCAGAATATATAAGGTTCTTCTGTAACTAGCCATGTTTTTAGCAACAATGAGAAAGAAGAACATTTTTACTGAAATGAATTAACAGTTAAGGAAGTAAAATGATTTAACAAAGGTTTCGTGATTTGGGGAAGGTTAAACATATACTCAAGTGTAGTAGGCCTGTTCTTAACTCAGTTCGAATCCTGTCCTCCCTCTAAAGCCTATTCCTAGCTCCCTCTGGAATACTCAGTCTTTTTTGTTCTTGTGTTCCCACTGATCTTTCTAATTCATTTTAGTTATTGTAGGAGATTTAGTTATTTAGTTATTGTGTGAGAGGCTCCTCAAGGACAGCAACAGTGTCTGACATAGAGTAGGCATTATTAAATATTTCCTGGTTGAAAATCGCAATGACGACCCTGTATGCAAGACAGGAAAAAAGACACAGATGTGTATAACGGACTTTTGGACTCAGAGGGAGAGGGAGAGGGTGGGATGATTTGGGAGAATGGCATTCTAACATGTATACTATCATGTAAGAATTGAATCGCTAGTCTATGTCTGACGCAGGGTGCAGCATGCTTGGGGCTGGTGCATGGGGATAACCCAGAGAGATGTTATGGGGAGGGAGGTGGGAGGGGGGTTCATGTTTGGGAACGCATGTAAGAATTAAAGATTTTTAAATTTAAAAAATAAAAAACTAAATAAATAAATAAAATGGGGGGGGGAATAAAAAAATAAATATTTCCTGGTTGAAAGAATGAATGTTATAAAACACAACACAACTGAGATCTGAGTTACTGCATACCACTAAATTTCCTAGTATTCACATAAGAGAGTATAGGGATGAATTTTACACACTGAGAAAACTCCTGTATGTGTTTTTGATCCTCCCACCCCTTCCCTCTTGCCCTATTACAGATGCCTGAGGAACAAGCGTTCAGTGTTCTGGTCAAGATCATGTTTGACTATGGTCTCAGGGAACTTTTCAAACAAAACTTTGAAGATTTGCATTGCAAATTTTACCAGTTGGAGCGCCTCATGCAGGTAAAAAGAGAATCCAGCTTGCATTTGCCGATAAGGGTGCAGGACTGGGAAGAACAGGATTGAAGAAACGGTGCCAAGGAGCAGTGGTGATTCCTTAGCCATCCAGGATCAAGGACAAGTTTAATGTTTTTCATTTCTCTCCATGTAATAATGATGCCAAGATTAATAAGGTGTTAACCCGATGGGTCGGAGAAGGCAATGGCACCCCACTCCACTACTCTTGCCTGGCAAATCCCATGGACGGAGGAGCCTGGTGGGCTGCAGTCCATGGGGTTGTTAGGAGTCAGACACGACTGAGAGACTTCACCTTCACTTTTCACTTTCATGCACTGGAGAAGGAAATGGCAACCCACTCCAGTGTTCTTGCCTGGAGAATCCCAGGGACGGGGGAGCCTGGTGGGCTGCCGTCTCTGGGGTCGCACTTAGTTGGACGCGACTGAGCGACTTAGCAGCAGCAGCAGCAGCCTGATGGGTGTGAGCCAGGTTTTCAGTCCCATAAACACCCAGAAGATCAGATGAGTGTAGGAGCCTTTATTTTAACACAGCAAACTCAGTCAGGAAATACTTACCAAGGCTCTGAAGCTGGCTGATGGGGAATCTCCTAACAAAAGTGAAACAAACTTTCCCAAACATTTCATAACTTAGAAAAACTGTCCTTTCAGATATTCGTCACCATGTGGGGATTCTTCTTCAGAGCTACTTTGTGAACTGAAAACGGAAGCCCAGTGCCAGTTTCATACCAGATGTTAAGTGTTCTTCTGAGCGCTTTTTCAGTTTTTATAAAAACACAAATATATGACGTTTTTGACCTATTGTTGGCAGATTTATGAGCTAAACAGTTGCATATGTGCCTAAAGCTAATCAGTTTGCTATTTCAGGAATACATCCCTGACCTGTACAACCACTTCCTGGACATAAGCCTTGAAGCGCACATGTATGCCTCCCAGTGGTTTCTTACGCTCTTCACTGCGAAATTCCCTCTCTACATGGTCTTCCATATCATCGACCTGCTTTTATGTGAGGTGCGTATCAGAGGCCACCGCACTTAGGCTTTTGTTTGTAGTGTCTCTCCTGTGTCGCAGGCAGTAACTGCCTTGCTCAGAGTGCAGCTCTGTTCCGTATGGCTAATGAGTGCTCCAAACACTATCTCTTTGTTTAAGCTAGGAAGTTTAGGGGTTCGGAGGAGGTGTACCCCCTCTTTTAAAGGACACTTCCTGGAATTTCCACCTGCATTCCCATTTAACCTCTTGTTGGCCAGAACTTAGGTACATGACCATATATCCCTAGCTGCTAAGGATAATTTTTTTTTAAGCTGCCTAGCAATTTTCTTAAACTTGAGAGTCTATTACTAAAAGAAAATAGATATTATAGTAAATAACAATCTTTGCCACAGCTTAGTTTTCTGTTTTGGAGGGTATGCCTAAGAAGAAAAAGCTAATTTCAAAACAATACATGTTTGTTACAGAAAGCGTAAGCAAAATGATGTGAAAATACTTCTGATCCCAGTCTAAAGGAAAACTACTTTTAACCTTTTGATGTATATTCTTTCAGCCTTTTTTGTGTGTGTTTTCATATATGTGTATGTGTAAGTTCTGTGTGGAACAGTTTTTTCATATGGTATATTATGTATATTATGACTTTATATGCATATAAAATGTGACTATGCTTATATGCTATTCAGTAACTATTTTTATCTCATACTTGAATATCTACAGACACATATATCTGTACCATCCTCCTTTTTAATTATCCCATATTTAAAACATACAAAAATCCATTAAAAAATCTGTATCTCTGTCTAGCTTGAAACATAAGAAACAGCATTCCAGAAATATACCATTATTCTTACTTACTGTCAGATATTCCATTCTTTGGATAGATCATAATTTATGTAACTAATTCCTAATCGCAAACCTTTATCTAGTTTTTCACTATTATAGATAACTATTAAGTAATTACTGTGGGTCTGGTGACAGGCTAAGTAACTTAAACTTTCTCAGCTAATTAGCTCAGAAAACTATTGGGAGACTATTAGTTATAGAAACTGAGGCCCAGAAACTTTTAAAGTTTAACTTGGTCAGCAGATGTTGGTGCCTCCCCTCAGCTGTCCTTTGCCCCACCACTCCTAGAATGATTAAATGAAGAAAGGCAGGTTGGAGAGAACCCTGAGCAGTCATTTCTGGGACATAGGAACTCATGGACAGGGTGATTGTTGTCCTTCGAGTGGGCAGTGGAAGAGACACCAGGCATTATTTCATGAGGGATCACAATTTTTATGGCTATTCTTTTAGTTTGGAAGCATAGTATACTTTGGAAAGCATTCTTGAACTGTGAAAATAGCTGTAGAAAAGCCCTTCTCTCATGGGAAACTGGGTCTACCTTAAGTGGTTTTTCAGTGGTGGCCCTGTAATTTTTATTTTCCAAAATATTTTCAAGATACTCCATTTCTTTATTCAAGTTTTTACAATCTCTCTAAAATTGCTGGCTATTCTGAAGACAGATAGCTTAATAGTCCAGTTCTAAACACTGAAAATGTTTTCTGTGTTTTCTCTTTTAGGGGATAAGTGTTATATTTAACGTCGCCCTTGGGTTATTAAAGGTACAGTGCACACTGGTTTGTAAGCTGGGTTATCTGGCGTTTCTAATCTCATTCTAAGCAGCCGCTGTGCTCTAGCACTGTCCCTGACAGTGGACACATGCAGGTCGCTCTAGCCAAGGCTACAAAGTTATCTTCTGGGGATTATAAAGGTGCTGGGATTATGAAATGCTTCTGGAGCATCTTTATAGCAAAAAAGCTTTTTTCCTGTACATGGTTGTGTTTTCTTCTTTCTTCAAGACTTCCAAAGATGACTTGCTGCTGACAGACTTTGAAGGTGCCCTGAAATTCTTCAGGGTTCAGCTCCCTAAGAGATACCGCTCAGAAGAAAATGCAAAAAAACTAATGGAACTAGCTTGCAATATGAAGGTAAAATCATTTTTGCATTAATGTAGATTCTTTTGTTAGTGTCTTGCTCTTCCTGATAAAACCGTCCACATTTATAATACATTGATAATAATGTTTTCCTTTGTATTGTATAAGTTTCTAAATCGTTTCATATGTATTACAGCCTATGAATTAATCTCATTTCTTTCCCCATTTTGAACTCTAGGAAGAGGATTATTATTCCAATTTTGAAGACAAACCAAAATACAAAGCCCCCTAATTTTGTATAGCTAGTTAGTGGCAGAACTCAGGTTTTATGATTTTTATTGTGTCGTCCTTTAACTTTCAGTTTTTGTTGTTGTGATCATAAATTCCCTAAAATGAAAATAATAATACATAAAGGAAACCCATTCACTGTTTATCACTTTCAGTGGAGCATTTATGATTTGTATTATTTTAAGGTTTAAAAAAAAGAATCTCCTTGTGTTCATGTTATGAAAGTTTTGTTTTTAAAGAAGAAAAAATAATTGAGGGAGTTTAGTTTGGAATGTGAAGGGTGGAGGCAAATGGGAGACTGAATAAATAGCTGTATTGAGATGCTTATAGGGTGCATAAGAGGCTGACTGTCACGTTTATTTGCTGTGACTCTAGAGGGTAAAACTGTGACCTCTGTGTCAGGAGAGAAGCTTCACTGTCTACTGCATAGAGCACAGACCTATTTAAGGCACCATTTCCTCATCTGTAAGGTATTGGACTTCTGGTTCTGGTTATATGTCATACTGAGCTAGTTCAGGCTACCCTTCTTTAAACATTTGGAGATGCCAAATAAAGTATGACCCAAGTAATGTTTAAATACCTGGATGAACTTGAAAGGAGAAATGTCCAGGTGCCTGAAACAAAGTAGCTCAAAGCTCCTGTGTGTGATAATAAAAGAGCATCCCAAGGGAATATGGGACCAAACTGTGTGTGAGGATTTTAATGCTCATGAAGTTATGACATGATTTGGGACCTTCCGGAGACAGCTGAAACTGAGTCTCTGCATTACGCTAGGACTATGGCCTGTTTGTAAAAGCAAGAATACGTAAAACTACCTGTTAGACTAAGAAATGGTAGGAATCCTGATGTAAAGTGAATGGGGGATTTGAACAACAAAAAAGGGAAATAGAACTTCCGGAAATCAGCCATTAAAGTTATCATTAAATTTAAATGCTACATACTTAACAAATATCATGGCTAACATTTAATGGTATTTTACCATGTGCCTAAGTGATTAAATGCCATGTGATTAAGTGTTTTTACATGTGAGGATTAACTGCAGTATGTGTACAGTGTTTACCTTAGTGCCAGGTAACGCGTAAGGGTTTAAGAAACAATGGCTACTGCCATGACTATTCCCTTCTTGGATTTTCAGCAGACAAACTCTTTTCAGTAACACTGATGATGGCTTTGTGGAAAGGGCAGAGCCACGTGAGCTCTAAACTTCTTAGAGCTACTCTTTCTACCTGGTTTAGCCATACGGGAAGGTGCTGCCTCTTATTTGCTTATGATTTCTTCCCCTCCCCTCCAAAACCTGCTCCTTTCTCAGTGTCCCTGTCTCCTGTTTGTGGGACCTGGTTGCTCAGGCCTGAAAACGTGATACCGTCCCCTCCTACTCTCTTTCTCACACTTCACATCTTCGTCCTCCGCATCCAAGCCCTGCCATCAGACTACATCCTGAATCTGATCACTTCTCAACCCCTTCATTACCCGTGCCCTAGTCTAATCATCTCTTCCCTTCTCCTCTGGAATTTTCCAGTAGTTTCCTAGGTCCTCCTGCTACCACAGTGGTTTCCTCCCAGACTCTTCTTGATCTCATCTCTCACATGCTTAAAACTCTAACGGCTTCTTATCTCAGAATAAAACTCAAGCGTCCTTCCGTTGGCCTGCAAGACCTGGCACCATCTCCCCTCCAACAGGCTAGTTTCAGCTGCTGCTGCTTTTCCCCCTATGCTTTCCACTTCAGACACCCCAGCCTCCTTACTGTTCTCAAACACACCAAGCTTGTTCCCTCCTCAGACTTTTGTACTGGCTGGTCTCTCTGCCTGTAATGTTGTTCTCCTTGATGCCCACATGGCTTTACCCAAACCTCTTAAGTCTTAGGCTCAGTGAACGTGTCACCAGAGAGGCCTTCTCTAATTACAGTGTCTACGGTAGCACTCCCCCTTTCTTTCCACCCTATCTCCTTATCCTTTTGTATTTTCCACATTTCATTTATTTCTACTTGACATTATTTGTTTGAGTATTGTCTGCATTCCCCTCTACCCGTGCTGCAATTAAGCCTCTGACAGAGGGCACTTTTTTGTTTATTGCTGAATCCCCAGTACAAGAACAGGATCTGACATATAAACATTGGTTGGACAAGTGAATAAGTGACTTTTCTGTTGAGTTTCTTCCAAGTGTTTTACAAAGTAGCATTAACATGGATTTGGGCAAGTCTTAAAAATAGATCTAGCCGAAGGTTTACCTTTTATATTTTCATTAGCTCGAAACACTTTAATAATATATGGATTCTTTATTTCCCAAGTCCGGATGGGAGGTGTCTGATGTCTTTTTTTTCCTTGCCTACACTTCCAAGAAATTAAAGTCGACAAGCCCGCACAGCTCACATTATTATTTGCTTAGATACAAAATTTCTTTTGGTCCTGGAAAGTTCTCTGCATGGTTAGGGTACACTTTGGATGATTTTCCCTACTTGCATATGGCTTCAGGTGAGAAGAATAGTAATTTTTTCTTGAAACTGACTCAGCCTGGAAAACCTGCAGATTCACCAGGACATGAGAGAATGAGCTTTTCTGCTAAAAGGTGGGGTATGGTATGTACAGTTGAGTTAGTGATGATTATTAGTTTTATTCTTGCAGCTATACTTAATACCAAATAATACCAAATAATATTAGCAATACAGGCAATAGCCAATTATTGGCAAAAGACTTCAGTCACAGTGATAATTTGTGTACTCAAAAATAAGAAAAATCATTGGCAAGTTCAGTGATGAACCCTGCATTATGTGGACTGCATGACGGGGAGGGCCTGGGGGGGTGCACAGTGAGTGCATAGGATCTTTGGGTGGTTTCGAGACCCTCTGGACATAGGAAAGGGGATTCCTACCTTGTGAATGGTTTAGAAACTAGCTTTTCAGTTTCTTGGTATAGAATTTAGAAAGGAAATATTGGCTCTGTAACTCATTCAATCCCATTCCATTATTTTTTAATTTAAAAGCAAAGTTGTAACTCCCTTTTTTCAGTTGTACTTCCTGATTAAGATGGGAATTGGGAATGCTTTACCTCCCATGATAGTCCAGGAGACTCTTGTTGTCTTTTGTGTTTTAGCAGTTGCAATGTTGTAATTTCCAATATTTGTATAGATTCTGTAAGAATCTCATTGGTTCCTCACAGTACCCTGTGAGGTGTGAAGGGCAAGTCAAGCATGGAAACTGAGGCTTATAGAAGCCAAGTGACTTACCCAGCTGACACTGATTGGGCAGTGACAAAAGCCCCGTTGGAACTAGGGTCTTCTGACAGCCTGTTGCATGGCTCTTTGCCAAAGGCGACAGGAAGAGTTTGGTGTGGCAGTATCTTAAATGGCCACAAGGTGGGTCTGCTGCCCACACAGTCTGCATTCTCTGTGCTCTGTGTCTTCCTCGTCTCTGTAAATCTTGCTCTGTATCTGTCTTCACTTGCCTCTCTTTTTTTCTTTCTTTCCTGGCCTTTTCTTCTTCCTTTCGTCTTCTTAGTTTTATGAGACTGAATTTTTTTTAATTTCTTGAGGAATTATAGATCCCCTGCTCTTAATCTAAAATTTAGCCATATACATCAGCTCATTTAACTATGGAATTTCTCTTCCTCCATGGGTCAGTGAGCTGAGACAGAAAAAAAATGCTTCCACTTATGATACAAGATCTAAACGCAATTTCAATTTACATTGTTCCAGAAGATCGAGAATGGTTCTAGGAGCCCGGCAGCCCGTGCATCATGTTGAGTGGGGGGAAATGGGGAAAAAATAAATTAGGTCTTTTAAATTTTTGACTCCAGAAATATTTAAGAGCAACTGTTTCTTCGTGTGACTATAATGGAATTTTTAAAAATAAGTCCAGTAAGTGAGGCTTAGAAGAAGCAAGAACCATGCCAAAAGAGATGGCTCTGTGGGTTTCTTAGATCAAGAAGAAAGACTTGACCCTTGTTGTGTAGGATATCCTGCCTAATGTGAAACAGAACGTCTGAACCATTGCTTCATTGAAATTTGTTGTTTAAAACATAAAGTGAATATGCTAGACTTCAAACTACTTGTGAGAAAAGATATTATTGCAAGTAGTAATATCTCTCAATTAATGTAATCCTAACCATTTGCCGTTTGGAGAAACAGAAGACTCTCTGGCATTTAGGAATATTTGCATTCAGGGCATGTTTTTAATCATGAGCTAAAAGCAGTATTTAGTTTGAACTTCACTCTCTGCTCAAATCATTTGTGTAGTTAGTGTTTGTTTGGGTTCTAAGATCTGTGTTTGTAGTGACTGTATTAGTCTTTTTTCTTGATACGTTCATAGCAGCCTTGCATAGTATCTACACATCGTGAATTAATCCTTAGAGTCACTGTGTGAAGTCATTTTATAGATGTGTATACTGAAGCGTCCCTGGTGGCTCAGAGAGTAAAGAATCTGCCTGCAGTGCAGGAGACCTGGGTTTGATTCCTGGGTCGGGAAGATCCCCTGGAGAAGGAAATGGCAACCCACTCCAGTATTCTTGCCTGGAGAATCCCATGGACAGAGGAGCCTGGCGGGCTACAGTACGTGGGGTCGCAAAGAGTCGACACGACTGAGCGACTAACACACTAACACATACTGAAGCTTAGAAAATTGAAGAAAACTCGCAGCCAGCACAAAGTTAGTAAGGGATGGAGTTGAGATTGGATCCCAGGAATTTCAGACTCTGAAATCAATGCTTATCATCACTGTGCTTTACTGTGCCTGGAGGAGTGAATGAATGAGTCAGGCGCCACTTCTGTTGGTCCATTTTTGGCGATACTCGTCATATCATGATGAATACCTCAGTCTCTGTGTCAGTGCTGAAACTTGCCTTTTGTACACGGTAGCTGAGTGCCGTTTTCCGTGTAACTAGACCAGGCTAGTTTTATGTCTTTGCTTGTTCTACCTTTTAGAATTGGATTTCATGAGGAAGCTTCTGAGTGGTTACTCTCTTTCTCTGCAGTAAACCCTGAAGTTTGCTGGTTATTGAAAGGGTAGCAGTGGTTACTACCTTCTTATTCTAATAAGTTCCTCTGCTTTAGTCCTTATCTATGTTTGAGTCCTCTGCTAATAACTTGCTGATTGCACTTTAGGAAAATACTCTGATGGTAGAACAAGGATGCCTAATTCTATTTAGTAATTTTTGAGGGAGTTTGAGTCTAAACTGTTAGAACAAATTAAATAAAAAGACTCAGAAATAGAGTGTTGATTTGTTTCAAGTGGTTTTAAGTGCAGGCATTGGAGTCCCACCGACCTTGGCTCTCACCCTGGTTCTGCCTCTGCTTTGTGACCTTAGGTAGGTTAGCACAACAGGTTGTAGAGAAAGAAATAAGGTGATGCCTTTAACATCACAGCTGCTCTGTGACACACCAGTGCTCTTCTGGCCCACCAGGTTTGGATCTCCTCTGCCCAGATACCTGCTTTGCTTAAGTCAGTTCATGTCAACGAGCATTTGTAGATTGTCTTCTATGCCAAGAATACACTGAGCTCAGCTACAGAGAGGAATAAGAAACAAGAACCACCCCAGATTTGTTTTCTTATGCTGGCGCTGTGACTGAACAGACTGGGTCTTTTACTTCAGACAAGTCACTTTACCTGTCTAGGGCTCCATTCCCCAGGGCGTGCAGTAGGGGGTCCTCACTGCCCCCTACAGCAGTGAGGGTGATGATCCCTGCTGTACCCATCTCAGAAAGTTGTTTGGAGGATTAAAGAAAATAGGAAGCGTAGAGGTTAGCTTGCCAGTCCTACGTGAATCTCAGGGTCTTCTATTCACTAACTGAAAAGGGAAGATGGACTTGTGCTAGATTTCTGTGTTTAGCATTGAGGACTCTGGGGTCAGGAGCTCCTTCCTGTGTACCCACTCACCCACACAACATAGCTCCACCCCTGCCGCGCAGAGCTGCCAGCCTGCAGGCTCTCTCCTGCACTGGATTTTCTGAGTCCAGCCCCGCAGGGATTCTGGCCTTTGCAAGGGTCTCTGAGCCGAACTTTAAACTCAGCTCCTGTTTCCTACCAGCAGCCTGTTTGCTACTCTTCTGTGTTAAATGGACTTTGTTTGAGTGGCTCCCTGTCTGCAGCACATGCCCAGCAGATGGCTGCCTCAGATTCAGGGCAAGGATGCAGATAAGAAGAAGTCATAGCAACTCTTTATTTAAAAGACTTCACTGTGTGCCAGGTCCTCTTCTCCGCTCTACATGTGTGTTCTGTCATTCGATCCTCACAACAGCACTTCTCATAAGGACAGTTGGGGTTTTCCCAGATGAGGACCCTGAGGCTGAGATAAGGTAGCTTGCCCTCAGTCACACAGTTAGTCATCGGTGGAGTCAGGACTCAAGCCTTGCTCGGTGCACGCTCTAGGTGGCCAGTAGTTCTGTCTCCCTCCCACCCAGGCCAGCAGCATGGGCCAGAACATCCCTGTCTATTCCAGGGGCTGGTCAGGGGCCAGCTTTCCCAGGGGAAGTAGCACGTGTTTTAAGAGAGAACCTTATCCACTTCCTATGACAGATTAATGACAAGTGAGTGACCAAGGAAAAGGTGTTTTAGGCTGATTTTTTTTTTTTTTTTAACTTCTACCAAAATATCCAACTGGCATGTTCCAAGTGTCCACCTTCTCTCTAATTCAGGGTTTCTTAACCTGGGACTATGGATGGGCCTCAGGGAGCCCATGAGCCCTCTGAAATGGTATGTAGAATGTGTTATTGCTGGGAGCGAGGTAGGGGTGGAGTTAGCATCTATACTTTTTAGTGGGAACCTTGGCTCTCAGGATATTCAAAGTGATGCCGTCTCAAACAGTGTTAAGAATCTTGTACTAATTGAGATGAGGTATACAGTTGGTTTTCCCTAAATTGCAGTAGCCTTAGCCCAGGAAATGATTAGAATTTTTTCCTCCTTGAAAGTACATTTAAACAGATTTCAAATTTAACCTTCTTGCAGGGCAAATGTGTGAAACTGTGACTTCCACAGCCTTCTGATGGGAGTCAGCCAACAGTGGGTGTGATTTGGAGCTCAGGGGCTTATTCCATCACTTCTGTTTTTCTTGAATTCAGTTAAAATTGCAGTTGTGAAAGTAAGAGAGACAAAATGAATCTTGGACTTTTAAGGGGCGGGAGCTGTGTCTCTTCATTAAGTATTTTCATGTTTCCTGTGTACCAGGCATTAGGAGTTTCACAGTGCAGAGTTCCTGCCCTTGTGGAGTTTGCATATCCTGATCTATATATATTTTTGTATCGTTAATGCCTAGCAAAGAACATTGCACATAGTGGGGCTCAACTACTGGATAAATAAATGCCCCTTCTTGCATCCTTATTAGATTAAAAAAAGGAAGGCCTTTGGCTTTGATTTGTTCAGCAGCTGACTATTAAGTGCTGATTATGTTCCAGGCATTGAGCTGGGCACTAGAGATATGCTGCTAAGCAGAACAGATGTGGCCTTTTTCCTAGTGGGAAGACAGACAGTCGAGTAAGCGCATAAATAAATAATCGTGGACTTGGACAGGTACCATGGAGGATTTGGCTCTATGCTATGAGAATATATAATGAAAGACTTAGCCTGATGGGGGAAGAGGGTGTCAGGAAGGGTTCACTAAAGAAGTGATCTGGAGCTCTGATCTCATAGGTGAACAGGAGTGATCCGGACACCAGGCTGCACAGGCCGAGGGACCAGGCTTGAAGCGTCCATTGGCTTTGGTTGCCATTTCCATTTAGAAGACAGGTCAGTGCTAAGGGATGGAGTGAGGGGTCGTCTCTCCTTCATTTAGCAAGCATTCCTGGGCACTCTCTTTGTGCAGAGCAGGGACAGCAGCAAGTGAGGCCTGTCTCTGACCTGGAGAAGGCGCTAATGATGGGGTACGCAGGCTGAGAGGCACTGGTCTCTCCTGGGTGCAGCCTCATAAAGACACTTGAGTTGCTGCTTTTCCTATTGACACTTCTCATTCCTCACTCAGTTATCAGGCATCAGTCTTAATGAGTCTCTGACTCAGAGGCAGCTTGAGCCAGTTGACTATACAGCCACGCACTCTGGAAGTCAGAGTCAGCTATGAACCCACTGTGAGCAATGTTGTGTTTATTTTTCGTTTGTGATGGGGTTGGGGTTAAGGCATTTAAGGGAAAGAGGGAGGAAGAGAGACAGAGAATTGAGGCTGAAAATTAGGAAAGCAGTCAGAGCTCCGGAGCAGCGCCGTCCGTGGAGAGAATGCCAGAGCTCTGTCTCAGAGGAGCCCAACTTATGAGCATTGTTTTTAAACAGCAGTCATGTTGTTAACTCAGTTATAAATGTAATTTGTCCTCAATGCAGAAAAAGTGGAAAACCTAGTAAACACACAGAGAAATGCCCATGTCCTGTCACAAAAATGTAAGAACCAGGTGAGATAACACGTGTACAGAGTCTGGCACTCACAGGGCGCTCATCACACACCAGCTTCTGTTATGAAGCTGAGGGGGACCCACCCTTTTACTCTAAGAATGAGATATTTATAATAAGGGATAATGAGATGTAGAAGACAGTATTTTGTAACTAGCCAAATGTATGGTTATGGAGGAAATGTTCATTCTTTGTCACCACAGCAGGAGAATGAAAAGTCGAAGGATCCTGAAGACCCGTGAGGATGTTTTATAGGGTTTGGCATCAGCTTTTCTTTTTCACAAAGCAGTTGAGGAGCCTTGTATCTCTGCCCGCCCTTTGTCATTTACACAGACTGACAGGAGAGAGTACTGGGAGGAAGTGTTGGCCGCCCACAAGCCTCAGTTTTCTGTCCCTCTACTATTGATTTGTTCAGATTGTTTATGAATTTACAGATTACGCCAATGTTTTATTTGGGTGCTTTCTTTGTGAATCAGTTACACACATAATAAACATTCGTCCCAGCATTAGCCTTAAACCACAGAAGATCTGGGCTTAGGGGTGCCACTTTCCCGCTGCAGCCTCACCCCAGTGGTGTTTAGTGGTCATCTTTATAGCCTGCAGCGAGGGCATAGTGCTGGTAGGCTCCTGGCTACCTCCCTTTGGGCAGCAGCCAAACTCCAAGAGTAATCTCTGATTGGGCATACCTGTAAACAGACGACTGGGGCAGGTGTCCACAGAATCAGTGGTAGGGGAACACCAGGCAGCTCAAGTGAGACAGGAAGGGAAGAATGAGCAGGGACTAGCAGAGGCCGACACGGGCCTGCTGCAAGCTCGGGCCTGTCCTGTCCCCTTTCTGCACCTCAGGTTTTCATCTGTAAAATAAGGATGTTGGACTAGACTAGCCCTGAGATGCCTAATTAGCCTGGAAGGTGTTAGTCGCTCGGTCATGTTCAATGCTTTTGCAGCTCCGTGGACTGTAACACACTCCATGGACTGAAACCCGCCAGGCTCCTCTGGCCATGAAATTCTCCAGGCAAGAATACTAGAATGGGTGGCCATTTCCTTCTCTGGGGGATCTTTCCAACCCAGAGACTGAACCCTGGTCTCTTGCATTGCAGGTGGATTCTTTGCCATCTGAACCACCAGGAAGGCCCAATTAACCTGAAACTGGGGGCTAAAAGTTAGGTGTGTGAGTCAGCAGTATAGCAGTTTGCAGTAGTCGGTAAGAACAAGCTTGAGAGAAAGAGGACAGTAGTTCAGTGAGATGGAAGAATTTAAGGGCAGAGAGAAGTATGCCTGTTTGAAGGCAGCACAGAAGGTGCTAATGGAAAGGAAAGTGTTAGAAGGTAGATAGTGAGGTGGCTACAGCTTGGACTTCGGATGGTGTCTAACGGCCTGGCACAAATCCTGGATCTGCCAGTCCCTAACTGAGTGGCTGTGGTCAAGTTACCTAACTTCTTACTTCTCAGTTAAGTTGCCTACAAATTGAGGCCATTAATACCACACCTTGTGGAGAGGTTGTGAGGTCAGAGAATGAAAGCACCTGCAGCGTTGCTGGTATGTGCTGAAGAAAATGGTGCCTGAGGAGGAGGGAAAGAACGAATAATCAGACCTAGAGCTCAGATAGGAGGGGTCATCTGTTGGATGTTCATTCTGACACCCATGGTAAAATCTTCAGGAACCAATTATCTGCCCCCCCCCCCAAACCCCTCAATTTGAGTAAGAATTTTAGTTTCTGGGCTTATGTGCAGGAAGTAACCACTTTGGTGGTCAACTTGGGATGCCAAGGTCAGTAGAGATCTTGGTCTTCAGTGCAAGCCTTGAAGCACCCACCTCTTCCTGATGCTTTTTAATTTATGCTGTGTTCTATCCTACAGATTAGTCAGAAGAAGTTGAAAAAATATGAAAAAGAATATCACACCATGAGGGAACAGCAGGCCCAACAAGAAGACCCCATCGAGCGATTTGAGGTTTGTTTATGGCCTAAGTGATGTGAAGTGCCTTCAGCCTTTCACTTCAGAAAATTGTGCCTATAGTTAACTTTAGTGAGTTCTGTTTAAAATTTAGTTTCACTGTTTTTAGGTTCCAGTTACAGTTTGAGTTTGCAAAAGAGAAAGCAAGACTTGCTTCGCTTCTTGCTAGTTGTCTAGTTGGTTACAATTCTATGGGCTTTTGTCACAGTTAGGGGCTTCCCTTGTGGCTCAGTCGGTAAAGCGTCTGCCGACAATGCGGGAGACCCGGTTCGATCCCTGGGTCGGGAAAATCCTCTGAAGAAGGAAATGGCAACCCACTCCAGTACTCTTGCCTGGAAAATCCCATGGACGGAAGAGCCTGGTAGGCTACAGTCTATGGGGTCGCAAAGAGTCGGACACGACTGAGTGACTTCACTCACTCACTCACTCAGCTGCCTGACAGTTAGTTGAATCAGTGGAGACAGCAAGGAAGGAACTGTTGCTTGGCGGCACACTGGGGCCAGCCACATCTCCCCGGATGCCCATCGGTCTCAGCAATTAGTTTTGAGGGTTAACCTGAAAAGTTGTCATTTCCATCTGATCTTTATGTTTGCAACTGGTTTCTCCCCACCCATCAGCGAGAGAATAGGCGCCTACAAGAAGCTAACATGAGGTTGGAACAGGAAAATGACGACTTAGCCCATGAGCTGGTGACCAGCAAGATTGCACTGCGGAAAGACCTGGATAACGTAAGTCTCCCTTGTCTGAAAAGATGCTTGCATTGAGACCCTTCTCCCTTAATCAGGTGAAATCCTGAAGTTTTCGTGTTTATTCTAGTGTTTCCCTCTTAGGAGGACCTCTTGTCGGTACTGTTCCTCCCTTTCCTTCAGGGGTCATTGATGATCTCATTAAGCCCTCCTTTCCACACTCTTCTCTCATTATACGTGCAGTCCCTGAACACCTCTCCAGACATTGATTGAAAGACCTCTTTGGCTGATTCTTAAGTTATTACAGTTGTCAGTAGCATTTAATCACTGTAATTTCCTTAACTTACCCCTAAGACATGAACAGATTTTGTCATCCTGGATATCATGTGCCTTTTGCATAACCATTGCCAGTTGTAATAATGCCCAGTGCCTCCACAGCTTGTGATTTCATCAGGAATCTCTGCTGGCAGATGTTCTGTTTTTCTTTGCTTCTCTTAATCTTGAAAAGTTTGAGTTGATGGCATTCCTGGCAGGGTGTTGTCCATTTTCTGTACTGCAGGCTTCCCATAGTGTACTCTCTCATTCATGGTTGAGGTCAGATGTTGGCAGACTTTTTCTATAGAGAGACAGACATGACTTGGTGGGCCTTGTGGTCTCTGTTGCAACTATGTAACTCTGCCATTGTCACAGAAAGGAGCCATGGGCAATAAAACAGATGAGCATGGCGGTGTTCCACTAAAACTTTATTTAGGAGAATAGGTGGCAGGCTGGATTTGGCGCTTGGACAGAGTTTGGCAGCACCTGACTTAGATTTTCCTGTCAGTTTTCTGCTCATTGATTTTTCTAGAGACAGGCTTAGACTGTTGAGGGTTAACAAGGAACTTACATAATATGTTGAACCCCATAGGATATATGAACTTCACAAGGTCTTGACATCTACCAAACATGTATGAAAATCCTGTGTGCTACTGTATTTCTTCAGCCTCCTTAGATTCTCCAAGTGATTCGTGCATCAGATGAAGAGAAAGAGATGGCGGTATCTACTGGTTCATATTACTTCTCTTAGAGAGGAAGGCACCCAGGAAGAAGCAGAGCCAGGAATATAACCCAAGTGCATCTAATCGGAATGCCCAGGCTTTATCTGTGATGCCACACTGCCTCCAGAGTAAATATGAAATAAGAAGCTGTGATTTGATATCGTAACTACACCAAAAATATACTGACATCTTTCAGAGTGTTTCCTAAACCCTTAAGGAGTTCCAGGTGCTGCACAGTGCTCTGTACTTAATGTTAAACCCTCCAGGAAACCCTTGTGAAAGGGATACAGTTTAACTGAGGAGGCCAGAAGAGGCTAAATGTCTTACACAGTCCCAATGTTAATCAGCGGAGAAGGCAATGGCACCCCACTCCAGTACTCTTGCCTGGAAAATCCCCTGGATGGAGGAGCCTGGTGGGCTGCAGTCCATGGGGTCGCTAAGAGTCGGACACGAATGAGTGACTTCACTTTCACTTTTCACTTTCCTGCATTGGAGAAGGACATGGCAACCCACTCCAGTGTTCTTGCCTGGAGAATCCCAGGGACGGGGGAGCCTGGTGGGCTGCCATCTATGGGGTCACACAGGGTCGGACACGACTGAAGCGATTTAGCAGCAGCAGCAGCAGTGTTAATCAGTGGCAGAGCCCTTAGATTGAAACCCAGCTGGCCTGACACTCCTGGCTCAGAGGAGCAGGACCCCTGCTGCCTCTTGAGCTCAGAAATAGCAAACTGAGGTCCCAAGTCCAGCCATCACGAGTGCCGAGAAGATAGATGTTTTTGCACTAAACATTGAGTCCCTTTCCAAGTTAGTTTTCTCTCATTTCTGTTGGATCATCACTGAAAATCAGGTAGGTGCTGAAGTGAAGAATGTGCGGTCTTTTCACCAGTATTTGACTTTAGGGTGTTAGATTTTTGAAAGAACTTCATGCCTTTTCATACTTCCCTTTCTGCATCCCAGAGAAAAGCTCTGGTTTGTGGCTTAAAGGATTTCCAGAACCCTCATTGTATTTCCAGTTAATTTTCTGTCATTTTTGTTATTCCTCACCTGTCATTTCTGTGACTCGTCCATCACACAGCAGCTATGGAGGAATCCCCAGTCAGCCACTGAGTCTGTAGGTGACCCCATCCAAGCCTTCTCCTCTATGAAATGGGGCCTGACATTGGTGCTCAAGACTGAGGGAACCTGTGTAAGGCCCCGTCTGCGCCCTCTCCTGCATGGCTGCCCTCTACACTGAGACCACATAATGTGAGAGCGATGGAAACAGACTTAGTGGCACACCTGCTGGGATTTGAATTCTGGCTCCCCTGCATTCTAGTTCTCTGACCTTGAGCAAGTTGCAAGCTTTCCCCATTGCATTACTTTGGGCTCTATCAGAAATCGATTGACCCTGTATGTACGGGTCTCCTTGATTCTCTCTCTGCTCCATTGATGTATATGTCTCTCCTTATGCCAGTACCACACTGTTTTAACTATTGCAGCGTTACCAATCTTCAGATCAGGTCATGTGAATCCTCCAACTTTGTGTTTTGTTTTTTTTTAATAGTTTGGCTATTGTAAGTAAGTTGCATTTATATATACGTAAGAGAATCAGTTTCTCAACTTCTAAAAATAAAAGCCTTCTGGGATTTTGAGTGGGGTTGTGTTGAATCTATAAATCAGCTTGAGGAGTACTAACATCTAAATAATCCTTGGACGTTCCAGTCCATGATTATGGTACAGTTTTCATTAATTTAGATCGTATTTAGTTTTGTTTACAAGATGTGCACATGGTTTGATCTGTTATTACGGGCATCATTTTCTTCATTGAATTTTCCTATTGTTAGTCTCTAGAAATACAGGTGTTTACTTGACTTTGTATCCTGTGACCTTGCTAAATTCACTTAACTCTGGTAGCCTTCTTGTTTGTTTTTTAGGATTTTCCACATACATAATCATATCATCTCTGAATAAAGACAGTTTTACTTCCTTTCAAGCCATTCTGCCTTTTTCCCCTTGCCTTCCTGCACAGACTAGGACCCTGGGAACAATGTTGGATGTGAGAGTGGGCCTTGTTCCAGATGTTAGCTCCAGGTTTTCTGTAGATCAAGCTGAGGAAGTTCTCCTTTCTTCCTATTTGCTGAAAGTTGTTATCATGAGTGGCTGTTAAACTTGGTCAAATGCTCTTCCTGCATCTGTTGAGGTGATTATTTGCTGTTTTTCACTGTATGCAAACTCTGCGTTCGTAAGAAACTTGAGGTTTTCTTTTTTTAAAGATTTTTATTTGTATTAAAGATTTTTGTGTTCCAGATGAATATTTGTGTATAGGGTTTCATTAATGTTTTAATATGGGTTTGATATCAGGGAAATGCTGGCCTTCTAAAGTGAACTGGGAAGTATTCCCTAATGTTTTTTAAGGCTTTTATGTGGAATTGTTATTTGAGTGAATCTTTGATTTAATATCCTAGTGAGGGCACATGACCCTGGAGTTTTCTTAACCGGAAATTATTTAATTATAATTTCAGTTTATTTTCAGATACAGAGCTATTTAGATTTCCTAAATCTTCATGTGTAGATCCTTATAGTCTGTGCCTTTCAAGTGATTTATCCATTTCATCTTAGTTGTCAAATGTATTGGCATAAAAAAATCATTGATATTCCTTCATTCTTTTGATGTTTATAGGATCTGTTGAAGCCTTCTCTCTTTTATTCCTGATATGGGTAATTTGTGTCTTTTGTCTTTTTTCCTTATCTAACTAGAAGTATATCAACTGTGTTGATCTCTTTAAAACCCAGCTTTTGGTTTTGTTGACTTTTTTCCTTTTTGTTTTATTGATTTCTGCTTTTTATTATCTGCTTCTCCTTTTCTTTTGGTTTAACCTGCTCTTTTTCTAGCTTCTTAAAGAGGAAACTTAGTCATTGATTTGGACCTTTAGTCTTTTTAAAAAGACTGAGGCACTATTTCAGCTACATCTCACACATTCTGATGTGTTGTGTTTTTATTTTCATTCAATTCTTATGATTTCTTTGATCTCTGAGTTAATTAGTAGTGTGTTGTTCAATTTTTAACTATTAGGGGTTTATCCCAGAAGTTTTTCTGTTCGTTGATTTGTGATTTAATTCATTTGTCATCAGGGTACATACTTTTCCTGATTGTAATACTTCTAAAGCATTCTTTTGCCAAAGAATGTTCAAACTGCTGTATAAGTGTGCTCATTTCACATGCTAGCAAGGTTATGCTCAAAATCCTTCAAGCTAGGCTCAGCAATACATGAACCAAGAACTTCTAGATATACAAACTGGGTTTAGAAAAGGCAGAGGAACCAGAGATTAAATTGCCAACATTTGTTGGATCATGGAAAAAGCAAGGGAATTCCAGAAAAAAACATCTACTTTTGCGTCATTGGCTATGCTAAAGCCTTTGACTCTCTGCTATACCAGTGTCTGTGGGTCACAACAAACTGTGGGAAATTCTTAGAGATGGGAGTACCAGATCACCTCACCTGTCTCCTGAGAAACCTATGTGCAGGTCAAGAAGCAACAGTTAGAACTGGACATGAAACAGCTGACTGGTGCAAAAGGAATACAACAAGGCTGTATATTGTCTCCCTGTTTATTTAACTTACGTGCAGAGCACATCAGGCCAAATGCCAGGCTGGGTGAATCACAAGCTGGAATCAAAATTGCCAGGAGAAATACCAACAACCTTAGATATGTAGAAGATACCACTCTAATGGCAGAAAGTAAAGAGGAACTAAAGAGCTTCTTGAGGGTGAAAAAGGAGAGTGGAAAAGCTGGCTTGAAACTCAACAGTCAAAAAACTAAGATCATGGCATCCGGTTCCATCAGTTCAGTTCAGTCACTCAGTCGTGTCTGACTTTTTGCGAACCCATGAATCGCAGCACAGCACGCCTCCCTGTCCATCCCCAACTCCCAGAGTTCACCCAAACTCATGTCCATCGAGTCGGTGATGCCATCCA
The DNA here is from genome assembly GCF_016772045.2 of Ovis aries. NCBI lineage: Eukaryota > Metazoa > Chordata > Mammalia > Artiodactyla > Bovidae > Ovis > Ovis aries. Next base: position 12,648,853 of record NC_056056.1, on the reverse strand, counting down.
GCCATCTTATCCTCTGTCGTCCCCTTCTCCTCCTGCCCTCAATCCCTCCCAGCATCAGAGTCTTTTCCCATGAGTCAACTCTTCACATGAGGTGGCCAAAGTACTGGAGTTTCAGCTTCAGCATCATTCCTTCCAAAGGAAGCCCAGGGTTGATCTTCAGAATGGACTGGTTGGATCTCCTTTCAGTCCAAGGGAGTATCGGAATTTCAGCTTCAGCATCAGTCCTTCCAATGAACACCCAGGACTGATCTCCTTTAGGATGGACTGGATGGATCTCCTTGCAGTCCAAGGGACTCCCAAGAGTCTTCAACACCACAGTTCAAAAGCATCAATTCTTCAGTGCTCAGCTTTCTTCACAGTCCAACTCTCACATCCATACCTGACCACAGGAAAAACCATAGCTTTGACTAGACAGACCTTTGTTGGCAAAGTAATGTCTCTGCTTTTGAATATGCTATCTAGGTTGGTCATAACTTTCTTCCAAAGAGCAAGCATCTTTTAATTTCATGGCTGCAGTCACCATCTGCAGTGATTTTGGAGCCCAAAAAATAAAGTCTTGACACTGTTTCCACTGTTTCCCCATCTATTTCCCATGAAGTGATGGGACCGGATGCCATGATCTTCGTTTTCTGAATGTTGAGCTTTAAGCCAACTTTTTCACTCTTCTCTTTCACTTTCATCAAGAGGCTCTTTAGATCCTCTTCACTTTCTGCCATAAGGGTGGTGTCATCTGCATATCCGAGGTCATTGATATTTCTCCTGGCAATCTTGATTCCAGCTTGTGCTTCTTCCAGCCCAGTGTTTCTCATGATGTACTCTGCATATAAGTTAAATAAGCAGGGTGACAATATACAGCCTTGACGTACTCCTTTTCCTATTGAAACCAGTCTGTTGTTCCATGTCCAGTTCTAACTGTTGCTTCCTGACCTGCATATAGGTTTCTCAAGAGGCAGGTCAGGTAGTCTGATATTCCCATGTCTTTCAGAATTTTCCACAGTTTATTGTGATCCACATAGTCAAAGGCTTTGGCATAGTCGATGAAGCAGAAATAGATGCTTTTCTGGAACTCTGTTGCTTTTTTGATGATCCAGCGGATATTGGCAATTCACTTCATAGTAAATATAAGGGGGAAAAATGGAAGCAGTGACAGATTTTATTTTCTTGGGCTCCAAAATCACTGCGGACAGTGACTACAGCCAAGAAATTAGAAGATGCTTGCTCCTTGGTAGGAAGTGAAAGTGGAAAGTGAAAGTGTTAGCCATTCAGTCATGTCGAACTCTTTGCAGTCCCATGGACCATAGCCCACCAGGCTCTTCTGTCCATGGAATTCTCTGGGCAAGGATCCTGGAGTGGGTAGCCAGATCCTTGGAGGAAAAGCCGCGACAAATCTAGACAGTGTATTAAAAAGCAGAGACATCACTTTGCTGACAAAGGTCCTTATAGCGAAAGCTGTGTTTTTTTTCCAGTAGTCGTGCATGAATGTGAGTTGGACCATAAAGAAGGTTGAGCGCTGAAGAATTCTTGGTTTCAAATTGTGGTACCAGAGAAAAGACTCTCGAGAGTCCGTTGACAGCAAGATCAAACCAGTCAATCCTAAAGGGAATCAACTCTGAATAATCATTAGAAGGACTGTTGCTGAAGCTGAAGCTCTATTACTTTGGCCACTTGATGCAAAAAACCGACTCATTGGAAAAGACCCCGATGCTGGGAAGGATTGAGGGCACAAGAAGGGGGTGACAGAGGATAAGACAATCAGCTAGCATTACCAACTCAATGGACATGAATTTGAGTTGACTCTGGAGAATAGTGGAGTACATGGGAGCCTGGCATGCTGCAGTCCTTGAGGTCACAGAACTTCAGACAGGACTTAATGCGTGAACAGCAACATGAAAAGCATACTTCTGCTTTATTGGAGGGCTTTCCGTGGCCCGTTTGGGTTGAATGTGCCACATGTTCTTGGAACGTGTGTCCTGTTGTTGTAGGTGGAGTGTTGTGTAAACATCACTTCGATCCAGTTGACTCACTGTTGGTTAAATCTCCCGTAGACTTGCCGCTTATCTCCTTGTTTATTCTATCATTTACTGAGAGAACAGTGAGGAAATGTGTAACTCTGTGCCCTAATCTGTTTCTCCTTTCCATTATGTCAGTTTTTGTTTCTTTTAATTTGACTTTATGAAGAGATTTCAAGTTTCAAGGAGTGACTCTTGGTGCTATGGAATGTCCCTCTTTGTCGTTGGTGATACTCTGTTCTGAAATCTACTTTGCCTGATACTAATATAGCCATTCCAGCCTTCATAGTATTGCATGGTATATCCTTTTCCATTCTTTTTTTAATATATCTATGTCTCTATATTTAAAATGGGATTTTGTTACCAGCATATAGTTGGATCTTGCTTTTTCAAATTCCATCTGACAGCCTCCTTTTAACTGCAGTGTTTAGACCAGTCACATTTAATGTAAATGGTAGATTTGAGTCTACCACCTTGCTATTTGTTCCCCATTTGTTGTATTTGCTTTTTCGTTCTCTTTTTCCCCCTTTCTGCCTTCTTTGGTTTAACTGGGTATTTTCATGATTTCATGTTCTCTCTCCTGCCGCCCTGTCAGTGGTTCTGGAGCTCTTTCATCTCCAGAGCTCTCTCCCACAACTTTCAGTTGCCAAAGCCTCTCTGAGCCCCTGGCTCTGTCTCCATAACCCTTTGAGGTATGCTCTGTGTAGAACCCCTCACCCTGCTCCTTGGTCCAGAATGTACCCGAGGCAGAAGCCCAGAGTGGTGGTAGAGCCGTGCTTGTTTCCATTCTCCAGGAGCCACAGCTCTGCTTTGGTTTTCAGGGTCAGTAGACGGTAACTTTGTATATTTTGTCCAGGGTTCTGTTTACAGGGGATGGGCGAGTCTGGTCCTGGTTAGTCCTCCATGACCAGAAGTGGAGCTCTGGATTTGTGTTTATCCCACATGTTCTCTCCTCTTGCACTTATATAAGTAGAATGACGGTGCAGCGAGCGTGGCGCCCTCAGAGGACCGCCATCAGCCCGCCCAGTGGCCTCCGTGCACTTTCTTGTTGAAGGGGCACAGCATTGCAAGTCAGCTCCTATAGCATGGATTCCAGCTCTGCCACACTCACTGTGCGAGCTTGGGGGAATCACTTGCCTGTCTTAACATTTTTCTGAATTTTGGAGCCAGGGTGGCAAGGAAGACTCCTGGGTTAGAAGATCCCCTTCGTGAGCCAGCTGTCCTGTACTTGGTAGAATCAGTCTTACCTCCCATGCGAGTGATGTGAGTAACTGAGAGAATGTATGTGTGCTACAGGTCACTGCTCGCAGGCTTTACCCAGGTCTGAGAGAGACGCGGAGGTGACAGGATGTTCTGTTGATTCAAGTAAAACAAAATCTTTAACAGAACTTCTTTCTCCATATTATTTCCTCTGTTGTTTGAGTCTCATTTCCCTCTCAGTTGCTGCTTGGGTTTGAGCTAGAGGAGAAGATAAGCCACTCCCCAGCAAAGACAGGCTTAATCCAGGACCTCATTTAATCACAAGTATGTGCAATTTGCCAGTAACTAATGGCTTAGGAATAGAGGAAAACAATAGAATGGCAAAGACTAGAGATCTCTTCAAGAAAATTAGAGATACCAAGGGAACATTTCATGCAAAGATGGGCACAAAAAAGGACAGAAATGATATGGACCTAACAGAAGCAAAAGATATTAAGAAGAGGTGGCAAGAATACACAGAAAAATTATACAAAAGAGATCTTCATGACCTAGATAATCATGATGGTGTGATCACTCACCTAGAGCCAGACATCCAGGAATGCAAAGTCAAGTGGGCCTTAGGTAGCATCACTACGAACAAAGCTAGTGGTAGTGATGGAATTCCAGTTGAGCTATTTCAAATCCTTAAAGATGATGCTGTTAAAGTGCTGTACTCAATATGCCAGCAAATTTGGAAGACTCAGCAGTGGCCACGGGACTGGAAAAGTTCAGTTTTCATTCCAATCCCAAAGAAAGGCAGTGCCAAAAATGTTCAAACTACCATACAGTTGCACTTTTCTCACACGGTAGCAAAGTAATGCTCCAAATTCTCCAAGTGAGGCTCCAACAATACATGAACCAAGAACTTTCAGATGTTCAAGCTGGACTTGTAAAAGACAGAGGAACCAGAGATCAAATTGCCAACATCTGTTGGATCATCAGAAAAGAAAGAGAGTTCAGAAAAACATCTACTTCTGCTTTATTGCCTACTCCAAAGCCCTTGACTCTGTGGATCACAACAAACTGGAAAATTCATAAAGAGATGGGAATACCAGACCACCTTGTCTGCCTCCTGAGAAATCTGTATGCAGGTCAAGAAGCAACAGATGGAACTGGACATGGAACAACAGACCAGTTCCAAATAGGGAAAGGAATACGTCAAGGCTGTATATTATCACCCTGCTTATTTAACTTATATGCAGAGTACATCATGCAAAATGGCAGGCTGGATGAAGCACAAGCTGGAATCAAGATTGCTAGGAGAAATATCAATAACCTCAGGTATGCAGATGACACTACCCTTATGGCAGAAAGTGAAGAGGAACTGAAGAGCCTTTTGATGAAAGAGGAGAGAGAAAAAGCTGGCTTAAAACTCAACATTCAAAAAACAAAAGATCATGGCATCTGGTCCCATCACTTCATGGTAAATTGATGGGGAAACAAGGGAAACAGTGACAGACTTTATTTTCTTGGGCTCCAAAATCACTGAAGATGGTGATTGCAGCCATGAAATTAAAAGATGCTTGCTCCTGAAAAAAAAAAAAAAAAAGAAATGCTTGCTCCTGGAAGAAAAACTATGACCAAGCTAGACGGCATATTCAAAAGCAGAGACATTACTTGGCCAACAAAGGTCCATCTAGTCAAAGCTATGGTTTTTCCAGTAGTCATGTATGGATGTGAGAGATGGACTATAAAGAAAACTGAGTGCCAAAGAATTGATGCTTTTGAACTGTGGTGTTGGAAAAGACTGTTGAGAGTCCCTTGGACTGCAAGATCAAGCCAGTCAATCCTAAAGGAAATCAGTCCTGAATATTCATTGGAAGGACTGATGCTGAAGCTGAAACTCCAATACTTTGGCCACCTGATGCGAAGAACTGACTCATTGGAAAAGACCCTGATGCTGGAAAAGATTGAAGGCAGGAGGAGAAGGGGACAACAGAGGATGAGATGGTTGGATGGCATCACCAACTTGATGGACATGAGTTTGAGTGAACTCCAGGAGTTGGTGATGGATGGGACGCCTGGTGTGCTGTAGTCCATGGGGTCACAAAGAGTCAGACACAACTAGGCAACTGAACTGAATGGCTTTTTGAGTTGCATGGTGTGCCATTCTCAATTCTCCACTTAAGGCCTCAGCCCCTAGCCCCCTGGAACCTATGCCTCCCAAAGAAAACATGTCTGAGGAGTGATGTGGTAGCAGGCACAGGGACTGTTACACACTTAGCTCTGTGACCTCAGACATACTGTTGAAATTCAGGGAACCACCATCCATTGTCAAAGGAAGCTGCATGTGAGGAGCTTGCAAAGATGCTCTCTATCTAGCTTGTGCCTCTTTCTTTGCCTGCCTTCTCACCTGCTGCAGCCTCTCATCTTCAGTTATGAGTGGACACTCAAGGGTAATGGACTCTGTGGGTCAGGTACAGGTGAATCATTTTCACTTGGACCCAAAGATCTGCCCCCCAGACTTTTGTGTGCTTTAGAAAAAACTAGGGTGGAAGATGGTCATTTCAGATAAGAAAAAGAGTGTGCCAGGAAGGAGGTGCCTTCCTTTGTCAGATGAGAATGAGAGCAAAATGCAGAACGTGTTTGATGAAGCAGAGAAAATCCTGAGAGTTCAGAGAAGAAAACCAGAATTCTGAGTCTTCATAATAATGATGGCTGCCTTTTATCGAGTGTCTGCTACATGTTAGCAGAACTGTGCGGAATCCTTTCCATGCCTTCCCTCAGATGAAGATCCTGAAGCTCCGATAGGTTCTCTGTGACTCTTCCTAGTAGCACACAGTCAGGGAGCGACGGGAGTCGAGGCCAGGCTGGCTGATGCTGGAGGCCAGCGCCTAGCCACTCCCCCACACAACGCTGGGCAGGCGACGGCCTGGCACTTATGCCCAGGTGTCCTCTCAGTGTGACCTTGAGCATGTCACAGCTCCTCTTTGCATCACACTTTCCTCCTCATCCTAAAGTTGGGCTATGCTGCGTAATTCAGACCCTTTCAGTTCTCACTCCTTCTGTAACAGCATCTCTCAAACGTTTCAGGCTGAGGAAAAGGCCGATGCACTGAACAAGGAGCTGCTTATGACCAAACAGAAGCTGATTGACGCAGAGGAAGAGAAAAGAAGGCTGGAAGAAGAGTCTGCTCAGGTACGGGGGCATCGCCCCTCCCACACTCCTCTGTGTCTTGCAGATGCTTGAGAGCTGGGATTTCACTGCTGGCTTCCTCTTGGCCCTGGAGAACTCTGGGGACAACTGGCTTCAGTTTCTCTCCAAAGGCCTTTTTTACTTACTGAATAAAGCAACATAATGGTTCTTAATAATTAAAATGTAGGAGACAGTGAGGTAAAGCCCACGCTTTCACTGGGGCAGAAGTTCCTGTGTGTCAGCATCTGAGTGTGACCAAAAAGGTTAGCATTTCTGCAGAAGGAAAGCAGACGTCTCATAGTGTGTGGCTCCTCCCCTGCTTGCCCTGTCCACAGCTACCTCCCCACAGAGCCAGCTCTGGGAGGCTTGCCCTGAGCACAGCCCCTGGGTAGGAGGAGCTTCGGGTGCTGCGCCCTGGGCAGGCTGGTTCTGCTTCACTGTCCACCCGCTTCTCATCTCAGTCAGACGGCCCGAGGTGAGCGGTGACGGGGACGCCCCACGTAACCCCCGAGGCGCTGAAGGAACAGCCGTGCTCCCATCAGCTTCTCCTCGACGTTTGCTCTGTTACGTCCTCCGCCCAGGGTCCCAGTGTGGGCTGCACTGACAGGGACTTCAGCCAAAGGCCCACCTGAAGCAGGGTTTGATGTCCGATGTTCTGACTTCTCTCCTGGCATCAGGAGTAGGGTTCGTACTGCTGAGAGAAAGGGGAGGAGACAGGAGCGCCCCTCTGGGACTGTGGGGTCAGCACAGCACGACACAGCTCCTGCCGGGGCTTCCTGTCTATCTCCCTCAACCGTCAGTCACCTTTGCTTTTCTTACTGTGCGCAGTTAAAAGAAATGTGCCGTCGGGAACTCGACAAAGCAGAATCCGAGATTAAAAAAAACAGCTCTATCATTGGCGACTACAAGCAGGTGGGTCTGTGCCCCGGAAGTGGGCCACATGCTCTGGGCGCTCTGCTCGCCTGTGTGAGAGGTTTCCTCTCCACACCCCCACGTGTCCCCACTCGGCCACTGGCCCTGCAGGAGTCCTTGTGCTTCTGGACGAGTTACTGTGCTGATTCTCAGCTGTAAAATAGGGGGACTCGTGACTCTCCCGGAGAACTGTTGTGAGGAGTCCAGAGATGTTTGTGGAGCCCCTGGCCTAGGTCCCTCACACAAGTAGGCACTTAATCCCTGGAGGCTACCCTGGTTCTTGGGAGCACTTCCGACTCTGGCTGTTGATGTGTGGTCCTGTGATGTGGAACCACCTGTCCCCCAGCCGGTCCATTCTGACAGCATAACTGAACTGGCCTTGTGCCTTCTGTCCTGGGCTCTCTTGCTGGCTCCGGAGTCTGGCATGTCTGTAACGTTGACCTTCAAGTGCACTCGGGCGCTGACGGGTTCTCGCAGGTCCTGGGCCGATGGATGCGGAGGTGACAGAGCCAGAGCACCCTCTGCCCACCTGGCATCTGCCCCCTCCCGCTCAGCACTGTCTCAATTCATGGTCCAGCCTCCGCTGTAGAATTCACCATGAGCCCAGACTGTGCTGATTATGACACTGCTGAAGAGATTGTCATTTGAATACCCTGTTTGTTTCCTTAGATTTGCTCTCAGTTGAGTGAAAGATTGGAGAAGCAGCAGGCTGCTAATAAAGTGGAGATTGAGAAAATTCGAGTAAGTCTTCATTTATCAAAGAGATTTTATCCCCCCTAGTTCATTTAATGGCTGTATTCACAAAAAATTTGGGGAGGGGGATATTCCACTTGGATTTCAAAAGTGAGAGAAGCTGATGCATGCCTGACAAGGCAGCTGTCAGGACCTGGTTCAGCAACAGCTCATGTTTTGCCTCTTTCCATTGGGTGGGGGATACAGATCAGACCAGAGAGTCCTGACTTTAGACCTCAAGGTGCAAGTGTCCCTTTTCTTTATAAATTTGTACAGCATCCTCCTCTGGATTACTTTGCTTATAAGAAAACCAAAATGAAATGCAAGAGCCCTGAGACTTGAGGTGTTGTCTGTGACTCCTGCAGCACCACGCTGAGGTAGAAGGGTCCTGTGAGTGACAGGTTTCACTCGAGGGCGGGAGCTGCAGAGGCCAGGCCACTCCCCATGATTTTCTGTAGCGTGGGGACATCTGCCTCCTTCTATAATGGACCCAGATACAGTGAGAGCCGGAGTTTTTAAATGCTTTGTTGCCAGTTTCAGAGTTTTTGTTCCTTGATATTTTCTTTATAATTAGACTACTTGTCAGCTTTTACTAAGATGAGTAATTTACTGAAAGATATTTACTAACATATTTACAACTGGGTGGACAGAAAGGTGGGAGAGTTTATGACCATGTTTGCATGAAGCAACATTTTACCTGGAGCAAGGCGATGCTTGGCCTCTATTATAAGCAGTGTTTAACCAGCAGTACCAATTTTTTAAGCAAAATTCATTTTCTGATTCTAAAACTAATAATGTTCATTGAAGAAAACTGAAGAATACGAATAAAGGGGCAGGGGAAGAAAGCCTTATAATCTTACTACCCAAATAGTACATCACCGTTAACACTTCGGTGTGTGTTCTCTCAGTGTTTGTATTTCCTGTAACATACAGATTTTCTTTCAGTCTGAGATATGCATTTTTTTCAAATTTACATCTGAAGCTAGGACATATTTTATAACTAATGGCTTTTGTGGTTTCACTGGCAGAATATTCTCTTAGAGGAAAATGAAATGATGTTTCTTATAGTCATTGCTGTCTTATTTTCATGAAATGTAGTATGTATTTGTAACTATGCTTTAACGACATTTTCGTGTCCTAGTTCACCCAGCACCATAACATTTTTACCAAATTATGAAAAATTCCTCAAAAACCTTTCCGAGGCTGCATGCTTGTTGTATAAATACAGCGCATCCTATGTAATTTCTCCCAGGAGCAATAATTTATCTCCCCACCCCTTTTTTGTGTCTCTGATTCTGCAGTGAAATTCCTTGTACATGAATCTTTATCTAGTCACTCCTTTATCATTTTTTTAGCTAAGGTTCCTAGACGTGAAATGAGTGGCTCAAGACATAACAATGTGTGTATGGTTTTTGGTATGTAACGCCAGGTGATTTTTCCAGTAGGTCATCTAACAGTTTACAAAAAGAACATAGTTTTTCAGAAGCCATAGTGCTCAGCCAGGCTCCCCAGAAAGGAGATGCTCACACCTCCACGTCTCCTTTGTCTCTTCACATCTGACCTTCAATTTCAGCAAAAAGTAGATGACTGTGAACGCTGCCGGGAATTTTTCAACAAAGAAGGGCGCATAAAGGGCATGGGCTCAGCTAAGGAAGTTGTGGATGAGGATACAGACGAGGAGAAGGAAACACTCAAGAACCAGCTGAGAGAGATGGAGCTAGAACTGGCACAGACCAAGCTGCAGCTGGTGGAAGCGGAGTGCAAGATCCAGGTAACGGTCGCAGCCTCGGGTTCCTGCCAGCCCTCTGCCCCTGACGCAGGGGGCCCAGACCTGCGCGAGGGTATGGTTTTCTGGGGCTGCAAACCCCAGAAATGATATTGACAGTTTGGGGTTTTTTCCCTTTTAAACTTTGACCATAATCCTCCTGGGAAGAAGCCTGTTACTTGTTATTTACTAGTGGACCTTTAATTAGTGTTTAGCCTGTCCTAAGAATTGGGCTTTCTCATAAGAATTGTCCATCAAACTTGGAATCCTTCTGGTGGAGGAGAGAACACATGATTTGAAATCGCAGCCGTACCACCGAACTCTTTGACATTGGGTTAGTAACCTCCTTACACTTCAGGTTCCTCATCTGCCAGTGGAGATGATGAGGGTCACTCTTATTGTTTGCTTTGAAGACTAAATAAGATAATGTGCAGAAGGGGCTCAGCATGGTGTCTGAGGGCTTCACAATACCAGCTTTTATGTTCCAGCTCCTGTCACTTAACCAGCTTTGTGCCTTAGGACTTACTACCTAATTTATCTGAGCCTCCTTTCCTGAAGAAACTGGGACTTATTTTGGTCATCTTTATACTGCACGGCTAGTTCCGGCAGCACCGTGCTGAGCACAGGGCAGGCACCAAGCGCCGAGCGTGGGGGAACCAAGTTTAGGACTAAAGCTGAAGACCTGGTCTCCCCATCACATTTATCACCAGACACCTGCTTGCCCAGGCCCCGTTTCAGCTGCTGGCGCTGCAGAGCTAAGACGCGGCTTGGGTGACTGTCTGGGTAATTAGGAAGGGCCTCACCAAGGGCGGTGTCTGATCAGAGAATGAACAGAGGCTGCAGCTGGTGAAGGGCAGGAACATTGAGCCAGCAGAGGGCATGGCATGTCCAGCAGCACAGAGGGAGCAGTGGGCCTGCCTGAAAGGTCCAGATTTGTGAAGCATCTCACATGTCTTGCTAGCAGGTCTAGACTTCTAAGGTGCTTGCTGGAAATTAATGCTGCGTTCTTAGCTAGAGTGTTCAGCCTGACTCCTGGTGTGCAGTGGGTAGATGGAGGGTGAGATGCTCAGAAAGGAGGCTGTTTTGAGGTCTTAACTAGAAAAGGTGCCAAAGCTTTTGGCCCTCCAGATCTTTCTGTGCCAGTTTTGAGAGCTGGGGCAGGGGGTGAGGGGTTGTTTCCAGAGGTGTCTCAGGAGGAGACAGACTTCACTTGTTGCCTTGGCTCAGCTCTGGGGAGGCAGTATCCTTTGCACAGGAGACCAGCATCCTCACGTCCACTGTTGCTCTTCCAGGACTTGGAGCACCATTTAGGCCTTGCCCTCAACGAGGTCCAGGCAGCCAAGAAGACGTGGTTTAACCGAACACTGAGCTCCATAAAGACGGCAACCGGGGTTCAAGGGAAAGAGACTTGCTGAGAGCAGCTGCTGCCTCCAGACCCTTCAGAAAACATGACACCTTTTGTTGCCTTCTTTGGCCAGATGTGTGATTCTGTGACATGTCCCAGGACAGAATGTCCGTAAGTCAGATCCATAGAAGCCTGTCGGGAGGTCACTGTGGACCGGAGCTCGTGAGGCCCTCCTCACTGCTGATACTAACAGGCCTGCCGACTCGCCTGCCGCTCTGGACACTCCGAACGTCACTCCTCCGTGTGACCTCCGGCCTCTTCCCAGTTAGGTCAGCTCATACCCAGCCCAACATCCGAGTTGACATTATCAGAGTTTGGGGATCTTTCAGGCTGTTGGTTTTTTTCTAAACCTTTTTTTTTTTTAATACACACACACATACAAATATATATATATAAATATATATATATATATATATAGGGGGACGTAGGGCAGGGGATCAGTAACTCAAGTATCTGCTCCAGTGCCAGCAGAGGGTCCTCCGGGTAGACATGGAGAAGCACTTTCTTTAAATAGGAGGGTTTTGTGGTTGTAGTTGAAGCCGCCTGGTTTGTTAAGCTCTACAATGCACAGGTTTGGGTTTGGCATTATTCACACGTTTCTGATCAATTCTATGCAACTCTCATAGTTTCTGTTGTTTTTATTGTTAGCTGCCAAATGACTCCACAGTGCTGGGGTGGGTGACTTGACCGACTGTGAGACTGGATTAATCATAACGTGGACAAATCTTATTTTGCTTAATGTGTCTGTGGGTGTGTGTGTGTGTAGATCTCTTTTTCCCAGTGCACCCAACTGACAGTGTTTAAATCCCAGACTAGGACTGATCTGCACAAGTTAATTATGTGGTTATTTGAGCACTTACTTCATTCAAGGTTTGTGGGGCTCAGCTCTCCACCCTGCTGTTGTGAGACCTGTGAAGAGCACCTTCACTTCAAGGTTCCTAGTGTTCTTGCACAACAGGTTGTACAAGTGAGAAAGACTGCGTTCTGTGTGTGTCTGAGAGAGAGAGAGAGAGAGAGAGAGAGAGAGTGTGTGTGAATGTCAGGCCGTGCAGACGCACATGCCAGGAGGCCCGCGTGCTGCTGGCCTGGTCCCTCCCTGGGCTGAGGCCAGTGCTCTCCAGAGCACTTGCTCTGAGCCTTGCTCTTCAGATGGGCTGCAAGTTCTCACTTCAAAACTATAGAATGGGGGTTTTAGCACCTTTTAAAGAAATAACTTTAGACTTTTAATTTATATAGTGATAATGCTGACAGGCTGTCTCACAGACGATTCTGCCGTCTTCTCTGCGTGCAGTGTGGAGTAGCTGGTTACAGGAGGCACTGGTTTGTATATAAAGACACTTGGGTGGTTTTGTATCTCTTTTTCCCTGTTGGCTGTATTAACACTTGCTGAGGTCATCTGTGATAAGGGAGGTAACAAGCGGCAACCCCTGATCCCCCTAGACCATCCCCTCCACTGCTGTCTGTGTCCTGTTCTTGTTCAGTTACCAAAACAGCTCTGCGCCCATCTAAAACTAGGTGTGTGGACATTGTGCTAGGGTAGTTTCCGTGTGTCAACTTTATGAATTGAAATATAAACCAGTAAAATTGTATTACTCTTTCTTTTGTTGGTTTTATTTTAACAGCATATTCATTAAATATTTTGGTACAAACAGCATCATTTTGTAAAAACAAGTTTTATCATTACGTGCTCTTGCCCACTTCCTCCCCTGCTCCCGCTCTGGGCTGAGATGTGAGTGAGCAGCCGTGCGCGCCAGGCCCGTGGCAGTGGTGGCGGGCTAGGGGGAGAAGACACAGGCTTTGTGCCCCGGGGGCTGCTGCTGGCACCTTCCTCGTGAGCAGTGTCCGTCCTGGAGAAACAAAGTGCTCTGGTGACAGGTGAGACATGACTCGTGTGCTGCAGGTTTAGGGGAGTCTTAATGGAAGTGAGGGAGTGGCAAGACCTAAAAGACAGAAGCATCTCACCAGGCCAAGATGGAAGAGGGCACTACGGACCCCAGGTGTGCACGTGCAGGGCAAGCAGCCGAGGGGCAGAAGTGGTCAGTCCCCAGACTCTCCAGGAGAGTGCTCCTTCCAACCGCTGCTGGCCTTGCTGTGCTGGAGCCCCCCCGAGGCAGCTCCCAGACCGGCCGGCCTTCACCACCTCACCCACTTCTCTGCAGCAGGAAGGAGCGAGCAGTGCTCCCCCAACCCGACGGCCCCTGCTTGCTTGACCTGCCCTCCACGACCCCCACACCAGCCTCTGGATGAAGCAGGCTGAGCTGCAGGCCCCAGAGAAGGGAAGGCGGTGAGTGAGCCCTGCCCTGTCTTCTCTCCACAGCCCAGATGCAGGCCTGGGGCCTGGCAAGTGGCTGGGCTGTGACAGCAGCTCTGTGAAGGCCAGCACAGGGACTCCAGAGGACAGGTGGGATCCCTGTGCTGCTCAAGGCCAGAGGGCACGTTTCTGGGATCCACGTTCCTGGCCAACCAGGTCAAGAGTCCAGAAGGGCTGGCCTGCCCCTGGCGTTTCCCGGCCCCAGGGTCACAGTGTGAGGAGGAGGATAGGGGCTTGCAGAAATCGTCCACTCAGCAGCTGTGCCCTGTCAGGAGAAAGGCACCCTTGGCCCGTCAGCCTTGGCAGACCTGAAGTGACCAGGGTCATCCCGAGAGAATGAATGAGCTCCACCTTGGGTGAGGGTGGGCCTGGACGAAGTGGTTTGGTGACGGAACCTGCTGGTGCTCAGAGTGGGAGGAGATGCAGAGGTGGTTGCGGGCAGCAGAGGGGCCAGACTAGCACCCCATGAAGCTGAAGCAGAGTGTAGGTTTCAAGAAGCCTGGCTGTGAAGGTCAGTCAGGGCAAAGGAGGATGGTTGGAGGGAACCGTGGTAGGAAGAGCAGGGACCGTGAGACTTCGTGCTGGAAAATTGGATCCTGGTTCTGACCGTGTGACCAGGGCGCCACTTCTTCGACTGCAAGACATGAGACAGGCTGAGTAGCCTGTGGAGCAGATCTCCAGGGGCTGCTTGCTGTCAGTGTGGGCTGAAGGCAGCTCAGAACAAAAGGCAGGAGAGATCCACCGCCCAGTCTCCAGGAGTGCTGTCTCTGTCTGTTCTGAACCCCAAGTCCTAGTGGCAGGAGAGCACCATGCGGGGAGTGAAGGAAAGAAAAACCCTCTAGAATTAAACCCCAAACAGCACTCTCAGCTCTGAACTGCCCAGGAGCTGTGCAGAGAGTAGGTGCCCAGGGAGGAGCTGCCTGGCCTCTCGGGCCTTCTGGTTCACCTGGGTGACGGATGTGTGAAGGGGTAGTGCTTCACTTGCTCAGAGAGATACGCGATTCTGACCCTGGGATTCAGGCCTCCTCCTCAGCTTCATTAAGGCAGATGAGCTCAGAGTGGCTGGGGCGCTCAGTTCCAGAACAAAAAGACTGAGCGCTACCTAGCCCTGCCCTTCCCCCGTTGCTGTAGGTGTAGGAATCTGGCCCATGGAGAGGTTTCTGGCCCAGACCCTGCAGTCTGTCAGCTCCCAGCGACCGGCAGGGCAGCTGCTTTAAGATGACCACATGGGCAGCAGGTGGGAATAAACTCGCACTGCTTCACTGCAGGCGCATTGGGGCTTCCCAGGTGGCTCAGTAGGAAAGACTGCTTGCAATGCAGGAGATGCAGTTTTGACCCCTGGGTCGGGAAGATCCCCTGGAACAGGCCGTGGTAACCCACTCCAGTACTTTTGCCTAGAGAATCCCCACGGACAGAGGAGCCTGGTGGGCTGCAGTCCATGGGGTCGCAAAGAGTCGGACGCAACTGAGGCAACTGAGCACACACCCATGGGCACAGCTAGACCAAAACTCTGGGTTCAAGCCAAGCCATGACCTTGGGTTCTCACCTCAAGTGGGAAGGTCACGTTTCCCTCCTGAGCTCCTCTCCGTCTCTGCTATGGCCTCAGCACTCACCTCTATCATACATGCTCCTGTTAAGCGCAACCCTTCCCCTGTGGTCTCCCTCCAGTTGATGGAACAGCCCTATTAAGTGATGCTGTCCCCAGACTTGAAGGTGAAAAGGCTTGCCCATGGTGACAAGATCTTGGATTTCAGTGCTTTCTACCAGGTACCACCACCACCCCCTTCTCTGGCCCAAAGCCAGGCAAACAAACAGTGCCCCTCCTGTGAAACCCTGGTTTCAGGGTGGGAGCAGGGCCCCCGGGAGAGAGCAGCAGCTGGCTGGCTCCCCTTCCCATCAGTGCACCCACCCAGGGCTTTCATCTGCTCGCCTGGCTCCCCCAGCACCTGGGGAGCTCCCTGGGCTGCCGGCCGTCTTTCTCATTCTTCCAGGGGTGAACAGTTACTGCAGAACCTCACACACGGAGCAATGGGAAGAGCTTTTTTTTTTTTTTTTTTTCAAGCTGCTGCCACCATTTAGAAGTTCTCCCTTGGGCAACTGCCTTTACCTCTCTAAGCCTTAGCGTCAAGTGGGGAGCGGGTCAAGAGGAAGACTGAGGCAGGTGTGAGAGAGGCAGATGCCGAGCCAAGGCAGTGGCCACAGCTCAGCACTCCCTGCGCCAGCTGTGGGTCAGAGGCTCAGGCGGCGTAAACTTGCAGCATCAGCAAAGAAGCAGAGTTTCAAGGACTGTGAACAGGAGTAGGGCTGAGGCCTGGCCCTTGGCAGTGAAGGGAAGGTCCTTCTCAGGTGCTGAGCTGGAGGGTCGAAGTGGCTCTGCACTTGACCCTTTCATCAGAGCCAGAGTAAGTCCTGCACAGAAAAGTCCAGCCCAGTGCTGTTGAAGACAGAAGCTTTTATTGTTATTCATCCAAATGAGGAAAACGCAACATGTCAGGGCATTACAGACGAGCTGCAGCAGCCAGACAAGGGGGTCGGTCAGTCTGTTAGAGTCCAACAGTCAGTGTGGAGGGGCCGCAGTGTAGACGCTGCCTGTGAAGTCGGGGTGCAGAGTCCCTGTGATGAAGGCCAGGCATCTCTGGGCGAGGCACTGGAGACAGTCCACACGTGCAGGCTGTGCCTCAGCCTTACAGCTCAGAGTCCTGCGGGTACTCACCACCCCAGAGCGGGGACAATCCACGGGGCTCACATTCGCCAATGTTTTTTTTAATATAATACACAACATAGTTATTGCCAAGGACTTTGCACTGCAGTTATACTATGTACACTTGTATTCAGAGAAAAACACAGTAAACAGATAACACAGGTATTTTAAATAGATTTCTTAAAAGCTATCTTCATCACCAGACCAGAGAGAGAGCTAGTTAGCCACAAGTTTGATGTCTTCTGTGTAACTGTGCAATCAACCAGAAATGCTTTCTACCCACAACTACTGCAGCACCACCTGAACCCCTGTCCTGGGGCTGAGGGAGGGCTGAGGCCGAGCAGGACCCACTCCTCCTCCGTAAGGGACAGATGCCCCTTCAACAGCTCAGGGCTTCAGGTCTAGACTGGCTGCCTCCTTCCTAGTGAATTCTGCTCAGAATGGGTGAGCAAGTCTCAGCAGCCACCCTCCGGGAACCCTACTACATGGAAGGGAGACCAGGGTGCCGGGACTGTGGGGCCAATAGGCCAGCCCCTACCCTGGCCCACCTGCCTCACTCCTGCACATGCCCTGGCCCTACCTAGGGCTCCTTCAGGAGACCTGCCTTTTCCTCAATGTGTGGCCGGGCCCCAGCCAGCCACTGAGAGAAAGATTCAGCACAGCTGGGCCACACGGTCCCCAGTCTGCTGAGCGCGCAGGTACTGAGGGAACAACAGGCTCCACCACTGCTGAGAGCCGTAGTAAATGACGTCTGCCCGAGGCAGGTGGCTCATGACGCCTTCAGACATCACGCGAGACAGAGGCGCCCCCGACCAAGCATTCCCTTTGCGGCCTCAAGACCCTGGAAAGGAAGTCTGTCTGGAGGTTGACACCAGGTCATGAGACATCCAGAACCACCCTTGATTCCTGGGACATGTGGAAAGGCCCCTGCCACCTGAGAAGCCGCCACAGTAAGGGAACAAGGGGACCAGCGGTACCCCGTGTCCACAGTGCACCCCTACTTTGCAGAGAGCCCCACCCCACCACATAGGGCTGGCCTGGCAGGTGAAAGAAGAGGTATTTCAGGAACCTGACTGAACTCCCAACTGTCCCTCACGTGTGGGCCATCATCACAACCTGGGCATCAGGGCCGCAGCTGAGGGAGCCGGTGAGGTGAAGAGTCAAGGAGGCTCAAAAGTGCAATGCAAACAAGGAAAGGAGTGGAAGCTTAACCACAACTTAAGCCCAAGGGTGTTTGCGAAGAGAGGTGCTCACGCCATCCTGAAGGGAGCAGAGAAGAGGCTGGATACTGGGAATTAGGTGCAGCGTCCTTGATAATAAAGTACAAGTGAAGAAGACAGTCTTCTAGCTGTCTATGACTCATTTCCCTAAACAAAAATTTTAAAAAGTTCCCAGAACAAATATTTAGGCTAGATTCAAAAAAGAACTTTTAGACCATCATCTGTTTCCATAAGCAGGAAAATGAGACGGACGGCATCAAGCTTAGGACCATGGGCTAGGACAGGGCGACTCCACAAGGGTCTGGGTGCCCCGACACAAGGAAGCTCCCTGTGAGGCCAGAGCTGCTGTGCAAGGATACGCCTGGTGCCATAGCCAGCTGCACCTCTGGAAGATACGAGCCACGTGCGTCAGAGGGAGTTACACACCTCCTGGCATCCCAAGAGCCCCACAAGGAGCCAGATGAGCCCAGCAGCAACAGCGTGTGCCCTGCAGCCACGGCTTCTCAGCGACTCTTTCTACCACCCTCACCTGACGCCACAAGCTCATTCAAGCAGGCAGCACCAACCCCCTCAACCTGCAGGCTCCGTCCCCAGAGGACCCACAGGCCACGCAAGGTTGGCCGCACCCCCTCCCAGCTGGGGGGCCTGCGCTTCTGAAGCCAGCACCCTCCTGACTTCCATCCACTTCACAGGACAATGCTGGCCCCTCACAGCCCTGAACTTCACCTCGGTGCTCAGTCAACAGCTGTGCCCTTCATTTGCCTGGAAACATCTGAGGGAAAATACTGTGGACAGTAGAAAGCACTTGGTTTTTTTCATTGCCCCAGCTTCACGGAGCACCTTGGGGCAGGCACCGTGTCCGATCTGCAGTCGTCCCTGGCGTCTGCGAGCCACCTGAGCAGCGACTGCTCCAGCCTGTGCATCCCTCCTCAGCAGTTCACAGGCTTCACCTCCCTCCCACTCCTGCATAAAGCTTTCTTGCCAGGTGACTCCATTCTGAAGCGAGCACTTTTCACCCTCGTACACTAAGGCCCTCAGCCAGCATTAGACCTGAGACAAGGTTTCCTTGATGTTGCCCTTTAAGGGACTTCTGAGTAGCAAGAGAGAAGCAGCACAAAGGTGGCAGACTTGGCCACGTCAAACACCAGGCCCCTAACGCCACTGGCGGTCAGAAAAGCCGTCTGGCTCACGGGCCTCCCCGTCCCACTCGAGTGCCAGCACAGTAAGCAAACCGGGTGAAAAGTCCAGATTGTGACAAGCCTAATCTTCCCCAAGCAGATCTTTCTAAAACATGCCTGAGCACCCCTCCACAGCACCCTTAGTTCACAAGTTTCTCTCTGGAGCTGGTTCACCGTGGCTTTCCCTTGCTTCAGTGCCCACTCCCCAAACAGGACCCACCTGAGCTCCTTAAAACCTGAGGTCCTTCTGGGCAAGAGCTGCACACCTAACAGACGTGTGGGAAGGTGGATGGGTCCAGGCAGCAGATGTGAGGAAACTTCCAGTCATGATCATGCCAGAGGGACTGGAAAGCAGGAACTGGAGCAGTGTGGCCCACAACTGGCTGTGCACTGCTCAGCCGCTCCAACGGCAGCACAGTGGCCACGACCACTGAACAGGCCACACAGCCTGAAAGATTCACCGACACCAGGCCCAAGGCTGCGCGTCCACGTTGTGACACATGGGAAGGCCCACTGGGCTGAACAGAGACTCCCGGACATCCCGAAGGCTTGATGGGCTGTGTCTCAGTGAACCTTGACCTCTAGGGCTCTGACAAGTGCTCAAACCACCGCTGCCTCTCGCTCCTCAGCAGAGCTACAGAACTGCAGACGTGCAGAAGCACCACCCCCTCCCCACCAACTCCTCCGAGCTCCCTGCCCACCTGGGCGGAATGAGCCAGAGGTGGCAGAACAAAACAGGCCCAAAGCAGATTTACTAGTAATCTTAATAGTCCTGCCTTTTTCTCTTTAAAGCACTTGGAGAACAAGTGCGTACCTCCCCTGGCTAAAGACTTTTTTCTACAGATGCTGAATCCAAGGGACTCCACCTCTTGCCAGGTGAAGAGGCCAAAACATTACTTTAAAAAGCAGAAGCCCCTGGACCATACAGTACCTGCCACTCCCTTGATGGGCAAACTCGGGAGAGCTAGCTACAAACCTCTCCATCCATCACCAAAAAGCTTCCCAGAGACACAGGAGGGGCACGGGGCACCAGGCCCACCAGACTCCCACTTCCTGGCCCAGTGGAGGCAGTCCCTGCCACCCCCCATTCCTATTGGTCTCAGGCACCACCGTTGTCCATCACCTACTGCACAGGGGGCCCCAGTGCCCTTGCTGGGTGTGGGTTCCTGTGGTTCCCTGGTCCCACAGCCTCCAGCCCAACCCAGGCAAGGAGCCTGGATGTGAAGAAATGCCCTCCTTGCCTCTCAACCCCTGGCTGCCTCTCTCAGCCAGCCGCCATCCTTCACCAGCCTCTCCGTTCAGTCCGTCCTCATCCAGCTGTCCAAGCTGACCCTCCAGAGTCCTCTCACTGTCCTGGAGGATGGTTATCACTGAGGGCACAGCACCTTTCACAGAGTGGCTCCAAACTGCACACCCATGTGCCATTTCACCCTCCTAGCCCTCCCAGTTCCATCAACAAGCACTTCCACGCTGTCCCTTCTGCATACACCACACCGCCCTCCTCGACACCCGGCTGCCCCACCGGGCCCGTGGATGCCCATCTCTGCAGGAAGCCTCGGCTCCCTCCCTGGAGCCCCTCACTCTCCGAGTCCCTCAGTTCTCAGTCTGCACAGGCCTGGCTCTGCTCCTGGATGGAGTGGGAGTCCCTCTCGCAAGCATCCCCCCCGCTTCCTGGGCTCCTTGGTCAGGTTTCACCTTCTACTCGGCTAAGCTGAAAATCCTAACATTTTCTTCAGCTGCTCCTTCTGCTCCAGCACAGCGTGATTAGGAGGAGAAAGTGACAGGGGATGTTTCCAATATAGCCATGTGCCCAGGACGGGAGACGTGGTCCCCGGAGTGGCAGCAGTCTCATCAGCCTTCCGTGCTGACTACACTGAGCACTGGGCTCCACGTGGCCAGGAGACCAGGGCACTGTGGGCAAGAGGCCAGCGGTGTGGGCTGTCAATTTGCACAGAACACGGATGTGATCGATGACACTCCCAAGACCACTTCTCCCCTCCTGGGCACATGCATTTATTGGAAACACTCACTGCCACCTTAACTACCCAACTGGCTGTACTAGAACCACCTATCCCTTTCTGGAGCCACATAAGACAAGTAAATAGAAGCCATCAGAATACCTGGCAGAGAGATCCACAGTATCTCCAAGTCTGCCCTTCACCAGCCTCTCTCCCTCGAGGTTCCTCCTCAGGGGCCACATTCCAGTTGATGTGGAAGGAGGGACTCCCCTCCAGGGTGATGGCACAGCCACCATACTTTCCATAAAGCTGCCTCCACAGATGTCAGAGAGCTGAGCAACTTCTGAGATCAGCTACAGGCTGGAAGGGCCCAGTGAGACCCTGGCCCCAGAACCCTGCAAAGGTGACTGAGGACGCCGCCTTCAGTTAGAGCAGGAGAGGCCTAGCCAGAAACAGGGCTGCAGACCACCAGACGTGGATGCAGCTCGACAGAGAAGCAGCACCTGTCAACAGCATGTCCCTTCCCCTCGCCCAGGCCTGGGGACCTCTCCGGTGGCAGTTACTGGTTTGCGCTCTATCACAGGGTTCTGTGACGGTACAAGAAGTTGGTCTGTGGAAATAGCGATGCAACTGAGAAGACGACGACGAGCAGGCCGCCCGGCCCAAGGATGGGTCGCCAGTGACCCTGCCCAGGAGCCAGCTGCCATGTCTGAGCAGCCAGAGAAGAAGGCATCTGGAGTCTGCCTGCCTTCTTTTCCCCTGGTGAGGAAGGGGAGCGAGTCAGGGAGAGCAAGGTTGTGTTTTGTCTCAAGCTACACAGGATACATTCCACAAGTCTGGAAGAAAGTAAGTAGGGTGAATGCATCATAAAGAGGAGAGGAAACTGTTGCCAAATGGTTTTGGAAAACTGGACAGGCAGCAGACTAGACTGCCACCACCAACCACTGGTGTGAGCACAGTGCTGTCGGAATGGGTGGCCTGGGCCGCTTACTAGCTATGTAATTTTGGGCATGTCGTTTTGTGTAAGCCTCTATTTCCTCATCTGTCAAAGGAGAGAACTACTAGATCCCACAGTTGTGGTGATGTTCAAATTTCCTCCCTAAGAAAAGGCTTCTGTGAACTCTAAAAACAGAAGAAATGGCATTGCTTCCATGTGGTCAAAAACTCACTTATTAGCAGCCACAATGTTTTGCCACAAATAAGCTGGCTGGTTTTCAGAGTCTCTTGGCTTCAGTTTTCTTGTCTGTGGAGTGGGAACCACATCCCTGCGCTGCTGCCGCTCTGAGCGGGACCATCAGGGCAGCGCATGGTGAGAGCCGGGAGAGGACGCTGCTGCTGCTGCACACACACACGGGGGCCAGTCCTTCCACAGCTCAGGGACTCCGGCAGTCGGGGCTGACGAGAAGGTTCTTCTCCCTGACCCCCTCCAGGATTATGGCTCATGGCTCAAAAAAAGGCCAGCTGTCAAGGATGGCAGTAACTTGGGGTCAGGGAAGATTCTCTCCCTGAAGAGGATTCTGTATCCATCCCCACACACCCCCGGACCCTGAGCAGAGACCCAGCCGGCACTAACCTGCTGAGGCGCTAGTGAGGGGCCCACAGCCTCCCCTGAAGCCGAGTCCAGGGGCCACTCCAGGCCGACAGAATAGGCCACTGCCACCTGTCCCCACCCTCATCTCTGCCCAGCACTTGCCCAGGGCCACCTCTGCCCCAGTGAGCCACACCTCGCCAGCTCTCCTTCAGAGTCTGGCTCCGACACCCCCACCTTCAGTCTCAGGTCGGACAGCGTGAACTCAGAAAGCATTAGCTGAATGAAAACATACACCTCAATTTCTCACTAATATTCAAACAGAAAAACAAGCCTCAAATACAAAAGCTTCCTCTGTTTATACAGCCACACCTCAGCCTTCCAATCTATCTTTCCAGTTTGTTGATCTTTTCCAATCATTCTAAAAGAAAATAGCCCTATTTTCAGCCAGGATACTGGTCTAAAATGACCTCAAGTTAAAGCTTAGACTCCCAGCACAGATCCAAGGGTTGGCCTGAGCCTGTGAGCTCCAAAGACCCTATGACAGTGAGGCCCCTGGCTTGGCTTGTGTTCAGGCCCTGTAGAGGCTCCACATGGCCCTGCCTCGCTGCCCACACACCACCTTCCTGTCACCCAGCGTGCTTTCTGCAGAAAAAGGCACTGGCACTTAAAGCATCTGGGTTTCATGCTTGACTCTAGCCCTTCGCTCTGAGCGTCAGTCTTTTTCACCTGTAAGATATACCACTTTGAAGAGGGCTGAGAAGTAAGAAAAATGTCCAAGTGCCTGGCACACACAAGATACCAATTTTAGCATCTTTCCCCTTGCTCTTTCTTCCACCCACTGCTGCCCAGAGGCCCCCCAGATGAACTGACCTGAGGGCTACCAGTAACCACTTGGGACATTCAGCTAACATGTGAATGCAGAGACTGTTCTTCCATATGGCACAAAAGGATCAAGGGAGGAGAAACTGAAGCAAAGCCTAGAGAAACCAGGCCCCTAGGCAGGGCTAAGAGAACACCCTCCCGGCAGTGGCTCATTCCCTCACCTCCTTGGGGCCATAAGCAGCGAAAAGATGACTCAGGACCACATCTCCAGCTAAGAGACGCTAATCTGACTCTCAAGCAGCCCGGGCAGATGGTGGCAATCCCCATGCTACCCACCACCAGAGATAGCGGGGTTCTGCCAAGAAAGACCCTCCTGAGAAGGGCCAAGTAATTAAGGTGTTACCTACTGATTGGTTAAGACAAGATGAAAGAAACAAAACCCCGAGGCTTCCCACAGAGTGTATTAATGAGGCATGGATACCACTCAACAGCCAGCAGTGGAGTGGGGTCACTTCTGCCAAGACATCACTTACACAAACATTTCTTGAATTTAAGAAAGACCTCCTGACTATACTGCAAATCCATCTTATTGGCCTAATTAGAAGTAACAGTTCTGTCGACACAGTTTTTGTAACCTCAGAGCATCACCAAACTCAGTCTGCATTCCCCACTCAGCTCACCTCCACCAGCAGAGAGGTGCGGCCACAACCTCCAGAGGCTCCCGAGGTTCAATGCAGACGTGTGTTAGCCAGAGACACAAAGATGCTCACCCTTTATTCAGTCCAGCCATCTATATCTATATATATATATATATATTTCTTTTTTCTGAAAAGCAACTTCCCAGCTGTGTCCAGACAGATAGATGGATAGGTGGACAGACAGATGTGTAACAGGCAGAAGGGAGGCCTTATGTGGTGACAAGCACAGGGCTTTTAACGCCCGAAGTGTTGCAGGACACTGTAAAGAGAAGCTAGAATGCTGTTGAGAGCAGCATCTGCGCCACCGGCCTGCTAAGCCTGCCTCCCAGTCTCCTTTTTCTTTTCTGTGCTTTATGATAACTTAGCTTCTACCTGCCAAATAAATGGTGAGCTCTGAATGTCAGATTCTGGGGCTAACTGTAGTCACACAGTTTTTTCTTACTAATGCAAAGACAGGGAACTTGGAATCAGCTGGCTGACATTGTAAGCTGAACCCCTTTGAAGTTCCAAGCTCACCTAAATCCCAAAGCAAGTATTACAAACTCCTGGCAGCAGACTGTCCAATGATTGACTACCACACAAACACACAAGCATCTTTATCCAGCATGGATCTGCAGCCACATTCCATGCCACGTCTCACCAAGTGTTTGCTCTGTGTCTATCTGACCCTAAGATGCTAGAAGTCCTCTCTCAAAGCCAGGGAGCACCCCAAACCTGTGTACACGAAGCAACCCACACAGTCCCATCTGAGCAGACCACACACCTGCTTCTCCACTCCCTGTCAGCACAGCCTGGCCAACCACCGTAAAACAGTCAACATTTACTGAGCACTTCCTATGTACCAGGTACTATTCAAAGCACTCTGTGTATTAACTCATTTAATTCCCAGACCCTACAGGAATTTGCTGGAGGGAGAGGAATATACTCCAGAGTCCCACATGGTTTCTAGTCTCTATTTCTAGCTGTGCTGTAAAGCTTACATAACCTAATCTGCATTACAGTGCTATTTTAAAAAATCTCCAAAGATCACTGCCTCAAGCATCAATGGAAGCTGTTAGCTCTTACCTAAAATGATAATGTGGAAAAGGATATCTATTCTTACAACTAAGTCAACTTCAATCCTTGACTTAAAACAGACTTTCTGGAAGATGCTATCAGGAAAGGAAAGAACTTACATAAGAAGTACTAGCTCTGTAAATAACTGCTAGAGAGGAACACATCAAAACTGAACTCACCTCAGCGGTAGGCAGTTTCTTGGCTCTGCAGGTGGTTACTCATTTACCACCCATCTCCCTTCTCGGCCTCCCAGTAACACTGAGAAATCTCTGGTCACTGAGTGGCATGGCCTCAGATGGTTACAGAGAAAAGTCTGCATGCAACAGAAGCTTTCTTGTTCTGGGCAACCTCACAGGGACCACCCCCACCCCAGCACCACCACCAGGCAGGCAGTGGCATAGGCTGAATAGGAGTTACTTCAGGAGGCCGTTCGCAGAGCAGGCGGTTCTCAGATGAGGACTCTAGACTGCTAGAAATCTAACTTTTGGGGGAAAGGGGAGCAAATCTCCTTAGTTCACTCCTCTCTCTCACTACTAAAGATTTACCTTCCCCTGCAGTTATTAATGAAATCCAAGACAGGGAAATAATAATGAATGACTGAATGTAAGAGTAAAATTCCCCTCATCTGTCACTGAAAAATGCTTAGTGTTTAAATTAACCACTATTATTCTTTGCTACACTATAAAAACCGCTTTAAAAGGACTGGGCTATTTGTTATTCATTTCACTCATTTATGTGAATAGAGGTCCATGAACATAAACCAGAGTAGATTTCAGGCTCTCAAAACTGTCAGGGAAATATTTTAAATGAATCAGTTTCCAAATAACATCCATTTCAATGATATCAGAGGGCGCATATTATTAAATAATTTACAAATAAACTATTAACTAAGTTTATCATCTCCTGACACTGCTATGTGTTGTCTCCCAACCTAGGAGATTTATAGTCAGCCCAACTCCACCAAAAAGAAACCCCCCAACCTAAAAGGTTCCAGTGGGTGGAGCCTGTGTCACCGGAATCCAGAGAAGAACCTAGCACGTAAGGTGCTCTCGGTTGCTTGTTCAGGACTGGAATGTTCTTGGTACTAGTCACCTAGACCTCATACAACCTTTTATAGATGCCAAAGCCACATTCAACATACGTACAGATTCTGTATGGGAAAAAAGTTGTCCCAGCAACCTTCAAAGTTAGTACTAAAAAGAAAACTGCTACTTAGAGACAAATATAAAACATAAGCTTCATTTTAATCTATATATATATATATATATGTATATATCAAATACAACCTTAGCACAGAACATCTAATACAAATGAAATGCATTTATGGAATACACTAAATGAAGCAAATCCTTTTCAAAATATTTGGCCTAACCTTCATATTTTGTAAATGAACCCCATGATGGTGAATAGGTGGGAAATAAATCATCTATCTAACCTGGAAAAGATGGAATTCCTTACATCTATTTGGTCTCTGCACACCAGGTATTTACTACTCTGAGTCTTGACATACTTGGTTCTGGAAATACTTAGTTTAACTCAGTCAATTATATATTTTTCCATAGTTACCTTAATATTTTGGTTTTTTCATTTTCTATTGCTTTTTTTTTATGGCTTCTTGCTGCTGTTGTATTAGGGCATACAACACAGATCAGAGATATTCCTTTCTCAGAGAACTCTCTGAGAAATTGGCACTTTGAGCCTCAGCTTCTGTTGCAGCTACACATAAATGGGTCCTGTGGCACTGCTACCAATCTTGCTGCTTACGAAATTCTAGCACTTTGGCTGAAAGAGTGCCCTGATGTTAAAATCTTCTTAGGTGAACACATCCCACCACCAAATTATTTTATTTAAACAGATAAGTGTGTGTAATTCGCATATATGTTATATCATAATTTCTATACACATACACACACTTAAAAGTGAAATGTCTCTTGAATAGAAATTACAAGGGTATTATTAAAAAACAAAATGCTGAAAATAACTATTTTACATTTAGATCATAAAACATTCGAAAGTAATGTGATGACAGAAGACCCAGGAGATCAAATGCACCATATATGATTGTCATATATGCATGTTGCGTCCATTGGTTTTTAACTTTCTCTTTAATCAGAAAATAAAAGCGCTTACCTTTGTATACTGAGACCACAGCTTACAGTCACTATATCTCAGCCTATTTTATACAAGTGATATGGCTACGAAGGTCCGAGGAGAACGAGAATAAAGTGAGATAAACGTGCTGAAAACTGCTTAAAAGTATTAACCTGAAATACACAGAGGGTCCAACACCAGTTTTAAAAATACATTAACGAGGTATTCCCAGCTCTTCAATTAATAACGGTGACTGACTGATTCATGATTTTCAAACATTTCACCCAAATTTTAAAAAAGAAGAAAAGGCTAATACCAGCAAAATCTATCAGTGGTTTGTTCCCCAGGTTAACAATTTGAGAGCCTACAAACGACTCAAGGAGCCCTCGCGCCCCCGCACCATGCACTGCATCTAGTCAGCGTGAGGTATGTCGGGAATCTACTGGACCAATTACCTTGCACAAGACATGGGGGACACCCGCAGCCTCAAGAAACACGGCTGCAGGCCACCTCCCTGGCTGGGTGCCAGCCCCCATGCAAAGAAATATGGCTTCAAGGAGGACCCCTATCTCTGAGGAATTATAATAGCGCTAACTGACACAGTCAGGAATGCAACTATTCAGTTTATGTGCTAAAAAAGTTTAAAAACTGTCAGAAGATAGCACAGCTCATACACTAATTCTAAGTTCTACATTGGTCTGTAGACTCCCTGACAAAAGACTAGGCTAGGAGGGGTTAAGTATATCCAGGTATTGCTAGGTTTCCAAAGGAAAAGTTTTCAAACAGACACCGTGGCTTTGAATAAAGTATTGCTCTTCTTTAAAATGCTCAGTCACTGCTTTCCAAAAGGAGGTGTCAAGAGTGCTGTGTCTGAAAGCTGGAAAGCCTCAGGGGGTCACATTGCTCTTATGATCAAGACATAGAAATTGCCATTTCAAGCCAGACAACCTGATGGTTCTAGAAGTCAGAGAAGAAATCTTGAGGGCCCAAGTGAATAATAAATGGTGCGACGCTCAGAGGCTGGCAATAGGGGCTGTCAATGAAAAAACCACCTACAGTGGAGAAAAGAGCAGAGAAGCAAAACTTGGTGTTAATGTCACAGAATTTGGTGAAGCCAAAAGCTTCATTTATATTTCTCTGCTCTTTCAGCTGTAAGTGGAATTTTCATTACAAAATGAAGGGGTGGGAAGGGCAAAGGGGGGTGGGGGTGGGGGGAGGACACTTAATCCATTACAAAATTTAAACAGTTCAACTTGCATGGTTACCACTTCTAACAAAGGACTGACAGCTCGATTATTTTAAGTAAAGCAGAGAAATGTCAAAGTTTGCAGCAACTGGGTAGGTTTACAAAACATGGTTAGTAACTTCCAACAAACAACAAATTAAAAAAAAAAAAAAAAAAGACTTGGTAGAAACCATTTGAAATGACTGCCATCATGGTGGAAAAGAGCACAGCTCCCTTTGCACCGTTACAGAGGGGTTGAGTTGTGTTACAAGTCAGCTACTTTGAAAGAATTTTCTAAAGAGAAATCTCCAGAGAGATTCCAACTTGGAATGCAAATTTGACAATCAATTTCAAATAACAATACAGCTGCAGCTGCCAATTAATAGTATTCCGTAAACAAAGAGGGCTGTTGTAAATACTTAATTAAGAAAAACTGGACACTACCAGCCATGCTTTTTCTTCTCAGTGATGGCTCTGTTTCATCCATAGGTCAGCAAAACAAATCAATGAAACATGAGAACTCCCAGCAGAGATGGGCCCTCTAGTGTAGGTCTAGCCACTAATGCACAGGATGAGAATGTAAGTTCACAGCTACTTCCGCAAGTGATGAGGTTTTATTAAAGTATCACCCACCACTGATACAGACAAAAGGTCAAGGAGCTGAAGGAACAGACAAGCTGTGGTGTAAAAATCACGTATGTGATTAAGTAACACTAACATTTATTTTCAACTGCCTCTTTCATGCTTGTTTAGTGGTCCCAGAGAAACTGGGTACATAAATTTGCCATATTTTGAAGCCCACTCTCAGCGATAAGCACTATTCAGCTCCAAAAGACAGAAATGAAGAAAGAAGAGGAAAGCTAATTCAAACTAAAAATGGACAATTTTAAGACACAGCAACTTGTAGATATCAACACAGGACCACAATGTTGCCTTCATGGGGGTGAGTACCTTAATGAGACCATTACCTTCTAGTAACATCATAGGCTTCCAAAGGAGGTGAGAATGCAAGTGGAAGACTTAGGTCTGCACCCTTTACAGCACAGCACAATGTTACCAACTGATCATTTTTCACCAGCTTAATCAGGTGTCTTAAAAATAAATGCTGACCCATGGCTGAAACCTGTCACTTTTCACAGCAGCACTCAACAAGAACTGGGACAATCGAAGAGCAAGTTTTTATGGGGACCCTGTTGCTGCTTTAGATTCTGATTAATTGAAGAGGATAAGAGACCCTTCAATGAATTCCAGAAAAATCGCTAATCTTCTATCTACATGAAAAAAGCCAGGGAGTGAACACAGTATCTTACAGAGTGAAGAAGGCCACAAGAACGAGAGGGTCATTGATGGATTAATTTATTATTTTTTAAAACTTGGAAATTCGGAAACTAAAATAATCACATTCCTCCTTCCCCATCTCTGGGTAGTGCCATCATTTTAATAAGCCATTGTCGGATAACAGAATAAACCTTTATCAGAGGGATGCCCTTGTACAGCAGGAGTACAAAGGGCTTACAAAGTAAATAGACGGGCTCAAACTAACAATCGTCTTTGCTTTGTTTTATCAGTTTACTTACAAATGAATGGGTTTCTAGGGCTAAGTTATTATTAGTTTTCAATTCTTTATAATTTGATACCAAAACATATCAAAAATAATAAGCTAAAACAATATTCAAACCCATATTTTATTGGCTTTAATTACACACTTCAGTATTTACAAAGTTAAAGTTTAAATGAAAAGTCTCTATTGTATTAAAAAAAAAATAACTACAGCCCGAATTAAAGTGCCCTGGGGCAAATACAGATCAATCAGCTAAGCGTCAGTGACTGCGTCAGGAACCAGGCAGTACTCTGTGTTACAACAAAGCAGTTTATTTGTGATCAGTGTTTGAGACTCTATACATCCTTCACAAATTTAATTTTACATAATCTGATATTCCTCTTAAAACTTAAACTTTGAACTGCTAGACTTATTTCCCTAGAACAGAAGGGCTGGTATAAGTTATTTTCCGGAAATGAGGTACCGTTTCACAGAACTAGTTTCTTTTTTGTTTGTTTTCAAGTTTTAGAGAACTAAATTTGCATTTGTTAAAATCAAAAAGTAGGAAAAGATGTTCTTTACAAATAATTTTGATCAAGTATGTGTTCAAAGAAAGCAGGATAAAAAGGCTTTTTCGCTAACATTCTGTATGTACTGGGTTGTTGTTGGAATAGGAATTAGCTTCTGTCATTTGCTAAAAGAATGAGTAGTGGGGAACAGGATATGTTGGGAATTTCATAACGGGTAACAGAACCATTCTCTTGGGTAAACCTACAGAGAAAAGAAACGGAGAGGACTCCAAATAAGTTTAATAATCCAATAAAAATTTCAGGTTAAAAAAAAAAGAATCTTACAGAGATTATCATTAACCTTTTCCAGATTAGTCAGTCAACATGTACCATTATGAAAGAGGCCCACTAACTTTGAAATTACTCTTAATAGTGTGACAATATTTTCCACTCAAAATTAAGATGGCTATATCACAGGAAGAATGATATCTAAAAAGGGATTTCACTTGAGTGAGCTGCCATCAATTATAAAGCTCAAAAGCAATGCCATTGATTGATATTCTAAAGTGACTCTCAATTTGGCACATCACATATTACAGGAGAAACAGGGATTGTCAAGATTCAAACACAGCTATCTGTGCAGGCCTCAGCTCGCAAGAAAGACAGTTGCAACTGGACTTGTGACCAGGTATTTATCTTAATGGCTACTGCCAATATTGGCATGGCAAATCTGGAAAGATTAATTGCTTTCTAAATTTTGTAATTAATGAGTTCTTGTGGCCTCACAAACTTCTGCATACTCAAGCATGATTTGAAATCTGCTCCTTGTTTCTGTTCTAATGTTTAACCTATGGAGAAATCACAAAGCAGCAACAGCAGGTATCTGAGAGCACCAGATGATCAGAGGGAAACTACCCCACATGCAACAGCTTTACGAAGGCCAGAGACATGTTTACCTTACAGCCAAAATCAAGCATCGTTTTAGTAGGCTGGCATCACAGTAACACTTAAAAACCGTATCTTTTATGTGAAAAATGGGGGCATTAAATTTCACCAGCTTTGGAAGTCAGTTATATGACACATGGAAGAGAGAAGCCTTCTGAAGAGCGGGCTCGGAGTCCGCAGGGTGGAAGTTTAATGTTAGAGGAAAGGGAAGAACGAGAGAGAAATTAAAAAGATTGAGGAAAAACATGAATGTACCTTAGAGCCTAGATATGTAAGTGTTTTAAAGAAAAAAAGCTCTTGCAAACCTACACTAAAGAACATGGATCTTACTATGTCTACAAGAAAGGCACCGACTTAAGGACCTGCCCTAGAAGGCAGATGCTTTGGCTTTCATACAAGACATATCACAATGAGTCCAGTGAGTCAAAATGTATTTGGATAAACTGACCGGACCTAATTCACAGAAAGGAGAGGTGGTCGAGAGATGCAGAAGTTGGCTGAATGGTAAAAGCAAATGGCCAAATCAAAAGAAGCTAGAGAGTTTGAATTTAAAATAAATTCTAAAAGACAGCATATTCCTGAATGAGCCCCCAGTTCCTAACCCCCTCCCCGTATCTAAGAATAAGCAGAATACGGGGAGCCCCTGGCCATAGCTGAGTATGCCAATGGAGACAGGCAGGTAAGGCTGAAACTCCAGACTCTGTTCTCAACCTTAGAGAAAACCTACCCCAAATGTCAGTCTTCCAGCTTCCCCACATCTTCCAGGTTGTAAATGATCTATCTTAATGGGGAAAGTGCTCAAATTGTTCACTTTCTACTTATTTCTATAGTTATGAAATCAAATGAAGCTTCAATTTAGCAGTGTCTTAAAGACCCATAATTTCCATCTATGGGAGAGCTGATGTATGAAGAAAAAAAGCACAAGGAAAGGCCTGAGGCTCGTGTGAAGGACTACCACCACAAGCAGCAACACAGGCAAGGTCCTTCTCCTCCGTGTGCACGCATGCCCAGCCTAGGGTCCCACTGGGGCACACGCACTCATGTGTACACGCATGCTCTCACACACTCACGTAGGCACACACGCACTGGTGCTCTTTTTGCTCTAAGTGACAAACATTCTGCAGATGGCTGATTCTATACCATGTAGCACCCAAGATAGGAAAAATGTCTAAGAGAGCATATCACTGACTCCAAACCTACTGCCTCCATTGCCACATAAACCTCATTCAAAAGTTATCCAAAGGGCCACTGAGGTTCATTTCTGCATTTGCCTTTATTTTTATTTTTGAAGGGAGAAGAGATATTCCTATGATTTTCTCACATGTACTACACAGACTTTCTGCAGTAAGAACTTCGGTAACACTGCTGTGGATAACCCTGCATCACTCTCTGGGACCTGTTCCCTTCACCTCCACAGCAAAATTCACAACAAAGCATAACACTGCCAATGTGAAGTGAGTACGTCCTATCCCTAACTCAAATCACCTGCAGTTCATACAGTTTCTAACCAGAAACTTAAACGTGGCTCTGTAACTGGCAGGCAGCCAAGCTAGGAACTGGGTATGGCCCTTCAGTAGCCTTTGAATGGAGTGTAAGTTGGCTGTAAGAAGAACTACTTAGAATATTTAATTTCAATATGGTCAGAAACAGGCAATTAGAACAAGCAGTCCTTCAATCAGGCAAAGCAGAGAAGAGCAACTCCAACCAAACCAAGAACCACAAGGTTGTGGCATTTTCAAAGGGAATTTAAGTTGGGTCACTAGAATGAGTAGGTCTGAGATCCTCCAAATCATTTAAAGAAACCCTAGATACAAACTGTGCTTTGGATTGCTGTGCAGAGGCTAAGAGGAGAAATCAGTAAGACAGTGTACATACCATAGGCAGGGGCAGCTGTGCTGTAGCCATAGGGTGTTCCATAGCCTGGTGCAAAGAAGGAGAAAGCAGGTCAGTCAGGACAAAGGGCAGTCAGCACTGGCCCGATTCACAAGGAACGTCGGGCCCGGCACCTTGGACCCTGCCTGAGGACTTCTTCCAGGTGTGGCTGAACAAGAAGCCTTCCCAGGATGGCCCTAGTCCACCAATTCCTCCATGCCTAAGCAGACTGGAAGCTTTTCATTATGGCCCACTAGATACAGACTACACTTACTTCTCACTGCACTTACCACATTACATTGTAATTGTCAATTCTACCTGCATTCCCCACTAGAATGGCAGAGACTCAAGTCTTATACATCTTTGTATCACCGGAACCTAGCAGAATGGCATGTAGTAACCACTCACTAAACATAATTTGTTCAACAAAACTATACTCAGAACCACTCAAATTACCAATTTCTCAAAGTTGGATAATAGAAATTTCCAAGTCTTTTTTTCAGAAAAAAGTAACAGAACAGACTAAAGCCTCAAATGCCAGTAAAGAGGCACACACATCAGGCTGCAGGCTTGAGGCCAAGCTCCATGCCTTGCTTATATCCCAATTCTGGGCCCCAGCACAGGGTCTCTCAATAAATGTTGCTAAAATTGACATTAGCATCTGGTGCCTATGAAAAAGGCTCATACTGTCAATATAAAACTTGTACAAAGAACACTTTTTGAAACAATTAGTTCTACCACTAGTTTCTTATATGTCCTTAGATATCTAACTTTTGAGCTGCCACTTTCATCTATAAAATGGGAAACCCTCCAAGCTACTTTATAGTTTTATAGGGATTAGAAATAGTATGTTAACAGAAACAATCTTTAACCTTTTAGTAAAATGACTTTAAAACATATAAATATTGAAACACTTGGGTAAATCTCTAGGAAAACCAGAATAAGGGCACAAAATCTACACAGGCCCTTCACATTGTACCCAAAACAAATCCAGCCTTTTTACCCAACAGCCCCTTTTCCTACAATCATTTCTGCTGCTAACATAATTTTTTTTTCCATCTTCTTTAGCTGGCCAACTGCAACTCATCCTTTAGGAATCACCTCCTCTGTGAAGTCCCCTAGGCTTGCGGTTCACTTGGCCCACCCCATATCATCGCTTGTTTTGTATTTCACGGTGCTTTCTAAAGTGTCTGTTCCTATCCCAAGTGACCCCAAGCATTCCCTGGGGCAGACGCTAAATCTTAAGTCATCTTTGAATGCTCAGGTCCAAATCTCTTGAGACAAAATATTCAAACACATGTTGAAAAAAAAAAGTAAACTGCTTTTGGGGACTAATTGAAACATTTTTATAAGAGATAAAATTTTTCACTTTTTAGTCTACACTTAAGTCATAAACCTAGGGGCTGTACAACTGAGTCTTTAGTGCTCACTACATCATATATTTCAAGAGGACAAAAGACAGCTGAAATAAGCAGTAGGAAATGAACAGTAGGAAAAGTATCAGAAGCCAAAAAAGAAGTTAATGCTTAAAAAAGAATGTTATATATCAAATTTATTCCAGGAAAAGGCAGTTGGTTGACAAAGGTTATAGTTTCAAAGGCTTTACTAAAACCTCCTTAAAGAGAGAAACTAGAACTGCTGAGCTGGCCAGTAGTTGTACCCCAATACAGACCACTGGCTTCTAATCCTGACTTCCCATCCTACTAAGCAAGGTGACTTTGAATTGCACGCACTGTTTAATATTTACCCTCTCTGAGCCTCAGTCTTCTGAAGAAACTGACAGCAGAGGAATGCACTTAAAAACATATGTAAAAATACTACAGTCCCTGCTGCAAGGAATACACTCTGCAAAAGGCATATAACCTATTCATAATCTAATCTGACCTCATCTGAATGTTCTCTAGGCTATAAAAGAACTTCCTTTTGAAAGCCTTCAGGAGACAGGCCTTTCGCAGAGGTCAGGGCAATGATGTAGAGAGAAATTACTAGGATTCCCTCCACTAGCAGATGGTGGCTGGCCACCTGAGTGAGAACATCCCATGACCCAGTAGCTGGACACACCTGGACAAGCACACCACCAAAGGCAAGACAGTTCACCTCAAACTGCCTACTACTGTTTAATGAAAGCTGCTTCCTTTAACAAGACATTAAACAAGGCAAAAAAAAAAAAAAAAAAATTTAATTTCCATAGAATAGTGAGATGTACAGAAAAAGGTCCTAATTTTGGACACACAAACTGTATCAAACTGTAACCATCCTCCTTCCTCCCCTGGTCCCACTGCCACTGGTTTTTCAGCCTCTGTCTCTTTCAATGGCACCACCTCCAACCTACCTCCTCCAGCAGAAGATCCTGGAGGGACACTTGAAATCTCACTCTGTTTCATTCTCCACAATAAACCAATCAATTGCTTCTCAAGTTGTTCCATCTGCTCACTTCCTGACACCCATCTACTTCCCTACATCCATAGGATGTGCCTCCACTGCCTCCTATCTGGGCTCTGAGTTTACAAAAACCTTCTACTGTGTCTTGGCATGCCAACTTCTGCCCTACAAGTCATTCTTCATACAACAGAGGGTGATTTTTACAAAGTCTGATCTCGTCACTTCTCTTAGAACCCTTCACGACTTCCCACTGCACTTAGGTTCTAAGACCAAAACCCAAACCAAGAAAGACCTCCAGGACTGGGACTGAACATCCAGCTTCAGCTCAAATCCACCCTAGCCCTCCCTGGGCTCTCCACACTACAGACTGGTCTCATCCTCATTCTTCAAATGAGCTAAGTGCCCTCCCACCAGCACCGCAGGGCGCTGACGTGCTGCTCCCTCTGCAGGCAGCGCTCTTGGGCCTGAATCCGCTCTAACTCCTACTCATTCTTCAAAGCTCAGTTCAAGTGTCACGTCTTCAGGAAAACCTTCGAGTCCCCAACAGACTAGACCAGGTTTCCCTGTCACGTTCCCTCACAACACTGTGCCTTTCTCCTTTATCACAGCAGCTCGGTCAGTCGTGAGCATTCCATTAGTATATCTCACCTTTATGCCAAACACTTCAGGAGAACAAAATGCCATGCCTGCTCTGTGTCAGAGCCGGCACACAATATTTGAATGAGAGAGTACATTCTTTATATGACACATTTTTGAGCTACGCCCCTAGTGGGATCAACTTCTAGAAGCTTAACTCCAAAGCCACATTATACACAAAACTTCCCAAAAAGCCTACTCTAATTCTTTCTTGGGGTGGCAGGGGTGGGGGGGGGGGCAGTGAGGGGGGGAATAACCCAGAATCTAAGTGAACCTCTTATGATTGTCACACAGTTACGCAAAAAATAATGACAAGACCCAATCTTTACGACAATTTATCTGATCAACAACTGCAAGAGGTTTACTTGTTAAGTTCAAAGTTCCATGTTTGCAAGATTACAGGAATTTTAACTCCAACGAGACAGCTGTACAGCTACTGCTAAAATGATATAAAGATTGGAACAGAAGACAGAAAGAAGGCTTCTTTCCCCATCTTCCTCAAGCCATGCTGTGAAATGGAAAGAATACCAACTTTGGAACTAGAAACTCATTACATTCAGATCTCTGCTCTGCTGTTTACAAGATGTCTCACACTGAGCTCACTGCCTTACCTCCCTAAACTTTAGTTTTTCCTCATCTGGAAAAAAACAGAAATAATTTCTACTTGAGGAAACACTGTGAAGACTAAAATCATTTATATGCAAGTATCTACTGTTTACTCAGCACTGAATAAGAAAGCTCCCCCTTTCCTTTTTATGTAATTCTCCAGCCCTCCATGATTCACCAGACACTGAGTTAAAGAAATGCTAACACGGTCAGGCTTCACCTCAATTGAGCAGCCTCTTACCAATACAAAGGCTTTTCTCACCTGCGATACCCAACCTGTCATCTGTGTCCCTAATGAATACACCCTGCTCGGTATCCAAACTCCCCAGTGTGTGGAATATCTCTGAGCTTTCTCATTGTCAAAATATGTCCCCTCCACCAAGTGCAATATTCTTCGTCTGTCACCTCCCTCCAAAAGGCCTCTAGTCATTCAGCAGATTCCAGGAGAAAACCTAGTAACATTCTACAGACTCTCTACTTTCAAATTTCAGTGCACAAGCATCCTATACCTATATTATGTTTCCAGAAACCCTGTGTAACCCTGGAAAATAAAGGAGACACTATTCTTGGAAACTGTGGCACAGAAAAGGAGGCAGACATCTCTCAGGTTGTACTATACCTGGAGCTATGTAGCCGGGAGCAGCTGTGGCCCCAACAAAAGCCCCCCTTGTTAGAGTTCCTCTTCCTCTGCCCCGAACAGCTTGGACTGCTGCGGACACAGCTGTATTCACAACACCCTTTGCCTGTTAAAAATAACACATTTCATTACTGAGAGAAATAAGATCATCTCATCAACCCTGTAACGTATATAACCTCTATGCGAAACTTGAGCCTGTACATGGCACAATCCATCTAAAGCTCTGATGACTTCAGCTTATCATCTGTAAAATGAAAATGACATATTACAGAGTTGGTCCAGAAAATATGCTGGCATACAGAAGTATGCTGGGCTTCCCTGGTGACTCAAACAGTAAAGAATCTGCCTGCAGGAAACCGAGGTTCGATCCCTGGCTCAGGAAGCTCCCCTGGAGAAGGAAATGGCAATCCACTCCAGTATTCTTGCCTGGAGAATCCCATGGACAGAGGGTCGTGGAGGGCTGTAGTCCATGGGGTTGCAGAGTTGGACACGACTGAGCGACAAACACACACACAGAGAAGTATGCAGATAAAGTGTTCTTTTCACTTGAAGTTTATCCAGAAACAGTTCATTTTCTACACACTTTCAGCAGACACATTACAGACACCTGATATCTAGGTTCAAAATCCGCTGAATTCTCTTCCAACAAACAAAAAAACACAGCAAATGTCCTACAATTAGCTATGAACCTGAGTCAGGTTTAAAAAGAAAGAGGTGGGGAAGATTAAGACAGGAAGACCAAAGATGTGGATGCCAGCCCCTGCTCCAAGTAGCTGAGACCTCAGGAAGCAGATTCCTCTGGCAGCAGGGGTGGGGGCTGCAGGGTGGGATTATGGGTGTGTGTGTGGGTATGGGGGTGTGTGTGTGTATCACCTCTGAAGTCCCTTCTTGCTCTAAAATGCCACAGAACTCTGGTAAAAGTCACAGAATCTCTATGGCAGTCTCTCTGCTAATTGTAAAATGGGGATTATGACATCTACTTTGTTTTCCGTACTGAAGAGTAGAAAGAGCAACTGAGAAAACAGATATAAAACTGAAAAGTAGGCAAGGAGTAACAGTATATAGGAATGCAAAACCATTCCTTTCGGAAACTGAAATTTTAAGAAATAAGAAAACATCTAGATTTAAATTAAATATTATGTTTACTTTTTAATATAATAATGCAACAAAAACTCAAGCTCAGGAAACTTTAGGATCTAGTAACATTCTCTGCTATAACCAATCTTCAGGGAAGGAGGTTCAGAGCCTCAAAAGCGTTGCAGAGCAAGTCAGCAGCACTACACACAGTTTAAACAGTCAGTGCATATACACGTTTATGTCTCATTGAAAAATCCCCAGCTTTTTTCCTCCTAGGACAGCCTCTATCGCTAGTATGACTGAGTAGAAGACAGCTTCCAGGTCAAATGCATCATGAACAGAGAACAGCCATCTTCCCTTCTGGCTGAGAAAAAAAATCCAACCCACAAATCCAAAATAAGACTGCTTCTTGGCTGTCAAGCACATTGAACACATGAGTTTTATATCTTCTAGTATGGAAAATTTCTAAAAATGAGTGAACTTCATGCAGACTTTTTTTTTAAACACAGCTTAGTCAAATGCAGTCAGGAATTAGCAATCTGGCGGCAGCACAGTGACTCCACACAAATCAAACTCCTGTCTCCTAGAACCAAACCTAACTACCTAATAAGTTATCTGCACACAGGCTTTATAAACACTAAAATTAACTGACCATATACAAGATGTATGCACAAGAAAAACACACCAAAACAAACAAGGTCACAATTATCTTTCTACTAATTTAGAACATCTTATAAAAGATTTTAGAAAAAGAAAATCCATTTATCCTTTCTCTACACATGTACCAATACAACTTAAATGCTTTATTTGTATTTCATCTCAGTAACAGTTTTCTTTGTTTATATTTTGAATTCTAGAATATAAGCAGTGTTTATTATAGTAAATACAAAAAATGTAAATGAACACAAAACATATTTCTAAGATGGATATCATATACAATGGGAGCATGACCACAGTCTTTGGAACAAGAAGAATCAGGTTTCAAAGGGAACCTTTACTGTCAGCTGTGTTACTACAAGCAGTGTCAATGCGTCCAAAGTGTTCTACTGTGATCTATTCTACTCTGTTAACAATGGACTCTGCATATGCATATTTAACACAGAATCTTAATCTATGCTTCCTTCTATTGGTCTAAAGATTTTTACTTGACTTTTCCCTATCACTTTTCCTATCAATATATTCAGATATTATTATACCAGTATTTTCCACCAGAGAGACAATGTGTCTTATAGTTAGTTACATGTCTCTTTTCCCCTCACAATCATGCACATGGTGTATGTCTAGAAAATATTTTTGAATATGTAAATGAATGCATGGGAGAAACTGTTATTCAAAAGCATGCAATTAGGAAGCCATCTTTTCTTACTGCGATCCTTGCTACAATCCTGGGCCTTCTGCAGCTCTGACATTTCCAGTGTCAGTAATGAACAAAAGCAACACAGGGTCAATTTCTACTGTGCTACCCTCAAAGAAACCCCAAACTAAACAATGTAAAAGGACAAAACTGGAAAGGAAATAGAAGAACAACTGCAGGATGGGATGAGAATAAGCCCAACACTCTCGGCAGCTTCCCTAAACAAACACAGCATCTCATTAGAGTCCCAGCCCTTCAACACTGCTTCAAGAGGACTTGAAGCCCCTAATATTTAAAGCCAACCATCTCGTTTTAACATAGGATTTGCCTGAAAGACCACAAAACAGGGGACCAGTAATCATATTTCTATTATGCATGATCAACCCAACAGAAAAAGTTGCCAAGTCCAAGCAAGAAAAATAAATAACTTCAGAAAAATCTCAAGTGGCACAAAGATATGAAAGGAGATTTCACTCTGATGGCATCTTTCTAAGGTTTAATGCTTAACTCATACCTGAGGGATAATCTTCTTTTTCTTATTATTTGCTGCATTGGGTCCAGAAAACAGTTTCTCCAGGGCAGCTAAAGCTGCACTTGCCTTTGCCACTTTCTTATTTGGACCTGCACCTCTGAATTTTTGTCCATCCACTTCTACCTAAAATCAAGAACAACACTCTGCAGTTATCCCATGCAATTCCTCTGTGTAGTTTTAATTTAAATGTATCATAACACAGAAAACAAAAACACCAAGTCAAAAAGTGCCATAAGAACTGACTGAGTCTAAGTCTTTTTTTAAAAGCAAGCTCAGAACAACCTATGACTTTGAGGGGAAAAATAAGGTTGCCTGTATCTAGGTACATACCTCCATCACAAAACGTTTGTCATGGCTTCCACCAGTCTCCGAGATGAGTTCATACTTGAGACCTCTTCTTTTTTCATTGAGCTCCATGACAGGATTTTTGCCACTTGCTGTGAGAATAGGGCCCTGAGTTCTTACCTAAAAGGAGGTTCAACCAAGGAAGATTTTAAAGTACTAGATTTCTTATTAATACAAGTATACTATATCTCTACTGAAAAAGAGGCTCAAAAATTATACTTTAAAGCATTTGGGAGCTAGGATGCATGATTACTTCTACATATGAATGACAAAACATCTCTAAAGGGACAGAAATCCTACATACAGTGAGCACTGTAGGAAGCCATCTCGCCAGCCTGTCATGGAAGCAAGGAGGTCTCCACAAAGCAGGATGCTAGAGCAGTGGAGCCTGGCCATTACCTGACACTCCAGGGTCTGATCTAGTGTGTTCAAGATCTAAGAACAAAACTATAAATGACTAACAATGTAAGCAGAAGAGTAAAGATTCACATTCAATGTTTTTTACCTTTAGGATTAGGCTTAAACAGCTCTCAATTTGGGAGATGGAAAGAAAATGTGCCTATACACCTCTTAGTCTCTAAAGAGATTCGAGGGAACCAACAGTAAAAACAGCAGGCTACAGACTTATGAATTCAGAAATTAAAAAATAAAAGCAGTCATTCCCTGCCCTCAAGGATCTAGAGTACAGTGGGAGGGACTGATCTAATCACTATGAAATAATGAACACTCAATGGCATTCCACTCCAGTACTCTTGCAGGGAAAATCCCATGGACAGAGGAGCCTGGTGGGCTGCAGTCCATGGGGTCGCTAAGAGTCGGACACGACTGAGCGACATCACTTTCACTTTTCACTTTCATGCATTGGAAAAGGAAATGGCAACCCACTCCAGTGTTCTTGCCTGGAGAATCCCAGGGACGGGGGAGCCTGGTGGGCTGCCATCTGTGGGGTTGCACAGAGTCGGACACAACTGAAGCGACTTAACAATAGAGCAGGTGCATGTTATGGAAACACAGTACAAGTAATCATTTTCTAGGGCAAACAGCATAGCTTTCCTAGAAGTGAAAGTGAAGTCGCTCAGTCGTGTCCGACTCTTTGCGACCCCGTGGACTGTAGCCTACCAGGCTCCTCTGTCCATGAGATTCTCCAGGCAAGAGTACTGGAGTGGGTTGCCATTTCCTTCTCCAGGGGATCTTCCTGACCCAGGGATCAAAGCCAGGTCTCCTGCATTGGAGTCAGACGCTTTAACCTCTGAGCCACCAGGGAAGCCCAGAAGTGACATACAAAACTGATCTTAAAAGCAGTACCAGACTATGGTAAGGAGGAAACATAGAAGGGCATTCTGGACAGAAGAAACAGCCATGCAGAAGCCCAAGAGAAGGAAAGAATGTTTCGGAAATGTAAATAAATTCTATTTGGCTATATTAAGGGAGTGAGGAGACAAAAGCAGAACCAGATTAGGAACACCCTTGATGTAGCCAAGCCATAAAGGACTTCAAATGTCATGCAAATGAGCTTCAACCTTTTTATGGACACCAGGGAGCCATTGGAGGATTTAAATCTGAAAAGCAGAGCCATTACTTTGCTGACAAAGGTCCGTATAGTCAAAGCTATGAGTTGGTTCATTTTCATATGCACCGTACTATCAACCACAGTACCAAGTACAGAATAGATGATAAGTAAGTCTGTATTTACTAATAAATCCCTTTATCTTAAACTAATCCTCTTGCTATATCAATGAGATGTCTTTTTCTGATTTTATATTTGCCCATCTTTAATACAGTGGACAATAATGACAAATCTAGACAGTGTATTAAA
Organism: Ovis aries; assembly: GCF_016772045.2. Lineage (NCBI taxonomy): Eukaryota > Metazoa > Chordata > Mammalia > Artiodactyla > Bovidae > Ovis > Ovis aries. Next base: position 12,606,614 of record NC_056056.1, on the reverse strand, counting down.
AAGCAGAGACATCCCTTTGCCCACAAGTCACATACAGTATAGTTTATGGTTTTTCCAGTAGTCACGTATGGACGTGAGAGCTGGACCATAAAGAAGGCTGAGCATCAAAGAATTGATGCTTTCAAACTATGGTGTTGGAGAGGACTCTTGAGAGTCCGTTGGACAGCAAGGAGATCAAACTAATCAATCCTAAAGGAAATCAATCCTGAATATTCATTGGAAGGACTGATGCTGAGGCTGAAAACCAATACTTTGGCCATCTGATGCGAAGAGCCAACTCATTGGAAAAGACATTGATGCTGGGAATGATAGAAGACAGGAGGAGAAGGGGATGACAGAAGATGAAATGGTTGGACGGCATCACCTACTCGACGGATATGAGTCTGAGCAAGCTCTGAAGATGGTGAAGGACAGGGAAGCCTGGCATACTGCAGTCTATGGGGTCTCAAAGAGAAAAATCATGATTAAATTAGAAAACAACTCTAGAGGTAGTAGAAAGAATTGACACAAAGATAAACCAGCAGTGAGGAAGAGAAGTAATTCATGTAAGAGTGCAAAGGTTAGGACTGAGAATAAATCACAAAATACCACATAACTACAATTTTAGAAAGACCCAATGATTGAGCACTTTTTGAGGTTAGAGATCATGTCTATAATTCTGCCACAGTAACTGCTCAAGAAATGGTGAACAACAAGTATATATAATAGGACTTTAATATATATAAACCTAATGGACAGCAAGATTCTCTTAAAATACTCTATGCTGATTTAATAAGTAGTTGATATTATCAAAGTGGAACACTGGACAATTTTAAAAGATAAAATAAACATTCCTGGATCATTTTGTTAAAAACATCATTTCTTGAAGAATTTTTAACAATCTACACTTTTTTAAGTTTCAAGGCAAATTTCTGGTCTCCGTCTTTTAAAGGTAATGAGTAATTTCTGAAACTATTCTATGTGGTAATCACTCTCTGTTTTCAAACCCGAAATTACTTTTTTAAAATATTTAATTTTTTTTTTATTTGGCTGTACTGGATCTTAGTTGCAGCATGCAAGATCTAGTTCCCTGAACAGGGGTTGAACCCAAGCCCCCTGCACTGGGAACGTGGAGTTTTAGCCACTGGACCAACAGGGAAGTCCCCTGAAATCACTTCTATAAAAATGAGTCAAGACAAAAATAAAAGTTTTCTCCCCTCTCCATTACTACATTTTACGGAAGCAAAGCAGAGATGGATTCACTACCAGAACTTCCACATACTCTCCTGCTGCTGCTGCTGCTGCTGCTGCTAAGTCACTTCAGGCGTGTCCAACTCTGTGTGACCCCATAGACAGCAGCCCACCAGGCTCCCCCATCCCTGGGATTCTCCAGACAAGAACACTGGAGTGGGTTGCCATTTCCTTCTCCAATGCGTGAAAGTGAAGTCGCTCAGTCATGTCCGACTCTTCGCGACCCCATGGACTGCAGCCTACCAGGCTCCTCCATCCATGGGATTTTCCAGGCAAGGGTACTGGAGTGGGTCGCCAGTGCCTTCTCCGATATACTCTTTTAACTGCTGCTAATTCAGCCCACAATGCTCTGCTCTCTTAATTTCCTTTGAACTTAACAGTCTGAACCTTATAACTAATGAGCTCTTTTTCTCTTAGTGAGCTTCCCAGGTGTGCTGTGGTAAAGAAAGTAAGTCAAGTCAAGTCACTCAGTCGTGTCCAACTCTTTTGCAACCCCATGGACTGTAGCCCACCAAGCTCCTCCGTCCATGGGATTCTCCAGGCAAGAATACTAGAGGTCGCCATTTCCTTCTCCAGGGCATCTTCCCAACCCAGGGATCGAGCCCAGGTCTCCTTCATTGCAGGCAGACGCTTTAACCTCTGAGCCACCAGGGAAGCTGTGGTAAAGAACCCACCTCTTAAGCAGGAGGCATAAGACACTTGGGTTCAATCCCTGGGTCAGGAAGATCTCCTGGAAGAGTGCATGGCAATCCATTCCAGTATTCTTGCTGGAGAATCCAATGAACAGAGGAGCCTGATGGGCTACAGTCCATGAGTCACAAAGAGTTGGACACGAGTATTTATAACACTGCCAGCAAACCATCTTTGCCTGCCTGTGACAACCACTTATGAATGACTGATCCTCTCCAAAGGCAGGTGCCATGGCTTCTATCCACCACATCACAAGTGGAATCAGGAATGGCTTTCACAGGCCTCAGCCCTAATCCATTCCCTCCATACAGGCCTACCTGGTACTTCTCAGACATCTACTTTCACAATTCCAGATCTCTGGTGGCCCAGACAGTAAAGAATCTGCCTGCTGTGCAGGAGATTGGGAGACCTGGGTTCAATCCCTGGGTCGGCAAGATCTCCTGTAGAAGGGAATGGCTACCCACTCTAGTACTCTTACCTAGAGAATTCCATGGACAGAGGAGCTTGGCAGGCTACAGTCCATGGGGGTCACAAAGAGTCGGACATCACTGAGTGGCTAACATTTTCACTTTCCTTGTCCGAGAATGTCTTCTTTCCATCTCTTCCCCACAGAGCAAAATCCTCTTCATTACCACAAATCAAGCTCATATATTACTCTGATTTTACCTGTGTGTATGTTTCATTTTGCAATCATGGCGCTTATCACATCATATCATAATAATGAATATATTTTGCCCTTCTAACCTCAGAATACTTTAAGGCTCTGGACACAATTTCTGTAGCATCTAGTAATATGCAGATACTAAAAGGAGTTTAGTCCCTCATAGCTCAGTGGGTAAAGAATCTGCCTGAAAAGCAGGTAGGAGACCTGGGTTTGATTCCTAGGTCGGGACGACCCTCTGGAGAAGGAAATGGCAACCCACTCCAATATTCTTGCCTGGAGAATTCCATGAACAGAGAAGTCCGGCCATGGGGTCTCAAGAGTTGGACACAACTTAGCGACTAAACCACCACCAAAAGGAGTTTAGCACTAAGTCCTTGATAAATATTCATTCTTAGAAAAGACAAATTTTTTTAAAAATGTCATATAAGCTCTTGCTAAGTTAATTTTCCCTATGTAAAATGCTACAAGCAAGGGCCCCTTGAATGTCCAATTAAGCCATGTATCATTTCTACTTGGATTTTTGTAAAATTCTATTATCTGTGACAATGTGTCATAGGTCAGGACTACTCAAGAGCCTGAGGAACAGGCTATGCCCTCTTTAGGGCTGGCCCAACTCAATGATGACCTGACCCCCACAGCTTAGAATAAATTTCAAATAATCCTAAATTTCCCTCATTAGCTTTTAAGTTTACATACATAAATACATTCATTCACTGATAGCCAAGCAGCTTGCAGGATCTTAGTTCCCCTACGAGAGACTGAACCCAGGTCCCTGTAGTGGAAGCATGGGGTACTATCCACTGGACTAGGGAATCCACTAGATCTTTTTGCTTTTCACACTTCAGTTATTGTTTACATTCTTGATATACTGTAATTGTGAGATGCTGGACGTGATTCCCATGGCCAGCAAAAGAGAAATGCTAGTTAAATTAGGATACATCCATACAGTACACAGTTATGCTTACAAATATTTTTAGACTTAAGCGAAAAAAAACAAGATGTAAAACTGTATGAAAGTATCATTGCCTTCATAAAAAAATAACCAAAGAAAAAAGGCTGGATAGAAATAAAAATATTAATAATGGCTGCCTCTTAAGTACATACACCTGTATATGCTTTTGATTATCTCATAGGTACCTCTCCAGACCTCTCAAATTTTTGACATTAAACATACATTACATTTATTTCTAAGAAAAAATATATAAGCATACCTCTAAGGTACTGGAGGTTTCAGTTGTAGAATTTCCAGTATTATTGCTTGAGTTTGAAGACACTGTTTCATTTTTGCCTTCGTTATCTGACTTTTCATCGGAACTCATACATTCAATATCTGCATCAAAGCCCGTTGGGTATCCCATTGCCTGCAGTACCTGTAAAAATTACATTAAGATTCAGTTTTATTCAAATACCAGACACCTCAGAGAATAGACAAAATACTGAGAACAACAGTTTCAAACCCAAAGCATTTGAATCCATGAAACACCTTGCAGGAAAAGCAAGATGTTGCTCATCTACAAATCCTTGGTTAAACAAGCTTTACCTACAAAAAAAGTGGGTATCACCACAAAAAAATGGAGGAAACCTCCTCAGAGTAATTAGGTTTAAATAACAGATAACAGAAATGCAAACCTGAGGCTACTCCAAGTTCACTTAATTTGGAGATGAGGACTTCTCTGATGGCACAGTGAATAAGTATCTGCCTGCCAGTGTGGGGGACATGAGTTCCACTCACGGTCCAGGAAGATTCCATATGCCAAGGAGCAACTAGGCCTGGCATCACAACTACTGAGCCCGTGCACTGCAACTAATGAAGCCCACATACCTAGCTCCTGTGCTCCATGAGAGAAGCCACCCGAGTGAGAAGCTTGCTCACTGAAATGAAGAGTAGCCCCCACTCACCACAACCAGAGAAAGTCCATGCAAAGCAACGAAGATGCTGCACAACCAAAAATTAATAAAGTACATAAATAATTTGGAAATGAAAGATGGAGAAACAGAATAGCCAAATTCAGCCAATGAGGTGGCAGTAATTAAAAGTAGAGTGGCACACTATGAAAAGTACACTGGGCAAGAAAGGAAAAGATCTGATGGTCTAACCCTTTTCTCCTCTGATCCTCAATTTTCTAATTTGCAAAACAAAAGGCTGATTAATTGACCTAAGTTTTATGACTCAATCCAATAGAGGAAATTACCACAGAAAGGAAATCAAGACATTTTCTTTACCTTGGAGCCAGTTTGCCTGTAGTTACGAAATTACAGCTGTAGCTTCCTACTATCATCCGTTCCTTTGGTTTTCAACTTAAACCATAATCAAGACTTGAAAGAAAAGATTCAGTCCTTGGGTTTATCCTCTTCTGCTAAGTGAACCAGGAACAAGTCTAGGTGTCTATCTCCATCCTGCCTATCAAGGAGTGATTACTCTATGGCTCCCTCCCATGTTTACTCTTGTGTATTTCCATTCATGTTTGGCACTTCTCATCTTTTTTAAAATAGTTTTCCAAACAGTGTATGTGTGTGCATGTGTGTGTTTGCAAGCCTTTTAAAACCTCCTTCCAGGTTAAACTGCTTTAGATGTTTGCAAAAGAATATGTTCACGAGCACTTTTATAAGCCTCTCTCAAACAGGCTGACATTGAATTATCAGTCACTGACTTAAAGGTCTGTACCAAAGTTAGGTTCCTAAAGATCCCTGTATTTGTCTCAGCTTTTGAGTATGTTTTAAGTTGCTTCAGTGTAAAAGCGATGGCATATTTCTTTATTACCTGAACTATACCTAATAGCTTTCTCAAAAACCTGTAATGGTCGCCACACAAATGAGAAAGAAGTCAAACAGCCTAGTCTTTATAAATGATGGCATCCTGTACAAAGGATTTTGCTAACATACATGAAATTACGCTAAACAAAAAATGGGCAAAAGTAGAATTCTAAATCAAGAGAACCTGAAATTAATTCACCCAGTTCACTTGGCATTCTGTTGAACATCTCAAATTGTAAATAAATTCTCTGTATTCAACGGGAGTAAGGCCAAGAATACTTTAACATCGTAATTCTAAAAGGACTCAAATAGTACTTCACACTAAGTACACTAACATCACTTGGTTATATTCTCATCAATGTTTGTAAAGAAAACACCTTCTCTACTGCCCAAGTCCTGCAAATACACTCTCTCTGAGACATTCCATCTCTGAAAGAGCAGTTATTAGTCTGGAATTAATACCAGGTTAACAGAGGCTGCAAGTCAAAAGCCATGAGTCCCAAAGAAATTTGATTTGTTTACTCCAATAAAAACTAAAGACGTGCAGTTTCTCCAAATTTAATACGGACAGTTAAAAGAGAATAATGTAAATTATTTAACACCACTTCTCTCTGCCTTTTTTTCACATATTACATTCATTTGTTTTTGTAGCAACATACTTCAATACATTTATAAATATTTCATATAAATGGATAATCTCAAAGGATATTACAAATGTACTTACAGCACAACAAAAACATTTTCAAATTACATCATATTTCTATGAACACATATTCTGAAATTATTAAATAGCATAAGCCACAAAAGTTAAAAAAAAAAGTGTGGAGTTCTTAAACTCTAGAACAATTTGTTTAGAATCAGTATTAAGGTCAAAAAAACTGTTATACAAATAAAAGTGAGTTTCAAACGTCTGACAAACAAATCGAACCTAATAAAAAATCAATTGAGCTGAAAATCACAAGATAAGGTAAATAGAAAATCCAGGGTAATCATGCCTGTTCTCTTCTGGCAGGGGGTTAAGGCTGAGACAGTTGATACCCTCAAAGATGAGGGACCAAGAGTAAAAACATGAAACACCCTATCCATGGCTCTCCGCTCAGGAGAAAGCCATACGCACAGCTTATGATGGTAGAGAAGTGATGGCTCCAGAACTTCTGCAGAGGGGCTTTATTCCTTGTCCCCTTCACCTGATCTTTTGTCTACAATGACTAAGACTCTTTTCATGGAATATGGCTGATTATGTCCGTAAAGATGTTCTTTGTGAGGGACTGTCAGGAAAAACGAAGAAAGGGAAGACTGGCCATTAATCTTCATTACTTTAGGGTATGTGATGCTAGGCAGCCAGGCTCCTTGAGCAAAACTGGTTTCTTCTTGTCTCATTTTGATTTCAGCGCTGTTCTTAACAGGTACAGAGGTTTACCAAGTTACTGAGTAAAGAATGCAAGAATTTTTATCTGGTAGGACATACTTTTATAAACGTTACATATAAAACATACTCCGAAATTCACTTATAACAGAATCTATAATGTGATATAACCTTTACAGAAGGCAATTTAGCAATATATGCCTGACATCTAATAAGAAATCCTAATCCTTTGCTAAAGACAAGGGAGAAAAGGAAAGATACACCCATGTGAATCCAAGTTCCAGAGAACAGCAAGGAGAAATATGAAAGCCTTCTTCAGCGATCAGTGCAAAGAAATAGAGGAAAACAACAGAATGGGAAAGACTAGAGATCTCTTCAAGAAAATTAGAGATACCAAGGGAACAATCACGCAAAGATGAGCACAATAAAGGACAGAAATTGTATGACCTAACAGAAGCAGAAGATATTAAGAAGAGGTGGCAAGAATACACAGAAGAACTATACAAAAAAGATCTTCATGACTCAGATAACCACAATGGTGTCATCACTCACCTAGAGCCAGACACCCTAGAATGCGAAGTCAAGTAGGCCTTAGGAAACATCACTACGAACAAAGCTAGTGGAGGTGATGGAATTCCACTTGAGCTATTTCAAATCCTGGAAGATGATGCTGTGAAAGTGCTGCACTCAATATGCCACCAAATTTGGAAAACTCAGCAGTTGGCCGGGCACAGGACTGGAAAAGATCAGTTTTCATTCCAATCCCAAAGAAAGGCAATGTCAAAGAATGTTCAAACTATCACACAATTGCACTCAACTCACATGGTAACAAAGTAATGTTCAAAATTCTCCAAGCCACGCTTCAACAGTATGTGAACCATGAACTTCTAGATGTTCAAGGTGGATTTCGAAAAGGCAGAGGAACCAGAGATTAAATTGCCAACATCCGTTGGATCATAGAAAAATAAGAGATTCAGAAAAACATCTGCTTTATTGATTACGCCAAAGCCTTTGACTGTGTGGATCACAACAAACTGTGGAAAATTCTTCAAAAGATGGGAACACCAGACCACCTTGTCTGCCTCCTGAGAAATATTTTATGCAGGTCAAGAAGCAACAGTTAGAACTGGACATGGAACAGCAGACTGGTTCCAAATTGGGAAAGGAGTACATCAAGGCTGTATATTGTCACCCTGTTTATTTAATTTCTATGCAGAGTACATCATGCGAAATGGTAGGGTGAATGAAGCACAAGCTGGAATCAAGACTGCCAAGAGAAATATCAATAACCTCAGATACGCAGATGACACCACACTTAAGGCAGAAAGCAAAGAATAAAGAGTCTCTTGATGAAATTGAAAGAGGAGAGTGAAAAGGTTGGCTTAAAACTCAACATTCAGAAAACTAAGATCATTTCACCCAGTCCCATCATGCCACAGTAAACAGATGGGGAAACAATGCAAACAGTAAGAGACTATATTTTTGGGCTCCACAATCAATGCAGATGGTGACTGCAGCCATGAAATTAAAGTACGCTTGCTCCTTGGGAAAAAAGCTGTGACCAACCTAGACAGTATATTAAAAAGCAGAGGCATTACTCTACCAACAAAGGTCCGTCTAGTCAAAGCTATGCTTTTTCCAGTAGTCATTTATGGATGTGAGAGTTGGACTATAAAGAAAGCGGAGCTCAAGAGAATTGATGCTTTTGAACTGTGGTATTGGAGAAGACTCTTGAGAGTCCCTTGGACTGCAAGGAGATCCAAGGAGTCCATCCTAAAGGAAATCAGTCCTGAATATTCATTGGAAGGACTGATGCTGAAGCTGCAACTCCAATACTCTTGCCACCTGATACAAAGAACCTACTCATTAGAAAAGACCCTGATGCTGGGAAAGACTGAAGGCAGGAGAAGAAGGGGACCACTGAAGATGAGATGATTGGATGGCATCACCAACACGATGGACATAAGTCTGAACAAGCTCCGGGAGTTGATGATGGACAGGGAAATGGGGTCGCAAAGAGTCGGACAGGACTGAGCTACTGAACTGAATACATGTTTAGCGAATTAACAGATCACTCAAATGCGCTTTCCTCTTATTTATTTTTGGCTCTGATAGGTCTTGGTTGCTGTGTGGGCTTTTCTCTAGTTGCGGTGAGTGGGAGCTACTCTCTAGCTATGGTGTGTGGCCCTCTCATTGCAGTGCTTTCTCTTATAGAACATGGGCGCTAAGGTTCGAGGGTTTCAGTAGTTGTGGCTTTCCAGCCCTAGAACCAGACTCTATAGTTGTGGCACATGGGTTTAGCAATGTTATAGCATCTTCCCAGATCAGGGATCACACCAGTGTCTCCTGCCTTGGCAGGCAGATTCTTTACCACTGAGCCACTAGGAAAGCCCTGTGCTTTCTTCTTAACCTAGCAATTCCATCTCTAGAATGTATCATAAAGGATAATCAAACTAGTTCACAAACATGAAAAGCAATCAACTCGATGCATCTAAATCTAAATGGATTAGTTACATTATGGCAGATTGATAATAATAAAATATTATACCATCACTAAAAATTAGAACAAACTTTGTTATTAAAAAAAAAACCTCATTATAAATTTTTAGATACACAAGAAAGCCATGGTCCTATTTTAAATATACATTTTTGTATACACAGTATGTTGGTGCGTCCACTCCTTATGTGAAACCCTTGGAGCCAGATTGTTTTCACAATTCCTAATGATCCAAAGTTTATAAAGCTAAAACAGTACATTTACCAAATATTTTCCAAATCCTCAGTGGATTCTCAGGTGCCACCCTATGTGAGTGCATCAAACTTAGGGAAATATTTTTCATTTTCAATACTTTTTTGGAATTATAATTTTTTTTATGCGTTCCCAAACATGAACCCCCTCCCACCTCCCTCCCCATAATTATAATTTTAAAAACAAAAAGCTTAGAAAAATACATACAAAAATATTAATGGTTATTATGAGAACAAACAACACCTAAATCTTGTCATATTGCAAAATTTGCCACTCTACTAACTCCCCCTAATTTGACTGAAATCTGCAATGTGGCCACTAGCTTATATTACACGTTATTACAAGAAATAATCCACAGACTATCACTGCATCAGAGATCCCTCTGAAAGACGTCACTGCTTCATGATATTGTTTTGATTCCTTTTTATGAAGACCTACCCAGGGGGAATGCCAAGCGACCTTTAGGCCAAAACAACTCTGACTCTCATAATCAACTGTCATAGACAAAGAACTGATACAGATACTTCACAAGCTTTCTGGTCAAATGTTAGAGAACTTATATTCAAATTTGTGACTCATTCTCAGCATACTTTACAACTATATTTTTAGCCTTATTCCTAAATTCCCTTTTCCCTCATTCTTAGTATTCTTTTTGTCTCGTTTTAAACTCATATTTCAACATACTTAAAAAGTACTCCCTTTTGAACAACATACCGTATTGTTCTATAATTTTACAGCTTAGCTGTTATTTTTCTGCATTATGCTTATTCCCACTTAACAAATAACTGACCTATGTGTCTATCCACTGTCTTTCTCCCCATCCTATCCTCATCAGAATGCAAGTTGCAGGAGGGTGGAGATTTTCTTTTGGTCACTGCTATATTCTTAGCATCTATGATAAATGTTTACATTTTCATTACTAAATACCTGCAAACTGGAACGATTATGAAAACAGACCAATTATATCTTATGTCATACTGTTACATAACAGAACTTTTCTAAAGTTAAAAGTTATCTTCCATCTACATGATCTTTGACATTTTCATATTTCTCTGCAAGAGGCCAGATGTACTCATGGATAGAGTCTACTATTTAGCAATTTTCTACAAACTTATATGCATAATTGACTGGCTCAATCCTGGATCTTATTCTTTATGGAAATTTCAAAATACAGAAAAAGCACCAGATGCAAAAAAAAAAAAAAATCATTAATTTGTGATAGAAGAAAATCTGCAAATAGCAAAATATCCAATGACAGGAATGTTTAAACAAGTAACAGTGTATCTATTATAATCATTATAATAACACAGCCATTAAAATACATTTATAAAGATTTTAGTAACATGGAAAAATACTGATGACATGTGAAATGAAAGAGGATTAAATTACATATACACTGTGAGCTCAACATAAAAGAATGAGACAAAAATACTGTTGTATATACTATATAAAATATTAATGAACTGCCTCAGAGATAAGCAATTGACATACATTTTCTTTACTTTTTTCTGTGTTTTGCAAATTTTGTATCATCAATACATATCATTTTATAATCAAAAAAGAATAGTTTTGTGATTCAGAGGTAACAGAAGTCTATACACTATTGTCATTAAACTCCTGAAAATTCTGTTAATTTACCATAGATAAACAAGCACATTATTTACAACATAAAATAACAAAGCACTGTTAAGTAAAATAAATACTGTACCTTCACTGCTACGTGAAGCTTCGCTGTTTTCTTGGATGGTCCTGAGGCTTCATATGTTGTACCATCCACATCTACAGACATTGTGAAGACTGGGGCATGGACAGGGCCAGACTGAGATAAGAGCTTATACTGAAGCCCAGGCCTGATCTGATTCAGCCTCATTAGTGCATTCATAAGGTCTATTGCTTTACTATCCAGAACTGTAAGAGAAAGAGGAATGAGATCAGAAATTAAACCACTTGCTTTCATCTGTTTTTGTAGGTTCCTCGTAACCACTATAAACTCAGGTTTTAAAAAAGCAAGAATTTCAAAATGCACATATAAATTCACTTCATAAGTAATTCTAATATTACTGCTTAAATACTTAAGCCAACATCATTGCGAAAGTAACATGCATTAACATGTTTGTTGTTGTTTAGTTGCTAAGTCAATTCCAACTCTTGGTGACCCCAAGGATTGTAGCCTACGAGGCTCCCCTTGTCCATGGGATTTCCCAGGCAAGAATACTGGAGTGGGTTGCCATTCCCTTCTTCAGGGGATCTCCTCACCCAAGGATCAAACTAGTGTCTCCTGCAATGGCAGGCAGATTCTTTACCCATCAGGGAAGCCCATGCATTACTATAGCTATTAATTAATTTTAGTTTGCCAATATTAATATATCTTAAGCAAATGGTACTTGAAAACAGAAGCTATTCATTTTCTTCAAACTTGAATTCAAATCAATCAAATTCTTCACTTTTTAATTTTTATTTTCCTGGGACATAAATCCTTTCTAGTTCACATCTATAAGAATAAAGATTTTACACACTTTTCCTTAAGTTTCGTTTCATCTTCTTATTGGGATCTTTATCATCCCCTAATCCATCTTCAAATGGCCTCTTCAGAGCTGAAGACCCAGCACCTAAAAAAAGGTACAAGAGATTATCAGTTAAAACAATGATTCCACTTACTCTGCTGCTGCTGCTGCTAAGCTGCTTCACTCGTGTCCGACTCTGTGCCACCCCATAGACAGCAGCCCACCAGGCCCCCCTATCCCTGGGATTCTCCAGGCAAGAACACTGGAGTGGGTTGCCATGTCCTTCTCCAATGCATGAAAGTGAAAAGTGAAAGTGAAGATGCTCAGTCATGTCCGACTCTTTGCTACCCCATGGACTGCAACCCACCAGGCTCCTCCACCCATCGGATTTTCCAGGCAAGAGTACTGGAGTGGGGTGCCATTGCCTTCTCCATCCACTTACTCTACCAAATGTATTTAATATGTTCAGGAAGGAAAAATCTTAGGAATCACACAAGGACCATAAGACCCTTTCACTGATCAAATAAAATTATAGGGACTTCCCTAGTGGTCTACTGGTTAAGACTGCGCTTCCAATGTAGGGGACATGGGTTCGACCCCTGATTAAGGAACAAAGATCCTACATGCCATATGTTGTGGCCAAAATATAAAAAATTTTTTAAATTTTAAAACATGTATGTGTTCAGTCCAGTTCAGTCGTGTCCAACTCTTTGCAACCCCACGGACTGCAGCATGCCAGGCTTCCCTGTTGATCACCAACTCACGGAGCTTGCTCAAACTCCTGTCCATTGAGTGGGTGATGCCATCCAACCATCTCATCCTCTGTCCTTCCCTTCTCCTCCCGCCTCAATTCCTCCCAGCATCAGGGTCTTTTCCAATGAGTTGGTTCCTCGCATCAGGTGGCCAAAGCATTGGAGCTACAGCTTTAGCATCAGTTCCTCCAATGAATATTCAGGACTGATTTCCTTTAGGATGGACTGGCTGGATCTCCTTGCAGTCCAAGGGACTCTCAAGAGTCTTCTCCAACAACACAGTTCAAAAGCATCAATTCTCTGGTGCTCAGCTTTCTTTATAGTCCAAATCTCACATCCATACATGACTACTGGGAAAAAGCATAGCTTTGACTAGACAGACCTTTGTTGGCAAAGTAATGTCTCTGCTTTTTAATATGCTGTCTAGGTTGGTCATACCTTTTCTTCCAAGGAGCAAGTGTCTTTTAATTCCATGGCTGCAGCCACTATCTGCAGTAATTTTATAATCTTGTAATAGCAAAAACTATTAACTGAATCTTCATGAAACAATATTAACCCTTCTTATATTTATTTTTCCATTTATTCAAATATATTCATACAAATATCTATGCATATATTCACAACTGTATATGCATAAACAGTATATATCAAAATGTTAAAAGAAGTTATCTCTAGTAGTAAGATTTATTTTCACTTATGTCTTTTAAAATATTTCTCTAAGTTAACATTTATTATATAAATTTTTCAAGTCAACATGTTAAAATCTCATGCTTTTGGAAATCTGATTATTTCTCATACTACAAAATAATTCTGCCTGCCCATTCAAATTCCTATTCAAGATTTTATTTACAGTTCATCTCATTAAGTTTTCTTCAGCTTCTCTCTCATCTCAATTTTTTATGTTTCTATGACAGCAGAAATATAAAGTGTCATATGGAGTCGTGTCAGACACGTTGTGTTTCTTTAGTGCTCTAGGAAGGTCAAAGATATTTTTTGCTTACCTTGTATCTTATAAACTAACATAAGACTTAGAAACAATATAATGGGTATGGAACAAAAACTAAAAACTAATATTATCAATTTCTTAGATAAAGCAACTAGTTAATAACAGTGGCAGTCATAAAGGAGGAGCTTTATTGTCCAAAACAAAAACAATCAGAGAAAAGCTTATCAACCTGTCCAATTACCTTAAAAGACCTCTCTGTGTTTTCACCTTAAAAGCTGGTTGTCAGGTTTCCTAAAGAAAAGTTATGCTCAAAAGATTCATGCCAAAAAAAAAAAAAAAAAAAAATTAATGCCATAATGTTTCCAGATACTTCTTGGAGATAACTACATATTCTCTGATCATCAAGATTTATGATCCCTTCGGGTAAACACTGACTTCAGCATTTGCTTGAGTCAATACCTACTACTCAGGTCAATCAATCTTGATGTTCTCTCTTCAACAGACGGCAATATCTACTTATATATGCTTAGTATTGTATTTCATCTGCATTACATAAAACTGTATATATGCTAGTCTTCCAGAATGCAGTCTTCAAGAGACAAAGTTAAAAAGGAACAACGTCTATTCAATCACTCTCCCACTCATTAAGTTGCATTAAAAGCTGCTCTCTGCCTGGAATTCACTAGCTGGCTTAAACGTACAGATCTGTTCCCTAAAATCTCCAGCTACATGAAGTTTGCATGGATTAAGCTCCATTCTACCATCCCTGCTACTGGACAAGGGCTGTAAAATCTGGAGCTAATCATAATAGTAACGGGTGTGGAGAGCATGCCTTACAAAAAAACACGCTGTTCTCAATACATACAGTACCTAGAAACAAGAAATGGTCATTTGAGAGGCAACAATTTTTAAAAACAACAGGTGGGGGGGTTCAGGTTGGGGAACACGCGTACACCCGTGGCAGGTTCATGTTGATGTATGGCAAAACCAATACAATATTGTAAAGTAATTAGCCTCCAATTAAAATAAATAAATTTATATTAAAAAATAAATAATTTTTAAAAAATTAAAATACAAAAAAAACCCAACAGGTGAGGGCTTACCATATGCCTGGCACTGTTCTTAATACCTTATATGAATTAATTTATTTAATTCTCACAAGCATCCTATGAAGTCTGTACTTCATCATTCTCATTACAATTTCATTCATGTATTTATCCAGCAACAAATATTAATAGAGCATATTTCTATGTTCAGGATAACTTTAGATGCTAGACACTGAGAACAAAACAACTTCCCTGTTTTTAGAGAGCGTGTGCACACCTGGTGCCGGAGCCTAAGCCCAGCATGTCATCTGGTCCCGGGCACAATGGAGAAAAGTTAAAGACTTACTGGAGAGCAGGCGCTGCGATTTTTTAACATGTGGTGCCATCAGAAAGGTATCACTTATAGATAAGGTAGTTAACTGACAAAGACTTGAAGCAAAGAAAATTCAGCTGTTTGGGAAAAGAGCCCCAAGAAGACAAAACTCCACTACAAACGTCTTCCAGCAGGAACATACTAAGAAAGAGCATAAAGGCCTGAGTGGTGCAGTGGCATGAACGACGACGGGTCCAGAAAACATGATGAGCAGGAGTAGAAGTTCTCAACCTTAACTGCCACTAACTCACCAGACGAACTTTTGGAAAATACAAAAGTTCCACTTCTAGTATGAGAAAGTAAGTCAATGGAAACAGACTTCCTGACGAGAGTAATTAGAAAAGCTGGACCCAACGCAGGATAAATATCTGCTTCTGTGCAATTATGAACTATGGAGTCAAGGTCCAGGAGATGAAGGAAGCCTTGCGCTGGGGGCCACATTTCCTTTGGAGGTGTCTTCCACCCCTAGAAGAAGCCACTAAGAACTGAACAGAGCACTTCTTAAAAAACTTTTTTTATTACGGAAAATTTCAAACACTTACAAAAGTGTAAAGAGTAGTATAATAAATTCCCATGAATCCATCAATTAGCTTCAAGAATTATCAACATGTGGCCAATCTCATCTCATCTGTATCATTCTCTTGTCCTCTCTCCATTTTTGTTAAACAAAAGATTCTTGTTCATTATTTATTTTAAATATAGCCGTGTGTACATGTCAATTCCAAACTCTATAACAATCCCTCCCCTTCAAGTAATGGTAAGTTCTGAACAGAGTACTTTTTTTTTTTTCGGAGTACTTTTAATAGCACCCAGGTCTCAGGGATCAAAAATTGAACCTCAAGGACCTCCAAAAGAAGAAGGCCTTGTGAATTTCCCACACAGTGGGGTGGCCCTCTCCAGTGCCATATGTGGGAAGTAAATGAAGTCGAAATAGTCTGCATTTCACAAGGATTGAGGCCCAGCTTCAAATCACCAAAATGCCCAATTCCATTAGTATGATCCAGATTGCCAATTCCACTAGCCCAGAAAGATATATAAATCCTCCCTGAAGGACGGAATCATTACTCTAGTCTTTAAATTCTAAAACTTTTTCAATTTACATCTCCAGGACTCAAAACAAAAACACATGGAAAGACAAGATATTCTAAAACACACTGATGATGAAGCATTCTTTCATAAACAAACTGTATTAAAGAGAATGATCAGACTTCTCAAAAAGAAACGACATCAAGAAGAATTTCTGCCATAGTATCTAAAGCTAGAAAAGCTAAGATTCTAGAAATTAAAAACTGAAAGACCTACAATAGGAAACAGACAATCCATAATTGAGGGGAACTGACATACCTACTTCAATAATTAAGAATAAAGTTTTAAAAAATTATACTACAGATGTATAAGATTTAAGCAACATAATGATCAAATATGACCTGACATGTAAAGAATATTCTGACTCTACCAACCGCAGACCTTACACACTGTTTCAAAGTGTGAATCATTTATAAAAACTGACCATGTGCTGAGCCATAAACTAACTTTCAAGAGATACCAAGTTCAGCTCAGTTGCTCGGTCGTATCCGACTCTTTGCATCCCCATGGACTGCAGCACACTAGGCATCCCTGTCCATTACCAACTCCCAAAGCTTTTCAAACTCATGTCCATGGAGTCGGTGATGCCATCCAACCATCTCATACTCTGTCATCCTCTACTCCTCCTGCCTTCAATCTTTCCCAGCATCAGGGTCTTTTCCAGTGAGTCAGTTCTTTGCATCAGGTGGCCAAAGTATTAGAATTTCAGCTTCAGCGTTAGTCCTTCCAATGAATATTTAGGACTGATTTCCTTTAGGATTGACTGGTTTGATCTCCTGCAATCCAAGGGACTCTCAAGAGTCTTCTCCAACAACATAGTTTGAAAGCATCAATTCTTCAGCACTCAGCTTTCTTTAGAGTCCAACTCTCACATCCTTACATGACTACTGGAAAAACCATAGTTTTGACTAGACGTACCTTTGTCAGCAAAGTAATGTCTCTGTTTTTTAATACACTGTTTAAGTTGGTCACAGCTTTTCTTCCAAGGAGCAAGCGTCTTTCAATTTCATAGCTGGAGTCAACATGTACAATCACTTTGGAGCCCCCCCAAAAAAATAAAGTCTCTCACTGTTTCCATTGTTTCCCCATCCATTTGCCATGACATTATGGGACCAGATGCCATGAACTTAGTTTTTTGAATGCTTAATTTTAAGCCAGCTTTTTCACTCTCCTCTTTCACTTTCATTAAGAGGCTCTTCAGTCCCTCTTCGATTTCTGCCATAAGGGTGGTGTCATCTGCATATCTAAGGTTATTGATATTTCCCCCAGCAATCTTGATTCCAGCTTGTGCTTCATCCAGTCTGCCATTTCACATGATGTACTCTGCAAAGAAGTTAAATAAGCAGGGTGACAATACACAGCCTTGACATATTCCTTTCCCAGTTTGGAACCAGTTCGTTGTCCCATGCCCAGTTCTAACTGTTGCTTCCTTACCTGCATACAGATTTCTCAGGGGGTAAACAAGGTAGTCTGGTATTCCAATCTCTTGAAGAATTTTCCACAGTTTGTTGTGATCCACACAGTCAAACGCTTTGGTATAGTCATTAAAGCAGAAGTGGATGTTTTTCAGAAACTTTCTTTTCTGTTTTGATGATCCAATGGATGTTGGCAATTTGATCTCTGGTTCCTCTGCCTTTTCTAAATCCAGCTTGAAAATCTGGAAGTTCTTGATTCACGAACTGCTGAAGCATAGCTTGGAGAATTTTGAGCATTACTTTGTTAGTATGTGAAATGAGTGTAACTGTACAGTAGTTTGAACATTCTTTGGGAATGGAAGAAAAACTGACCTTTTCCAGTCCTGTGACTACTGCTGAGATTTCCAGATCTGCTGGCATACTGAGTACAGCACTTTCACAACATCAGCTTTCAGGATTTGAAATAGCTCAACTGGAATTGCCTCACCTCCATTAGCTTTGTTTGCAGTGATGCATCCTAGAGCCCACTTGACGTCACACTCCAAAATGCCTGGTTCCAGGTGAGTGATGAAACCTCTGTAGTTGTCTGGGTCACGATCTTTCTGTTACAGTTCTTCTGTGTATTCTTGCTACCTCTTCTTAATATCTTCTGCTTCTGTTAGGTCCATACCATTTCTGTCCTTTATTATGCCCATCTTTACATGAAGTTTTCCTTTGGTATCTCTAATTTCTTGAAGAGATCTCTAGTCTTTCCCATTCTATTGTTTTCCTCTATTTCTTTGCATTGATCGCTGAGGAAAGCTTTCTTATCTCTCCTTGCTATTCTTTTGGAATTCTGCATTCAGATGGGTATATCTTTCCTTTTCTCCTTTGCCTTTCACTTCTCTTCTATCCACAGCTATTTGTAAGGCCTCCTCAGATAACCATTTTGCCTTCTTGCATTTCTTTTCCTTGAGGATGGTCTTGCTCATTGCCTCCTATACAATATCACAAACCTCTGTCCATAGTTCTCCAGGCACTCTATCAGATCTAATCCCTTGAATTTACTTGTCACTTCCTCTGTATAGTTGTAAGGGATTTGATTTAGGTCATACCTGAATGGTCTAGTGGTTTTCCCTACTTTCTTCAATTTCAGTCTGAATTTGGCAATAAGGAGTTCATGATCTGAGCCACAGTCAGCTCTCGGTCTTATTTTTGCTGACTATATAGAGTTTCATCATCTTCTGCCGCAAAGAATATAATTAATCTGATTTCAATGTTGACCATCAGGTGATGTCCATGTGTAGAGTCGTCTCTTGTGTTGCTGGAAGAAGATGTTTGTTATGACCAGTGTGTTCTCTTGGCAAAACTCTTAGCCTTTGCCCTGTTTCATTTTGTACTCCAAGGCCAAACTTGACGGGGGGCAGAGCAAGGGAATCACACAAAGCATGTTCTCAGGTCACAGTAAAAATAGAGATTAACTAGAAAAATCTTCATTTGTCTGGAAATTAAGTGATGACATTTAAATAGCTTATGTGTCAAAAAAATGGTAACAAGGGAAAATTAAAAAATAGTTTTAGCCAACTGATAATGAAAATACTAATGTAAAAAGAGTACAATGCACATAAATCTGGGCATAACGGAAAACAGTCTTAATAGTGTATATGATAATATAAGAGGCTAAACACTAATAATGTATTCACCTCAAAATTTTTCTTAAAAGAACAGCAAATTAAACCCAAAGGACATAGTAAGGAAGAACAAAGGATAAGAACAGAAAGCAATGAAATAAAATACAAGCATATGCCAGGAGATGATCAACAAACACAAAAGCTGATTTCTTTTTAAAAACTGACAAATCTGTAGTGAGAATGATCAGGAAAAAAAGAAGGTACAAAAATGTATAAAAGAGGGCATCAATATTGCAGACACTAAGAAGAGGATCTTATAAACTACATTATATTTAAATTTAGATGAAATGAACAAATTCCTAGACAAACACAATTTACCAAAACTCTCATAAGAAGATAACCTGATACACATTAAGGAAATTAGATCCTTAAGTTAAAACCTTTCCAATAGAAAATCTCACACCCAAATGGTTTCACTGGTAGATTCTTCCAAACATTTAAGGAAAAAATAACATCAATATTACATAATCTCTTCCAAGGAACAGAAAAAGAAGGACAGAATCTTCTCAACTAATTTTAAGAGGCCCGCAAAACATTAGAGCCAAAATTGGACAAAACATTACAACAAAGGGAAACTGTCGATTAATCTGACACACAAAAACCTGTGTTTCTATGATCTGCTCACAAAAACCCACACAAGGTTGTTCATAGCATCTTTATTTGTAATTGTCAAAAACTAGAGACAAACAATTAAGAAGAGGTGGCAAGAATACACAGAAGAACTGTACAAAAAAGATCTTCAAGACCAAGATAATCACGATGATGTATTCACTCACCTAGAGCCAGACATCCTGGAATGTGAAGTCAAGTGGGTCTTAAAAAGCATAGTCACTACGAACAAAGCTAGTGGAGGTGATGGAATTCCACTTGAGCTATTTCAAATCCTGGAAGATGATGCTGTGAAAGTGCTGCACTCAATATGCCAGCACATTTGAAAAACTCAGCAGTGGCCACAGGACTGGAAAAGGTCAGTTTTCATTCCAATCCCAAAGAAAGGCAATGCCAAAGAATGCTCAAGCTACCGCACAATTGCACTCATCTTACACGCTGGTAAAGTAATGCTCAAAATTCTAGAAGCCAGGCTTCAGCAATACGTGAACCGTGAACTTCCTGATGTTCAAGCTGGTTTTATAATAGGCAGAGGAACCAGAGATCAAATCGCCAACATCCACTGGATCATGGAAAAAGCAAGAGAGTTCCAGAAAAACATCTATTTCTGCTTTACTAACTATGCCAAAGCCTTTGACTGTGTGGATCACAAGAAACTGGAAAATTCTGAAAGAGATGGGAATACCAGACCACCTGACCTGCCTCTTGAGAAACCTATATGCAGGTCAGGAAGCAACAGTTAGAACTGGACATGGAACAACAGACTGGTTCCAAATAGGAAAAGGAGTCCGTCAAGGCTGTATACTGTCACACTGCTTATTTAACTTATATGCAGAGTACATCATGAGAAACGCTGGGCTGGAGGAAGCACAAGCTGGACTCAAGATTGCTCGGAGAAATATCAATAACCTCAGATATGCAGATGACACCACCCTTATGGGAGAAACTGACGAGGAACTAAAAAGCCCCTTGATGAAAGCGAAAGCGGAGAGTGAAAAAGTTTGCTTAAAGCTCAACATTCAGAAAACGAAGATCACGGCATCTGATCCCATCACTTCATGGGAAATAGATGGGGAAACAGTAGACTTTATTTTTGGGGCTCCAAAATCACTGCAGATGGCGACTGCAGCCATGAAATTTAAAGACGCTTACTCCTTGGAAGAAAAAGTTATGACCAACCTAGTTAGTAGATTGAAAAGCAGAGACATTACTTTGCCAACAAAGGTCCATCTAGTCAAGGCTATGGTTTTTCCTGTGGTCATGTATGGATGTAAGAGTTGGACTGTGAAGAAAGCTGAGTGCTGAAGAATTGATGCTTTTGAACTGTGATGTTGGAGAAGACTCTTGAGAGTCCCTTGGACTGCAAGGAGATCCAACCAGTCCATTCTCAAGGAGATCAGCCCTGGGATTTCTTTGGAAGGAATGAGGCTAAAGCTGAAACTCCAGTACTCTGGCCACCTCATGGGAAGAGTTGACTCATTGGAAAAGACTCTGATGCTGGGAGGGGTTGGGGCAGGAGGAAAAGGGGACGACAGAGGATGAGATGGCTGGATGGCATCACTGACTCAATGGACGTGAGTCTGAGCGAACTCAGGGAGTTGGTGATGGACAGGGAGGCCTGGCCTGCTGCGATTCATGGGGTGTCAAAGAGTCAGAAACGACTGAGCGACTGGACTGAACTGAACTGAACTGAGAGACAAACAAAATGTCCTTCAATAGGTACATGACTTAACCAAACTCTGGTTCATCTGTGGCACAGAATCCTACTTAACAGTAAAAAGGAATAAACTATTGACATGTGACAACAACTTGGATGGGTCACAAAAGTATCATGCTAAGTGGGGAGATGAGGATCTCAAAAAATCACATAAAGATAACTTCATTGATATAAAATTCTTGAAGTAACAAAATCAGTAGTTTCCAAGGCTTGAGGGCTTCCCTTGTGGCTCAGCTGGTAAAGAATCCGCCTGCAATGTGGGAGACCTGGGTTCGATCCCTGGGCTGGGAAGATTCCCTTGAGAAGGGAAAGGCTACCCACTCCTACTTGCAAAGAGTCAGACACGACTGAGTGACTTTCACTCCAAGGCTTGCGGATGGCTGAAGGAAGAGGTGTGGTATTGCTCTAAATGGGCCGCATACACGAGTTCTCTGTGGTGATGAAATCGTCTGTGTCTTGACTGCCATGGGGGTTACACACATCTACACATGTGATAAAGTGGCATAAAACCTATATCCACATTGTATAAATGTCAATTTCTTGGTTTCCATATTCTCCTATAGTTACATAAGATGTAATGACTGGGAGAAACCAGGTGAAGGTTCCATGGGACATCTCTGTACAATCTTAGCAATTTCCTATGAATCTGTAATTATAGATAATAAGGGGAACAACAAAAAGAAAACTGCTGCTTAACTGAGAACAGATAAGATGGGCAAGAAGACCAGGCACAGAAGACAGACAATAACAAAGGCAAGAAATCACAAGTGCAACTTAGGCCAGGACGGCAGCAGTGAAGAAGTTAAAGAGCTGAATACCAGACACACTTTTAAAGTAAAACAGCCAGGTTTGCTGATGATGTGCACGTGGGTGAAAGAAAGAGAAGATTCAAGGGTGAAGGGTTTGGGCCTGAGAACGGAGATGGGTAGTTTCCAACGTCTGGGATGGCAATAACTATGGGAAACAGGTGAGAAGGAGAGTAAGGACAGGACATCTGAAGTGTGAGCTGTCTTGAGATATCCATGTGGAAACACTGAGACATTTAGATAGGGAGGGCTGAGGTCAAGGGCTGGGAGTCTAGAGTGAGAACGTAAACTTGGGAATCTACAGTGAATAGAAGGTATTTCAAGACAAGGAACTAGATGACGTCTTTGAAAGAGTCTAAACAGGGGTAAATAAAGAAAAATGGTCTGAGGTCTGCACCCAGGATACTTTACTATTCGAAATCAGGAAGATAAGAAAAAACAAAGGCAGCTGAGGAAAGAACAGTGGTGTAAAGATCCATGACAAAGTAATGACCCGGAAGTCAAATGAAAAATAGTACTTCATATCAGACAATAGCAAATGTTGTTGAGGATATAAAACAACAGGAATTCTCATACACTTCTGGTAGGAATATAAATTGCTATGTGTACCACTTCCTAGATCATATACTGGTCCACAGTAATTCCTACATCTGTACTCTAGAAGGCACATATAAGTAAGCTCCCAGCAACAATGTGGGTGGCTGCCAAAAAATAAAAAGAAGCCTAATGTCTTTCCGAAGTACAATGGCTAAGCTACAGCATATTCATAATGGACACTGTGTAAGTATAAAATGAACTATGACTGTATGCAGTAACATGAAAGTATCCCAAACAACACTGGACAGAAAGACGCCAGTCACGGAAGATTGAATTCAGTAGGATTTTACTTCTATAAAGTTCTAGGCAATTGCAAACTAAATTACGAAAGCATACAAAAGTGGAAAAGCTTTAAAGAAAATCAAGAATATTATCAAAAATCAGTAGTTCAAGGAGCAGGAAAGTGATGTTTTAGGATAAATAAATGTTTCTGAGAAGCTGACAACGTTCTGTTTCTTAACTAGGATGATTATATGGAATTTTTAAATAATTACTTTTTTAATGACACAACTGAGAGACTGAACTGATCTTATACTTTTCTATATATAACTAATTATAGCAGAGAAAGTGTTCACCTGTGTCCAGTGTTGCTGAAAAGGTCACAGGAGAGACTCAGAGAGATGAGGAAGAAAGTTTGGTTAGAATTAAGCTTTCAAGAAAGTGAGGAAAAGGAAAAAGAAACAACAGGCCACTCTTTCCAAAAGTACTCCTATAAAAGGGAGCAGCTTCTTCCTGTTGGAGAAGGTTGCAGAACCAAGGGGGAGTTTAGCTTTGTTTTTCAAATGAGAGATGTTAGAGTAGGTTTTCATGCTGATGAGAATGGTTCAGCAGAAAAGGAGGAATTCATGCTGGTGAAAAAAGAAAGAATTGCTAGGATGATGTCCATCTATAGGCAAAAGGGGATGTGATATAGTGAATGAGTAGAAAAGCTGGGCTTTTCCCAGTCAAGGGAAGGAAAGTTAAGTGGAGGGACTTCAAGCAAACAAGGTCATCAGTTGAGAAGGAGGGCTGGGGAGAAAAGTGTAATGTAACAGAAGATGTTCGACACCTGTCTAGGAAAACTGGAGAACTCTAGAACTTACAAGAGAATTGCCAGCCAACACAAATAGTCTACTTAAGGTTAATGTCTGAAACTTAAAGCGAAAAGAGTTAAGATGTCCAAGTATGTTTTTCTTCAATGATGTCTAACAACCTGGCGTAGGGAAAGAGTTGGATTTCAACCAGAGTTGCCGGGAAGACAGGATCAACAAAGAAGGTATATGCTAGGGAGTGATCATAATGACAGACCACGTGACTATAAGCAGAGACGTGACAGAAGTGAGAACATGAGGAAGGTGAAGCACTGTGAGAAGTTAACAGAATCAATGATGAGTATCAAGAATTGGAGCAGAGTACTAGACATTATGACAACTAGAGGCAGTTACAATGTGGGAGTTTTGAGAATGAATTAGGGAGAGGGCACAAGCATATATACTGAAGACTAGATCTAGGATATGTCCTCAAAATGCACACCTGAGACGAAGTAGAAAATACTGGTTAGAGAGGATGTCAAGGAATTAAGAAGTCAGAATTCTAAATAAAAAAATCATCTAGATGCATATTGAAATCACCAAGAATTCTAAGAATAAAGTTTAAAAGCCAGGTGCTAAAAACATGAAAGCATGAAGAACAATGCAGCTCACATCTGGAGGCAACAGCCTTGACTCCCTCACCTTATGGCCAAGCCATGCAGCTAGTAACTGATAGGACTCAAATGGAAACACCAACTGTCGGTTCTATTTTAAGCTATAAATTAACAGACCAGCAGTTCCCAAACTCTTGAGAACTTTAACTCTAAAGTTAAAAGAAGTCTAAGTCACATAACAATAAACTTTTACTATCCAGTAAAAGACAAAACATAAAACCAGAAGAACTACTATGAATTCAGTGACTAAAATAAAATTTTTCATTATTAACTCTAAGAATCTACAAATATATATGAAATTTCTATTGAGTCATTCAATCTACAGACATGGTTATGTGAATCTCTTTCAAAAATGCTGCTGAGTGAGCACTCTCTGCAAGAAAATGGCTATCATTCCACAAACATTTATTGAGAATTGGTTTGTAATAGCTCTGTGGTGAGCTCTGGAGGATTCCTTACCCCTGAGGAATTTACAACAGAAGGCAGTGATGCTCAAACTTTTCAGTCTCAGAACCACTTTATCCTCTTAAAAAATTATTGAGCACCCAAAGAACTTTGTTTTGTGCGTAGTGTCAATCAACAGTTGGCATATTAGAAATTAAGACAAAAATTTTAATACAAAAAATTCATTAGCATCATAGTGATGATGCCATCACAAGTCATATGCAGCTTCTTAGAAAACTGTGAAAGAGCAGAAATGGGTAAAAAAAAAAAGCTTTAATATTATTATGAAATAATTTTGACTTGGTAGACTCCCTGAAAAGTGTTTAGACATACTGGAATTCTGTTCTTTGAATAAACAAATTGGGCCACTGCACTATTTTTGTCATAAAAAATTTATCAGAATAGTATCATTCGTGGTAGGTGGGATGCCATAGGTGAAAATAACTGGTGTTAAACATCCCACCTTCTAGCATAATAGCAGAGAGAGGGAGGAAAAGAGGGAGGGAGGTTTTTTGTGGCATGATGAGAATAAGAAGATTCACATTTGAGTATCTACTGTTTCCAAGCACTGAGCTGGGCATATAATCTAACAATAGCTAATAAAGTGGGAGTAATACCCACAAGGCAAGAGATGAACTAATTGCTCAAGGCCTAAAGCTAGTGAGCAGGGGCACTGTGAGGGGAACCAGGTCATACTGGCACTAAAGCCTGTGCTCTTTCTGCTGAAACTCTGAGTTCACACAGACTACAACAAATGGAAGACAGTTCTGAATTTTCCAATATATTTTTCTCCTATATTATGCTTATGTTTTCTCTTTCTTGGTTACATAACACTTCCAAGCAAGACAAGATCATCAAACTGATGACTGACCATGACATCTCCCCCTAGCTTGTGACTTTTCTCTTCACTTCAGACCAAGGGTTCTCAGAGTGCCGTCCCTATGTCTATGCAGTAATGGAATCTGATCAACAATAGCCAAATGAGTTTGTCATTAGAAAGAAAAAATGAAAGCAAGTTGATGTCACTGATGGGACAGAAGAAAATGAAGAAAAGCAGTAAAGGCTCTTATATATGACTTGGGTTAAAAACTTAAAATGCTCTCAGCTCTAACAAGAGAAACATTTCACGACCATCTCCATCACTGCCCACATGCAACCCCAATACAAAATATTTATACTCACCTTCTTTATCAGTAACTGACCAGGAATATTTCTGAAAAGGCTTACTAGATGGAAGGGGGTCCATCTCCAGCACTTTATAAATCTGACCGAAGGCTGATAGTCTGAGTGCATGCTAAAGAAAAAAAGATTATATTTATTAAAATTTTTCATTCATAAAGCCCTTAGAACATCTAGCTAAAAACACATTCATCAAATGCTATTATTGACAAAAGTCCCCAACAGAAGGCAAGAAAAAAAGTTTTTAAATAATTACATGATATTCCTTCTAAGAGACCACAGTCATAGGGCCCATCTCCTACCTGTGCACTGTGGGTAATATCTTCTTTTTGCTGGATGGTCATATAGCTCAGAGCATCTGTTGGATCTCGCTCACAAGGATCATGAAGACCAGGACCCCCTTTGGCAAAGGCAAAAAAAAAAAACAAAAACCAGTACCATTCAGAATTGAACTTAGAATTCAATAAACTAACACAAAATAGAAAGAAAAGAATGGAGAGGAAAAAGAAAAGAAATAAAAAACAAAACCTAAAAGAACAAGGTTAAAAGTCTGCTGAATTAAATGAAGTAAAATGGACACTTATTTTCAATATGTTAGCATTTAAATGTCCTTATTTTACTAGAAGTCATTTGTATATCTAAGGTCAAAATTGGGTCTTAACTCTAAGAATTTAGAAACAGCATGATGAATCACCCCAAATCTTTTAAGGGATTATATATGGAAAAAAAAGACCAAATTTAATTTTTCCAAATTAAACACCAGACTGCAAACATAATGAACGTCATACATTTTAACTTAACCATTTTCAAATTCAGAGTTCTGGGTAAAGCAACTTCATAGCAGACACAGTATCTTATTAGTACCTTTTATGTTAGTACATATAAAACATAAATTACAATTATTGAAAGAGTTTTATGACACTTCTAGTTGAAAAAATTCAAAGCAAAACAACTCCTACACATCATTTTCCTGTGTAGAGGACAAACTTAGCACATAATAGAAAACTAAATTTAAATGAAATTGTTCTGATTCTTCTGCCTCCAGAGTTTGAAACCCTTACCAGGAAGTAGAATTCCAGATGCCAAACACTCCATTACTCGTCTCAAGGCCTCCCCAGCGCCCAAAGGTCTATTACAAGTACCTATAGACTTTTCACATATAAGCTCTAGTGGCTAGAAGATATTAAATTACAAATTAGTACATGCACCAAGTGTTAAAAGGTTTCCAGTTAAATGTGAGCTGACATTTCTATCTACAATGGAGGCCAAAAAGGTTAAAGTCCGTTTAACATTTAGGGCCCAATTAGCTTTTCCCACTTGATTATCAAGTTTTACCCCAGCCAGAGTGCTTAAATCAACCATTTTTGAGGGTACATATTCAGAAGACTTTTTGCTACAAAAAGTTTATTTTCAGTTACCCTGAAAGGATTACTAAACAAACTGCAGTCATCTAACTTAACAAAGATTTAACAAGCCTTCATGTAGGTTAGTAATGGCCAATAAATAATCAGTGTTCAAACCCAGCCCACCTATCTCCCACTTTACCTAGGATGGACTCAAACCACAATAAGACTTCATTCCAGACATCCTGCCCCAAGTAGTACAACTGGAATTAAAAAAGGACCAAATCTCCATATTGAATAAACTAAAAGGTTCATGATGTCAATATCAAAGTAATAACTGTTAAATTAATCTAAAATAACCCTTTATAACTTTACTTGTTTCATAATGTTCTTTACTGGATCAGGCATAATAATTTCCAAATTAATTAAGTTTGGCAACATACATTTTAAACTATGGTTAACTGTACTATTCACCTAACTTTAATTACTAGTATGAACTTATTTTTAAATGTCTGTACTCAAAAGAGAAAGGAAAAGAAGGTATGGGAACCTTATACTGGTATACCAGATAATTTCTATTTTAAACGGAAGTAGCACTGAAAGAGAAATGTGCCAGTCAAGCATGCTTTTCGAGGCAGTAGGTGAATAACAATCAACCATCAGTGGAGAGTGAAAGTGCAGGAAGACACTCACTTTTAACAGGTAAAGAACCTTTTGTCAGAAAAAATATCTCAGTCTCTATAATATGAATATGATGAAGTAAAAGAGACATTTTTCACATATAAGCTCTAGTGGCTAGAAGATATTAAATTACTTATTTAATTTACATATTTTACAAATTAATGTAAATTTGTAAATGTAAATGTATGTATAATACAAATTAAATTCATAAAAAAGAAATCATGTAAAAACCTCTATAATTTTTCCCCCAGAACAAAAATAGATTAAAGGCACACCTTAGCTAACTCAGAATACAGTAACATATAATTTCTATAGGATTTCCTCTGACTATACTTTCAGAATTTGCTTTTAATCATATTTAAGTACTTACCCATCCTTTTAATGGTGCCCATGTGGGGACTCTGTTGCACAAATCACGGAGAATGCGGAGGACAATTACACATGACTTTAATCCATTTGCCCTTGCCTAAAACAAACAAAATGATTCCAATATCCCTGTTGAAATCCATTCTTCATTTTAAGGACACTGATCATGGACAGGTTCTTTAAAATGAATACTAATTGGTCAATCATTCATAAGTTGTCAAGCAAACCAAAAAATCAAGTTATTAAAAGTAGTAAAATTATGGTTTAGAAAGGCAGAGTTTAAAGTAAAGGAAGTATAATAGAATTGGCTTCATAGCCTCATGGCAACTCCATTTTCAGGCAACTGTCTGACTTTTTAGCTTTTCTCACCCATGTCTGCATTTTATAAGCTATCATTTGAAATTCAGAGTACTAAATCCAAAAGGATTATATGACAATTAAACATCATTAACTATAGTAGAAGCTATAGTGGGCACTTCACCTAAATTAAAATCATTTACTCCTACAATAACCCTAAGAGGTAGAGCGCACCCCATTTTATATATTACACAGAAACCATTAAGTGGCAGGTGTTCCAAATGAAACCTGCAAAAGGTTACCGTAACAATAAGAGAATAACAAAAAGCCAACCTGAAACCATTTGGCATGTCGAAGAGACGCCAAGGCATTCAGGCATTTCTGCCTGTCCAATAAGTCCGGAGGATCTTTCATCGCAACCTTTTCTAATGGGAAAATGGGATAAAGAGAGACAGATACAATTTGACCAAGGGCTTCCTGTCAAATTACCAAACAATAAAAATAAAAAGAACAGCAGCATATGAGTGAACTAATAAGACTCCCAGAAGATTTCAGGTTTTGGCTTTGTTGCTTTCTTTTTAGATTATGTGCACTATCATTACTTAGGTAAATCATCAATAGAGCCATTCTGCGCACAAGTACAAGAGGAGCACAAAGGCATTCGCTCAGTCAGTAAACAAACCAATGATCACTGCTACATACAATCTGGGATCTTATTAAGCATGTATGTAACATCACAGGGCACAAAATAGGTACATAGCACTTTTCCTTTGACAAGGTACAAAGAGTGGAAATCTGGGACCAATAGCAATAACAACTTTTCTTCATAGAAGAAGGGATTTTAATCACTAATCAGTTCTTAAGGAAAATTAGGGCTTAGATCATCAATTTGAGATATACTAACAATACACTGAGCATGGCAATTTTATTTTAGAACAAAATTAACTCATCCAACAAGATAACCATTAATAGAAACTTTACCCCACTGATAAGAACTCTTCCAGTATAACCATGGAGTTCTCTATTTCTTCTTTAAACCAAAATTATTAAAACTAAAATACGAAATATGGTGAAATACATTTCAAGTTTTGCATACCTTTTTTTTTTTTCTCCAAAAAGTGGCAAAGAATACTATTGAAGTACAACTATCTGACTTGCCTTAACATTTCAGAATTGGATTGGATGGCCAAGAGCAGCAAAATTAAGAACTCAAACATGTGATTAGTGACAAATATTCATATTTGAGATGTCACAAGATACTAAATCCATGTTTAGATAGCCAAATTTATTTCCTCTTAGCTGCTAAAAAGTGGGTTTTTAAACTTTTGAAGAATCAAAAGTGCATTAATTTAAATGCATATAACATACAAATGTTTCTTTGAGAAGTCTTTGTCTAATCCAATTAAGTCATATTTACCTTCCTCTTTTAAGAACTCAGAGAGCCCACCAACACTTCCTGGTACAATCAGACAGTCACAATCTCAGCAGTATGTTTATGTGGGCTTTCTTTATTGGCTTCAACATGTCAAGGCTGAAGTGCTACACACTTATTTTCTGACCAGGTGAGCCCTACAGCAGATACTTGCATTGTTTCACATTACTATCTGCCAACAAATTCACAATACAGGGTCTCATTTCATTACCCCTTTTTCCTCATAAAATGGAAAGCCTCAAAAAGAAATAATAATTTATATTATGCTTTTATTTATAAACATAAGCAAACACACTATAGGTATTTACTTCATAGGCGATCTAGTTCCTGTCTTTGCGTAATTCTTTTTAATGACACAAAACATAGAAGTAATTCATTTTCGTGTTGACATGTCAAAATGTTTAACTGTGGTCAATACAAGCATCTGTGTAAAGCTCACATACAAAGCAGAACTACTATAAATGAACAGTTAGAATCTCTTAAAAGTTAGACATGACAAAGGTTGACTGACTGCTAAATAACATAATCTCAAGAAAAGGAATAGACCATGCTTATTTTTTAGGACTTTAAAGCGAACTATGTTTCATTCTGTCATTGGATCAAGTAAGAGTATCAGGAAGGGCCAGAGGGCAGGAGGGCAGCAAGGGGCAAGGCAAGATCAGTGGAAGGGGGAGGGATCAGAGGAAGCTTGGGTAGGAAAAGACAAGGCAAAAGAATTCTGTTTGAACTTTCTGATGCTACTGTCTGGTGAACAGAGCTTATAATTAACATTTGCTCATCACCACACAGAGTTTTATAGGGGAAAAATGGCAAAAGTGTTTAGATAAATTCTCTTATTCCCAAAGTCAAATTATATTCATTAATTCTTATTTTAAAAAACTAGTGACATCAGCTTGCTACAGACAGTCAACATTTGGAGGCAGTAGATTCTACTAAAGAGATGAAAAGGGACAGGCAATGAACAGAAGACATGACTGAATTCCCTTTAACATCACCATCAGAATGGCCATGTTTCTTCATGCTCTGATAGTCAAAAAGTCAAAAGATCCAAAATGTTTCAATATTCATGAGGTGAGAACAGCAGAGTGGATGTAATAATTCATCTCATTTTACCTTCTTCAAAGCTTATTTTAAAACTATATAAATTTATGTGGCACGGTAGTGCTACTTGTAAGCCTTGCCTGCCTATTTCTTTTACATAATTAGTAACAGTTTTATATATTCTCATTCATTAAAAAATGTGGCAATCACAGAATTGCTGCTGGAAAAACACTGCACTTCTCAAAGTAGAACCTCGAATTTAACATTTCTGTATAAACTTTAACACAGGTGTTTCAGTTTTGTGGAGAAACAAAGCATTTCTAATAAAAAAGGCATCTTGGTGTCTTTAAATCAGAAACAATGGAACTATGAACCATTTCATTTTTTTCCTATAGTGACCAGTAAAACAGATTAAAAAAAAAAAAAAAAAGCATAGGAGATAGTAACAAAAATGCCAAAAGCAAAGAAAAACAGCTTTTAAAAAATTCATTGCTCAATAACCTGGCATCAGAGCACGAAGGTACATAAAACATTCTAAACAATGGAAGCACTGAAAGGAAGTCTATTATGCCTAACTTTTATTTGGTTAGGGGTTAGATCTGTGACCAGAAACACACCGTCCTGCAGGAAATGTTGGTCAGTTTCTCTCCATCCCTTACATGCAAGCTAACTCTTTGCCTGTTCACAAAAACACTAGCCCGCAGATGGGGCAGGGAAAAGCCAGAACATGACTATGTTAAATAGAATTTATGTGTCTGGAACCTGGGTTCTTCAAAGGTAAAATAATCAAGCTGGGTTATCATGAAGACCTCCCTGACATTTCAAAGTTGGAATGAAGCTGAGCTACTGAGTCCATACTGACAGAATTTCCAAGGTAGCCTGAAGATATCCGGGCAGTCCTCCTCTCAATTCCTTGAGGCTGTGTGGAGAGCAGACATTATGCTTCAAGTCACTATCCATGAGAAACCTCAGGCTACAATAATATGAACAGGTAAATGTAGCATGAAGGTAAAACAGAGCACTGTTACCCTAGTTTATGACAGAAACATCACTAGATATGACTTTTCTAAAATGCCTCAGTAGGCAGTGGGCCACGGGAAGGATAGTGGCTACAGGTTTACACAGGACAAAGCAGGTCAAGCAGCTGGGGAAGGCAGGAGAATCAAGAGAGCAGCATTGTTAGAAACTCTAGTTGTGACCTTTGGACTAGTCTTCCACCTAACAGGGGTGGTTGCACAGGAAGTTCACACTGGCAACTAAGGGGTGCTTGGGCACCATTTTTGTGACACCCTGAGAATCTCCCCTAATATTGAGCACTGCAGTTTATGTCAGCCTAAGTTATCACAAGTGCTTTTGCAGTTTCCCTATCCACTTGGTTTCAAAGTATGGCAAATACAGTATGCAGCTGGATTTATCACTCTCATACCAAATATACTTCTGGTTTAAAAGCACAAGCACCAAAAGCAGCTTAGACCATGTGACGCTCAGAAAAACTATGTCAGCTAAGATCTCCTACGATCATCCTAGACAGTCACTGGACTTGAGAGTCAGAAGAGATGGGTGAAACATCAGACCTTTCTTCATTTATAAAACAGGACAATTATCTACTTCATGGCTGCTGCTGCTGCTGAGTCACATCAGTTGTGTCCAACTCTGTGCGACCCCACAGACGGCAGCCCACCAGGCTCCGCCGTCCCTGGGATTCTCCAGGCTAGAACACTGGAGTGGGTTGCCATTTCCTTTTCCAATGCAGGAAAGTGAAAGTGAAGTTGCTCAGTCATGTCCAACTCTTTGTGACCCCATGAGCTGCAGCCTACCAGGCTCCTCTGTCCATGGGATTTCCCAGGCAAGAGTACTGGAGTGGGGTGCCACTGCCTTCTCCACCTCATGGCTATTGAGAGTTAAATCATATATGAGAAAGTGCTTATAACACAGTAAGTTATAAAATACCTTAGCAAAGCAAAATCTTTAATATATATATATTACTTGAATTCTGAGATGTCCATTGTTAATGCTTCTTACACACCAAACAGTTCTACTTGATCAGATAATATGCTAGCTACAAAAATTAATTTAACAGGTTTTGTTTTAATTGCCTAAGTTTTAGGCACCACTCAAGCTGCTACGGATAAAGGACACGGGAAGGGAAAAAGACGTCTGTCTCAATGAATCATAAACTTTACATTAATAATAAATCAGCTCATTACTAGCACTGTAGCAAATATAGTATACTGATTCCAGTACTACACATCAATGGGTATTTAACAGTTTAACTCTGTTTATGTTTACTACTTCAAACCCATTATTACACATTATTCTCACTGTAAATTCAAGGTACTTTGAGTAGATGACTTTGTGCTGTGACTTTCTGTTTACTAAACTAAGTAACTACCACTGTTTACTAATCAATCACTTTGTGCTGGGTATTGTACAGGTCATATTATTATATAAATTCTCTCAAACAACTTTCTAAAGTATTCATTACCCACATTTTGAAATGAAGAAATATGTCCAAGGCACACAGTAATACTTAATGGAGTTAAGGGTCAAACACTTGGCTGCCATCAAGGTCTGTGTTCTTTTTCCTATGCGTTCTTTAGCAGGAAGCATGTAGTAATGCATGTATGTGTGCGTGTTAGGTCACTTCAGTGTGTCCAAGTCTTTGGGACTCCATGGACTGTAGCCTGCCAAAGTCCTCTGTCCATGGGATTCTCTAGGCAAGAATACTAGAGTAGGTTGCCATGCCCTCCTCCAGAGGATGTTCCCGACCCAGGGATCTAACCCACGTCTCTATGTGTCTTCTGCATTGGCAGGACGTTTTTCACCATTAGCACCACTGGGAAGCCCCATATAGTTATACAGAATGGTTATTCTACAGGGCCTTCATGTAAAGGGTTAGAATACAGAAAGAAGGCTGACAGCACAGGAGGACTCTTACCTGTGAAACAGTAAACAATACCAAAGAAATTCACTATAGTCTGGCCACTGAAAATCTAAACAGCAATGTGAAATGAGTAATTAACTAGAGCCACTTCTGCAGAGATACACGGAGAAGAAAAGCGTGGTGCTCTCATCAGATTCAGTCCTCCAGTTCTGCCTGCTCTCAGACATTTTTCCTCTTTGATTTTACCCAAATATGTCACAAGGGAAGGGAAACACATGAGGTATATACTGTGAACAGCCTATTCGTTCTGTGGGAGAAGAGAAGTTGAGATTCTGCAGGAAAATCTCTCCCCAAAAAGTATTTACAATGCAAATTTTTTTAAACTTTGAGAAAGAAAATGAGTGCATATTTTTTTAAAGAGATTTCTCTCAAACTTAGAAATTCCTGGAACCCAAATTAATCTGTACTTTCACCCCATGCAGCTGAAAAGAACTGCGTCAAGGCAAGAGGAGTTATCTGGTGTGATGAAAGAAATCCTACAGAACTGTATAGCCCAGATCTTAAACGCTTACACTGGATCCTCAGTTACCCAATAACATACAAAACTGCTAGCACAGATCTAAACACTTTGACAAAGTCCAAATTAGACAAAACGAGCAAATTATGAGAGGCAACAGGTAAGTTGGCAGGGCTGTGAGGTTAAGGAAAACAGCAAAGCAAATCTTGCTGCCATTCAAAAGGAGAGGAAGTAACGTGTAAAATATTAGATTCAAGCTGATTCTTTCATCTTATCTGATCCCATGCAATTATGTTAACATCAGCTGATAAAGACTGAGCTTATAAAGAGGTCTTGGAGTCCTTTAATAATCCGAACACCTTGAACAGACTATGACTCTCCTGCTCCACTACAAATTCCATTCTGCAATAACTAGTCTTCTAGTAAGGGTATAACATACTAAGATCTGTTTTCAGGTCCTCTGACCCTAGTTATAAAGGCAACAGACTAAGCTTAGAGTTATCACTGAAACCTTAAAATCCCATGTAAGTGTACATAACCATGGAGGGAAAGAAGCCTGTAGTTCTCAATACTTTCAAAGTAATGGGAGAGATGTCTCCAGCTGCAAGCAAACATTATTTAGTCTTTGGCAACTTCAAATCTAGACAAATTTAGCCTCTGGCAACTTCAGTCATCTTCTCATCTCTCTATACTCACAGAATTTTTAATAATATCTATAACTATACTTAGAAATGGTTAATTTTACACTAGAGGGTCAAGTAGAACACAGCTTACCAGAATTAACAGAATTATCTTGATACTTCAGAAATCATTTTATAGTTCTACAATTAATGGTGAACTGTAACACTGCTAAAGAAATAAAGCCATTTAAGCTCAACATTCAGAAAACGAAGATCATGGCATCCAGTCCCATCACTTCATGGGAAATAGATGGGGAAACAGTGGAAACAGTGTCAGACTTTTATTTTGGGGGGCTCCAAAATCACTGCAGATGGTAATTGCAGCCATGAAATTAAAAGACGCTTACTCCTTGGAAGAAAAGTTATGACCAACCTAGACAGCATTTTCAAAAGCAGAGACGTTACTTTGCCGACTAAGGTCCATCTAGTCAAGGCTATGGTTTTTCCTGTGGTCATGTATGGATGTGAGTTGGACTGTGAAGAAGGCTGAGCGCCGAAGAATTGATGCTTTTGAACTGTGGTGTTGGAGAAGACTCTTGAGAGTCCCTTGGACTGTAAGGAGATCCAACCAGTCCATTCTGAAGGAGATCAGTCCTGGGATTTCTTTGGAAGGAATGATGCTAAAGTTGAAACTCCAGTACTTTGGCCACCTGATTCAAAGAGTTGACTCATTGGGAAAGACTCTGATACTGGGAGGGATTGGGGGCAGGAGGAGAAGGGGACGACAAAGGATGAGATGGCTGGATGGCATCACTGACTCGATGGACATGAGTCTGAGTGAACTCTGGGAGTTGGTGATGGACAGGGAGGCCTGGCGTGCTGCAGTTCGTGGGGTCGCAAAGAGTCGGACACGACTGAGTGACTGAATTGAACTGAACTGAAGGTTGGTTCTTCAGAGGTGTTAGAGATACTATATACAGTCCAAAAGAAAAAGTACAGGGATAAACCCAATTACAGAGTGGATGTACTTTAATTTTAAACTATGATTCATAAATGTACCTAGTTTATATCTGTTGGGTATGGTATAGCTGATTTTAGTACCCAAAAGACTTCTTTAAAAAGAAAGTCTATCACTTTTACTTGAAGAAATCCTATGAGTCATGCCTGCAAAACTTGAAATTCTAACATCTCTGGTAAAATGCGTCTTTTTCTTCCTTTATCATCAACTTGAAATAAATTAAGAAACTGACCAATACTTCTTGCTGCACTGGTATTTCAGGTAGGGGAGTAAGCAATGGAACTTGCTGAATATCTAGTGATGAAAAACAGCAACAGGGAGTCCTCGATGGCCCAGTTAGGCCACATTGCCTCTAAACTGTCATAACAGAGAGAGGCTAATTGGTCAAAGGTCTGACAGAGGAGAAATAGCACATGGCAAGTTTCCAGAGACAGGACTAAGAGGCAGAAACAAGCTGATGTGAAAGGATAAAAATACTAAAAAAGAAATCCAGCTCCAACAGTATTTCTTAAAGCGAAATAGATTTCTCACTCCACTTTTATTTGATGGCATTGCTATGCAGAAATTCTTTTTAACTTCAGAAGAAAGTCAGATTAAAATAAAATTCCCACATATATAAAATCCTAAATGTTAACAGGATCACACACCTCCTAAAAAAAAATTTTTACTAAAGATTATTTAAACCCCCCCCCCAATTTATCTCTCTTATGTGACAAAACACTTAGACAATTAGATAAAGCATAACTCTTAAAAAGTTATGGAGTTACTACAAGTAAATTTGAAAACAGTACTGTTTTGAATCACATTTAACCCTAAAATCAGACCTAATAACCAAGCTACCCAGAATAGGTGAGCTGATACCAATAGCAATGCAAAACTAGACAAAGTGAAACAGAACACTGAAACAGGATAAAAATTAAAATGGATTTAAAACCAACATAAGCACAGGTTTTTCTGAATTAACATATTTTATGTTTTGAATATAAACATTTTTGCAAAATACAGAGACTGTGTAGAAATAAATTGCTTAAAATACTATGAGTGGCATAAAACAAAAGAGATTATTTCTTAAATCCACTGGACATAATTAGTGCAGCATTTAAGAGAGGTCTTATGTGAACAAAACAAATATATATTTATATATACACATCTATGTCTCTCTATATATACATATACATATATATATATATACACATGTGTACCTCCATCCTTCTTCTCCAATTCGTCTCTAATTAGAGGAGAAGTAAGTATCACCTTCAAAGTTAGCGTGGGTTCTTTTGTATTCCGAATTATAATAGATGCCTCATCTACACATTGTTCCACTTGATATTTCTCTTCTGTGAGTTTCTGAAAGTCACCAAGATTTCAAAAACAGCCAATTAATTAAAATTTCAAAAAGTGAATGATTCCCCCCTTAGTCTTGGTTTTCAAAAGTTACTAACGATTAGTTTTTACTGTTCTGAAAGAGTAACTAATCTTTAACTAGTTCTTCAGGGTGGAAGTAACATTTCTCTCTCCCAACTTACTGACAAATCCTCTTTCTCCATCCCTCAAAAAGCAATCATCCATTCAATTATTAAACAACATTTAAAATAATTCTTTCTAATATTTGAAAGTGAAAGTTACCAAAAGCATCATTATACAACAAAAGGTGAATTATTGCTCTTGAAATTATTACAAAGGACTTATATAGAATAATAAGTTGCTGGGAATGCTCTCTAAATACCTTTTTTGATAGGACAACCTAAACAGGAACTCCTACTTGCTAATAAAGATTTATAAATATAAGATTACCTAATCTTTTATGTAAGATTATGTAGATTTCCAAAGAAAATCAAGCAAGAATGAATGAAAATGGATCTCTGCACAATCACTCATCAGTAAAAAGGTTAATATAAACAAGTAACTAACTTCCCTTCTCTAACAAGAGGTGTCAGAGATCATTCCAGTGAGATTCTCTGGGACAAGTCATCTGACATCCACACAGAAATGTTCACTGCTTCTTTTAACAAACAATTATACAAAAAATTATCACCAACTAGGATTGCTTTTAAGTATACATTAAATATATAGTTTAGTAAGTTACGCCGGGCCTTTCTTGGTGGTAAAATTTAATATATATTACCTAACATAAATAGTTGAACAGAAACACTACTGGGTCTCTCTACTCATCAACTGTGCATTAAAGGGACTCAAAGTCATTTATATAAGAACAGCATTTTACCATTAAACATCCAAAAAAAGATAGAAAACTGAAAATTCGTTATCCTAATTTTGAACAGAGTAAACCAAGAAAGGGAAAGGCCACACAGTGGCTGGAAAAACCAGAACTAGAGTATAGAGAAAAAGCAGAAAACTGCTCACATTCACTCTGCATAAGAGCAGTAAAGATGTCTCAGAGAAAAAGCAAAGTCAATTTTCAACCATACATGCAGATCACTCTTTAAGACACATCCAAAGTAATGAACTATGATATAAGTGTTGGGCTAGACTAATTCTAAGTGACTCTGGTTTTGGTCATCCTTCTCCTTCCTCTGCTCAAGGAAGTTCTAAAACCACCATAGAAAAGAGTACACAGAGAAAAGGTCTGATACAATCCCAGTTAATTAAGGTACCCTGTTAACTCAAAGTTTTGCTATGATAAGTGCTCAGGGAAAAGGTTTTTAATTCACGAGGAAATAAGTTCGTATAGTATCAGAGATCAGTTTTCCAAACAAACACCAAGAAAAAAGGGGTAGGCAGGGAATAAATGCAAAAATCCCATTTAAAATGATTTTCTAAAACATTCTTATATTAATAATAAGATGTCTATGCTTGTGTGTACATATGAAGGCATAGTAAATATGTGTACATGTATATAAATTAATATAAAGTGGGTATACAATTACATCCCCATTTATTTGGGTACCTCCACCCAAACAGCTACGGTCATAGATCCAAACCATCACACAAAGCAGCTGGTTTCACTGCTGGATAACTCTATTGGCTATGTTAAAATCAGGTATGTTTCTTAAAATGCCCACCACTGGTCTTAAGAGTTCAGGCCACTTTTGCCTTCTCCAAGAAGCTCTTCAAAGATCTGAAGATACTTATATCTTTTTTCACCTTCTCTAGGTTAAAAAGCCCTAGTCTCTTCAAATTTGAAACCGTTTACACAGTCTGCATTCTCTCCCAGGCCCTTCCCTCAAACACTTGCCAGCCTGACAAAAAGTTTAAAACTGTGGTGCCTAGAAATAGAAAATACAGAGTTCACACAGTTGTGAACTACACAGAGAAAGCTCTATTAGTACAATTGAAGCTCCAATTTCCTGCATCTTCAATACTGAGAAATACAACAGATCTTCAATTTCTTATAGCACTGATTCTCAACCCTTTTTCCATCCTGACACATCTGAAAATATGACCACTCTTATATAAAACAGAACTCAGTAAAGAGAACAGAAAAGAGGGTGAGATGGTTGGAAAAGCCTCCATATGTCCAACTCTTTGCTTATTACTCTAGTACAGAATTAAGAATAACAATGTTCACTACAATAAAAGCAGAAATACAGATTAAACTTTAAAACAATATAAAAATAATGGAAAAAAGATGGATTTTACAACATTAACATTCTAGTAACAAAAGGTATAGTCAGAAACCCATTACTGAACTTTCTTTACTGTACTCCATGTTGCTTACCACTCTCCCTTCTCAAATGATCACACAACGATTTAAAGTCTTTAATCTTTTATATCTTTCTTTAAAAGAAATGAACTTAACCCTTGAAAGAACAGAAACTTTCCTTCAATCAGAACTGAAAATGGAAAAATCAAATATATTTGTTCAGTCACTTAGAAAGTGTTAAGATCTAA
This sequence comes from Ovis aries, assembly GCF_016772045.2. Lineage (NCBI taxonomy): Eukaryota > Metazoa > Chordata > Mammalia > Artiodactyla > Bovidae > Ovis > Ovis aries. The sequence goes on along the minus strand of NC_056056.1, from coordinate 12,566,282 downwards.
AAATGATTTTTTTGAAAAAGTGCTCCAGAAATTAATATAGGAGAATGTGTCAACAAGCAACACAAATTTGAGTTTCAGGAACGGCAGATTAAAGTCAGGAAGATGGTTCTGAAAATCAGTTGGTGAATATGAAAGAAAATGATCCAGTAACAAAGCTAATAAAGACAAATTTAGAATTCATTTTACTTTGACGGGAAAAAAGGTCTCCACAGAAGAAATACAAATAAAGGAAACCAACTACAAAAAAAAGAGCGCATTCAACAACTCACAGTTCAGCCTCGTGTACTGATACCTATTTATGCAACATGGATTGAAGGACTAACTGATATAAAATCGTCAAAAAGATATAATCTAATTATACCAAAGGTAACATATCTGAAAATGAAAGGTGATCACCGTCTTCAACTAACCCTTGGAGCAGGCTGGTAGAGCAGGTCCTAAAGTGACCACAGCCCTGGACCAACCAGTTGCCTTCAGCCCTGAGGAGCCCTCAGCCTCCAGCAGCATCCTCCAGGAAACATGACAACAGTAAAATTTTCTAAATGCATCCCAATGTGAAAAAGGCTTGAAAACAAGGAATTAATAGTGAATTTCTATTAACAGAATGAATGAATGAAATAAAATTAACAGAGTCGTCAATTTAAAAAATTAGCATCTATCAAAGTTTCCAGTTGTCCAGGCTCTTTTTGTTCTTTTCCACCCTGTATCAAACCTTCTCGATAGTTTTATAACGTTGAGAGGCCTACTCTGGAAAACATGAAGACTTTCAGCAAGATACGTCTGAAAAATTTAAGACTGTACTTTGAATGCTAATCACCAGAAGTTTGCCTTAGATGTGATGGATGATGCACAAACCCAGAGTAGCCATCTGTACCTACCTTTTACGTTATCAATTTCTTTTTATTAAATTAATGAAGATCACTACCTATTTTTACCTTTTCACAAATTCTCCTAGAGGTACAATTAAACTGTACTCACCTGAATCTGAATAGGAAGATTATCTTTGACTGTATTTAACAGGGTCTCTGTGGGTTTGTCTTTGCACATTAAAACCAGCTCCAAGTCCATATCATCTTTAATCAGCAAGCCTTTTGCAACCAGGCCAATCCTCATTACACCACACAATGTCCGACCACCTTGATCCCTAAAAATAAAAGTCTGAATGATTACTTTCACAGCCTACTTCTGAACTATAACTTAATCATCACTTGGTTTTCTGGATATCCATAGGAATTGATAAGGGAGAACATAAATCCAGATATCCAAAATTCCACAAAAGTAAGTCTTAGATTTAAGGCTCATAAACTACCTTACACAAAGAATCAATAGGGAGACTGTTTCAAATGATAGATCTCTCAATTCTTTATTAAATCTATATTGCTCAAGAAAATCCAAAAATACTGTATCCCCTTAAATATCTTTTCAATTATTCAAACTTCCTCCTTTTATCTTTTAATTAGCAACTAAAGAATTGTGAGAAACATGAACACCGTGGTATAATAAGAAAGAGCATCAGAGTGAAAATGAAAAGACCTGACCTCTGCTCCTAGCAGTGCCTTCTGGCTCAGTATCTATAACTGTAAAATGGCTATTGGCTGGGTAAGCCTTAGCTCTCTCCTTGTAGCTGTAGCATTCTAGGAATCCATAAAAGTTTATGCGGAAAGCAGAATAATGTGATAAAAGTGAAGAGCTGAGGAACCCAAAGATGATCTGCCAACACACACATTCTAAATCCAGTGGTAACCAGAAGAACGAACATTCAAAGAATATCAAGTCATGAATGGTGCGTAAGAATAACATTAATATCTATCCTTGATTTTAATAACTAAAGTTTATTAGTTCATTCCCCTCAATTACAAATGAAAATGTAACTAAACTTAGTGGTCATTCAACAAGTAAGCAACTGTTTGAATATGGAGAACATACTCCAAATTCTCCTGCTTCAGAGGCTAACACTGCAGATTAAGTACAAAAGCTGTTTAAAACCTGCTTAAGAAGGAAGACAAGTGTGACATCTGAGAACAAACTGTGTGCCACAAATCTCATTTAGACCTAACAAAGAGCCTGCATTTGAAAGACAAGGAATGAGAATCTCAAAACTGGTGATTAATTGTTCAAGTTCACAGAGAGTAAAATGGTGCTGCAGTCCATGGGGTTGCACAGAGTTGGACATGACTGAACAAGTGAACAAGGTTCAAACTCAAGTTGATTTGACCACAACACTCAAGCTCTTTACATTATTATGACTGCATCATAATTTCAGAAAAGAGAAAGGTCAAAATTAAAGACTTCAAGCAAGGTAAACTTCAAGAGTGACTTCAGCAGGGTCATGATTTGGTTAAAGAGAAAAAGAAGGTCATTCTAGCTGAGGGCAAAGAGTTAGCAAAGTTGAGCCCAAGTTAGCAGAGATGGAGAATGAACTGGAGAAAAGAGAAACAGAACAGGGGCAATGGAAACAAGACAGGAAATCATAAATAACTCAGCCAGGGCTCAGTGCCTGGCACACCTGAGATAGTCAATAAACATTAAAGCAGTGAAAAATTATAAGGGTGGTACAAGTATAAAAAGAAATAAAAATCATTTTGAAGCAAGTAAACCAAATATAGAGCATTATTTGATATTAAGAATAGAGTCTGTCATCTTTGATTATTTTTTCCTCTGTATTCCTATTCTTTCATCTTTCTCCCAAACCTAGTAAAATAGTTTATAAATTCTCCCCTCATAATCACTCTCCAACCCCTGCCTTCAAACTAGCTTCTTTTCAGGCTCTTACTACCTCTCACCTAATTCCTAGCATCTCATCTACTATATACAGTATGTTACAACCAGAACAGTCTTCCAAAGGCACAACAAGGATGGAACTCTGCCTGCCTCTTTCCTGGTGTCCCACTGAACACTTAAGACATGGGCTTATTGGGAAGCAATTTAGGAATCAGCATGACTTCCCGTTTCGAACCCTGATCAGCCACTTACTATATGACACTGGACAAATTATAAATTACTTGACTCTTTGAGTCTATTTCTTCATTTGTTTAAAAAAAAACAACGGAGTAATACCTTCCTCAGAGCGGTACTGAGAATATCATTTATTAATAATTAGCATAAGTAATGAACTTAGCCCAGAGCTGGCATATATTAATAGCTCAATAAAAAATATCTATTATTCTTTAAACAGTCCTAATACTTTTTCCCAATACTTTTTCACACCTAGATCCTTGCTGAGATTTATTTTTTCTTCTACTTTCACTGCCTGACAAAACCCTACTCACTCTCTGGAGAGCCAACTGCAAATGCTACCTCCTTTGTGAAGATTTTTCTGATCCCCAAATCCCGCACCTAGTCTTTCCCTGCTCTGTACTTTCACATTTTGGTCATGGATAATCAAAGTGAAGATGCAAAGAAAAGTGGATTTGAGTCCAACAGACTTGAATGTGAATCCTGACTCCACCACACACTCAGTGACGTTAAACAAGGTAAATTTGTTACTGATTCTGAGTCACTCTTTCTTCATAACCAAATATGAAGCACTGGAAATTTAAGTAAAATGGGGGTGGAGGGCACGCAACAGTAATAGAGACTAGCAGATTTGTTGTAAAATAATGTGAAAAGTAATCTAATACAGTAATTGGCACTCAATGAATAGTAGATGTTATTAACTAGCCCTTATTAGCTTGCTTATTACATTCTATACCATAACTATGATATACTTGGGCTTACCATGTAGAAGACAGCAAGACTGAGCAGAGAAACTAAGTTTTAATTCAATTCTAAATTTTAATAATGAATTTGAATATGAGGTATTATAAAGCAAGTGACTCCAATACAGGGAATTAATTTAAATTAAGCTAAATATTTAATATTTCTAAAATACATATAGTGGGAACCTGTGAGTCCGTTTGTGAAGAGGTAAAACACAAGCACACAGGTAAAAGCTGTCTAACAGTGCCTGGCAATAGAAGGTGCTTAATAAATACAAGCAAGCCCTCCCTGTCTCTGGGCCCTCTGCAGTGCTTAGCACACATCAGGAGCATAATCCGTGTCTATGACCACAACAGCTCTGTCTGGAAGCCATGCCTGCCTCTGTTTTATATAAAATAGGGACACAATCATTCTACACCTTAAGCTCTACCACACGGGAAGAATCACACCCAAGGGCTCAACTCAGGAATGTTTCACAAACTGGAAACACTTTACAGAGTCCACACAACACTATTTAAAAATTCAAACAAAGTATACAGTACATCATGTTTTAAACACCTTGACAACTCAGCAACCTGATCCAGTTCAGCAAGTGTCTACTGGAGCACTTTCCAAGAGTCTGTTCAGCCTTGACAGCAAAGAGATGCATTTAAAAGGACTGACTTCACTGAAAAATACTTAGAAATAGTAAAAACAGCAAATTATAGAAGTTTTACCACAATAAATGGTATAAACACATTCCGACATGCAACTTAAACACGGAATGCATGAATTCCCTAGTGATCCAGTTGTTAAGACTCTGCACTTTCACTGCCGTGGCCCAGATTCAATTCCTGGTTTGAGAACCAAGATTACACAAGCCCTGCGGTGTGGCCAATCAATCAGTTGATCTATAAATAAGGAATTTATGACTATTTAACTTGTGCGGGGACTGAGATACAAAGAGCTTCATTATCGGATGATACTATTAATTACCAATGAACTGTATATTTGACAGTATCTTTTTTAAACTTATCATATGCAAGAAAAACTGAATTATTGCCAAGAAACTTCAAGCTGACAAATCTATGGCTAATGTGTATATTACCTATAATAAGTTAACAAAGTCAAGAAAATATAATCTTCAGCTAAAAACGGATACTGATTTTCTTTCATCTGAAAATGGAAAGGTTACACTATCTTTCAGTTAAAGAAATCGATTTATCAATATTTTCTCACTATTCTTTAACTACTTATCACACTGATTTAGAATTGAAAGGCTGAGAAAAAAATTCTGTAACTTCTATCCTCAATTTACCAGTTGTAGTCAAAGTAATGTTCTTAATCCTACTAATACAATGCAGTCAAATGAGCTTCATCTTTCAAAGTAAACTGTATTCTTACTCCAATCATAGTGACATTGCTCAAAACAGTAACTCTAAGTTTAGCAAGGCATAAATAGTTTCCTAGTTCTCACTCAGCTTTATCTCACTCACAACTCACTTTCAGTGCAGCACTGGAAGCACTGCTGTAATAGCTGAAGGGTCTGGCTCCCATTAGGCCATTCATTCAATACCCAATGAGCATGTACTACATGCAAGACACTACATTGGATCCTGGGAGTCAACAAGGAAGATACAGTCAAAAATACCTTTGGAGGACATTCTCCTGCACTCTTTCTTCTACATCAGGATTTTTAAACACCTGAAAAAATGACATTTTACGATTTCCCCAGAGATTTTAAAAAAAAAAACAACAACAACTAGTGTTTATTTCTGAATTTAGGAAACTAAACCAACACATGAAAAAAATGACATATCACAATCTCTAAAACAGAGGGTTTGTTTTAAAGGGCTTATATCCGTTTTTAAAGGGATCCTGAACATCTCTCTCCCGTTTCTCTGATCTAATCATTACTCCTCTTCTACTGTCCCTTCAAATTTAACTCAGAAAAATTCCACATTTACTTCCTTGTTTACAGTCATATAAATGAGAAAACCCAAAGACTACCGCATACCAAGTGTAACCCAGTGGGATGGGACCCTGGACTTTTCTAGGCACTACAAGTAAAGTGTCATACAAAGGTCAGGTCACACTTACTTGGAATAGGTGTCTACAGCCTCTTCCTTCTTTACTTCTGTCTCACCCTCTGTTTTTGTGCCTTTACTTGTTTCATCCAGCCAATCTGAGACATGTTTAAGAGCACACTCAACAGTAGATACCATATTCTGAACAGCTTCAAGTTCCTCCGGAGATGGATAAATTGTCGAATGTTTCACCATTACATGGCGATCATCATTAGCAAAAGATCTGATAGATCTCTGTCAGAAGATGAAAGAAAACTATTACTTTGAGAAAAAGAAATGGTACCTGAAAAGGATGACTTACAAATATATTTTAGTCAGGTCACAGCTAATAACTATTGTGATTAGCTATGTCAAACTGCTGTGAAACAGTTAACATTGAAACAACAAAAAACTGCTTAAGAAAGGAAGTAAAAATCCACCCTACTGAACGCCATGCCAGAAAACCTTAAATCATTCATTCATGTTTTGGAAAAGTTCACACATATCACATTCAGTATTACATATATTTCACCTTTTAGCTGAACAGATGTGTTTTCAATATCACATCAAAAAAGGTCATCTATATCACACATCACTGGCAAGAAACAGACACTTCCTAGTTTCAGCAGAGTATCTAGAAATGCACACAGGTGACTCATGATACCCAGTCATTCCTTTCCAAACTGCTGAATACTTCTGTACTTTGAAAAATTGAGATATTGTAATATAATAATATAAAATACAAAGTTATATGTGAACAAGACAGTAAAACTATGGGCCACATCAGAATATTACTTACTTTTTGGCATTCAAACCTTTGGTGTGATGCTTTAATTTTTAAAATAGATTAGTAGGAGATATTCCAGCTTCCAAAATGGGGGAAATAAATAGTGTAAAAGAATTAATTTCCCAAACTAATACAAATATATATACATTCTCAAACAAAATTCCCTCAAGATAGATTCATTTTAATACTTCACAAAAATAATTTTAAAGCTCATGGGGGTAGGGGAGGGATCAATGACAGCATTAAGAACTATTCTACAAAGGAGGATGGGTGGTACCATTATGCTAAAATAAAACATCAAAAATTTAAAAAGCAATAATTAAAATGACATGCTGGCCCAGAACTCAGTGGAGCAGTTTAGCACCTAGAAATAGAATGAATTTCATGAAATTTTAATAGAGTAGGTCCTTCACACTCATGAGTCACACATCCAAAAACCTTTGAATATCTCCAAATTTACAAATACCATGAAGACACTTGTACCACTACACAGCAAAATGAACAAGCTACATTTAAAATGAATAAACTAGGAAAAGAATTTTCACCAACTATGACAAGTGATATATATAACGTACTTAAGCAGTAAGAATATCTAGACTGCAACAGATAAATAAGCTGAAGAGGCAAATAATTCATTTCATATGGGAAGAAATATATAGTGTCATTCATCACAGCTCACCATAAAACTAAATGACAGAGAAAATCCATCCCAAGTTAACATTTTTCCCCACCATTCACAATTAAAATATTAGTAGAGTTCCTTCTTTAGAGAGCAAGTCAATTAAGTTGCTAGAACAAATTTTTTTAAATAAAATCTTTCTTAAAGAAATACCTTCAGACTTGCTAAACAACATATTTCAAAAATACAGATGATTAATATTTTGTGCTTTTCCCCACACTTATCTTTTTTTAAGCCTTTTCTCACTAACACTTAGTGGGGGTCGGGGGTGGGGGGGGTGCAGGGGAAATCACATATCCTTCAGAACCAAAATAGGAGGCAAAAAATTTCAGCATATTTTACCAATTAAAAAATTAATTCAATATAAGTATGAACTTTCCACAAAAACTAAGGTTTCTAGGATATTCAGTTCAGTATCCTCAATACACTCAATATTTGACCTTATTATTTTAAAATCAAAAGAAAGTGAAAATGAAGTCGCTCAGTCATGTCCAACTGTTTGCAACCCTGTGGACTATAGCCCACCAGGCTCCGCAGTCCATGGGATACTCCAGGCAGGAATACTGGAGTGGGTTGCCATTTCCTTCTCCAGGGGATCTTCCTGACCCAGGGATCAAACCCAAGTCTCCCGCATTGCAGACAGACGCTTTAACCTCTGAGCACGTGAAAAAAAAAGGTGTCTTTTTCAGTTAAATACACACACATTTTACAAACTGCAAAACCTTCAAATCATTACTTAAAGAACTAGTTCAGGACTTTAACAATGAGCTTCAGGTAGAACGCTAGAGAAAAATTACATTATTTCAAGTTCAAGGTCACCTTAGCCATTTGTATCAGTTTGCTAATACCAGTTTTATTTAAAAAAATATTATTTATGAGCATTCCCTCCTTTGTATTTAATAATTTATGGACTGCAGGCTCATGGGGCTCCATCTTGTGGTTTAAAGGGCTCGTAATAAATCTGAACTCATTCGCTTTGCTTAAATAGTAGAATGGCATCTTCAGCTGATGCACTGGAGCCAAAAATTAACACCACTGTTTTTACTTGCCTTCACTGCTAATAGTTTCAACTTTAAATCACTGAGCTCTTTGGTAACTAAATTAAGGAATTATGAATGATAACCTACCATGGTTTTCTATAGTATTTTAGCTTCTTCTTCCGATCCTTTCCCCTCTTTCTTGTCGTCTTCACTAGACACTGCTTTGTGTGACAGTACCTCCTCATAAGCCTGAGTCCCCTGATGGCTCAGAGTCAATATGGCAAAGATATCTGAAGGCTTGTTCTTTAGAGTACACTTGCAAGAGAAAAAGAAAAACAACTTTTCAAAAATGCTTATTTATGATTAGTTTCATACAGAGGGTGAAACCCATAAACATATTACTGAATAAAACAGAACAATCTTTGGAGTGGAAAATTACTTAAACAAAAGCTAAAACATCCTTTGAAGGCCTGGGCCCAAGAGCCTAAGTGATATGACCAGAAAATTAACTTTTTTGGTAGCCACAAAGTGGCACACAACTGACTTGTATTCAATGAGATGAATACATTAACAAACACAGATTCAGTAAAGAAATACAACCAGAAAATGTACTACTACTATTGGTGGGGAAAATGTTGCAATTAACCATGAGATTTTCAACAGAAATTGGCATCAGTCAGGCCTATCTGAAAAGTAGATAAGGACACCTGGAAATGTAACACCTTTGCTTGTTAACCAAGAGGCTTTTCCATTTGACACTGCCATCAGACTTACAATATATGTTGAAACAATGTCTCTTCTTTAATTATTTCAGGCCTAAAATTCAGCATGCTTTTTTGGCTCGCCTCTCCTAACTCCCTAGAGACCTTACTGCCCTCTCAACCTATATGCAGTGCTATGCTGAATATTCACTCAATCCTTATTTCATTACCCATGAATGGCTGTCACCAGAATCCCACGCATATTTCTGCCCAGAGGCCTAAGACTCATTCTATTACCACTATGTTCCACTTTTATGAGATTTTATTCCAGGTAAGGTAAAAATAAGCTTTTCTGAACACTGCTGAGGTCCTTAAATACAAGACAGCTGTAAAAGAAAGAAAGAAAGAGAAACTAGAGACTATTAAAATAGAACATATACATTACATGACTATCGGGAGAAATACACACCACAGAAGACATAAACACCCGCAAGAAACAGGTTCCTCTTCATCTCAGTGTTGTGTGTTGTGTGTTCAGCCGTGTCTGACTTCTTGCAACCCCATGGACTGTAGCCCACCAGGCTCCTTTGTCCATGGAATTTTCCAGGCAAGAATACTTCCTTTAAATTTTCCCTTAAACAAGGAAATCCCCTTTTTACTTTTATCTACAATAATTTCTTAACAGCTACTTTCTTAAAGAAGAAAAGATCCTTTTTGAATTTTTAGGACCAGCAAAGTTAAAGGTGACATTTAACTCTACCCAATACTACGCCTAAATGCAACACAATTCACATCTTATAACCAACTTCCCTGACTCTGACTTACAAAATCCACCTGAAATAAGCCAGTGAAGATTGAGTTTTTTTAAGTTACATAACAACTAGTTATGGAAAGATTGAGGGTAGGAGGAGAAGGGGACAACAGGATGAGATGACATCATCAACTCAATGGACATGAGTTTGAACAAACTCTGGGAGATAGTGAAGGACAGGGAAGCCCAGCATGCTGCTGTGCATGGGGTCGAAAAGAGTCAGACATGACTAAGTGACTGAACAAAAATAGATGGAACTTAGATTATTCCATATATCAAATCAAAGTAAAGAGGGAACATACATATACTGCAAATCACAGGGTCCTTTTATACAACAAAGTTACGACACAAACTAAAACATGATTAATGGTAAGAGACATTTCAAAGACCACCCCTGTCAACAGAATTTTATCTTTTGTATAAAGATCAAACTATACTATTTAGAGTTTTTTGCATTTCCTATTTCCAACCTTACTCCATTCTAGAGGATTCAACCATTCAGTACTTGGCTGTGAATCCTGCAGCCAAAGACTGCTGTACATTTACATAAGAACTGAAAACAAAATCCACAAGCTGCTCTCTATAAAAAGGTAAAATCAGTAAGTCAAATGTATTATGAAAGTTGGTTGAAAACAGAAAAAGAGAGAAGAATGCTAAGTAAAAGTTGATGTAGTGGGACTTGCCTGGTGGTCTAGTGGTTTAAGAATCAACCTTGCAAAGGAGGGGATGCAGGTTTGGTCCCTGGTCAGGGAACTAAGATCTCACATACAATGGAGCAACTAAGCCAGAGTTCTGCAAGTACTGAGCCTGGGTGTTCTGGCCATGTGCCACAACTAAGAACAAATGCAACCAAAAAAATATTTTAAAAAAAAGCTGACATAGTGGAGAAATTATGGATCACCAACAGCACTTTTCAGTCATAAGTATGGGGAGTAAACACCCTACCCAAACATCAAGCTCTGGGCCCATGTTTGCCACTTTTATTCAACATCGTTTTAGAAATCCCAGCCACAGCTATCAGAGAAGAAAAAGAAATAAAGATAATTCAAATTGGAAAGGAACAAGTAGACCTGTCACTATCTGCAAATGGCATGGTACTATACATGGAAAAGCCTATACACTTCACCAGAAAACTATTTTGTTGTTCAGCCACTCAGTCATGTACAGCTAGCTGCAACCCCATGGACTGCAGCAACACCAGGCCTCCCTGTCCTTCACCATCTCCCGGGGCTTGTTCAAACTCATGTCCATTGAGTCAGTGATGACATCCAACCATCTTTTTGTCTATTGTCCCCTTCTCCTCCTGCCTCAGGGTCTTTTCCAATGAGCCAACTCTCCACATCAGGTGGCCAAAATACTGGAGCTTCAGCCTCAGCATTAGTCCTTCCAATGAATATTCAGGGTTCATTTCCTTTAGGATAGACTGGTTTCATCTCTGCGCAGTCCAAGGGATTCAACAGTCTTCTCCAACACCACAGTTCAAAATCATCAATTCTTCTGCACTCAGCCTTCTTTATGGTCCAACTCTCAAATCCAAACAAGACTACTGGAAAAACCATAGACTTGACTATATGTGACCTTTGTGGGCAAAGTGATGTCTCTGTTTTTTAATACACTGTCTAGGTTTGTCATTATTGTTCACTGTATTAAAGATGGGCAAATAGAAAATAAGAAAAAGGCATCTCACTGATACACCAGGAGGATTAGTTTATGATAAAGAGATTTACTAGTAAATACATATTTATCATCTATTCTGTACTTGATACTGTGCTTGATAGTACAGGGCATACAAAAATGAACCAATTCAGATACACTAAAAGAAGAGTAAATACATATAAATTCATTAATTCTTCCAAATCCCTTCAAATAAACTTTTCCTACATGGTGGCATTAAGTTTCTGTACAATACTAACTTGAAAAAAAACACTGAATTTCAGTATTTTACTCTGGAAATTTCCTTTTATTTTCTATATTAAAAAGGCACATATGAGAAAGCTAAACTGGAAAACCCATAAATTACATACACCTACTCCAAAAATCCAGCTTTTCATTCCTACCTGGAAACACCTATCATGATGGAAAAGTTCAATCCCACCACATCATTTGAAGCCTTGCAACACTGGACACAGGCAAAAAGGTCTCTACTCAACTAATGGTATAAACAAAGATGGCAGGACAGCTGCACTCCTAACATAAGATGCACTGTGCAAGCCGGCTAGGTCAATCAGAAAGCTTTCTGAACACTTACTACCAGTGAGCAGAATGGAAAAGATGTTATCAAGTAACCCGTTCAAGGAAGTGGTAACTAGAAAACATATCTCCTCACTTCCTAGCCCACACACACTAGCCCTTCCCCATTCCTGACAACAGGGACAGAATGACAGAGCTGTATCCACCAGTCAGATGACTCATTTGGTTAAAGAACCAATAATTCAGTGCATCTCAACAAGTCTTCATTGAACATCTGTAATAAGCCAGCCACTGCTCTAGGTGCTTAGACTGGATCAGTGAACAAAACAGACAAAAATTCCCACTCTTCTAAGTTCAGAGTGGGGAAAACAATCAAAAAACAATAAATGTAAAAATAAGTAATCTAAACAGTATGTGAGAAAGTGTGAAGTCCTATGGGGAAGACAAATACATGCAGATACTACACAGAGGAGAGTAGGATTATGGTTGGTCTTCATTGAGAAGCTGATGCCTGAGTAAACCTTGATGGGGAAAGGGCATGAACTATGCAGAGATCTCAGGAATTAGTACTCCTGGCAGGGTAAAAACAATGTACCTGGTCAGGTGGAGACACAACAAAGAGACCACTGCGGCTGGAAGGCTGAAGCAGGGCGAGTGAGGAGAGAAGGGCAGTGAGGACTGTGGGTAGAAGTAAGGGACCAGACCACACAGGGCAGAAGCTGGCAAACTTTTTCTTTAAAGGACCAGATTAAAAGTACATTAGGCTTGGGAACCAGAAGGTCTCTACTACTCAACTCTGCCTCTGCAGTGCACATGTAGCCATAAGACAGTATGCAAACTATTGGGTGTGGCTGTATTCCAATTCAACTTTTACTTATTTATAGGCACTGAAACTTCAATTTCATCTAATGTTCATTTCACAAAATACCAGTTTTTTAACCATTTAAAAACATAAAAATCAACTCTTAGCCCACAGCTCATGCAAAACCAGGCAATGGATCAAAGTGGTCCCAGGGCCATAGTTTGTCAACTCCTAATACAGGAGGTCTTTCTAATCACTTTAAGGATTATGGCTTCTACTGAGTGAGACACACTTAGACTGCTTTGAATAGAGAAGTGACAATATCTGACTACGTCTTAAAAAGATCACCATGACTGCTATGTTGAAATACATAGTAGAGAGGGCAAGGGTGGAAGGAAGGGTGTATCACTAAGAGAGTTTAGCAATCAGAGTATGGATACTTTCTGAAGGGAAAGATGGCAGGTCTTCTTAGTAGAATGGATGTGGAGTGGGTGTGAAATGGAGGCCTCAGGACTGACTTCTAGGTTTTTGGTTTGAACAACTGAGTTATGGAAGGTGAATGCAGAGGAGGTTTTGGGATGAAGATCAGGAATTCAGTTTTGGACATGTTGAATTTGAGATAATTATTAGATAGCCAAGTAGGTAACAGGATATGAACCTAGAGTTGAGAAGAGAGGTCTAGATCAGGATACAAATTTGGTGCTTTTCAGCATATAGGTAGTATGTAAAGCCACAAGATTACCAAAGGATGATGATTAATGAACACGGAAAAGGAAAAAGAGGCACAACTAGAGTCAGCAAAGTGGCCTGAGAGATAGGAAAATAAAGGCTGTGCTGTTCTGAAAGTTAAGTAAAGAAAACATAAATGAAGCAAGCTCCTGATGATATAGCATAAGAACGGAAATCCTGAGTCTCAATCTTTCTTTTACTACTAAGGATGTTTATAATTCAAAGATTTGGAAGTCTTGTACACTACCATGTATCAGTTCAGTTCAGCCGCTCAGTCGTGTCTGACTCTTTGCGACCCCATGAACCGCACCAAGCCAGGCCTCCCTGTCCATCACCAACTCCTGGAATCCACTCAAACCCATGTCCATTGAGTCGGTGATGCCATCCAACCATCTCACCTTCTGTTGTCCCCTTCTCCTCCTGCCCTCAATCTTTCAAAGCATCAGGGTCTCTTCAAATGAGTCAGCTCTTCACATCAGGTGGCTGAAGTATTGGAGTTTCAGCTTGAAAATCAGTCCTACCAATAAACACCCAGGACCAATCTCCTTTAGGATGGACTGGTTGGATCGCCTTGCAGTCCAAGGGACTCTCAAGAGTCTTCTCCAACACCACAGTTCAAAAGCATCAATTCTTCGGCACTCAGCTTTCTTTATAGTCCAACTCTCACATCCATACATGACCACCGGAAAAACCATAACCTTGACTAGACAGACCTTTGCTGACAAAGTGTCTCTGCTTTTGAATATGCTATCTAGGTTGGTCATAATTTTTCTTCCAAGGAGTAAGCGTCTTTTAATTTCATGGCTGCAGTCACCACCTGCAGTGATTTTGGAGCCCCCAAAAATAAAGCCAGCCACTGTTTCCCGTTTCCCCATCTATTTCCCATGAAGTGATGGGACCAGATGCCATGATCTTCGTTTTCTGAATGTTGAGCTTTAAGCAAACTTTTTCACTCTCCTCTTTCACTTTCATCAAGACGCTCTTTAGTTCTTCTTCACTTTCTGCCATAAAAGTGGTGTCATGTGCATATCTGAGGTTATTGAAATTTCTCCCGGCAATCTTGAGTCCAGCTTGTGCTTCATCCAGCCCAGCGTTTCTCATGATGTACTCTGCATATAAGTTGAATAAGTAGGGTGACAATACACAGCCTTTCATTCTCCTTTTCCTATTTGGAATCAGTCTGTTGTTCCATGTCCAGTTCTAACTGTTGCTTCCTGACCTGCATACAGGTTTCTCAAGAGGCAGGTCAGGTGGTCTGGTATTCCCATCTCTTTCAGAATTTTCCACAGTTTCTTGTGATCTACACAGTCAAAGGCTTTGGCATAGTTAGTAAAGCAGAAATAGATGTTTTTCTGGAACTCTCCTCCTTTTTCGATGACCCAGCAGATGTTGGCAATTTGATCTCTATTGTGTATAGTTTTGCCATGTTTTACTATTTACAAGAATTAATCCCCTCCTAAACTATTCTATCCCTGCTTCAGCCCATCTTTGGTGAAAACTCTGAGAATATCAAGCTCTCCTTTAAAACCTTCAATGACTACTCATTAGCTAAACAACTGCTATCCACTGAGATGATGGTTGTCACCAAGGCCCTTCATAATACAACACAAATGCAATTCTGTCCCTGTCATTTCTCTCATCATTATAGTTCCACCCAAAAAGAAAATAATGAATCTTGCCCAGAATACCATGCAATGTGCTAACACTAAGCTTCACATTAACCCTTTCCCTTATCTAGACTGCAACCTCTGCTCTACCATGATCTGTCCTTGTTCTAGTCATCAAATGTCCATCCCAAATCTACCCTTCCAGGAAGCCTTACCTAATACTTGAGGTTAATATATCTTCCTTGAGTCATCCAGTCCTTTTTCAACTTCCTTTATGACACTTCTCTTACTCAGTTTTCATTATTTTTATCATAAGCTCCTTAATGAAAGTACTTACCTTTATCTCCACAGCATCCAGTACCATGCCCTGCACTCAGGAGAGGCTCAATAAAAATTTGAATTTAACCCTAGATTTCTCTTTCCTTAGAGAGAGCCATAACTTAGAAGCCTCCATTTGAAAGGTCACCTTCTCTTCCCACACATCTGCATGGCTGTCATCATTATAGTGACTTACAGGGAATTTCAGACTCTTCTTCCATAAGCACAATTTCTACTATTTATTTGACTTATTTCACCCATCTTAGATGAATCCCCGAAACACTCTCCCACTCCTTCAGGACTTTATTAGTACTTAACTCACCTCTAACTTCAGGCGTAATTTTTTGTAAGTTCCATAACCAGATAAATAAATGATCCTTCTAAAATTCTGGACTCTCCATTGCTTCTACTCCATTCCTCCAATGTTCTCATCTCCTTTCCTACCCCAGGCACCCACTCCCCACCAGGGCCCACAAGCTACTAACCCCAGCACTTTTCAGTCCCTCCACCCTTTGCATGCCCTCATTTTTGTCTTTATCTAATTGAAGTTACACAGTCCATCATTTATCACTCACTTTCACCAGCAATCCCCTTTGTTATCCTATCCTGGCAAAATCCCAACCCTTTTAACTATACCCCACCAGTAACACTGGAAACTGGGGCGGGGCGGGGGACAGGGGCAGGGGTGGATCACACAATAGTGTTTTTTTTTTCTTCGAAATTCATGATCTAACCTTTAAAGGAATAACCAACAGTTTCCAATCCAAGCAGGGGTGGTACTGCAACCTTCAGGGATTTACAGATGTGAGGTAAAGTGTTCTGGCTGTCACAGGTAGAACCCTGGCATTTGCTAAACATCCTGCAATATCCAAGGAGACTCAATGAAAACAAATATTTACTTCCCACTTTCCTAAGTATAACTTCACATCTTCTTTCATCTCTTCACATCTATATCTTCTTCCCAAATCCTCAGATTCCTTCTGCTTCCTTTACTGTTGTTCTTTGGTCACTAAGCTGTGTCCGACTCTTTGCGACCCTATGGACTGCAGCATGCCAGGCTTCCCTGTCCTTCACCATTTCCTGGAGTTTGCTCAAACTCATGTGCATTGAGATGGTGATGCCGTCCAACCATCTCATCCTTTGTCGGCCCATTCTCCTCTTGCCTTCAATCTTTCCCAGCATCAGGGTCTTTTCCAATTAAGTTGGCTACTCACATCAGGCGGCCAAAAGTATGAGAGCTTCAGCTTCAGCATCAGCATCAGTCCTTCCAATTGAATATTTGGGGTTGATTTCCTTTCAGATTGAATGGTTTGACTGCTTCCTATTTCAAGCAAAATATCAACCTTGCTATATCTTTTCCCATGTATTATTCTTTCCTTCCTGTTATAAACTGTCCCTATTCCTATCTAGTGGAAATCTCTCTACTCAAATCCTCATCACTCCAGGATTTCCCCAGTGGTCCAGTGGCCAAGACTCCATGCTTCCTCTGAAAGGGATACAGGCTGAATTCCCTAAGGGACGTTTTGCATACCATGCTAGTTCTGCATGCCACACAGGTGGTCAAAACAAAAAATCAAAAAAGAGTATCACTCCAGTAATCATCCCTGTCCTCTCGAATAACTTCCTTTCATTCCTGCCTCCCCATGGCCTGTTTCTCTGCCCGTCTTAGGGCATAATTCTTTGAGTTTACACTTTGGTTCCCGTTTCCTCTTCTCCCATTCTCTTAAACTCACCTCAATCAGCCTCTTACCCCAATGCTTCACTCAAACAGTTCTTGTCAGGTCCCATAGGACTTCCATGGTGTTTTAATGCCGTGAACAATTCTCAGTCCTTGCCTTTAGTCTACCTTCAGCAACTGGTGACATAGCTGACTTCTCCACACTTAAACTTTTTACCTCCCTTGGCTCCCACTCAGTACACCACTCTCTTCCTACTTCATAAATTACTCTCCTTTCTTTCTTATCTCCACAATCTAAATGTTAGAATGCTTCTGGACACAGGCCTCACCTTTAATCTCTTTACTATCTTAGACCATTCCCTTGGCAGGATCATCTAGGCTTGATGCTTTAAATACCATGTATACACTGAGGACTCCCAAATTTATATCTCCCTGAGTTCCAGACTCCATTCAAGTACATAACCAACATACTCACCTAAATATCTAATAAACATCTTAAACTTAATGTGTCTCAAACCAACTCCTGATCTGTCCCTCAAAAAAACACAACAAAAACAAACTTTACAAACAAAAAAAAAACTTTACCACTCCTGGTCGCCCCTCTCTCAGAAGCCTACTTACCCCATCATCCAAAAGCTTAGGCCAAAAACTTTAGAGTCATCCCTGACACCTCTCTTCCTCTCACACCCACATCTAATCCACCACAAAACCCTTCACCTTTACCTTGTTCTTTTGCTTCCCTACTACCTTAAGTTCACGCTCAGTAACAGCCAAGACAAGGAAGCAACCTCAATGTCCCTCGACAGATGGACAAATAAAAGAAATGTGGTACAAATATACAATGGAATATTGTCCTCAGTTGTTCAGTCGTGTCCAATTCTTTTGCGACCCCATGGACTGCAGCCTGCCAGGCTCCTCTGTCCATGGAATTTTCAGGCAAGAACACTAAAACAGATTGCCATTTCCTACTCTAGGGGTTTTTTTCCACCTAGGAATTGAACCCACATCTCTTGCATCTCCTGCATTAACAGGTGGAGTCTTTACCACTGCACCACCTGGGAAGCCCACAACAGAGCATTATTCAGCCAAAAAAAGAATGAAATAATGCTGTTTGCAGCAACACTGATGGACCTAGAGATTATCCTACTAAGAGAAGTCAGACAGGCAAAGACAAATATCGTATAATATCACTTCTGTGTGAAATCTAAAAAAATCATACAAATGAACTTACTGTAAAACAGATACAGATTCACTTACTTAGAAACAAACTTATAGTTACCAAAGGAGAAAGGTTAGGGGGAGGAATAAATTACAAGGTTGGGATTAATATATACATACTGTTTATAAAATAAGATAATCAACAAGGATCTACTGTATAGCACAGGGCCTATATGAAAAAAGAATTTGAAGGATATATGTATATGCATAACTGGATCACTTTACTGTACACCTGAAACACAACATTGTAAATCAACTATATTCCATTATAAAATTAAAAGTTTTCTTTTAATTAGGTCATGTCATTTCTCTGCTCAGAACCTTCCAATGGCTTCTGGTTTCTGAGTAAACATCTAATGAGTGAAAGTGAAGGTGAAGTCGCTCAGTCCTGTCCGACTTTTTGCAACCCCATGGACTGCAGCATACCAGGCTCCACCATCCATGGGATTTTCCAGGCCAGAATACTGGAGTGGGCTGCCATTTCCTTGTCCAGGGGATCTTCCCAACCCAGGGATCGAACCCCGGTCTCCTGCATTGCAGACAGACACTTTACCATCTGAGCCACCAGGGAAGCCCCAAACATCTAATAATGGCCTACAAATCTCCAATAATCTGATTCCCATTAACTTCTTGGTCTCATCCCCCTATCCAACTGTTTGTGACCCCATGGACTGTAGCCCCCAAGGGATCCTCTGTCCATGGGATTCTCCTGGCAAGAATACTGGAGTGGGTTGTCATATCTCCTCCAGGGCATTTTCCCAACCCAGGGATTGAACCCATGTCTCCTGCATTGGTGGGCTGGTTCTTTACTGCTGGGCCCTTGGGGAAGCCCTCCATTAACAATGTCTATGGCCAAATCTAGATCTTCCTATAGCAAAAGCTGATAAGACAAAATCTACAGGGGTGACAGAACTTGGAGGTTGAGTTCTGCCAGGTTAGAGAAATTTGGAAAACACCTTAGACTTTCCATAGATACCCCAACACAAGTATTACTTGCCTTTTTATTTAAAATTGGAATGTTTCTGAGGAGTATTGCCTCCTGTAATGCTTTGGGACCTTTCTAACAGTGACAGTGGCTTTAGCTTACACACTCTGATACTTTGAAAGTCTTTGGTTGTTCCCCTAGTCAAATTCTATGGAAGAATATGTCTCATTCCACTTAAAAAAAAAAAACCTTACAATTTTTCTTGATGAGGGAGCTTCCTAGGGTCGTATGTCCAATGTCAGTATTTAGTTTAAATTGAAAAAGTTGTTAATCCCCAAAGGCTAGAGCTAGAGCTAAGGTACTTTCCTGTTTAAGAGGACCAAGCAAGATTCCTTTTGTTTCTGAATATTTTAAACAGTATTTTGAATTTACAAAATAAATTTACATTTCATGCATACAGACAAAATAGAATGTTAACAAGAAAAACTGTATACTTACCATACACAGCTTTTCTTACATATTAATGCTTTGCCAAATTTGCTTCAGATTGTTCTTCTAAGAAATAGTATCGCAGATAAGTACTGTGTGTGTATCCCTCCCTGATCCCTCTTTTCCCAGGGATAACTACTCTTGAATTTTTTGTGTGTTGTGTTGGATGTTTATACTGAAAGAAGTGTGTGTGTTTCTATCTATAAATTATATGGAATATTTTATACATTTTCAAGATTAAATAAAAGTGATCTTTTTGTACTTATTATTCTGCAACTTTAACCTTTTCACTCAACCTTGTTTTGAATTTAGATGGTAAAATGTATCACCGTAGTTCATTTACTGTATAGTTTATATCTTCATTTTCTTGCTGATGGACATTTAGGTTTCCAGTATTTTGCAATTATGAAAGTGAGTATTGTTGCTGGAGAATCCCATGGACAGAGGAGCCTGGCAGGCTACAGTCTATAGGGTCGCAAAGAGTCAGACACGACTGAGCGACTTCCCTACTGTGTTTTATGTATTGGAGTTTCTCAGAACGTATTGTTGCTTGTAGTATATCCACATTTTTAACTATCAATTATTACTGAATTGCTTCCTTCATTGGTTTTATCCTTTTATAATTTTACCTGCTTTGGTTTGCACAGTTACACTGTGGATTCTCTAAAGCAGACATGGTTGTTATACTGAAGAAAATATGACATATGACAATCTCATTTTACTACAGATAAGTTGAAATTTATTTGTTTAGATTCTTGATAAATTTTTCCCTGTTTAAAAACCTTATTACAGAAATGTTCAAACCTCTACACCTGGAGAGAACCCCTGTGAAGTACAGAGAAAATATCTGTTATCAGTTTTCAGTAATTATTAACATATGGCCAGCCTTACTTACTTCACTCTCCCTCATCCCCTCAACTAGATTATTTTAGAAAAGATTCCAGATTTTCACTTAATTTCATCTGTAAATACTTTACTATATACACTAATCTCTGTATAGAATATATCTACCACTCTCCCAAAAGAAACCCACACTTCATTATCAACCCCCAGAAATAATTCCATAATGTTATCAGCTTTTCAGCATTCAGATTTTTCAATTATGTTTTTTTAGTTTTAGCTACACTATTCGTATTTATTTATTTTTAACTGAAGGATAACTGCTTTACAATATTATATTGGTTTCTACCAAATATCAACATGAATCTGCACTATTTGATTACACTGTGAAAATATATACTTTTAAGGAATACATTTCAGCAGTGTCACATAAAATATACTTGTAGATTTCCAGTTTATCATGGAATCATGTTTTAAACAGATGGTACCTAAAAAGTAATCTAGGTGTAGTCTAACCCTTTTACTTTTGTGAATGAAAGCATTGAGGCTCAGAGAGGTTGAAATTTATTTAAAATTGGACAGCTTACTGTAGCAGAGTTGGAATTAGAAGGCACGTCTTCTGACCCTAAATCCGTTGCTCTTACACTGATTACACTGTGTTGCCTGTCTCATGTTTTTCATCAGTTTTCTAAATCTAGCATTTTAGTATTTTTTCCAGTGGCTTTTCATAAATATTAGACTACTGTATTGTCTGTGCAGTACTAATCTTGTGATTTACAACAGGTTGTATTTTAAAAGGAGTTTGTGAAAGGGCTGAATTATAATATCAACAGTTGTGCCAAAGATATTGAGCTGTTCTGAAAAGCTGCTTGTCTTTTCTGACCTAGATACACAGTTTCCAACTGTGGCAGAGTATGCCAGAAAAGGAGAATGAGTGCTAGCAAGAGGTTGGAAATTAAATTGTTATATTATTGAGGAATCTGATATATTTCTTCATTTTCAGCACTGTTGTATATGAAAAATTTTCTGCATTGACGTAAGTAATACTTGAATTTATGCAGTTTTTGACATTTAAGACTTATTGTTTATTTTGCTAAGGTGAAAACAAAATGACTTCTTTTGTTTTAAAATTGGTGTGTTTTTTTTTAAAGCATTACTCCTTATTTATAACTTGATTGCAGGTTCTGAAATCATTTTGCAAACCTAACTAAGGGAAATACTCTTGTCCATTCTGTCTCCAGATATGGTTTCTTTGTGATGCTCTGTTCTGTAGAATAACAAAAAGTCTTTTGAAAACCAAACACAGTGTCTGAACCTTGTTTATTAACAAGGTGCTGGTTTACACTAAAGTGTGCTGTCTTGGGCACAGTAGGGCAGAGAATACTGCTTACTGGCACATTCATTCCCCCGCACCCCTTTGTTTTTTGATCGGAGTTGTCCCAAGATCTGTAAATTCTAAAGATACTCTGATGACCGTCTATCACAGCTGCTTAGTGAGAAGACAATAAATAGGTAATGTGGCACATATAGTTCAGCCTTTACTTCATGTTTGATCATGATTTAAAGAACTAGATCTTTTAAAGATCACTCTGCAAAATTAAATATATACCTGCTCTTTAGACGTAGTACTATGAATTGCAAAGTTGCTAGAGACCCAGCCCAAATTCTAGGGACAGCTCTAACAATGTGTGATCACAGACAATATTTAACATCATTTAATGTGTTTGTATATTTGCGCTTTAGCATTTTAGAAGTTTATAAAAAAAAATTCATACCATTGTATTTTTTCACGAATTTTCAGGGCTGTTGTAAGAATAGAATGTGATGGTGTATGAGTAAATATTTTGAGAAATTCATCTGCGTTTCTCCTTGGGTGCCAGAACTGCTCTATATGTCCAAAACAAAGATTAAGCAAAGTAAAGATACCAAATGCCAGTAGTAAACCCTATACAGAGACAACAGGATCAGAGGTGTTTTGGAGGAGGTGTTGCTATTTTATATAGGGTAATCAGAGTTGGGCTCATAATGAGGTGACACTTGAGCAGGCACCTAAAGAAGCAGAGGAATTGTGTGGATGTCAGGGATAAACTATTCATAGCTAGGCTTCAAGGGTGGGGATTGTGTGCACTGTTTGAGAAACAGCAAGGATAGTAGTGTGGATGGAACATTGTGAGTGAAGAGGGGAATGATGGCCATATCACTTGGTCACAACAGTTGGCCACAACAGAGCACACACACACATATTCTAATATGCTCCTCATTCTGCTTTCACTTTTCTAAACTATCTTCTTCCTTCACTGTTATTCTATCATTACAATCTCAGGACTTTACATGTCAGCTTTAACATAAACAGATATTGGCATATGAAATGAAAAAAAGGCAGAGGATTCCTTAAAAACACTAAAGTGTTGACTACAAAATATGAGTATATTAAAATCTAGAAATTCTGTTCACCAAAAAAAACACCCCAAAGAAAGTTGAAAGAATTAGCTACAAAACTGGAAAGACTTCTGGAAAACATACATCCAACAGAAGTATCAAAAACATAGAAAGATGACTTAAAATCCAAAAGAAAAGCACAGACAACACAGAAGAGAGGGGAGAAAAAAGTCATAACCTTTTCACAAGGTGGGGAAACCACAAGACTAATAAAAATGAAAACCACTTTATATCCACTAAAGCTGTAAAAATTAAGTCTGGCAATATTAAGTGTTGAAAAGGAAATATATCCATAAAGTCTTTTACAGATATGGGAAAAAATGTTTGGCATAATTTCCACAAATCAAATAATCCCATACTCAGAGATCTGACTCCTAGGTAAACACAAAGAGAAACTTACACATATACAGAGACAAGACATGCACATTAACATGTTCATAGCAAAACTGTGCAAAAAAGCAAAATCCTGGAAAACATGCAAAATGTCCATTCACAGAAGAATAAATGAATACACTATGGTATATTCATGCATTGGATTGTTATTCAGCAATATGAAGGAACTATAGAGACATACAGCAATATGGATAAACCTCAGCAATGCAATATTAAGTAAAAATACTATGTCCCAAATGCCTACATATAGAGTATCTTTTTTGTAAAATTAAAACCAAATAAAAAGATACACTATCTAAGAATCTATAAAGATATGATAAAGCTATACACAAAACCAGAAACAAGGGGATGGTGAATACAGAATTCAAGCTGAGAATGCTATCGCAGGAAGGCACTGGGATAGGGGTAGCTGGGAGAACCAATGAAGGGAGACTTCATAGAGAGAACCTATGAAGTCAGATGTAGGTTATTAAGGATTAACTTTTGTTCTGACGGTGGGTTCACAGAAGCTTATTAAATTTTAAAAAATAATACAAAAACAGGAACTTCCCTTCGTGGTACAGTGGACGAGAATCCACCTACCAAAGCAGGAGACACTGGTTTGATCCCTGGTCCAGGGAAACTCCACCTGCCACAGGGGAACTAAGCCCATGTGCCACAACTACTGAACCCGCAGTCTAGAGCCTGAGCTGCACCTACTGCAGCTACACCTAGAGCCCGTCTCTGCTGCAAGGAAGCCACTGCAGTGGGAAGCCCATGCACTGCAACCAAGACTAGCAGAGTAGCGCCCACTCGCCACAACTAGAGAAAAGACGACGCACGCAGCAACAATGACCCAGTGCAGCCAAAAACAGATACATTTTTTAAAAAATAATAATACAAAAACAGACTATCCATTGGCAAATGACAGCATGTCATAAACAAGGTTTATGTCTAATCCATTACCCAATTCGGTGCACTTATCCAATTTTTAAAAAAGCTTCTTAGCCTATGTTAAATATTTTACTAAATTGAGTTTTGATCTTCCTAATTGGCGTATAATTTTTTTTATTTAAGTTAAATCCACTCAAGTGCAAACACTTACTAAACTGTTTTCCTCATGTGGATAATAAAAAATATGAATTTCTGATATAGTATCCTAAGTTACTCTGCCTATTACTATGGATAAGTCACGTAACTACGCCCTGACTCATGGTATACTCAGCACAACAGCACTTGTGAAACTGCAATGTAGTAAGTGCTTTTAGTTTGCCACATACTGGAAAGGGAACAAAAACGTCCATGATCCACAGAAAATATCCATACTTTTCACAGGATCACTTCTTTCTCACCTACCTCTTAAAATATAGATGCCAACTAAAAAGAGTCTTCTTACTCATAAATGGCACTTTCAAGTTATCCTCAGTAATTTTATTCAACCTATCATACAGAAAAAGACAGGTAAAATGGAAAATTTCTTCCTTAACAGAGATTTTCTCAGTTATCACAAAACTTAAAATTAGGGTTTTCATAATAACTCAACAACGTAATAAACAAATGCATATGTATATATTTAATACTTCAAGAAAGAATAAGAGTAAAAAGATAAACTTGTTCTACTTAACCTCTACTCTGGCATGCTGCAGGCCATGGGGTCACAGTCAAATACAACTGAGCAGCTGAACTGAACTGAGCCTCTGCTCTACATTTTGTAATTTCCAATTAATATGGTATTTACGTAACAATATATTCACCTACCTCTGACAGAGGTTCACAAAGACAGTATATAAATAACTGATAAACACTCATGAACAAATGATATTCAGATGTAAAAAGCATCCCCTCATATAAATTTCCAATAGGAAACAAATCTCAAACTTCTAAAATGATGTATTTTGTTATTAGCTGAAAAGGTTTACAGTGTTCAACCATCTGAGTAATATTAAGCAGAGAGAGAAACAGAGACGCACAAAAAGGAAAAACCAAGTAACGCAACAGAAGTAGTGATGTGAAAAATGAATTCAGTTGTTCTGTGAAGTGTTGTTATTAATTCATCCAAACACTCCCAGATCTCCTATATTTTTGCAAGATGAAGTCTTCACATCACTATCAAAGATATTATTCTTAAATAAGCAGGATAAGAACATAAAAAGCAACACTGAATTAGGAATATTTCCCACTGACATCACTAGGCAAATAAGACACTAATTAATGAATCAAGTTGCAAAC
Source organism: Ovis aries (assembly GCF_016772045.2). Taxonomy (NCBI): domain Eukaryota; kingdom Metazoa; phylum Chordata; class Mammalia; order Artiodactyla; family Bovidae; genus Ovis; species Ovis aries. Next base: position 12,540,744 of record NC_056056.1, on the reverse strand, counting down.
TAATACACCATTCCCCTACAACATTATACAAAGCAACTTTTTAAAATTGAAGTATAGTTGATTTACGAAGTTGTGTTAATTTCTGGTGTACAGCAGAGTGATTTAATTATTCATATATACTTTTCATATTCTCATTATAGGTTATTACAAGATACTGAATATAGTGCCTGGGCTATACAACAGGACCTTATTTTATACATAGTAGTTTGCACAAAGCAAGTCTTATAAAGCATTACACAAAGTAAATTCAGCATCACAGATAATCCTGTGTGGTTCAAAGCCTCATCATTTGACAGATAGAAAACAGAAGGCTCAAATTAAATAACACTGACAAGGTCATATCAGTGACTAAACACAACTCAAGTCTGCTGAACAACTTCTATTCACAGGAAACTAAAGAAAAAGAAGCAAAGTGTAAGTCAGGAGACCAGGGCCAGAATGCTGGAATGGCCACTAACAGCATAAAGGCCTCTCCTCGGTCCTGTGGATTCTGTTTCCTGAAATCCTCTTGCCCTAACTCCCCTACATGCCTCACGAGGCTACTGTTAGGATCAACTGACTAACAGTTGTGGAAGCTGCACTCTGTAAAGTACAGAGTTATATAAAGAGGAAAGATTATCCTTCCAACCTAATGACAATGAGTCCTGAACTCAAGGGACAGCAATGCAATACCATGAGCTTGTGACTGCTGTTCTGTTGGGTTTTTTGGTTTGTTTGGGGTTTTTTTGCAACAAATTCTGCAAATCACAAAATCTAAATCACAATAATTCAATGTGTGATTCGTAAATGGAAAAATACAATAGGCTCATTTATTAAAACTTGGTATTTTATCAAGTCAGGAGAATGGAAAAGATAAAATTTTCTCTGCCTGAAAAGACTTCCCCACCAATCCTTATCAGTGTTAATGATGATGCCACAGTAATAACAGCAAGAACTTTATGTATGCCAAGCACTTGGTTAAGCATCTTAAATGCATTACTTCATTGAATCCTCAAAAGTCTCTAATGGAAACATGATCATATCAATTTTACAGAGGAAACAATAGTCCAAAGGAGTGAAATAACTAATATGTGATCAAGCGCGAGTCAGTGGCAAAGCCAGGACTGGCCAGACCACCAGTCTACAGAACTGGAGCTCTTTGCGGTTCACTCTGCTATAAATCATATGCCAAAAAGGCCCACTGATCTCAAATGCCACCTCTCCAGGAAGGCATCCTTCATCCCAAACAAAGTGTAAAACTAATACTCCCTCATATGCATCTGCGTTTGTGTGTGTGTGTGCATATGCACTCAGTCATGTCCAACTCTTTGCAAACGCATGGACTGTAGTCCCCCAGACTCCTCTGTCCATGGGATTTCCGAAACAAGAATACTGGGGCCAGTTGCCATTTCCTTCTCAGGGGATCTTCCCAACTCAGAGATCAAACCCGTGTCTCTTGTGTCTCCTTCACTGGCAGACACATTCTTTACCACTGGCACCACCACCGGCGTGACCTGGGAAGCCTGCCATATACATACATATATATATAAATATACATACACACAGCTATACTCACACACATATTAAAAAAATAAGTAACTCATCTGAGTCTTGGCTTCCTCATCCTTGAAGAACTATAGGCTTCAACAAGACTTGTTTTGAAACTAAACAATAATGTCTTTAAAGTGCTTAACAGAGACATGAATTTATTTGGAATCCAATAGGGTGAGTGACAGAGCTAAGATATGAATTCACATTTATTTATGCTTAATAACTTATGTTATTAAGCCAGTTGCCTGATTCCAAAGCTTAGTGCTCTTGGTACTATTTATTAGCTCACCCAATCTCTGAGCCTCTCAGATATTAAGTTTTAAGGCTGGAGTGGGTTAAATTATGCCAATCCCATCTGCTATTCGGTCAACAAATATTTATTGTAACCAAATTTTTAGAACTCAATACATACACTGCTGATAATGTTCTACAACTCTAAGAACCAAAGGCCCTTAGCTTCCAAGAGTGATCCTGGACTCTAGTCTTCCAGAGCACAAAGAAGATCTAGTCCCCAAACTCCGTAACACTGACAAAAAGAAAGGATCTCTGAAATCTGAATTCCCACCTCTCTGCTAGAAATATCAACCAACCCCACTGAGTAAGCTATTTTCAGAAATAAGATGCTGAACTCTTGGAATGAAATTTTTAAAATACCATCCCTAACTTCTTAAAGCCTCTACTCTCACTATGCATTCAGCTTAAACAGCACCTTGTGCAGGAAACCCTCCCCGATCTTGACCTCCACCTCTACTCCTTCTCAATCCTTTGCCAAGCTTGGACTGATTACACTGCACCACATTACAGCAGTTTTACCTCCTGGCTCACCATTTGGCTATTTTGTAACTATATGTTCCTTGAAGGCAGATATCCTCTGCTGTATTCCTAGAGTATATCATAGTGCTGGACAGTAAGGTCTCAAACATTTGTCAATGAATAAATGACTAATGACCCAATTATGATTCTCAGTACTTCTGGTGGGGCATATGAACAGCTTCCCATCATTCTCCATAGCTGCAGTACAGCAAGACTGCTCATTTAGAACAGACAACTTGCCATAGGGCTGTCTCTCTATCAGGCTCTAGGCAAGCAGCTACTAAGACCACAGCTACTATGCACCCTTTGGTTGCTAAGAATTAAATCCAAGCTCTTAAGAGTGTGTTTCAACTGAAATGTTGACCCTTATTCATCCCAGGTGCTTCATTCCCAGATAATTCATTTAAGGAACTATTCATATAAATTATAGGGGCTTGCCTCATAGCTCAGATGGTAAAGAATCTGCCAGCAATGCACAAGATCTGGGCTCAAACACTGCTACTATATCATACACAATTACATGACCAATCCTCTAAAATCATCACCTTGACCGTTAAGCCTCCATTTTTGATCCCCTATGTGCCACACATTGTACAAAGGCACTAATCATGCACTTTAATATTTATATCAGCCCTACAAGGTAAAAAGCATATGATCAGTCTCCATTTTAAGGTTGAGGAACTGAGACTGAGACGGTTAAGCAAATTGTCCAACAGTATCAAAAGGCAAATCTACAGTTTAAACTCAAATCTATTAGGTGCACACAAATCCATGGGTCCCTAAACTAAACCACCCTCAAGTAAAAGATAACCTGCTTTATGTGCTTCACAAGGTATTGTCAACCAATGAAAAATTAAGCTAAGAAGTCTGGAAGATACAAGTGCAGGTAGGCTCTCCATCCCCTATTATATATAGATATGAACTCAACCCAAAAGACAAAAGGCACTTCAAAAATCAAAACTCTCATGATGAATAAAAGTTATATAATTCTAAATGACACTGTCATGAGAAAATTTAAGTCACTGTTACAAGGTGGCCTTTTTGAAAAAGTTATTCAAATGACAGACCAGAAGGATAAAATGAACATCTGTTAACAGGGTGGTTAAAGGTTAGGGAACTAGACCAGAGAAAGAAGAGAGGAAAAAAAGTCCCTTAGTCCAAAAATAACAGACCACATGCAATATTAGTCCTTTGCCAACTTATAAGAAACACAAAGAGTAAGGAAAATATAACAGTCTTTACAGGAATTTTCTCTTTATAAAAAACTGTCAATTAAAAAGGTTCCAATTACTGGCAATTAGACCACAAAATATGTGAAATACAATCTAAAACACAGCACCTTGTATGCAGTTCCCCTAAAATTACACCACCTATCAGCACAAGTACAATAATTTTTCTAATGAAATCATTCCAATCAATGCATCTGTTGTTGTCATTTAGCTGTTCAGTCATGTCCAACTCTTTAGCGACTCCTTGGACTGAAGTCCTACAGGTCCTCTACCCATGGGATTTTCCAGGTAAAAATACCGAAGTGGATTGCCATTTCCTCCTCCTAGCGATCCTTCCCATCCAGGGATTGAACCTGCATCTCCTGCACTGGCAGGCAGATTCTTATCCACTGAGTCACTAGTGAAACTCAGTCAACACATAGCAACATTAATCGTTTATAATAAAGTCACCACATAAAGTTCAGTTCAGTCACTCAGTCATGTCCGACTCTTTGCCACCCCATGAATCGCAGCACGCCAGGCCTCCCTGTCCATCACTAACTCCCGGAGTTCACCCAAACTCACGTCCATCGAGTCCATGATGCATTCCAGCCATCTCATCCTCTGTCATCCCCTTCTCCTTCTGCCCCCAATCCCTCCCAGCATCAGGGTCTTTTCCAGTAATTCAACTCTTCGCATGAGGTGGCCAAAGTATTGGTAGTTTCAGCTTCAGCATCAGATCTTCCAATGAACACCCAGGACTGGTCTCCTTTAGGATGGACTGGTTGGATCGCCTTTCAGTCCAAGGGACTCTCAAAAGTCTTCTCCAATACCACAGTTCAAAAGCATCAATTCTTTAGCACTCAGCTTTCTTCACAGTCCAAGTCTCACATCCAAACATGACCGCAGGAAAAACCATAGCCTTGACTAGATGGACCTTTATTGGCAAAGCAATGTCTCTGCTTTTGAATATGCTGTCTAGGTTGGTCATAATGTTCCTTCCAAGAAGTATCTTTTAATTTCATGGCTGTAGTCACCATCTGCAGTGATTTTGGAGCCCAAAACAATAGAGTCTGACACTGTTTCCCCATCAATTTCCCATGAAGTGATGGGACCAGATGCCATGATCTTTGTTTTCTGAATGTTGAGCTTTAAGCCAACTTTTTCACTCTCCTCTTTCACTTTCAAGAGGCTCTTTAGCTCCTCTTCACTTTCTGCCATAAGGGTGGTGTCATCTGCATATCTGAGGTTATTAATATTTCTCCCGGCAATCTTGAGTCCAGATTGTGCTTCTTCCTACCAGCGTTTCTCATGATGTACCCTGCATTTAAGTTAAAATAAGCAGGGTGACAATATACAGCCTTGATGTACTCCTTTTCCTATTTAGAACCAGTCTGTTGTTCCATGTCCAATTCTAACTGTTGCTTCCTGACCTGCATACAGATTTCTCAAGAGGCAGGTCAGGTGGTCTGGTATTCCCATCTCTCTCAGAATTTTCCACAGTTTCTTGTGATCCACAAGGTCAAACGCTTTGGCATAGGTCAATAAAGCAGAAATAGATGTTTTTCTGGAACTCTCTTGCTTTTTCGATGATCCAGTGGATGTTGGCAATTTGATCTCTGGTAAGACGGTAGGTGTTGCAAGAGGGCATCAGAGGGCAGACACACTGAAACCATAATCACAGAAAACTAGCCTATCTGATCACACGGACCACAGCCTTGTCTAAATCAATGAAACTAAGCCATGCCGTGTAGGGCCACCCAAGACGACGGATCATGGTGGAGAGCTCTGACAGATGTGGTCCACTGGAGAAGGGAATGGCAAACCACTTCAGTATTCTTGCCTTGAGAACCCCATGAACAGTATGAAAAGGCAAAATGATAGGATACCAAAAGAGGAACTCCCTAGGTCAGTAAGTGCCCAGTATGCTACTGGAGATCAGTGGAGAAATAACTCCAAAAACAATGAAGGGATGGAGCCAAAGGAAAAACAATACCCAGCTGTGGATGTGATTGGTGATAGAAGCAAGGTCCGATGCTGTAAAGAGCAATATTGCACAAGAACCTGGAATGTCAGGTCCATGAATCAAGGCAAATTGGAAGTGGTCAAACAGTAGATGGCAAAAGTGAATGTCAACATTCTAGGAATCAGCGAACTAAAATGGACTGGAATGGGTGAATTTAAGTCAGATGACCATTATATCTACTACTGTGGGCAAGAATCCCTTAGAAGAAATAGAGTAGCCATCATGGTCAACAAAAAAGTCCGAAATGCAGTACTTGGATGCAATCTCAAAAAAGACAGAATGATCTCTGTTCGTTTCCAAGGCAAACCATTCAATATCACGGTAATCCAAGCCTAGGCCCCAACCAGTAACGCTGAAGAAGCTCATGTTGAATGGCTCTACAAAGACCTACAAGACCTTTTAGAATTAATACCCAAAAAAGATGTCCTTTTCATTATAGGGGACTGGAATGCAAAAGTAGGAAGTCAAGAAACACCTGGTTTAACAGGCAAATTTGGCCTTGGAGTACAGAATGAAGCAGGGCAAAGGCTAATAGAGTTTTGCCAAGAGAACACACTGGTCATAGCAAACACCCTCTTCCAACAACACAAGAAAAGACTCTACACATGAACATCACCAGATGGTCAGCACCGAAATCAGATTGATTATATTCTTTGCAGCCAAAGATGGAGAAGCTCAATACGGTCAACAAAAACAAGACCAGGAGCTGACTGTGGCTCAGATCATGAACTCCTTATTGCCAAATTCAGACTTAAATTGAAGAAAGTAGGGAAAATCACTAGACTATTCAGGTATGACCTAAATCAAATCCCTTATGATTATACAGTGGAAGTGAGAAATATATTTAAGGGACTAGATCTGACAGACAGAGTGCTTGATGAACTATGGATGGAAGTTGGTGACACTGTACAGAAGACAGGGATCAAGACCATCTCCATGGAAAAGAAATGCAAAAAGCAAAATGGCTGTCTGAGGAAGCCTTACAAACAGCTGTGAAAAGAAGAGAAGCCTAAAAAGCAAAGGAAAAAAGGAAAGATATAAGCATCTGAATGCAGAGTTCTAAAGAATAACAAGGAGAGATAAGAAAGCCTTCCTCCACAATCAATGCAAAGAAATAGAGGAAAAGAACAGAATGGAAAAGACTAGAGATCTCTTCAAGAAAATTAGAGATACCAAGGGAACATTTCATGCAAAGATGGGCTTGATAAAGGACAGAAATGGTATGCACCTAACAGAAGCAGAAGATATTAAGAAGAGGTGGCGAGAATACACAGAATAACTGTACAAAAAAGATCTTCATGACCCGGATAATCACTATGGTGTGATCACTCACTTAGAGCCAGACATCCTGGAATGTGAAGTCAAGTGGGCCTTAGGAAGCATCACTACGAACAAAGCTAGTGGAGGTGATGGAATTCCAGTTGAGCTATTTCAAATCCTAAAAGATGATGCTGTGACAGTGCTGCACTCAATATGCCAGCAAATTTGGAAAACTCAGCAGTGGCCACGGGACTGGAAAAGGTCAGTTTTCATTCAAATCCCAAAGAAAGGCAATGCCAAAGAATGCTCAAACTACCACACAATTGCACTCGTCATACACACCAGCAAAGCAATGCTCAAAATTCTCCAAGCCAGGCTTCAGCAATACGTCAACCATGAACTTCCAGATGTTCAAGCTGGTTTTATAAAAGGCAGAGGAACCAGAGATAAAGTTAAGCCTCACTTAAAATTACAATTAGCTCCTTGTTGGGTTATCATCACTGAAGACTTCTGATTTAATGCTATACTATTCTAACCTTAAAAGAAATATGGAAGTAGCTTCCAGTCTTAAATTATTTCCCATTCTCTTTTATGACAATAATTGAAGACACTGGCACTTTACTATTGCAAATCCATACTACTCTGACACATGTTTGCTTTTCTTCTTCTTAAAGATTAATGAGCCTTCAATTAAATGCATTTCTAGTCTGTCAGTCCTGATGCTTGAATGTCTTTATAATTTCCCTTGGAATAAAATTTTAACAGAGAAGGCAGTTTTTTATTCTTTATACCTGTGGCAGAAGCTTAGTTAGCACCCTCAGGTTGCACACAATTTCCTGAAAAAACTAAGTCAAACAGATAATGTTTCTAAGTTTAGCAACAAGCACAATTCCTGTATCTTTCTTATGGTATCTTTATAGCTTCTTTCTATGGTATACTGTTTCATCGGAGGTTTAACTAACACTGTCTCCTCTCCTCTCTTCTGACTAAAGATTCTTAACATAGAATGTTTTCTTCACTCTCATTTTTAGTGACAAAATGAATTAACTGAGGAGTGGATTAGGAATGATATACATGTAATCAAAAATGATACAATGGGGAAATGACCTATGTGAATCATATACTTCATCTACATACATAGATATAATTTTAAAGGTTCTATGTTCTCTATATCTAGGTGCATGCATGCTCCATCACTCAGTCATGTCCAACTGGACTGTAGCCCACCTGCCAGACTCCTCTATCCACGGAATTTTCCAGGCAAGATTACTGGAATGGGTTGCCATTTCCTACACCAGGGGATCTTCCTGACCCAGAGACAGAACCCGGGTCTCTTGCACTGGCAGGTGGATTCTTTACCACTGTACCACCTGGGAAGGTCCTATATCTAGAAGCAGAGGTATAAAAATACAACTTAATAGTATTTATCCTGGGGAATTCTCTGGTAGTCCAGTGGTTAAGACTCTGTGCTTCCACTACAGGTGGAGCAGATTCAACCCCTAGTTGGGAAAGTAAGATCCTGCATGCCATGTGAGGTGGCCAAAAAAATTAATAATAATATTTATCCTATACACATTCTACTGATGACTAGAATTGTGATTAACCCTGTGCTAGGCACTGGTTACTAACATGCATAATTTCATCTAATAATAACAATATTAATAAAATCACACTTAAAACTTAAATCATGTTTACTGTGTTTCAAGTACTGTTCTAATAAATACATTGCACATATTTATTTAATCCTCAGGACAACCCTTTGAAGTGCTATTATTCTTTCGAATTCACAGGAAACTAAGGCTTTAAAAAGTTAACTTATTCACAAGTGTAAGTGAGGAAGCGACAGAGCCATAATTGAAATTTAGGTTAGAACTTGGAATCAAGCCAATCTCTTATCCTGTAATAATATTTTCTACTTTCCTTGTATTACTCCACCCCAAACAACTCTTCAAAGATTCTCTGTGACCTAAAAGATAAAGAACAGGAATTTACAGCTCTCCATAATGAGGCACCACTTTACATATAACCTTATTTCCAACAATATTTATAAACTTCAGCTAGAGTCAAGTCAACCTTACTGCCATCTCCCAAATCCATCATTCAGCCCCCAAGCCTTTTTTCATGTGATTTACCCCTGATTAAAGCAGCCTCTACAATCTCTACCCTCAACATAGTCTACCCTCTGCCCAGAGTTCAGACAAAGTTCCACCCCCTTCGCAGGACCTGACACCTGAGTGAATTGTGAAATTCCCTTTGCATAAAATCTTGCAGTAATTATTGCAAGCTATCATCATTTTAGCTATTAATCATTTACTATCTCACATTGCAAACTGAATGTTTTGGGTATACTTTTCTATAAACTGAGGATCAGAAATATGTCTCAAAACTCTGGTATTCACCTTCATTCGTCACATAGTATTAGACCTGTAACAGAAACACAATAAATACCACTGAAGAGGTAAATATGTACTTTTATTTAGTGAGAGGCGGTAAGACAAAGTGGGAAAGTACAGATGTGGACACTCAACAGACCTGGATTTTAATTACTATTTTCTCGCTGTTTGACGCTGGCAAGTTATCCTGAGTTTCTAGTCTCTTCTAGTCTTCATCTCACAGGGTTGCTATAAAACTTAAAATGAGAGGGGGGAAAAAAGACAGATCACCTTCAAAGGAGAGACAGACTGACAGCTCTCAATATCTATAATGGAAACCAGAAAACAGAGGGAAGTTATCTTCAGTGGGCTAAAAGAAAATAACTTCCAATACAGAATTCTATACCCAGGGAATGTATTCTTCAGGGATGAATGCAAATAAAGGTACTTTCAGAAAAACAAACAGAGACTTTGCTACCAGCAGACCTATACTAAAAGTAATTCTAAAGGCTGTTCTTCAAGCAGAAAGCAAATGATCATAGATACAAGTCCAGAGATCCAGACATGAAAGGAGCAAAGAAAGTGATAAATATATGGGTAAACCCAAATGAGTATCAACCATTACTAACTTGTGGGGCTTTAATATATGAAGCGTACAGCTACAATATCATATAAACTGAGATGAGGGTAAAGAAAGTTCAAGTGTTCTAAGATGAATACATTGCCAGGATACAGGGTTCAGTTCAGTTCAGTCTCTCAGTTGTGTCCGATTCTTTGCAACCCCATGGACTAGGTGCACGCCAGGCCTCCAAGTCCATCACCACCTCCCGGCATCCACCCAAACCCATGTCCATTGAGTCGGTGACGCCATCCAACCATCTCATCCTCTGTCATCCCCTTCTCCACCCGCCTTCATCTTTACCAGCATCAGGGTCTTTTCCAGTGTGTCAGTTCTTCACACCAGGGGGCCAAAGTACTGGAGCTTCAGTTTCAGCATCAGTCCTTCCAATGAATATTCAGGACTGATTTCCTTTAGGATGGACTGGTTGGATCTCCTTGCAGTTCAAGAGACTCTCAAGAGTCTTCTCCAACACCCATAGTTCAAAAACATCAATTCTTCGAAGCTCAGCTTTCTTTATAGTCCAACCCTCACATCCACACATGACTACTGGAAAAACCATAGCTTTCACTAGATGGACCTTTGTTGGCAAAGTAATGTCTCTGCTTTTTAATATACTGTCTAGGTTGGTCGTGGCTTTTCTTCCAAGAAGCAAGCATCTTTTAATTTCATGGCTGCAGTCACCATCTGCAGTGACTTTTGAACCCCCAAAATAAAGTCTGTCACTGTTTCCATAGTTTCCCCATCTATTTGCCATGAAGTGATGGGACCAGATGCCATGATCTTAGTTTTCTGAATGTTGAGTTTTAAGCCAACTTTTTCACTCTCCTCTTACTGGTATCAATTAACAATAGGCTCTAAGAAGTCAAAGATGTAAGACTGAATTTTCTAAGAAAATCACGAAAAGAACTGGGGGAAATAAAAAAAACAAACACTGTATGACTTCCAGAGTAACCAGGGAGAAAATGACTTCTAAAAATATCCCAGCCCTCATCTTTCTGTTTTTCATGTCAGTGTCTTTTTTTAGAAGTTCAGGCCAAATGTCTTATCAAGTACCACATATTACAATCTCTCTGATTATTTCCTCATTTCTGGCAATAACACAACCAGAGGTGATGCTATGTACTTCCTACTGCACCAAGCAAAGGAGAATCTGATGTCACCTCAGTGATCTTAAGTTTAATCACTTGGTTAAGGTGGTGAACGCCATACTGTAAGATTGTTTTCCCTTTTGTAGCAGTTTCCCTTCCTGGCCAATGTAATTATTCTCCCACCTTAGCCAAAGAAGACTTTGCTCTCTCCCTCTTCCCTTTCCCCTCTGTGGTATGAGCCTTCAAAGAGAAGAAACTTCAAGCCACTTTATAAATGTTCTATTTTTGATTTTTGACACAGAGAGAGAAAAAAACAAAGTTGCCAGTGCAAAAGAACAACACAGAAGAGAAGGCGGACAAGTCACTCTGGAGACACTATGCTGCTGCTGCTGCTGCTGCTGCTGCTGCTGCTGCTGCTGCGTCACGTTGGTCGTGTCCGACCCTATATGACCCCAGAGTCAGTCAAAATTCCAAATGGACTGAAACTGGCAGAAGGTGAATTTCCTCTCTCTCATACATTATACTCTACAACATATATTTTAAAAATTCTGAGAAAAAAAAAAAAAGAAAGAGAAAAAAAAAATCTGACCTACTGTATAGCACAGGAACTATACTCAGTACCTTTTAAAAACCTATAATGGAAAATAATCTAAAAAGAATAAGTATGCATAACTAAATCATCTTGCTATACATGTGAAACTAACAAAGCATTGTAAATCAACTATACTTCAATTTAAAAAAAATTTTAAGAAAGAGAACCCAATCTGAACGTTAAAAAAAAAAATTTTAACTGATAGCCACATAATAAATCATGCAGAAAATAAGAAAAAAAAATCTCACATTTTTATATTAGTTCTAATGTTTATAAGAAGATGTGAGTTCCATTTATGAAGATACTAAGAACTAAGAGATAAAGCTAACCAAATAAACACCAACCCATGCTTTGTCTAATCTGTGTCCAATCACAGGCCCAAATCTTTTCTTGTAACTATTCTCTAAGAGCAGAACACACCAGAAAAACACAATTCTTCATTCACAGAACAAAACAGCTTTCATTAATTCCTTCCAAGTCCAGGAACCAAAAAGGGCTATTTATTAACTACAGAACCCAATCAGATTCCACCTGACTTAATTCTACACTATCACCGCTGTTCCCAATGTACCATTATTCATTGCTAATTCAGAAAACTAAGATCACTGCATCCGGTCCCATCACTTCATGGCAAATAGATGGGGAAACTGTGGAAACAGTGGCTGACTTTATTTTTCTGGGCTCCAAAATCATTGCAGATGGTGACTGCAGCCATGAAATTAAAAGATGTTTACTCCTTGGAAGGAACGTTATGACCAACCTAGACAGCATATTAAAAAGCAGAGACATCACTCTTTCAACAAAGGTCCATCTAGTCAAGGCTATGGTTTTTCCAGTAGTCGTGTATGGATGTGAGAGTTGAACTATCAAGAAACCTGAGCACCAAAGAATTTATGCTTTTGAACTATGGGTGTTGGAGAAGACTCTTGAGAGTCCCTCGGACTGCAAGGAGATCCAACCAGTCCATCCTAAGGGAGATCAGTCCTGGGTGTTCACTGGAAGGACTGATGCTGAAGCTGAAATTCCAATAGTTCGGCCACCTGATGAGAAGAGCTGACTCATCTGAAAAGACCCTGATGCTGGGAGGGATTGAGAGCAGGAGGAGAAGGTGATGACAGAGGACGAGATGGTTGGATGGCATCACCGACTCAATGGACATAGGTTTGGGTGGACTCTGGGAGTTGGTGATGGACAGGGAGGCCTGGCGTGCTGTGGTTCATGGGGTTGCAAAGAGTCGGACACGACTGAGCAACTGAACTGAACTGAATTCCAGTCAGATCACTGAATTCTTTCCCTCCCCCAAAAAATGCCAAGATTTTTCTGGCCCACAGACATATTTTTTCATTTAATTTTTTTTTTAATTATTTGTCTGCACCAGGTCTTAGTTCCAGGATCTTTAACTGAAGGATTCCTTTAGTTGAAGGATCTTTAATTGTGGCATGCAGGATCTAGTTCCCTGAACAGGAATCTAACTGGTGTCCCCTACATTGGGACCACAGAGTCTTTGCCACTGGACTATTGGGTAAGTGTACCTACAGACATATTCTTTATTCACGTTTTTTATGCAACTTTCACTGATCTTTCAATATGTATATCCGATATTCTGTACTTAATACTAAGACAGAAAAATAAAACATGGAATCTCACAGCAACGAGTTAATAATATAATAGAAGCATAACTGATTAGGTAGAATTAAGCAAATATTACACTGGGCTAAAAAAGTCTTAAAAGGACATGTCAAGAAGATAGATGTGACAAAATAAAACTCACATGTGCTGCTAATAGGAGTACAGAGTGGGAAAACTTTCTGGCCTTCTCTACTAAAGCTGAACATACACAGAACCCATGACCCAGTAACTTCACTCCATATTACACACCCACAGAAATGTGCACATATGTAGACCAAAGGACATGTGCAAGAATGTTCATGTCCATAGCAATATTTACATGTATTAATCAAAAACTGGAAGTAACCCATATGTCCATCAACAAACTATTATATCCATACAATGGGACAATGTGAAGCCAACTCCTGCCATGCACAAGAACATTGCTGAAGCTCACAAATACTTACAGAAATTACACACAAAAAACATAACATACAGCTTTGGCTGCATAAAGTGTGAAAACAGGCAAACTAGTCAAAGTTAGGATAGTGGTTACCCAGATGGGGCAGAGAGGTAGAAGGAAGTGGGCAGTTTCCAGCAGGGCAATGAGAGATTTCTGGGGTGTTGGTAATGTTCTATTTCTTCTTCTGGATGTTAAAAGGATGAATTCACGAAAATTCATCGACCTGTATATCCTTATGATTTATGTACTTATTACACCTCATTTAGAGTTTCCCTAAAAGTTCACCTAAAAAAGACAGATGCGGAAAGAAGTAGGGAGGGAAGCAGATTGCATATTTAATTTATATGCAGAGTACATCATGAGAAACGCTGGACTGGAAGAAACACAAGCTGGAATCAAGATTGCCGGGAGAAATATCAATAACCACTCAGCAGTGGCCACAGGACTGGAAACGGTCAGTTTTCATTCCAATTCCAAAGAAAGGCAATGCAAAAGAATGCTCAAACTACCGCACAGTTGCACTCATCGCACATGCTAGTAAAGTAATGCTCAAAATTCTCCAAGCCAGGCTTCAGCAATACGTGAACCGTGAACTCCCTGATGTTCAAGCTGGTTTTAGAAAAGGTAGAGGAACCAGAGATCAAATTGCCAACATCTGCTGGATCATGGAAAAAGCAAGAGAGTTCCAGAAAAACATCTCTTTCTGCTTTATTGACTATGCCAAAGCCTTTGACTGTGTGGATCACAATAAACTGTGCAAAATTCTGAAAGAGACGGGAATACCAGACCACCTGACCTGCCTCTTGAGAAATCTGTATGCAGGTCAGGAAGCAACAGTTAGAACTGGACATGGACTGGTTCCAAATAGGAAAAGGGGTATGTCAAGGCTGTATATTGTCACTCTGCTTATTTAACCTATATGCAGAGTACATCATGAGAAACGCTGGACTGGAAGAAACATAAGCTGGAATCAAGATTGCCGGGAGAAATATCAATAACCTCAGATATGCAGATGACACCACCCTTGTGGCAGAAAGTGAAGAGGAGCTAAAGAGCCTCTTGATGAAAGTGAAAGAGGAGAGTGAAAAAGTTGGCTTAAAGCTCAACATTCAGAAAATGAAGATCATGGCATCCGGTCCCATCACTTCAAGGAAATAGATGGGGAAATAGTGTCAGACTTTATTTTGGGGGGCTCCAAAATCATTGCAGATGGTGACTGCAGCCATGAAATTAAAAGACGCTTACTCCTTGGAAGAAAAGTTATGACCAACCTAGATAGTATATTCAAAAGCAGAGACATTACTTTGCCGACTAAGGTCCATCTAGTCAAGGCTATGGCTTTGCCTGTGGTCATGTATGGATGTGAGAGTTGGACTGTGAAGAAGGCTGAGCGCCAAAGAATTGATGCTTTTGAACTGTGGTGTTGGAGAAGACTCTTGAGAGTCCCTTGGACTGCAAGGAGATCCAACCAGGCCATTCTGAAGGAGATCAACGCTGGGATTTCTTTGGAAGGAATGATGCTGAAACTGAAACTCCAGTATTTTGGCCACCTGATGCGAAGAGTTGACTCACTGGAAAAGACTCTGATGCTGGGAGGGATTGGGGGCAGGAGGAGAAGGGGATGGCGGCGGATGAGATGTCTGGATGGCATCACTGACTCGATCGACTTGAGTCTGAGTGAACTCTGGGAGTTGGTGATGGACAGGGAGGCCTGGCGTGCTCCGATTCATGGGGTCGCAAAGAGTCGGACACGACTGAGCAACTGAACTGAAGTAGGAAGCACCCATTAAGTTCTAGAAACTGTACGCAAATTATCTAATCTAGTTTGCTTATGTGTGTCATTACTTTTAGCAGCCCCACATCTGAACCCTCTCTCCATATTTAGGGAATCTCCCACCTGATTAGACAGAGCCCACCTTAAGAAGGTGATGCAAAAATAGTGACTCAAAGAAACTGAGTCCTCAAAGAATCCACTCTGACAAGTGCTAGCATCAGAGCAGCTTCATCTGGCTTTTAGAGACTGCAGTTCTACTTATAGAGTCCAGTATCCCCCAAAAGTGCTGGCAGCTAAAACCCCTGTATCTGTGCCTGGGATACACAACTTCAGAGCCAGTCTCTCCATCCCTCCAAGAGATTTTATGGGCCACCTAAAAATATTTTATTCATAAGTTCCCTGCCATTTGCCAAGTCACTTCAGCCATGTCCAGCTCTTTGAGACCCTATGGACTGTAGCCCACCAGGCTCCTCTCTGTCCATGGGATTCTCCAGGCAAGAATACTGGAGGTGGGTTGCCACTCCCTCCTCCAGGGGATCTTCCCAACCCAGGGATTGAACCCACATTTCTTATGTCTCCTGCACTGGCAGGCGGGTTCTTACCACTAGCACCACCTGGGAAGCCCCAGAAGTTCCCTTGTCAGAGTCAACTTCTATTGTTTGGAACTATGGGTTCTGATGAACAGATTCTCAACTGATAAAAGTGAAAAAAGATTCAACACTCTGAAAATCAGTTTGATACTTTTCATAAAGTTAAAAGTCACTTACCATACAGCCCAGGCTTCCCTGGTGGCTCAGCAGTAAAGAATCTGCAGGAACCACAAGAGATACGGGTTGGATCCCTGGGCCGGGAAGATTTCCTCAAAGAGGAAATGGCAACCCACGCCAGTATTCTTGCCTGGAAAATTCCCATGGACATTGAGCCTGGTGGGCTACAGTCTCTGGGGTTGCAAAGAGTTGGACACAACTGAAGCAACTTAGCCCACACGCTCACACCATACAGCCCAGCAATCCCAGTTCCAGGTACTTACCAATGAAGACTTATGTCCACCACTACCAGCACCCAAAAAAAAAGATATATATATGTAGATTTAGCACAGATATAGATATATACATGATACATCAGAGGATGTGTCAGAGGATGTGTCAGAGGATGAGATGACAGGATGGCATCACCAAAGCAATGGACATGAACTTGGGCAAACTTTGGGAGATGGTGAAGGAACTGGAGGCCCGGCATGCTGCAGTTCATGGGGTTGCAAAGAGTCGGACACAACTGGGCAATTAAACAATAAATGATACATGGAAACATCTATAGCAGTTCTACTTGTAATGACCATTAGAAACCAAAAAATCCACCAACTGGTGAATGAATAAACAAACTGCAGTACAACCATTCACCGGAATTCACTGGAATACTGTTCAGCAGTAAAAAGATATCAACTCCTATACTTGTATGTGCAATCTAAAATATGAGATAAACGAATTTATCTATGAAACCAAAACAGACTCATAGATAATAGAGAACAGACTTGTGACTGTCAAAGGGGGTGAGTATAGACTGGGAGTTTAGGATTAGCAAGTGCAAACTATTATATATAAGATGGATAAGCAATAATGAACTGGGCATCCCTGGTGGCTCACTGCCAAAGAATCTGCCTGTCAATGCAGGAAACGTGGGTTCATTCCCTGGGGAAGATACCCTGGAGAAGGAAATGGCAACCCAGTATTCTTGCCTGGGAAATCCCATGGACAGAGAAGTATGGCAGGCTACAGGTTCATGGGGGGGGGGGGGTGTCACAAAAGTCAGACACAGCTTAGTGACTAAACAAAGCAACAAGGTCCTACTATATATATAGCACAGGGAACTATATTCAATATCCTACAACAAACCATAATGGAAAAGCGTGTGTGTGTGTGCGCGCGTGTGTGCGTGTAACTGAGTTACTTTGCTATATAGCAGAAATTAACACAACACTTTAAATCAACTATTATTCAATAAAATTATTCAATAAAATAAATTTTAAGAAAAATCAACTCCTTGGTTCAAGATGGCAAAGCAGAAGGATGTGAGCTCATCTCCTCCTGCGAGAGCGCCAAAATTGCAACGAGCTGTTGAAATACCATCAACAGAAACATGCTGGAACCCACCAAAAGAGATACCCTATGTCCAAGGACAAAAAAGCAGCCACAGCAAGACGGTAGGAGGGGCAAAATCACGATAAAATCAAACCCCATAACCATCGGGTGGGTGACCCACAGACTGGAGAACAATAATACCAAAGAAGTTTTCACACTATTGTGAAGGTTCTGAACCCTGCATCAGACTTCCCAACCTGGGGATCCGACAAAGCGACTGGGAATCCCCAGGGTATCTGGCCTTGAGGAAACAGTGGGATATGATTATAGGCCTTCCAGAGGACTGAGGGAGATAGACACTCCAGTCTTGGAAGGCAAAAACAAAATTTTGTACACACCAAGACACAAAGAGAAGCAGTGACCTCACAGGAGACTGAACCAAAACTACCTGCTAGTGTTGAAGGGCCTCCTGTGGAGGATGGGTCGGCAGGGGCTCACCACAGGGAAAGGCGCACTGGAAGGTCCCTCTTGGCGTAAACCCTCTCAGAGTCTGCCATCAACCCTACCATAGACCTGGCAGACCCCAGGGCTCAGTCACCTCAGGCCAAACAACTACCAGGGAGGGAGTGGAAACCCACCCATCAGCAGATAATTGGATTAAAGCTTTATTGAGCAAGGTCCTGCCCACCAGAGCAAGACCCAGTTTTTCCCATCCCTCCCACCAAGAAGCTTACACAAGCCTCTCAGCCTCAGCCATGAGAGGACAAACAGAAGAAGACGCACAGTCTCACAGCAACTAAAACAAAAACCATATTACAGAAAGTTAATCACTATGAAAAAGAAGAAAGTTATATCCCCAATGAAGGAACAAGATAAAATCCCAGAAAAACAACTAAATGAAGTGAAGATAGGCAACCTCCCAGAAAAAGAATTCAGAATAATAATAGTGAAGATGATCCAAGATCTTGGGAAAAGAATGGAGACAAAGATTGAGAAGATGCAAGAAATGTTTACCAAAGACCTAGAAGAACTAAACAACAAACAAACAGAGATGACTAATACACTAAAAGGAATCCACAGCAGAAGAGCTGAGGCAGAAACACAGATAAATGACCTGGAGGACAGAATGGTAGAAATGACTGCCACAGAACAGAATACAGGAAAAAGAATGAAAAGAAATGAAGACAGCCTAAGAGACCTCTGGGACAACATTACACACACCAATATTCTCATGACAGGGATCCCAGAAGGAAAAGAGAGAAAAAGACCTGAGAAAATATTTGAAGAGATAAAAGCTGAAAACTTCCCAAACATGGGAAAGGAAATAGTCAAATCCAGGAAGCACGGCGTCTCTCAGGAAGGATGAGCCCAAGAAGGAACACACCAAGACACATAGTAATCAAATTGACAAAAATGAAAAACAGATAAAATATTAAAAGAAACAAGGGAAAAATGGCACATAACATACAAGGGAACTCCCATCAGGCTATCAGCTGATTTCTCAACAGAAACTCTACAAGCCAGAAGGGAATGGCATGATATATTTCAAGTGATGAAAGGGAAGAACTTACAACCAAGAATACTCCACCCAGCAAGACTCTCCTTCAGATTTGATGGAGAAATCAAAAGCTTTCCAGATAAGCAAAAATTAAGAGAATTGAGAACCACCAAACCAGCTTTACAACACATGCTAAAGGAACTTCTCTAGGCAGGAAACACAAGAGACGGAAAAGACCTATAGAAAACCCAAAACAATTAAGAAAATGGTAATAGGATCATATTTATCAATAATTACCTTAAATGTAAGTGGATTAAATTCACCAACCAAAAGACATACAGACTGACTGGGTAGATGAAAACATGTGCATGTATGCACTTCCACTTACCACATCACTTTGCTTGACACTCTCCCCCCAAATTGTATGGAATTATTTTCTATTATTAAGTTAATCATATTCTCATTATGGCTTCCAATTATAATTTATCTTTTAATTTTTGTCTGGCTATTGATTGTGAAAACTGATAAACATCTTTCATTATGGTGATTATGTAACTATTGCTCACTTAATACCATCGTATCATGATTGGTCAATAGAAAAATAAATACAACTCTCTATCACCAAAACTAGGATGTAATAAAAACACAAAACCTGTAATCACTTTTGAAAATCCAGATCCATATCAGAATTACCTTGGAAGTTTCTGGAAAATACACATACTCAGGTATTGCTCTTTTTCTCCAGACATGTTTCTAATGAGCTTCCCTGATGGCTCAGAGGTTAAAGCGTCTGCCTGCAATGTGGGAGACCCGGGTTCGATCCCTGGGTCAGGAAGATCCCCTGGAGAAGGAAATGGCAACCCACTCCAGTATTCTTGCCTGGAGAATCCCATGGAGAGAGGATCCTGGTAGACTACAGTCCACATGGCCCCAAAGAGTTCTAATGAGCAGTCATATTTAAAAAACTGGATTATATGTAACCTTTTATCTGTTTTGTTTCCATTTTTCTATTCCATATTCAGTGCTCCCATCTCATTTAGTTTATGTTCTCCAATTTCTCCATCTTTTCCTTTTTTATGTTCTTTCTCAAGGCTTTATCAAGGGCTGCAGAAAAGCTTTCATATTCATTATATAAATATGTATAATATGTATTTTAGAAGCTTTAAGGACTTTTGCCTAACTAAAAAAATTGACATTTTGATTCCACTTGTTTGACTTAGTATGAATAGAATGCTAGATTTCTAATTAAAAAATAGATATGCAACAAGCAACACAGGTTTACTGTATAGCATAGGGAACTACAGTCAATATCTTGTAATAACCTATGATGGAAATATCAAAACTAATATTATGTGTCTTTATAACTAAATCACCTTGCTGTGCATCTGAAATATTCTAAGTCAACTATACTTCAATAAAATATATATATATATATTTTAAAAATCAACTCCTGAAATATGCAGTAACATGTATGAACCTCAAAAGCATTAGGCTAAATGAAAGAGACTCAAAAGGAGTCATACTTGGAACTTTCCCTAGTGGTCTAGTCATTAAGAATCCACACTTCCACTGCAGCAGGCACAGGTTCAATCCCTGGTCAAGGAACTAGGGCCTCACATGCCACTCAGCACATCCAAAGCAAAAAAAAAGGAGGCATACTTAAATGATTCCAAGTATAACATTCTGGAAAAAACATAACTATACAGGGACAGAAATTAGATCAGGCTGGCAGGGGCATTAGATGAAGGAAGGGAACTGACTGCAAAGGAACTTAAGGAACTTCTTGCAGCGATGGAAAACATTTTATATCTTGATTGTGGTGGTGGCTACATGACTGAAACAGTCTGTCAAAATTCATAGACCTGTATACCCAAAAAGGATGAATTTTACTCTATGTAAAAAGTGAAGGTATTAGTCACTCAGTCAAGTCTGACTCTCTGTGACCCCATGGACTGTAGCCCACCTGGCTCCTCTGTCCATGGATTCTCCAGGCAAGAATTCCCTTCTCCAAGGGATCTTGCTAACACAGGGATCGAATCAAAATTTTCAACACCTGTCTCAGACACTACCTTCCCCATAAAGCTATCCATTTTTTGCTCATTCCACAAATATTTTTTGAATGGCTAGAACGTGCTATCCCCTGTTCTAAACACTTAAGACATAACAGTAAACAAAACAAAAAGCACTTCCCTCATGGAGCTACAGCCTAGCACTGTATCATTTGTTGTTCAGTCTCTAAGTCGTGTCTGACTCCCTGCGACCCTATAAACTGCAGTACACCAGGCTTCCCTGTCCTTCACTATCTCCTAGAGTTTGCTCAAATCCATGACCACTGAGTTGGTGATGCAATCCAACCATCTCATCCTCTGCCACCCCCTTCTTTTGCCTTCAACCTTTCCCAGCATCAGGGTCTTGGATTTCCAATGAGTCAACTCTTCGTATCAGGTGGCCAAAGGATCGGAGCTTCAGCAACAGTCCGTGCAATTAATATTCAGGACTGATTTCCTTTAGGATTGACTGGATTAATCTCCTTGCTGTCCAAGGGACTCTCAAGTCTTCTCCACCACCACAGTTCAAAAGCATCAATTCTTCAGCGCTCAGCCTTCTTTATGGTCCAACTCGCACATCCAAACATGACTACTGGAAAAACCATAGCTAGGACTACACAGACCTTTTCCAGCATAGTGATGTCTCTGCTTTTAATACGCTGTCTAGGTTTGTCACAGCTTTCCTTCAAAGGAGCAAGCATCTTTTAATCTCATGGCTGGCATTCACTGTCCACAGTGATTTTGGAGTGTAAGAAAATAAAATCTTTCACTGTTTCCATTGTTTCCCCATCTATTTGCCATGAAGTGATGGGACCAGATGCCATGTTCTTAGTTTTTTGAATGTTCAGTTTTAAGCCAGCTTTTTCACCCTCCTCTTTCACCTTCATCAAGAGGCTCTTTAGTTCCTCTTCACTTTTTGCCATTAGAATGTTATCATCTGCATATCTGAGGTTGTTGGTGTTCCTCCTGGAAATCTTGATTCCACCTGATTTATCCAGCCCAGCACTGAAAGTCCAACTCTTTGTGACACCATGGACTGTAGCCTGCCAGGTTCCTCTGTCCATGGAATTCTCCAGCCCAGAATACTGGAGTGGGTAGCCATTCCCTTCTCCAAGGGATCTTCCCAACCCAGGGATCAAAATCAGGTCTCCCACGTCACAGGCAGATTCTTTACCATCTGAGCCACCAGGGAAGCCCCCAGCCCAGCATTGGTCATCTCAATGTATCATAAACATCCTGTATAACTCAATAATGTAGTCAATGTCACAGTCAAGTGCTATGCAAATAAAAAAAGAGCAGAGTAAGAGGAGCCCAGAGTGTAGGAAACCCAAGTTACAGATTTAAAAATTAAAGTCAGCTAACTGACATGATAAATTTTGAGCAGATTTGAAAGTGAAGAATATTTCAAGTAGAAGGAGCCACAAATGCAAAGGCCCTGAGTCTAAAACATGTCTGACCTGCTTGAAAACTAGCAAGGAGGTGAACAGAGTGATCAGGGAGAACAACGGTGAATGAGGCCGGAAAAGTAATATGGTTAGATGACATAGGGCCTTGTTTGGCTATCACTCTTGGACTGCAAGGAGAGCCAACACAGATCCTAAAGGAAATCAGTCCTGAATATTCGTTGGAAGGACTGATGCTAAGGATTAAACTCCAATATTTTGGCCACCTGATGCAAAGAACTGACTTACTGGAAAAAAATCCTGATCCTGGTAAAGATTGAAGGCGGGAGGAGAAGGGGATGACAGGATGAGATGGTTGGGATGGGATCATCAACTCAATGGACATAAGTCTGAGTAAACTCCAGGAGTTAGTGATGGACAGGGAAACCTGGCATGCTGCAGTCCATGGGGTCACAAAGAGTCAGACACAACTGAGCAACTGAACTGAACTGAGTGAAACAGGGAGCCAAAGTAGGGTTTGGACAGTAAATGATGATCTGACGTCTTCCAGAAGGATTCTTCTGGCTATTGTATTGAACTAGACTGCTGGAGGCAAAAGTACATACAGCTGAGGGTCTGACAGGATTAGGACTCTTTCTACAAAGATCCAGGGGAGAGATGATGATGGGAACAAGATGGCGGCCAACAGGGGAAGCGGGGAGAAGTGTTCCAACTCTGTATGTACTTTGAAGGTAAGACCAAGAAGACTTCCTAGCAGACTGGATGTGGCAAGTGAGAAAGGAGGAATAAAATTAATGCCAAGGTTTTTTGCCCTGAAAAAATGAAGGATGAAATTATCTTCATCAAAGACATGGAGATCTGGAGGCGGAGCATATTATAAAGAGAAGAGAAGGGGTTTGGCTTTAGACATGTTCCATTTAAGATGTTTACCAGACACCCCAGTGAGGTTGAGTAGATAGTTGGGTATTTGGCTCTTAGGTACAAAAAAAGAGATATCAACATGAAAGCCAGGATAAGAGAGTATTAAAAGATATAGAAGTACTGATACGATCCCCAGGGGAAACTCCTATTCTAACAAGTAGGGAGAAAGAAGAAAATAATAAAAGAAACTAAGAAGGGCTGACCAATAAAATGGGGGGGGGGGGGGGAGGCGCAGGTAGATATGAACATGTGGCATTCTGGAAGCCAAAAGTAAAAAAAAGTGTACCAAGGAGCAATAAGTGATCATCTGTGTCAAATGCTATTTATACGTCAAACACAATGATGACTAACAACGTACTCTGAACTCTGGTACTTTTATGTTATCGATGACGGCCTTGTCAAAGGCAGCTTCAGTCAAGAAGGGGAAAAGGGGAAAAGCCTAACTGAATCAAGCTTAAGTGAGAATAAAATGGAGAAACTGGAACCCTCATACACTGCTGGTGGGAATGTAAAATGCAGTCCTTTTGGAAAATGGTCAGACAGTTCCTCAAAATGTTAAACATAAGGTTATCATATGACCAGCACTTCTCCAAGGTATGCATCCAAGAGAACTGAAAGCACATTCTCACAAAACCTGAATATAAATGTGTATGATCAGCATATTTCATAAGATCCAAAAAGTGGAAACAACCCAAATGTCCAAAACCTGAAAGATTAACAAAACATGGAACTCACCCACGGAATGGAATGTCATTCAGCCATAAAAAGGAATGTAGTGTTACAACATGGTAAACCTTGAAAACAGGCTAACTAAGTAAAAGAAGACAGACACAAAAGGTCACATATTGTTTGGTTCCCTTTATGTGAAATTTCCAGAAGAGGCAGATCCACAGAGACATAGGCAGATTCCAAGAGAACAAGCAGAGCTACAGACTGAGGAACAGAGTGAGTGACTGCAAAGGGATACACGGTTTTTTATGGGATGATGAAAATGTTCTGCAGACAGTGGTGATAGATGCACAACTCTAAATATACTAAAAAACCACTGAACTGTACACTTATGGTGGTGAATTTTATAGTATGTGAATTATATCTCAATAAAAGAACAACAGAGGAAGAGAGAGAATCAGTTCAGTTCAGTTTAGTCGCTCAGTCATGTCTGACTCTTTGCAACCCCATGGACTGGTACACGCCAGACCTCCCTGTCCATCACCAACTCCCAGAGTTTACTCAAACTCATGTCCATTGAGTTGGTGATGCCATCCAACCATCTCACCCTGTGTCATCCCCTTCTCGTCCCGCCTTCAATCTTTCCCAGCATCAGGGACTTTTCAGATGAGTCAGCTCTTCGCATCAGGTGGCCAAAGTATTGGAGTTTCAGCTTCAGCATCAGTCCTTCCAATGAACACCCAGGACTGATCTCCTTCAGAATGGACTGGTTGGATCTCCTTGCAGTCCCAGGGACTCTCAAGAGTCTTCTCCAACACCACAGTTCAAAAGCATCAGTTCTTCGGTGCTCAGCTTTCTTTATAGTCCAACTCTCACATCCATAAATGACTACTGGAAAAACCATAGCCTTGACAAGACGGACCTTTATTGGCAAAGTAATGCCTCTGCTATTTAATATGCTGTCTAGGTTGGTCATAAATTTTCTTCCAAGGAGGAAGCATCTTTTTATTTCATGACTGCAGTCATCATCTGCAGTGACTTTGAAGCCCAAAAAAGTTAAGTGTGCCACTGTTTCCCCATCCCTCTGCCATGAAGTGATGGGACTGGATGCCATGATCTTTGTTTTCTGAATGTTGAGCTTCAAGCCAACTTTTTACTCTCCTCTTTCACTTTCTTCAAGAGGCTCTTTAGTTCTTCTTCACCTTCTGCCATAAGGGTGGTATCATCTGCATATCTGAGGTTACTGATATTTCTCCCGGCAATCTTGATTCCAGTTTGTGCTTCTTCCAGCCCACTGTTTCTCACGATGTACTCTGCATATAAGTTAAATAAGCATGGTGACAATATACAGCCTTGACCTACTCCTTTTCCTATTTGGAACCAGTCTGTTGTTTCAGACAGAGAGAGAATGGGAGGGAAGAAATTAGAAACACTGAATAGAGACAACTTTCTAAAGTTCTGCTACAAAGGAGAGCAAATATATAGGACAGTACCTGGCAATGAAGGTAGGGTCAAGACAAGTATTTTTTAAACTGGGGGTAGTTGAAATAACATGCTTTATACACTGATGAATGGCCTAATAGACAGTAAAACAGTGATATAGCGAATTGGCTGGCAGCAGTGATTCTTGGAGTAATATTCTTGAGTAGTTCAAAGTGGGTGGTATTCGGCATACAACTAAAGATGCACAGATAGTTCATCCATGTTAACAGGAGGGAAGGCAGAATGCACAGGCACAGAGCGCTTCAGTCTTCCTAGTGAAGTAGAAGTTTCTTAGGAAACAAGGTCATCAGTTGAATGGGAGAGATGTTATACTTTGAAGAGAAAGGTGATGGTACAAAAGAGCTGTCTGGAAGAGTGATAGAGCCAACACACTAGGTACATACATGACTGTCTGGCAGTATTAAGGACCCCCTCAGGTTCAACGGCATGAACTTAAGATTAGTCAGCACAGCTGTGGGAGTGTGCATGTGCACACATATGTACACACATGCATTTTCCAGCTATGTTCAGATGCACAGGTATAAAGTAGAAGAGTCAGCTTAACCAGGATTACAAATTTTGCCAAGTATGACAAAGCAAGAAGGGCATGGTAACTGAGGGTATATGAAGAGTTTGTAAAATGACTGGCTATGGAATTTACACTGGGTGAGGGAGGAAAGGAGAATGTCAAGAAGGTAAAAGACAGTGAAAACAGTGGTAAGATCATGGGCCTGAGGTCTAAGGAAAACAAAATCACTAGAGGAAGAGAGTTCAAGGAACTAGAGGTTGGTGAGTGAGAATAATCATCTATGGGTTAGGTCATACCTAAATGCTCAAACCCAAGAAATCATTCCACTTTCTGAACAATAAAGAAATTCTTGTAATTATCAAATAATTTTGCATCCTGCTGCCTTTTATATGCCATCCAAAATGGAAATACTGGCACACCTGGTGCAAGTCCCTACATTTTCATCTATGTTTAGTAACTTACATAAAGTTACCCCTGGCATATTTCAGGTACTAATAAATACTTAGTGATGGATACAGGACCCTGATCCTGACCCTGAGTTACAAAGCTATGTAGTGAAGGAAAGAAAAGACAAATGAGTGAGCAACGTCCTTACCATATCACATGTAACAGAGACAATTTCGCAGCATTTACAGCTGTCTGCCTTTCAGACTACATCACACAAACAATTAACATTTACCAATCATTGTCCTTCATATTTACTATTCAAAGACACTGCAGCTGATGAGGCAATTTTCTATGTTTGGCTGCAAAGCCTATACATTATTAATAATTAAAATTAGAGAAGACACAGCCATTTCATCAAAAGAAATCTGTTTTAAAACTGTTTAACTGAAACACCTTGCATCTTCGACATGTTTTTCTTTAGGAACACATGCACATTGTCATTTTAACCAAATACATTCTTTTTTAACTTCAGGTAATAATGGGGGCAAAGTGCTCACTTCGGCAGCACATATACTAAAATTGGAACGATACAGATAAGATTAGCATGGTCCCTGCACAAGGATGACACGCAAATTCGTGAAACGTTCCATATTTTTATAAAATTAATTCTAATCCAAAAAATAATAATAATAATGGGGGGAAAGCACAAGGCTTAAGAATTATGTCCTGAAACCTCCCTGGTGGTCCAGTGGTTAAGACTCCACGCTTCCACTGCTGGGGGCCCAGGTTTCATGCCTGGTCCACGAATTAAGATTCTGTACGCTGCACAGTGCAGCCAAAAAAACAACAACAAAAATAATCATCCCCCCCCCCCAAATACAAACCTATTTTGAATTCTAAAGCAATTACAAAATCCTCTCTGCTCAACTCTATCTCTTCATCACAGAATGTAGGAAATGAGCAATTTTCCTGAAACCTAGTGGTTCTCATCTCTGCATCAGAGTAAGAAGCACAGGAAGCTCTGTAAACTAGACCTTGTGCCGTCATACCAACAAGGACCAATTTAATTGGTCTGGGGTGGGATGTAGGTTACCAATAATTTTTTTTAACTCTCCAGAAAATCCTAACATACAAACAGAAAAACGAACTACAGACCTAATCTAATCCTTTCATCAGCAGCCCATACTTCAAATTTCATGTCCAGCTTACTGCTTTCTACATATCTCCATCTGGAAGGTTGCATGGACACCCCAAACGCAAATGTCCACAGCATCTTTTTCCCAAAGCATATTTTTTGTGTTTCCTTTTGTTCTGTAACATTCCCGATTATGAAATATAACTTAAATGCACAAAAATGCACAAAACATATAAGTACAATTTAACAGTTCTAAAAAAGTACACCTGTGATTATCAGCCAGATTAAGAAATACACAACCAACAGTGAGCACCTCAGTATCCTATATATCTTATCTTGGCTAGTATCCCAACTCATCCAACCACCATCAGAATAGGGGTCACCATCGTAAGATTTCTCCTTCTCCCAATCTTCAATAAACCCCCAAGTACTGAAGATTTTACCGCCTAAATATATCTCCTAAAAATAAGAAAAAAAAAATATATATATATCTCCTGTTCTTTTTTACTGCCATTTTCTTAGTCCAGGCTCTCATGAGTTTGAACTTATCTCCAGTTTAACCAATGAAATGATATCTTAAAATAAATCTGATTGTTACCTACTCTTGCTGGCTTCCCATATTTTAGCAAGATAAGATTCTCCTCTGAACTGGCCCTGATCTATATCTAAATATCTATCTACCTACCTACCTACTTCTCTCCTTCTCACTTTCCCATCACTATAGAACTTGACCCACTTCAAAACTTATACTGCAGATATACTAACATGCTTACAATTTCCTAAACACACTAGGCCATTTCCTGTCTTTCTACCTGTTCTTCTGCAGCACACATCCTTCTTTCCCACTGCTGAACTTGAATTTATCTTTCAGACCCAACCCACCCACCAATTTCTTCAGGAAGTGGTGTCGGACCACCACTCTATCCCTAAATAGTGATTCATTCTCCCTCCATGCTATTTCTGTACCCTGTTCTTGTCTATAGAATCGTTTATCACACTCGTACTTAGAAACAATTTTCAGTGGCAGCCTCCTTTCAACAGCCCCACACCTGCTCCAGGAACTGTCCTTTCTCCATCCACAAAGGCAGGCTTCCAACAGGAGATCCAAACTTTAAAACCTGCCCTCAAGCATAGCTGAACCGGACTGGGCCAATCAGACTCCAGCCTGGGCCAATCAGACTCCCTCCCAGGAGCCTGGAATTCAAATTAAAATAGAAAATTGGTATCTCTGTGTGGCTGAGAACTATTAGTTTTAAAAGAAAGGCTATGGGACTTCCCTAGTGGCTAAGACTCCACAACACAAGGGGCCAGAGTTTGATGCCTGGTTAGGGAACTAGATTCCACATGCTGCAACGAAGACTCAGCATCACCAAACAAATAAATATTTTTTAAAAAGAAAGAAACATTATGGAAGCAGCCATATTCTAACCATATGTACTGCTGCTAAGTCGCTTCAGTCGTGTCCAACTCTGTGCGACTCCACAGACAGCAGCTCACTAGGCTCTGCCGTCCCTGGGATTCTCCAGGCAAGAACACTGGAGTCAGTTGCCATTTCCCTCTCCAAAGCATGAAAGTGAAAAGCGAAAGTGAACTCGCTCAGTCGTGCCGACTCTTAGCTACCAAATGGACTGCAGCCTTCCAGGCTCCTTCGTCCATGGGATTTTCCAGGCAAGAGTACTGGAGTGGGTTGTCATTGCCTTCTTTATAGTCCAACTTTCACATCCATACATGACCACTGCAAAAACCATAGCCTTGACTAGACAGACCTTTGTTGGGTGCTCATTAATTAGTATCATCCATGGCAGACTGAAGAGCTGTGCATTTTTCCATACATAAATTTTAATTTTTAAAAAAGTGTAACAAGTTTGAACTCCAGCTAATTATAATTAACATGTATGTCAGTGTTTAGAAATAAACTGTAAGAATGTCTGCAACTTATTTTGTAATACATCAAAAAAAAAGATTGATCAATAATGGGATAAATAGATGGATAAACATGTAAAGCAAATAAAAGAAAATGTTAATTGCTGGGGTTGAGCTAATTGTAGAATATGTAGGAGTTCACTGTATAATTCTTTCAAATCTTTTGCATGTTTAAACTTTAATAATAAAACACTTAGAGAAAAATGTACCAGCAATACATCTACACTGACTTATATGGACAAGGTCTACACACATAACTGACTGTACTACTCTCTGCCTTAAAATGAAATTTCAAAGGACTTTAACAGATACACTAGATAACTCAACGACTTCCTTTCACTGATTAAGAAATTTTAAAACCATTTGTCTTTCCAGTTCACATGCGTTTTATAATGACAGCTGCTGCTGCTAAGTCACTTCAATTGCATCCGACTATGTGTGACCCCATGGACAGCAGCCCACCAGGCTCCCCCATCCCTGGGATTCTCCAGGCAAGAACACTCAAGTGGGTTGCCATTTCCTTCTCCAATGCATGAAAGTGAAAGTGAAGTCACTCAGTTGCGTCCAACCCTCAGCGACCCCATGGACTGCAGCCTACCAGGCTCCTCCATCCATGGGATTTTCCAGACTGGAATACTGGAGTGGGATGCAGTTAGGCACAATTAAAATGTAAAACCAAATACTTCTAATTTCATACTTCTAAACTCCTTTAAAACTAGTTTTAGAAAACATAATAAAGTTAGATGGGGAAAATTCAAATCACGTTTTCTACTATCAAGACCATTCATCAAAACAAAAGAGCTGGCAGCTTTATACTGTAAACCTCCCCTTGACAAGACAGAAACATACACTAGGAGAATAAGAAGATAAGAATCACAAAATCACAAACTGCTGAAACTGGTCAAAAAGACTAACACAAGACTTATTTGTCAAAAAGAAAATTAAGACCCAAAGAGGGGATATATCTTGCCTGATGATGATGTGAAAGTCGTTCAGTCATGTCCAACTCTTCATGACCCCATAGAATATACAACCCATGGAATTCTCCAGGCCAGAATACTGGAGTGGGTAGCTATTCCCTTCTCCAGGGGATCTTCCCTACCCAGGGGTTGAAGCCAGGTCTCCTGCTTTGCAGGCAGATTAACAAGCTGAGCCACCAGGGAAGCACCATCTTGCCTGAGGTCACCAACAATTTTTTAGGAAGGCTCAGACTCAAACCCTGGACTCATGACTAAAGTCCAGTGCCCTTTCCATCCTCTCCTGTGGTTCTATATCTCTCTCTTTTTTTTTTTTTTGGAAAAGTAATATTACATAGGGCTTCCTTGGTAGTTCAGTGCTAAAGAATCCACCTACCAATGTAGGAGATGCAGGTTCAATCCCTAGGTCACAAAGATCCCCTGGAGAAGGAAATGGCAACCCACTCCAGTATTCCTGTGTGGGAAATCCCATGGACAGAAGAGCCTGGTGGGCTACAATCCATGGGGTAACAACAGTCAGACTTAGCAACTAAACAATAAAATATTACATGAAGTGCCTCATCTCAGCTTAAATATTTAATATTTTTTAACTGTTTAATTTTTTTGTACCAGGTGTTCAAATTCTAAATACAAGTGAATACAGGAATCACATTACAACCAAGATTCAAATGACATACCTTATCATTCACTGTAACTCAACTTCATTAAAACAGCCTGAAAGTGCTGTTCTACTGTTTTAGGCAAATAAAGATGCACTGACAGAATTTTAGCAGTAAATGTGCCTGCAATCCTCGTATGTAGAAGTCCAAAAGTTAACATGTACTTCCCCAAAAACGAGTAACTCAAAGCTACAAAAGCTGGAGAATAAGCCTTAATTCAGCCTATTTTTTGGTCCTTTTTTTTTTTTTTTTAAATTCAGAGTGTATTTTAGAGTATGTTTACTAAAATAATGGATTACAGATCTGGATAACTATTTATTCTTGCAAAAGCATTCAAGAAATGCTAGTCTGTGTTGTATAAAGAGTGTGGTTAGGCTTCAGTGAATTATGATGCAATTACTGTATTTCTACTGAGATTTCGTCAGACAACTGAAAATCAAAGCAAAGACTAGACTCCTAAGATACAACTTCAGCAGAATACACTGTCATCCCACAGAGCCATAGGTGACCAGTCAGATGCAAACGAAATAGTGTTTCTTTTCCTATCTCTGTTTCACAGCAAAACAAAAGCTGTAACAAATGCTGAAAGGCTAGCTCTCTATATGCAAAATAAATTTATATCATGTTACTTCTATTTAATAAAAGACACTTCTGAAATAATTTAGGAATAGAACGCTCAACAAGACAGAGTTCCAAGAAAAATAACCAAAAATAAGTCAACCAGAATGAGCTTGCTGTCTGTTATATTAAAATGGGGTTATGTAGAAGTATCCAGCTTACTCTCTGATTAATAATCCATCTGTACAAACACTTAACATTCTGCAATAGTCCACAGCTTTCAACCCCTAAATCAGATTTCCACAGTGCTGTTGCTGAAAACACCTCACCAAGAACACCTCAACATTGATGAAACACTCAAAATACTACAGAGGGGCATCATACTTCTAGTATGTCAGTAAGGAAGGACCCCTCTGCTACAAAGCAGAATATGTTCCCAATTTCTTGAGCAGCATGTACTAACATGGTTTTTTACCACATGGTAAGCACAGAAAAATTATCTGTGAAATTACATAGATAAGCACTGTATTTCAAAAAGAATATATTTTTCCTACTGAGAGAAAATGTAACTGCTGCAATTATTTTGCTTCTTACTTCCTTTACTCATTTTACACATCATTTTATCTACCAAAAGCAAGGCTATAAAATGTAACCTCTAAACAGAGTAAAACCTCTCATATTTCATTAACTGACATACCTGAAGTATGATGTCATTTACAAATGTAATGACGACAGTGAAGCAATGCAAGTTCTTGAACTTTCTGAATCTTCAAAATAAGACAAAATTATGCCAGTAACTTGTTAGTATATTATATTGGACATCAGTAATACTATATTGGACATATTGTTAAGGAAAGATACATTTAAGAGCAGTGATAATAGTAAGCATAAAAAATGCTGGATAGACTTTCTGCCCAAAAAATTGTGTGTTATACAATCTGCACTTTGATGCCATGAGATCTGCATGTAAAAGTCCCAGCTCTACAACTTCTTAGCTGGTTTCCTTGAAGTTATCTCATTTGCAATGGGAATACCACTACTTGGCTTTATCTGTTGATCGTTACCTCACAGAGCTGGTACAAGAAGCAAGAGCTGAATGTGTATAGTCACACTTTGTAAACATAACACTGGGTTGCTCTGGCATTCCTACTGAAATCTACAGCATTACAGCTGTGGATCCTACTGAAATCTACAGCATTACAGCTGTGGAGGAGGCAGCTAACTATCCACCAAAAGCCACTGTTTCTTCCAAAGTAAGAGAGTTGTAGGGGGGACAAGGTTCGCCACTCTTCACATTCTGTAGCTGAAAATGAACTCCTCCCAAGAACATTTCAACACTGATGAAATAACTCAAAATACTACTGAATGGCATCCTACCACCCAGTCAGCAAGAGAAAGGACATGACATTTCCCAATCCCTCTGCAGCTAGATAAGGCAATGAGACTAAGCCCTCAGCAACCAAAGTGAGCAGAAATTGTACCTGCAACTTCCACCTCTCTTAGAGAATGTGTCCAACAACCGTGGAAGCCAGGTACTAAAGATAGTAGGATCCCCATCAGCCTTAATGCCTGAGCTCCCCAAATGCCTTTTATGGAGAGCCACAGGCTGAGGAGGAGAAGGCAGTGGCACCCCACTCCAGTACTCTTGTCTGGAAAACCCCATGGACAGAGGAGCCTGGTGGGCTGCAGTCCATGGGGTCGCTAAGAGTCGGACCCAACTGAGCGACTTCCCTTCCACTTTTCACTTTCATGCATTGGAGAAGGAAATGGCAATCCACTCCAGTGTTCTTGCCTGGAGAGTCCCAGGGACGGCGGAGCCTGGTGGGCTGCTGTCTGTGGGGTCGCACAGAGTCGGACACGACTGAAGCGACTTAGCAGCAACAGCAGCAACAGGCTGAGGTGGACACCTGCTCTGGGCTATTATGCACAGGATTTAGGCATTCTAGCTGATGTATTTCACGGCTCTAATTCAGCAGCTGGGGTTACTTAACTAATATAATAGCCAACCCTTCACACAAGATAATGGGTACAACTTAAAAATCCCTAACAGGAACTTAACAAGATTCCAACATCTTCCCACAAGGTTAACACATGAAAGATAAAATTCCCAATATAAGAGTTTCCCGGAAGGACATTAACTGAGAAGGCTGTTAAAAGTTTTAAAGGTAAGAGAACTGGTCCTGAAATCAGACTACCTAGGTTCAAATCCCTGTTCTATCACTTGCTAAGTGTGTAACCCTGGATGGAAATTAACCTCTCTGTCTCACATGTAAAGTGAGAATAAAAACAGTTCTCACCTTATTATGTTGTTGTGATGTTTAAATAAAAAAAAAAATTCCATGCTTAGCAGAAAGCATGGCATAAGAGCACTCAGTAAATGTTAGCTTTTATTATTAAAACTATAAAAATCATGATTCTGTAAAATTTCACTGAGCTGATCACATACCAATAGGAAAGTTACTGGAATGCTATCAAGATTCTCTCTAGTCTAGTTACTAGCGCAAAGTATTCTAGTAGATATGCAGTTAAACCTAGATTCCCTGAAAGGCAAATTAAGAAGAGTTTACTCTCAGTATTCAAGAAAGACCGCTGCATTCAAGAAGCATGACCTAGGGTCTGGTCATTTGCAAACCACTATAGTGACCAAGAGAGAACAGTGCGTTGTAGTAAAACAACCTAATTTCAGGACAGGCTGTACAGCACTCTAATGGCACTGCTTTTCTAAAACAGAAAGAGTCATCCTAGCATCCCAAATAGGCCCAAGGATTTATAAACAGTTGAGAAACAATCTTAACATGTGAAGGGAGATTACCAAGGAAACTTCAGAAATTTGTCCTGCCTTTGGAACAATAATCTTATAGCGTAGAGTTTTATGATTTATACACCTACAAGAGAAAATCCATAACAGACTTTAAACCTAGGTGTATCATAAAAGCAATTCCATATTTTTAAAAAACACTCCAAAAATAAATTCTACACTGTAATACCATCTGGAGAGAAGGCACAAGTTCAATAAATTTACAAGGAGAAAGGTAAACTCAATTATAACATTACACAAGTTTTAGAATGAGAATCTTTTAGGTGTTACTAATGACTTCCTCAGCAGTGGCAGTAACATTTATGCTTTGGTATTCCTAAATATAAATACATTTAAGTAAATAAAACAAAACAAAATAAAATATTGGGTTGGCCAAAAACTTTGTTTGGGTTTTTATGTAAGATAACAGAAAAGCCCAAATAACTTTTTAGCCAACCCAATAAAATAAAAGCCCTACAGAATGCCTACCCTGCCCTCCCTGCCTATCCAAATCCTTTTTTCCAGGGCCACATTTACTCACACTGCTCCAGTGAGGTCTAGTGAAAGACATTTACACTCTCACCTCTTTTATTTGTACCTATAGCATAAATTTAGACTCCAGGGCATTGAATACCTTACATTCATATGAGTATAACTTAACACCAAGAGCAAAAACTCCTGAAGGGCAGAGACTGTCACCCTGTTTTGCTACGCCTGTTTTACTCAGCCTGAGCTGACTAAGAATGATTAACACCTACAATTCGCTGAATGCCTCACACTGAGCTAGGCACTCTAAATATTTTTAATGGAAAGTTATAAAAGATTTGATAAATACAAATTACTAAATCAGATGTTATTTACTAAATAACATCTGATTTTATGAAACATGCTGCTGCTAAGTCGCATCAGTCATGTCCGACTCTGTGCGACTCCATAGACGGCAGCCCATCAGGCTCCTCTGTCCCTGGGATTCTCCAGGTAAGAACACTGGAGTGGGTCGCCATTTCCTTCTCCAATGCATGAAAGTGGAAAGTGAAAGGGAAGTCGCTGAGTCGGGTCCGACTCTTAGCGACCCCATGGACTGCAGCCTACCAGGCTCTTCTGTCCATGGGAGTTTCCAGACAAGAGTACTGGAGTGGGGTGCCAGTGCCTTCTCCGATATGTTAATGAGTATCTGCAAACATGTCATCTAACAACAGAACTAGTGCAACCTCGTTACAGTGGAAGCAACCCATACAGTCTGCATCTTCACAGCAGCCCTATGAGAAAGCAGGGGAGACACAGGCTCAAAGGGACCCAACCAAAGTCACAAAGCTATTAAACGTCAGAGCCAGCATTCAAACCAGGTCTTCTGACTAAGATGCCAATTCTCCTTCCACCATATCTATTCTGTTACTTGGATTTACTCTTCTCCTCTGCCTGCCTAAGTCCTTCTATTACTCTTTAAGCGTCAACTCCTCCAAGAAATCCTCTCCAACTACCACAGGTTACACTTTTTTCACTTCTCTTTTCATCAAAGTTCAATGAAATAAAAGTTTATATTTTACACCTCCTTTGTTGTTTCCCCCAGTTTTAGCACAACACCGGGAGCAGTTACTTAATTGCCGTGTGTGTGTGTGTGTGTGTGTGTGCAGTTACTTAATTGCTATGTGTGTGTGTGTGTATGCGCGAATATATTTGCCACATATCTGAAATGTCTAGAACACTGCCTGGCCCACAACAGATATTCACAAGGGTGTGGAGTAAATACGTCTATGAATACATTAACAATTACTTCCATTCCCATTACTCTATTAATGGTTCTTTTTAGCACCAAAGTGGCGAGGGGGGCTTAAAAAGTTAACATTTTGCTAGCTATAAACAAATCTCTCCATCCAACTGAAGTAGAATACCTTTTCTACAATAAACTCCTTACCCAGATTTACAAAGTCTCGGCTGATCTGGCCCCTGCCTACCTCACCAAACACTCCTCTGTATCTCTCTCTCCAGCTCTTCCTCTCTCTCCCTCCTGGTTACATTCCAATCACTCTGTCCTCCTTTTTGGCTCCTCCCACATACCAACTGTGTCCCTGCACTGCACTAGCAGTCCTCTCTGGCTGGCAGAGTCTTCCAGCCAAAGAGACTCTTTCTTAACCTTCAGATCTAACTACAAACTAGATCTCTTCAGAGGCCTTCCCTGATCATCCAGTTAAGTAGCCACCATCACTCTATCTTAATATCAACCTATATTTTAATTATCTGGCTAGCACTTAATGGTGTATTTCTTGATTATATATTTTCTACTTCAACACAGGAACATAAGGTCAACAAAAGTAGGGACCTTGCCTGTCTTATTTACCACTGTATTCCAATGTCTAGAACACTGCCTGGCCCACAACAGCTATTCACAAGGGTGTGGAGTAAATACGTCTATGAATACATTAACAATTACTTCCATTCCCATTACTCTATTAATGGTTTTTTTTAGCACCAAAGTGGGGAGGGGGGCTTAAAAAGTAAACATTTTGCTAGCTATAAACAAATCTCTCCGTCTAACTGAAGTAGAATACCTTTTCTACAGAATTCCTTCTCTCATTCCAACCTCTAATCTTATTCTCATCTCAAACCAATGGTAAAGATGCACCATAGTAAAGCTACCAATTTCCCCAAAATTGATCCACTGATTCAATGAAATTCCTATCAAGATTTTCCTTACACAAACTTATTCTAAAATGGCAAGTCACGAGATCTAGAATTGCTAAAACAATTTTGAAAAAGAATAAAAGATGAAGAGTCACTCCCCACCCAAGTTAAAGACTTACTATACTGCTACAGTAATCAAGCCTGCTGGTACCAGCAAAAGAGTACACTTAGATCAATGGAACAGAATAGAGACCCAGAATTAGAATCGCACAAAACTTGGCCCACCTGGATTTTGAAAAAGGTGCAAAAGTAATTCAATGAAGGAAGGATAGCCTTTTCAACCAACGATGCTGGAGGACTTGGACATTAATAGTCCAGAAAAAAAAGAAGCAAACAAAAGAAAAAAAAAACAAAACTTTGACCTAAATCTCATAGCTTACATAAAAACTAATTCAAACAGATCACAGACTTAAATGTAATACTACAGAAAATCTTCATAACGCAGAGCTGGGTCTACAGTTCTCAGACTTGACATTCTCAGACTTGACAACGAAAACAAGACCCATAAAAAGAAACCTGATAAACTGGACCTCATCAAAGTTAAAAACTTTTCTTCTATGAAATCCAATTAAGATTTTTAAAAAAGAAAAAAGTTAAAAACAAAGAGAAAATATTTGCAAACCATATATCCAATAAAAGACTTCTGGCTAGAATACTGGATAGCCAAAATGTTTGAACAATACATAAAGAAAGTTCAAAGTTCAACAGTAAAATAAAAGCAAAAACAAGCAATCCAATTAGAAAATGAGCAAAAGACATTTCACTAAAAAGGACATATAGATGGCAAATAAACACTTTAAAAGATGCTCAATATCATTAGCCATTCAGTTCAGTCACTCATTCGTGTCCCAACTCTTTGCATCCCCATGAATCGCAGCATGCCAGGCCTCCCTGTCCATCACCAACTCCCAGAGTTCACTCAGATTCACATCCATCGAGTCAGTGATGCCATCCAGACATCTCATCCTCTGTCGTCCCCTTCTCCTCCTGCCCCCAATCCCTCCCAGCATCAGAGTCTTTTCCAATGAGTCAACTCTTCACATGAGGTGGCCAAAGTACTGTAGTTTCAGCTTTAGCATCAGTCCTTCCAAAGAAATCCCAGGGCTGATCTCCTTCAGAATAGACTGGTTGGATCTCCTCAAGAGTCTTCCCCAACACCACAGTTCAAAAGCATCAATTCTTCGGCGCTCAGCTTTCTTCACAGTCCAACTCTCACATCCATACATGACCCAAGAAAAACCATAGCCTTGACTAAACAGACCTTTGTTGGCAAAGTAATGTCTCTGCTTTTGAATATGCTATCTAGATTGGTCATAACTTTTCTTCCAAAGAGTAAGCATCTTTTAATTTCATGGCTGCAGTCACCATTAGCCATTAAAGAAATACAAATTAAAGCCAAAATGAGATAACACTAAATATTGATCTGAATGGCTAAACAAAAAATAATTCATTACAAAATAGTACAGCCACTTTGTTGGGAAGATCCCTTGGAGAAGGGAAAGGCTACCCACTCCAGTATTCTGGCTGGGAGAATTCCATGTACTATATAGTCCACAGGGTCGCAAAGAGTTGGACCTGGCTGAGCTCCTTTCACTTTGGAAAACCATTTGGCAGTTTCTTACAATGCTAAGCACAGTCTTTTATCATATAATACAGGAATCGCACTCCTAGGTATTTATCCAATGAGTTAAAAATTTATGTCCACCTAGACACAGATGTTTATAGCAGCTTTATTCATAATTTTCAAAAGACTGGAAACAAGATCTTTCAATAGGTGAATGAACAAACTAATATATCCACACAGAGGAATATTATTAAGAATTTAAAAGATGAGCTATCAAACCACCAGAAGACATGGAGGAACCTTAAATGGATATTGCTAAGTGAAAGAAGCCAATCTGAAAAGGCTATACATGTATTATTTCCATTACAGTCATCCCCTGTAGTCAATCCACTCATCTGCGATACTCAAATTCATTCATATCCACAGGTTCCACATCCGTAAATTCAACCAAATGAAGACTGAAATTTCAAGGTTAAAGACCCACAGATATGGAGGGCTGATTGTACATGACACTCTGGAAAAGGGAAAACTATAATTGGAAAAAGATCAGGGGGTGCGGGAGGGATAAATAGGTAGAACACAGGGAGTTTTTTTAGGATAATCAAACTATTCTGTATGATATGGTGGATATAGATGTACCTGTCAAAACCCATAGAACGAATAACACAAATAGTGAACCCTAATGTAAACTATGGACTTTAGATAATAATGTATCAATGTTAACTAGTGAAAGATCAAATTTAACTAGTGAAAGATATTAATAAAAGGGGCAACCAGTGAAGGAGAAAGATATATATAACCCTAACCCTAACCTGAAGTTGAACTCTGCTCAACTTTCTGCAAACCTGCAACTATCCTAAATAATAAAGTCTGCTAATTTTCCTTAAAAAACAGTAGTAACATCAAATGCTAGTAAAGATGTAGATAAATTGAGCCATTCATACATTGCTGGTGAAAATGTAATGCTACATCCTCTCTGAAAAAGTCAGCAGTGTCATAAAACTATTGTATTCACCATACAATGAAGCAACTGCACTCTTGGGCATTAATCCCAGAAAAATGAAAATGTATATACAAAAACCTATATACAAATGTTCACATTAGCTTTACTGGTAACAGCCAAAAACTGGCAACAATCCAAATGTCCCCCAATTAAACAAATTGAGACATTTCTATCTACCATGAAATACCACTCAGCTATAAAAAGGAACAAACTATTGATACATACAACTACTTGGATGGATCTCAACAAAATTATGCTAAGTAAAAAAAAAAAAGCCAATCTTAAAAGATTACATACTGTATGATTCCACTTTTATAACATTATTTTGAAAGACTAAATTATACTAATGGGTTTTTATTGAATATATTATTTCTTAACAACAGCAAGAGAATCTACAATTATCTCAAAATAAGAATTTTTTTACACTCCAAAGGTAGAGACATACTCTCCAAAATCAAGTATTTCCCCTGGGTGGGCTGACAAACTTCCCAGAGCAGTGGGTCTCAGTCTCAGATACACGTAAGAATCACCTCTAAGAATTCCGATGCTTAGGCAGTATCTTAAGTTAGTAACTAAGTTAAGTCGCTCAGTCATGTCCAACTCTTGGCAACCCCATGGACTGCAGCCTACCAGCCTCCTCTGTCCATGGGATTTTCCAAGCAAGAGTACTGGTTGCCATTCCCTTCTCCAGGGCATCTTCCCAAGCCAGGGATCAAACCCGGGTCTCCAGCATTGAAGGCAGACGCTTTAAGGTCTGAGCCACCAGGGAAGCCAGTAGCCTAGACCAATTCAATTAGAATCCCTCGAGGTTAAAAGGTGATCCGTGCTTTCTTAAACTCTTAGATATTCCAATGTGCGATTAAGATTGAGCATCAGTATCTGCCAAAGTAAGAGAGTCTTTTCAAAGCAACCCTTATTGCATGCCAGGATTATTAACAGAGTTAAGGATCTGGCCATTAACAATTTGCTAAAATCTTAGCTACAAAAACCATTCCACTGATAAATCTCACCCAAATCTCACCCATCTTCCAGAAACAGAAGACTCAAAAAATTAATACAAGAAAGATAACAGTTCATTATGATCTATTTTTAAATAACGTCCTTCCTTGGTAATGGGTGTTTGAATCAGAAGTTGGGAATACTAGGTTCATTTTCATCTGTGAAACTTCTATAAATATAAAAATGGAACCATTAATCTGGCTTTCCAAAATCTTTCAAGCAAAAAGGTTACCATATACCATTTAAGATTTAACCTAAAATCAAAAGGAAGGATTTGAAACAATCTCAGGACTTTCACAAATTTAACTACCTACACACAAACCATGAAGCTTTCCCAGTGGTTCAACAGTAAAGAAGCCGCCTGCAATGCAGAAGAGACAGGTTTGATCCCTGGGATGGAAAGATCCCCTGGAGAAGGAAATGACAACCCACTCCAGTATTCTTCCCTGGGAAATCCCATGGACAGAGGAGCCTGGTGGGCTACAGTTCACAGGGTCGCAAAAGAGTTGGATGCATGCACACGCACACACACACACACACACACACACACACCACCACCCCCCACACACACACACACACCACCACCCCGCTCCATGAGAACAAGGCAGAGAACATGAAACATTTCAAATGAACTGCTCTTTTCCACCTGCATGTAAAAAAGCAGCAGCGGCAGCATCACAAACACACACAAAAAAGATTTAAAACTAAATGCCATGTAGGAACACTAAACACACACAAACAAACCCACATACCACATAATTCCACACATCTGGGGAGCAGTGGCTAAGAGATGGAACAGCATGGAGATTGCAAGGATTTGGCAGACTGATTTAGAATAGATTCACATCTCCTTCGCCTTTAATTTTGCCTGTTACATTACCCAAATAGTTTTTGGTTTTAGGTTTGTCTGGAGTTTAGGGCGGGGAGGGGGGGATGATTCCACTGTATAAATTAATTTAAAACAGATTCTCAGTCCAGGTAAATTAAACAAAACACACAATGCTATTAAAAAATTCGACAGCTGTATGTTGCTTAAAACATTAAAGTGATAAGGTCATTTTTAAATATGTGTAATCTTTTTACAAGTTCAGAAGAACCACAAATTATGGAGCTACAAACCACCAGCTATTCAAAAGAAAATTGTAGCTTATAAAATATTGGCTGACTGCCAGTACAAATGAATTTTTTTTCCCTCAAACCAGCTTCGTAAGCCACAATACTCTTTCAAAAGTGACTATAACCAAATTATCCAATCAAAGAGTAATGTATTAGACAGTAAAGGTAAGTTAATTCTTGGCCTAAAACAAACTGTAAAGTCCACAAATTGTTCACCAACATAGTAAAATGCCACCTTAGAAAATTTCAATTCATTACTATTTTACCATAATCAAGTAACTAAGTAAAAATTACAATAAAAAATAAATTCAGAATCCAAATACCAATCAACACCTTTAAAAGGAGAAGAATAACCTCCACTTAAAATCCAACCTCCGCTTAAAATAGTCATCCTTTGAAAAATCGCAAAATTCCCCACTACAATCCAAAAATACTTCCTTAAAACTCACTGACCAAACAGAAACAACCGAAAACACTTTGGAGACAGACAAGGGTTCAAATCACAGCTATACAACTTCTTAGCTATTACGTCAATTAACCATTCCAGGCCTCACTTTTCTCCTTTATAAAACAAACACCACTGTTCACCTCACAGTGAAACTGTTTGAAAGATCTAAAGATAGGGCTAAAGATGTAAAAATACTAGAAACCATACAATTCTACAAAAATAAGGTAACAATGTTGAGAATAAAAATATACATTCCAATTTAATTTTGCAAGCCTAGATTACTCTACATGAATTACCCAGTCTAGCTTAAGTGACATAATGACTATCTGAATTGAGTAAGTATCGCACTTTCCCTTGTAAAGACAATGGCCTCCTCTCTCCCTCACCTACTTAAATAAAACTCATTCTACCCAACACTGTACATGTCACACTTGTTACAGAGAATACTGCATTAGTTATCTTTTCCTGAGATTATACATCTAACCTCTCTCACTAGACTACAAACTACTGAAGAAAAGGAATCCATTTTCATAATGTACATCTTTTGCTACGTTTAGTCACTGAGTCCTGTCTGAATCTTTTGCGACCCCATGGACTGTAGCACACCAGGCTCCTCTGGCCATGGAATTTCCTAGGCAAGGATGCTGAACTAGGTTGCCATTTCCTTCTCCAGGGAACCTTCTCGACTTAGGGATGGAATCCACGTTTAGCAGTACCTTAACACAAAGTGTTATCTATAAAAAGCACTTAAATATTCAATAACCAATTCACTGCACTTCAAAATTAGCCCACTTTTTATTTCAAGGAATATATTAGATAGTTTCTGAGACTGAGACTTACACAACAATCCACTGCATTTTAATTTCCAGATTACCCACTATTAAGTTGCAGTCTGCTTATCTAGTCACTACCTTTACTTTGTCTAATGCCACAGTTTCCCTAACTGTGATCCAGGGACCTCTGGAGGTCTTTAAGACACTTTCAAGGGTCTAAAAGGCCAAAAGTATTTTCACAGTAGTACTGGTCATAGCAAACACCCTCTTCCAACAACACAAGAGAAGACTCTACACATGGACATCACCAGATGATCAGCACCGAAATCAGATTGATTATATTCTTTGCAGCCAAAGATGGAGAAGCTCTATACAGTCAACAAAAACAAGACCAGGAGCTGACTGTGGCTCAGATCATGAACTCCTTATTGCCAAATTCAGACTTAAATTGAAGAAAGTAGGGAAAACCACTAGACCATTCAAGTATGACCTAAATCAAATCCCTTATGATTATACAGTGGAAGTGAGAAATAGATTTAAGGGCCTCCATCTGATAGATAGAGTGCCTGATGAACTATGGAATGAGGTTCATGACATTGTACAGGAGACAGGGATCAAGACCATCCCCATGGAAAAGAAATGCAAAAAAGCAAAATGGCTGTCTGGGGAGGCATTACAAATAGCTGTGAAAAGAAGAGAAGCCTAAAAAGCAAAGGAAAAAAGGAAAGATATAAGCATCTGAATGCAGAATTCCAAAGAATAGCAAGAAGAGACAAGAAAGCCTTCTTCAGCAATCAATGCAAAGAAATAGAGGAAAAGAACAGAATGGGAAAAACTAGAGATCTCTTCAAGAAAATTAGAGATACCAAGGGAACATTTCATGCAAAGATGGGCTCGATAAAGGACAGAAATGGTATGCACCTAACAGAAGCAGAAGATATTAAGAAGAGGTGGCAAGAATACACAGAAGAACTGTACAAAAAGATCTTCATGACCCGGATAATCACGATGGTGTGATCACTTATCTAGAGCCAGACATCCTGGAATGTGAAGTCAAGTGGGCCTTAGAAAGCATCACTACGAACAAAGCTAGTGGAGGTGATGGAATTCCAGTAGAGCTATTTCAAATCCTGAAAGATGATGCTGTGAAAGTGCTGCACTCAATATGCCAGCAAATTTGG
The DNA here is from genome assembly GCF_016772045.2 of Ovis aries. Lineage (NCBI taxonomy): Eukaryota > Metazoa > Chordata > Mammalia > Artiodactyla > Bovidae > Ovis > Ovis aries. The sequence continues at coordinate 12,496,558 of NC_056056.1, read as the reverse complement.
AAAACTCAGCAGTGGCCACAGGACTGGAAAAGGTCCGTTTTCATTCCAATCCCAAAGAAAGGCAATGCCAAAGAATGCTCAAACTACCGCACAGTTGCACTCATCTCACATGCTAGTAAAGTAATGCTCAAAATTCTCCAAGCCAGGCTTCAGCAATACATGAACCGTGAACTTCCTGATGTTCAAGCTGGTTTTAGAAAAGGCAGAGGAACCAGAGATCAAATTGCCAACATCCGCTGGATCATGGAAAAAGCAAGAGAGTTCCAGAAAAACATCTCTTTCTGCTTTACTGACTATGCCAAAGCCTTTGACTGTGTGGATCACAAGCAACTGTGGAAAATTCTGAGAGAGATGGGAATACAGACCACCTGACCTGCCTCTTGGGAAATCTGTATGCAGGTCAGGAAGCAACAGTTAGAACTGGACATGGAACAACAGACTGGTTCCAAATAGGAAAAGGAGTACGTCAAGGCTGTATATTGTCACCCTGCTTATTTCACTTATATGTAGAGTACATCATGAGAAACGCTGGACTGGAAGAAGCACAAGCTGGAATCAAGATTGCCGGGAGAACTATCAATAACCTCAGATATGCAGATGACACCACCCTTATGGCAGAAAGTGAAGAGGAGCTAAAGAGCCTCTTGATGAAAGTGAAAGAGGAGAGTGAAAAAGTTGGATTAAAGCTCAACATTCAGAAAACGAAGATCATGGCATCCGGTCCCATCACTTCATGGGAAATAGATGGGGAAACAGTGGAAACAGTGACAGACTATTTTTTGGGGCTCCACAATCACTGCAGATGGTGACTGCAGCCATGAAATTAAAAGACGCTTACTCCTTGGAAGAAAAGTTATGACCAACCTAGATAGCATATTCAAAAGCAGACACATTACTTTGTCGACTAAGGTCCGCCTAGTCAAGGCTATGGTTTTTCCTGTGGTCATGTATGGATTGAGAGTTGGACTGTGAAGAAGGCTGAGCGCCGAAGAATTGATGGTTAGAACTGTGGTGCTGGAGAAGACTCTTGAGAGTCCCTTGGACTGTAAGGAGATCCAACCAGGCCATTCTGAAAGAGATCAGCCCTGGGATTTCTTTGGAAGGAATGATGCTGAAGCTGAAACTCCAGTACTCTGGCCACCTCATGGGAAGAGTTGACTCACTGGAAAAGACTCAGATGCTGGGAGGGATTGGGGGCAGGAGGAGAAGGGGACGACAGAGGATGAGATGTCTGGATGGCATCACTGACTCGATGGACGTGAATCTGAGTGAACTCTGGGAGTTGGTGATGGACAGGGAGTCCTGGCGTGCTGCGATTCATAGGGTTGCAAAGAGTCAGACACAACTGAGCAACTGAACTGAACTGAAGCATTACATGCCATTTTAACTCTCATTTAAACTCACAAGTGTAGAGTTTTCCAGAGGCTACAGAATGTATGTAGATATTATAAAATGAAATATATGATGTCCAGAAGTTCAAAATAATTTAGCGAACCAACATTTTCCAAATGACCAACATATGATGTTACAAAATCACGTATGAATAAAGATCCATTCAAAATGCAACAGATCAACAAATTTTAATGTGACAAATATAAAAAGCTCACTGATCTGGTTTCAAATTCCATTAAGACACTACCATTTGTCAAGTTCTAGTACAGCATTATACTGGACGGAGAAGGCAATGGCAACCCACTCCAGTACTCTTGCGGGGAAGGTCCCATGGATGGAGGAGCCTGGTAGGCGGGATCGCTAGGAGTCGGACATGACTTCACTTTCACTTTCATGCATTGGAGAAGGAAATGGCAACCCACTCCAGTATTCTAGCCTGGAGAATCCCAGGGACAAGAGAGCCGGGTGGGCTGCCGTCTGTGGGGTCGCAGAGTTGGACACGACTGAAGCAACTTAGCAGCAGCAGCGGTAGCAGTACAGTATTGAAGAAGAATACACAAAATTATCAGAAAAAGCTATTAAAATACACCTCCATTCTTTCAAGTTCAAATCTGTGTAAAGCCCAATTCAACTAGAACAACATACAACAGACTAAATGCAGAAGCACCTATCAGAATGCAGCTCTCTTCTATTAAGCTATACATTAATGAGATTTGCAAAAATGTAAAGCAATGCTACTCTTACTATTTTGTGTTTTGGAAAATTGTTATTTTTCAATAAAAACACATCATTTACAGGAAGTGGGGGAAATGGGTAGATGTTGGTCAAAGGGTACAAAGTGGTAGTTATGTAGGATGAATAAGTCAATTAATCTACTAATGTCAAGCATATGGCTATAGCTAATAATACTATTGGATACTAGAAATTTGCTAAGACAGATTTCAGGTGATTGCACTACCAAAAAAAAAAGAACTACACCAAATACAGATATAGTAATTAGCTCAACTATGATAATTATTTCACTAGATCTATGTTTATCAAAATACCATGCTGCTGCTGCTGCTGTGTCACTTCAGTCATGTCCAACTCTGTGCGACCCCATAGATGGCAGCCCACCAGGCTCCCCCGTCCCTGGGTACCTTAAATATACGCAATTTTTATTTTTTAAAAAGTCACCAAACAACATTTGTAGTATGAGAGAGAGTATTTATAACTGCATAGAAATAGTTCTAGAAGAATACATGCTAAACTCTTGACCACAGGCGTTGGAGTGTGTATATGACGGGAATGAAATAATTTCATTTTTTGATTCTATATTACTTTAATTTGCATGTATTACTTTCGTAACTTGAAACAAAAAATTAAAAACCTAAAACTTAAAACATTTACTTACACATATATAATTTAACATTTATTTTAAATGAATAATTATATACATTTTATCAGGTATAATTTCTAATAATATAAATATCAACAGATAAAATTCTCATAAACAAGAGATCCCTGGGGTCCTCAATAATTTTTAAGTGTATAAAGGAATCTTGAATTCAGAAGTCTGAGAACTGCTAGCCTAACTAAACGTAGGTGGATTCTGGTGTTCCCCATTCTATTCCCATTTTCCTTGGGAAATGCCGAACATTTCCCAGGAAGGAGCAACGTCAACGCTGTACAACTTGGAGCAGCTCTGGAGCACAAGATGAGTTTTACTCTCACTTTGTAGTAAACATTCCAGTGAAAGGATTTGGCAAAAACATTACCCATTCTCATTGATTCCCATTTCATAAAGAATAATCACTTAACCATATGATCTGTTTTAAGTAATCAAGAAAAACAGTACAACATAACACAGCCCTTGCATCCATAGCCTATGCCAGGCACTATGCCTTACTTACATTACCTCATAATCCTCACCACCCTACAAAGTGTAACAGGGCAGGAAGGATATTCAGATGCTCTTGACAAAGGTCATACTGTTAATAAATGGTGGAATCAGGACGCGGAATCAGGACTGAGCAATTTCAAAGTCCAGGGCTCTCTCCACTCTACAGGTTAGCCATCAGCACTAGACTGGAAATCAGACCTGTCACCTGCTCTCGTGTCCTGAAGCAACTCACAACTTCTCTCAGCCAGTTTTCTCATCTACAAGATAAGCTAGTTGATCTCCAAAGTCCCCTCCACAGCTAATACTCTTCGATTATAATTCATTACAACTTCAAGCCTACAGTCTAGAGTAAAAAGCCTTCTGTATGCTTTTCTGAACACAACAAGATAAGCGAAACAAGTAATGGGGAAGTAATGAGTAAAATTTATAGACTAGGATATAGATTTTCATGCTTTAATATTAACAGTCATCATAAAATATACTATAAATGCTAAGTAGGCACTTGATACTTCTTTCACTCCAGGCAACCAGTACTGTCTTGTCTGACATAAGCTTGGGCATTCAGCCAGCAGACATCTCTGAAGGTGGTAAGAATCTGTCAGCATGCAACATATGAACACCTCACCGAAGGCCAGCTATGAGGAGCGAATGCCTCATCATTAGCTTGTACAGGGCGCACCTTCTAATCTGTGAGGTAAATTATACAATAATCAATGGAGATTTTTGCCAAGCATTTCTGAGAAAAGGAGGGCAAGCTGCAGGAAGTAGTGAAAACTGACCCACAGCACTTGGAAAACGAAAAAAAACAAAACAAAAAACCCAAGAAGGACTGTTCTGATTTCAGAATGTGCACTTTACTGTGAGGCTGTGCTGTATTTGCATTGCACTGATATTTGTCCGCTGCTGCTGCTGCTGCTAAGTCACTTCAGTCGTGTCCGACTCTGTGCGACCCCATAGACCGCAGCCCACTAGGCTCCTCTGTCCCTGGGATGCTCCAGGCTAGGCTACCAAAATTTAGACTTCTTTCTACAATAACTACAATCTGAACACAGTTTAATGTGTGCCAGACACTGTACTGAGCCCTTTAGAGACATCACTCTTTAATCCTTCTTGGTAGAGTTATGAGGTATTATATTATTTTTAAAAGTGAGAGAATGTCTTAGAGCTATTAAGTGGCAGAAAAAGGATTTGAAATCTAACCAACTCCAAAGCCTGTACTCTGTATGATATGTTTTTACTGGTTCCAAAGTGAAAAAACTCATCCTGGTCAAAGGAGAAAAATGATGCGTAATATCTGAGCCAAGTTATTATATAAGGGCATTTTAAAATTTTTAAATAAAAAGTTTTTAAGAGTTTGGAATCCATTTCTGTAAGTACTTACTGTTTAGATATTAGCAAAAGTCACAGGGTCACTGTCGAAAATCTATACTTCTTTGGATAACTATCAATACGCTTAAACTCAGGACATTTGAGATGGCTGCTGTTGTTTCAGTTTATATTCTTATGTTTACATAACCATAAAAAAAAAATTCTTTTGTCCAAAATAGCCAGGAAGATATCTTTTACACATCCTTTTCACTCAAAACCCAGCATATCCAAGCAAATTACTCCAGTGCCTATTACTCAGGAGAAAAGAAGTCATGTCATTCAAAACACAGTAAAAAGTGACAAGGTTTATGAAGTGACTTACTAGCCCCTTTGAGGGGAATAACTGAAAATTGGCCTACTAAAGTTCTTTCAAATTTTAAAAAAAGATATAATTACAGTTTTTTCCTACAGGGGCAAAAATGTAATCATAGAATCCTTCAACAAACACAATTTGAGTTATTCTTTGGAAGTAAACCATCATTACTTTTTAAAAGTATCTAAAATGGAAAAGTCAATCAAGTTCCAAAAGTGTTATGATTAGTCAATACTCATGCAAATCAATTTACAATTTTAAAAAGAAAGTAACAATTCACAAAAAATTAATGAGAAGGCAAAAAAGAAATATAGCATTTCTAAGAACACACCTCAGAAATTACACTGCAATCTCTTCTAATTGTATGTATATGTCCATTAAAGGGTTCCAAAGGTTATTTCCTATTTTGCTTTTCCTGTATGGAATACAGGTATTAATTGGTCAGGAGAAAGTAGTTATTACTGGAGACACTACCAAAACCAGTGAACTCAACTACTCCCCTTCTCTTATACACCTTCCTGCTAAAATAGTCCTGGCCCACTCCCAAACACCACCCTTATGGCAGAAAGTGAAGAGGAACTAAAAGCCTCTTGATGAAAGTGAAAGAGGAGAGTGAAAAAGTTGGCTTAAAGCTCAACATTCAGAAAACGAAGATCACAGCATCTGGTCCCATCACTTCATGGGAAATAGATGGGGAAACAGTGGAAACAGTGTCAGACTTTATTTTGGGGGGGCTCCAAAAATCACTGCAGATGGTGATTGCAGCCGTGAAATTAAAAGACACTTACTCCTTGGAAGGAAAGTTATGACCAACCTAGATAGCATATTCAAAAGCAGATACGTTGCTTTGCCAACAAAGGTCCATCTAGTCAAAGCTATGGTTTTTCCAGTGGTCATGTACGGATGTGAAAGTTGGACTGTGAAGAAAGCTGAGGGCTGAAGAATTGATGCTTTTGAACTGTGGTGTTGGAGAAGACTCTTGAGAGTCCCTTGAACTGCAAGGAGATCCAATCCGTCCATTCTGAAGGAGATCAGTCCTGGGATTTCTTTGGAAGGAATGATGCTAAAGCTGAAGCTCCAGTACTCTGGCCACCTCACGCGAAGAGTTGATTCATGGGAAAAGACCTTGATGCTGGGAGGGATTGGGGGCAGGAGGAGAAGGGGACGACAGAGGATGAGATGGCTGGATGGCATCACCAACTCAATGGACATGAGTTTGGGTGAACTCCGGGAGTAGGTGATGGACAGGGAGGCCTGGCATGCTGCTATTCATGGGGTTGCAAAGAGTGAGCAACTGAACTGAACCCTCAAACAAGACAATCCCTTCCATTTGTTGCTGTTAGCCAACTTTTGGAACCAAACCGACATGGATTCAAAAAACAAGTTCACAATTTACCAGTTAAGTAATGCCAGAGTTACTGAACAAAGCCTTAGTTTTCTTATCTGAAACAGAGTAATCTTTCTGAAAGGCTAGTGTAAAGATTAGAGGTAATATGTATAATGCATGTCGGCTAGTGTTGTTAATCATAATGTGACTGACACTTTCTTTGTAATGCTGCTGTTATTGTAAATACAGTATGTCCACTACTAAATAATATTTTAAAAGTTCTCTCTTTCTGGCAAATCAGAGATGAGTGACCTCTAATACAAACCTGCTATTGCTGACCTGGTCAAAGTAAAGACATTTATTTGAATTATTTAAAATTTTTTATTTTAATCGCTTAAATTTTTTTCAAACTGCTAAATGGGTCAGGGGCTTCACTTTGGAATGACAGAAATGTTTTGAACTAGTTAGGGTGAATGGTTGCTCAACATGTGAATAAACTATATGCCACCAAATTGTTCACTTTAAAATGATTAACCTAAAAACAATAATTGTCAAAGGACACAATCTCAACACCTGGAGATTAAGAAATCTATTTCTCATCCTAACTCTGCCACCAGTGAGGTGTGTGATTTTGAACAAGTGCCTTAACCGCATCTGTCAAAGAACAAAGCAAGACTAAAAAGATTCTTACAGGTTCCTCATAATATTAAGATGGTACACTTTATATTCTTGGCAAACAAATTTAGTGAAAATTGCCTATGGTCAAAAAAATTATAATATACGCTACATCTGCTAAATTAACTACCATATGTACAATATAAGCACTTCCTTTGGACTGAAAAATATAAGTTATCCTAAACAAGAAAACTTTCTCATTTCAGGGTAATTGGGTCCTGTAGACTCCTATTCACTGGGAAGTAAGAACAGACTCTATAAGGACAGTGCCAAAACCATATTCACTGACATTATGATCTAAGCACAAAGGAGATGACTAATGTGGTAAACTCAAGGTCACCATTCCAAACCAAGCTGGTGAAGTTGCAAGTTCTTAACTAACAAACTCAATGATGCCTTTTTATTCAACTATTTTAAAATGCACCAAGTATAAAATTATAAATATCATGCATCATTAGACAGTCTATAAATAAAAACTGTATACCTTAATCAACACTATTTTGCAAATAATTCTTTTTTCCTATAAATAACCTTGGGGTTAAAAACTCCTCCTGCGACAAGGCTCATGAAAATGATATAAATCTAAAAAGACCTTATTCTGTTTTTGAATTTGCCTGGAATAGAAGCTAAATCCTCTTGTTATCTTCTGGTATTTTGTTAAGTGTAGGTTGTTAAAGAGTTGTTTTGGCAACTAACACCTTAACTACCATCAATTAGCATAGAAGGCTTGTCTTCCTCTCCTATGCCTCTAAGTCCCAAGGGGAAAGAAAAAGCGCAGTATGGCCTGATCCTGCAAACCTTTTCAGTCAAAGCAATCTCAACAAAGTGATCAAGGTAAGGAGTTGGGAACTCTGTTGTTTTCACTGCTAAGATATCCACAGCCAATGAATCAGCAGTAAAGGGACATTCAAAGGGCAACATTTAAGTTGTTTCAAGCTGCTAAAGTGCTTTACAACTTAGAGAAGCTCATCTAACAAACAGTGAAACAAGCAGAGGCACTCACAAATCAACAGTTTGGATGACTTGAAGCTTCCCAAATCAGTTATCAAGACTCAGACCTCGGGAACAGTTTCAGCAGCTGAATCACTTCTCTGTCATTAATTGTATCAAAATGAAGGCACAAAGCCTCAGATGCACATCCTTTCTAAAGATTCCTGATTTTCTATCAGAGCAACAATCACCCATGATGTCACCACCACACTTGCAAACTGAATATCAAAACTAAACTAAAAGTGTCCCTGATCCCATCTCTCCTGGGTTTCTGACTTCTCTTCAGGGCACCCCAACCTGACCTGTCAACTACACTTGAAACCTTGTAGGCTTGGAGCTCAGCCCTCACATCTAGCTGCCAAGTTTCATCAGTTCCAAGGCATCCTTTTTTATACCCATTTGCACTACCTTTATCACATTTTTCCTCAAACTGTTAACAATGGCATCATTAATCACTATATGTGTTCTGGCCCCTCTTTTCGCATAAAGTTGTCAAATTCATAAAGAAAGCTCTAATAATGTCATCCCTCCACTCTTGCTCAAATCAAAACCTTTCACTGAAGCCTCACTGTCGACAATAAAGTTTGAATTCCTCATTCTTACACTCAAGACCTCTATCGGTGACTCTAATATTCCACTCCAAACACACTCCACCAATTCCTTTCATATTCCCCTATCTTTAACTAATTGAACCACTTTGTTCTTTTCCACAGAAATCATTCTTATTTTGCCAGTGCCGTCCCCTCCATATGGAATTCTCTCCCTCTATCTCATAATCTAATCCCAATTTTTACCTGTGACTCAGCACAGGTACCACATACTAGAAGTCTCTCCCTATTCCCCTTAGCAGAAATAATTTCTTGCTCTTTTAAATTCCTCAGCCATTTTATCTCTTAAGTACTTACTTTAAAAACTTTATCAATATCTCAAAATCATACCATCACCTCCCCTCATAGACTAAATTTTTGAAGGTCACGGTCAATGTTTTATCTTTGTATCCTCCGATGCAACTAGTACATAACAAGGACTCAAAACTATAATGAATAAATAATAAAGCCTATCAGCAGTCTCAAGAAAAGATATTCATGAAAAAACAGAAATACATCATAAAAACTTACAGGTACACCATATCCAAGGGAAAAACCAAAATCCCAACTATAGCATCCATTACAAAGTGACAGACTATAACTAATAAAAGAATAGTCCACTGAACAAATACTCAAGTGCTTACTTAGTGCTAGGCACTATTCTAGATGCTTTCGAATCTACAGAACACAAAGACAACATTAACCCTTGGTTTTACGGAGCTTATATATACTAATGAAGGGGAAAAGGCAATAAACAAAATAAGCGAGCAAAATATACCATAAGTTAAATGGTTTAAGTGGTATGGAGAAAAAGAAGGTGGGAAAGGAAGGGCAGGGAGGGCCAGAAACAGACAAACTGCCATTTCAGCAGTGTGGTAAGAGAAGGTCTCTGGTTTCCTAGGTGGCACAGAGGTAAAGAATCTGCCTGCCAAGACAGGAGACACAGGGGACAATCCCTGAGTTGGGAAGATCCCCTGAGTTGGGAGTAGAAAATGGCAACCCACTCCAGTATTCTTGCCTGGAAAATTCCATAGACAGAGGAACCTGGCGGGCTATAGCCCTGAGCATTGCAAAGAGTCGAACACACACAAGCACACACACGTACACAGACACTAAGGCTCATGGAAAGGGGAGACAGGCACAAAGACCTGAAAAAGATGGAGCCACCCATATATCTGAGAAACAGTATTCTAGGCAGGGCAAATAGCAAATACAAAGGACAAGAGACAGGCATGTGCCTCTCACGTGAGAGGAAAAAGAAGGCGACTGTGGCAAGAATGGAGTAAGCAAAAAGAAAAGTTCAAATGCCAGAGAGGAAAGAAGGGATCCAGTCACTCACAGCTTTAACAGAACCTGGCATTTTACTCTGAGAAAAGATATGGAATCCCTGAGAGTTCTGACCCGAAGGAGACAAAAATGACTTAGCTTCTTGAAAGAATCATTCTTGCTAGAGTATTGCGAACAGACTATAAGAGGGCAGGAGTAAAAAGGGCCACTGTAGTAATCCAAAGGAGTTGATGTAGACTTAAACCAGTAGGGCTGATGAAAACTGCTCAGAGTCCGGATACACTTTGAAGAAAGAACTGGCAAGATTTCCTGGGGAATCAGATGTGTGTGAGAGGAAGAGAGGCAAGGATGACTCCAAGTTTTGGCCTGAGAAACTGGAAAGATGGAGGAAGCTGCTATTTACTAAAATAAAATGTGGAAGACCACGAAAGAGGCAGAAGAAATAGGGAGTTTGGTTAAGACAAGTTCAGTATGAGATGCCAACGAAATATCTAAGTGGAAGTGTCAAAGTATGCAATAACCTGGAGTTTCAGATAAAATTTGGAACTTATTGGCACATATATCATATTTAAAGCCATGAGGTTGAAAGAGATCACCAAGAGAATGAGAATAAAGAGCAGAGATACCACGGGACAGTCCAATATTAAGAGGTAGGAGTGATAAAAAAGAACCAACAAAGGAGACAGGGAAGAAGCCAAGGAGGCAGAAGGAAACCAGCAGAGTGTGGTGTCCCAGAAAGCAGAGCATAAAGCGTCCGAAGGAAGGAGGCGTCTACTGCGCCCAGTGCTGCTAACAGGTCAAGTAAGAATTAAACGCGGTGGTTTTGACAACAGCAGTGATGGAGCTGGAAGTTTCACTGTAGTAGGTTCAGGAGAGGACAGGAAAACTGAAGATGAGCAGAAACATCTTCTCAAGAAGCTGAAAAATTGAGTTGTAGTTAGAAGAGACAGTGTGGTCAAGAAAAGGTCATTTTAGAAAAATAATAAATGAAATAATAGTGTATATATGCTGACTGGAATGAGCCAGTACGAGAATAATCTTGCTACAGGAAGGAAGGAAGAATGGATATGATTTCAACGGTTACAGAATTTCACCAGAAGAGTCAGATAGCTCGATGAAGGGAAATTTTACTAGGTTAGTGGGCAGTAATTCCAGAGTACTGTTACCCTTTGTGATACTCGAGAAGGGAGGAGGGCACCCCGTAACTCTAATTCACATGCCACAGGAGGCTCAGAAGAGACCTTGGGCCATTTACTGAGAATCTTCATGTTAAGCATTTTATATGTTATTTCATTTAAGTTCAAAATAACTTCATAAAGTATTATCTTTATGTTACAGATAAGGAACCAGAAGCTCAGAGAGCACTAGTAATTTGATTAACACACAAAGCTGGTGAGTGGTAGAGCTATGTTTCAAATTCAGCTCCTTCTGAGTATTAGATAAGGAATAATTGTTAATTTAGAGGGTTAAAATAGTTTGTGAGGTTCTTTTTAAGTTTCTGATCTGCTAGAAATACACACTGAAATATTTATGAACAAAAGCATATAATGTCTAAGATTTGCTGTAAATACTCCAGCAAAAACAATGACAGTAACTGTGAATGAGGGAGAGCTGGAACAAGAGCAGCATCTTGCTGCTAACTGTTGAAGTTAGCTGATGGGTATATGGACATTCACTGTACTGTTCCTTTTTATGTACCTCTGAAAATGCCATGATAAAAAATAAAAATCCAGGATCTGAGTCAAACTGCTTATTACTTCAAAGCTTGTCCTTAATTTCTGCTCAATCTTCCCTTCAAAAAAAAAAAAAAAATGCCATATGCTTCAGAGCTTACAATTTTCTTATCGTCTTTAATTCTCAGTATAATTCTGTAAATTAGGGGTTTTATTCCAATTTTATACATGAGAAAAGAGATCTACGACTAGTAAACAGCAGGAGCAGATCTCTGGGCCAAGTCTTCCTGTATCAAAAACATTCTTCTCCTACCCGATCCAGCAACTGAGCTTGCACAGGGCCATCTCTACGCCCACCTGTAGGAAGAGCCCACCCAAGTCTAGCCTGTTCCCTCAGATTCACTGCCACTGCATCACCCTAGGGCCCTGCGCCTCCTAAGAAGGACAAGCATTACACCAAGTAGACCTTAGAAAGACACTCACAGAGGCAGGTTTCAAATCTGCCCAGCCATCAACCTTCCTTGCAAAATGTGGGGACTATCAGGAATTTGATATACAGCTTCATAAAGAGTGCTCTGAAAGTCTATCTCTGCTCTAGGGTCAACCCTTGGTTCCTCCATTTCTTTAAATGTAATACTCTGCTGTTCACTTACACAGCTATCACAGGGACCAAAGTCCAGGTATGTGAACCCTGAGCTCTAAAAATAAACGACACTACTAAACAATAATGCTGACCAATTTCAAAAGCCTATTTTGTATAACTCCACATTCACCCCAAAGCTGGCTTAACAGAAAGCATCATGGTGAATACTCATTTTTAAGACACTATCTTTTAAAAAGCCTCATCACTAGTATGGGTATCTGTTCTTCCACCCAAACCTTGGCATTATAAGCTTATTTACAGCTTACATCAAAACAACCAAAAATATGCATACCTATGGTGCCAAATGCTTATTTTCTCTAGCTGCTAACCTACACTACCAAAACTACAACACCTTTCCCCTCCAGTTCAATAGCCTCGCTAACTGAACCTGAGCTGTCCAGGGTTAAGAGCTACCCAGTATCCCATGGTTCCATCAAGTTAAAATGTAGATTGCCTAAGCTCTAGAAGCCTAACCACTGCATAATTAGATGCAATGTTTGAGATTTATTTGGAATTATAAACATCTTAAGAATGAACTGCCTTCATCTTAACTTTCAGAAACAAAACACTTCATCAGGTCACCACTACCCAGCTGTCTTAAAATATAATGATTTTCAGGCAGGCTGACTGAACATAGGTAACCAGTTTTAGGGTTCATTTCCATGTTTAGGGTCAGTCTATCTAGGGAAGGATCTGTTCTTTACTGAAAACAATATTATTGAGCCCTACTAAGAAATCTCAGGTCTAACACAAAACATGCCTTTAAGCCTAAAGTCAACACGTGTTTGCTGACTTAAACGGACAAAACAGGTAAGCAACACAAAAAATAAAAATAAATCCAGACAGTCTTTAGGACAATTACTTTCTGCTTTATGTCCATAGTATTAACTGTTAAATTCAACTCATAAACAAAACGCTGATCTAACCAACTGGATATTGTGTTTCCCAGCACCTGGAAAACTGCAAAGAACAGGAAAATCTGCAGGTGCAGGAAGAAACTCCATCTTAACCATGACCCAGAAATGCCTTGGAATTTATCACACAACCTGCTACAGAATTCTCACTTCTCAAATGGAAATGAACCATGAAGTCACACAATGCAAAGCTGTGATTTTATTACTGATATAATCAACTGTACCCTTTCGAGTTGTGCTAAAGTTAACTAAAGAAAGCAGATGTTCTACATAGTGTTAGTTATGTCAGAAGTTAAGAGAATTTGAATACCAAATAACTAAAATTTGAAGCAGCTTCATTCACTCTGCAACACACATATCGTTGAGACAGACATCGTAATTCTCAAAAATGATACACTTTTAAGGCAGAAAACCAATACAACACTGTAAAGCAACTTTTCTCCAATTAAAAATAAACTTAAAACACCAACAGTGTTTTAAGCAAAACACCAATACAGTATACTAACGCATATATACGGAATTTAGAAAGATGGTAACGATAACCCTGTATGTGAGACAGCAAAAGAGACACAGATGTATAGAACACTCTTTTCGACTCTGTGGGAGAGGGAGAGGGTGGGATGATTTGGGAGAATGGCACTGAAACATGTATAATATCATATGTGAAACGAATCACTAGTCCAGGTTCGATGCATGATACAGGATGCTCGGGGCTGGTGCACTGGGATGACCCAGAGGGATGGTACGGGGAGGGTGGTGGGAGGGGGGTTCAGGATGGGGAACACGTGTACACCTGTGGCGGATTCATGTTGATGTATGGCAAAACCAATACAATATTGTTAAGTAATTAACCTCCAATTAAAATAAATAAATTATATTTTAAAAAATAAACTTGAAAAAAATGATACACTTAAAGGACCCTCAAGACAAGAAATAAAAAGCATGAAAGTGACAAATCAGGTCCTTTGGTCACCTTATTATTTAATGTATGACCTAAAAGTTAAAGAATTGCAAATCTTTCAGGCTCAAACCATTTAAGTATTCAGCTCACCATTAATCTGGTCTCAGTATTTTATTCCTTTCTATTTTAACTGACATAAATTTAACATACATCTCTCAATAAACAGTTTTCTAAAATTAGACTGTGAAGCCTCTCATAATTACCTGTCAGAAACAGTTTTTCTACAGCTGAAGAAATTTTTAAAAACAAGCAATTTTCCAATAAAAGGATCCATGCAAAACAAATGAAAACAGAAGAGCAGTAAGATGGATAACAGTGTCCAAACTGTTATAAAAGGTAGTAAATGACTAAGAATAGATCAGTTACCATAGAAAGACTATTGTCAGGGCTTCACATATTATCAAGCTCAAGCAAATTAATGCCTAATAAAGCAACTTACTATTTACATTTTTGCAATGTCAATCAGGACCAAAATCTGGAGGTTTTTTACAATAAACCAAATAAAACATTTTGAAAGCATTTAAAAATTATTCCCCCACAAACAGAGCATAACCTGTCAATGGGCTTAGTAATGTCAAATAGATACGGTGATTATTTGCTAACTAAAACTTGAAAAGGAAAAAGTATTCAATAAATCTGAAAAAGGAGGCTTAATGCCACTAGAAGCAATAGCTCCATTTTTCTGTTCAAGTCACCCAAAATTAATCAATTTTCTACAAAAAACCATAGGGAAATGTATTACATGTATTATTTCTGATTTAGAAATTGAATTCTCTGAGACATGAAAAACATTCTGTCCCTGGAAATTCATACTTAGAATGTCTCTCACAAGTTTCTGCTTAGACTCAAGAATTCAAATCAGCACCAATACTTAGCTGCACAAATGAGCCAGGAAAAACCAGTAGACAGTAGAGCAAAGAATGAACAAACTTCAATTTGCAGATATCTCTAAAATTCACATAAGTTTCACTCTATCCAAGTTTCTCACTACAAACTAACCCACCTAATGCCAATTATTATTTGACCAGGCTAAAATGAAATAAAGAGTCAAAGAAATAACAGCTATTACCCCTACTTACATAGTGCTAACCTTCCTGAAAGGTTTAAACTTGTTTTATATAAACCATCTCAATTCTCCTGGGAGGTAGATAAAGAGTCAGGTTTCTGGAGGAGAAACAAGCACAAAGGGATTAAGTATCTTGTCCAGCAAGTCACCAGTGAAAATAAAACCAGACCCAATTATTTAGCCTACAAAGTCTAAACAACCTGCTTGCCTTGGTTCATAAACTTAGGATAATATTTTAAAGTGCCTACAAATTATCCCAAACCTTAGAACTTCACGGAACAATACATAGAAACAGAACACTAAACCAGAATTGAATATTCTGAACAAGGAAATACTGCTTGCTCCAAATCAATTAAATGAACCAACACAATGGACTTAAAAAATACAAAGAGAAAACAACAGTCAAATGGGAAACAATTTTCAAAGGTCACTCTATTCATCTTATACCTTACTGCTCAAATTCTCTGCCAGGAAGCCAAAGGGGTCAAACATGTTCATTATAATTACATTAAATACATGCATCAAATCTCAAAACACTGCTAAGAATTTCAATAAAAGGCATCTATATTTTTAAAAACTTTGCCCTCCAAAAATAAAATCTTACAGCAATGCCTTTAGAGCATTATTTTGCTGCCTTCATGATACACTTCAAATTTGGATTTTAAAAATGATTGATTTCCAGTTTATTTTTAAAATATTTATACTTACAGATAGAGATTACTTAAAATGTGGTGTTCTGTTCAGCCTCATTATGTTTAGGCAAGATTCCCACTTCCACTCAAACTTATTTGAACTCACAATGGCTGCATTATTCAAACTAACAATTTAGATACTTCCTAAATGGACAAAAGAAGAAAACTAATCAACCCAGAAAGCTTCCCAAGGTACCAAAGAAGACCTTTCATGTGAGATCATACTAGGTACCACATTAAACACTACCCGAAGCCCACAAAGCAATAATTGAAGCTACATCTACAACATGATGAAATAATTTTTTTTTTTTGCAAAATCTGACAAGACTGAACCTTCAACTATCAAAAAGGAAATCGCTTTCCAAGATTCTAGAAAACACTGCTTACTGAGGCAGTCTCAAAGCAGTTTCCTTAATCCTTTCAAATCCCAAAGAATCTAACACAAGCCGCAGAACACTGAACAAGACTTGCTGAAAAGTCTGTGTTCAAACACCTAAAGGTGATTTCATATGTCCACATAACCCCCAAAGTCTTTCCTCAATAAAGCTAACACCGCACTCCCCAACTCAAATTAAAATAACAGAAAAGCCAAAAGCCTCTATTAATAAATTTGACTTGAACTATTTGGGAGACAACCGAGGATCTGTTATCTCCACCTTGAAAGTCATAAAGCTCCATTCCTGCCACTTTTAGAAGCTGGATGTATTTAATACATTACCTCTGTCTGCCTCTAGCATGGGACTGAGATACTACATCACTCAAATGCCTGAAAACTGCCCTATTACCCAGAAAGCACCAAGGTATCTGATACACCGCACCAAGGTATCCTTTCCTCCCTCTGATACACAGCCCTCAAACACGCTAGGCCCTGCTCTTTTGCAGAATCTTCACAAAGAAACCTGCCCTGAACCTGCTGTAGTCCTGCTTCTATTCACTCCAGGTGCTCTCCTCTTGACCCTGCGTGGCTCCTCTATTTGCCCACTCATCAGGGCAATGTGCTAGAATGACACTCCACCCACAGCTCCTCTAACCTGGGAGTGTGTACTCAGCTCTCCCTTATCCCATCCCCATTCACTGGGTTCTGGAACTAAAATCAAGGCTTCCTGATCTCTCTGATCCTAGAAGCATGAACTTTCATATACGGTAAAGGGCTTAATGTCCTCCATTTTCCATTAACATCATTCCAGGATCTACACACACCCTCACACACTCTCCAGTTCCTCTAAGGCAGTAATTTAATCCTCTCCCTTTAGGGTTTTTTCTCCCCCAAATTCTACACTCTGCCCTTCCACATACTTTCACTGACCCAAAACATGGTGGCTCCTTTAGTCTCTCAAGACCCAAAGTTTTCCAGGCTTTCCTCACACTTCAGCACCCACTCCTTCCACACTCTTTCAAGCAACCAGTTATCCTAATTCTCTCCAGCCTGAATAGTCATTTCCTGCTCTAAACCTGGGCATCCTACTTCCCCCACCACCGCCCCAAACCCAACCTACCCCATTCTAGTCACAGACATGTCTACACACATACCCACCTTACCCTTTCCTTACCCCACTACTGGCACTAAGCATTTTTCAGCATCCTCTACCCAAAAATATCCTATCTTCCCCCTTTCCTTCCCTTTGTTCCCTCCTACCCACTTCTACCATAGCCCCCAAACCCATGCCTCTCTCCCTCCCACACTGTACACAGACCTGTATACTTCTTCGAACTTACCCCTACTGCACCCCTCTACTCATCTCCCTTCAGCACGCACCCCCCACCCCCTCTCTTTCCTTCTCCCCAACTTCCCTCCACAGGTCCTGCCCTAGAAACCCTTCCATCTGTCCTCACACTTCACCTGCCACTCCAAGAACATTTCCCTCCCCCCACACACACCTCTGGCCGTCCGCACTGCACTCCACTGGTCCCCTGCAAAGTCTCCCCAACCCTTAAGTCCCCTCTCTTGATACTCCCCACCTTCATTCATACTTCCTCCAGAACACCCTCCGTTTCACTCACTCTGATCTCTACTAAATGCCCCAGCACCTCCTCTCCGTCCCCACCACCCTTCACTACCGTCAGGACTTCTCTCCCAAACCCCTCAAACTCAGGCCCTGCTCCAATCGCCCGCCCTCTACTCTTCTCCCCTGAGCGCCTCACCAGATCAGATACCTGCTTCTCCTCTCACATGCTCTTCCCTGGCAAGGCCCATCTGTCCAGCCTCAGCACCCTCCTGCCTCCCTCCTGGACAAACCCTGTCCTCACACCGCTCACCGGGTCTCCTGAAGCCTCTGGGCCTACCCTCCCGTTCCTCCTGCCTGAACACCCTCCATTTCCCTCTCCATCACTCCAGAGACCCTCCTTCCACCCACCCCCACAACCTCTTTCCACGCTCACCCTGCCACACTGCCCCGAGCCGGACACCTTCTTCCACATTTCCCTTCACGTTTCTGTCCACCGTCTTCCTGCTATCTGGCCCCACTCCGTGCCCCTCACACGCAGCCCCGGCCGGGACATCCGCCTCTTCCATGCCTCCCTCGATTCCTTCCAATCCCATCACACTCACCCCCTGTCCTCCCTAAGCCTCCTTCACACCCTCCCGAACCCCCACAGGCTGCCCCCACTCGCTCCGGCCCCCATGGGTCTCCCCAATCTGGCCGAAAGGCCTCACCCTCCAGTGGGCCAGATCCCTCCACCCTTCCTTCTCAACCAAATCTGCCCACACCCTCCAGCCGCCCCCCGTAGCCTCTCCCCCAGCCCCTGCCCCCAACGTCCTCCACCTGCCCAGAGCCCTTCACCCTCCATCCTACCCAGAGCCCCCAGCGCCGGGTCTCCTCACACAGCCCACGCCCTCTCCCCGCTCGGGGCCGGGACCCTGCCCCCCCCCCCAACCCTCCACGAAGGTGAGGAAGACTGCCGGCTGCCCTTGCCCGAAGCAGCCAGGGCACCGCAACTGCGGCGGCGGCGGCGGCGGCCACAATGCCGGAGCCACGGGGGCCGGGATTGCTCCCTGCTCTCCGCCCCGGCCGCCGCTGCCGCCGCCGCCGCCGCCGCTGCTAAGGACGCACAACAAACAATGCGGGGCCCGGGCCGGCACCGCCAACCGCCTCAACCGCCGCCTCAACCGCCGCCCGCCCGGGACGGCCCGCCGCGCAGGCGCCTGCCCCTCCGCCGCAGCCTACCCGCACCGCCGCGCTCTGCCCGCGCCCGGTCCCTGCTCCCGCTCCGCCGCCGCCGCCACCTCGTCAGCCTGCGTCTCCGGCTCCTCAGCCCAGCGGCGGCGGCTGCGGCGGCTGCTGCCCTGGTGGCGCTCGCGGCTCCGGTCTCCGCTTCGGCGGCGGCGGCGGCGGCGAGCACGTGACGCTGCCGAGCGCGCCCATTGGCCGGGCCAGGGGGCGGGCCCCGCGGCTGCCGGGGAACGGAAAGCCCGCCCCCTCACTCGTCGCGCGCCCCCTCCACGCGCGCTCTGCCGCACCTGAGAGCGCCGGCCAGCGCCCGCCGCCGCCGTGCCGCGCCGCCGCCTGCGCCAACTACGCACCTGGGAGCGCGCAAGGAGCACACGCTGGTGGCGGCCGCATGCACCTGCGAGGAGACGCTTACGTAAACTGCGTCCCTGCCTCCCTCCCGGCGGCAGGCCCCCGCCTGCGGCAGCACCTGAGCCCTACTGCGCTAGCGGCGTAAGTGCTGCGGAGCGGGGACGAGCTGCGGAAGGGAGGCGAGCGAAATCCACGGAAACTTCGTAACGTCCGAATCTGGGAGCGGCTCCGGGTCGCCGCTAGGGCGAGCCGGCCTCTCCCGCCCCGCGCCCCAGTGCGCTGTATCCCCGACCTCGCGGCTACGCAAATAGAGTAGGTGCCGTAACGCCTCCTCAGGTGGAGGAGGGGGAAGTTAATGAGCTTTGACTAGGTAAATGGTTGAAACCCAGCCTCCACCCCGCCAGCACCAACCAGCTGTGTGACCTTGACCAAATTACAGAACCACTCTGATCCTCAGTTTCCTGGTCCGGGAAACTGGGACAGTAATTCTGATTTAGGAGCCGTTGGGATGGAAGAAAAAAAAAAGAGAGAGACAATAGGTGAAAAGACAATAGGTGCGAATTCTTCTAGCACGTTGCAGGTACTGAGCAGAGGTTGCATTTTAGTCAACAACCTCCTCTCTTCCCACCCCTCAGGGACCTCCCTGGGACTGAGCTGGGGGCCAGGGCTTCTCTGACCTCCTTAGAGTTAGGTCAGACTTTGGCTGAACCCTGGCCCGGCACTGCTGGGGAAGAAAGGAAGATTTGCTTTTTATTTTACCAGTCACTAGCTAGCACCTTCTTGGCACCCAGCATTCTGCCAGCGAGGTCGGACCCCTGTCTGAGTGCCTCCTGCATGACAGGTTCTGTGCTGGGGGCTGGGATGCACAGGTGAATGAGATAGGAAATTCCTTGCCCTAAAGGAATTTCAAGCCTAGAGTGGAAACGACCTGACCACTCAGTGCCAAGGCTTGGAGAGCTGGGGGTACAGCAGGGATCTCCCACAGCAGCCCCATCGGGGCCCTTCCACCTTTTAAACATACTAGGCCCAAACATTTTGACACTTTGCTTCATTCACAGAATAAAGTGTAAACACTCTAAATCAACTTAAAAAGCTTGAGTGATCTGACCTTAAGTTTAAGTGCCCTTTTCTTTCCCTCCTCCTCTAGGCCAACTTGACCTTCCAGTCACATTGAACTTAAGAACTGTAGTTGACATAGTATGGCACTTCTGAGCCTCCTGAGCCAGGTGCTAGGCCCCAAATCATTTTCAACACCCTCTCCCCACCCCCAACCACCATACCTTTATTTATCCTCCTGAAAAACTCCTTGGTGTTATCAGCCATCTCAGAATGTATTCGCCCCAGAACTCCTTAGCTGCCTCCAACGCACTGTCTAAACTCCCTCCACTTGGCACAACAGCCTCATGAAATGATGAATTCTTATAGCACTAGACTGTAATCTTTTTTTTTTTTTTTTTTTTTTTTTTGCTGTCTGATGCCTTCCTGGACTATAAGCACCTAGAAGACAGGGTCATCTCTCGTCCTGGGTGGGATGGGGAACACGTGAGATGAGATCATTAAAGATAGGCTTTTCAGGAAGAACATGAGTCTGCTAGGGGAAGGAGGGACAAGCTGCAGTGAAAAAATCTGGGTTCAGGGTATACTAGCTGTGTGACCTTGGAAAATCAGTCTCCCTAGGTCTTACTTATCTATCAAGTGAGATAATAATATTGCATACAAAATATGGTTGTTGTAAGGATCCAATGAGAAATATATCTCAAGCACTAAGTATGATGCTTGGTACTTTGTAAAATGTAAAAATGTTCTTAAATGGAGGACTGGACAGCATTAAGTATTCAATAGTATATCTTATTTCAGTATCTTTTTTGAGGGGAGGGGGAAGGGGACACAAGGGGCAGCAGGTGGGATCTTAATTCCCTGACCAGGGATCAAACCCATGTCCCAGCAGTGGAAGCAAGGAATCCTAACCATTGGACCACCAAGGAATTCCCTCCAATATCTTTTTTAACTTGAGTATAACTGATTTACAATATTGTGTTAGTTTTAGGTGTACAGTAAAGTGATTTCAGTTCCATTCAGTCACTCAGTCATGCCCAACTTGACCCCATGGACAGCAGCACACCAGACCTCCCTGTCCCTCACCAACTCCTGGAGCTTGCTCAAACTCACGGCCATCAAGTTGGTGATGCCATCCAACCATCTCATCCTTTGTCATCCCCTCCTCCTCCTGCCCTCAATCTTTCCCAGCATCAGGGTCTTTTCCAATGAGTCGATTCTTCACATCAGGTAGCCAAAGTATTGGAGTTTCAGCCTCAGCCTTAGTCCTTCCAATGAATATTCAGGTCTGATTTCCTTTAGGATTAACTGGTTTGATCTCCTTGCAGCCCAAGGGACCCTCAAGAGTCCTCTAACACTACAGTTCAAAAGCATCAATTCTTCAGCCCTCAGCTTTCTTTATGGTCCAACTCTCACAACCATACATGACTACTGGAAAACCATTGTCTAGACGGACTTTTGTTGGCAAAGTAATGTCTCTGCTTTTTAATATGCTGTCTAGGTTGTTCATAGCTTTTCTTCCAAGGAGCAAGCATCTTTTTATTTCATGGCCGCAGTCACCATCTGCAGTGATTCTGGAGCCCCAAAAAATAAAGTCTCTCACTGTTTCCATTGTTTCCCCATCTATTTGCCATGAAGTGATGGGATCTGATGCCATGATCTTAGTTTTTTGAATGTTGAGTTTTAAGCCAGCTTTTTCACTCTCTTCTTTCACCCTCATCTTCAAGTAAAGGCTCTTTAGTTCCTTTTTGCTTTCTGCCCTTAGAGTGGTATCATCTGCATTATCTGAGGTTGTTGATACTTACCCTGGCAATCTTGATTCTAGCTTGTGAATCATTTAGCGTGGCATTTCCCATGGTGCACTCTGCATGTAAGTTAAACAAGCAGGGTGACAATATACAGCCTTGATGTATTCCTTTCCCAGTTTTGAACCAGTCTGTTCCATGTCCAGTTCTAACTGTTGCTTCTTGGCCTGCATACAGATTTCTCAGGAGGCAGGTAAGGTGGTCTGGTATTCCCTTCTCTTGAAGAATTTTCCACAATTCGTTGTGATCCACACAGTCAAAGGCTTTGGTGTAGTCAATAAAGCAGAAGTAGATGTTTTTCTAGAATGCTCTTGCTTTTTCCATTTAGTTTCATATATATATATATATATGTGATTTAGTTTTATATATATACATAAAAGTCAGAGAAGGCAATGGCACCCCACTCCAGTACTCTTGCCTGAGTACATAGGCTGCAGTCCATGGGGTCGCTAAAAGTCGAACATGACTGAGCAACTTCACTTTCACTTTTCACTTTCATGCGTGGAGAAGGAAATGGCAACCCACTACAGTGTTCTTGCCTGGAGAATCCCAGGGACAGGGGAGCCTGGTGAGCTGCCGTCTATGGGGTTGCACAGAGTCAGACACTACTGAAGCGACTTAGCAGCAGCAGCATACATAAAAGTGATTTAGTTTATATATATGTTCATATCCTTTTTAAATTTATTTCCCACTATAATTTATTACAAGATATTAAATATAGTTCCCTGTGCTGTATGGTAAACCCTTGTTATTTATCTATTTTATACGTGGCAGTGTGCATCTGTTAATCCCATACTCCTAGTTTACCCGACCCTCTCCCCTCCCCTTTGGTAACCAAAAATTTGTTTTCTATGTCTGTGAGTCTGTTTCTGTTTTCTCTTATTCCAGTATATTTCCTGGTTTCCAGAGTACTTGCCCTGAGAGGTACAAGTCAGTCTGGTGTTCCGATTCTTGGTTTCCCCACCCCTCCCCCCACCCTAGGCCACAGTAGAAAGAAGCTAGAAACAGAAAGGTGGCCAGTCTGACCTAAGTGGGGGGTGGGACCTAGGGGATAGGACATCCCTCAACTTTGTGCCGTCATCTTTCTAAATCTACATGTACCTTCAGCCATTCTCTCATCCTCCCCTCTTTTTACAAAACCTAGCTCTTCTCACCAAGACCAGGTCCTTCCCCTGTGCCTGGATGCCCTCCTTACCTACCCTCTAAGGGACTTCATCCCTTAACGTGCCTCTGTTGTGGTCAGCCTCTTCTTCTCTCCTGGATTCTTTCCATTGTCTTCCAAACAGTCTCTTCTATTCTTTATAGAAAAAGAAGAAAAGAAACAAGATCCCCAGGTGATCACATGCACCTTGCTGTTTGAGAACCATTGACCCAAAACCAACAGCTTCAGTTGCCAACTGGAGGAGACTTGAACATCACAGCAAAATTGTGGTTGCTGACACGATTTTCTAAAATGGTGAATAACCCTTCGTAGAGTCTGAACACAAAAAGGTGTAATCTTCATTCACTTTGCATAGTATTTGCCTCCCTGGAATATTAAAATCATGCTAGAATGTACTTTGTCTTTGTTTGAAAAAGGGAGTTAGTTGTTAGGCTTAGATAACTGTACATAGAACTTTCACCTATGTAAATGTCCAGTGTGACATTCCAAAAATCATGATGCCTAATTGTCCATACATTGCAGGATATCTAGCATTCTTTACTTCCCTCCGATAAATGCCATTATGACTACCAAAACTCCACCACAAATATCTAAAAGCTCCAAGTGAGGAAATTCTCTGGCGGTCCAATGGTTAGTACTCCATGCTTCCACTGCAGGGGGCCCCGGTTCAATCCCTGGCCACGGAACTCAGATCCCACATGCTACGAGGCCAAAAAAAATTAAATTTTCTTGAACCGAAGAAAAATGAAAATGCAACATATCAACTTAATTTAAAAAAAAAAAGAGTAGAAAATAAAAGCTCTAGGCTTTCATTCAACAGCCTGTTCAGGATATCTATAGGAACGTCTCACAAGCTACGAAACTATTCATAAGTGCTGGATCTCTTCCCCGAAACCCTGAACCTATTGCCCCTCCTGTTCCCCATTTCAGTTCTCTCGTTGAGGCTATGATAGTTATTGAATGACCAGTAGATTGAAGGTTTCACGTGGGCAGAATGTTTCTTTGATTTGTTCTCTTTGTATGCCTTAGAATAGTGCCTGGCATAGAGTAGGCACTTAAATATTTATTGAATGTATGCCCAGCAGACTTTCCCAGCCCTACCAAACCTCAAAAAAGACAAGAAAATACCAGGAATTCCAGAAGGACTTCTAATATCCCTGATACTTCTATCAGTTAAAGATGCAAAACAGCCCATCTACTGCTGACAGTTTCCACCAAAGTTCTCTCACAGGAGGTCTGAGGATAAAGCCCAAATTCATCCACTTCAAGCATAACATCTCTTTGAAGTCTCACCTTTCATCTTTTAAATTCATACACATCTCACCTTTTATCCCCATGTTTAACATGAAAATAATGTTTTAAATTACTTCCCTTTAGGAGAAAAATTCAAAGCCTGGGACTTTCCTGGTGGCACAGTGGATAGGAATCCGTCTGCCAATGCTGGGAACGTGGGTTTGATCCCTGGTCCGGGAAGATTCCACGTGCCATGGAGCAACTAAGCTTGTGCACCACTGCTACTGAGCCCAAACGCTGCAGCTACGGAAACCCACGCATCTAGAGCCTGTGCTCCGAAACAAGAGAAGCTCCGAAATGAGAAGCCCGTGCACTGCACCTGGAAAGTAGCCCCCATTTGCAGCAATTAGAGAAAGCCTGTGCAAACAATGAAGACCCAGTGGGACCAAAAATAAAAATAAATAAAAAGTTAAACAAAAAAAAATTTTTAACCCATTTTTCCAACTCTTCAAGAAGAAATTCACTCTAGAAGATATTCCTCATCTATCGAGTGGCTCTGAATAGTCCCTGGCACACCACCACCTAGCCCTGATAGTAATTACACTAAGAGCCAACATTTATTAAACACTTATTATATTCTAGGCAGTACATTATGCACTTAACATCCATTATGTCTTTTTTTTTTTTTTGGCACTCAGGATCATAGTTCCCTAACTAGGGATTCAAACCCTTTTAATGAAAGTGTGGAGTCTTTAACCATGGGACAGCCAAGGAACTCCACATCACGTCTTTAATCCTCATAACAATCCTATAAAGTAGGATTTTAATTTTCATTTTAATTTAAGGCTCCAGGAAGGTATGTAACTTGTACTATGGCACAGAACTGACAAGTTAAAGACCTGGGATTCAACTTGGTGTTTTCAATCACTGTGCTGTCCGTTCCTGTTTGAAAAGCAAGTTTCTTGACTTTTAGGATAAGATTACTTTCAGACATCAGGAATGCCCTAAGAAATCACCCAGCCCCAGTACTTTGCAAACTAGGGAAAGCACTGCGGTGTCTGGATCTCCGGGTGCACACATTTTTAGGGTCCACAAGTTCTAAGAGAAGTTTCTAAATTATATATCTTATAACCTACAAATATTAATAATATAAGCATATTTTGGATGACTGGGACAGCCATCTTATGAGTGATTCTTAATGCCCTAAATTTAGTGCTCATGTTGGTCCAAAGGGATTGCCTAAAATGATGGGTTTAACATAAAATGCAGATATTTTAGACTAGGGGTCAAATATTCAAGCCAGCAAGAAATCATTTTCCTTAAAACAGTGATTCTTAACTAGGTGTAATTCCTTCTTCATCCCCTCAACCCCTCTTCTAGGACATTCAGCAATGTCTGGAGGCTTTTTTTTTTTTTTTGGTTGTTATAACAACTGGCATCTAGTGGGGAGGATCCAAGGATGATGCTAAATATCTTACAATACACAGAATAGCTCTCTTTCCCCCCATAACAAAGGATAATCCAGCCCAAAATAGTGGTGCCAAGATTGAGAAACCAAGCTTTAAAAGGAGTTCTATGGGGGAGAAAGAAAACAGAGTAGAGGGAAAAAGATTGGAAGTGAGGCTTCTCTAAATGAGCCTTGTGAAATAGCTTTTTGACTTTGAAATCCCATAAATAATTTATGTAAATATTTAAATCATTAAGTCATATAAAATTTTAAATAATCCCTAATATGAAAAACAAGCCAAAACATGAACATAACTTTATATGAGGTTGATAACATGCCCACAGGAAAAAAAAAATTACCCCAACTGACCTTAAAAGAAAGTACTTTTGACCATACATCTTCATTGAGATATATTCTAAGCATAAAGGAAAAAAACAGTAACAAAGAGATTTTGAATTTCTCTCAATAATCTTATTTGTTAGGAATGATACTGGCATTGTTGTTTTAAAATGTCTATCTTGGAATAAAACAGAGTAATTATTATCTCTCATGGTCCTATAGGTTGACTGAGCTTCACTGAATGATTCTCACTTGGGGTCTCTCATGAAGTTACAGTCAGAGGTCAGTTGGGGCTGAATTCTGCTGAAGTGTTCAGTGGGGCTGAACATCCAAGATGGTTCACTCATTCTCTTAGCTGGGGAGCTCAAGTGAAATGTTAACTGGACTACTTATATTCAGCCTCTTTGTATGTCTTAAGATTCTCACAGCAGAAGCTCTTAAAGCTAGCCCTACAACTGGCCCAGCATCATCGTCCCTGGGTTCAGTGGATCACGGTAGTCACAGGCCCGACCAGACCCAAGTGGGTGGAGATATAGACTCCATTGAGGAGTGCTACGTATGCTTAGGGAGGGAAGGAACTGATAGCAAAGTCAGGCCTCCCATACAGAGATTAGTACAGCGCCACTATGGGAAATGGCTTTGCCCCCTGTTCGTTGCTCTGTTTAAACTTCTCTCAAGGGACTTCCCTGGTGGTCCAGTGGTTAAGACTGCAATGGGTGTGGGTTTGATCCCTGGGTGGGGGGAGGGGTTGGAGGGGAGAGATCTAAGATCCCACATGCTGCAGGGTTTGGCAAAAAAATAAAAATGAATTTTTCTCAAATCCAGCCTATTCTCTCCGTCCTCCCCCTCTCCCTACCATTATCTTGGTCTACCTCTAAGAGTGGAGGCCTCATCTCTGCTTATTCTGTTACTGGATAATTATTGCATACTCCCTGAAAGTTTTCCAGAAGACCAGATAGCCAAGATAAAATGCAAGCCTTAGTAAGGTGAAGCTACTCAGGGGCTCACTGAAACATTTAAAGGAAAGAACTGCCAGGAGGTCCTCTTATGCTGCCACCACTGGTCACTATGCTCCTTTCAAAGGCTCACTTCTTAAAAAGAGGTCACAGAAATCGTCCTTGCTGAGTCCCAGTGAGTTTGGATTTCTTTAAAAATAGCTTGTGCTTCAAGTACAAAAAATAACATCTGAGACGTTTGTTTAAGTGTGAAACACACCTTTGTCATGACTCAGTACAGGCTGAACGGAAGTTTATTAAACTTTCCAAAAAAGAAAAATTTCCTCTTGAACCAAGAAAGCCTGAGAGACAACAGCTAGGGTGGTGGTGGGGGGAGTGGGGAGGGAGCGGTAGGTAGGAAGAAAAGAGACAGACAGGTGGAGCAGAAAGAGAAGCGGTAAAAGGATCTTGCCCATCTTGTGAAAGCAGCTTTCGCATGACGTCCCTTCCACCTTGAATGACCTTCCTCCCCTCAGCCAGCCTGTCCCCCTTGCAGCCTCATTTAAATTTCACCTCTGTGAAGCCTTCTCTGACCCCTCCAGGCAGAGTTACTCCCTCCCTCTTTGTTCTCAAAACACTTTGAATGGGTCTTTATTATTAACACATTGTATTGAAGTTGTGGGTTTACAGGTCTGTCTCCCTCCTTAGGCTGTGAACTCCTCAGCATCTCCGCGGCCGAGACACTGAGTGAGTCATCAGAGAGCCCCTCGGCCTGGCGCCAGGCCGGGCGCGGGTGGGGTGTTGGGAGAGGTTGTTGATAAGAGATGGTCTTGCTGGGAGCCGCCTTCCATCCTGAGGTCGCTGCTTTCATTCCTTGTTCTACTTTCCAAATGCCTCCGGACTCTCCACACCCTCCAAACGCCAGATCTTTCAATCTACCTGCCTCGGAGCCCTTTTCAAGCTCTGCCCTCACTCTGGATACAAAGGAAGAACTGTGCTTGCTGCTACCTGAGGCCTGCTGCTGCCCTTGTCCACCGGATCACGTGCTGTTTGTTTCTGCAATTGACCCCCTTTCATGCCTGCATCATTGATAATTTTCCCTTTCTGGTAAACTATTCCACCAACATACAAATATTCCACTTTTTCACAACACACACACACACACACACGCACGACTTTCTCTGCAATTATCCTATTCTATCCTCACCCCACAGTACTCTGCTCCACTTAATCTTATCAAGGTCATCTGTGTCTTCCATGTTGTTGAATCCCTGTGGTTAGGTCTTTCTCTGCCTCAGTTTACCTGTCTAATGCACCCCACCCCCTGCCTCTTCCCCACTGTCTTGGCACTATGACTCTGCCAAGCCTCGGCAGCATCCAGTACCACTGTTCTGCTCTTTTCTGGAAAATCTTTCTTCCAGGGCTTCCAGGACTTTCTGGGAAATCTTTCTTCCAGGACTCCACAGCCCTCCTTATTTTCCCACCTCACTGGCCACTCCTTCTCAGTCCCGATGGGCTACATCCTTTCCCTTAACCCTTCTTCTGTTGAGGTTGGAGTGCCCCAGGACTGGGTCTTCAGACCTCCTCACTATCACACCTACTCCATAAGTGATCCATTCCACTCTCAAGATCTGACAAAGCCCTAGAGACTGCTCAGATTGCCATCTGCAACCCCAGCCTGGACTCCAGACTAGCGGCTAACTGCCTGTGTCTTGGACATTTAGAAGCATCTCAAGCTTCACATATCTAAAATCAAACTTGTGACATAGAGAACAGATACGTGGACATGAGGGGGGCACAGGGGGCGACGAACTGGGAGAGCGGCGTTGAAATATACACACTGCTACGTGTGAAATAGCTGGCTAGTGGGAAGCTGCTGTGGTACAGGGAGCCCAGCTCGGTGCTCTGTGATGACCTAGAGGGCTGGGAGGGAGGCTCAGGAGGGAGGGGATATATGTATATCTCTACTGATTATACTGAATAATAAATAAATACATAAAACCAAACTTGTGCTTCCGCCCAACTCATCTATTCCTTCACCAGGGACCCCACATCTCAGCAAATTAAATGGCACGACGGTTGACTGAGCTGCTAAAGCCGAAAGCTTTGGACTTTATTTTCTCCTCCCTCACCTCATATCCAACAGTTCAGGAAATTCTATCAGCTCTGCCTTCAAAATATACCTGGAATCTGATGTTTATTCACCACTTTCTCCACTACAGATGTTGTCCAAGCAATAACCTCTTAACTGGTCTCCCGGATTTCAATCTTTTCAACGCAGCAGCTAGTATCAGCCTTTGGGAACAAAAGATTATGCTCTTATATAAGATACCAAAAGCTCTCCCTTTCCAGAAAGTCTATCGTGTCCTACAAAGTCCCACAGTCTCTGACCCCTACTGGCCTCTCCCACCTCATCGTCTTTCAATCCCTCCCTCACTCACTGTGTCCCAGCCACATGGGACTCCTTACCACTTCTCAGATGAAGAACGCTCCTGTCTCAGAGCCTTTGCACTTGCTGGTCTCCTCCAAACATCTGCATGGTTTACTCCCTCACTTCCTTCAGATTTCTGCTCAGATTTTACTTATTCAGAGGGGTTTTCTGGACCACCCCATCTAAAATAGTTCTCTCTCATTCCTTATCCAATTTTATGTTTCTTCATAGCACTTTTCAATTCCACATTGAACCATAGTATATTGATTTGCCTTATATTGCATGTCTCCCCTGCCCATAGCTAATAAGTTCCATGAGAGTAGTACTCTCTCATCATCAGTTACAGCTTTATCCCTCTCAATGCCCCTGGTGACTCAGATGGTAAAGAATCCACGTGCAATGCAAGAAACAGAGGTTCAATCCCTGGGTTGGGAAGATCCCCTGGAGGAGGGCATGGCAACCCACTCCAGTATTCTTGCCTGGAGAATCCCACAGAAGAGGAGCCGGTGGGCTACAGTCCATGGGGTTGCAAAGCGTCAGACACAACTGAGCGACTAACACGCACAGAGCTGGACATCCCGGAAGTGTTCAGTCAATTCTTATTGAATGAATGGCTAGCCACCTGACTGACTGAATGAATGCATTCACTTCTTTTTACTGCCCTGCCCTAGGCCAGGCTTCAGCATTTTCCATCTGTGTGGTAGACTGTGAAATAAGTCTACAAATTCCTCCTATCACATGCACACCCCTTTGCAACGTGACTTTGCCTTGCCTCCTATCAAGAGGTGGAGGCTCTCTCCCCACCCCTTGGATCCGGGCTGGCCTTGTACGTTGCTTTGGCTGGTGGAATCAAGCAGAAGGGTTAGTGTATGACTGCCAAGGCTAGGCCTTAAGACATCTTGCAGTTTCTGTCACCACTCTCTTAGAACACTGCCCCCAGAGCACCATGCTGAGAAGAAGTCAAGGATGAAAGACCATCTGGAGAGAAGTGTGACTGCTCCAGCCAGCCTGGCTCCCAACCAGTCCACCAATGGAAAGCCACTGTTTGAGGGGCATCAGTGAGGTCTGCAGGAGAACTGCAGAGCCAATCCACAGAATCAGAAGAAATAACAAATCATTGCTTAAAGCCAGGAGATTCGGGAGCTGTTTTGTTACGCAGCAACAGATAACCAATAGAATCTGCATAGTTGCAGTGGCCTCTCCCCTAAGTCCTTTTCCTCCTGTCTTAACTCCAGGTCATCCCCACAGGTCCCCAGAGTGGCCATTCTAACTTGAATTCACACCAGATGAACAATTTTGTTAAGTCTTTGGTAACTCCCCATCTTACAGAGTAACACTGAGCCTGTGTTGTGTTGTATGAAACCCTCCAAGATCCAGCCTCTACAGACCTCTTCAACCTCATCTCCAAACACAGTGGCAACCTCTGCTGGGAAGAGCAGCTCTCAGACTCTGTGCATCAGAATTACTTGGGGAGCTTCGAAAAATTCCAGTGCTCAGGCTCCTCCCTCAGAGACTCAGAGATTTAATTGGTTTGAAATGGAACCCGGGCAACGGTATTTTTTAAAAGCTCCCTGGGGGATACTAATGTGCAGTCAGGATTGAGAATCATTGAGTTAGAGGATCTAAAAGTGTATTTTAAAATTGCTGATCTTGCCTTCAAGGAAATTCAGAAGCTTCAAGGAAAGATTAAATTATGCTCAGTGCCCTTTTAGCATTAAGCAAGCAATATTGTGTTCTAAGTTTTGGGAAATTGGTAACAGACTCTATGAGAACATTCTTTAATTATTTGAAACATTGAATTATCAATACTTTATTTCTTCCACTCTAAGACACACCCTTTTCATAGTTTAATATTTCTGAAATCAGGCTCCATCCCATCACTAACATGTACATTTAACGTTATTTTGTTTCACCCAAAAAGCCTGTAATTAGACCAACGGTGTGTCTCATTGCCTGTGGTGATCACAATCAAGGAAGGACCTTTCTGCGGCATGGCACCGTGCAAGTGCTACAGCTTCTTTGATCCCAAATGATTCTCCCACCAATCTGGTGAGACAGAGTTTTTAACTATGTTTTATAAATAAATCATTGCTATGGTTTTTTTTTTTGTATCATTTCCCTTGGGCCAGACACTATTCTATTTTGCAAATACTATCTCATTTAAACCCCACAGTGACCTAAGATGTGCACACATTTTATGCACAGGGAAACAGGGCTGAAGATGCTAAGTAAATTGTTTGGGGGTCACACAGCTGAGGGGATAGGGACCACAGTACAGGGGATTGTGAGCGTGCTGTGGGGTTTTCAGGAGATGGTCCTCCCTGCTTCTTTCATAGAATAAAGTGCAAATGCCTTAACATACCATTCAATGCCTTTACCATCTGTCCCCAAATTATATTTCAATGGTAATGAAAAATCCAGAACTCCCAGGTAGAGAACAGTCATCAGCTGAGAAGAATCCCAGTAACTAAGAGCCCACAACATGCCAGAACTTTGCTCATATTATCTTTGATCTTCCGAACATCTGAGAGTATTTGCAGGGGGCTTGGGTTGGTTTTGTTGCTAAGCCCCGCTCCTCTTTCCTCAGTCTTTTCCTTTGGGTATCACCTCTCTTAAGGCTTCCCTGGTGGCTCAGATGGTAAAGCATCTGCCTGCAGTGTGGAAGAGCTGGGTTCATGAAGATCCTCTGGAAAAAGAAATGGCAACCCACTCCAGTACCCTTGCCTGGAAAATCCCATGGACAGAGGAGCCTGGTATGCTACAGTCCATGGGGTCACAAACAGTCAGACATGACTAAGCGACTTCACTTTCCTTTTTTTTGTCCCATAGCCTGCAGTCTTGGTGGGGCTGTCAATTAAGATTTCCCATCCTTGCCTGGTCAAGGAATAGGTGAGTGACCTGAGTTAGACCCATCACCTTTTCTAGGGATCTGAACCTTGAACAGAGTGAGGCACGGTCAGAAAAACTGAGTCAAGTTGAATCATCCCAGTGATAAGGCCCTGTTAATAACAGTAATATTTATTGAGTGTTTACAATACAAGGCACTAAGATAAGTATTGATGGACATTAATTCACTGAACCCTCACAAGGATCTT
The DNA here is from genome assembly GCF_016772045.2 of Ovis aries. Lineage (NCBI taxonomy): Eukaryota > Metazoa > Chordata > Mammalia > Artiodactyla > Bovidae > Ovis > Ovis aries. The sequence continues at coordinate 12,463,767 of NC_056056.1, read as the reverse complement.
ACAAAGGAGGCCTGATAACCCTCCCCTCTTCCCTGTCTAGCAGCTGAACAAACTGAGCCAACAGAGCAAGGCCCCACAGCCCTTCTGGGCAGAGCTAGATTTGAACCCAGACAGCCTGACTCCGGAGCCCCAGGCTTCCCCAGTAACTCCATCCCTCCTCTGTTGCACTCTTCTTTAGATTCTGTCCTTGGACTTTTCTTTCTGAGTCTGGCTCTTTGTCCTTGCCTCAAAGTCATCCACATTACAGCCTTCCAATAAATTCCCTTTATACTCATGAGCCAGAGTAGGTATCTGTGACTAAGAAACCCTAACTAATTAAAGGAGTATCACTCCTGCTTGTCGGTGAGGAGTCTGAAGCCCTGAGGAGGTTAAGGAACTAAAAGCAGGTTAAGGACCTAAATAATACCTATCATTTAGGAATAAGTACAGTAATCACAGTAGCTAGCATTTTAAAAAGGCAGGCTACAAGGCAGGCTCTGTTATCTCCTTTAAACATCACAAGCCCCCCGCTCCCCGCCCCGTGAGGTAGAGTTGTGTTTTTTATTGAGATATAATTTACATGCCACAAAATTCCTTCTTTTAAAGTGTACAATTCAGTGGTTTTTAGTATACTCCCAAAGTGGTATACCCATCACCACGATCTCATTCCAGGACATTTTCTTCACCCCAAAAGGAAATCCCATACCCATTAGCAGTCATTCTCCGTTCTTCTTTCTGGCAACCACTAGGCTACTCTCTGTCTCTATGGATCTGCCTATTCTGGACATTTCATATCAGTGGCATCACATTATGTGATCTCTTTGACTGGCTTCCTTCACCAAGTACAGTGTCTTCAAGGATCATCCTCACCGCAACATGTATTAATACTTCACCCCCTTTTATTGATGAATCCATTGTATGTATGTACAATCCACCCACCGCATGGACATACTGCATTTTCTTAATCCAGTTATCAGATGATAGAGATCTGAACTGTTAAGAATAACACTGCTTTGGGACTTCCACGGTGGTCCAGTGGTTAAGAATCTGCCTTGCAATGCGAGGACTGCAAGTTCAAGCCCTGGTTGGGGTACTAGGATCCCACATGCCACAGAGAAACTAAATCCGTGTGCCACAACTACTGAGCAACTACGGAGCACCCCCTCCACAACTAGAGAATCCATACACCACAACAACAGAGGTCACAGGACCCAACAAAGATCCTGCGTGCCACCACCAAGACCAAAGGCAGTCAAATAACAAGCAAAAATGAATAACACTGCTGAGAAGATTCACGTACAAGTTTTTGTGTGGATCTCTGTTTTCATTTGTCTTGGGTAAACACCTGGGAGTGGAATTACTGGGGTCATATGGTAAGTCTGCATTTAGCCTTTTGAGGAACTGGGCAGGGCTATTATTCTCCTCACATTATAGGTAAGAAAATGGTGCTCATATTGGTTAGGGCACTCAGAACCACAAGGCTTAAAAGTGGTGGCTGGGCTTTGAGTCTGGTCTGGCTGTCACAAGCACAGAAGGGAAAGAAGCCTTTATTCTAAAAAAGATCACTAGCAGTGTGGGATTTTTCAGGAATGTAATGCTGCTTCAACCCTCAGCAAAACACATCTTCATCATCACCGTGATTACTATTCACTACTATGTGTTGAGTGCCTGCTATGTCATTGGTATTTTATATATCATTTTAGTGCCTGCTATGTCATTTGTATTTTATATACTATTTGTCTTAAACCTTCAAACAGGGACGCCTAGTGGGGGTCAGACAGCTCCCTGTTTGTTTCCTGCTCTGCCACTTGGGCAAGCAACATAGCCCTTCTGAGCCTCAGTGTCCTTATCAGTAAAACGGGAACAATAGGGATAACTATCTTATAAAATGATTATGAGGTCACGTGAGTTAGCACAGTAGAGTCAACAAATACTAGTTTTAACAAGAGCTTGTAAAGACCTAAAATCTGTCTCCCACACACATTTTCCAGTTGAGAAATGGAGATATTTGATGTAGCCTTCACAGTAGTGTCCAACTCTTTGCGACCCCGCGGACTATATAGCCTGCTAGGCTCTTCTGTCCATGGCAAGAATATTGGAGTGGGTAGCCATTCCCTTCTTTAGGGGATCTTCCCAACCCAGGGATCAAATCCGGGTCTCCAGCATTGCAGGCAGATTCTTCGCTGTCTGAGCCACCAAGGAAACCAGGAGTGGAAAAGGTGATGCTTTTTCATCTTTCTGCTGTTGGTCAATCCCCTGCTCTCCCCAACTCCACCCAGGGACCACTCAGACATCTTGAATTTCTCCACTCTGCCCTCTTGACCAAACTCTGGGGCCCCTACTGATGCCCAGCCTACCCTCCCTTTCCCTCCGCATCGGACCGTGTCTCCCAGGATATCCCCTCCTCCAGGAGCTCTGGCTGGACTTTAACTTCTCAGGACCTGGGCATGCACCAGGAGACAATCTTGTGGAGGGGAAAGAGTACGGGCTTTGAGTTCGAATTCTAGCTCCATCCCTTAGAGGTACAGTCATTCCCCTGGTTCTTAGCTTCCTCAAATGTCAAATGGGAAAAGTGGTTATACTTTGCTGGACTGCTGCAAAGATTTGCGAAGGCATGTCAAGCATCAGGTGCCTGGTGCACCACAGGCATCAATACATGCTCACTACCTTTTTCTATCCCTGTTCCTCTCGTGGGGTGATGAGGAGAGGTGGAGGCTTCCAGAAGACAAAGCTCAAAGACAGAGTCTGCAGGGCTGGGGAAACAGCTTGGCAGCTGGACTGAGAGCAAAGGAGGCTTGGGGGTGGCAGAGATCAAAGGCTAAATTATGCAGATTATTCCTTTGTTCCTTGTAGTTTGCACTTGCCTTGGTGCCTCCTGGGGCGCAAGGAGAAGCAAGCTCACACCATATGCACACAGATACACAAAAGCACACATGTGCAAACATACACACAAACCCAGATGCACGTAGAATATATCCTACTGCACCACACCAAACAAGCACATGGTCGTGGGCACCCTTGTCTGCTCACAAGTGCGTGTGTGTATATACTCCAAACACATACCCTTCCATGCGCTCACACAGTCATTCAGGGGCTCATGTGCCCGTGAAAATGGGTAAATGGACAACCATGTGGGTCCATGCAAGCACATGTACGTGCATGGGCACACGTGTGTTCACAAGCCCACAGTTCCACATGAGAATGCACACAAATTCTTGTCCACGTGTGTGCGCCCTCTCAAATTCCCAACTCTAAATAGAAGCATAAGCTGCAACATATGTGCCTCCCTGTCGTGAGGAGAGAGGAGGCTGTAGAAAAACAGCTTTGCAAGATCACGTAGAGAAACTGGCAGGGGTTCCAAGCACTGCAGAGAAGGTTGAAGGGATGGGGGTTGTCAAACAGTGGACTGGAAGAGGACAGAGGATGAGATGGGTCTCTGAGGGAGAGGAGATGACCCCTGAAGTCACCCGCCTTCAACTTGAATCCAAATTGACCAAAGGTTTATACCAGGGGCTCCCAGACTTATCGATCACCAGGGCTATTCACAGCCAAACAAGGCTCAATAAGAACACTTAGCATCTCCAATAGGTCAGGCACTGTTCTAAGCTGTGTGCTTAAATCATTTAAACATCAACAAAAATAATGCTTAACATTAATATTATCATTATTGATACTATAATTCTCCTCGATTTTTAGACTGGGGAAGCTGAGGCAGACCATCTGCCATGCCCTCAACGATGGGACACCCAGATCTGGCTTGACCTCCAACTTATGACCTCTCTGGACTTGCCATCTCCAGATTTCCTACGGTGCCTCCTCCTCCCTCCTGGAGTCTCCACCATCCTCTGAACACAGGTTGGCTCTCCTTTACCCTCAATCATTCATTCATCACCATGCAAAACATGAGTCATTTACTCCTACTCATGGTACAGACTAAAGAAGGTTAATATGGTTGGGGTATTGGAGGTGGGGACAGAAGGAGTTCAGACCTACCTTACCAGGGAAGTTACTTTTTTCAGCTTGCTGAAGTAGAATTAATATGTAATAACTGCACATATAATGAAAATACACATCTGTCACATTTTGACATATATTGACACCCACAAACCATCACCACACTCAAGATAGTAAATATAAGTATCATATACAAAAGTAAGAGATGACTTTTCAGATGAAACATGAAGCAGAGTTGACTCCTCCAGGTGATGGAAAAGTAGGAAGGGAGAAGGAAGGATATTTTAGTGAGCAGAGACCCTTCCAGCTGAGATCTTTTGAAAGGAAAAGCAGGTTTCATCTGAGAAACTCAAAGAAGCTTGGAGATCCCCTGGAGGAGGGCATGGCAACCCACTCCAGTATCCTTGCCTGGAGAAACCCATGGACAGAGGAGCCTGGCGGGCTACAGTCCACAGGGTTGCAGAGTCGGACACAAATGAAGTGACTTAGCATGTACACAGCACACACACTCAGTGGTGGGTGGCAGGGAGCAGAGAAAATTGGGAGGAACAGGTCCCAGGGGTCAGGTGACAGGAGCCAGCACTGGCCCCACCCTGAGGTTGAGATCTCTCCCAGGGACCCCATCATACTACAGGTCGGGACCACCCTGGGAAGGAGGCAAATGGGAAGCATTTCCTCCATGGACCAAAACTGCAGGGCTCTCACTCATCCAGGGAGGTTCCTGTAGCCTATTTCTGGAGGCTGACCCTGCAGAACCCATGGTAGCACTTAGCTCTGAGCATTCAGCCTGCTTGTTAGCTGGGAAGTTTTTAAATTTTTAATTTGTATTTCAAAATCTGTAAAAGTTTTTAAATTCTTATTTTGAAGTTTTTGTTTGTTTGTTTGTTTGTTGATAGCTCAATTGGTAAAGAATCCACCTGCAATGCAGGAGACCCCAGTTTGATTCCTGAGTCAGGAAGATCCAATGGAGAAGCGATAGGCTACCCACTCCAGTATTCTTGGGCTTCCCTTGTGGCTCAGCTGGTAAAGAATCCCCCCGAAATGTGGGAGACCTGGGTTCAATCCCTGGGTTGGGAAGATCCCCTGAAGAGGGGAAAGGCTACCCACTCCAGTATTCTGGCCTGGAGAATTCTAGTCCATGGGGTGGCAAAGAGTCAGATACTTTTACTTTCATTTGTTGTTGCCATTTGTTTGGTTTTTTTTTTTTTGGTCTTACTCATGGCCTGCAGGATCTTAGCCCCTCTACCAGGGACTCCGTCATGACATCCTCAGTCATGAAATCACGGAGTCCTAACCACTGGAATGCCAGGGAAGTCTTGAAGGTATCTAAAAATAACCATAATCCCACCTGCCTAGATATGACCAATATTAACATTTGGGGGTATATTCTTCCAGACGCTTTTCCATACCTAATTATTACATATATGTACATATAATTTTTAAGGGATCACACAAAGGGCAGGTTTTTATCTATATTTTATTGCTTCAGTCGTGTCTGACTCTTTACGACCCTATAGACCATAGCCTGCCAGGCTCGTCTGTCCATGGGATTCTCCAGGCAAGAATACTAGAATGGGTTGCCATGCCCTCCTCCAGGGGATCTTTCCTGACCCAGGCATGAAACCTGTGTCTCCTGCACTGGCAGGTAGGTTCTTTACCACTAGTGCCACCTGGAGAGCCCCAAATTTAACAATATGTTATACATGTTTCCATATCTATAAATATAGTACTATAACAAACAACTCTTCATTATTATATATTTTAAAAGTGCTGTGATAGGCTTTCTTGCTTATATACAATACACAATTCCTTAATTATTTCCTTAAGCTATTCAAGGACTACAAATACATATCTTCAAACTCAACTCTATCGAGAAATTATATACATTTAATAATTTTGATATATATTGCCAAACTGCTCTTCAGAAAGCCTGAACCAAATTACACTCAAATTTTCAGTGTAGGAGTGTTTCTCTTACCAAACTGTTGCCAAAACATATTGTGAACTAGCAGGTTTTTCTTCTAAAGTTGGTCAGCTAAAACATAGCGTCACACAGCTACTTTAATTTGCATTTTTAATAGCTAGCAAGGTTGAGCATTTTTTATTAGTCATTTGTATCTACTTGTATGGATTTCCTTTCCCTTTTTTTAATTGTAAAAAATAATTTCATGGCTTCTTCTAATTATTAAAGTATTACATTCTGACTACAGAAAATTTAGAATATAATAACAATAAAGAAGAAAATAAAATTTAGTCAGAAACCCACAATTAATCATATTGTGGATTTTTTCCAGGTAGAGTTAGAAACAGATCACATATTTAGAAAACCCAAATAGAATCATGCTCTATATAGCTTTATATACTGCTTTTAAATGCATTATAGAACAGTAATTTTCCCATGCTATTAGGTATTGATTTAAAAACATGATTTTAACATGTGCAAAAATGTAGTTATACCGTAATTTACTTAATAATTTTCCTAATTTAGACATTTAAGTCCTCCCAATTTTCTGTGGTCATAAATAACAGATTAATAAATACCTTTATTCTCAAGTATTTTTCTTCTTTTATTATTATCTTTAACATAAATTCCTGGAGGCAAAATTTTTAGATAAAAAGGTACATATACTTTTGTTAAAGGCTTCTTATAACTTAAACTCTGTTTCAACATACACTGCCATTACCATATTTAAGAAGTACCTGTTTCTTGACACTCTTGCCAATAGTAGGTGAAATAAGGCATCTCATTATTATTTTCAGTTTTGTTCATTTCATTACAAATGAGCCTGAGAAATGAACTGATGGTATGTCTTATTTTTCCAATCAACTAGTGGTGAGAGAAGCCAGAGGTAGTAGGTCTTCCTCCACCACTTACCATAGAACTAAGCAGTTTTTTAAAAAATCATCTTTGTTGTTTAATTCACATTTTAAAAGAATTTTAGTAATATGAATAGCTTTAGTTAAAAACTTACTGGTCTTAGGACTTCCCTGGTGGTCCAGCAGCTAGGACTCCAAGTTTCCGATGCAGGGGTCCCAGGTTTGATCCCTGGTCAGAGAACTAGATCCCACATGCTGCAACTAAGACCTGGCACAGCCAAATAAATAAACGAATATTTAAGCAGTGCTAGTTGCTCAGCCGTGTCCGACTCTGCGACCTCATGGCCGTAGCCCATCAGGTTCCTCTGTCCATGAAATTCTCAGGGAAGAATACTGGAGTGGGTTGCCATTCCCTTCTCCAGGGGATCTTCCTGACCCAGGGATTGAACCTGGGTCTCCTGCATAATAAATAAATAAATAAAAATAATAAAAAAGGATGAATGTTTTTAAAAAACACAAAAAACCTTACTGGTCTTTTCTGCCTCTAGGTTTTTTGACTCCCTCTTGTGAGTCACTCTCCATATATCACCAGAGTGATCTTTCTAAAACACAGGTCTGGCCTAGGGTATTTTAAGTGGTGGTTGGGGGCGGGGGGAGGCGGTGGTGGCGCACAGAGACTTCTTGAGTCGTCCTCAGAAACCCTGCTCAAAACAGCAGCAGTGATGCAGCTTTTATAAACAGTAGCCTCATTCATAAAAGCACACCTGGGCACTGGGAATATGAAAAACCTGGAAGATAGTACTTCATGCCAGGAGTATCACACACTGTAGAAAAGGAAGGAACCACAGCTACACAACAAGGACAAATCCCGGAGCATAACGAGCAATGAAGCAAGTTACAGGACACCATTTCAAAAAGCATGAAACTAAACGTCATAAGGTTACATGTTACACATGACAAGCGGTGACAAGAAATGGTTTTGGTGATAAAACGACGTAAAAAACAAAATAGGGGTGTAATAAATACAAAAATCAAGCTGGTAATTACAAAAAATAAAGCACGAGTCTGGGACTTCGCTCGTGGTTCAGCGGTTAAGACTCCACCCTTCCACTGCAGGGAACAAGGGTTCGATACCAGGTTGGGGAATAAAGTTCCCACATGCTGCATAGACAAAAACAAAATAAAGAACTTCTTAAAATAAATAAATAAAACACAGGTCTAATGGTGTCAGCCCTACCTAAACCTTCAATGGCTCACTATCTCTTCCAGGATAAAGTGTAAGCCCCTCGACCTGAAATTTGCAGCTCCTTGTGGTTTTGCCTCAGTCTTCCTTTCCAGCCTCTTCTCCAATGGACAACCCCCCCACCCTACCTCCCTTACCCTACAACTAATCTCCTAGCCACACCAGACTCCACTTTGCAGCTTCCTATTTAAATTACAAAAGGAGGGCCTTTATCCACCACTGCTCCCCTTGCCCGGAATCCCTTCTCTCTTCCTCACCTGGCAAAGGCCTCCCAAGCCTTTGAGATCCAGCTGAACGTCCACTTTCCATATTCCCCAAGGAGAGAGCAGTTTATTCTCTCCCCTGGGCCCCATGATCCAATGACCACACCTTGTCCTCATCCTTGACCTGAACCCCCAGCTCCTCCACTGCACTCTGCATCCTTAGAGGCCGAGACTTAGTGCCCACACCCCTCTCCCCAGGAGTCTGGCAGACAGTCAGGGCTTCATATGTGTTTGCTGTTGAAGAACAGTGTCTCTCTGATCATTTAATATTTGATTATAGAGCACACACTCGGACACAAAAGCTGTCATCGAAGATGTATAAATTAAAACACGAAACTTCTCATCAGGATGTCTCCCAGGAATGGCTGGGTCAGAGCGGTTGGCTAGCTGGGAAGGTGTTTAATAAAAACCCCAGTTAATTAACAAGAGAAAGATTCCTTTGTGGTTTGCTTCAAGGCAGAGGACAGCCAGAAGCTGGTGCTAGAGACAGATTCCAGCTTCGCTTCAGGTTTCTTTCAGAATTTTTAGAGTTAAAAGAGCAACTTGACTGTGTGACAATGTCTAACCACTTTGACCTCCCATCCCACTGCCAGGAACCCAGACTAGAGAGATACTTGCTCAGTCATGCAAGGGTACGCATGTGAGGATGAGCTGTTACTGCACTGTTAGGGAGAAAGATAAGCAAATCATGACTTACCCAGCCGTGGAATCCAAACGAAAGTTTAAAAGTGTAAGGTAGAGCTGTCCATTGTGAGGTGACAGTGAAATCCTACGTAGGATTCCATTTTGCAAAACAACAACAAATTACATACATGGGTGCGTGTGTGTGCCCGCGCACACACACACGTACACACACACACACAGAGTTTATAAAGGTCTGAGAGAAGATCTAGGGGCTATACATCTAATCTCTGGGGAGAGAACTGTGGCGGAAGGAAGGAGTACTTTCACTTTTTTTTTTAATCATCCCAGCTGTGGGTTGTTTCACTTCTTACAAGCATATATGAATTTTGTAGTTAAAGAGAAGATAAACAGAGTCAATTACAAAACTGGCTTCCAAGTTATCTTCTCAACCTTGACTCACAGGGCTTCCTCATTCCAGGGATAATCAAGTTACAAGAATCACTAATCACTGTCAGTTGTGTTTTCTTTCTTGGTTTTTTTGAAGTCTTTATTGAATTTGTTACAATATGGCTTCTATTTTATGTTTTGGTTTTCTTTTTGGGCAGGGGGCAGGAAGCCTGTGCTATCTTAGCTCCCTGATCAGGGATGTGATCTGCAACCCCCTGTACTGGCAGGTGAAGTCTTAACCACTGGGCAACCCAGGAAGTCTCAGATGCACTTTCTTCTTAAGCATTTTCTGTCTACTGGGTGCTTTGACTATCGCAACAAATCCACGATAGATACCATTATTATCACTGCCATCTTACATCTCAGGAAACTTGGATCCATGAGTATCTTGAATTTATCAAACTCACAAATTACAAAAATCATACAATGTTAGTGGAAATGCTAGAAAGGCCCCCTTCTTTTCTCCTAGCAGGACTATAAATCGGTACAAGGTTTCCAGGGAGCAATTTGACAATACGCATTAGAATTCTTTAAAATCTGCATCCCTTTATCCTAGCAATTCCTTTTCTAGAAATTTATCCCAAGGATATAATTAAGGGACATGCACAGAGTTTCAGCCACAAGGATGTTCATTTAGAAGATGCTTATAATATTGAAAAGTTGGAAACCACTTCAATACCCAAGAATAGAAAATTGCTTAAATAAATAAATTATGTTTCACTCATATGAGAGAATATGATAAGGCCATTAAATAGTGGTGAAGAAGAATATTTAATGACAGGGAACATGGTTCATGATGCATTTTTAAAAGCAGGTCATAAACAGTATGTATTATATTAGTCCATTTTTCCTTTAAAAAAAACAGAAAGAAAAAACATCGGTAATATACACACGTACAGAAACAGCGGAAAAAAGCACACAAAATGTTAGCACCTCTGGGAAGTGAGACTGCTGCAGGTTTTTTAATTGACTCCTTTTCTTAATTGTATTTTTGTATTTCTCCCTTGCTAAAGTGTACCATTTTAAATTGTATTACACTTTTTAAAGGAGATTCATCTCCTTTCTCTTTCCCCTGCAGCAACTTTTGTGGTCCTGCCTTTGTGCAATCCTCCCTCCAGATCCTGCCCTCTCTCCTCGCAGCAAACACTGCTCATTCTATGAGGACAGCTCTTCCAGGAAGGCTGCCATGATTTCTGCTGGCTTCTGGGTTCCCCAGCTCACACTCAGCTTTCAGTTCTTGCATGAGACATGCATATCATGCAACACTGCCAAAGGGTACTGGGAAGTGGTTCATCAGCCCAGGAAGCTTCAGGCATCTCCAAAGCAAGTGCTCAGCCCCTGGTACTTTAAATAGATCTGACTGGTATTTGAGTGCCTAAAGCCCAGCAGCCCTCAAAGCCCCACCCTCGGGCTTTCATGGGGGCTCTCCCATTCAACCAGCCTCACTCTCTTCTTCATGCTTGGCTCACTAATCTCTTGGTTCTCCCCACATTCCCAGCACCCTGTGGGCTTGCCTTGCTCTGACCACAGGTCTGCCCATGCTTTGGAGTTCAGCTTTTGGTTGCATTGATGTCTGGGTAATAAGCAAGATGCCTAGTCCTCCAGCCCTTCACCAAGCACCTACCTGCACAAAGTCAGGGGTCAAACAAGACCATAGCATTTATGTACTAAGTATCTTATTATGTGTTAGGCATTCTGCCAGGTGCTTCACTGGCTGGTTGCCTTTATTTTCTGCATAATAATAGTAACCATAGCTGTCCTTTACTGAGTCCTTACTCAACTCCTTACACAAACCCCCATTCTCCCAAGCATGGATGAGACTCTCAGAGAGGCAGGGTGAGTTGCCCAAGGTCACAGAGCTAGTATGGAAGGGGCTATGCCCCATCTCAAACCAATCCTTGTCTGAGCGCCAACTTATCCCCTTACCTGGTACCCTATGCTGCTCCTACAACTACCCTCTGGGATGGGTGTGAGAGAAAAGCAAACTGAGTTTTGACAAGGTTAAATTATGGTTCAAGGTCATTCCAGCAAAGTATCAGAGGGGCCTGGGAGCTTAGCCCAGGTCCAGTCTTGCCTAGGCACTGGACAAATAGGAGGGTCACAAAAAGGGGGACTCTGGTGGGGTTGAGGAACAGGGCTAAGGTCCCCACCAGGAGGGCAGAGGTCCAGGGCTGGGCTCCAGTCTCATCAGAAGAAGTAAAAGCTGGGAAGGAAAACTTCCTGGGGCTCCCCTCCACCCCCAGACCTCCACCTATCGGGTACAGCACAATCATTTCTAGATCATATCTGAGTGTTAGTCACTCAGTCGTGTCCAGCTCTTTGTGATTTTGTGGACTGTAGCCCGCCAGGCTCCTCTGTCCATGGGATTTCCCAGGCAAAAATACTGGAGTGGGTTGCCATTTTCTTCTCCAGGGGATCTACCTGACCCAGGATCAAACCTGGGTCTCCCACATGGTAGACGGCTTCTTTACCGTCTGAGCCACCTGTCTCACCTTAAATCCTCTCTCTAAGGAAAGGAACCTCATAACCTCCTTTCAGTGGATGAGGAAACTGAGGCAGAGGGAGGTTCGGTAACTTACCTAGCTTGGGGCTCCACAGGTGCAAGGTCAGTGCGGATCCCACAGTTGCTTGTACCTCTTTCTGTGTCCAGTCTGTCCATCTCCCCCTCAAGGCCATAGGCGCCTGGGAAGCAGATGTCTTATCCTCGGACACCCAGCTCAAGGCCTGGCTCATAGATGTTTATTGGATGGACAGGGAATTGTGCTGTCTCTGCCCTCTCGGCCTGGTGTGGGGAGAAATCGACCTCGCACAAGAGCACAGCATCCACTGTGAAATCTCAAGACTTCCAGATGCCCCTCGCGCTCGCCCTGAGGTTGCTGAGACTAGAGGCAAGAACCACCTCAAATCGAGACAAAATGCATTTGTGGTTTTGAAGGAAAGTCGTTAGAAGACAGAATCTGTCTTCCAAGGCCAAGGTTGCGCCAATTCCGTTTACTTAAAGTAGAAAGAAGACAATCCTGCCCCGGTGAGTCTGGGCCGGCTTGCAGGAAGGAGTGTGTTTTTTTGTTGTTGTTTTTTTTGCTGAGTATCCAACGCGGACAGCAGGAGCGAGCGGGCTGGAGGCCGTGGAGCCAAAGCAAACATTCTGAAGTCAGAGATAATGAGAGAAGGTGGGAGGAATGGGAATAAGTTTGGAGGCCAAGCAGGAAACGGGTCTGAAAGGAAGGGTGGGAAAGCAGGAAGCTTTCCGCGCTTTTATGAAAAGATGGCCCTCCGGAGGCTGGGGGCAGGTCCGGCTAGAGCCGGGCTGGCTGACAGCAGCACCCTGCTCCGCAGCCTCTTCCCGGTCTGCCCCCTCCCTGCCACCCTGCCCGGAGCCGAGGGCTTCTTCTAACAGAGAGTGCCCCATCCCCCAGCCTCTGTCCTTCCGTGGCTCCCTGTCGCCGCTCCCTTAGGGACCAAGGGGCACCTCCAGCTGCCGCAGCCCACGTGCCCTTTCGGATTGCATTGCCTCCTCTCTATAGCACCATCCTGGGATCCAACGCACCCACCTGCCTGCTCTTCCCTAAATGCACTCTACCTTTCCCAGCCCTTGCAGTTCTTTCTGTGCCCCCCACCCCCACCTGCAGCTGTCTTGCCTCCTCAAATAGCATCTCAAGGGACTCTTGGCTCTACTTCTTGAATCTCCCTAAGTGTTTTCCTGGAGCCGGCCATGCACCAAATGCTCAGTAACTGCCCGGAGAACCAATCAAGTGGCCAGAATGCTGGAGAATGGAGGGTTCTGGACAAACCCCTGTCCGGTCAGCTCTTACACGGCTGGATGTCTTAGGCTGGGTTTCCCTAGACAGAGGAAGCAGCCTCTGAGAAAAGGATTGGGGTCTTAACCGTGCATGTGGGAAGTGAGTGTGTCGGTACAGGATGCCTTCAGAAGCAGCGCTCCGTCCCTCTGGGAACTTCTGGGAAGGGGGACGAAACACCGCTTAAAGTTACAGCCGCCTCGAGGGGCCAGGACACTGGGTAAGTGCCTGCCATCGCCCCTTGACTGAGGGCAGCACTGGGGTACTTGCCCCCGGGCACCGGTGGCCAGCTCCTGGTCACACAGCTTCTCACAGCAGGATCCCACGGGCAGGCTCCGGGTGAGCGGGAGGGGCGGGGTGGGCAGTGAGCATCTTTGCCTCCAGACCTGGGCTCTGCTCTCCCCTTGCACCTTTGCCTGTGCTGCTCCCACGCCTGGACTGCCCTCTCTGGGCCTCTCCCACCAGCAGGGGAATTCCTGCGCCCCACATGGCCCAGCCAAAGGGTCTCCGGAGGAGGCTTCTCCTGACCCACCCCAGAGGAGTCAGAGCCTCTCTGTACGACCCCACTCTCCTCATCGCGTGTGTAGTTCCCCCAGCACCGACCCTGTGTTACCACTGAGTCCAGTAGTGGCCCCGGGTCCCATCTGCCTGCCCCTCTGACCTGGGGCGCCCTGTGAAGGCGGGGTTTCCCTCTGGTGCATCTGCGTCCCTAGCACCCAGCAGAGTGGAGGTGTCCAGTGAGTGAAAAATTGAGTGAATAAGCAACAACAATTCATCGAGTGCTTACTATGTGCTAGACTCTGATCTAAATTCTTTACACGTGATGATATTTAACCCACATGGCCACCTATGAGGAAGGGGCTGTGACTATCACCAACGTCTGGAGGAGGCGCCCAGCCACAGAGGACCTAAGGGACTTGCCCAGGGCCCCGCAGCTCCAAGTGGCCAAGTGGGGCATGACTGGGGGACCTTCTCTGGCCCCTCATGAGGACCACGCCTCCACCAGCTGGGCCAGAATAGAGACCCGTGCTGGGGGATGGTGAGACAGGGGAACAAAGGAGGCTGCAGAGAGGGGCCTGGAGTCTGCCCTCCCAAGAGCCAGGAAAGTGCCCAGGCCCTGGATAAATGGAGCTGAATATGGAGTCCTCCTGTGAGGAGCAGCCTGAGTGGGTGTGAAGGGTGTCAGGTCACATGATTTCCGGGAGGGCTGTTGTGACAACAGAGTGTCCCAGCCAGACGGCCTCCAACAGGCTTCTCAGCTGCTTCTTATCCACGATCCTGGGTGCCCCTCAGGACCCCCGGCTCCAGCCCCAGTGACGTGGGGAGATATGGGCTAGAGGGTTCAGTCCAGGGTCACAACCAGAGCTGGGGCTTCACATGACGGGTGTGTGACTCTGACCGTGGCGCTCTTTTCAACTGTGTCTCAGGCCTCAGTCAGGGCAACCTTGCCTTCCCTGGGGGCGGAGAGAGAGAAGGGGGAGAGAGAGAGACTGCACCAATATTAAGTCAGGCTCTCAGTACGTATCAGAAAAACCTCATTCCATCGTCATCACAGCCTTATGAGAATAGGATCATTACCTTCCTTTCAGATTTGGATGAATGGAGGCCCAGAGAAATTAGGCAACACAGCCAAAAACACACACCAAGGGGCTGGAGAGCTAGAAAGGGGACCCAGTTTGAAACGGCCCCGAAGTGTAAAATCTAACAGGTAGATAGAAGAAGACACTGGAGGGATTGTAAATTCAGTTCAGTTCAGTCGCTCAGTCATGTCCAACTCTTTGTGACCCCATGAATCACAGCATACAAGGCCTCCCTGTCCATCACCAACTCCCAGAGTTCACTCAGACTCACGTCCATCGAGTCAGTGATGCCATCCAGCCATCTCATCCTCTGTCGTCCCCTTCTCCTCCTGCCCCCAATCCCTCCCAGCATCAGAGTCTTTTCCAATGAGTCAACTCTTCGCATGAGGTGGCCAAAGTATTGGAGTTTCTGGAGGGATTGTAAATTAAGTTTGGCCAGATCGGATTCAGTGGCTGCACTGTTTGCCTACAACCTACTAATCTATATGCACTTCATGCCAGAGATTCCTCACACCACAGGAGACAGGCTGCCGGAGAGACCTGCAACTCAGTTCATCCTACAGCAGGCATGAAGTATACAGCCAAGGTCATGAACAAGAGGATACACACTTCCTGTGGCCAGAGACAGCTGATGGCTGGCCGCTAAGGGACACAGTGGTCCCTAAGGCTTGAGCCGTAAGAGATGCCAAGGGTCTGGGCAGCAACCCCTGGGGGTTGGGAGGAGGGCAGGGATGCACGAAGGCATCTCAGAGGACAAGACATGTTTCTGTTAGCCGCTGAAATCCCAACTGTTTCATGAAATTTTATCTGGCCTCTGGGGGAAGAAATAGCTGTGCTCCAACAAGGGCAAAAGCACAGATGCAGAGGGGGAAAAAAGAACTAGTCTCTTAAAATGCAGAGGTTGGAAGGTGCTTTCCAGAGGCTGCACTGAGATAAACTCAGCGGTAAAAGAGACATCCGTTCAGAGGATGACCGTTCCGTGGTCAAACCAGGGCAGGTCTGGGAAAGGTGTTTTTCTCAATGATGTGACAGTGAACTTGCAGCAACTGCTAAGAGTCAGCTGTTAAGGAGAGCTGGAATTCTCTTTATTACATTAGAAAGCCTGGAATTAATAGGGAATCCACCATGCAGGGTGGAATGCACTTAACAAATACCAAAGGCATTTAAAAATTTAAGACTAAAGGTTACAACTGTATTTTATCTTTGCAGAGTTTCCCAAACACTTTCACTTGTATTAAAACACAGGAGCTGCAGAATCTTAACAGGGCAGAAGAGTGGCCAGCATTACACATTTTCTTTTAAAACAAACAAACATTTTTTTGAGGGGGTGGAATTCCTTGGTGGTCTGTGGTTAGGACTCCATACTTCTGCTGCAGGGGGCATGGGTTTGGCAAAAAATAAAAATAAAAAAACGCCCCCAAAACTAGCTCTTTCGAGATATAATTCACATACCATACAGTTCATCCATTTAAAATGTACAGTTCATTAGTTTTTAGTATATTCACAGAGTTGTGCAAGAACCACCACTATCTAATTTCAGAACACTTTCAAAAATAAACCCTGTATCCATTAACAGTCATTCCAAATTCCTTCTTTCTCCCAGCCCCTGGCAACCACTAATCTACTTTCTGTCTCCACGGGCTTACCTATTCCAGACATTTCGTATTAATGGAATCATACAATATGTGGTATTAATGGGTTGAATTGTGTCCCCTTCCCTCAACACACATTGAAATCCTAACGCTCAGGACCTCAGAATATGACCCTGTTTGGAAAGAGGGTTGTTGCAGATGTAATTAGTCAAAATGAGGTCTTGAGGGTGGACTAGCGACTGGTCCTTATAAAATGGGGAAGTTTAGGGACTTCCTCGGTGATCCAGTGGTTAAGACTCCGAGCTCCCAGTGCGGGGGCTCCAGGTTCCATCCCTGGTCAGGGAACTAGACCCCACTTGCTGCAACTAAGTCCCAGTGTAGCCAAATACAAACATACATGCATACATTATTTTTTTTTAAAGGGGGGAAATTTGGATAAAGGGAGATAGTTATGTGAAGATGAAGGCAGAGATTGAGGTGATGTACCTACAAGCCCAGGAATACGGCAGATTGCCAGCAAACCACAAGAAGCTAGGAGGGGTATGAACAGATTCCCTCAGAAGAAAGCAAAACTGCTGACCCCTTGATCTTGGGCTTGAGCCTCCCTCCAGAACTGGGAGGCAATATATTTCTGTTGTTTAAGCCACCCATCCTGTGCTATTTTGTTAGAGCAGCCCTAGCAAATGAATCGGAGAAGGCAGTGGCACCCCACTCCAGTACTCTTGCCTGGAAAATCCCATGGACAGAGGAGCCTGGTAGGCTACAGCCCAAGGGGTCACAAAGAGTTGGACATGACTGAGCAACTTCACTTTCACTTTCATGCATTGGAGAAGGAAATGGCAACCCACTCCCGTGTTCTTGCCTGGAGAATCCCAGGGACGGCAGAGCCTGGTAGGAGGCCGTCTACGGGGTCGCACAGAGTCGGACATGACTGAAGCGACTCAGCAGCAGCAGCAGCAGCAGCAGCAGCAGCAGCAGCAGCAGCAGCAGCAGCAGCAGCAGCAGCAAATGAATACCCAGGGTCTTTAGTATCTGGCTTCTTTCACGTGGAACCATGTTTTCTAGGGTCATCCATGTTGTAGCATGTGTCGGTGTTTCATTTCTTTAATGATCAAATCATATATTCTTTTATTTTTTTGGCCACGCCATGTGGCATGTGAGATCTTGGTTCCCCAGTCAGGCATTGAACCCATGACCTCTGCATTGGAAGTGTGGAGTCTTAACCATTGGGCTGCTAGCAAAGCCCCCAAATCATATTCTACTGTATGGATTTTATTTATCCATTCACCAGTTGATGGGATATGGGTTTCATTTGCTATTATGAAAAATGCTGCTATGAACAGTCTGTTAAATGTGGACATTCAGTTTTAATGTGGACATATGTTTTCATTTCTCTTGGGTATAGACCTACATTTCTCTTTTCCAGCTGTGAATCCTAGGCCCCCATGAGACAACTTGCCCAAGGTTACTGCCTAGACCATGGAAAAACGGTCCCTCCAACTTAGATCTGTTTGATTTCGAACTCAGAGGTCTTTCAGCTCTTATTAGGATAGACACACTCACACTCGTGCAAATTTGTTGACATGTACACACATTACACCCACACACAACAGACAGTCCTTGGAGCCCGCTGCTTTGCCCAGGGTACAGAAGTTCAACAAAATCTATCATCAAACAGAAGTGATGAGATGCTGAGGGAGATACTGAGACTCCCAAAGAATAAATAAGTCAGGACATTGATTTGAATATTACCGAGGGAAAGACCAAAAACATTTAAAGGGGAATAAAGAGATTAGTGATCAGCCAATGGCTCAAATGTGGTCTCCCGTAGCACGCACACAACTTGTATCGATTGCGACGAGGTTTCTGGAAACAAAAGCAATTTACCAGAAGAATAGTACGCGAGTCAAAGACGTTTATGTGAAGAGAGCCTCATTTGAAATCTGTCCGGGGCTCTGCTCTCACCATCCAGTTACTCAGCGAGGGCGGGAGTAGCTTACATAAGCAAACTGGCCTCCGATGGGGCGAGCACAGGAAGATTTGATTTCACCGTTTCTGTGAGCGAGCAGGATCAGAAGCTATTCTGAGCGGCCTCAAAGGAAAAGCGCCAGAAATCATAAATAAAGAAGAAGTCAAGCGTGTCCAGTGGCCATATCAAATGTGACATTCCGGCAGAATGTGTGAACACGGTATCTTTCAAGCTGCTGATTCTTTGGGAAAAAAAAAAGAAAATACCTTAATTCCCAGTGACAATAGCATTCACTGCAGTTAAAACCTAACAGAAGGCAAAGCAATGTGGGGCATAAAGAAAAAAGTAACACTTGGGGGAATGCAACATTCAGCCTTTCATTTAACAGATATTTATTTTCGATACCTTCTCTCTGCCTGTCATTCTGGCCCCACTGTTCTCAAGTCAGTCGCCCTGCTTCATTTTTCCCCATACTTTTTTATTGCTCCCTGACCATACATTGTATGTTTATTTGCTTGTGGCCTGTGATGGTTAATTTCATGTGTCATTGTGACTGGGTCATGGGGTGCCCAGGTATTTGGTCACATGTTTTCCTGGGTATGCCTGCAACAGTGTTTTTGGAGGAGATGAACATTTGAATCAATGGACTTTAAGTAAAGCAGGCTGTTCTCCCTAATGTGGGTGGCCCTCATCCGGTCAATGAAGAGCCGAGCAGAGGAGATCTGCCCTCCTGACTGAGCGAGGACTTTGGCTTTTTCTGCCCTCAGGCTGGAATCTCCACTGTGTGCTCTACTGAATTTCAGGCCTTTGGGCTCAGGCTGGAATTACAGCACAGGCTTTCCTGGGTCTCCAGTTTGACAAATGCAGAGTTGAGGGGTTTTTAACCTCTATAATTATATGAGCCAGTTCCGTACAGTAAATCACTTGCTATAAGTACAGATAGAGATGATAGAGACAGAGGTGTAGATGTGTACATATATATATCCCATTGGTTCTGTTTCTCTGGGGAACCCTAATACATGGCCCATCTCCCCTATTGGAGTGTAAGTTATCTCACTTCCAGGTGATGGCTCCAGCCTCCTAATTCATCTCTCTGGTTCTTTTTGCCTCCTCCTCAATTCGTTTTCCACCAACTGGGAGGGCATTCTCCTGCTTTAAGTCACCAGGGTTTCCTCTGGGGTCCAGAGGGCCACAGAGTAGAGAGAGGGCCAGGCTCCTTGTTCTGGAGGCCTGCCACAGATGGACACACTTTCTGACCGGCTCTCTGAACTCAAGTGACTTGACTTTTCTCAGGTGCCCTCATGTCTCAGGGATGCTTACCGCCACCCACCCCCCATCACTCCCTTATCTACCTGTCAGCCAAACTGGGCCTCTCTGCTCCTTGCCTCCCTCCAAGAAGGTGGGAGTCACATGAATCCAGTTCAGGCTCCTCAACAGGTCAGCCTTGTCCCTAAAGCCTGGTAACAAGCTCAAGCATGTACTCAGCTCACTCGCTGGCATACTGAAAGTGCTCAAAGGCGGGTAGCACTTATAGCAGCTTTATTGAGATTATTGGAGAAGGAAATGGCAACCCACTCCAGTATTCTTGCCTGGAGAATCCCATGGACAGAAGAGCTTGGTGGGCTACAGTCCACGGGTCGCAAAGTGTCGGACACGACTGAGCGACTTCACTTTCACTTTATTGAGATTATAATTCATACACCACAAAATTCACCCTTTAAAGTGTGAAATTCAGTGATATACTCAGAGTTGTGCAACCATTACCATTACTTGTTTTCAGAACATTTTTATCACCGCCAAAGAAACCCTGTTACCATGAACAGTCCCCTGTTCTTTCTCCAGTCCCTGGTAACCACCAATCTGCTTGCTGTCTCCATGGATTTACCTGTTCTGGATATTTCATATAGAAAGAATCATACAACATGGGGTCTTTTGTGTTTGGCTTCTTTAATTAAGCATCATGTTTTAAAGATTTATCCATGTTGTGGTATGTCTCAGTCATCCAATCTTTTCTGATTGCCAAATATTATTCTGCTGTATGGATAGATCACATTTTGTTTCTTCAGTCCTCATTTGACAGAGGTTGGGTTGTTTCTGCCTTTCAACTATTACAAAAAATGCTTCTGCAAACATTCATGGATAAGTTTTTGTGTGGACAAATGTGTGGATGTGGGCAAGCACACAGTAGTGGAATTGCTGGATCATACGGTCACAGTATATTTAACTATCTAAGGACATGCCGAACTGTTTTCAAAAGTAGTTGTAGCATTTTACATTCCCACCAGCCATGTAGCAGGGTTCTAATTTCTCCACATCCTCATCAACACTTGTTACTGTCTTTGTTTTAGCTATCCTAGTGGACATAGTGCTTAATAGTCATCGTGGGAACTGGGGTAAATGTTGTGTGCTCAAGAGTGCGCCCAGCCTCCCTGTGGCCCATCCTTCACGATACTGACCCATCTCAGTTGCCAGATTCCTACTTGGCTCCCATCTAGCAACTCTTTTCCTTTTCCTGGCTCCATCCCTCACTGTCTCATACACTGAGACACCCTTCTCTCCGTGGTGCTGTTGGTTGTTTGCTGCTGCTGCTGCTGCTAAGTCACTTCAGTCGTGTCCGACTCTGTGCGACCCCATAAACAGCAGCCCACCAGGCTTCCCCGTCCCTGGGATTCTCCAGGCAAGAACACTGGAGTGGGTTGTCATTTCCTTCTCCAATGCATGAACATGAAAAGTGAAAGTGAAGTCGCTCAGTCGTGTCCGACTCTTCGTGACCCCATGGACTGCAGCCTACCAGGCTCCTCCGTCCATGGGATTCTCCAGGCACTCCAAACTAGATAAACATGTAGAACCAGGTACAGCTACCTGCCTGAGGAATATGACTGCTGTCTGGACTTTCTGGTGTTTGAGATCAGTGTTCTTGGTATGGACTCCAGCCCACATTGAGCCCAAGTACTCTGTCCCTTTAGATACCACAAGAGGGGACAGAGTTAGCTCTGATTAAGGTCAGTTCAAGATACAGTTAATGAGGGACTTTCCTGGGGGTCCAGTGGCTAAAACTCTGTGCTCCCTATGCAGGGAGGGCCCACATTCGATTCATGACCAGGGAACTAGATCCCACATGCTGTAACTAAAGAGCCTGCATGCTGCAACTTAGACCTGGTGCAGCCAAATGAATATTAAAAAAATTAATAAGTGGAATTTCCCTAGGTAGTCCAATGGCAAAGAATCCACCTGCCAACGTGGGGGGCACAGGCTTGATTCCTGGTTGGGGAACTAAGATTCCACATGCGACTGGGCAACTAAGCCCATACACCACAAGTACTGAGCCCATGTGCCCAGAGCCTGTCCTCTGCAAGGAGAGAAGCCACCGCAGTGAGAGGCCCACACACTGCAACGAAGGGCAGCATCCGCTCAGCACAACTGGAGAAGCAGCGACAGAGCAGTGAAGACCCGACACAGCCCCCCCGCCCGAACAATAACATAAAAATACAAAACCTACAAAACAACATATTTACCAAAAAAATCTTTAAAAAAAATACAGTCAACGATGCATGGCAACAGTGGAAATACTGGCTAACATTTATTTATTTGCCGTTCTCCATCGGCCTGGCACTGTGCTAAGCACTAACACGTATGCTTTTTGTCAATCTTTATGACAGTCTTGGGAAGGAATACAGTTATTTCCATTTTACCGATGAGGAAATTCTGTTGAGAGGACGAATCCCTTGCTCAAGGATACACAACGTGCGAACACTGCAATGTGAGCCGTGGATCACCCAAGGCGGAATCTGAGCGCTTACCTGGTATACTGCACCTCCCGACGCTTCGGGGACAAGCTAGGCACAGTCCTGCTCTCCAGTTCCGGGTACCAAACTCTGCAGTAGTTTCCTATTGATGCTGTATGTAACAAGTTAACAGAAACCGAGTTATACACAGACTCCAAACAACACAAATGAACTATCTTATAGTTCTGGGGCGTCCGAGTTCCCTGTGGGTCTTAACGGGCTAGAATGAAGATGTGGGCAGGGCAGGGTGGCATTCTTTCTGGAGGCTCTGGGAGTGGATCCCTTTTCTCATCTCTGGCCTCTCTAGGCTGCCTGTGTTCCTCTACTTGTGGCTCCTTCCTCCATCTTCAAAGCCAGCAACTATTTTTGGCGGTTGGTTTTCCAATAATCTCTCTAGGATGGCCACTTTGGCTCTAAATTTGAGAAGTTCTAAGACTTTGCAACCCTATGGTTTTTTTTTTTTTAATTGAGGTCACCCGAGGAGCATGGATGGAGGAGCCTGGTGGGCTGCAGCCCATGGAGTCGCTGGGAGTCGGACACGACTGAGCGGCTTCACTTTCACTTTTCACTTTCATACACTGGAGAAGGAAACGGCAACCCACTCCAGTGCTCTTGTCTGGAGAGTCCCAGGGACGGGGGAGCCTGGTGAGCTGCTGTCTATGGGGTCGCACAGAGTCGGACATGACTGAAGCAACTTACCAGCAGCAGCAGAGGACCAGAATGGGCCAAAGCTACCAAAATGTTCTCAACTCTTATTAAAAAGGCAGAAGTGTCTTGACACACGCTACAACATGGATGGACCTTGAAAACATCATGCTAAATGAAAGGCCACATATGGTATGATTCTGTTTATATAAAATCTCCAGAGTAGGCAAATCTAGAGAGATAGAAAGTAGAGACATGATTGCCAAGGGTTGGAGAAGTTGAGGGGAAATAGTAAGGGACAAGTAGGTACAGGGTTTCTTTATGGAGTGATGAAAATATTCTGAAGTTAGTGGTGATGGTTGCACAATTGTGAATAGACCACTGAATTGTATACTATAAAAGGATAAATTTTGTGGTATTGCAATAGGAAAAAACAAATCTGACTCCATATTGGATGTTTCTTTTACTTTAATCTTTGTATTCTATTGCTTTCGCTGCAAGTTAATCACCAAAGGCATGTTGTCTGTAAGCTTAAATTATACATAATGAATGGCCCATCTCTGGGAACCCTGCCACCCAGGTAATGAGTGTTAAGCTAAAATATCATTGTTCAACTTCTGACCAGGCCCACCTGTGAAGAGTGGCAGGAAGGAAGAAATCAACACATCGCCTACAGTCTAACTGGAACCAGGACTTTACCCCCTCCCCTCTTAGAAGCCTGAATGCTAACACAGAGAAGATGGCTCTTTGGGATATTTATCCACCATCTTCTTGGTCCCTGGTGGCTCAGATGGTAAAGCGTCTGCCTGCAGTGCAGGAGACCCAGGTTCAATCCCTGGGTTGGGAAGATCCCCTGGAGAAGGAAATGGCAACCCACTCCAGTACTCTTGCCTGGAAAATTCCATGGACTGAGGAGCCTGGGGGGCTACAATCCATGGGGTCGCAAAGAGTCGGACACAATTTAGCGACTTCACTTCTTGGTCTACTGGCTTCCCAAATAAAAATAAAGTCGCTATTCCTTGCCCCAACAACCCCTCTCTCCATTTACTGATGAGCAGTATAAGCTCATTTGTGAGTTACATCTCAATTAAAATAAATAAATTTATATGAAATTTAAGAAAAATGTGATAAGTGTAAAAGGTGTTCTTGGGACACCTAAGGTCTCTTAGTCAAGTCTGAGCTTTAGGAAAGGCTCTCCAGAGGATGCAACGGAAGATGAATGAATGAATGAAGTCGCTCAGTCGTGTCCAACTCCTTGTGACCCCGTGGACTGTAGCCACCAGGCTCCTCCGTCCATGGGATTCTCCAGGCAAGAATACTGGAGTGGGTTGCCATTTCCTTCTCCGGGGGATCTTCCCAACCCAGGGATCGAACCCGGGTCTCCCACATTGCAGGCAGATGCTTTAACCTCTGAGCTACCAGGGAAGCCCTGGTATGAAAGATGAGTTAGCGTCAAATGAAGGAAGACAGAGCATTCAGGCAGAGGGAGCATGGCGGTGTGAATAAGTATGGCCTGTTGATGAGCCTTGTTAGATGAATGGACAGACCAGTGAATGAATGAATAGTGGAGGGAGGGTGGATAGACGGTAGAGGAATGGAGGTGGGTCAGTGGATGCAGTGGCAACACAGGCATGCATAACCTGATTATCTGATCTTATCCAACAGTTATCTCAGCCTTTACCGCTTACTCCCTTGATGTTTGGGTCAGGAATTTAGGGAATGTCAAAGATGAAAGACACAGTATGCCCCCTGGGGAGTCTGCAGTCCTGAGTGCAGAGTTGTGGAGCCACATTACTCTTGCTGCTAGGGGACTTCCCAGGAGAGCCACCAATGGTTACATTTAGGGGACAGACAGAAGGAGGAACTAGAGAAGAAGGTGGAATCAGAAAGCCAGGCAGGAACCAGCCTGGGGCAGCCTCACCAATCAGCTCTGCAGGGAAAAAGAAGCCGTGGAACAGGACACCCTCAAGGTGGCATGTCGTCTGGGGAGGGCCCTAGCATCAGACTTAGGAGACCTGCATCCTTGTCCCCTTTCTGCATTTGAATCCCTGTATGACTACAGGCTGGACACTCTCTCTGGACTCCACTTCCTTGTCTGTTTGATAAAAAACTCACCACTTCACTGCAAAAAGGAGGAGAAAAAGTGGAAGCAGTGACAGATTTTATTTTCTCAGGCTCCAAAATCACCACGGACAGTGACTGCAGCCATGAAATTAAAAGACACTTGATCCTTGGAAGAAAAGCTATGACAAATCTAGATAATGTATAGGAGAGACATCACTTTGCCCACAAAGGTCCATATAGTTAAAGCTATGATTTTTCAAGTAGTCATGTATGGATGTGAGAGTTGGACCATAAAGAAGGCTGAGCACTGAAGACTTGATGCTCTTGAATTGTGATGTTCGAGAAGACTCTTGAGAGTCCCTTGGACTGCAAGGATATCTGGCCCATCAGTCCAAAAGGAAATCAACCTTGAATATTCATTGGAAGGACTGATGTTGAAGCTCCAGTATTTTCGTCACCTGATGCAAAGAGCTGATTTATAAGAAAAGACCCTGATGCTGGGAAAAACTGAAGGCAGGAGGAGAAGGTGGCAGAGGATGAGATAGCATCACCGACTCAATAAATATGAATTTGAGCAAACTTGGGGAGTCAGTGGAGGATGGAGGAGCCTGGCGTGGTGCAGTCCACGGGGTCGCAAAGAGTCAGATACGACCGAGCGACAGAACATTACATGAATGATGATGAATGTGAGCTTGAAAGTTTCAAAGGCCCTTCGGTGAAACGGAGTTGTTGGGGTTTTGAGACTCAGCAAAGCAAGGGCAGAAACATCATTTCAAATCAGTGCCAGGCAGTGTGGTACAGAGGAAAGAGCATAACCCCTGGCTTTGGATGGTTCTGGACTCTCATCCAGCCTCACCCCTTACTAGACTCAACGTCTTGGGCTAGTGCCTTAACTTTCCAAGCCTAACTTCCCTCATTTGCACAACAAGGTTATTAATGCTTATCTCAGAGTTGTTGGGAAGACCTAAGTAAACTGAAAACTGTATGGACAGCACTCCACATCTATCAATTTTTAAAAAATGTTAGTTCCCATCCCCTGATTTTCTCTCTGCTTAGTGCACATATTTTAGGCCTTAATTTTCACCCTGTTCCCTCTTCCTCTGGGAAGACCCAGCACCAGGGTTGAGCCCCAGCAGCCATGAGTATTACCTAACCCTGGTCCCTTGGTCACAGTTGACTGGACTCTGCTGGGTGCCTGAATCAGCAAGTGACACATTTGAGAGTAAAGTTCGCTTGAGGAAACAAAGAACGGAAAGAAGGAAGTTTCCTTCATGTCTTGACTTCATTTGATCAGCTTCTCACCGAGGCTGTGGGTACCTCCCTAGACTTATCTCTGAGGCTGAAGGCCTGATGTCACCACATCACAGAAGGTCTTCCCTGTGGTCTGCCCCTGACACATACCCCTCTGAAGAAGAGAGGGTTCAGGGGCAGACAAGAGGAAAGACCCCACTGAGATGTGCTGACCTTGGCCAGGAATGGCCTCCTCCAGCTGGGCCAGAGATTCACGGGTAGGGGTGTGAGGCAGCCTTAAGGACTAGCGGTGACTCAGGGGGTCCCTGAGGGTTCCTGATAAGGAGGCTCAGGACAACAACAAAGACCAGAATCTAAGCCTCCCGACTCCATTTTGTGCAGACAGGCCCTTGAGGGTCCAGTGCTGCTCTGGTGCCGGGCCACGGGGTGCCATCTGCCAAAGCTGGTCTGCTCTAGAGCTCCCCCCAAGCTGACTCCCCCATCTCAGCCATCGTGCTCCCTGCTTCACCCCTCCAGTGCCTCTCTCTTAGCTTCACCCCATCTCCTGGTTGCCACCGCCACCACTTCTTATTCATTCTTGGCTTTCAATCTCTGTTCTCTTACTGTGTCTCTTGGCTTCTGGCCTTGCAAAATCAGAGCTCTGCCTCTCTCCAGAGGCTGCCTCTCAAACCCCGAGAGGGAAGCGCGTTGGCGCCTTTGGTCACTGTTATCTGTGTTCAGTACGTGGGGCTCAGCCAGGCTCCTCCCCAGGCCACTGGCCCACCTGCGGGTTGGCTGCCTTTGTGTTGGGTACACACCTTAACCCAGTGTGCAGGGGTGGGTCAGCCAGGCAGCTTCATTCTAGAAGGGGCCTGGGCCTGGCAGCTCTCAGAGCATGCTACATCTTTCTCTAACATACCTGGGGAAGGAGCAAATGAGATTGTGGAGGTGACTATGCTTTGAAAAGTATAATGGGCCTGCTGGCACAGAATATCTACTCTTTACCACATTAACAAGGCCGTCATGTGCTGCTCCTAGGGAACTTTTGCTTCCCTAGGACTTGTGGCCAAGGGCAGTGGGTACCAATGGCCCTGGTCTGTGATTTCCAAACCCCTCTCCAGGGAAGTTGCTGGGACAGCAATCCCCCCTCCACCTTCCCCAACTAGTGCTGCTTCTTCGAGAACCCTCCTTACCGGCTTCTCTGCTGCAGCTCCAGTCTCTCTGGGCTCTCCCGACAAGGTGCACAGAGCCCCACGCTGCCCGAGCGCTCCCAGGTGCTTGCACTTTAGTGCTTCTTCCACAGGGACCTCAGAACATTCCCAACAGCTGGGGAAGCAGGGCCCTCTCCTTTTCAGCCTTGCCATGGGGAGTAGGGGGAGAAGGCTCGGCCCTTCACTACCTTCTAGCTCACATGATCTAGCCTGTTGAAGAGAACGCCTCTTCCTCTGTCAAGGTCCCAAATTCCAGAGAAAGGACCAAGGCTGGTTCAGCTGGGGTCAGAGGTCCGTACCTGTGTAACCAGCTACAGTCAAAGGCCATGTTGGAACCATCCCCACAGACAGGCAGTGGGCGACAGTGGACGGAGCCATCCAGGACCAAGCCTTCACCCCGAGGAGCCCGCACATGTCACAGTCCTATGCTACCAGATCTCTGATCTCTCCCTGGCATGTGAGCCAGTGACCCAGACTGGCATCGGTCACCTGGACTCTGCTTCCTTGTGGAGCCTCCTATACCCACCTCCGGCCTCGGAGGTAGACTTTCTTCTCTCCCCCCTTTTTCCTTTGACTGTTATTCTTTACACCTCAGGGCTGGACTCTCAGCCCCCTATTCCCTTCACTTGTTTTGGAATCCAAGGGACGAGGGGCGGGCAGGGTGGCCAGCTGATCAGATGGGTGACCCTGACATCTTGGAGTTCCCAGGCTGCTCTGCAGCTTAGGCCCCCTTCTCCTACCTCTAGATATGTTCTTTTCTTCTTCTTTGCTAATAGCTATCCTGAGAAAATAATTCACATACAATATAATTCACCACCTGTTTAAAGTGTACAATTCAATGTTTTGTTGCATATTTTGTGTTCACAATTATGAAACCATCACGCCAATTTGCAACATCCCCCACCAAATCCCCAATAGCATCATTCACTCTTTTTTTTTTTGCACCAATTCCTCCCCCCCGCAGCTATAGACAATCCCCAATCTACATTTTGTCTGCATATATTTTTCTATGCACGACATTTCATAAATGGAATCATACAACATATGGTCTTTTGTGACTGGCTTCTTTTCATATTTTTTATTTTTATTTATTTATTTGACTGTTTTTTAGTTGTCCCATGCAAGATTTTCGATCTTCATTGCAGCATGTGAACTCTTGGTTGCAGCCTGTGGGATATAGTCCCCTGACCAGGAGTAGAACCCAGGTCCCCTGTGTTGGGACCACCAGGGAAGTCCCTTGGCTTCTTTCACTTAAGATTTTCAAGGTTCAATCACATTGTAGCAGATATCAGTACTTTATTTCCTCTTATGATGGAATAATATCCCACTGTACGGACAAGCCACATTTTTATTTATCCATTCATCAGCTGGCAGACAGTTGGGTTGTTTCTTCTTTTGGGCCATTATGAACAATGCTGCTGTGAAAATTCATGTAAAATTTCTACATGAACACATTTTCATTTCTCCTGGGTATACAGCTAGGAGTAGAATGACTGGGTCATACAGTAGCTCTATGTTCAACTTTTTGACGACCTGCCAGGCTGTTTTCCAAAGCGAGTGCACTATTTTGCTTTTCCATCAGCGGTGTGTGAGGGCTCCAAGTTCCCCACATCCTCGCCAAGACTTGCAACTACTTGTCTTCTCGACTGCAGGATTGAGAAGTTCTTACTGCCCATCCTTGAAGGACTTGCTCAGAGGCCAGCTCTTCTATGATCCCCTCCTCTCTCCCTGACTTCTCTCCTTGGACTCCCTGCCTCCTTATGATTCCATGTAACGGGACATTTATAAAACTCCAGTGATGCCAAGGGAAGGCCTCCTGCTGGGGCTAGAGTCAGAACTAGTCCCCTCTGGCTCATGTGTGATTTGAATGGAGATTAGTGAAAGCCCAAGGGAAACCAGCCCTCCAGAAGCTGCTGTCACAGGTGAAAGCTTCCATTAGAACTGTTCCTCTAGGACAAGGGGCGGGCCCTGAGCTTACTCAGGGCTCCATTGATTTGTAAAACAGAAACTCACTTAACTCCATACAGAGACTTGTCAGGGGGCGGAGCAGTATTTGGCATTCAGTCTCCATTATTCTGAAAACAGTACTTAGATTTTTTTTTTTTTAAGTCCACTCTTCACCCTCTCTTAGTCTATTTGGTTTAGGTGGGCCTGGACCCAGCCAGAGGTAATGGCCCCTGTTTGGCCAATCACAATAATGGTTTAGGGTCATGTGACCAAATCTGGGCCAATACTAATCAGTCCTGGGACCTTTTCTAGATGAGCTAATGAGTCAGCAGAAACACTTATCTGCAGAGGGGGAAAAAAAGGAGATATGCAGAGAAAAAGCAGGAATGGGAAATTGTGTGGCTTCAGGGAGAGAGGTCAGGAGCGAGAGATGTGGAGTCAGAGGCAGCCTTTTCATTCCTATGGTTTCTGGCTGTGCTTTCTGCAGTGGATTCCATGACATTCCTCCTTGTTTTATTATACACCCCATTTTTAGTTGAAATTCTTCACTAGTCAAGATTCATTCACTCTTGTATTGATTCAATTTTGTATCAAATTAGCTTAAACAAGAAAAGGGAGATCTCTGGGCACACAACATTGGAAAACTCAAGGGATGAATCTAGGTATGGCAGAATTTAGAACCTCAAATGACATCACTGAGAAGTAGTCTCTTTCTCAGTCTTGGCCCTCCTCGTTAGGTAGGGTTTCTCAAGAGGTAGACAAGATGGCCCCAGAAAACTCCAGGCTATATAGAGACCCCTGAAGACAGTGACTCCTTCCCAGTAGTTCAGTAAGGTTGGAGACAGTTCCCATTAGGCCCCAGATCTGCTGCTGCTGTTAGTGCTGTTTGTACATGCCTTGGTGGTATGTGCATGCTCAGTCGTGTTGGATTCTTGGTGACCCCATGAACCGTTGCCCACCAGCCTCCTCTGCCCATGGAATTTCCCAGGCAAGAATACTGGAGTAGGTTGCCATTTCCTCCTCTGGGGGATCTTCCCGATTCAAGGATTGAACCAGCATTTCCTGCATTGGGAGGCAGATTCTTTACCACTGAGCCACCTGGGAAGCCCTTAATGCTGTTTACTTTCAGCCTAATGGGGACAGGGGAGGGGAGGAGGAGAGAAAGAGGAAGAACGGCATAGGATTTGTTTAGTACCTATTGGCTTGGGGGTCACTGTTCAGCCCCTTTACCTGTGATGGAGCCCATTCACAACCTTGACTGACTGCCAGTAAAGGAGGGCCAATCGTGTTCAAAGAACACTCCTTCTGTGCCTGAGACTTCCTGGACTTGAATATGCAAAGATGGGCAAGATTTGGGACAGGGCCTGAGAAGGCTGAATTGTTCTGTCTAGGAAAGTAGGAAAATTTGGAGGGGGTTAATGATAATAATAATAGCTAACATTATTAACACTCTGCTAAGAGCTTCCCATGGATTGCTTTATGAAATCCTCACCACCAATCCTGTTATCTTCAGCTTTTATTATCCTCAGAGAAAGATGAAACTGATATTCAGAGAGGTTAGGTAACTCTCATATTATCACATAGCTGATGAGATGCAAAGCCAGGCTCACAGAGTCAGGCCATATGGGAGCAGAGCTCTTGCATTTAACCACTGGACTATTTTGAGTCTCAAGGAAGAGAGGTGTGAAAAAGAAGATGAAGAAGAGAGCCAGGATTATTGTACAACACAGGGAATATAGCCAATATTTTATAACAACTAAAAATGAAGTATAACCTTTAAAAACTGTGAATCACTATATTATACACCTGTAACTTATATAATATTGTACATTGACCATGTCATTGCTGTTTAACAGCAAAGTCATGTCAAACCCTTTTGTGACCTGATGGACTGTAGCCCGCCGAGCTCCTCCAGCCATGGGATTCATCAGGCAAGAATACTGGAGTGGGTTGCCATTTCCTTCTGCAGGGGATCTTCCCGACCCAGGGATTGAACCCACGTCTCCTGCATTGGCAGGCGAATCCTTTACCACTGAGCCACCAGGGACGCCCACATTGACTATGCTTCAGTTTAAAAAAAAAATTAAAAGGAAAAAAAAAGAGCCAGGCTGGGGAACTGTGTGAGATAAAGGGGTCCAAGAAAACTTCTCAGGGGTGAAACTTTAAAGAACAGGACTGTCCAATGTCTGTTTGAAGTTTTTATTGTCGCACTTGAAACCTTTCCTCTGACTTCCTGAAACCTCCCTTTGCCTGCCTTCCACACAAATACCTCTGCGGTGGGTTTCTGGTGGAAATAGCAGAAGGCGACGGCCACATTCCACGTCTCAGTCAGGGCTCTGTGAAAACAAAACAGCAGACCTGGGTCAGAGGCCCGATCCAGACACTAAACGAATTTAGCAGAAGTCGCTGCTCTGAGGCAGAAGGGAGGGAGAAAACGTAAACCAGAGTGCTCCAAAGCATAAGCGGTATCTTTGCATTCCCACAGGGTGTAGAATATGGCTTTGAACTGATATTTTTGAAATCATAAAGGATGGGGGGACCCCAGCTGATACATGGGTTATGTACAGAGGGCAAACTGAAGCTGAGAGACGCCCCAGTTTCCCATTTGCCTCCCCATGCCCCAAGCCTTGGGCTGGCTGGGTTTTGAAGATCGACTCCAGTTTACACAGGGCATGGAGAGGGCCAGTGACTTAGGTGAGAAAGGGACCAGGGAGGGGCTTGGGTTCCTTGGGTCCGAGTGTCTGAGCCGGAGCATAAGCCCTCTTGTGGGAACTGACATGGATGAACTTAGGGGGAGTGGGCTGGCTTCGCTACCTTCGGTGGGGAGGGTCCTGGGTCTGGCATGTGGCTGTCTGCAAATGGGCCTCAACTGGCTCCTGCTATAAGCTGAGGAGACAGGGCGGCAGCGAGCCAGGCTGAACTTGGCCAGGGACTCCGGTGAGAGACTCAGACCTGCCTGGTAAACTCTGATGAGGGGAAAGTCTGGAATGCTGGGCCCTGAGGGGGAGGGGACATGGGGGGCTGTCTCAGAGGCGGCCCTGAGAGGCAGCCAGAGCTGGAGGAGGGGCACAGGAAGCAGGGAGGTAAACTTGACCCGCTGCCCACCTGGGCAGACTCAAGGCTGTTCAGTTTCCCAGAGCAGCTGAGAGATGCGTCTTGTCAGTTGCCAGAGGGGCCAGAGCCTGGCCAGAATCTGACTGCTGCCTGGCTCTCAGGCGAGTTCCCGCAGCTTTTCCTCCCTCTCCTGAACATTCCATTGGCTCCCCCGAGGCTCCCTTCCTGTCTTCTCCCATCCTGCTTTCCCTCCGAGGCTGCAGCATCCCTTCTATCTGATGACGCCCAGATGTCCACCTCCTGAGAGTCCCCGACTTCGTACACATCCCTGTCCCCACATTGCCACAGATCCCTCAGCCTCAGAGGCCCCGATCCACACTCCTCTCTGCAGCCCTAGGCCTCGGGAGCAAGACTCCCTTCCGCAGCCCTTTCTCTCCTTACCTCCCCTGACCCCCAGGAGAGAGCTAGACCTTGAGGTCAGGTCCCCGACTAGCCCTGTTTACCAGTGGGTGGGCTCTGGGGAATCCGATCCTGCCCATGCCTGTGTCTCCGACATTGAAGCCCTCCTCTTCCTGTGCCTGGCTCTCTGTCTGTTGTCTTCCCACCCTGGCTGCAGAGGTGGTTGGCTAAGTGCGGCCTGAGCTCTCTGCTGCTAGCTGCTTCCTCTCTGGAAAGTCATCCCCGTGATGCTGCGTCAGGCCTATCCCACCTGGCTCAGCGAAGGTGATGGGATCCTGAGATTTGGCCTCGGCCTTGGAGGAGAGGTCTCCTTGGTCCTTAAACCAACCTGGGTTGGGGGGTGGGCTCGCCATTGATTTGAGGGTGTTACCGGCACCAGCCAAGAACACGGTGACCTGCATTTCCCCCAGACCGTGCAGGGAGGGGTGAGTGGAGAGACAGGTGTCCTGCTTCCTAGGTCCCACTGCCTGATCCATTCAATAAAGCCTCATTCCGGCCTGATTTCTAACCATCTTTCCCCTTCAAAGCAGACTCTTTTTTGTGTTCCCCTCATAGACGGTTTATTAAGGACTTTCAGGTCCCTGGGTTACAATTATGGCACAGCTTTATTTTTCAATAACAGCAACCAGCTGGGCTCTGCAAACCCCTCCACCAGTGGGGAGTTATGCACCTTTGATAGTATTTGGTCCAGTTTCAAACATTCAGACAGCTTTTGATTATGAAAGCAATTTTTCTCTCATTAAGGTCTGGTCATTTCAAAACTTCAGGCTCAAATTTGATCCCAAACTTTCTTCTTCCTCCACAAGGTAAGCTAACCTGGGAGCTCTGGGGGCTGGAGGTATGAGTGCGGGGTCTGTCACACACAGACACACAGACACACACACACACACAGACACCCTTCCTCCGTGTGATTGTGGGGTCTGTCACACATACACACAAACACCCACTTCTTCTGAGTGTGGGGTCTGTTTCACACACACACACTCATATACACACCCTTCCTCTGGGCTCACCCCCCAGGGTTGGGGTCAGGGGAGCAGAAGCAGGGAAATGGCCATCCCTCTAGCAGCACCTGGCCAGGCTGTGGTTCCCCTCCTGTGAGTCATGGCTGTGGTGTCTGCAGGTCTGGAAGTAGTAAGTAGAGGCCCCCAGGTCCCTCTGACCAGGGACCCAATCCCAGGCCTCTCCCGCAGGCACAATTGGTCCCTCCCAGACAAAGCTACACCTTCCAGTGACCCCTCAGCCTCATCCCTCTAGTGCCCTAGACCCCAGCCTCAGGCTAAGAAGGTTCCAGGGAGCCCATCACCTCCACCTCCTCCCAACCCCCCACATCCTGTGCTTGGCTTGAACCTCTCTGCCTCCCAGGTACCAGAATCCAAAGGATTCTACCCTGGCATTGTGTTGTTGAGTCCCCCTGTGGTGGCCTTGGGGCAGGTGGCAGTCCATGGCTAAGTCCATACCATTCGGGTAAAGACATGTCAGTCTCCCCTTCTTGCAGTCACCCCCAGAATTTACAGTCAGTACCTGTGGGCTCCCATTTCTCCACGCTGGGGAGAACCACCAGGCATCTGCTCTCCAGCCTTCTCCCTGCAGGTCCCTGAGTGGGGGACAGAGGCATCTTGTGATCGTTAGTTTCCTCAAAAGGCAAGTTTTTCCAGGCTCTGATGCTCTCAGTGGTAAACCCACCAAACCTGTTGGGCCTCTCTCCCACAGGGGCCCAGAGTCTCAGGGTGATCTCTGGACAAAGATTCCTATCAGGACCTCCCGCTGTGCTATTCCACCTGCCCACGCTGGGCCGGGACCCCAGAGACCCCGGAGTCATCCTAACCACCATTCTCTTCTCACTGCCGCGCGACAAATCTCTCCCAGACCGTCAGATCCACCTCTCTGCTCCCTGTTCCGCCTTCAGTTGGGCCCGTCTGTTCTCACCTGGACATGTCCCTCAATGCCTCCTCTGCCCCAGTCCCTTCCACCAATGGCAGTGACCTTCCTGAAACTCCTCAAATGTTAATCTGGTTATATTCCTCCCTCTGCCATTCTCTGCTGGTTCCCTAATGCTAGGGAATATTCCAGCTCCTGCGCCCACATTCTAGGCCTCTCTCAACTTGCGCTCCAGCCTCCTCTCCAGAGAAGTCCACACTTGTTAGCCACTGCTGGCTTCATCTGGTACATAGCCTGACCACTGGTCGTGACCAGCCCCTGGCTCTGTGTTGAGGGCTGTGAGGATGAATCAGGAGGAAGGAGAGTGGTGTGATCAATTAGTGATGCCTGCCATGGGCCCCGGCTAGCAGAGCTGCTGGGTTTTTGCCACCCTGTTCTACCCAGGGATCCAACCTGGGTCTCCTGCATCGAAGGCAGATTCTTCACCATCTGAGCCACCAGGGAAGCCCCAGTTATTCCAAACTGTCCCCCTTTTCCCACCTGGAGGCCACCCTGGACTCTCCATAGCACACTGCCTCCGTAAACTCTCCACTTGTCCCCACGCTTCCATGACTTCACACGGGCCATCCCCGCTGCCAAGACTCCCCTCCGCTTGTCCTCCACTGTCAAGTCGCCCCTCACTTTTCCATCTTTCTAGACTTAACTGAGGCAACCTTACATCTTTTTGCCCACATTTACACTGTAGCCCACCATAACTATTAGCAGGACCTCTTTACTCTCATACAAGCCCCAGTCTACACTGTGAATTATGTCCACTCACCCTGACTCTAGCACATATGATGCTAGAGGTGCCTCCTGTCATTTCTAGGGCCGTCTTGCCAGTACCCAGCCCAGTGTCTGGCACATAGTGGTATCTTAGACTGGAGTGGAATTCAACTGGCAGGAAGAAAGAGCTGGCAAGGTGAGAGGCGGAGAGAGCTGGTGTTGACTGGCATTGGAGTGGGCCCCTGGGACCCCAGTGGACCAGTCAGTTCCCTGCATTACAGGAAGCCAGGGCTTCCCAACAGCCCCTCAGCTCAGGACCCTGGGGGATGGGCCGAGATACAGAAACTCGAGGTGGGAGACTATAAAAAAACTGACTGAGGGGGCCCAGATCCGCTAGCCCACCAGTGTCATCGGAAAGTAAGACATCTAAAAATACAGCTGCAGACAAACAGGAAGTGGGCGCAGCCAGGAGATGGTGAAGACACAGCTCTGGGTCTGCACTGCCTGCCGCCCTGAGGGTGTCCTGGCGGGGGCACTGGCACCCCAGGATCTTCGCTCTGGTAGTGCCCCCTGCTTGGAAGGTTCCTCCTTCCCTGGACTCTTCCGCCTGTGGAACTCCCCTTCTGGAAGTTCTCAGCTTCAAGGACACTTCAAGAAAGCTGTCTCTGATCTGTCACCCCTGCCCTCAATCTGGATAGATTAGTTCTGATCTCTCCTCCGAGGCTCTGTCCTTAGATCATTATTTCTGTGATCGTCTGCCTAACCCTGACCAAAGCCCCTCATATAGCCTGGGTCAGAGGCGCCTGGGCTCAGATTCCCAGGCGTGACCTTGCCCTGCATGCTCTGTGCTTCCTCTGTAAAACCTTGCCTGTAAAATGGAGACAGTTCCAGCAGCTGCCTCCCTAGGTGGTTATGTTGGTAGTGTGCTTTGAAGTACGTCACATGTCTAGAACATTCCGTGACACCTTGTAAATTGCCTTATTATCAGCATTCAGTACTATTACTTGAATCCTAAAGGAAATCAACCATGGAATATTCATTGGAAGGACTAATGCTGAAGCTCAGTTCAGTTCAGTTCAGTCGCTCAGTCATGTCAGACTCTTTGCGACCCCATGGACTGTAGCATGCCAGGCTTCCCTGTCCATCATCAACTTCCAGAGCTTGCTCAAACTCATGTCCATAGAGTCAGTGATGCCATCCAACCATCTCATTCTCTGTCGTCCCCTTCTCCTCCCTTCAATCTTTCCCAGCATCAGGGTCTTTTCTAAGGAGTCAGTTCTTTGCATCAGGTGGCCAAAGTATTGGAGTATTGGATCTTTAGCAACAGTCCTTCCAATGAATATTCAGGGCTGATTTCCCTTAGGATTGACTGGTTTGATCTTCTCGAAGTTCAGGGGGCGCTCAAGAGTCTTCTCCAAGACCACAGTTCAAAAGCATTAATTCTTCGGCACCCAGCTCTCTTTATAATTCACCTCTCACATCCATACATGATTACTGGAAAAACCATAGCTTTGACTAGACGGACCTTTGTCAGCAAAGTAATGTCTCTGTTTTTTAATATACTGTTTAGGTTGGTCACAGCTTTTCTTCCAAGGAGCAAGCGTCTTTTAATTTCATGGCTGCAGTCACCATCTGCAGTGATTTTGGAGCCCAGAAAAATAAAGTCAGCCACTGTTTCCATTGTTTCCCCATCTATTTGCCATGAAGTGATGGGACTGGATGCCATGATCCTTTTTTTCTGAATGTTGAGTTTTAAGTCAACCTTTTCACTCTCCTCTTTCACTTTCATCAAGAGGCCCTTTAGTTCCTCTTCACTTTCTGCCATAAGGGTGGTGTCATCTGCATATTTGAAGTTATTGATATTTCTCTTGGCAATCTTGATTCCAGCTTATGCTTCATCCAGCCCGCCATTTTGCATGATGTATTCTGCATAGAAGTTAAATAAACAGGGTGATAATATACAGCCTTGACGTACTCCTTTCCCATTTTGAAACCAGTCCTTTGTCCCATGTCCAGTTCTAACTGTTGCTTCTTGATCTGCATACAGATTTCTCAAGAGGTAGGTCAGGTGGTCTGGTATTCCAACTCTTGAAGAATTTTCCAAAGTTTGTTGTGATCTGCAGAGTCAAAGGCTTTGGCGTAGTCAATAAAACAGAAGTAGATGTTTTTTTGGAACTCTGTTGCTTTGCTTTTTTGATGATCCAAAGGATGTTGGCAATTTGATCTCTGGTTCCTCTGCCTTTTCTAAATCCAGCTTGAACATCTGGAAGTTCTTGGTACTATTGGGGCCTTGCTTGGAGAATTTTGAGCATTACTTTACTAGTGTATGAGATGAGTTCAATTGTGTGGTAGTTTGAACATCCTTTGGCATTGCCTTTTTTTGGGCTGGGAATGAAAACTGACCTTCCCAGTCATATGACCACTGCTGAGTTTTCCAAATTTGAAGGCATACTGAGTGCAGCACTTTCACAGCATCATCTTTTAGGATTTGAAATAGCTCAACTCAAATTTCATCACCTCTACTAGCTTTGTTCATAGTCCCACCTGACTTTGCATTCCAGGATGTCTGGCTCTAGGTGAGTGATCACTCCACTGTGGTTATCCGGGTCATTAAGATCTTTTTCGTACAGTTCTTCTGTGTATTTTTGCCACCTCTTCTTAGTATCTTCTGCTTCTGTTAGGTCCATACCATTTCCGTCCTTTATTGTGCCTATCTTTGCATGAAATGTTCCCTTTTAATCTCTAATTTTCTTGAAGAGATCTCTAGTCTTTCCCATTCTATTGTTTCCTCTATTTCTTTGCATTGATCCCTGGGAAGGTTTTCTTGCCTTTCGCTGCTATTCTTTGGAACTCTGCATTCAGATGGGTGTATCTTTCCTTTTCTCCTTTGCTTTAAGCTTCTCTATTTTCTCAGCTATCTATAAGGCCTCCTCAGAAAACCATTTTGCATTTCTTTTCCTTGGGGATGGTCTTGATCACTGCCTCCTGTACAATGTCATGAACCTCCATCCATAGCTCTTCAGGCACTATGTCTATCAGATCTAATCTCCTGAATCTATTTGTCACTTCCACTATATAATTGTAAGGGATTTGATTTAGGTCATACCTGAATGGTCTAGTGGTTTTCCCTACTTTATTCAATTTAAGTCTGAATTTGGCAATAAGGAGCTCATGATCCGAGCCACAGTCAGCTCCTGGTCTTGTTTTTGCTGACTATATAGAGCTTCTCTATATTCGACTGCAAAGAATATAATCAATCTGATTTTGGTATTGCCCATCAGGTGATGTCTATATGTAGAGCTGTCTCTTGTGTTATTGGAAGAGGGTGTTTGCTATGACCAGTGCATTCTCTTGGCAAATATCTGTTAGCCTTTGCCCTGCTTCTTTTCGTACTCCAAGACTCAAACTTGCCTGTTACTCCTGTGAAGAGCGAACTCATTAGAAAAGACCCTGATGCTGGGAAAGCTTGAGGGCAAGAGGAGAAGGGGGTGGCAGAGGATGAGATGGTTAGATAGCATCACTGATTCAGTGGATATGAATTTGAGCAAACTCCCAGAGATAGTGAAGGACAGGGAAGCCTGGAGTGCTGCAGTCCATGGAGTTGCAAAGAGTTGGACACAACTGAGTGACTGAACAGCAACATCTATTACTGGAGGGCAGGGCTGAATTGATACTCTTGCCTCACTCTGGAGCCCCAGTAAAGCCTTTGACTTGTTTATCAAGTGAACACATTTTTTTTAAATGTACCACTTGGTTCCAAGAAAAAGACTTAAGGCCACGCGACAACATGTGCTATTGAGAGTTTTGCAAATGTTAGAGCAAGCTTAAAATGTTAGTTATTTTTCCTAAGCAGCCCTGGTCTCTCCGCATGGATAACCATCCCTCCCCATCACGCCTGATGTGAACTAGCAGGAACCCACTACAGTGGGGCTCCCTCCCTCCCAGAGTGCCTGCCTCTGGTCACAAGAAAAGTCTGTGTCCCAGGGCACTGAACTGAAATGTCACTTCCTGCCGCTGGTCCCGGTTCTGCCCTTCAGGCCTTGGCCTGAGAAAACCCGCAGGAGATTTGAGTACAGGGGACCTGGCAAATCCTGGACCTAAGTGTAGGGTGTGGGGGTGGGGGGGTGGAGCGAGGGCCTGGGGAGGTGCTCCGGGCTGGCTGGCCATCCCTCTTCAGGCCTCTGAAGGCAAGTTGGATGTGTGAGGACGACGGAGCTGTGTTTTAGTTAAACCGTTGCTCTTGCAGGAGTCCCAGGGAGCCTGAATAATTGACAGTGTGGTCAGCAGCTGACCGCTACTTTCAAGCGTGGTGGAAATTGACTGGGTCAACATTTACTGCCCCAGCCCCAGGAGGCCCCGGGGGTCAGAGGTGAGAAACACTGCCGCGTCCTGAGTCCTAACCAAGCAGTGGGACCCGAGTCAGGCAGACCCCTCTCTGTGCTCAGCCCCGTCCCTTGGCCACTCTGCTTCTTCTCTTCTGTGGGGCCAGGATCTGCTTTTCATGGCAGGTAGATGGGGAAAGTGTCCACAATCAGAACACGGATATAAATAATGGGCAGGAGGGGTGGGGTGAAGAGTCCGATTTGGGTCTGAGGGGGTTGCTGCACAGTCTGCAGGAGAAGGGGGTTCTGGAGCTGATGGAGCTGGAGCTCCAAGAGGCTGCACCACCAAGTGGTCCGCAAAGCTACAGGAGCTGATGAGGGCGTCCAGGGCGAGTACAGCGCAAGAGGCCTGGAAGGCCACTGACATTTAAGGAATGGGGGTGGGTCTGGGAGAGGAGACCCCAGGGGGACAGTGAAGGAGCTGCCAAGGAGGAGCAGTGTGGGCCAAGGTCAGAGTGTGGAAAGCTGCTCAGAGGTTAAGGAGGATCAGGACTGAAAGGGATCTGTCTTACGGATCTGGGGGGCTTATCAGGGCCCCCTGTGAGGGCAGTTGTAGGAGTGTTGCTGGGTGGGTGGGAGGAGAACCAGGGCCATGAGTGGAGCCGAAGTGTGCCGACCACATGGGTGATACCCAGATGCACAAGGCCACAAGGGGAGCCAAAGGGCACCCAGACATGGGTGATACCCAGTTGCAGCTCTGGCATCATCAGGAACACAGGATTTAGACCCAGATCAGTCCCGATATGTATGTCCTAAGTTTGTATCTGATATTAATTCTTTCTCAGCCTAGTCCCTGTTGTCTTCACTAACCTCTTCCCCCCACAATCGTCCTCCAGAGAACTCCTATTCACTCTTCGAACCCCACTTCTAATATCTCCTCCCACCCCAGGCAGTTCCTGACGTCTGCCCACGTAGAGCTAACCCCTCTCCCCTCTGTGCCTTGGACTCTCTTTCTTCTTTTGCATGTGCGTGGTTGTTCATTCATTCACTGACAGGTGTCGACTGCACACCTACCATGCACCAGGCACTGTGCGGACCCTGCAGGTTCAGTGGGAACAAGACAAATGGTAGCAAACTCCATTTCCAACCAGCTGAGGCAAAAAAAAAAAAAAAAAAAAAAAAGTGGGAAGCTCAAGCAGACAATGGATAACCAGATTGCTACTGGGCAGGGCCGCAGCTGGGCCAGGGGTCAGGATGCTGCCAGCTCCCTCCCCTTCCCCCCAACCCCATTTTACGCCTTTCCTCTTTCTGTGTCTTCAGCTTTCAGCTTCCTTTCCTACTCAAATTGCCTTCCCCCACTTTGTGGAAAACAAAACTACTCTTAACTCATGAGTCCCCACCAGGGAGGCTGTATCTACAGAGTGGAGAGAGCTCACCGCTGGAAGAAGTAAGGACCTACTTCCAGTAAGAACCATGCAGGGAGGATGGGATGGTCCTCAAACCAGATCCTAAGGTGAAGGAGACCTATGCTGTAGACGAAGGAATACCGGTGCCAGCAGCCTGGGGGCTACAGTTCAGAGGGTCCTCACCTTCTCGGTGTCCTGGACCCCTCTGGCATCAAGGGAAGATGGTGGGCCTCTTCTCAGGATAATGGTTTTAGAAGCACAAATGAAAATACATGGGATTACAAAGAATACCAATTACGCTAATTCTTGAGGAATTTAACTGTTGAAGGAGTGAAAAGACATTGGAAATTTGCTCTGAAATCTCCTGGAGGGGAGACATGGGAACTCTAGCCT
The DNA here is from genome assembly GCF_016772045.2 of Ovis aries. Taxonomy (NCBI): domain Eukaryota; kingdom Metazoa; phylum Chordata; class Mammalia; order Artiodactyla; family Bovidae; genus Ovis; species Ovis aries. The sequence continues at coordinate 12,422,340 of NC_056056.1, read as the reverse complement.
TTCCCTTGAGGGTGGAGGCTGTTAGACCTGCCTGGGGCCTGGAATGGCCCTGAAGGAAGCTGGCAACCAAGGAGATCCTTGGAGGGAGGGGGTCAGTGACCAGGTACAGCAGGCAGGATTCTTGGCAGCCCCGTCAGTGGAGACTGACTCTGGTTAATGTGAAGGAGGCGTTTGGGAAAGTGGCAGATGGGACATACGACTGATGGGGGACTGGAGAAACGGGTTTGACGGGAACTCGGAGAGTGCCCGCCCAGCCAGGATGCCACGCTGGAGTGTGCCACTTGCCAGCTGGTCGCCACGGCTCCTGCTGGCACCTGGAGATGGTGCCATTCTGCGGCAGCCGCCTTTAAAGGCCCACCTGACTCTGGGCCTCCGTGCCACTCCGACAATTCCCAGACCCGGGAGGGTGTGTCCAGACTTCAGGGCTTCCCTGGAGGTCAGCGGTAAAGAGACTGCCTGCAGTTCAGGAGACCCGGGTTCAATCCCTGGGTTGGGAAGAGCCCCTGGAGAAGGGAATGGCAACTCATTCTAGTACTCTTGCCTGGAGAATCCCATGGACAGAGGACTCTGGCAGGCTACAGTCCATGGCGTTGCACAGAGTCGGTCACAACTGAAGCAAGTCAGCAGCAGCAGCAGTCTGTATTCTAGCTGCAGAATACATGTCCCGGTCAGCGTCTGCGGTGGCAGGAATCTGCTCACCATTTGGGGATCCCTCAAATGGATACTGGTTAACCAAAGCAACAAACTGCTGCTACGGCCAGTTCTGAGCGATGTGCGTGTGTGTGTGTGTGTGTGTGTGTGCGCGCGCGCACGTGCACACATGTATGAGAACTGAGGTCCTGGAGCTCGGGCCTGGGGTGGTGTGAGGTGACATGTAGCCCTGGGGAGAGAGGCTCTCGCCTCCGTGGAAAAGGAGACACTGCTGGCCTGACCCAGAGAACAGGGCCTTTCAGGAAATGAACCCCTTTCCTCCGTTCCTTCTCTGCAACCCCTTAGAGACAAGGGCTGCTGACTCCTCCTGGAATGAGTTAGCCAGGGCCCTGGGAGTCTCAGACTGATCATGGGTGGGGATGGTCTCTCAAGAGAGAAGTCACAGGCATCCAGTGATCAATGGACAGGGCTCAAAAAGATGAGATCTTGGGGCTAACCCAAGTCCAGTGGTTAAGACTCTGAGTTCCCAATGCAGGGGTCCTGGGATTGACCCCTGGTCAGAGAACTAGATCCCACATACTGCAGCTGAGGATTGAAGATCCTGCATGCCCCAACTAAGACCCGGTACAGCCAAATAAATAATAACAAAAAAGATGAACTCTCACTCAGAACCTCAAACTGGGGGCATGGGTGACCTGCACTTCCGTTTCAGTACTCTCTGCCCACGCAGCTTTCAGCCTAGACCAGGCCAGCTGTTCACCCATCTGTCTCTTTTTCCTCCGAGGCACACAGCCGGGCTACGCTTCCCGACATTTCTTGCAGTTAAGTATTGAAGGTGACCTTGGATCAACTGATGCAACACGGACAGAAGTGGCCTGATCCACTTCTAGGCCCATGTTGTTGTTTAGTCGCTAGGTTGTATCCAACCCTTTTGTGACCCCATAGACTGTAGCCTGCCAGGCTCCTCTGTCCATGGGATTTCCCAGGCAGGAATACTGGAGTGGGCTGCCATTTCCTTCTCCAGGGGATCTTCCTGACTTAGGGATCAAACCCACATCTCTTGCACTATCAGGCAGATTCTTTATCACTGAGCCACCTGGGAAGCCCAGAAGTTTTTATAAAAATCCATAAAACTGTGCAAGTCTCCAAATTCTTCTCCCAGTTAGCCAAAAGCAGATGATTCTGAGGCTCTCGAGGAGGGTGTAGCCACAAGGAGGAGGGAGCCTAGGTCCCTGAATCACCACGTGGAAGGCCCATTCACCCATCACCCACCACAACATCTGCCCCACGAGCTGCAAAGACAGCTCCTCTGTGCCATGGAGACCAGGGCACAGCTCTCAGTAGTGGGGCTTCACTGACACACTCAGAAGATGACCGCTGAGCCAAGCTGTTCCCCGATCATGGATGAAGCACTGGCCTGTCCTGGGCCTCAGATTCCTCGACTACCAACAAAGACCTACTGTGGAGCCCAGGGAACTCTACCCAATAAATATTCTGTAATAACCTGTATGGGAAACGAATCTGAAAAAGAATGAACGTATATATATGTATAACTGAGTCACTTATGCTGTATACCCAAGACAAACAGCACTGTAAATCAACTCTACGCCAATTAGCAAAGTCACACACACACAAACATTCCTTGACTAGATGAGAGCCTGGGCCAGGTAATCCCTAGGGAGGGACCTTTCCTTCTGGGGCAAGGCAGAATTTTAGCTGCACCGTTGCACGCACACACTCACCCACATACACACCGGCACTGTAAGCAGGGCCAGGAATGGGTTCGTGACAGTACGTTTCTCAAGACCCAAATGAGGACAGCATCCTGGAACCTTGTTTCTAACAGACATAAATGAAACAAAACACATGCTTAGAGCAGTAAAATGCGAGGACCAATTCCAGTGATAAAATGCACTGCTTATCTGTATTTTATACCTTCCAGGGTCATAAAAAGAACTACATTCTCATCAGATGGTGTCCATGCACAGACAGCACTGCAGGGAGAGAGGAAGTGGCAGCTTTTGTTCTTATAACCTTGTGATCCTGTGGGACTAAACAGCCATCCTTGTTGGCTGTTTTCTCTGACTCCTCCAGGGCTGGGGGAGGGGGTGGGGTGGGGGGTTGCAGCAGAAAGGGGACAACAGCAGATGCTGTGGAAATGGTTTCTCCCCTGGCCCCTCCTGCTTCTCCCCTTTCTTACGGGGAGAACTGTACCAGTGAGGCTGCGGTCTTGCACTGGTACTTCGTCACAAAGGTCCTTGATGCCAACGACGGCTCACGCTTATCTACCAGGCTCTGCTTTATGTGTACATAGTACAAACTCATTCCAACCTCCTGATATACTTTCAGCAGGGGGCATTACAGATAGGAACCCTGGGGCACAGAGAAGTTGAGAGCTTGTCCAAGGTCACACAGCCAGCCAGTAAACAAGCTGATGTCTCACCCAGCCAGTTCCGGCTCCACAGCCACCTCTCTAGGTTGGGAGAAAGATGCTGATCCTTATTACAAAAGCCACCAGAAGCAGAGGAAAGGAGAAGGAAAGTGAACAGAGACTCGCTGCTGGGTGGCGGCCCCCATGGGACATCTGGCAATGTCTGGAGACATCCTTGGTTGTCACAAGTGGGAGGATGGATTACTTTCCTCTATCCATCCAGAGGATAGAGGTCATGGCTGCTAAACATCCTACAAGGCCCCAGACTGCCTCCATCTCCAACAAAGAATTATCCGGCCCTCAAATGTCAATAGCAGCTAGGTTGAGAAAACCTGCTCTGAGGTCAGGCAGGCCTGTGACCTCTGCCATCTCCTAGCTGTGCAGCCTGGCTCAACTGGCTCACCCTCTCTGAGCTTCACTGTCTTTAGGAGAACGCTGGGTAGGGTATTAGTGAGGCAAAGCCTGATGCATAGGAAGTGCTCAACAGATGCCGACTCTTGTTGTCTCCACCTTAGCCTTCCCTGCCCTTCCTCATCCTCACCCGCCCCAGGCCCTGTCACGTTTCTTGACCAAGAACCAGAACTGGCCCTCCCCAGTGAGCCTGGGAGACTTAAGGAGTTTATATATCCCCTGCTCACTCCTGGATGTGCCGCCGTCTTCAGTGCCTCTAATTACTTATTTAAAGGCTATCGATTCCTTGGCTGCTGCTCGGAGGCCTCGCGGAATTGCCTGTCTCGCAAAGAGCAGAAGCGCCTCGGCCTCACAGCTGCGGCCCCAGCCTAACATAACCAGGCAGGGGGTTATTTGCGCCGGGGATGCTCGTGAAATATTCATGTACTGATTTAAATACCGAGGATGTCAGAGCTGGAAAGAGCCAGAGTGATTGTATCAGCAAGCGCGCCCTGATCCAGTAGGGGATGCGGTTGGGTTTGGTGGGGAGGAAGGCCAGCACATGAGGATTCAAGACAGAAACCTTGGCCTCGGGCTCACTGTGTGACCTTGGGCAGGTCACTTGCCCATCCTGGGGCTTTGATTCCTCAACTGTCATGAGAAAAAGGGGATGGTAAGGCTTAAATGGAGTGGCTATATAAGAATAAACGTAGCACATAGTTGGCCTGAAAGATTTAACTGTGTTTAAAGTCAGCAAGCTTTATAGCTGGTTCATTTTGCTGTGCAGTAGAAGCTAACACAGCAGTGCAAAGCAACTACACTCCAACAAAAATTAATAAAAAATAAGTAAAAAGAGAAAAAGTCAGCGAGCCTGTCTGAGCCTTAATTTCCTCCTCCAGAAATTTCCTGGGGCTTCCCAGGTGTCACTAGTGGTAATAAGCCCACTTGCCAGTGCAGGAGATGGAAGAGACACGGATTGAACCCCTGGGTCACAAAGATCCCCTAGAGAAGGGCATGGCAACCCACTCTAGCATTCTTGCCTGGAGAATCCCACGGACAGGGGCGCCTGGTGGACTATAGTCCAAAGTGTTGCAGAGAGTCAGAGATGACTGAAGTGACTTAGCACACACAGAGAAATTTCCTAGGGCTGTTAAAGCTAAATGAGGTGACAGATGTGATTACCTTATACTAGGCAGAGACGAAAGGTTGGCTGATTAACGTCGAGTGCGTTTAACTAACATGTATCAGTGCCCAGGTGCTGTGCTAAGTCCCAGGTACTGTGCTAAGGGCTTAACAGACACTAGCTCTCAGACTCTCCCAGCAGCTACGGTGGAAGGTATTGTTGTCTGAGTTTCACTGTTCTGCTGATAAACTGACTGCTGGGGGTGGGGGGGAGCGGAGTCCTCATTTGTAATGTTTGCCAATTTCCCTGATGTAAACAGTCCCACCAGTGTGACGGGCTAGTGTGATGTCACTGAACAGAGCTGCGATGTGATGTACACACACTGGATCCCTGATTACAGATGAGGAAACTGAGGCTCGGAGAGGTTGAGAGATTTGGCCAGGGTCACACACCATGATGGGTCAGAACCAGGACAAGGCCACGCATTCTTTCTCACAGTCCAGTGCTCCTCTCAATTAATAAAAAATAAGTAAAAAGTAAAAATACTTAGGGCAGTGTGGGGGCCACCTTGTCCTCCCCTCCTATCCCAAAGCTAGTTCAGGAAGCCAAGAGAACCACCGTTTGTGGAGTACTGGCTCCAAGCTGGGCCCTGTGCCAGGTGATTAGAGATGACACCTTCTTACTGGTTGATCCCAACAGCATGTGAGGAATTCTGATTGCCAATTAATGGAGGAGGGAAACAGGCCTAGATGGGTGCAGTGACTTGCCCAAGGCTGCAAAGCAGGAATGAAGTAGAACTGGGAATTCGAACCCAGGCCTCCAACAACTCTGAAGCCCACGTAACTTCCTCTGCACCATCCAGCCAGGCCCTTGCCCTGGACTCCAGCCCCCAGACTGCGTGATTCATGGAGGGATCCTTGTGGAAACCCCACTGGCACTCAGACCCATTTGCTCTCCAAATTCACCCTCTTTCTCTGTCTCAGTGATGTCTATTTGAATCAACTAGGATTTAAATCAGTCATTAGGCCCCACTGACATCAGATCACGTCTCAGCGGAAGAGGAGCAAGGACCAAGTGGCTCTGGTGTTAAACGCTTTCCAGGGGATTCTGAAGTGCAGTGGGTCCTGGGAATTTCAGTCCTGTTATTCTGTCATCCCTGGTGCCCCTGGGAGGAGGCAGTGGCGAATGGGGACATGTCAGACCCTAAAGGAGGACCCCAAGTGCCAACACTCCTATGGCCCTCGAGGATACCAAGGATGTGTTGGTGGGGGATTGTTTCCGCATCTTAAATGGACACACACCAGCTTCGGCCTCTTCCTGAATGAGTTCCCTTGACATAGAACTGACCTCTGTGGACTGTGGGCACTGGACAAGCACACAGGGCAGCTTTTCTCCTCTCCCTGACTCAGCAGCCCACCACTCATTCATTCATTCACTCAGCACATGTTTACAGGGCCAAACACGGGACTGAGTGCTGGGGCACAGCCGTGACCAAAGAGTGCTTATGGACCAGTGCGTGCAACCGGACGAGAAAACCTGTGTTCACAGTTGCTGGGATTTTCTGGCTTTGCTCAGAAAAATGAATCGTACTACAGAAGTCCACTCCAGTACTCTTGCCTGGAGAATCCCATGGACAGAGGAGCTTGGTGGGCTACCATTCGTGGGATCGCAGAGTTGGACACGACTGAGGATGAGATGGCTGGATGGCATCACCGACTCGATGGACGTGAGTCTGAGTGAACTCCGGGAGATGGTGATGGACAGGGAGGCCTGGCGTGCTGTGATTCATGGGGTCGCAAAGTTGGACACGACTGAGCGACTGAACTGACTGACGGATTGACTAACACTATTAGAGGAGGCAGGAGGGCCATGCTGATGTCTTGCTTCTGAAGAGGAAGGAGAGGAAGAGAGGAAGGTGGGGCAGGCGGGAGAGAGGCTGGGTTGAGCTCAGGGGCAGGGAGATCAGAGCCGGGCAGCTGAGGAAGCGGGGTTCCCACAAGTCTGGGCCTCAGGGCAAGGTCAGCGGGCATCTCCCCGGTCACCCCCAGGGAAATCGTTAAAGGGTGTCAGGTCCATTGCCTTTGCGATAGAAAAAAGGAAAGAGAGGAGGCAGGATCACAAAGAAGACAGGGCTGACTCCTGCCGAACTCCTCCTGTTTGGCTGAGTCAGCGATGCCGAGAGGCCTCCCTGGACTCAGAACAGAATGGCAGGAATCTGCAGATATGCTAGGGTTTCTTTGAACAGGGGAAATGAACTGCTGTTTTTCTCCCCTGGTTCTAGCTGCTGTCTTTACCCACTCCTACCCTGCGTCTTGCCCATGTCTCTGAAAGGCCACTTGTCTCAGACTTCACTGCACTTGACAGTCTAGAAAGCCCTTGCAAAGAGCTGTATGGCCCCTAAAGTGGTTTATGATGCTGAAGTGCTTTTCGGATTATAAAAAGCTAATCCACAACTGCCTCCTTAATGCGGCAACATTTACAAAACGCTTTGCAAGTCACAACGTGTTTTATAGTTTGTGCCGTCCTCTGCAGTCCAAAAATGCTTGCCTCTCCAGAGGGAACTTTCTAGTTTGCAAACCCTGGTCACACCCCTCACCGCATCTGAACTGCAGAATTAGCTCCATGGTGAAGGCTAATAATATCTATTCCTTGTACAGCACTTGGAGTGTGCCCGGCAGCCGTGAGAGAGGTTTGTGTGTGTTAATAGGCTTCGTGGGCACAACAACCTGGCGAAGGTGGTATTTTTATCATCCAAGTTTACAAATGAGGATGCTGAGGGCAGTGAGGTAAAGTGCTTTGCCCAAGGTCACAGCATAGCAGAGCCTGCATTTGAGGCAGTGAAGTTTGACGGGATGAAGGCAGGTTTTGCACCCATTTTTCAGACGAGGAAAACAAAGAAACAAAGGCCCAGCTCTGCCCTGCTCACTGTGTCTCAACACATCTTTTGGCTTTCCTTTTCCTTCTCTGCTGAATCAAGGGATGTGCCTTGGTCTGGTCTCTTCCTAGCTCTGAACACACGTGGACACAGCGGTGACAGAGACAACAGGGGAAGGGCCAGGCCTGAGAACCCACGCTGGCCCTGTTCCCTGTGTGGTCACAGTGTGGCAGGAGCCCTGCCTCGGTCTCTCCCTCTAGGGTTCCGCTCTGCTCTGAACAGAACCCAGAGACCTCCTGCCTCACAGATAGGAGGAGGGAGGGCAGAGAGAGGAGTGTGAGGCACAGGGATCTTCTCTGGGGGCCTGACTCCAGGAAGGGAGCTGCAGAGAAGAGAGCAGGCTCCCCTGGAGAAACTTTACTGAGAGCCTGGGGGAGAAAAAAAATCACACAGTCCAATCCCAACCCATTGTACAGATGGGAAAACTAAGGCCCAACAGGTGAGAGACTCATTTGTGGTCATGCAGTGCACAGGATGCAGAGGTGGGACTAGAATTTACTTTTATACTCTTCCACGGCCCAGTGGCAACCCACTCCAGTGTTCTTGCCTGGAAAATTCCACGGACAGAGAGCCTGGTAGGCTACAGTCCATGGAGTCGCAAAGAGTCAGACACAACTGAGCAACTTCACTTCACTTCACTTCCACGGCCCAAGAAGGCAACTGGCTTTTGATCTAACAAGGCCTCAGACATTTGTTCATTCATTCATTCAGCTAGTCAGTCAGCCAGTCATTCGACAAACATTCTCCATCTCCATTACATGCCAGACCCTGGAAACAACAGTGGTGGGTACAGTCATGGCCCCGATTCTCACGGAGTTGACAGTCTAGAGCCGAACTGTTTAACACAGCAGCAACATGGGTTCTATTATGCACTTGACATGCAGCCTGTCCAAACTCTAAGTGTAAAATACACACTGGATTTTGAAGATCTAGTAGGAAAAAAAAAGTTCTAAAAAAATCTCAGTTGTTATATTGATTATGCATAGAAATATTTGGAAATATATTGGGTGAAATGGGCTTCCTGGTGGCTCAGATGGCAACGAGTCTGCCTCCAATGCAGGAGACCCAGGTTCAATCCCTGGGTTGGGAAGATCTTCTAAAGGAGGGAAGGGCAACTCACTCCAGTATCCTTGCCTAGAAAAATCCCACAGACAGAGGAGCCTGGTGGGCTACGGTCCCTGGGGTTGCAAACAGTCAGACACAACTGAGAAACTCACACACGCTGGGTGAAATAAAACATTAAAATTAACTTCAGCTGCTTCTTTTATTTTTTTAAGTAGCTACTAGAAAATTAAAAATTACTCAAGTGGCTTGTATTATGTTCCTCTTGTGCAGCGCTGGTCTATAGGGAAAGTCTGAAAAGGAACAAATAACCTCATTGGCAGCCTTACCTTTACGCTGACACCAGCCAGAGGTGCAGACAGGCTCCAACGCCACATGGAAAGCTGATCCAAGACACGACGAAGGTCCAAGAGCCGGAGCCAACTTATCTCCAGTGCTTCTCAGCTCTTCTCCTCCTGAAGGCCCCAGGAGTCCCTTTTGTCTTTCTTCTTCCTTCGTTTTCTTTCCTTCTCCTCCTCCTAGAATCCAAGGCCAGCTCCCCTTCAATCCTATTTCACACCACCACCCGCAGGCCCTCTAGCAGCTGCAAGGCCGGCAGAGAGGCGCATGTGCGGCAGGCCCTGACTGCCCCCCCTCCCGGCCCTCACAGCTGCAGCCCATCACCAGCAGTGACTCACCTGATCACAAGTGAGCTTTGGGCCGCGCAGGGAGAGCACAGGAGGATCTGACCGTGGGGGAGGCCGAGAGGAGGTAGCATTTGAGCTGAGGCCCGGCTGCAGGCAGATGTGACTTCAGGGGACAGGAGGTGACAAGACCGGCTGTGCTGGGCTCTCAAGGGGTCCTGAGAGCAGGCCAGCGTTGCCTGGCTGGGACTCAGAAATCCAGGGCCGTGGCGGGAGGTGGGCTCTGGGAGTGGGCAGAGGCCACATCACAGGGCTGTGACAGCCTTGAATTAGGTCTTTATCTGGAGGGCACTGGGGAGCCCTGGAAGGTGTGTAAGCAGAGTTGTTCCCGGAAGCCTGATGCTTTCCCTGCCCCTGGGCGAGGATCTCAGGAGGCAGAGCCTGAAGCTGGCTCTCTTCTTCAGAAAGCTGGCCCTGCTGGAATGCTAGCTCTGCCGCTTCCCAAGGTCCCCTGACGTGTGACCTTGACCAGACTGACTTCCCTGTGCTTTGGCTCCCAGGGGAGCCAGGAGGACAGCGGTGATTCTCTGGGAGCGTTTTTGCAAAGATCCAGAGATGTGCTGCCTGCGAGGCGCTTGGCACAGAGTAGGTCCACACATGGCTGTCCCCTTTCGCGTTCCCGAGTTCCCGTCCCACCTGCCACATCCGTGCGCTCGCGCCTCAAGCAGCAGGAAGCAGGATGGGGGACCGTCTCCGAGCCCGTCAGAGTATTTATAGCTGTGTTCTGTCAGCTCGTTGTTGTTTTTCGGTTGCATATATATTTTTACATTCTCCTCCGTCACACATGGCTTCTCAGTGGCTGAGAAACAGTGGAGGTGGGTGGATGCAGAGGGTGGAGGTGGAGGAGGTGGAGCCAGATGGGCTGGACAGCACCTAGGGACCAGCCGAGGTCAGTGCTCTCCAGCTCAGCAACCATCACTGGGTCCCTGGCGCCCTCCCCCTTCCTGTGGGGGGAGGAGGCCCCCAGGCCTCAGGGCATTTCTCTCCCTTTGGCCTCCCTGCTCCGCCCCCCCCCCCCCCCCACCCCCCCCAGCAGCCTGCTTCCCTGGATGGGCACAAAGCTGGAGAAAGCACGCTGGCCTCGGCCCTGCCACTCACCAGCTGTGCCACCGGGAGCAAGTGCCTGCCCCTCTCTGAGACACATTTCCTGTCCTGTGAAGCCGAAGCAGTGATTCCAGCCTCTGGACCTGCTGTGAGGACTAAAGGCCAACCTGAATGCACGGTAGCTGTTACCCACTGGATGCACTCCAGTCTTATGCCCCCAGGCCTTTGCTCGGGCTGTTCCCCCGACCCTTGTCCCCCTCCCCAGCCAGGAATTCTCTCCTCCTCCCAACCGGCACCTCCACTTGGAGAAGTCCTTCAGGGTCCACCTTTTCCAATCATCCTCCAGGCGCCCTGCAGAGCTTCCATTCTCTCTTAGAGAAACTCTGAGAGTTTTTTATCCCAGTATTCTTTCTCCTCTGAAGATAATTTACACACTCCCTACTTATAAAAACAGCCTGTACCCTCCAGTGCAAAGCTTTCTCATGGTCCCGTCCTGTCTTTGCACTGTCCCCCGGGGATTGGGCACCGTGTCACCATGCTGCCGATAAGGAAGTGGGTTCAGGAAGGAAAGGTGAGTCATCCAAGATCTCCTCCAATCAGGACTTCCCAACTCAGGGCCTCACAGTCATTGCCATGAGCAGTCATGGGCATCTGCTCCTGCCCTGTGCCCAGCAGGTGCCCTCAGAATAAAGGTTGGCCCAAACAGCCCCTTTTGTATGGGACTTGGGGCTCTTCTCCCAGTCTAGGAGCCCATCAAGGCCAACTTTCCGACCCCTGAGCTTCTTTTTCCACAACCAGGGACCCCACCTGCCAGGCCTTGCCTCCAGCTCTGAAGTGGGGTGGGGTGGTGGTGGGGAATGAGAGCACCACTGCTGGGCAACAGCCTGGAAAGGATTCAAACCTTTCTGAGAGAGGGGAAGGGGCCTTTTCCTGGGAGCCAGAGGTGAAACAGTGGTGATGGCCTCCACCTCTCCACTCTGCAAGACCAACCTCTCAGCTTTGCTGCTGTTTCTCTCCTTCAAAACCTCCTTACTTGGGACTTCCCTGGCGGTCCAGTGGCTAAGACTCGGAGCTCCCAATGCAGGGGGCCTGACCATCCCTGGTCAGGGAACTATTAATAGATCTCACACGCTGCACAAAAAACAAACTTCGCAAACTTACTCACCTTTTCTCTCCTGCATTCACCCATCCTAACTCAATCATTTATTCATCAATTACTTACTTGATTTATGCACTTGCTTACTGCCCAGTGAATCACAGCTTCCCTATTTACCAGCTGTGTCTAAGTTTCCCCATCTGTGAAATGGGGGTAATAATAATACCCACCTCAAAGGACTGTGGTGACATAGTGCCTGGTGTCTAGCGGGCACTTTACAAGGATTTGCTCTTAGGGTGATTTTTCATTCACAGTATTTTCCAAGCACCAATTCTGCGCCTCGGGTCACATGGTGACCAAGGTAAAGAAGCTCTCAGTTTAGAGGGAGAGGCAGACAAGACCACGGGGGACGCCCACGTGACCTTGCCCATCCTGTGTCTGGATTTCCTGCCTTAGTTCCCTGGGCACATCAGGGGAGTGGGGAGAGCACAGGCCGACCCTTTATTTGCTAACTCTGTGCTCTTGGGTGGCGGATTGAACCCCTTCTGACTTAATTTTTTTTACTTTAATTAATTTTAATTTTTTGGCTGTGCCGCAAGGCATGTGGGATCTTAGTTCCCCCACATTAGAAGTACCGAATCTTAACCACTGAATAGCCAGGGAATTCCCCGTGACCTCAGTTTTTCTATCTGTAAAGAGACCCAGCAGTAAGAATCTGGGGAGGAGGAAATGAGCTCCTGTGTGACCTTCCTGGGGCTCACAGTAGTCCGCTTCCAACAACAGCAGCAAGTACCGTTTCTGGTGTCTGGTGGGACTCGAGGCTCCCCAGGGTGCTGTGGAATCCCCGGGGGCTGAGACCCAGTTTCTTGCCCTTTCCTCCTCTTGCTCCCCCATCCTGGGTCCACCTACTGTTTCTCACCTCCACTCGGATGCTCATGCAGTTCCTTCCTCCTGAAATATCCTCTCTCCTGTCTCCTAGAGCTCTGACTGCAGTTCTTCGTGGCTTCCAGCCCCATGTAGCATGGCTTGCAAAGCAAAGCTGGGGGAAGACCCACACCCTCCATTCACCTACAGACTTACTTCCTGCTGCAGCCACGCCTCCAGGGGCCCACCTACTGGAGGGGCCAGTTGGGCTGGCTGCAGCCTCACCAAACTAAGCTGGCGGTTGGGGCGTTATTGAGCTCCTGTTCCTTGAGGCTCAGCCCATAGGGCAGGTCTCCTGCCCACCAGCTCCCCAAGGCCCGGAGAACACTCCCTAGAGAGATGGTCCTGTCACACCCACTCACAGCATCCTGGATTGCTTCTTCCCAGAGCTAAGCACAATGGTGGTGCATTTGTTTTTGGCGGGTGTGTTTGTTTAATACGTGGCTCCTTTGCCAGCCTGTACACGCCACCATGGGTGGGCCCTGCCCACCCTGTCCCAGTACCCAGGCCACACCTGGTACATAGAGGATACTCACTGCACAGCTGTGGATGGATAGATGGATGCGTAGATGGTTAGGTGGATACATGGATGCGTGGATGGATGGGTGGATAGACAGATGGAAGGATCAACTGTGAGCAGACAGGGGAAGCGGCTGCCTTAGCCACTTAGTCCATTCGTGCTGCCATAACAGAATATCGCAGGCTGGGGGAGGGGTGGGGGTGGCTTTAACAAAAGCCCCTTTTCTCACAGTTCTGGAGGTTGAAAAGTCCAGGATCAAGGTGCTGCCAGATTCAGTGTCTGATAAGAGCCCACTTCCTGGTTTGGCCATCTTTTTTGCTATAACCTCACAAGGTGGATGGTATCACCAACATGAGCTTGAGCAAACTCCGGGAGATGGTGAAGGACAGGGAAGCCTGGTGCGCTGCAGTCCATGGGGTCACAGAGAGTCGGACATGACTTTGCAACTGAACAATACAAGGTAGAAGAGACAAGGGAGGGGTCTCCCGGGGCCTCTTTTACAAGGGCAGTATCCGATTCTCGAGGGTTTCATGTGGTAAGACCTTATCACCTCCCAAAGGCCCCACCTCTAAATACCCTCACACTGGGGGGTTAGGTTTCAGCACATCAATTTTGGGGGATCCAAACATTCTGTTAGCTACGGCCTTCGCTCTTCCATACAGATGAACAGAGGACAGGAGAACAAGCGTCAGGAATTCTCAAGGTGAATCTCAGCTCTGCAGGTCTGGGCAAGCTTCGTCCCCTGCCCGGGCTGTTTCCTCACCTGTGCCATGCCCACCACCATTGTGCCAACCTCGAGGAGATGGTGTGGGAATCAGAGCATATGCATTGGAGGGCCCTGAGAGGAGCAGTGTACTGCCTGGAGCAGGGGCTGACTGCAGTTACACGGACTCAAGGACCGCCCACCACTCTGCTCCTCACTGCCTTGCTGCCCTGCAGGCGTGGGGACTTGGTCAGCAGCTGGTACAGGTGACCCACGGTGGGGTGGTAGAAGCCCCTGGATGGTGTTTTTTTGGGAGACCAGCCTCTGCTTGAGCCTAGATACCACAGAAGCACAGAACGGTCCAGGGTCTGAATGGCTCTGCCATGGTGAGGCTTCCTTCTCTGCCAAATGGGTGACAAGAGAGGCCCACAGGGTGGCTCGGAGGAGCCAGTAGGGTCATTCCGTGGTGCCCAGGACCCTCCCTGCTTGAGAAATGGCAGCTATGATGATGCTTCTTGTTCCTGGTTCGTATTGACGTTCCATAAAGAAGATCTCTGGTGGCCCAGTGGCTAAGACTCCATGTTCCCAATGCAGGCGTCCTGGGTTCGATCCCTGGTCAGAGAACTAGATCCCACACACCGCAGCTAAAAATCGCACATGATGCAATGAAGGTCGAAGATCCTGAGTGCCACAAGTCAGCCAGCTCAGGATGCAGCCAAGTAAACAAATAGTAAAAAGAAGAAGTAGGTCCCAGTTAGTCATTTTTGAAAACACCTCCCTGGGAGGTGAGATTCTGTGACTCTGCGGGCATGGCTGATGGGGTCATCAGCCAGCCTCCTCCAGTGAGGTTTATTCTGCTCCTATCCTCGGTCTCAGACTCCCGTCCCTTCCTTTAATGCCTTCCACTTACTCTCCCTTAGTTCTGTCTTAAGTGTCCTCTGACTTCCAGGAGCTACTTGGGCTCAGCCTGCGGCCAGGCTCAGGCCTCAGTCTGGGACCAGGACTGGGGCTCGGTCTGTGCTTAGAGTCAGGGCTCAGCCTGGGCTGACACCGGGGCTCAGCCTGGGACTAGGATCAGAGTACATACCGGAGCTGAACGTAGGCTCTGCCCGTGAGCAGTAGTGAGTCCAGTTGGTGACCTGGACTGGATCTCAGTGAGTGCCAAGGTTGGGCTCTGACTGTGACGAGAATAGCAGACTGCAGTCCTGGAAAGCGACTCCGAGCTGCAGGTTTACTGGAGTGTGTCCACCTGGAAAGAAGTGGGAAGGCAGGACTGGGCAGAGGGAGAAGCAGGCAAGAGAGGCCCCTGTGGGGTTCCCTGCGGCTGTGACGGTCCTTCTGCATCGTCCCAGTTGGAGCGAGGGAGCTGGGCCTTTGCAGCTCCCCAGCAGTCAGACACTGCACTCCAGCTGCCCCGGGCAGGGGGCATTAACTCAGTGAACCAACTGCTGCCAATGGTCCCAGCAGCTGGGGTGGATAATCGGCCTGAGGGGGACTCTGGAGCCCCCAGGACCCCTTACAACCAGCTTCGGGGCTCTGGCTCAGACAGGGTCTCAGCCAGATCCTGAGAACAGAATGACACACGGAGACTGGGTGTCCCCACGGACAGGCTCTCTGTCCCCGGCTTCTAGGACAGGGCCTGGGCTGGGCAGCACAGGCCTCAGCTCACACGGGGAGGAGGAAGAGCAAGGAAGCGGAACCATCTGGTCAGCCTCCCCCAGAGGCCCAGAGAGGGTCAGCCACCCGCCTGAGGTCACACAGCCGCCCAGAGCAGAGCCAGGCCTGAGGCCCAGGACTTCTGAGTCCAGAGCTTATGTTCTCTTGACAACACCAGGCTGTGAACCTGTTAGAAAGCAAAGGCTGGGGATGGGAGGAGGAGAGGTTCTCCACCCCATTCTTAGTCCGCCAGCTCTGCTGCCTCTGGCTGGCCCACCAGGACCCGTGCCCAGGGGAGGGAGTGGCATCTTGCAGGCCGGCGGCCCTTCTTGGGTAATGAGGCCCAGCCAGCGGTTTGCAGGCCTTACAACGTGAATAATTTATTTGAAACCAAGTCTGGGAACACTGGATGATTTATTTAACAGGGGCTGCTGCTGGGGAGAGGGGAGGGTGACTTTGAACTACAAGAGGAAAGTGCATGCCTTGTGGATGGATTTAGAGAGGCCTATAGACCTGGATGGGGCTTCCCAGGTGGCAGCAGTGGTAAAGAACCCACCTGCCAAAGCAGGAGACATAAGAGACGCAGGTTTGATCCGTAGGTCAATCCCCTGGAGGAGGGCATGGCAACCCACCCCAGTACTCTGGTCTGGAGAAGCCCATGGACAGAGGAGCCTGGAGGGCCACGGTCCATGCGGTCACAAAGAGCCGGACACGACCGAAGCAGCTTAGCACATGCACCTGCAGACTGGGCTCCAGCTCCAGTTCTGCCTCCTGCCAGCTGTGACTTCACCTCTATGTGCTTCAGTTTCCTCAGTTGTAAAACAGGGATCATAGAGTTGTTAGAAGGATAAAATGAGGCAGAATTTAGAGAATGCTTCAAATCATGTCTGGCTCATAGTAGGTGCTAGTAGGTGACCGAATAAAGGAAAGCTTATACATAGCAGGAACTCACTTAATTGACCATCTGCTCTGTGCTGAGCCTCATGCCAAAAACATTACAGGCACTATTCCTACGTTACAGATGAGAAAGTAGGAGCTCAGAGAGGTTAAGTAACCTGCTCAAGCTCACACAGCTAGTCCTGGAAAAGCGGGGATTTGAACCCACAGGGCCTTCACACTTAACCACATTCCCATATCAAGGACCCGGCACACAGCTGGTGTCCAGTGGATGACCAACTCTTATTTTACTGAAACTTGTCCTTTCTCCCCTCACCTGCTATTAAGTTTGATTCTAATAACCAATCTAACAGGTGGTCAGGAAGATCGTGGTCCCCGTTTCTTAGATGAGAACGCTGAGGCTCAGAGAGAGATGTGAATCTTTCTCAGGGCCCCACAGTCCCAGATGGAACCCAGGTCTCTCCAGACCTTGCAGCCGCTGTCACAACTGTGATGTAACCGTTCAGCTGTGGGTGTGCCCGTTTGCCCCTGGGGAGCAATTCTGGGGGCAGAGCCTATGTCTTGATTTTGCTTGATTCACAGAAGGTCCTCATTAAACATGAGACAAAGGGGATTTCCCTGGTGGTCCAGTGGCTAAGACTCCGTGCTCCCAAAGCGGGACTCCCTGGTTTGATCCCTGGTCTGGGAAGATTCCATGTGCCGCAGCTAAGACCCAGCACAGCCAAATAAATAAATAAAATATTAAAAAATAAAGCAATGATATAGATATATACATATAAACCCCAGGCAGTAGATGAGCTGCTTTCTCCTTCCATCCTTGCATTGCTTTACCCTGTCCCCATAAGACACACCGGGACATCCCCACTCATGCTCTCCCATGGGGTGAGGAGGGGGTGGGGGCTGAGCTGGGGCTGGGGGACACGGCTCCCTGAGCTACCTGCCCACTACCTGTGTGGGTGGGGGGTGTCTCTGCACTCTCCACACTGACCTGGATGTCAGCACCACCTGGATGTGAGCAAGGGGATGTAGCTGTTCAGCCCAGAGTGTCAGCCTGTGGCCACAGGGCTGTGTGTGTGTGTGTGTGTGTGAATGAATGGGAGTGCGTGTGTCTCTTATGTGTGAGTGGCACGTTTGTATGATAGGTGTGTGTTGAGGGTATTTCCGAATCTTGTGTCTGCAGTTATTTGCAGGGGGTGTGTGTGTTCCATGCAGGTGTCTGTACATATTTGAGCTTCAGATCTGGAAGGATCAGATGTACGTGTGTGAGCGCCCGTGTATGAGCGTGAGCATGTTCGTGTATGTATTGAGGTGCTCTGGGTGGCACTGCATACATCTATCCAGGCAGGTGTAGGTCTATGTGAGCAAATCTGTGAGCCTGTGGAATCTTGAACGCGTCCAGGTATTTGCATATCTGTGGGATGTGTGTGTGTATATGCGTATTTGGTGTGTGATGTGTGCAAGACACACAGGAGTATACAGAGAGACCCCCAAGCTTGGGAGTGGGGAGTCTTTGTTGCAGGTCCAACTCTGTCCTGTGACCTCAGCTAGACCGCACCCCATCTAAATTGCTGGCAACCGGAGCTTCGTTATTTATGAGGCCTCGACTCAGGGCTCCTGGCCCAGAAGAGGTGGCTGGCAGTGTGCTCTAATGGTGTTGTGGGCAGGTTTTGTTACAGGTTATTAAAATCCTGTTAGCATTATTTTGGGCTTGGATTTGCTCTTTCCATCCGACTGAAAAGGAAATGGATTTTCTGTTTCAGTGTCTCTATTTGTTATTCATTCTTTGTTTTCATAAAAATTTAAAAGATTGCACTATTTAGACTCAACTCGGGAGACCAATCACTTTTCCAAAAAGTGTGATTCTGCCACTCCCTTCCCTGCAGCCAGAGCCATCCTTCGACCCACCCACATGCCTAGCTGTCCTGACATTGCTCCCTGGTGGCCTCCAGGCCCCCGAATGTGCCCCACCTTTCTGGTCACCTCTGGGCCACCCTTGCTCTCTGCACTCCAGCCACACTGCTCTCTGGCCCCTCCTGGAACCTGCCAGCCTCCAGGCCTCTGCCCATGGACCCCCTCTGCCCCCGGGGTGCCAGGAGATGTGGGAGGTGGCACACAGAAACCTCCCCCACCCCAGGTTCGGTAGGAAGGGTGGGGGTGGGCACTGGCCCGTTCTCTAGTTTGGGAGATGCTCTGACTTGGGGAGCTCTGCTCCGTTCCCCTCCCCCAGGTGGGGCAGCAGCGCTGGCCTGGATTGGTGTTGCCTCTGACAGTTGTGTGACTTTGGCAGCTCCCCTTCTCCCCGTGGGATGCACAGAGTGAGACAGGATGGGCTCGCAGCACTCCTTGCCTACAGTCCCTTAACCTCTGTTCTCACCTGCCTACCCCCCAAAATGCTCCCCCATCCTTACGAGCTGAGGATGGAGGATGAGATGGCCCTGAGACAGTAAGCCACTGGACTTGGGCCAGGTCCTGGCAGTATCCCCAGAGCCTGCTTCTGAGCGGTGGGGTGGGTCCAGTCCCCCTTTGAGAAGGGGGTGGCAGCTGGCAGCTGGTGGGCGAGGGAAGTCTGGCCTATCTTGGAACGCCCTCTAGTGTCTGCAGAGGGGCCTGCAGCCCATCCTTCAGAGCAGACAGAGGACTGGGTTTGTCTGGACCACCCTGCCTGAGCCATCTTGCCAGCCTCTGTCTCCACCCTCATCCATTCATCACTGGGGGTTCACTAGGCTGGGATTCGGGTACCTCTGGCCTTCTCCTTCTTTCTCAGCCCCAGCAAATATCACGTTCTATTGTTCCTGCTGCTCAAATGCCCACCCCCATCTCTGTCCTCTACCTTCCTCTCTCCTAATTCAGACCCCCCTGACCTTCTCCTGGAATACTTCTGCTCCTGCCCTTCTGCAGGGCGCCTTCCTCACGCCTCCCAGAGGGCACTCTGCCACATACAAACCTGATTGTGTCACCTCTCTGCTTTAACCCCTTCTGTGGCTCCCCAGTGCCCCCAGGACAAAGCCCAGCCTCCTTGGCACCTTACAAGCTCTGCGTGAGCCATCCTCTGCTGATGAAACGGCCTCTGATCACAGCCGCTCAGGCAGTATTTCAGCTGTCTGCCATCCCGCAGGTACAATGGCACGATGCCTTCTCTCACACCTGACCTTTGCCCACATTGGGTCTCCCACCAGGTATGCTTTCTGCCTCTCCTCTCACCAGAAATCTCCCACCTCCTCTAGCAAGCTGCCTTCCGACAGCTGGCCTCTATGTCCTGGGGCTCCCACCAGGCTCTGAGCTACTGCCTTCCAGCACTCTCTGGGCATCTATTTACTAGAGGTGAGTTCCCCAGGGGCAAAGGCCGACTGGCTCTCACTTGTGTATTAACCACCTACTACATGCTCTTCCTCAGGAGGGAATAGACATCTTGCTGGAAACTGGAGCATGGCATGGCCGCTCAACGCTGGGGCTCTGAGTGAAGCTGTAGGGTGCGCCTGACCAGACCTGGGGGAGACTGAGGCTGCTCTGAGGCAGTGATGTCAGAACTGGGTCTTAAAAGAATAAGCCAGGTGTCAGCACACCATTCAACCAGGGTGGGCTTTCCAGGGAGCAGACCCCGGGAGCAAAGGCTAATCAGCCAAAAACCAGCTGGGGAGTGTGAGTGAGTGTGTATGTGTGTGTGTGTTCGGTTGGGGGTCAGGGGAGGGGGCAGGTGGAGCTGGTGGTGAGGGTCCTCCTCTGCAGAGGGAAACAGGCAACTGCCTGTTGAGGATTAGGGCATCAGATCCAGGAATTTGAACTTGGCCAGGGGGTAACTGGAGCCAACGACTTGGGATTTGGAAAAGTCCCGCTGGTGGCTGGTGGAGAACCCAGGAACCTTCTGGGTGCCATTCTGGGAACTTGTGGGGATACGTTCAGTTGTGATGACTGGGGGCCCCGCAAGCATTTGGTGGTGGGCCCTGGATGCCGGCCACCCTGTGATGTGCAGGACTGTCCCCACCTTGGAGGATGTCCCGCAAGACTGTGATTTCCGAGTATCTGGCCAGACATTCACGTGGAGGAAAAATGCCTGTTTGTAAGTGTCTGAGCCCAGGACCCAGGTATAGCTTGCACTGGAATAAGAGCACTTTTGCAGGAATGCTCAGAGTTTTAACATACACTGCATCTGCTAGAAATACAACTTTCATGTAAATTGAAGAAAGACTGCTCTTTATTTTGTTCAGAACCTTGCCCAGAGATGTCACCATTTGGGAAAATTACCTACTTAATGTCAACAGTACTTGTGGTATTTGAGCTGCTAATACATCATACTACATAGGTCTGCGTGTTGGGGCTGTTGCATGCAGGGGGGTTCCATGCGTAGGCGCAGGCTTCTCGTTATTTTATCACATCTTCCAGTGTAAATCAATTAAGTGTATTTACAACTAGAAAGATCTATCATCTTCAGTTTAACCAACGCTCATTCTGTTCTTAACATGTGCCAAGCACTGTTCTAAATGCTTCATGAATAATTACTTATTTAATTCTGATAACAACGCTATGCAGTCAAGTGCTGCATAAAGCAAAAAAAACCTTTTTTTGACTGGGGAGCTAACTGAGCACAGAGAAGTTAAGTGACTTACCTATGGTCACACAGCTGGGAAGTGGAGAAGCAGGCTTTGAACTGGTGTCTGTAAACCACCAGCCTACAAGGCCTCCCTCGTATATATTTCAGCCAGGGCGCTGGGATTGTTTTCTGCTGAGGAACGGCACGCACATGCACGTCATTTCATTTCGGGGTAATAAGGGGTGTTACAAGACATTTGTTACCAAGGGGGAGTTGAAACAAGGTTAAGAACCACAGGTAGAGAGCTTGGCAGAGAACTGGGCTGCTCAGGGAGCTCACCGAGGAGGGCTGTCTGAGATAGGCAGGGGGCTGGGAGCAGACCCAGACGCACCGCAACATTCTGTGGGGGGAAAGCGAGCAAGGACCAGCCAGGCAGGCAGGAGAGAAGCAGGGGAGAGAGTTGCAAGATGGAGGGAGTGGGTGACAGCGAGGAAGGCCTGGAGAGACCCAGTGAGGCCAGGGCTGAAGGCGGCCCCTCACTTGGCCCCAAAGAGACCAGGGTTACCTGAGCAGAGAGTGCCTCCACCGGAGCTGCGGTCGGAAGTGCACCCAGGGTTGGAGGAAGGAGCCGGAAGCCCTCCGCCTCCCGCTGCCTCCCAGCGTGGGGGCGGGGACGGAGCCGTTCGGAGAGCCACCGGCATCACCAAGGCGGAGGGGTGCAGAGCGGGGGGCAGACAGTAACCACGCACGTGCGAGGGGAGATGTAGTGGCCTGCTGGGGGCGACCAGGACAGAGGTCACCTCCCCTCCCCCGCCTGCCCTGGGGGCAGTAGCCCTCTCTTCACAGAGCTCGGAGGTAGACACTAGTATTGCCCCAGTTTACAGATGGGGAAACTAAGGTTCACAAAAGTAAAGACAGACCAACACAGTCTTGCCTAAGGGCACAGGGCAAAGTCAGGATTCAAATGAATGGGGCCTGATGCCAAAGTGGGAGCTCAGTTATGTCCAACTCTGGGACCCCATGGGCTGGGAACCTTCCTGACCCAGGGATCGAACCCGTATCTCCGAAACTGTATCTGAGGGCAGGCAGATTCTTTACCACAGAGCCGCTAGGGTAGGAGCTACCGAGCACTAAGCTTTATGACTACATCTCCCTACGGTTGGTGGGCACCCACCCCCAGACTGGGTGCCCCTGACCAGGGTAAGGAAGTGTAAGTGTTAGTCGCTCAGTCGTGCCCAACTCTTTGCAACCCCACGGGCTGCAGCCCACCAGTCTCCTCTGTCCGTGGGATTTCTCCAGGCTGGAGTGGGTTGCCATTTCCTTCTCCAGGGGATCCTCCTGACCCAGGGATCGAACCTGGGTCTCCTGCACTGCAGGCAGACTCTTTACCGACTGAGCTACAAGGGACGCTCTCTGACCAGGGAGCAGGCAGCAAACATCTCTTGAGCTGAGTGGAGTGCAAGTAGTCGCCCTCCAGTCAGAGGTACGGGAGGGGCAGGGGTCGATGACAGGGTGTCCTCCGCTCGAATCCCGCCCCTGCACTGATTAGCTGTGGGACCTGGGGCGGCCAGTCTCACCTCTCTGAGTCTCAGTTGCCTCATCCATAAAATGGGGTCAATTCTGACCTTGCAGTGTCCTTGAGGGGATAAAATTAGGTCATGTGGGCTTCCTTCTCCCTTCCTCAGTCCCACCCCAGGTTGGGAGGATGGAGGAAGTGGGCTCTCCCGAGGGACCATCCTCTCAGAGGCGCTGGCCTACTCCGACCTGCTCTTCTCCAGATCCAGGCCGGGGACTGCGTCACCACGGTCCGCTGCGGGTAACCTCGGTCCTGCCTACCGCCCGCCGCCCACTCCCAGGCCCTTGCTTCCTGCTCACTCGGGCTCCCTCTGCCGGTGTGTTTAGTTCTCGCATCCCTCCCTCAGCGTCCTCATCGCCCGCCTCGGTGACCTCCAGACCTCGCAGGACACTCCCCACTCTGGCCACAAGGTGGCGCGTGGCGGCCACAGGACCGGGCGTGGGGCAAGGGCGGGGTTGGAATTGTTCAGTCGTAAGTCGTGTCGGACTCTTTGCGACCCCATGGACTGCAGCACGCCAGGCTTCCCAGTCTTTCAGTGTCTCTGAGAGTTTGCTCAAACTCATGTCCATTGAGTCAGTGATGCCACCTAACCATCTCATCCTCTGTCACCCCCTTCTCATCCTGCCCTCAATCTTTCCCAGCATCAGGGTCTTTTCCAGTGAGTTCGCTCTTCGCATCAGGTGGACAAAATATTGGAGCTTCAGTTTCAACATCAGTCCTAAAAATGAATATTCAGGACTGATTTCCTTTGGGATTGACTGGTTGGATCTCCTTGCAGTCCAAGGGACTCTCAAGAGTCTTCTCCAACACCACAGTTCAAAAGCACCGATTCATCAGTGCTCACTCAGCTTTCTTTATAGTCCAACTCTCACATTCATACATGACTATTGGAAAAATCATCGCTTTGACTAGACGGACCTTTGTCAGCAAAGTAATGTCTCTGCTTTTTAATATGCTGTCTAGGTTGGTCATAGATTTTCTTCCAAGGAGCAAGTGTCTTTTGATTTTATGGCTGCAGTCACTGTCTACAGTGATTTTGGAGCCCAAGAAAATAAAATCTGCCACTGTTTCTACTTTTTCCCTGTCTATTTGACATGAAGTGATGGGACCTGGTGCCATGATCTTAGTTTTTCGAATGTTGAATTTTAAGCTTTTTCACTCTCTTCTTTCACCCTCATCAATAGGCTCTTTAGTTCCCCTTTGCTTTCTGCCATTAGAATACTATCATCTGCATTATCTGAGGTTGTTAATATTTATGCCGGCAATCTTTATTCTAGCTTGTGATTCATCCAGCCTGGCATTTCCCATGATGTACTCTGCATGTAAGTTAAATAAGCAGGGTGACAATATACAGCCTTGATGTACTCCTTTCCCAATTTTGAACCATTCTGTTGTTTCATATCTAGTTCTAACTGTTGCTTCTTGACCTGCATACAGGTTTCTCAGGAGGCAGGTCAGGTGGTCTGGTATTCCCATCTCTTTCAGAATCCACACACAGTCAAAGGCTTTAGTGTAGTCAATGAAGCAGAAGTAGGGCTTAGAATGGGAGCTCAGAAAGGCACCCTTCTAACCCTGGAGCTCACTGTAAACATGCGGGTGTTTGTGTCTGTATATCCAGAGACCCAGGGGGCTGTGGAAAACTTGGGGTCCTCCTGTTCTCTGCTTGGGGCTGCCTGGATCTCTGAGAAGCAGAATAAAGAGTACTTGCTTCAGCTCATTAACACCCCCATTTTATAGGAGAGGAAACTGAGGCCTAGAAAAGGCATTCACGTGCTGGGGTCACTCTCTAGTCAGTAGTAGAGCTGGGCTCAAACCTGGATCTGTTTGGCTGATGAGACTGCACTTTTCCCAACGGGGTGGAGAAGAGCTTCCTTGTGGAGCAGGGAGAAGTGAGAGAATTAAAGATGATTTTGGTGGGGAGCTCCAGAAACCGGGGTTTCCCTGGTGGCTCAGATGGTAAAGAATCCGCCTGCAATGCAGGAGACCCAGGTTCGATCCCTGGGTCGGGAAGATCCCCCTGGAGGAGGAAATGGCAATCCACTCTAGTTCTCTTGCCTGGAAAATCGCATGGACAGGGAAGCCTGGCAGGCTGCAATGTATGGAGTCACAAAGAGTTGACAGGACTGAGCAACTAACACTTCACTTGTAAAAACCAAGAAGCAACCCCCACCCCATAAGGACCAAGACCAGAGGGTGAAGATGGGGCAGGGATTGGACAAGGGCCCGCCCAGGCCTTTGGTTCCCTCTCTGAGCACTTCCTGTCGCTGAAGGACAGCAGAGCCACCGCTGCCCATGACCTGCATGACACCTGCCGCTCCTTTCCCAGAACCGCTACGGGCCATTGCCCATCCCACCCACGTAGCCTGGAGTTCCATCAATTACTCAGGTCTGTCTCTCCAGACTGTGCCCTTGGGGTGTCAGGGACACATACAGAGCCCAGCAGAGGGCCTGGGAGGCCCGAGTCCATGGTCACTGAATTGGAGCATGAGGGATGAGTTGGCAGGGGCCAGCTGCTCATTTCAGGAAGTCCCTTCAGTGAGGGGATTCTCCTTTCACCACAGCTGAGGGCAGTGGAAGAATGGGCTGCGTTTTGATGTTGCAGTGCCTTTGAGATGACCTAGATTCCTGGGTCCAGCTCCTCAAAAGAACTCCTCCTCTCCACGCAAATAAATACTATTCCCCTCTCCAGCCTGGAGCAAGCAAACATTAAGTGCAGCAGGAGACTATAAGGTTAGACAACAAGAAGGACTTCCCAGCAGTAGAGCAGGGAAAGCTTGCCACTTAGAGCTGCCGTAATGGGCTGCCTTGGACTGTAGGAAGGCTTCTGGAGTCATAAACAGCAAAGGCGAATATGTAGGCAAAGGGGAGAAATAGAAGAGACTCAGTTTGTCTGGTGAGGGGGTGGTGAGAATGGGGGCCTTAGCCTGGGGGCTGAGGTGAGAGGGGCTGTGTGTGGCAGTGTGGGAGTGCAGAGAAGGGGTGGGGGTGGGGAACCAAGGGACTCTGAGAAGGAAGAGATGCCAGGAGTTGGTGGTGGACTGAATGTGGGGAGGGGGGCTTCAGCAGCAGTGGGGAGGGTGGTAGGGAGGGGGTGGGCCCCTTTGTGGGTGGGAGGGAGCCCTGGGAGGGAGCAGGATGGGAGGACCAGGCTGAGTGGTAGGGGCTTCGGCTTCCAGCAGAGGGGAGGTCTAGGAGGGGAGCTTGGCCTGGCTGGGGAGGGAGCTGAGAGATGATGGGGAGGGGGGCAGGGTGGGATCGCTGGGAGGATTTGGGAGTAGCTGGATCCTCTGGTGAGAACAGCCCCCAGAACAGAAATGTCTCTGGGAGGCTGAGGCAGCAGGACCTGAGAGGTGGGAGGACAAGGCGGTGGAGGGGGGCGGTTAAGGAGGGAGAGAGGGGTGGGCCCTGAGATGAGGTCAGACCCACAGGGGCCCCTGAGGCCTCATCTGGAGTCTGGAGCCCGGGCGTGGGGGTGAGGGGTGGCTCAGACCCCTCCTCTAGAACGCTGCTCAAGGTGGAGCCGCCAGGGAGGGCAGGGGAGGAGGAGGGGGGAGGGGGAGGGGGGGGGGGGGGGGCGGGCGGGAGGGGCCGGGCCTCTGTCCACCGCATTAGTGCTGGTTGGAGGGAGAGGGGGGTGTGGAGCCAGCCTGGCCGCCTGTTCCCACAGCCGCGGAGCAGAGCGCTGCCATGGCGCTGGCCCGCCCTGCGACCTGGGACCCCAGGCCCTCGGCCCCTCTCCTGCTGCTGCTGCTGCTACTGCACAGGGCCCCAGTCCTCGCCCTACCGGCTGGTGAGTTGGGGTCCCAGGCTTGGGGGGCCTGGGGCTAGGTCTGTCCACAAAGCAGACATCCGAGGCTGTGGGGCTGTCCATGTGGGCGCCAGGCCCAACGGTGGAGTGCACAGGTGTGCTGCTGTGGGGCGCTGGAGCGCGTGCCGTCCAGGGGGACTTTCTGGGGGGATCTTGGCCAGCTGTGGTCCCTGTGGTCTGGGTAACGGGTGGGCTGTTGTACCCTGTAAGGTGGGGGGTGGGGGGCGTTGGGCTGGGGTGTTCTGCCTGTGAGGCCCGAGTCTGGGGAGTCTGATGTGAGCTGTGTGCAGGTTGTGGACGGTGGGTTTTGGGTGCATTTAAGTTGTGAGGTGGGACAGCTGTCCCGCACGAGCCGGGAGTTGTGTCTGAGGCTCTGTGGGTGTGATGGGCTGTATCCCAGTGTGAGCTGTGAGGCATAAGTTATCGAGTGGGATGAACTGTCTCTGCTCTTGACATAGGGTCATGGGGTGGGGGCCGCAGACCCCAGCCCAGTGGATTGCGGTGGAGAAGAGGGAAAGAGACCCAGGGTTTCTGCCTGCCTTGCTTTCATGGGTGTGTGTGTATGAGGGACAGGGCTGGGGATGCTCTGGGGTCCCTGGGGGGTGGCTGGGTACTGTTGCCCCCCACACTCCTGGTATTCCCAGATCAAGCTGAAAGGGCTTTGTGAAGCCAGACTCTGTTCACCAAGAGGTTTTTGCTTTTGTCCAAGTGGATTTACGGGTGCGCGGGCTGGAATTCTTCCTGGGGGGTCTGGGGACGCTTTGTCTTGGTCACTATAGCTACGGGGCCAGGCCTGGGAAGCCTGGCGCAGGAGGGTGGCCTGCCCTCTGCAGCCACTGGGGGAGCCCCCACCTCCTCAGAGTCCCTCCTGGCCCCTACCTGTGACCTTCTTCAGCCTCCAACAGGGCCCAGCTTACAAAACCTTTGTCTCTGCTCCCCTCTGCCGGGCCCCTGGGGAGGATGGCCCCCCCCACCCCCATGTGCAGGGGAGGAAACTGAGGTGAAGGGAGGGATAGGGGCTTATAAACTGGGCCCTGAGGCAAATCGAAGAGGAGCTGGGGACCTGCTCTCTGCACGAGGGGCACGGAGCCCTGGTCTGGGGATCTGGTGTCTGTCCCCAAGCCGACAGTGCACACATCTAGATCACACACGTGCACACGTGCACCTGCACACACACGTGCGTGCACAGGCACTCCCCTCCACAGCAGCGGTCAGGTGGCGTGCACCAGGGCACACACCACCATATGAACAGGTGTCCACAGGCACATAGACCCAGCACACACGCACGTGAGCACACACACCCACCTGTGCGTGACACACACAGGTGTGCATTCAAGCGCTAGTGTGCCTTCACATGAACCTTGTGGCAGGGTGCACACCGAGTAGACGGGTGCTGCAGAAGGGAACGGACACTGATCCACACGCTCACCCCCACCTAGCCCAGCTGGGACCCCCAGGGCTGGCCTTTCCCAGCACAGGGAGCCCCCTCCCTGGAGATCCCCGGAAAGCTTGGGTGGGGGTGCTACGGCATGAATATTTCTGGAGACCAGGACCCCAGGGCCTGACTGCCAGGAGGGCAGAGGCGGGAGATGACATCATTTGAAAAGTAATTTCCATTCCAGAGGGGATGGGGTTCTGGATGCCCTGGGCCTCCGGCTCTGCCGCCCACCCCTGCCAGGCCCTGAGCGGGGCCCCTCCGTCTGGGCGCACTCAGCCACAAAAGCCTGGCTGGTTGCTAGGAGAGCACTAGGCATCTTGGAGCACAGTGGGGCATGTCGGGCTCTCACATCCCTCCCTCCCTGCTGCCTGCACACCCAGGGAGCCTGGCTGACAAAGGGGTGGGGAGTCTAGCCCCGAAACCCAGCTCCTCCTGCAGCCCGAGCTGCGTGGGCGCCTGGAAGACAGAGGCGGAGGAGAAGGAGCCACACACCCGCGCCCTAACATCAGGGTGTGTTGGATGGTCACTGTTTGCCCCATGTAAAGATAGTGAACAAATAATACACGAGCCTTTACATGGCAGGCATTGCGCTACTGGACTTCTGCTGTTGTTCAGTTGCTAAGCCGTGGCCAACTCTCTGTGGCCCCCTGGACTGCAGCACGCCAGGCTCCTCTGTCCTTCTCCCCGAGCTTGCTCAGATTCATGTCCATTGAGTCGGTGATGCCATCCAACCATCTCATCCTCTGCTGCCCCCTTCTCCTGCCTTCAATCTTTCCCAGCATCAGGGTCTTTTCCAGGGAGTCAGCTCTTCGAGTCAGGTGGCCAAAGTATTGGAACTTTGGCTTTAGCATCAGCCCTTCCAGTGAATATTCAGTTCATTTCCTTTAGGATGGACTGGTTTGATCTCCTTGCAGTCCAAGGCTACTGGACTAGCATGATGGAATTTAATTCTCACAACAGCCCTGTGAGGTCAACTCTGATGCCCCCAGTTTACATAGGGGGAAAGTGAGGCCCCAAGAGGGTCAGTAGCTTGCCCAGAATCACACCTGGTGTGTGGCAGGGCCACGATTTCACAGCCGCCTATGGGGCTAGTCTATGGACAGTCACCTCTCTTCTCTGTGCTTCTGTCTAGAGGCAGGAAACCAGCTCATGCTGAGAGCTGCTACGAGAATTCAGCAAGAAAATGCAGGGGTCCTCTAACTTATGTTTGGCGTGAAACCCCATTTCAAAGGAAATTTTAGACAGAAGCCAGAGGCCACTAACAGTTAAAAGCGGCCTGTTGGGGTGGCAGGCCTGGAAACCCAACTGCTTGGCCTCACCCTCCTTCCAGAAAGTGCCTTCCTCCACGGCCCCAGCCCTCTGAGATCAGGGTTTGGAAACACTGGGATTTGCCGATGCGGACAAAGGATAGGCAGTGGATCCGTGACGGCTATTGTTGGGATTATCAAAATGCTGCCTTTTAACCTCAGGAGATAAACATTCTTGTAAAAGACTGTCCCGAACTCTCGTCCCTTGTTAGAGTTCTTTAGCCCTTTCCCGACAGCTCTCAGTCTCGCTGCGGTGTTTTCAGCCCTGCCCTCGGAGCCTCGTGCTACTAGATGGATAGTTTTCTCGCTAGAAGCATGTCTTAAGGGATCTTGGGTGGCTTCTTAGATATATTCTCTTTTTGCCTTGTCAAGATGAGAAGCTTCACAAAACCCACCTTCAGCAAACACTTCTCATTAGTTGCCAGTTCTCACTAGGCCTATTACAAGTGCGCATAATGTAGGCATTACTAGGCACCAGCAAGGCCTGGAACACCCTGGGATTGCTAGCAACTGGGTTCAGGATGGACAGGGAAGACTGCCCACTCCGCCCAGGCTGATATTGGAAGCTGCACTCTTAGGCAAACCTTCTGAGCCTCGAGTCTCTTTCAGTGCCTGGGGGAGACTGGGCTAGAATGCTCTAAAGTGACAATACGTGGGTGGCTAGAGTTTGCAGGATGGGAGTTTCGGAAGCATTGGGAGATGTGGCCTTCTCACAAGTCTAGAAATGATCTGCTGCTTAGTTTTTCGAGGGATGATCCCGGGTGAGTTAAACAGAAGTTTTCTTAATGGCCCCCATCCTTTCCAGTTTGACTCAAACTCAATAATGTGGTAATAGATGTAAGACCCGTAGCACAGCTACACAGGCACTCACTAAACGGTTCCTGTTACTATAATCCTGTCCTTTGCACGAAGAAAATTCCTTTCCGGGAGGTGGGTTCTGGGCCTTCCAGGGCAGGGCAGCAGGTCCGAGGGGAGGGGCGAGTGTCCGTTAATCCTTCCCTGGCCAGGGCGTCCCAGGCAGCCTGAGAGGTCAGGAAGGATTTGTAAAGATAAGCACAGGCCCCTTGTCACCCTGGCAACAGGCCACGCCCCTCCGGCCAGACCAGGAAGGCCCCTCCTCTGACCCACCATCCTCACCTCTCCTCCCCTCAGCCCTGGTGGAGCCTGGCCTCCTGAGCTGGCTCCCTGAAGGCAGAGAGCCAAGGTCAGTGCTTGTTCCCAAGCCTCAGTGTGCAAAGAACTCCCCAGGGAGCATGTTGCAGTGAAGATTCTTGGGCCCCGGAACCCAACAGTTCTGCATCTCTGGGTCTGGAGTGGGGCCCTAGCATCTGTATTCTTAATACAGGCCCTGGGGTGATGCTGGAACCCCCCAGGGTGGAGGTTCTGGAGCAGTGAGACCTGGGTTTGGATTCCAGGCCCTCTTGGGAAACTGTGAAGTCGCTTATCTCTGAGCGTCACTTTCCTCAACTGTGAAAAAGGAATGATAGCACTGTCTACCCCCTAAGGTAAATGTGAAAACAGAGATTACACAGGAGAGATGGCGGTCCCTCTGGTGCAGACTGCCGCACCACCGCATGCCTCCTGGGACAGAGGGCTCCCTCCCTCTCTGCCTGCAGGAAAACTCCTTCCTCAGTGGGGCCAGGCTCTGTCTCCTGGGGCCACCTGCTCCTTTGGTGACAAAGCACCTTCCCTATCCCCCCAGGCGCTGTCTCTCCAGTCTGCTCTGAAATAGAGGGTTCCAAATCGGGGGCCAAAGCTCCAGATTGGGGTGGGATCCCCTAGGATGGTCATGCTTTCCTGGTGGCTCAGCGGTAAAGAATCCTCCTGCCAATGCAGGGTATTTGATCCCTGGGGTTTGACCCCTGGGTCGGGAAGATCCCCTGGAGAAGGAAATGGTTACCCATTCCAGTATTCTTGCCTGGGAAGTCCCATGGAGAGAGAAGCCTGGCAGGATACAGTCCACGGGGTCGCAAGAGTGGGGCATGGCTAAGCAATTAAACAACAGCAGCAGAAACCCTTGGGTTACACTCGTGAGGAGTGACACCTTGTCGGGATCAGATGAAGGGCCTGCTGGCACAGGACCCAGGAGACAGGGCTCTTCACGGTGGGCGCTGTGGTTACTGTGCTGATCCTCCTGAGGGTGCTGGGTCCAGGGACCCAGGTCAAAATGGCCAGAGTTCTCACTGAAGGCTCACTGGTGCCCAGCAGGTGCTCACGTCCCCTCAGTGGCTCCTCACAACACCCACAAGGTGGACACTGCTCACACCCCACTGTTCATGTAAGCTGGCATGATGCCCATCACAGCATCTTCCCCCTCCTTCAGACTATTTAGCCCTGGGGGACTATGCTCTGTACTGACCAGCCACCATGGCTCAGGGTGGGAAAAAGAAAGACAAGCTGGCCATAAGCCCCTCCCAGAGGCCCAGAAGCCCCCTGTCCTCACCCAGGAGACCAGCCTTGGGGGAGTGGGTCTGTGGGCAGAGAGAGTCTGTGAACCTCAGCGCCCTAGGTCGTCTTGGCCGGACAGTGTTTCAAACCCTCTGCCCCCCTTGCTACAGGCCTGGCCCTGGGTGGGTGCTTGCCCCAAGCCCCTCTTAGTGGGAATCTCCAGGAGTGAGCCTGTGTGAGTTGTACCACGTGCTTTGGGAGCCGGGGGTGGGGCTGACAGCGGGTCTCTCCCTGGATCACTGGCTGGTTCCTCTGTCTCCCTGCCGGTGGACCGCCCTGCCTGCTGGAATGTGGATGACGCCTGAGAGGCTGTCGAGCCTTATCTGGGGGTCTTCGCTGGGGAGGGGAGGGGAGGCACAGGGCTTGAAGCTGTGCTGGGGCCTGGTTAGTGTCTGGATGACAACCTGGGTGGGGGTGGGGCACCTTGGAGCACCAGGTGCGGGGGGCTGGGGGCGAGGGTGTGCCTCCTTCTTGGAGGCCGCTCCCCTCCCCCATCACGTACTGCGTTCTCTGCACGTGTGGGCACTTGACTGCCGTCCCAAGGCTTTCAAGCCGCCCTCATCCTACCAGGCACGTACTGTTATCATCTCTCAGTAGGAGAAACAACTTGCCCGAGGTCTCACAGCTTGTTTTGAACTAGGGTTTGAACCCAGGGCTCTCTGCCTTCACAGCTACTAAGTTCTTACACCAGCTTGACACTGACAGGCTCTTAGCAAAGGAGGGCTGGAGGGAGGCGGGCGGCAGATCAGGAGGTGACCCTCTAACAGAGGGAGCTCTGCCTCGTGGAGATGTGTCCAGTGGCTGGAGCCGGGAGTTTGGTCAGCATGTCTCACTACCTGCCCTGTACCCTGTGACCGCGGCCAGTGCTCACATTTACTGATGGCGGGATCCGGTGAGAAGTTCTGGGAGGGGAAGCGGGGTGGAGCGGGGAGAGGGGCCTTTGAAGTCCTCCATCTCCAGTTTCACATAGGGATGGAATTACCAGACCCCCAGCGGGAGTGGCGGAGTGGGCAGTGGGAGGCCAGGGACCCCTCCCCAGGTGGGGCTGAAGCCTGCGGACGGGACCCTGAAGGCTGAGCCAGGACTCAGGCCAGAGACCTCACTTTCACACTTGAGCCTGGACCCGCTCTCCTGTAAAGTGGGCCCGACAGGGCCTGCCTGCAAGGGGTGCTGCAGGGATGCGTGGGCATTGGAGCACGGAGCTCACAGGGTCAGGGGGCATCTGCTCACTAATTCTGCCTGGGGAGTCAGGCAGCCTGGGTCCTCCTTTACGGAGGAGACACTACCCAAACCATTCCCAGATCTGGGTGCCTGCTGGGACCCTGTCTGTAGACCCCCTGGCCCTCTCTTCTGAATGCCGACGACCTCCGCTGCTCACCAACTCTGGGATCTGGGGATGGGCCTGGGGGTGGGGAGAGGGGTGTCCCAGCAGCCCCCGTCCACCCTGCCCAGCCAGTCTCCTCTCTCTGCAGGGACGGTGACTTTGGAGACCCCAGGAGCCTGCGCCTCAGACCCTTGCGCTCCAGGGACCAAGTGCCAGGCTACAGAGAATGCTGGCTACACCTGTGTGCCCCCGGAGCCCTGGGGCTGTGCCAGTCAGCCATGCCACCACGGCGCTCTGTGTGTGCCCCAGGGCCCAGGGCCTGATGACTTCCGCTGCTACTGTGTGCCCGGATTTCAGGGCCCACACTGTGAGCTGGACATTGACGAGTGTGCGTCCCGGCCCTGCCACCACGGGGCCACTTGCCGCAACCTGGCTGACCGCTACGAGTGCCACTGCCCCCTCGGCTATGAAGGTAATGGCCCCAGCTGTCCCCGGAGGCATGTGTAATGTTGGCCCCGTCAGCGACTCAAAGAGGTCAGATCGTGAATTTGGCTTTGGCCTTAGCGTAGAGACCCCCGCTAGGCATCATGGCAGTTCTGGGGTGTACCCACTCTTTGGTCGTGCTGAGGAACTGATGCTTCTCAGGCTGCCCTGGCAGCTCTGGATGAGAATGTGGGTGAGTGAGGACTAGCACGGTGCCTGGCACAGATCAGGCACTGGACAAATGTTATTTCAGCCCCTTGTGGGGTTCAGGTGATGCTGGGGGCGGAGACACCCTTCAGGCGTCTCTGGGACTAGAGTACAGATAGGCCTGGTTTGGCTTTAATGAGGACACGTCTAGACAGTATTTCCAGTATCGATTCACTCCAGACCTGTCATTTGGTGGCTCATCTGATGCTTCGAGAGCGTGAACACCCCTGGAATGGTTCAGGTTGTCACGCAGAGCCCTCTCCCCCGCCCCCGACTCCTGTGAGTAGCCTCCCCGCCACAGCTCCTGCAGAGACACTGGTGGTCTTGCTCAAACTGTAATGTAGATGTACCCCCAGGGATCTCTGCTGTCTTGAGGGGGACAGTTCCCTCCTCCAGAGTATGTCCCTGTCCCAGTCCCATCCAGACTCCAAGTTGAGAGCAACCTGGAGCAACTGCCTGCACGTCGGAAAGGAGAGCACAACTGGGACGGGTCTTGTGGTGAGGCTGGGTTTAGGGCAGCCGGGAGGCTGCAGTGTGGACACTCTGGGGTCCTGAATTCAGATGACTCCCTCTGACTGCAGAGGGCAGTTTGAGGTCACTCAGTCAGGCACACAGACTGGGGGGCTGGGCTCCAGGAGAGGAGCCGTATCATGGAGAGACATCTCGGCGCACAGACGAAAAGGAAACTTCGGAAGTGGGTTCTGTGTACCTTTCTTGTCACGGGAGAGTGCAGGTGTCTGGACAGATTAGTTGTGGATGTGTGAGGAGGTCATGCAAAAGGCCTCTGTCTCTGCCAGCATCCACGGGTGTCTGGGCTCCCTGAATACATTTGTGGGAACCGTCTGGGAGGGGGGTGCCAGCAGGTGTGTGCGTGCCCGGATGTGCGGTGCTGACGCTTTGGGTAAGGCTTTCTGGGTGAGCTGAGGATGTGAGTGGGGGCAGCATCTGCTGTGATTCATTTCCTCCTCCTTCTGCTCTGAGCCAGGCGGGGGAGGTTGGGATTCCAGGCTGGGCCTGGCTCCCCCTGGCACAGAGGGTGGGAGTGGGGCTGGGTCACAGGAAGGAGGGGCTCTGCTTTGTGCTCACTGAGCTGGGAATGGGAGAAGGTTCCAGCTGGAGCCAGCTGGGTCCCTGGCCCCCCATGACCAATCCCACTGAGGGAGCAGAGGCAGGGCCACTGGAGTGTTCGATGGCAAGTGGGCTCCATGATGAACTCTGGCAGCACATTTCCAACCTCTGAGCTCCTCTATCTCCCTTCATCGACACAGCCCCTCCCTCAAGAGTCTCCCAACTGATTTAATTTTGTCCAGGACTGAGAGGGTTCCCAGGACACAGGACTTTCAGTTTTAAAAGCAAGACGGTAGTTTGGCAGAAACCAACACAATTCTGTAAAGCAATTATCCTTCAATTTAAAAAATTAATTAATTAAAAAAAAGCAAGACGGTACAGGGAAAACCCGAAGGAGCTGGTTACCTTGGTCCAGCATCTTTCATTGGGGAGTGCCTCTCGTTGCTGGGGTCCCTCCTTACACCCTCCACAAAAAGCCAGCAGAGCAAGCCTTCTAAAATGTAGAAAGGACCCTATAAGTCAGCCGCCTAAGACTTTTAGGATAAGGTCTGATCGTGTTACTTGGCCCCAAGGCCTGTCACCACCCCTTTCTTTCCCCACCTTCTCCACTCTCCCCTTGTCTTCGCCAACAGTCTCCCTGGAATCCAACTACTCGCATAACCCCTTATCCTAGTTTGCTGCTGCTACTGCTAAGTCGCTTCAGTCGTATCCGACTCTGTGCAATGCCATAGATGGCAGCCCACCAGGTTCCCCCATCCCTGGGATTCTCTCCAGGCGAGAACACTGGAGTGGGTTGCCATTTCCTTCTCCAAAGCATGAAAGTGAAAAGTGAAAGCGAAGTCTGTCAGTAGTGTCTGACTTAGCGACCCCATGGACTGCAGCCAACCAGGCTCCTCCGCCCATGGGATTTTCCAGGCAAGAGTACTGGAATGGGGTGCATTGCCTTCTCCCTATCTTAGTCTAGCCAATGCCTTCTCATCTTTCTCGATTCCCCAGGCTAAGACCCTGACTCTCGCCATCACACGATCTAGCACGTACCCACAGTAGCTCTTATCAAAATAAAAAAAAATCAATCCTCATTTATGTAATATTGATTAATCCCCCGTGTCCCGGGTTAGACTGCAGTGAGCTCTAGGGGGCAGGGAGGCCTGTGTTGTTTCCATCTCACTGCCATTGCTGGCTCAAGAAACACCTGCTCTGGAAAGACGCACCAACGGATCCTCTCCGGATCCTGGCATTCCGCTGCTGGTCATACTGTCTGGAGTGGGTCTGGGGTCAGCCTGGCTCGGCTTCTTCCACTCTCCCTCTGGGCGTGCAGCTGTCCGTCTGTCTCGGGCCCTGTCCAGGCGTGACTTGCGAGACGGAGGTGGACGAGTGCGCCTCGGGGCCCTGCCTGCACGGGGGCTCGTGCCTGGACGGCGTGGGCTCCTACCGCTGCGTGTGCGCCCCGGGCTACGGGGGCGCCAGCTGCCAGCTGGACCTGGACGAGTGCCAGAGCCAGCCGTGCGCACACGGGGGCGTGTGCCGCGACCTGGTCAATGGGTGAGCGGGAGGCCGTGCCCCCCGGGCGGGGAGGCTGCGCGGTGGGCCGGCGCGGGGGGGGGGGGGGGGGCGCGAGGCAGGGTACGGTGGAGGCAGGGGGCTGGGGGCTCGGGCACGTGCTCAGCTCGGGCCGCGCGCCCCCTTTAGGTTCCAGTGCGACTGCGCGGACACGGGCTACGAGGGCGAGCGCTGCGACCTGGAGGTGCTGGAGTGCGCGTCGGCGCCCTGCGCGAACAACGCGTCCTGCCTGGAGGGCCTCGGGAGCTTCCGCTGCCTCTGCTGGCCAGGTGTGTGCGCATGCGCGCTCGCGCGCCCAGTGGGGAGGGGGCACAGGCTGCGGCCGCCCGGCCTGGGATGCCCGTGCGGGAGTGCGCTGGTGCAGAGTGCGCGCACGTGACTGCAGCTTCTCTGGGCCTCAGTTTCCCGATCTGCGAAGCAGGGCTGATCACAGAACTTACTCCTGGGCTGTTGGGAGCCGCTGCTGCTGCCGGCTCGCGCAGTCCTGTCTGACTCTTTGCGATCTCATGGACTGTAGCCTGCCAGGCTCCTCTGTCCGTGGGATTATCAGAACACTGGTGTCCATTGCCATTTCCTTCTCCAGGGGAACTGTCTCCCGACCGAACCCAGGTCTCCGGCTTGACAGACGGATTCTTTACCACTGAGCCACCTGGGAAGCCCGTTGTGAGGAGAGTAAATGAGTAAAGCCCACGAAGCCTTGGCACAGGGCCCTGCAGGAGCAGAGTGCTCAGAGATACTAGAAATACTAGTGATACTAGTCACATGATGCTGGTGAAGGCGGTCCTGGTCACTCCTGTCTCCTGTGTGCCTCTGTCTGAGTATCCGGATTGGTGTTCTGAGTTGCTGTCCCAGCCTGGCCCTGGCGGGCCTGGTGGCAGTGGAGCAGTGCTGCTTGGTGGCCCCGTGTGACCTGATGCCCATGTGTGTGTCCCTAGGCTACAGTGGCGAGCGGTGCGAAGTGGATGAGGACGAGTGTGCAGTGGGCCCCTGCCAGCATGGGGGCCGGTGCCTGCAGCGCTCGGATCCGACCCTCTATGGGGGCGTCCAGGCCACTTTCCCCGGTGACTTCAGCTTTCGCCAGGCTGCTGGCTTCGTGTGCCGCTGCCCTCCAGGCTTTGAGGGTGAGCCCCCTGCCCCACTTCCGAGAAGCAGGTCTCTAGTGTCCAGGTGCAGGGGAGGGATGCTGGAGCTGGGTTCAAGCATTTCTCTCTGGTCTCAGTCTCCCTAGCTGTAAAAATGGGCCCTTTCCAGTTCCAGCTGGGCTCTGAGGGGGCCGAGGGAACCACAGCTGGGCCTCTTGCAGGGAACGACTGTGGCGAGGATGTGGACGAGTGTGCCTCACGGCCGTGCCTCAGTGGAGGCCTCTGCCAGGACCTGCCCAATGGCTTCCAGTGCCACTGTCCAGATGGCTACACAGGTGCCCAGGGTCGGGTGGGCACTGGGGCAGGGCCAGGTCAGAGTTGGTGGGCCTGGGGCAAGAAGAGCCCTTCTGGCTGATGTGTGGAGGCTGGGTTGATGGGGTTAAGGACATTAGGGAGGAGGTGGGGCGCAGTGGCCCAGGCAACAGGAGAGAGGGCTGGCTTAGGGGTGGGAGTAGAGGGAAAATGTTTCGGAGTGCAGGTTGAGAAATACTTATGAGGGGCACGCTCCAGGTCCTGAGGGTTATTCCAGGCATGAGTGGGAGGTGTCAGAGATGCTGGCTGAGTTTCTGCCCTGGGTGGCACTGGGTAGAGGATGGTGGGTTCAATCGTCCACCTTGAGTCTGTTTGTGGAGCACCCATGGGAAGGAGTCTGGGTTGGGGGCTGGTGACCCGGGGTCTATGGCACAGGACAGGGTCCTGAGACGGGGTCAGGAGTGTCATCCTGGCAGTTGGGGTCAGAGGTGGCCAAGGTTGTCTGGGAGGAAGTGTAGGGTGATGGGCAGAGAGAGCTCTAGACACCTGACTTCGAAGGGCTGGGCAGAGGCCGAGGGGCTGCGGGGAGGGGGACAGAGGAGGTGGGAGCAGCAGGGGGCTGTGTGGGCGGAGGGTGGGGGGTGTGTTATGGAAAGCTGGGGGACAGTGTCTGGAGAAGGGTGGGTGGGAGCTGGGCCTGCAGCAGCCTCTCCCTGCCTCTGGTATGGTGGACACATAGACACACAGACATCCTTCCCTGCAGACACTGATGAGCCGGAGAAGCGTCCCTGTTCCTCTGGAATGCCTGTGGTGCCTCCCCCTGCCCGCACGCATTCCTGCTCAGAATGCAGGGCCTCCTCTCCCTGGCACGGTTCCTGGGCACCCGCTCCCCGGCCCAGGGGAAGGAGGGGGTGATCACCGCCGTCCCTTCCACACTCGCCCACACACAGATGCTGGGGTTCAGCCTCCCACTCCCAGGTGGCCAACACCCCTGGGCACCCTGAAGGCCCATCTCCTCCCCCCGGCCCCGTGGCTGGGGTTCCCTGAGTCCTGCCCCAGAGGCAGCGGCCTCGTGGGTGCCTGGCACACAGTGGGCCCACGGCAGCACACCCTGCTCTGCAGAGCTCTCTCTGCAGTGTGCTCCTCCTCAGCAGGGTCCCCTGAGCTCGGGCTCTGACCCCCCCGCCTTACAGAGGAAGCTGGGGGGGCTCTTGCATGGGCGTGTCATCGCCCAGGTTCAGTATGGTCAGCGGAAGCCCAGCTCCTCCCCACGCTGAGCTCAGCTGACGGGTGACAGGGAGGTCAGCCCTCTGAGGTCAGGGCCTGGGAGGGGGAACCCCGGCTGTGGGGCTGGGCTCCTTGCCATCCTCCCTTTGGGTTGTGCTGGGCGTGGGGGAGGCCAGTGCCTGGCATTCCTGAGTCCGCGCTGAAGGAGGAGGCGGCTGGCCAGGCAGGGAGCACGGCTCCCCAGCCTCGGTGCCCGCCCGCCACTCTCAGCCTGTCTGTGGGGACATGAAATGGGGCTGCAGGC
Organism: Ovis aries; assembly: GCF_016772045.2. Taxonomy (NCBI): domain Eukaryota; kingdom Metazoa; phylum Chordata; class Mammalia; order Artiodactyla; family Bovidae; genus Ovis; species Ovis aries. The sequence continues at coordinate 12,383,553 of NC_056056.1, read as the reverse complement.
TCTGGGGACCTTTCTGCGGGTGTTGTGGCTCCTGGCAGGTAGGCAGGGTGGGGCCCTCGGGCAGGTGGAGGTGGGGTGCTGGGGCCAGCTGTCCCCAGAAGGTGGCGGTGGTGTTTGTGGGCTGACTGAGGCCAGGATTCAAATCCTACTGGCTTCTCTGGGTTTGGGTTCCCCCTGGCTGGAATACGTGAGCAGGTCTGGCCTCAGTAGTTGTGTGGAGGTTGTGACTGAGTATGGGTGGGGCTGTGGCCTCTAGATCCACGCTGGGGCCAGAGTACCTGACCTGGGGGCTTCTGGAAGGGAGGGTGACCCCACTGCCAGAGTGAGGGCCCTAGGGCAGAGGGCCGGGGGTGGCATTAGAGCCAGGGCCTGCTCCAGTGCCACAGACGTGTACACCCACCCCCGCTCCCTCTTCCACTTCATCGCTCTGTTGACAAGGGCCATGCCATGTCCTTTGCCGGGCACCAAGGATGTACTCAGGGCCCTGGAGGAGATCTCAATTGTGTAAACAGATATTTTCAATCCAGGGTTCCGGGGAACTGTGCCTGGGAGTAGGCAAGGAATTGGGAGGGATACAGTAGCTTGTGGTTGAGGGCCAGAGAAGGCCTCCTAGAGGACTGGCCATTTGAATTTGGGTTTTGCTGGATGAGTAGGAGTTTGAAAGGCAGGGTTAGGGAGAATGAGGCATGCCGAGCAGAGGGAGCAGTATGCGTGAAAGCCCAGAGGGCAGGACTTCCCAGGAGATGCTTGGAGGAACAGGCAGCTCAAGGTCTGTAGGGAGGCGGGTTGACATCTGAACGCCTGACAGTGCCCAGGCAGTGAGGGATCGTGAGTGCCAGGGTGAGTGATGGGACATTACGCAGCGAAGGAACTGGGCCAGATCCCGCGTTAGCTCTCTGGCTGCTTGTAGAGTTGGATGATGGAGGGGGTTCTGAAGACTGGTGAATTAGAGGGCACTAGACTGTGGCCCAGAGAGTTTGTGAGTCTGGGAAGGCAAGGTGGGAGGAAAGCAGGCACTGGTGAGCGCATAGGGGATGGACCACACAGGGCCTGGAGACTCACCAGATGTGGGAACGAAAGGAGCATCCTGGATTCCAGCCTCCGGGGACTTCCGAGGGCCTCGAGAAGTCTTTCGAGAATTGGGAATGGGTTTGGTTGATGGATACTGAGCTCCTTGTTCCAAGAGGCAGGTCGGCTCTGGGTCAAGACTGTGGTTCTGGCCTTGGTGCTGAGCCTTGGCCTGGTCTCTCCCGAAGGCCCAACGTGTCAGGAAGACATGGACGAATGCCTGTCGGAGCCCTGCCTCCACGGTGGGGCCTGTGAAGACACCGTGGCAGGCTACATCTGTGGGTGCCCCGAGGCCTGGGGTGGACCGGATTGTTCTGTGCCACTCACCGGCTGCGGGGGCCACACTTGCCCACCGACTGCCACCTGCATCCCTACCTTCGAGTCAGGGGTTCACAGTTACACCTGCCGCTGCCCACCTGGTACCCATGGGCCTTTCTGTGGCCAGAATACTACGTTCTCCATGGTGGCTGGGAACCCTGTACGGGCTTCAGTGCCAGCTGGCAGCTCCCTACGTCTGGCCCTGAGGTTTCGTACCACGATACGTGTGGGTGCCTTGGCCACATGCTCTGACACTCAAGGCAGCGTGGAGCTGGCACTGGTGGAGGCCAGGCTTCAGGCCACACTCCATGGCAAGAATGTGCTCGTCCTGAGGCTGCTGGAACCACCCCTCAGTGATGGCCACTGGCACCGAGTGGAGGTGACGCTCCACCTGGGGCTCCTGGAGTTGCGGCTCTGGCACGAAGGCTGTCCCGCCCGGCTCTGTGTGGCCTCCAGTCCCGTGGCCACGGCTGCCCCGGCCCCCACGCCTGCTGGGTCCCGCTTCACCCAGCTGGGCGGCGTGGCTTTTGCGGGCTGCCTCCAGGATGTGCAGGTGGATGGGCATCTGCTGCTGCCCGAGGACCTTGGTGAGAACGTCTTCCTGGGCTGCCAGCACCAGGAGCACTGCCAGCCTCCGCCTTGTGCCCACGGAGGGGTCTGCGTGGACCTGTGGACTCACTTTCATTGTGACTGCCCCCGGCCCTACAGTGGTCCCACATGTGCCGATGGTGAGGAGGGGCCAGGTGGGCCCCAGGGCAGCGGCTGTGCCTGCCCTGGCCTGCAGGCCTCACGCCTGGCACCCTCTCTCCCTGCAGAGGTTCCTGCTGCCACCTTTGGCTTGGGGGGCACCCTGAGCTCTGCCTCCTTCCTACTCGACCAGCTGCCAGGCCCGAACCTCACCGTGTCCTTCCTCCTCCGCACCCGGGAACCCGCTGGCCTTCTGCTCCAGCTCACCAACGATTCAGCTGCTGGCCTGACAGTGTTCCTGAGTGAGGGCCAGATCCGGACGGAGGCGCTGGGCAGTCCTGCTCTGGTGCTCCCGGGGCGCTGGGATGACGGGCTCTGGCACCTGGTGACACTCAGCTTCGGGCCCGATCAGCTGTGGGGTGTGGGGCAGCAGGTGCACATGGGCGGCAGGCTCCTCCCTGCTGACGCTGAGCCCTGGGGTGGGCCCTTCCGAGGCTGCATGCAGGACGTGCGACTCAACGACCTCCACCTCCCCTTCTTTCTACCACTGCTGGGGAACTCCAGCCTGCCCAGCGTGCCCGGCCGCGGGCAGTCCTGGAACCTCACCATGGGCTGCGTCTCTGAGGACACATGCAATGTGAGTGCCAAGAGGAAGGGATGGGTCCTTTTTCCAGGATCTTCCCTGCATCTCTGGGAGTCAGCATGCCCTTCTACTGGTCAGGGTAGCACCAGGAGGTGGGGTGCCTGCCCACGGTTCTAAGGCTGAAGACAGAGCAGGGTTCACTTGCATTTTTCCGGCAAGCTGATCTTGCCCTCTGGTAGTCCCCATACCTCCCCTCTCAGTTGTGGTCTGGGACAGACACCCTGGCCTGGGCAGAGGGCTAACCAAGACTTTCTGCAGGAGTTGTTTGGTAGACAGGGACACCCGGGGTCATGAACAAAGCACCAGCCCTAGAATTGGAATAGCCTGGGTGTGAGCTTGGGCTCCTCTGTTTACTGCCTTGGTGACTCAGGCAAGTGGTTTCTCCTGAGCCTCAGTTTCCTCATCTGAAAAATGGGAATGCTAGTTACTTTTCTATTTATTTGTGAGGAGGTAATGTATCTGCAGTAGGTGCCCAGTGAAGAGCCACTGTAGGGATGTTTATGGTGGGAGGATGCCAGCCCCAGGCCTGAGCCAGTCCCTGTCCCGATTCTCCTGCAGCCTGAGCCCTGTCTCAATGGTGGGACTTGCCTTGTCACCTGGAATGACTTCCACTGCACCTGCCCTGCCAACTTCACCGGGCCCACATGTGCCCAGCAGCTGTGGTGTCCTGGCCAGCCCTGTCTCCCTCCTGCCACCTGTGAGGAGGTCCCTGATGGCTTTGTCTGTGAGTGCCTGCCCTGGGCGCCCACATGCTGGACACCCGAGCTGGGTTAGATCTGTCACCTGCCTCAGGGCTCAGGGACGGTAGACAGGATGGTAGCAGCCCCAGTCCATTGCACCCAGACGGGCTTTCTGGAGGAGGAGAGCACTTGCTAGGTTTTCAAGGGCGAGTAAGACCTTGGGCACAGGGAGGGACATATCAGCAAGGGGGCAAAGCATGTGCAAAGGCCTGTGAGGTTTATAAGAACTTGGGACTTTCTGCCAAGGGCAGTGGGGAGCCATGGGGGGCGGGGGGCGGGGGCGGCAGGAGAAGGCCATGCTCAGCATTTTAAAAAGAAGACAGTTCAAAGGATTGTGGTGAAGAGGGAGCCACAGTGAAGACGCCGGCTGCTTCACAAAGGAGAGGAGTGGGCGGATTTTCTGGAGTGTTACTGCCTGGTTTGTGACCTGGGAGGCAGGGTGGGTGCCCAGAGCTGGTTCTCTGGAGGTAAGAGAGTTCTATGAGGTACGGGGAACACTTCCTGGGATTAGATCCTAGGTGGGTGTGTGTGCCCCCACGCCCAGACGGCAGGGGTTGGGGGGGGTGTGGAGGTAGTAACAGGTCGCCACATCACCCAGGTCTGCTTGGGTTGGGTGGGGGCCGAGAGGCCGTCCTCCGACGCTGTCTCCCCCGGCAGGTGTGGCGGAGGCCACGTTCCGCGAGGGACCCCCGGCGGAATTCAGCGGGCACAACGCGTCATCGGGCAGCGCGCTCAGCGGCCTCTCGCTGGTCTTCCGCACGCGCGACTCCGAGGCAGGGCTGTTGCGCGCTGAGGACGGCCCGGCCGCCGTGTGGCTGGCGGTGCGCAACGGCTCGCTGGCGGCAGGCGTGTGCAGCGGCCCCGGTTTGCCCCGCGCGGTGCTGCCGGCGCCCGGGCCGCGTGTGGCCGACGGCGCCTGGCACCGCGTGCGCCTGGCCATGGAGCAGCCCGAGGCCGCCGCGTCGCGCTGGCTGCTCTGGCTGGACGGCGCGGCGACGCCGGTGGCGCTGCGTGGCCTGGCCGGCGACCTGGACTTCCTGCGCGGCCCGGGCGCCGCGCGCGTCCTGCTGGCCGAGAACTTCACGGGCTGCCTGGGCCGCGTGGCGCTCGGCGGCCACCCGCTACCCTTGGCGCGCCCGCGGCCCGGCGCGGCCCCCGGCTCCCGCGAGCCCTTCTCGGCCCGGCCCGGAGCGCCCGCCCTGCGCCTCGGCTGCCGCGGCGCTCCCGTGTGTGTCCCCTCGCCCTGCGTGCACGGCGGCGTCTGCCGAGACCTCTTCGACGCCTTCGCCTGCGCCTGCGGCCCGGGCTGGGAGGGCCAGCGCTGCGAGGACCGCGCCGACCCGTGTCGCTCGGCGCCCTGCGCCCGCGGCCGCTGCCACGCGCACCCTGACGGTCGCTTCGAGTGCCACTGCCCGCCTGGCTTCGCAGGCCCGCGCTGCAGGTGCGCTCGGCCGGCCGGGGTGGCCTGGGTCCGAGGGGTGAGGAGTGGAGGGGAGGCCCCCGGGGGCGGTGGATGGGACAGACTAGACTGGAAGCCCGATTGTGGAAGCGCTGGTTCCATTGGCCAGCCCCATCCCATCTCTGAGCCACTTCGCTGTGATCTGTAACTTGGGAACAACAGGGCCCCAGCGTTGCCAGATAAAATACAGGACACCGGGTGAATTTAAAGTTGAGATAAACAAAGCTGTCCTCTGGGAATGGGGGTGGGGGAACCAGAGGTAGTGTTGGAAGAAAAGAGGCTCTCCTGCCGAGCTGCCCACCACGGACATCTCCCCCATCCCTGAGTCCCGTGGGACAGGGCCAGAGACAGATGCTCGAAGTCTTGACTGCTTCCCATATTCAGTTTGGCTATGACTTCCAGCTTTTTCGGAGCCAAGCTTATGGAAGGGTGTCTGGCAGAGGTCTGACTCCCCTTCTCCCTGCAAAGAAGGTCAGGCTTTATGTCCAGGAGCCTGCTCTTACCCTGGGAGGGTCCTTACCTTTGATCAGCTCCTCAAAGGTCTCTGAGCCACCAAGGGTTCTGCCAGGGTCTAGCTGTGGTACTCCGTGTTGGGGCTGGGGCTGGAGCAGTAGCGTGGCAGCCCAGTGTCCCACCCCTTCCACCCCAGACACCTCTTCCATGACTTCCAGCAGGGTCTGTCGGAGGTGGCCCTGAATTCCTTGGATGATGATGCAGAAGGCTCAGGTCGCCTGAGTGATCCACGGAGCACGGGTGTGGGCCAGGTCTCGTGTCCTGACCCAAGTCCAGTCCCTGTGCTTTCTCTCAGGTTGCCTGTCCCACCAGAGGGGTGCAGTCTGAACATCACCTGTCTCAACGGTGGCCAGTGTGAGGAGGGTCCCCAGGGGGCCAACTGCAGCTGCCAGGAGATCTTTGCTGGGCAGAGGTGGGCCTGGGCTCCATACGCCTGGGAGGTGGGCTGGGGCGTGTGGAGAGTACAGATCCAAAGGCAGGGAGTGGGCCTCCAGATCCCTTCCAACCAGGGCGGGTGAAGTGAGGTATGGGTCCTTGCTCACCTTCTCAGCCCTTACTGTCATCACTGCGCCAGACACTCCACCTCTGTCACCTGAGATCTTTCCTTCTGGGGCTTCCAAGACCATCCTCTCTTACCAGACACCTGCTGGAGGGTAGTTGCCTAGTGGTGTTTCTTAGAGCACCACACTCAACATCAGGACCACGTGGGGACACTATGCAAATAGAGGCTCTGGGTCCTCCGGTCTGGCCAGGCGCCTTTACACAGGCTCCCCTGTGCTTTCAATGGAGTGAGAGGGTTGTTCTTGGTCACGAGTGTTGGAGTGAAGGGGTCTGCTGCATAATGAGGGTCGTACTCAACTTAGGTCCCCGTCAGGGCCCAGCCAAGTTGGGACCGTGCTGGGGACAGCGGGTGAGCGGTGTGGAGGGTGTGGGGCGGGTTTGAGGAGGTAAAGGAGTTGGGGGAGCTAGAGGCAGCTTGGGAGGGAGCAGCTTCCTCAGCCCCGCCCTCTTCCCTGCCTCCCAGGTGTCAGATCCCCTGTGAAGCCAACCCTTGCTTGAATGGGGGCACCTGCCGGGCAGCTGATGGGGTGTACCAATGTATCTGCAATGCCAGGTTCTCAGGCCAGTTCTGCGAAGTGGTGGTGAGTGATGGCCGACGGGGAGGGTGGTCTGTTTTGGACTTTGTGAGATGATGTTGCGGGGGTTGGGGGTGTGTGTTTAGAGGGCCTGTGGAGCTATTCCTGGACCAGCCCTGTCAAAGGGTGGGGCGTAGCAGGCCAAGGAGACAGGGCCCTTCCACACCCCTGCACAGCAGGTCTGTTCACTCTTGGGGAGCCTGGGGACCCCCCCATTCCTCTGGGGATCTCAGTGAACTCTGGGATTTATGTTGGTGGATATAGGAGCCTGTAATCTCTGGTGGTTTCTGAGCCCCGTTTGAAAAGTAGGAAGATTTGGGGAGCCCAGGACTCTAAGCCAGAGAAGGCTTGGCTGCTGTGAAGGCAGGCTTAGCTGAAGAGGGCGGTGAGGGGGCCCAATAGATAGAGGCCAGCAGGCGGCCTGAGCATGGACCTCCCTCTGGCCCCCTTCCTTCCAAGGGGCAGAGCAGACTCTGCAGGCCCAGGCAGAAGTGAGCCAGAGTGGGCGCGGCAAGGGGGGCACGAAGCCTGGAGAGGCGCCTTGATCTCCACAGGCTTCTGGTGGGCCAGGTCATAAACCCCAATCCCCTCTGCTTCTGGGGAAATGCTTCCTTTCAAGTTGAACTTTACAGCCTCTGGCTCCCCCTCCTGCCCTCTTCCTAGGGAGGAAATGGCTTTACAGCTTCCCCAGGCTGGAGGCTGGCCTGCCCTGGTTGCTTCAGGGCTGGGGTGAATTTTTCTCTTCAGCCTTGGGCACCTTCTCCAGGGCTGGGAGCTGAGACTGGGACCCAGGCCGCAGTGGGCTGAGAGGTCTCATGGGATGGAGGGAGGGCTGATGAATCTGAGACCCTGGGCCTCTGCCCTCTCCCCGGAAATCTGTGATTCTGGGGCTCAAGAGCTCCAGGTCTGTAGAATCTTTTGGTGGGGCATCCAGGTGTCTGTCTGGGCCCACCACAGCCTGGTCTGTGTGTTTCCTGGGGGTGGGGGCCAGCCGGGGGACTCTGAGCTTACCATCAACCAGGCCAGCCTGCTCTACCTCATGCCCTGCACAGGCCCCTTGGCCCTGAGATGCCTCCCACTTGGGGCTTAGGCATGGTCTCCACAGACCTTTAAAAAACCAGAGTGCCCTTTGGGGTCTGGAAGAATCCAGTCCCATCACTTCAGTTGGGGTGTCTGTTGAGAGAGGTGGGGCTGGCAGGGCTGGGCACTGAGGCCCACCTTGGCCAGTTGAAGGAAGGACCTTTGGCTGGAATTCGAGACTGCAGGATAGTGGTGTGAGCTGGGCATGGTTTGGCATTGGGGGTGGACAGAGGGCAGTGCCAGTCCTAGTTTGTCAGCCCCTAGATGTGTGTGTCTGGGGGAATCTGGGCAGAGCCTCTGTGTTCTCCTCTTAAACTTATCGAGTGCCTACTGAGCAGGCTCTCCTCTTGGTGTTTTGGGGATACACCGGTGAACAAAATGAACCACAGGTTCCTGTCCTCATGGGTGGCCTCGCGCTCTCTTCATCAGGTCACTGTGAGGTTTTACGTGAAATCCCACGCATGGTGTTGAGCGCCTACTGGGCATTCAATAAATGTGTTTCTCTTCTACCAAAAGCCCTTGGTTGTACAGGAAGGGCTTCCACCCAATGATGCTTTTTTCCTCTCCTCTGGAGGGCCTGGGGTTGGAGGTGGGGGTCTCTCCAGCTCCACTGTCTTAGGCCTCTTACTGCGTCTCTTGCAGAAGGGCCTACCGCTGCCGCTGCCGTTCCCGCTGCTGGAGGTGGCAGTGCCTGCGGCCTGCGCCTGCCTCCTCCTCCTCCTCTTGGGCCTCCTCTCAGGGATCCTGGCGGCCAGAAAGCGCCGCCAGTCGGAGGGCACCTACAGCCCGAGCCAGCAGGAGGTGGCCGGAGCCCGGCTGGAGATGGACAGCGTCCTCAAGGTGCCGCCCGAGGAGAGACTCATCTAGGCCCACCTTGCTGCAGCTCCAGGCCCTGTGAGGGCCTTGATTTCTACCTGGAGACCCAAGGAGGCCACTTCTGGGAGCCTGCAGGGAAATGGCTGGCCCCTTCTTAGCCTTGGAGAGCTGCTACAGGGCTCAGGATACCTGCTGGGAAGTATCCCCTTTGCCAGGAGCCCCTGCCCCTGCCCCTTGCTGGGCTGAGGGGAAGGGGAGTGCTCAGGGAAACAGAGGAGCCTGTGAGGTTGTGGACATTCACTGTCCAGCTGCTAGGTCTCGCCTGGGCAGATGCACGGCTGTGCTGGGAGAAGCACCTGTGGGTGCACACGATGTGTTTTGGTGTGTGTGTGTATACGTACCTGTGTGTGTGTGTGTGTGTGTGTGTGTGTATGTACCCGGGCCTGTTGATCTGCAGATACCTGTGTGAGTGTTAGGGATGGGGTCGTGGGCATTTGTCCTTGTTTGTGCACATGACCTCCTTGTTTGTGCGTGTAATCATGTAGTGGGTGCAGCTGGCCCCACAGAGAAGCAGCTGGGCGGAGGAGACCACCTTCTCAGTCCTGGGACAGGGGCGGCCCAGGGCCACGAGTGCTCCTGGAGGCCAGGCCAGGGTTGGCCCAATGACCAGAGCCCCACCTCTGGCAGCTTCTCCCACCTCCCACCTCCAGAGGCCTGGAGTCAGCTGGAAATCAGCAGGATAGGGGGCAGGAGCCAGAGGTTAATGTATGAGCTCCCGGTTCCCCAAACAGATGCTCCTGGAGGGAGATTCGACTCTGCCCTGCGCTGGAGCCAGGCGCTGTCTGGGATGTGGACTACGGGGCAGACCTGCAGGAGCCGGGGGGGGAGTTGGGGGGTAGTGTCTGGGCCCACGCAGTCTGCCTCCTGCGGGCCTGTCGCTCGGAGAGCAGCCCTGGCCTGCCTCACAGGGCTGTTGTGAAGATGGTGGGTGACTATGGGGAAGGATGGGGCTCTGCGGTTCATTACAGTCTACTCTGCTGTGGGGCTACCTGGGTTGTCCTTTTAGGTGTCGGGAAGGGAGAGGGAGCGCTCGGTGAAGGGGCCTTCTTGAGGGGCAGCCGGGGGCGATGAGGATGGAGGAGCCATCCTCCCTGCCCACCTTGTGCTTCTCCCGCACCAGCGAGGTTGCTCCTTCACCTGCAGACCAGTCGCCTCCCTAACGGTCGCTGCGAGGATTTGAGGAGAGGACACGCAGGAAGCCCTCAGGGTTGTTCCCTGAGGCAGGTGCTCAGGAAACATTGGCACCGCCTCTGTGTTGGGGCTGGTCCTGTGGACAGACACAGATGGGGGAAGAGCTGGCTGCTTTGCTTCCGGCCCCTTCCCTGGTGATGCCGCCACAGTGGGATCTCTGACAGGCACCTGAGGGCCTGGCCTCTGAGCTTCAGAGTCCCTTTTTCCCTGACCTGGAGATGTCCCCTTTGGTCCTTCCTGTTTCCCAGGCCAGCGCCCCCTGTGCCAAGACCAGGAGACCCCTTTCCACTTCTCAATTGGAGGTCGACCTTACCCAGCCCCCCCAGGGGTCTCATCCAACTTCCAGAGGCACAGGAATCAGTGGGAGGTGGAGCCATGCGGTCGGGATGGGGTGGGAGGGCTGAGGCTGAGCACTAGGCTCCAGGGGCTTGCTTGGTCCTTAGCCTGGAGGAGGTGGGACCAACTTTCCTTGTGGCTCCTGGGAAAGGCAGGGAGAAAACATCTGTTACCACGATCTTAGCCAAGCTGCTGCCTTGATTAGTTCATCAAGTCAGAGATTTGGCAAACCTGTGTTTTTGCAGATTCCTAAGACAAGACATTCTGGGTGGAACCCCAGTGTATAAAAGCTGGGTGGTTCTTTTTTGTCCTCCTCTTGTTCCTGAGAGTTCTGAGAATTTGTAATTTTCAAGCACAGACCAGGGAGGGAGACACAGACAGAATGATGGGCAGGTGGGGGTGGGGGGTGGGGACGGTTAAGGGTGGGGACACCCTTAACATCCACTCTGGGTGCTTGGTCCAACCCAGCCAAGAGAGGTGCAGTTTCCCAGGCTCTGCCCTTGCTATTAAGAGGTGGTTCCAGGTATCCCCTTGAGCTTGACTTTTCCTGGAGCCAAGGTGCCTTTGACATCACTGGTGACCTAGAGCCCTGCTGTGTGGGGCCCGGCAGCCCTGTGCCCAACCATGACCAACCTACCCTTCAGAGGCCTGAATGGGAAAAGGCTTTGACCTGGGGGTGGGCCAGGGTCAAAGCCTTCCTGACTGCTCCATGGACCCCGCCTCTACCTCTACAAACGCAGATACCGAAGGTTCCCCGAGGTGGAGTCCCCTCCCTTCAGAGCTTCCTCAGGACACAGGGATACCAGCTTCTCTCCAAGAAGATTTTATTGAACGCACACACAAAATTCATCCTTGGATTTGCAGATTCAATCCAGCAAGGGAAGAGACAGCAGTGCCCTTGTGAACATGGTGCTCTTGCCACCGGCCCCAGCCAGGGAGACCATGGGGTGAGCTCGGCTTCCCTGAGGCCACCTAGCACCTCTTGCCTTAAGACTCTGCCCGCCGAGTGCGCTACCCTGTCCTGACGGGGCTCGGGGGTCTGCCCAGGATGGATCTGCGATCTCTGCTGAAACATCTGAGTGTCCTAGAGGCACCCGCGTGGCCCAGGCGTGACATAGCGCCCTGCTTCCGGCGGCCAGAGGACATTGCCGAGACTGAAAGAGAGGACTTGCCCCAGGGGCTGGGACTGCTGAAGGTGCTTGTGCGGGGCCAGCAGCCCTTCACACCCCACGCTGTCGGAGCAAACCTCAGGGCTGGGCCTTGCTCACTCACGGGTGGGGGTGGTCTCCCAGTCCCTCAGATGATGACAAGGCTCCCTGGGGTTTTTGGGGCCTCTAGAAACCCCCTTGCCCCCACGGACAGCCCTGAGACTGTGTGTCTGACCATTCACAAATAGGAAATGAGAAATCAGGTCAAAATGTTCACAATTTCCTGGATGTCTCAGATGGTTGTTTTCTTAAATGGTTGGGCCATATTTTAACTTGGTTTATTGAAATTAGTCAATTTCAAGATTCCATCAAATCAATAAAAGTAAAAAGGAAAAGAAAGATAAAAGAAATAATAACAAAACATTTCAATTTAGCTTTGGTGACGTTGGCCTCAGGAATTTCTATGCTGGCAGGAATCACAAGGTGGGCAGGGAGGGGGTGACTCCAAGCCCTCCTGCCTCCAGGCTGCAAGAAGCCAAGCCTGCCCACTCACCAGGGGTCTGGAGAGGGGCTTAGTGCCCTGCCCCCTCCTGCCCCAAGGACACAGGCACTGGGACCCTTGCATCTCTGTGGTGTTAAGCCTGGCCTTCCAGTGGGGGTCTGGGTACCTGCTTTTCAGCTCTGCCCCCTGAGACCCACTCGACCAGAGCCTGAGCCTCATGTGATTGTAACTGGAGACCAGGAGAACCTCTGGGGACCTGAGGGAGAGTGTGGATGGTGGCCGGGCCCATCCTGATGCTCTCAGGTTTACCTGTTGCCGTCTTGTCTTCTATAATCAAAGTTGCTGGTGCTCCCAGCCCTCACGCAGGGCTGGCTGGGGCTTCGTTTGGTTACCACGAGGGATCTTGTGGATCCCTCAGCCCCCAGATCCCAACCAAGTCAGAAAAACAGAGGTGTAGGGGTTGGGGTGAAGACTCAGTAAAGAAAGAGTTGTGCATATTGCTAGAGAGGGTTTGGAAATGCCCCGCCAGGTAGACCCTCCAGCTGGGGAGGGGTGGGGGGTGTTCCTTACTTCAAACTCCAAACCACGTGCCTCTCGTGCAGACGAGCTGGTGTACTGCCAACGCTCGTGCCCATCGAGGTGGGGTGTGCAGGGCTGGGCTGCAGCTAGGGCAAGAGAACGGGGCTCAGGAGGAGACATCCTGAGGATGCACGGGGCTCCTGGTGGGCAGTTTCCAGAGGGAAGGTGGGTAGGATGTGGCCTGGGGCAATCGCTGGCCCAGCTGACCTCTTTAGTGCAAAACCCAACTCGGGGGGGGCAGGGAAAGGGTGGTGGTGGGGCAGGAACCCAGGAGCTGGGTCGATTCTCAGGCTGGAACTGGCGCCATTCTCCAGAGATGGGCAGTGTGGCGAGGAGGAGGGGCGGCAGAGAGGGTTCCCATCCCTTCCCACCAGTAGAACCTGGGCAGAAACAGCAGCAGGGGAAGCAGGGCCAGCCGGCCTCGGCGCGCCCCACCCTCAGCGCTGCTCACTCGAAGGTCTCCCATTGCTTCCTGAGCTGCTCCACGGAGCCGGGGGCCGGGGCCGAGCTCACGTCTTGCTTGGTTTTCTGTAACAAATCCTCAAAGGGGTCTCTGGCCTCTCGTGGAGCAGAGGGCTGCAGTGCTGGCTCCAGGCCCTGGGGGGCCCTGGCGGGGAGGAGTGGGGGGTCTCCAGGCCTCAGGGCCAGCCCTTGCTTGGCCTCGGCAGCCCTGGCACTTGAGCGGGCCAGGGGCAATGTTCGGATCCTCGAGGGGGCGACCGCTGGGGGACCCAAAGGCTGCAGGGAGTGGGTACCCATGGGTACTTGGCCAAAGAGGTTGGGCATGGAGAGGGCAGACAGGTTGGGCTGAGATCGATGGGGGGCACAGAAGCCAGAATTGGACAACAGGAGGCTGGGGGCAAAGGCTGGCCCCAGGGAAGGAGGGGCCCCAAAAGGCCCAGCTGGTGCAGAGACCAGGGGCATGGTGGGCAGTGTCGCAGGCACAGGTGGGACAAAGGGGTTGAGTGACGGCTGTGGAAATGGGGTGGGGGTCCCCATGGGGGGAAAGCTAAATTGGGGGGTAAATGGGGTGGCTACATTTGGGGCTGTAGGGCCTGGTGGAAGGGAACTGCCCGACCAGGTTGTGTTAAGTGGGTCCAGCAGGGCCAGCAGGGCATCACTGCTGCTGCCAGAGGCCCCTGGGGCCAGGCTCAGTGGCTGGAGCAGTTCGGTCGGGTCTTGGGGTGCAGTACTAGAGAGGAGCCCAGGGAATGGGGTTGAGCTGAGGGCAGCCCGCCTTTCCCGCTCAGCTGGCAGCCGCTCCGAGAAGTTGCCAAGGGCGATGCTGGGGGCCTGGAGCTTGGCTGGGCGGGCAGTGGGAGGCGGGGGCACGATGCCCAGCTCTGGGGTCTTCCTGCCTTGGGGCCGGGGGATAGTGATGCTGCCCAGGGTGGGTGTGGTCACCTCCTCGTCGCTGGGGTTCAGGAGGCCGTTCCGGTCCTGGGGCCTGCAGGGTGAGGCCAGGGAGTTCCCAAGCAGCGCTAAGGGCTTCTCGGGGCAGGCGGTGGGAAGCTTGCTGGGGATGGCCATGTCATCCTGGCCTAGGCTCCAGAGCCTGCTGTGCGGGTGGGCGAGCTTCAAGGTCCCTGGTGTCCCGCGGCTCCTGTCACTTCTGCCCAGGTCCAACCTCTGCCAGAGGGAATGAGGGAGGCAATGACTGTAGCTGACCAGGGACAAATTGGCTCTCCCCACCCCCTCCTGTGTGCCAGGGGGACACTGGGGCTGTGGTCCTGGGAGTGTGGCCAGCTAGGCCTCTGGGGCTCAGGGAAGTTGGGGGCTCGGCCCAGGTCGGCATTAGAAAGCAAGCCCAGGTCTGTCTGGACCTCCAGGCCAGGCTTCTCTCACTGGAGTGGCACAAAGGGTCTCCAGAGAAAACCCTGTCTTTTCAAGCCAGTGCTGCTAATTAGTTTTAGGAAAAGGACTCCATCCACTGATCCTCTACTGGCCTGAACCATTTTACTTTTCAAAGCATGTGGGCACTTTCAGCCACCCCTGAGACCAAGAGGGCAAGTGAGGCACAGGGGCTGGGTGAAGGCACACTGGCTGGGAATGAAATAGGATGGGGCTCTGTCCAGCTCTGCCACCTACTGGGCCACGACTTGGGTGTCATGTCCCTTCTCTTGGCCTGAGCTCCCTCATCTGCAGCCTGGAAATAGCAATTCCTTACAGATGGGCTTGTGTGAATCATTGGATATGTGTGCTAAGCTGCTTCAGTCATGTCCAACTCTTTGAAACCCCATGGACTGTAGCCCCCAGGCTCCTCTGTCCATGGGGATTCTCCAGGTAAGAATACTGGAGTGGGTTGCCATGCCCTCCTCCAGAGGATCTTCCTGACCCAGGGATTGAACCCCCGTCTCTTAACATCTCCTGCGCTGGCAGGTATGTCCTTTACCACTAGCGCCACCTGCATATGGGGGAGCTTTGTGGATTCCACACTGTGACCCAGGGACTGCAGGGTTAGCAGCCCCCTGGCACAAGTGAGGAGACAGACACAGGTGGTGACAGAATGAAAGTCTCAAGGAAGATCAGGGGTCACCAGTGAATATCCAGAGCCCCAGAGCTCTGATCCACAGGCTCTTCAAGGAGCCTTGGTGGGGTGGGGATAATCCCAGTTCCATCAGGGGCCATGGCGCTGCCCACCTCTGCTGCATACACAGAAGCGGGGGGCAGATTTTCATCAGGCTGTAGCTGTTCTCCAGGGATCACCGTGTGCGGGGCTCTGGCCACTGGCCCACCTGGCAGAGTTGCAGTCAGAGTGACTCTGAGCACTGGCTGAGGGCCTTGGAAAAGTGGCTCTTTTTCCCTTGGTGTCTCACTGTCATGTGGGAAAACCTGCCTCATGTGCAGAAAGTGCCCCCAGCCCGCACCCACCCCACCCCCACCATACCTGATAGTCAAAGGTCCCCGGCTGCTCCCTCAGGTCTTTGGGGGTCCGAAGGTCTTCCAAGCTTTTGGCCTGGCCCAGCGGCTGCAGCGGGACTTCCATGTCGAGATTGCTGAAGACGTCCTCCAGGAGGTCGATGCTGGCGGCCCGGTCGTGTGGAGCTGGGGTGGGGCCCACGGGTTCCCGCGCTCGCTGCTCCGGGCTTTCGGCCTCGTCCCCTGCACTGTCTGACTCCTTGAGTGTCCGATATGGCTGCGGCCTGGGGGGAGGCAGAGCAGGCTGGATTCTCCCACCCAGAGCCGTCCCGGGAGGAGCAAGCAGCCCGCTCCCCGGAGAGCTTCCAGGCCTCAAGGAGCACAGCTGGGAGCCTTGGGAGAGGAGAGTGTCCTGGGTCCCCACGAGTGCAGGCGTCTGAACGGTGCCCCTCAGACAGACAGACAGACCTGGGCTGATCTCGGGTTCCACTCACTGAGGGGCCTTGGGCAAGTTGCTTTGGCTCTAGCTTGCACCGGGGAGCCCACTTAGTTTCCTCCAGACCCCAAGACCTACCATAGAACTGGCCAGCAGGCTCCCACACCATTCACACAAGATGTGAGGAATGGGGCACAGCTGGAGAGGGAACCGGCAGGAGGACTCACTCCTGAGCCCATTGTCCGTACCCTCACCCCTGCGGCAGTCGGGTCCTGGGCCCAGCCTGTGCGGAACTGAGCTCGGGGAACTCTCCCCCAGGGGGCTGCACAGTGCACCCCAGGATCCTCAGCAGCGAACTACCTGGGCCTCAGCCTGTGCTGATCTTGGTTCCAGCCCTGGTGCCATCTCTTGCTGGGGGACCTTGGGCAAGTCACTTAACCTCTCCGAGCCTCAGCTGCTCCCCTGTTCCAGAGTGTACATCCTTGCAACTGGTGGTGGAGATGACAAGAGCAAACGTGGTGCCAGCTGTACAGCAGGCATGCTGAGCTGTTAACAGCAGCCTGTCCACTCACGCACCAAAATCTTATAGCCAACCCAGGTGCTGGGGACGCTGGGTGCCTCTTGCTATCCTCTCTCACAAGCCTGAGCCCCAGGGTACGTGGAGAATGCTGCCCAGACCTCTTGTGAAACTGGGCCAGAGTAGCATCCTACCTCCAATAGCAAGGCTCTACCCCCTGGGTCAGGCCGAAACTGCCCATGGCTCTGGTAAAGTGGGGAAGGTCGCCACCTGGTGGTCTGAAGGCCCACTTGCATGAACCTGGGCAGGGGGACAGTCAGTAGAGGAAAACGGGCTCAACTAACTGTCCTGACTCTGGGCAAGGACTACATCAGACTGTACTATCTCCCTGAAGCCATACAAGCAGCCCATGAAGTAGGACTCACACCCTCCACTTTACAGATGAGGAAGCTGAAGCTCAGAGAGGCCAAGCAACAGAACCTGTGTCACACAGCACCTGGCAAGAGGGAGAAATGGAAGCCAAGCATGAGAAACTTCTAAAGTCCCTCGCTTGTTTTAACTAAGCCATCTGACCAAGCTCCTTTAACCAAGTTTGAACACAGTGAAGGAGACAAAGAAAAGTCAGTATGCTTTGTAGTTAAGGAAACAGAGTTTCTTTAGAAGGAATTCATTTTAAGATGGCTGTTTCCCTTTAAACACACACAAAAGCCTATGCTTTTCACAGATCATGGTTCAGGGAGTGAGCATTATTTTAAGTAATTAAGGCATCAATTAATTTAAAAAGAACGTGGCCAGCCAGACCCCACGGTGGGGGTCCTTGGCTATTATCTGTGTACGATCTCTTTACCAGCAAGGCAATTGTAAGTTGATACATGGCTGGACATTTCTTATTCCAATGATGCAATCTTTAATTAATGATAGAAATAAGAACTGATACATTAAGTCTATGATATTATAGATACTATTGCATAGGACAAGGCTTTTCTCCTAGTTTTTAAAATTATTTATTATTTTTTATTATTTTTTTTCTTTTTAAATTTTTTAATTTTTTCTCTTTTTTTTTTTCTCCTCGTTTTAATGAAGGAGATTCACTGTACAGACCAGGCAGCACGCAAAATTTGGGCAACACTGGCTTAGGGCACTGCTCTCTAAATGAGGACCTCAGGAGGGGACTAACTTGCCTGCGGTCACAGGTGAGCTGGTGGCAGAAAGGGCCAGAACCCTCCTTGCCTGTGGGGGCAGTGGCAGGAAGAGAGCTGTTGGGCTTGTTGGGTGCCCCAAGGAACCCACAGGCCTAGCCTTGGAGGAGAGAGTGGGTGCAGGGAGATAGTGAAGGGGGCTGACAAGGGGAGAGTCCCTCTTATGTAATCTGGCCGGCATGGCTCACTCCCCTAGGTCTGCTGTGGGTGTTCAGCAAAGGGCAGTTCCCTTCCCCTGAAGGCTCCCATTAGAAACCCCATGCAAACAGATAAACACAGACCAGAGCTGGCCCTCTGCTCAGTCCCAGGTGGGAAAAGCCTGTGGGTGGAGAGGCAAGAAGTGGCGGAAAAAAATGGGCAGCCACCAAAGCCCAGTTCCCGGGGTGGCTGGGTTGTGGTGAACCTTCTTTTTCTCTTTGTTTGTTGCAATTTGTAATTAGAAGGAGGCTTAGGCTATAAATAATAATGAGAAAAGTTATCTTAAAGTCAGAGAAATCGGTAAGATCTTTGGCCATGCCATCATTAATATATATATTCCATACCAGGAACTTTTTTTTTTTTTAAACTTAATATCTGACGCTCCATCTCCATGGCTTCCCAAGGTGTGCTGAGATAAAGGAAGACTGGGCAGCAACAACCAGCCTAACCGTAGCTGATGCTGCAGTTGGCAACCCCAGTTAACAGTCCAGCGCATTTTCCCTGTGAGGAAGGAGACTGATGTTCCCGTCTCACACCTTTACAGCCCAGTCACCCTTGTCACCTCACCCCATCGCCACAGGCCCTGTGGGGCTGGCAGAATGAACGCCCTGGGAGGAGGCACATGGTGGGGGGGGTGCCGCCCTGCAAGCGGGCACCAGAAGGCAGCAGCCCCAGGCACCCTCCCCACACACAAGCACAAGCTGGCCACCCCCGCCCCTCCAAGTGATCCCGGAGAGTCACCAAGCTGAGCTCAGGAAAACGGAAGAAGGAAGGAGAGACCATTCAAAGGGAGTGGAGAAGAAAAAGCTTTCGGTGAAGCCAGAGCTCGGGCCCTCTTCCCGCTGGCACTCATCGTCAGAGGAGTCTTCGGAGAGGAAGACAGCATAGTGTCGCAAGGGCCTTACGAGGCTGGGGCAGAGGGAGACAAGAGAGAAGACTGTTAGGAGGCACCTCAGGACTCGGCGTGGTGGGGAGGGAAGGAGGCCTGCAGCCTGGTGCCTGACCCTGGCCTCCCTCTGCCGGCCAGGGAGGAAGCTGTCCAGAGGAGGCCCGACGGGCCCCCACGGTGAGGAAGCTGGTCCCTAACAGAAAAGAAACTGTGGGTTTGCCACCTGTGTCAAGAGCCTTAAATGCATCTATGACCTCATGATTTCGCTTTCATTTAGATACCCCAAATTGAAGCAACAGATTATGCACAAAGATGTCCATCACCGCTATGTTTATAAAATACGAAACAATCTAAATTTCTGCAGTAGGAATCTGGTGAAGTGAATTATGGTACAGTTGGCTGAGTATTATCCTCTCATTAAACTATGTTTATAAAAACCTTCTGTCTCATTTGCTTATGGAAAAATGCATAGAAAAAAGACTGGAAAAGCAGGTGTCTAAATGTCAACAATAGCTAGTGGATTATGGGTGATTTTTTTTTTCCCTTCTCCCATTTTTTATTTTTGTGTCTTCTACATTTTCTCCAATGTGCATATCTATTTCAATTATCAGGAAAAAATAAAAAATGAAAAAGTTAAAGAAGAAAGTGAGCCACGTGGAAGAGCACTCGCGAGAAGGCCCTTTTCTGATTAGCGGCCGCTCTCTGGAGTCTCCCTCAGATGCCTCTTCAGAGAGTCTTTTTCATCTGTGATGTGGAAATTAAATATTCATTGTTATAAAAAATACATCTCCCTTGTCAGCCACCTGTGAGCTCTACCTCTATAAACACAAACACATATACAGCCCAGAGAAGCTCCACGCCGGCTCCTATGAATTATACACTGACCAGGGTGCGTGAGAGGCGTGTGCTCAGGAGAGAGAGGCTGGACCCCACAGCTCTCGGTTCAAATCCCGGCCCCACGGCTGCTGCCCCAACATACAACTGGGGAGCCGGCAGCCCACGCCTCTGCCGGGTGCAGAGGGCTGGACACCGAGAGTCTCCTGGGCGCTGGTGAAGTTTGGGGAGCAAACACAGGAGACACAGGGGTGCCTGATCGGGCCTATCTCCTCTCTCCCCAAACCCCAGCCAGAGCAGTCTCCTTTCTTTGCCTTGTATGATGCAGTTCCCTTCTGACTTCATTTCAGGAAGAAGAAACGTGTCCAAAAAAGTGCATGGGCGCCAGGGCTGGAGGGTTAAGTGAGAGACAGCAGCTACCCCTGAGTGGACTGGGTGAGTGGACTGTGACCGGCTGCTGCTACGACACACCATCCCCGGTGCTAAGACAGTTGTTACCCAAGGATATCTTGTTCTTTCAAATATGGAATCAAAGCTGGCGCCCAGGGCTGAGGGCCCAGCACGATCACACTTGACCCTTCATTGCCTTGCACTGTCCCTGGAAGTTAGCCAGGCAGAGAGTTTCGTCCTTGTACGGAAGGGGAGGTTGAGGCTCAGAGAGGGGAATTCACTTGCCCAGGGCTGCACAGGGAGGTCACCACTCTCCTCTCCTCTCCCAGGCCACCTTCCTGGGTGTCAGGGACAAGATGCACTTCAGCCCGCCAGGACTGGTGGCAGCATGGCCTAGAACGTGCATTTGCCTCTGCTCAGGAGAGAGGGCAGAAGATCTGACCGGCAGGAATGTGCCCTGGCCAGCACAGGGGCCAGACTGGGACATAAAACAGGGCTCGGCAGAAGGGCCACTTTCCACATGGCCCCTGGAATCTTGCTCTGAATCACAGTCCCGACCTTGCCAACTCTCTTTACAGTGATTTCACCTCAGCTGGTCATGCAGTGTCTAAAGCATCAGCAGTACTGATGTTCAGATGTGTCTGGAATGACTTACTGTCTAAAGGTTAGGAGGACCCCTTCTTACTCACCAGCACTGGACTGTTGTCCCGAGTTGGGGGGGCGCAGCGGGGCAGGCACTCTGCCTTAGGCTGCACTCAGAGAGCTCGTGGAAGGTGCTGGGCAGGTGCTGGGCTGCCACCAAGCCCGAGCTCTGAGCAGGGCGGACGCTGCTCTGTGCCTAGCCCGCCCATCTCTGTGCTGCCTTCCTGCTGCCCCCGCCACCTGCCTTTGCCTTTGCCTGCTGCACTGACTGCCCTGGCCTGCTCTCCTAGATGCCTTCTGGAGCTCCCAGTGGGTCTTTCTCCCTGCATGAGCTGGGCTTCTCCTCGGGCCGAGTGGTTTAGCACTTCATCAGTGCAGCTGAGTGTGCTGTGCTTAGTTGCTCAGTTGTATCTGACTCTTTGTGACACCACGGACTGTAGCCTGCCGGGCTCCTCTGTCCATGGGGAGTCTCCAGGCAGGAATATTGGAGTGGGTTGCCATGCCCTCCTCCAGGATCATCAATAGAGCTGAACCTCTTGCAATTCTGTTTGCGACGAGGTCCTCAAGGGCAGTGGCCTCGTGCATTCTCTCTATCCCCACACCCCTGGCACAGTGTTAGTGCAGAGGAAGTCTGCTGAGGGACTGAGCAGAAGCCAGTGTGCTGGGGAGACAAGGCCTCGCACACGCCCATTTTACCCCTCTTTCCGGACCCCCACCAGGTACACGACCCCTTCCTCAGCTTGAGGAGGCAGTGTAGGAAGGTCCCCTCTCTGATGTGGAGAAAAGGGAACCCTCCTCCACTGTTAGTGGGAATGTAAACTGGTGTAGCCACTATGGAGAATCGTATGGAGGTGCCTTAAAAAACTAAAAATAGAGTGGCCATGTGACCCTACAATCCCACTCCTGGGCATGTATCCAGAGAAAACTCTAATTTGAAGGGATACACCCACCCAATATTCATAGCAGCACTATTCACAATAGCCAAGACATGGAAGCAACCTAAATGCCCATCGAGAAATGAATGGATAAAGAAGATGTGGGACATGGATACACAATGGAATATTACTCAGCCATAAGAAGCGATGAAATAATGCCACTTGCAGCAACATGGATTGGACCTACAGATTACTGTACTAAGTGAAATAAGACAGAAAAAGACGAATATCCTAGGATATCATTTTTATGTGGAAGCTAAATATGATTTAAATGAACTTATTTACAAAACAGAAACAGACTCACAGACAAAAACTTACGGTTACCAAAGGGGAAGGTGGGTGATAAATTAGGAGTTTGGAAATAGCAGATACAAACTACTATATATAAAATATATAAATATCAAGGTCCTACTGTACAGCACAGGAAACTATATTTAATACCTTACAATAAACCAAAATAGGAAATATGAAAAAGAACATTAATTTAAGAATGAATAGGACCACGTTTGTGGATGAAGGTGTTATATATACTGGGGCAGGTGGGAATCTCAGAAAAATGCTTAAAATAGCATCCACAAGGAGGAACTGTGCCAGTTTCTTTACATAGGTTATTTCTACCACCCTGCCCCCCACCCTCCGAGCAGGAAGGTGTCACTGCACAGATTTCATAGAGGACAAGACTGTCATAAGTCCATTCATCCACCTGTCTGCCCAGTCACCCACGCACCCAACTGAAAAGCACATCCCGAGTGCCAACTGAGCAGACCCAGGGCTAGACGAGCACTGGGGGTCACGGTGAAGAAGAAAGGTGTGATCAGGCCACACAACCGGGAGGTGATGAGCAGGGACTCCAGTTCAGAGTCCTCTCCTTCCTGTCCTCTGGACTGGTGGTAGACTGTACATGTGGGCCTCGTATCTCTGCTTGAGTCAAACTGAATGAGGCTCTGGTGACACTCAAATCCATCTTGAATGCATTTCCAGAACCTGTCCAAGCACAGTCCCCTCCTCTGGCTTTGACAAGCTAGCAGAGAGCACAGCTTGGCACATTAGCTGCATGCCACTAAAGCTGCCAGCAATATCTGGACTCATATGAGAGCCAAGAGCCTTTGTGCTGGGCTCGACCTTGGTTTTGTTGGATCAAGCTGCTGCACTTCCCATCACAGTCAGAATCCAGTGCCTCCCACGGGCAAGAGCACGAAGGTGCCTGGGGGTGAGGTGGGGGAGAGGGAGCCTCATTGTCCAGCTCAATATTTTCCTCTCCAGCTGGCTCTTTTGACCAGGTCAGGCTGGTTGGGCAGGGCTTCAACATGGGTCCAGGGTGTCTCCTGGACACACTATCTGTCTCTCAGGAGTGATGGAAATACCCAGACAAGAACTCTGCCATGTGGTTTGAGAAGAGTTTCTTCAGGTCCAGGCTTTGGGCCACATGGATGATGCTGCTGACACTAGCAGTATTCACAAGTGTTGGGCTAAATGCTGTCCGTATGGTTTCTGATTAATTACTCATCATATCATCCTTATTCTGCAGATAAAGCAGCCAAGGCTCAGAGAGGCAGAGTCACTTGCCCAGTGTCACACAGCAGCTAAGGGCAGAGAATGGAATTTGGATCTGCCAAACTACTCAACTAAGTAGTTTGGATCTAAACTATTTTGTGATCCTCTTTAGTTCTGTGGATCTGAAACAATGAAATAAGGGGTTGTGTGTTTCTCCTTCCACTTTTGATAAAAGGTGAGATTTCAAAATAAACTTATTTAAATTCAGCTGCTCATGTTTGCCCATGAAACATACAGTCAGATATTTGTCAGAGATAAAGGATGAACCGTCGAATACGTCCAGGTTTAAATTTTTTATTAGCTTAAGGCAGAATATGAAAAAAAAAAAAAAAAGCATACCTCTTCCCTCATTAACCCAATTCAGCTACTACCCTGCAGTCTGCCACCCACCACTTGCCTGGATTTTATTACACACAAAGAGCTGTCTGTGAAAAGGCAGGTCGTGGCAAACTTGGCTACCCAGTGAGGGCTGCTGGAATCTTGGCGAGAAAGAAAGGCCCGCTGTCCATCACATTGAGACCCTAGCGTCTCCCACGGCTGCTCCCGCCTCTGCCCACCTCATCTCGGCGCGGAGTTCCCATGCAGATGACTCCCCGAACCCTCTCTAATGTTTGGTGTAACGTGTCGCTGGCTAGCGCACGCGTGTGACAGTGGTGACAGGCGCGGCTGTTCCTTTTTAAATACCATGTCAGAGACACGGCGTCAGGAAGCAGGGACGTGCTCTGTGGCTCTCTGCCGTGCCGGGACCGCACGGGCTTATTTTTTAATGAGGAAGATCTGCATCTCGAGAGCTTTCTTCATGTGTCACATTGCGTGGACAAATCAGCAGCACGTCACGCTGGCCCACAATGAAATGCTGACAAATGTAGATATTTCAAATTTAATTGACATTTAAATGTACTTGAGATAAAGAAGGGGAAAAAATCAGCAAGGACTTGGTCTCCAGAGGTAACGAATGAGGGGAGCTGGTGATCATGTTTTAAAGGATCATTTCATTCCAGCACAAAGGATCTTTACTTTTAAAGGTCTTGGCCACTCTGGCGTCCACTGATTACAAGGCTCCTGTTGGGCCGCTGGGCAGGGACAGGCCGCACGACAAGGCCCATCTGTCCACCCTCCCCCAAAGTGCCAGCCAGACTGACCTCGGGACCGTTATTGTACCTCCCTGAACCTCAGTTTCTTATCTGCAAAATGGAGATTCTGTAGCCCTCTTGTTAGTCTTATCACAACAGCTGAATGAGGACACTCGTGAAGGGCTTCACACGGTACCCAGTGCATGCTTAGCTCCTGCCCAGATGCTACGCTCACCTGCCGACAAAAAGATTTTGCGCCTCTCCACCCTGTTCAGAGTCTCCCCTGGGTGTTCAAGGACGAATAGGGAGGTCCTGCCTTCAAAGATCTTCCCAGTCAAGGTTGCTGGTCTCCAGCTGGGCACGTCTCAGCACATCAGGGTCACCTGAGAGCTCCCCCATCTGGAGATGCTGCCATGCCTCCCTGCCAGCACTGCTACATAGGGCCGATACTCTGGAGGGCACCTTAGCACATGTGTGGGTTAAAAACAGAGAAAAGGGCTCTGAAGCAAGTCTCTTCTATGGAAGAGACGAGCTTAGTGTAGGACCCATAAGGGAAGCTCTGGAACGTCCACTGGAGCTATTCCGTGTGCCTGGGGCAAGGCTAGGACTGCTAACCAGGAAGAAGAACTAAAGACAGATATGGGAACCTGCTGGACACACGGTCTTTGTTCTCAGCGGTAGGTGAATATCTACTTAAGAACAGTAATGAGACTGGCTGCTGTGGTGAAAAGGTGTCTTCCTGTCCTGTGGACTGGTCGAGGGTGGATGGGTAAGTGTGAGGCCAGGGCCTTTCCATCCTGTTGGGGACTTGCCCTGCCAGAGCACAGTGGTGCCTGTGCCTGGCTCAGGGGCCCCAGGACAAGGTGCCACATGGGAAGTGACATGGGGGCTGGGCTTTAATCGTGAGTCCAACAGAGGCTATACAGTAGCCTGGAGGTGTCTCTGTGGAGGAGTGGGCACGGGAGCTTGAGGGTGGCAGGTGGGGCTGGCAGGGACCAGGTGGTGGAGAGCCTTCCACCAGCATGAGGACTGACGGCCAGGTGTGAGGTCGAGGGGGAGGGGGCGGTGGTGGCCTGGGGAGGCGGCACGGGGGACTTACTGGCTCCACTGCCCTCATCTCCGTCTCCTGGGTTAGTTATGCCTTTTTGTCTTTCTAACCTTCGTTCATCCATCCACTTATTTATCAACCTGTGTCTGTCTATCTGCCTTCCTCCCACAAAGATCACTAGTGTGAACTTCTCATGTCCACATCCACACCCAGCACACTGAGGAGCCCTTCCCTGGTGCCGGGTGGACACTGATGCAGGCAGAGAGGCCTGGCTCCACTCTCCCACCCTTCATGCTCTCTGCTGGAGGGAAGATGGGGAAGGGGACACCTTGGGGGTGCTCTCCTTACCTGGAAGATAAATTGTGTAGATGCTGAGAAACACCCATCCCTCATCCTGAGGACAGTCTCTGCCTGCCAAGAGTGCAAGTCTATTCTAGGGACTGCGGCAGCAGTTGTGGGAAGGTGTCTGGTGTGGAAGCAGCGGATGTGGATGTGGGAGCCAGTGGGCCTGCGTATGTGTGCTGGAGCCAGGGCAGGTCATTCCACCTGTCAGAGTCTCGGTTCCCCCGTGGCTGGGTGGGCTGACAATGCCTTCACTGCTGAGACTTTGGGGGAGCAGGGGAGGCTAACCAAGATGACACATGTCCAAGTACTGGGCCCAGAACAGGCGCTTGGGAAGTGGTGACGTGGAATCTGGGCTGAGGAGGGTGCTTGTTGGTGTGGCAGAGCCTTTCAGAGGAGCCTGAGCTCAGTGACATCTTGAGGAGGGGGTGCCGTGTCTGAAGGCATCATAAAGGCTTGGCTTTTCAGTTGCATCTAATCCCTCACTGTGACCGTTGCTGGGAGAGTCCCTCCTTCCGGGTGGTAGGTGGAAGTGGTTGACACGAGGGGTTCCTGTGTCTTCCTGGGCTGCTGTGTATGCCAGGGCCCTGCGGCAGCTCCTGCTTTTCCAGTCTGGGCTCAGGCTTCATGCCTGGCTTCTGTCTTGGCTTTGTCTCTGGGGCCTAAAACTCACCGGTGGAGAGGGGGCAGGGGCCAAGTCGGGTCAGGAGCCTCTTGCCTTGCTAATTGAGTCTGCACCCGCCTGCTTGGTCTCCTGGCGGCTTGCCAGGCCATAGTGCCCAGGAAGCTGCCCCCACCCCCTGGGTCCTAGGGCCCAGCTGGCACCCTGGAGATTGCTCCCGGGGCTGATTGCAGTTTCTAGCTCTTAGAGGGCCAGGCCAGGCAGGTGCTGCTAAGCCTGCTAATCACACCTGGCTCATAGCAGGTGCTCTTTACACATCTGTGGTTGTTAACTGATACCCGCCCCCATCTCCAGGATGCTGGGCTATAAGCTGCCCTCAGGGATTCCTCCGTTCACTCATTCAGTAAATATCCCTGAGCAGAGCTGGGCCAGGCTCTGGTCTTGAAGTTGAAGAGTCAAGGCTGATGGTCACACAGCCCTGCCTTGCTTACCGACTATGGGTGTGTGTGAGTGTGTGCACGTGGCATGCGGTGGTACACAACACGGCAGGTCATGCCTTCGTCAGGGGAAGTCCTGGGTATTGTGGGCTTGGGAGGAGGCAGGCTGCAGCAGTCACGGCTCCTATGGGCAGCTTCCCAGACTGTGTTCTTCAGGATGTTAACAGGTATTGCAAAAAAAAAAAAAAAAAAAAAAGATAGCAAAGAGAGTTGTGCAATGTCTCGGTCTGGCAGCTGGTGGGCCAGGATGCTGCCCAAGTCTGCGGATGCCAAGCCAGGCCTGTACACCAGGCCCTCACCCTCGGGTAGCTCTGGGTCTGGGCAGGGGGCAGAGGGGCTCTGGTTGTGATCCTTGGCCAGAGGCAGTGCTGAGCCCAAGGAGAAAGCATGAGGGCAGGGGAAGTGGGGGTGAAGCAGACGTCATCTCCTGCCAGAGCATGTGTGCAACCAGCTTGAAGAGATACGACTGTAAAGTGTTCTGAGACCTGGTCTTTGGGCAGAGCTCTCACTAAATGCTTCTGGCAGCTTCTTCTGATCTTACTTTAATCTTCGGGGGCTTTGGGTACTGGGGTCACGCAGTGCAATTCAGATGAGCAGACTCTCCAATTCCTGAGCAGTGGGGGCTGGCCGTTTGGTGCACACACTGCCTGCCCAGCCAGCAGCACCTGCAGAAATACTCCTCGTCCAGAAGGATTTCTAGGGCCAGCTGCACATCCCGATAGGTCTCTGGGACCCAGATTCCAGGGGAGTCCACGGTTCTGATGGGAGTGTAAAGTGGTGTGATTCCTTCAGAAAGTTATTTAGCAACACAGAACAGAAATCTGTCTATAAGACTGGTTAAGGACAGACTTTCCTGGCAGTCCAGTGGTTGAGACTTGGGGGTGTGGGTTCCATCCCTGGTCGGGGAGCTAAGATTCCATGTGCCTTGAATCTCACATGCTTTGAGGCCAAAGATCAAAACAAAATAAGAAGCAGTAGTAACAAATTCAATAAAGACTTTAAAAATGGTCCACATTAAAAAAAAAAAAAAAAAAAAAGACTGGTTAAGGGTTGGTCTTTGGTGTTACGGACAGCTCTGCCACTACCTAGCTGTGTGACCAAGGGCAGCCAGCACTTCTTGGAGTCACAGCTACTACTTCTATACAACAGAGCTAATGATACCTACCCCTGCCCCCAGATTTCCATGAGGATTTAGTGAAACAATGTATGTAAAATGCTTAGCATGCAGTATTCAGTTAATGGTAGTTGTTCTTATAAGAAAACTTGGAGGACAAGGACATTCACTTTGGCATTTTTCGCATTTGTGAAAAACTGGAACAGTTTATAAATCCCATATAACGGGTGTGGTCAGGCAGACCACACAGAAACACACAGTGGGATCTTCCATTCCATGGTCACCACGGGGCTAACAAGGACATGGGGATATCGGCCTACAAGAGTGGCTAAGGACAGACTTTCCTGGAAGTCCAGTGTACAATGGGATATTGCAAGGAGGCTGGCAGCTCTGCAAGATACATCTAGAAAAAAGACTGAATGGGAATCTGCAGAAATGCTAATAAGTGGTTGAACTGAAGTAGTGGGATTCAGAATGAACTTGTCTCTTTTCCTTAACTTCCAGATCACCTGTAAGGCTACTGGGTTATTTTTACAAACAAAGAAAATTACTGATAAAGAGCAGTTTTTTACATGGATCTGGCCAGAAAAATGCCAGGGCAATGGCTTACAGGCCCCTGGTGGCTGAACATGGACTATTCTCAGTTACTTATTTGGAACTCCAAATATCCAGCCTACAGCCAGTCAAGACTCAGGAGACTGGAGGGTGCTCTGTGTGTCACCTTTAGCGGACAAGGAATGCACTGAAAGAGCTCGGTCTCTGCGGCTGGCCAGGACTGGGCACACCTCAGATCGATGACGAGCACAAGCTCTGTCACCGCTAGGACTCAGAAGACAGCCCTATCCTTCCAGGTTATTGTGAAGATTTAAAATAAGGTGGAGACTGCTCGTAACTGTCTCCCTCCCAACTCTCACAGCAGAATGAAATTTTGCGAATGAAAGGGAAGCACCTGGGGACCAGTAGGTCATCTCTTTCCTTTGGCCTCTGCTTGCTGTGTGGTCCTGAGGGGCGGGCAGTACTGAGCACAGTGCTGCCTTTTACAGCTTGCTATCGACTTTTTCTAAGCCTTAGGTTGGATGGGAAATTGCCCCATATCTAGCAAGCCGGAGGGAAGATAAGGTGGGGCCTGGGAGCCATGCATGCTCCCGCTGAAGTAACCAAAGCCTACCTTTAACGGGGTGGGGAGCTGTGACCTCAGTGTGCCTACTGCTGCCGCCATCATCCTCATAGTCATAATTAGGTTCTTAACTAAAAGGGCTGGATGCTGCAGAAGAAAGGACTGGGCCTGTCATTGGAGAGACAATCTCTCCATTTTCCAGGCCCCAGACCTTGGGCAAGTTGTGGAAAGCCTCTCCGAGCCTCAGTTTCCCCATCTGTTCAATGGGAAAGCCACTACCCACCCTTCACGATCTTCAGGGATGTTCAGTAAATGTTACTTCTCTTACTTCTCTTTCCTTCCCCAGATAGAAACACTTAGCCATCAGAGAACACTGCCTCCTGGGCTGGAAGAGGACTGAACAGCTCTGGTTCCCAACCCCAGGGAAGTAGAGAGGAAGGTAGCATGCAGGACAAGACACATCAGGATACGGAGCTCTTTGGGCAAAGCCAGGAGAACCATGGACCCCCCTGGGCAGCACAGCACAACTGAGAGAAGAAACTGGGCCCTGGCCCTGCCACGTTCTAACTGGATGACCTGGAACCCTGGGTCATTCGCTTTCTGAGCCTGAGTTCCCATTCTCTGGAAGGGATGCCTAAGAGGGCCTAGAAACACATCAGCAGCTCCACTGTACTTGCTGCCAACTGGCCTCTGACCCACAGCCCATTCCATCCGATTCCTCCTAATTCTAACTCTTACCCTAGGGGATCCTTGGGGCATACCATCAGTCCTGCTGTGAATAATAATGTAAGCCAGCTAATACTTCTCAAGAAGTCATCACTGAATATTAATGAGCTAATGTTAACTGAAAAACAGAGGGAAATGTTATCCCCAGAAGACTTCCTAAAGGATTCTTCCAATCGCCATCAAATGGTTTTGAGGGGCTAGGACACCTACTTTTCATTGGGGAACAAAATTTAACACAGGAAACATTTTGCTTTGGGAAAATGCAAGTCAACAAAATTTAGCAGTGGGATTCCCTTTAGGGCACCCTTTAAAATCCTAAGAAGCTCACACCTGGTAGGTTTTTGAAGATGTTTGTGGGATGAACGGATGCAAGAATGGACACAAGCTGGAAAGCAAACAAATGGACTTCGATGGAGGCAGCGGCCAGCAGGGCTGCCGGCAGGGCTAGCGGGCTCGATGAATTCCAGATGCCGCTGCCACAGCAGGCTGTGGAAACCGACTTATTCTTAATCAGCTCCATCTTGTGGTCCCCACAGTTAATTATTTAATGTGCTTTTTGGCAGTAAGAGTTGGGGCAAGAAGTCAGGAGGACCAAATCCTGCCCTCTACTTCAAAGATCCTGTGTCTCTTTCTGCTGCCAAAAATCCTCCAAGTTTCTGATGCACTCTGATATTCCCAGCGGAGACAAAGATTGTGATTCAAGAGAATCCAGGCCAGATTAAAGGGCCAGGCACTGAGTTCATGTGCCCAGCACTGAACCACCCGCAACAAAGCCCCATTAGGATGTGGCTCCTGCCCGCCGGCTTGTCTTCTCGTGTCTCCCGACACAATGCTGACAGATTGGGGGGGGCTGGTTCTTCCCCCCAAAACAACATTTTATGAGGAGTCTGTTTTATTAAAATATTTTCCGCTGGATGCTTCCTGTGTTTCAAGAAGTTGGTCTTGCCAGCTGGAGCTGATGACAGTTGAGAAAAACACATCCAAGTGCTGTTGTGACATGGCATTTGGAAGTGGAGCACAACGGGGGGCTGGGGCAGGGAGAAGGCAGCATGGGAAGAGACGCAGGGAACACCCGGCTTATACCAGAAACGTCGCTGGCGTTATAGGAATGCAGCCCTGCCCTCCCTCCCCCCATAAAAAGAAAAAAGGGAACAGAAATTCTTGGAGTGATGTTCTAAAATATACCTCCTTATCTCCTGTGGAGCACTGTTTGGTGGAGCACTGTTACGGTGGAGCACTGTTTGGTGGAGCACTATTACGGTGGAGCACTGTTATGGTGGAGCACCGTTTGGTGGAGCACTGTTATGGTGGAGCACCATTATGGTGGAGCACCGTTATGGTGGAGCACCGTTATGGTGGAGCACCGTTATGTGTGATCACAGAGAACTTGCCATTTGTTTTCTATAACTGCCAGTTTTCCAGCCCACTAAACTAGCCAACCCTGCTCCCACTGGTTCATTTCAACCGCAAATGTTTCCCCAAAAGAAATCTAGAACAAGGCAATAAAACAAAACAACACAAAGGGGTACCGACCTAGTTCTGGTAATCACCAGAATGATGGGGGTACCAGACACTGGCTCTGTGCACACACTG
Organism: Ovis aries; assembly: GCF_016772045.2. Taxonomy (NCBI): domain Eukaryota; kingdom Metazoa; phylum Chordata; class Mammalia; order Artiodactyla; family Bovidae; genus Ovis; species Ovis aries. Next base: position 12,352,692 of record NC_056056.1, on the reverse strand, counting down.
ACGAAGCAATCTTCTATCTCTGGGCTGGAAAAGCAACAGCATAAATACATGTGGCGGGGAGGTCCAAGCTCTAATCACCAACTTGGCCACAAATGGGCAACGCTTTTCGGTAGGCTGGCAAGTGTTGGTGTGGGGTGTTTCTGGTACAATGCAAGGATATTCTGGATTTGCCTTTCAGTATCTCCAGGCCCATGACCCTCTATCCAGTACATAAAATATTATATACTGGATAATAAAATATTTAGTCCAGTTTTAAAGAGATGACTCTTTAAAGAAAAGTGACGCATTTCTTCCCCCTCGAAAGAGAAATCTGAGCTCTGAGGCACTCTGAAGCGATGCTGCGTTCTCTCCACAAGGGGGCAATCATAATCCATGGCAGGGAAACAATCCGCATTCCCTTTGTGCACAGCGCAAGAGAAACCTACACCCGACTTCTGGAGTCCTCTCTTCCAAATTCTCCACCACCGTGCGTCTCCCAAGACACACAGACACACAGGTTTGAGGGCCTCCTAGGCAGGCTGGTTCTGTAACCACACCACAGTCTCCAGTGATACAAAAGAGAATCCTGGAAGAACTGACGTGGGATGGCAGGCGGGCTAGGCCGCAGCCCGGCATCTGGGAATTTCTGCTTCCTTTTGACTCCTATTCTCGCTAGGACCTGCCATCTCCCTTATCTTCCTTCTCTGAGAACTTTTCTGAAAACAGGGCAGCCAAGAGGAGCACTGCCCTCTTTACCCAAGGGACGTCAGGGTCCCAGGGGCAATGATTTTGGTTCTCCCAACAACCCGAGGTGGATTCATGTACTTTTCAGGGCATCACAGGAAGCTGGTGTGTAGCTGCTGAGTTGTCTGGGCAGAGACCAGGGGCTGTGCACCTTGGGGACCAAGGGCAGACAGCATCCTCTGATGGAAGCGGTGCCACCTTTTCCAGATAGCGCTGAAGCCGGGGCCATGCACAGCTCTAAGCCTCCCACATCCACACTGCTCACCTCTGGCCCTGGCGTTCCCCTTATCTACCCAACGTCTACCCAGGGAATGACTCTAAGTCAGGTCCTCTGCTTGCTATGGGGCATGAAACCCAGTGCCTGTCCTGAGGAGCTCTGGGCCCAAGAGCTAGAAAAGCAGACTCATAATGAGCTAAACGCTACGACACAGGTGAGCAGAGGTGCTGGTGCAGGGGGCGGTGGATGAGGATGGCCCTGGGTGCACCCCCTTCGAGCAGCCCACGCCTAGGAAGGTGGCGTGTGAGTGAGTCGCTCAGTCGTGTCTGACTCTTTGCAGTCCCAAGGACTGTAGCCCACCAGATTCCATGGGTCTTGGCCCTCATTAAGTAGGCAGTGCCCTCAACTGGGTTCCTAACTCTCTCCTCCTAACCCTCTATTTTTAGCATAAGAAAAAGCCGAGAACCACTTTCTGAGCTTGTCTGAGTACCCCGTGGGTGTCACCACTCAAAATCCAGCCCGGTGCCCGGCTTCCTGGCCTCTGGGGCCTCCCGCTGGTGTGACAACTGTCAGCGGAACCGACACTGAAGATCAAGCCCTGCTCCCCGACTGACCTCTTTGTGAAACACCCGCTCAGGGCTCCGGGGAAGCCCTTCAAAGGCCAGGGCTGCCGTGTGGGCTCCACAAAGCACTGGCCCCCTGGGCTCCTGCAGACAGAGGGGCGGGGAGGACGGGGTACTCACTGGTCGGGGCTCGAGACGGACGTCCTTCGGGCTTCCACTGTGATGTTGCTCTTCGGTCTTTTAACGACGTGTGGACGGGGAGGGCGCACCTAGAATGGGCATGGGGAAAATCCCCAAGAAGGGCTGAGTTGGAAAAGCCATTCAAGGACATTTGCAAGATGCAGGTAAGCAGCCCTAAAACAAACGTTGAGGGATTTTCAGAGCACAGACTTAAAGGCTGTGCTTATGATGGAGACTGTTGAAGTGGTGGCCGACCTGTGAACTGGAATCTGTGGCCTACTCAAAGGAGAAAGGCTCTTCTGAAGGGCTGGGTGTCCTGATTTGCACCCAGCGGGTGGTTCCACCTGCCTCCTTGTGGTGCTGCCCTGAGGGCTCAGCGAGACACTGTCTGGGCACGACCCGGAACAAAGAGGCCCTAATGGTAAGTCCTGCTTGCCTTCTCCTGGAACCTGGAAACCAGTTTGGTAGAACAAGGAGGTTTCCCTCAGACTTTGTGTTTAGGGCACACATGCCTATTTTGTTCTTTTTTACAGCCGAATTATAGGATGCTTGTTTTCCTCTCTAAGTAGGAGGGTGGAGAAGCAAATACTAACAGCATTAGGGTACCAATTAAAGTCCTCCTTCTGTTCCCCTGGGCAGCCCTGTGCAAGGCTTGGTCTGGACCCTCACACAGTCTGTGTGGCCACTGCACTCACCACACAGACAAGCTCAAGGGCCGGAGCTGGGGGTATTGATGGTGAAGTGCACAGCCTCCTGGTTCACAGCCAGACTGCAGCGACACCGTGGTTTTTTCCTACCTATGGCCTCTGAAGGCTAAGATGAGGGATCATATAAAAAGACACTCCCTTCTCCTACTAGAGCCGGTGATGAGAGTTAGGCTAAGAATTTCTAGGTGTCCTTAAAAGAATACTCGTTTGGGCCAGTCAACACTAACTGGCTTTAAATTTGGCACCACCATCTCTGTACAATGCCAGGGGAGGTCTGGAGAGAGCCTATCTGGGAATTTTGTTGCCAGTAAGAAGGACTGAGCAGCCCAGTGCGGGGGCTGCTCCTGTTCTGCAGGCGAGGGACCACTGCAGCCAACGCCACGGTTGCTGAGGTTAGTGGACAAGACCGAGACGGAGAGCACAGGCACGCTCCAAGCCCTGCGCCCTCTTCTGGAACCTCCCCCAACCCCAAACCCCACACTGCTGGGGACACAACACAATGCCCTCGGAATACAGGCCACAGGAGCTGGCTGCACAAGAGACAAGTCTTCACTGAGTTTCATCAGGCCCTCAGGCCTCCGCACATCTGATCTAACCAGAGTTTTTCCTGTGGAACAGCCAGTTTGATCTCAGCCTGGTTTGGCAAATCAGAGATGTGGTAAAAGCCAAGTGCATTCCACCGAACTTGCTGTCTGCTAAGGGGTTACTGTGACGATCCAATGAGCTCACGGAGGCAAAGCGCTGGCATGGGGCTTGGCACACAGTGGGGGCTCAATACAAGCTCATCATGCTTCCCTGTGACCTTATCAATAACAGACGGAAGACAGGGGGCATCTCTGAATTAGAAGATGGATTTACGATGGTCTCACCCTTGCCTAGCACTCCGCTCCATGCCTGTTTTAGTGACCCCCTCAGCCGGATTTTTTGAAATGAATGTTGCTGCTTGGAATCTAAGAAGCGCATAATGACGTTGCTATTATTATCACTGCTATTAGAACAGTGCCTTCCACGGCGCAGACGTCCAGTCACTGGTTGCTGAGCACCCGAGTGGATCCGTCCCCCACCCACTAACCCTGAACTGGTTTCCAGCCCAGAGCCTGACTCCTCTGGCGGCTGGTAAGCAGGATCACCTGGTTTGCACCTGACTTTGCACCACAAAGAGGGTATGCAGTTGGGGCGACTGCTGCCTTGCCTCGGGGTCCTGGGGTGGGGGCTTCGAGAAGGTCAGATAGTAAGGCCCGTTCCCCTGTCCCTGCCCACAGCTGCTCCTCGTACAACAGAGGTGGGTTAGGAATGTGAACTTGTGGCTGAAATGGGGGGATTAAGTTTGTGGCAACTTCAACTGAACTTGCAACGTGGTGAAACATGGGGAAAAAGAACAACAGAGCTAATTAGACGAGCTGAGCTGTCAGAGTGCCGCTGAATGGCTCAGCGCCAACAAACAAAAGGAATGGGTTGGCAATCAGCAGGATCGATGGAGAAGACTGCTTCATTAGGGATGATAAACCAGACAGAGCGGGAGAGGGAGGGGTGTGAGGGGGAGGGCGGCAGCGAAGGCAGGGGAGGGAGAGAAAGGCTCGGCAGACCCAGAGACAGTCACCCGCACGGCTGCAGGCACACCCAGAGTCACACGCACGTCTGACTGGTGCGGACAAAGCAGACGCAAAATTATTCTCATGGATAACCACCCAGAGACATGCACGGAGGCATGGAGATGCCAACAGACCCACAGTCTCACAAATACTCACAGAGGCACGCACAGGAGGACAAGGCCTATGCACGGATCTCACACACACACACACACACACACACACACACACACACACACACACACGGCCTCAGACGTACAGCTAGAGCCACATCAGGCACAGACACACACAGACAAAATGGTTTAATTAAGCCCGAATCACAAGACGATGCAGACAACTGGCCCGTCATATTTCAGTGATCAGATCCATCTTTCCAGGGTGCTTAGGAGGGGTGGGGGCTGGGGATGAGGGAAGAAACCATGCGCACACACAACGCGACCAGCGCACCAGCACTCCAGCACTCCGGTCCCAGCCGCGCTGGGGAGAAAATGCTAAACAGGGATTTAGAGCTCTGTTCAAGGGGGACTTGAGGGGAAAGTTGGGAAACCAGCCAATTCCCCACTGGATTTAAAACCTGAGAAATCTAAGTCGGCAGGGTTAAATGTGTATTGAATACAAAAGCACCGAGTACATTTGATTTTAATGGTGAGCAAGAAATAATAAATACAGAGCTTATAAAGCGCTTCACATGTGGCCGACCACAGCCTGCCTCTCCCCTGCACACCCCAGCCCACTCCCCTGAGTCCACAGACACTGGCAAGGCTTTCTTCTGCTCTTTCCTTTCTCTTCTTTTTACAAAGAAAATCTAAATCCTCTGGTCACATCTGAACTCCAGCGACAGGTGCCAGGCTACAAAGCTCCTTCCAGAAAGGCTGAATGCTGGCCCCCATACTCCCACTGCCCTGGGCTGACGGCCATACTTCTGCTGAGAATGCCTGCGGCTAAGTGACCCAGCAAAGCCCGGTTAGAGGCCAGAGGCTCCTGACATGGGAGCTTGTCAGGCCGTCATCTCTGAGGCCCTTGAAGCCACGGGGCCCACACTCCACATCTCCCAGTTTCACCCCTAATGTGCAGGGGTGCCCAGTGGAAATGCTTGCATGAGGGCACTCAGAGTGCACAGACCAGACCTCCGGGGAGCGCAAGGCCCAGGAAGCACAGAACTTCTAGGGCTCCCACATTAGCCCCACAATGACCCTGCTTTGGATGAAGGTATTTGGGTGGGCAGGACTGGGCTACGTGTGTCCACCTCTTGCCAGGGATTGTGCTAGGTACTACAAATATATGACCTTATAACCCCACAGGTAGGTAGAGCAACCCATGTTATAGATGATGAAACTAAGGCTCAGAGAAGGTATGCATATGGCCCCACGTCACACAGCGAAGAAGTGTCCAAACTGTGACTGAAACTAAGACAGGCCTCTCTGGCTTCCAGGCCCAGGAGGATCAGTTCTGTTCGGCCACCTGCCTCTTCAGTGTCTCATAATCCTAGACCCCCGAGTGCCAGGCCAGTCACCTCCCACACTAGGGCAGTGCCAGAAGCAGCTGCTACTCAGTGTTCAGGGCAATATTTGCGTTCCCAAGTCCTCAGTCACTGGGGGATGCGGCTGAATTCCAGCCCCCCACACCCCAACCCCCCAGGCTGTCTGGGTCCTCACACTGGCTACACAACCTGGTGTCAAAAGTAGCTGTCTCCAGCTTCTGAGTTCCTTCAAGGGGAGCAATCCTGCCCCGGATCCTACTAAGAGATTCCCTGCCATCTTGGATCCTGGGTCTCTCTAGGCACTTCTTAGAGCTAGCCACTGGATGACTCTGGCTTGGGAGAGGCTGCTTGGTGAGGAGTGAGGACAGGCAGGGCAGAGAGGCAGGCCTGGGTGCAAAGGCCAGCATGGCCTCTGATTATCTCTGTGGTTTCAGCTGCCAACTGGGGGCATCGCATCTGCCTCCTCTGGGTTGTTGTAAGGACAGAGGAGCACAGTCCGGAGGGACATACAAGGTGCTCACTAACTGTCAGTTCTTCTCACCTCTGCACCCCTGCCAGGGCCTAACCCTGCCGTAGCGATTCCATAGGGAACACAAGCTACCACTGATTAAAGTTCTAAGATGGACTCTGTGGAGATGGAGGGCCCAGGGAACTTGGTATGCATGAAAGACCACAGGTTCTAGAGTCTGGTGACCCCTTTGTGTAGTTGAGGGACTTGGGTTAAGTTACTGAGCATCAGTTTTCTCATTTAAAACAGGTGGAGGAGAGGCCTACTTCATAGAGATTCTGTGAGGCTCAGCTGGGATGATATGACGAAGACTGATTCGCTGACTATGAAAATCCTAGGTGAATGATTAAGAAACTGGGTCATTCCTTACAAGTTTTAAGACTGAAAAATCTATTAAGAAGAAGAAGAACTGCTACTGCGTCCCAGGCCCTGTGCGAGGAGCCTTACGAATGATGTCTATACTCCTGCTCACAAAACACCTCCATGAACAAGAGTGTATTAGAGAGAGCGGCGAGGCTCAGAGAGAGCTTCAGGACTTGCCCAGAGTCACACAAAGATCCATGCGGATCTACTCCCCAGATCCACGTTGCTACTGACTGCGCTGAAATTCTCACTAAATCACACAACACTTGACCCGGACGTTGGCTTCCTGTCCCCCAGAGCAGTTTCTCTTTGCTGTTTGTGCCTCCCACCCAGTGACAATAAGTAGAAGCATTTCAGCCCCTCGACAGCTGTGCTGACCATGGTCTGACTGGGGTACAGGATGGCTCTGTCACGTGTGGTTGGAACTTCAGCGTCATGGCTGCCTCCACCCCAGCCCTGCACCTCCGTACACGGGAGGGAAGGGAAGGGTACACGGGAGGGGAGGGAAGGGTACATGGGAGGGGAGGGAAGGGTACACGGGAGGGGAGACAGTGCCACAGAATGTTCCAACAGCCACGCAGAGAAGGCCACCCAACCAATACTAGGTACTTGTGACAAGGATTCAAAACAGACACAGTTTGAGAGCACTCCTAACCACTTCTGGTTTGGTGCTGACTCAAACAGATCTTCATGCAAATAAACTCTTAAAAAAAAAAAAGCCAGACAGAGCTCAGCCCAGTCATCTGCACCCCTCAGCTGCCACACTTTTCAAGATGGATGTGGACACCACAGTGGGGAGGGCAGGAGGGGCTGGGACTCGGGTTTGTGGGGAAACATGACGGCCACTGGGCTGGAACCGGACCCCTTTTGCTTGACTGCAAGGGTGGTGGCTGCTTTGAACAAGAAACAGAGAAACTCTTCTCTTGGTCAGCAGCCCTCACTCAGTGGCCCCAGCCAGTTTCCTTCCTACTTTAAAGGAAGCTGCTAAAGTTATCAGCATGACTGAAACCTTAGCTCAGAAGAAAAAGGACTTCACTGATGGTGAACGCCGGATCTGGCCCAGTATTTTCCCAAGGCGTTGCTCTTGAGAAGACATGGATGGGTCCCTCTCCCTTGCTTGCCCATTCCCCGGTGTTGGTGGGTTTATCACATCTCGTTCTGCTTTTCTGCCCTTCCTCGGAGCTTTGCTTGGGAAGGTGGAGCCCCACGTGCGGCCCGGGAGAGGAGGAGACTGGTCTCCATCTGAGCCGGCTTGATATTCTCTGGGCGTAGCGTCCGCCCCTGGGAAGGGACATCAAATGCGTTTCCAAACCAAGATCTGGCTCAACGAGACCCCTGCTGCCAGACTTCTGTTTCCTTTGTGAGGAAGAGGCGGCTGCAGCCTTTAAAGCTCACTGGCTAGCAACGTGGCTTAAACTAGGAGACGCGCTCAAACCAGGCACACACGGCAAACACAGCACACAGCAGCCCCGCTACCTACAGCTCCGACCTGCAAGTTGCCAAACTGATTCAGAAGAGACAGAAGCTCAGGAAATGCAAGTTCGGGTACATGCCACACAGAGGGAAGCTGAAAAACCCACTTCCTGGTTTTCCTTGGCAAGGCAGCTCAGTTCAGACCCCCGAGGTTTAGTCAGGTGGGGAGATGGCTCAGGCAGTGTTAGGTGAGAGGGCAGAACCACTGGCTACTCACGGGCCTCGAGCGCTGTATCTTGGGAGGCGGCGGGCGAGTGGGACGGAGTCTCTGTGGCTGCATTAAAGTGGAAACTTAAGGAATCAGTACACACAGAGGTGGTTTGACGCATTTCCACACACAGCTCCGGGCATCCAGCCACCCAAGCCAGAGCCCGAGGGCCATTTTTGATGCCTCCCGCTCCCATGGCTGGCTGCCGGCTCCTGCACACCCCATGTCTGAGGCCCTCTCCTCCACCTCCGGCTTGGATCACTGTTATCAGCAGGGCCCCCGCCTGGAGCTCCTCAGCCATTCTCTACTCTGGCTGAGAGGGGTTTTCTAAAATGCAGTGTGACCCTGCCACCCCCAGCTTTGAGACCTCTGCTGTCCCCTCCTGTCCTGGGGTGACAGTTCACCAGGGCCCTAGGCTGGCATTCTAAATCCTCTAAGACCTGGCCTCTGCCGTGCCCTACCCAGACCCCTCCCAACCTCCCCCCCAACCCCGCCCCCTGTGCTCACTCAAAGACCCTTGCATGGCCTGAGGCTCTCAGGCCTGCTTCATGCCTGCCCAGCAGGTAGAAGGACCCGCCCCACCCTGATCTGCCTGACAAACTTTGCTCGTCCTTCGAGACTCTGCCCAGGTTGGGTGCTGTCCCCCAGTGCTCTCACTCATCACCCACTATCGCTCCGTGTCTGCCCCTCTGCCCTCCTACTCCTTCAAACGTTCATTTCCTTGAGGGATTCATCCCTGTACCTTGGGGAAAATGTATCTTCTCAATAAATGTCTGATGAATAAATACAATTTGCACAAAATGCTTGGCTTTTGAATAAAAATCAGTGGAGTGCAGATCTCTTGGCTCACCCCTTGAACCCTCTGTGTTGAAAGTTAAGCTTTGTCCTCTCAATAGCCTGCCCAGATATCTAGATGCCCTGGACAGTGGGGCAGATGAAGACAGTGTAAGGAGAGTAAAGTCCACACTAGACCAAGGTCACGGACACTTGGCAAGCCCTGGGAGGCTTCTGATTGGTTCTTCGATCATCCTCGTGGTTCACAGAGGTCCCTCATTACACTGCAAAGTCCAGACCTGCACTTCCCATGACAGGGGCCAATGGCCACACAGGGTGAGTCCAAATTAAGATGTGTTGTTAAGTGTAAAATGCACATCGGATTTTGGAGACTTAGTTTGAAAAAGAATGCAAGATATCTCAATAACTTTTTATTGATTATATGTTGATATTTTGGTTAAATATATTATTAAAATTAATCATGTCTGTTTCTTTTTACTTTTTAATACAGTTACTAAAATATTTAGAATCCCATATGTGGCTTGCATGTGTGGCTCCTGTTACATTTCTCTTGGACAGCACTTCAGGGCTTCACTTGGTTGGAGATGGAGTGGTCCTCCAGACAGCACACCTGCCTTACAATTCCTTCTCCACACCCGACTCCTGCAGGGAGAGGCTGTGTCTCCAGAGTCCCTGGATCCCTGGTGCCCAGCACAGGGCCTGTCAGAGTGGCCTATGGAGAAAGTGGGCTGACAGACCTAGTGGAGAACTGGGGTCCCTCATGGCACACTAAGAGCACATCTGGATGGAAATCAGCCTGGCTTCCTGGATCCTGTGCAGTTTGCAGTGGAGGCGAACCCACACCGGGGACCCTTCTTCAGCTGGAGGCTGTCGAGGGTTGGGATGCCACCCAGCGAGATGAGCATGGCTGCCCATAGGTGCACAGGCTGCGGTCCTCATCCAAGCCCTCAACTCTCACACACACCCTCTGCTCCCTCATTGTCTTCAGCTCCCCTTGCTCTCGACCCCTCTGCTTCTGGGTGGCCACTTTCTTGAGCTCCAGAGCCCTCACCACTAGTCACCTCTGACCTGGCCGGCAGGGGTGGCAGTGGGGCTGGGGGTTTAGGAGACGACCGCTGGGGTCAGACAGTCTCACACTGAACCCAAGCCCTCCATTCACCCTGTGGCCTGCGATTCAACCATCCAAGCCTGACTTTCCTCATCTGTAAATGCAGGTAATGGCACTGCCCACCTGAGGGGACTGTTAGAAAGTCTCAATGAGATGATGTTTGGCCAGTAGACGCCAGCAACTATCACCATTAGCAGCTTTCCCACCCTCCAGCTTCTTCCCTGCCCAACCATCTTCCATCTTATTCCAGAGTGGACTTAAAAAAAAAAAAAACACCAAACATGCCCAATTATGTTCTTTGCCAGCCTAAATCTTCCCAGGGGAAGGCTGGCATTTCCTGAGCTATCTTCTGAGAAATACCATCCTGGGAGATGCACTGTATGAAAGAAGAAAAGGGGGTTCCTCTGGCAGACATGAGAAGTGTTGAGTCTTGCTCTGTTTGGAGATTCACGACGCTGGTTAGCACGGCAAACCCTGTCAACCCTTGTGATAAAAACGCTACCCTCAACAGGCAACACACTATTAACTCTTCCTGCCCCCACCCGCGCCCCATGAAAGTCCTGCTTCCCGTATTTATTTGAACAGACTCACATCCCCTATAACACCTGTTAAATATTCCCTGGAAAATGCTGACTGAAGTGTTCAAAGCTCTCCAGAGTCTGGGCCCCACACATAAGCCTCTGCAAACTCCTCTCTCCCCTCAACCCTGCCCCACTCATCCCCTTGCTCTCCCTGAAAGCTCAGGTGTTCTTGAAGGCTGCTCCTGAAACACCTTCCATTTCCTTTTGTCTCACTCTTGGTGCCTCCTGTTCATCCTTTGGTGTCTGTCTCAAGCACCACCTCTCCCAGGGGGCCAGCCCTGCCCTTCCCTGAGTGGCGAGGGTCAGATGCTCTGCCTGCCATGTATTCTTGGTACAAAGGTTGTAGTTATAAGCTCACTCTCTCATTTCTCTGCTTATCCTGGGGTCTAGTGTGGTACTGGATAAATAGGTGCTCAGCAAGATTTCTGACTGAAGCTTCCTGGCACATGTAGAAGAAATATAACCAATGTCAGTTCTCCAGATTCTGTAATTATTTTGCTTTGATTGTCATCAGGAAGTATTAGCTCTTTCGCAACCGAATTTATAAATGGTGGGAGGAAAGCAGCCTCTTGACCACACCCAGCCTAGAAACCAGGAGAGTAAACCAGGGGGATTTATAGGTACTGAGAGAGGGTAATGCGGTACATGTGTTCTGAGTGGGACACTGGGTGGATCACAGCAGCTCCCCCAGGGCAAGGCGCTGCTAAGAAGCTTCTGCCTCTCGGATGGGAGAGGGTAAGAGCGCTGCTGAGCTGTAGCGGTTGCAGTTCCCCCAATATGCTGGGGGGCATGACAGCGGGGGACACAGGCTGAGGAGAGCTGAGTCCTCTGGGGACAATTAGAACAGGCCATAGCATGGAGTGGTGGTGACTTAGGCGGGAGGAGCGGGTGCAGAGGGAAGCTAGGAAAAAAATCAACTCAACACACTGTTCTCTAGAACATGGCTCCAGTGCTCGGGAAGCTGAATCAGGGAGTGACTGAACGTGGGGCTACGATAGATTGAGGTGAGGCCTGAGAGGACTGCATTGCTGGCCAGACTCAGTGAAAGTCATTTCAGCAAACTGGAACCCCCACGCCACCCCCACCCGTGCTCTAAGTCCCAGGTCCAGGCGGCCTTGTCTGCTTCTTCCATGGCTCTAGTGCCAGGAGCTTATCCTTCCGCGGATAGGGACATAGACTGGAGGGAGGGAGAGTGGCCTGCTCTCAGGCCTCTTGACTGTAAATCCAGGGCCCCTCCCACAGCTGCAGAAGAGGAGACAAAACCAGAAGAGCCTTGGAGCAGAGAATCGAGAGGTCCAGGCACTTTTACAGAGAAATCACGTCACGTGTGATCCTCAATTCCCTGGCTACACGGATGGCTGGTTCTTAAGTGAGTTTAAAAAGGCTGGGCCTTTGGCAATCTTTGGCTAAGAAGAGTTCTGTTCAGCAGTTGATCTGGCACTCCAGTGGGGGCACTGGAGGTTTCAGTGGCCAACACAGGCACCTGCCTTTCTGAAAGTCACGTGGAGTCCAGGTGCAGAGTCACTCTCCCAGAGTGGAAAGTCCTCCTGTAAGCAGTGATGGAACAACTGTCTGGGGCCAGGGCCTGGGAATTCAGGAGAACAGGACAGTCTGTCCTTAAAGGGTATATGATTCAATGGAATTTGACCTACTTCTCAGAAAAATACCTTTCTTAAGAGTACAAAAAGCATTGCTAAAACCCCAAGAAATAGACTTTGGAAAGACTCACGTTCATGATTCGGCTCTGTCATTTTCTAGTTGAGTTCAATACTGGCTTTGCCATTTGGCACATTATTCAATCTAAGCCTCAGTTAAGTCTTCTGTAAAACGGAAATAACTCCAGAGTCATGAGCACTGGCATGAGAATGCTATAGGAGGGCATGCCGGCTGTGGGAGGCTCTGGTCTGGCAACCTGCTGATGACATGACAACATCTGATCCTCTGTCCCTCCCTTAAATCCACAGGTCTTCCCAGCAGAGTCTTGTGAATGTGAGGATCTTGGCTTTCCAAGGAAGCGTGCTGTGAGCAGGGTGCTGTTGAAAGGGACTGGGGTTTTACTAATCTTTTCTATTTACATGATGTATTTTCCTTTCAAAGCAATTCTACTTCTCTTCTTTCCTTTGAGCCTCACATTCCCTGGTGAGGCAAGTTAGAGGAGGGTTATTTCCCTGCAGAAGAGGCGGCCCAGAGAGGTTAAGTGACTAACATGAGGTCACAGAGCTAGTAGCAGGGACTAAAACAAGCAGGTTTTCTTAGTCCATTGTGCTATCCTTGTCAGCTGAAACTTCCAAAGTCATCTGGAATCCTTTCTGATTTGGTTTTTCTACTCCATATCCTTTCTGAAGTAGGACTCTGCTGTTACGAGATCTGTGCCTTAGAAAGCAGGCTGGTGAGAGAATGACTGACATCCTTGCCTTTCTTCCTTATTTTAGCATCTCTTTCCAGTGCTTTCCAAAGAATATTCTTATCTCGATTCATTCAACAAACAATGGAGTATATTTTGTACAGGCAAAGGGCACAATCGTGAATAAGACCCAGTCCTGCCCTCAGGGGGTTCCCACTCTGATGGAGGGGTTATAACACAGAGGAGAGAGGGGTGCTGAGGTGTGTGGAAGTACCAAGGAGGGGCTCTTCTATCTAATGGGAGGCAGTACAGAATTTAAGTGCATGAGATGGGAACCACAGTGATCCAGCAAGACTAAGTGAGGGTGAATATGAGGATGGGGTAGGTTGGGAGGAATGGCCTGTGGAGGTCACATAATTTAAGGCCTTGAATGCCAGCTAAAGGAGTGTGGGTTTTCTCCTGAGTGCAGTGGGAAGAATTCAGGTAGGAAGGGACATATCAGAGGCCTTTGGTGTTCTTGCCGTAGAAGATGGATGGGAGGAGGTTGGGTGGGCTCCTAAGGACAGACACTCTCTTCCAGCTATGGCCTGCCTAGGCCTCCATGTTGTCAACTCACCAGCTGGCCATGTGACTGCTGGGAGATGTGGACATGAGCGGGTAAGCCCCAAAGTGTGACTGACACGAAGTCCCAGAGAAGAGAGGGACTCTTTGACCTCTGCCAGTCTCTGCCTGGCCCTCAGCGTTTATATCTGTCAGCTGTGGGGACCAGGTGAGTATGTTCATTGGATATGAAATCCACATTGATGAGAACAGCATCTGATTTGCAGCTAATTTGTTGATGCAGCAAAACACATTGTTTCCAAAAGGTCAGGAGGGGAAGCTGCGCTGGAATATCAACTTAATTACCTGGGTGGCATGGATGAGCGGGCACCCAGCACGGGGCTGCAGGGTGGAGAACGCTTCACTGCTGGGCGCAGAGCTGGGGCAGATAGTAAAGCAGGGGTGGAGGCGGAGGCAGCCTATGAGGGGGTGCAGAGCCCAAAGCTCTTGTGGCCTGCTGTGAACTGATGCCTAGTCAGTGTACTCGCCAGCCCTTAAGCCTCATGCCAGGAATGAGGGTCATGACTCCATTTCACAGACGAGGGGAGGCAAAGACTTGCCCAGGGTCACATCAAGCAGTGGATGAGGATCAAAGAGCTCATCTCTCTGGTCCTGTGATGGACGTGGGAGGGGTCGGCTATTCCAGAACCAATGCATGGATTTCCCCAGTCCCTAAGGAGGACACACCTTGGACCATTCCTTCAATATTCCTTCAAGGTCAGAATCAGTCTCCCCACTGCTGGGAAAGCAGGCTCAGAGAGGGGAGACAGGCACTACCTAAGGCCACACAGAGGTGAAATGTCAAAGTCAGTGAGGCAACAGGCTAGACTGCAAGCGGGGACCAGAGGTATGGGGAAGCGGGTAGATGACCAGAGATGCCAAGCAGCTTCACTGAAGGCTGAGGGATATGCATGCAAAGCTTAGGGTGGCGTGGCAGCCAGGTCCTCTGCACTTCCTGTTCCAGGGGCCAGAGAAGGTGGGGTACATGCAATGGTGGCTGGAGGCATAAGAACGGTGGCCTCCAAGGTCAGCCTCAAAGCGGGTGTCAGATCCTCTGGGTCTGAATGGTGTCCTGAATTGTCCCTTTTCTGTCAGATTTTCCTCTACCCACCCAGAGGAGGCCCTTGGCATTCTCAGTGGGGAGGCAGGGGAGATGCTGGGGGCTTCTCTGTCCCAGGGATGTGCCCCAACCACATCCGCTGCCGGGAATGGACAGGGTGAAACAGAAAATTCACAATTAAACCCCGTCACTGTTTAATGAGGGAAGAGTTCACCTGGTTAATTTTCCTGGCTAGTAGCCACATCAATGCTCTGACCTGTGCATGAAACAGCTCTGGCTGGGAGAGGAAGACAAAGCTTTCTGTGGCTTTACAAAGGGCCTCTGGGCTGAGAGCAAGGCTCCTCTACTCCTCGGGAAGGGAGAGCCGCTATTATGCAAGGTATGGAAATAAAAGAGGGCTTCTTTTGATAGGCCTCCAGAAAGGAGTGTATTGAAGCTATATTTGTGTGGAGTGTCTCTTTTGAAATGCCCAACCAGCTCTCTCGGGCACAGCTCTTGCCTGTCCCCCAACTCCTGTCATTATCTTGAATCCTCTCGTCCACACTTGATAGAGCTGATCCTGCTTGTTGGGGAGGATCAAATGCTTGCCTCCGCTTCAGAGCGCCAGCGAGGGTGCCGGAGAAGACTGCGCTGGTGTCCTATGGCACGTGCTCTGTACCAACAGCGCTGGCCAGGCCCTGTGCCCCTCAGGGGGAGCCCGGGGTCCTCCGGCCCTGCGGTATCTGCAGAAGTAACCCTCAGCTCCAGGCTCTAATCTGGGAGGGTGCTTACTGAAAGACGCTGCGTGGGATGGACTTCCCCATCAGAGCTGAGTGAGCAGTCTCCATCCTGTTGCACACACGGTGAGGGAAGGTGCTTCGTGGGAGCGGGAGGTGGGGAGGGGCCTCACCCTGGAGCACCCTCGACGGGCCAGGTGTTACCCAGTATATCCCAGTCAGTTCTAAAGCTCCAGACAGAGGTGCAGCTGTGATCTCTCCTGCCCGAATTGGCACACTGCACCAGGAAGCTGGTGGGGCTGGCCTTCGAGCCCTGGTTGTCAGACTCTGGAGACAGGTCCCATGTGCCCATGGCTAACCTTCCTCAGGCAGCCTCGATGGGGGGCTGGGGACTGAACGTGGCCCTCGAAGAAAAGCTGAAGCGCCTGCCATTGGGTCTGGAAGCCAGTGTCCCTGGAGAGGGGCCGCCGGGGACTCAGCCGCCTCAACAAGTCACCTTGCGAGGCCATTCTCTCCGCTGGGCCCGTGAGTGAGAGCTGAGCTGAGAGACGGTTTCGCCTGGTCCTGAGAGCGAAGCATTCTTCCCCGATGTTGACAGGAGTAGTATTTTGTAGTGGTGCTGGTTAATTTGTAGTGGCATTTGTGGTTTGAAGCCTTGTCAAGATCCCTGATTACTTCCCGTGCAAGGAGCTCGGCTGACGGGGAAGTTCACATGCTGAACAAAAGCAGCGAGGCAGCTGGGAGGGAAGGCAGCGAGGGGGCCGGGTGACCCCGGCCGCTTGGGGGACAGAGGCGGGGGAGGGAGGAGGGCCAGCAGTGGGGCAGGGGAAGGGGGGGGCCTTTTGTTTTTAGTCAGGTGCAGCTGCTCGGCCTCAATCGGTGGCATCCCTTGGCGGCCCGAGGTCGGGCAGCAGATGCGGCCGTGGCTGGGCAGGGGCCAGGAGCCTTGCTGACGCGTGCCATTCTCTGCCCAGACAGGAGCAAGGGGCGGGGGCTCCACTGCTACCCACAGTGGGGCAGCCATCTGGGATGCCATCAAGGGTGCCTGGGTGACATTTCCAGGAGGGGGTGATGTGAGGATGCGAGGAGGGGCTTCCAGATGTTGGGAGGGAGAATCCCCCTCTGATGGCAGTGGTGGGTGGGGGTGGGAGTGGCTGTTTTGAGGCACTTGCTGTGTTCCAGGTTCTGTTCTAGAAGTTCTACCTGGAAGGTCCCTAGTGATCTCAACAACCCTGCAGAGAAGGTAAAACTCCCCATTTGGCAGATGAAGAAACTGAGGCTGCACTGCCCAGTGACTTGCCCAGGCCCCACCACTAACAGGTGGCAGAGTGGGGCTCCAGATTCAGGTTAAGTCTGACCCCAAAGAAGCCCACACTCCTTCCATCAGACCTGATACACATATGGCAGAAGGAAGATGCTGAAATTTACCCCTTGAGAATGAGGGTGCTCCCCGCTCCTGGGGGAGTTCTTCCCCCCAGCCCCCATATCCTTTGAGGTTTTTGCCTTGCTAGGTCTGTTCTGACCACACAGATATGTTCGTCTTTGCAGCCACCTACACATCCCCAGGCCTGCATCCTGACTTGGGGAGGGTTTGCTCAGTACGTTTAAAGGCCGGGGCCCACTCAGCAAAACCAAGGCTAATTTATCATCTCAGGAATGATGTCCACCCCAAGCAGTACACTGCTAGGAAATTAAAATAAACATCTTCTCCTGATTCTGCAGTTGTACAGACAGGATTGCACAGAATCCTGTAATTCTCCAGAAAGAGAGTCCGGTGATTATGACAGCTTCCACATGGCTCACCCTGCCACCGGCAACCCCTGTCTCAGCCCACCCACAGCTCAGGGGACTGGTCATATCCTGCAGGCAGTCCTTGACAGGCCATTCAAGACCCGGTCCCTGGCCCGCCAGCTCCATGTCCCATCATACCAAAGGCAGCTCCCCTGTCCAGCCCCACAAAGAGCTGCCCTGCGCTTCTGTGCCACAGCCCTTCCCAAGGCACGTGCTCGTTCTGTGTGCCCTCCCCACACCTGCCAACCTGGTGGGCTCAGCTCTCCCCTCAAGCTTCTGTCCCCTTCCCGGACGCTGTCCCTCTCTTTCTGACTGGACACAGCCGGGCTTCTTTCTTCTGTCCCTCCGCTAAAGACAAGGGGCTCTTCACAAGTGCCATGGTTATCTTGGTCACGTCAGGATCCTGGGCTCTAGGTGCAAGGCTTGTGCATGGTCAGTGCAAAGCAGATGCTTGCCCAAGACTGTAGGACCAGCCTCAAGTGGTCAGCAAGACCGTCGCCCAGCATTTGACCGATGTGGACCAACTGGCTGTCATCCTGTCACTGAGTGGTGCTGTCCACTAAGCTGGCGATGTTTCTGATCAGGAACAGCCTGCTTCTCATCAGCAAAAACTCCCAACCTACAGGCATCCCGGTCTAACGGGTTGAGCCCAAGGCCACCCCAAAGAGCAAGACTTTCTGAGGAGAATGCACAGGTGGGAAGCTTAGATGTGAAATACCCCCCATGAATTCACTGTCAAATTTCCCCCATGTCTGTTAAAGACAGTCAGGTTTGACAGACAGAGATGGTTATTTTTTTTTCCTCCGCTCTTCCCTCAGAACAAATGGATGGAGATCCTGGTTTTCAAATTCCTGGACCCTGGAATACATTTCTATCTGTGTCAAAGTCTAGCCCTCCACCGCCTCAGCAGAGTTTAAAATCCTAGCTAATAGGTTAACAACTGTTTTTCTTCAGCTTCAAATGAAGAATATCAGAAGGCTGGGGGGATATGCAGCTCTCCAATTTGTACGGACTGCACACAGCTCCCTGCAACGTGTGTTTGACAGGACTGACATTTTGTACCGCTGTGAGATGGGAAAACGTGTGACATTTTTATTCATGGTGGCGTACGCCCTTGTAATGATCAGCTCTGGTCGATGTGCTTACCGCAGCAGCCCCAGAGCCCTCGGAGAACAAACAGGAGCCCAAGGTGCCAGCAGTTCGACTGCCTTATTAAACACCGCCAGGATCCTAACGAAGACCAACTGCTGGAAAATCTCACTGTCAAATCCTCAAGGACATTGTCAGCGCACAGCTAACTGCATATATTTTTCATTTAAAATACTGAAATCCAGTCTTGTGCCATTACAACCAAGGGGAGGGGCACCCACTCCTGTGGCCATTCTGTCAGCTGCCTCTTTGGAGCTCCGGATGCTGGAGCCGGATGCCCAGTGGGGTTCACGACTAGACAAGAGGGCAGCGGGAGATGGGAAACCAACCTTCTGAAAATGCAGCCCAACCTGAAAGTTTCAGGGCTCTGGTGAGAGTCACTTGAAAAGTCGACCCACCAAGTCCTAAGTCTGAGTGAATGTGCATAATGAGAAAACCTGATTCCCCCGCAAGCCGACTCTTCCTGGAGGTACAGCCCCTCATATCCCGCGCCTCGGTGCTCAGCAGCCTTCTGCTGGCGGCAGACCCTAAGCCAGCTGCAGGAACACACGGCCGTGGCAGGCTGCACACCTTGGCGGCAGAGCTGCGCATCAGGGCGCCCACCTGCAATCTCACCACCTGCCTCGACTCCAAGACCTCGAGGTCAGCACGCAGGAGGACCTCCTCCCTTCGGTGGTCATTTCGAATGCTGATGCACACTGATGGATGGCAGCCAATCACATGGCAGGCCCCGGAGCTGCTCGTGGTTGTTACGCAGGGTGGTTTGGTTGTGGCTGTTCACACTAACGTACTGATGTATTTATTTTGTAAGTATGTATTATTTATGCAGTGCCTCTATTTCCATCCTCCAGCCCTGATGTACCAAGACACACTCTGCTATTTATTTATGGGGTCCTTGGCGTAACAAGCCTAACAAGACACCCCTGTGTGGTTCTTACGGGTTTGCAACAAACTGTAAGTGGTTGGCTAAACAACTGGATGTTCTCCATCCATCATGGGCAGAGGCTTGCATTTTAAGAGGCTGCCCATAAAGCTGGTTTAGCATAATATTGTACATCATCCTTGGCAGAAATGCCCTGAGATGCTGAAGAGCTGGCAACCCAGCGAGAAGGAGCTCTAACCTTCCTTGCTATGGGATGGGGCATGGGGTAAGAGTAAGCCATGGGTACCCTGGGTACAGGCCGCAGAGTGAGGGGGGAAAGGAAGGCGGATGGAAGACAGTCCCGCAGAAAAAGCAGGACAGTGAGGGTGGACGTACCTTGTCTGCCCAGCTGGCCAGTCTGTCTCTCCACAGAGCCTTTCCACTGATCCCGTTCATCCTAATAGACACACCTTTCATTGCAGGCTGCACCTCAAACCTCCCCTTAGAGCACGCTGGCTGGAGGAGAGAAAGGCAGCCAGCAGCCAGCAGCCAGCCTTGTGCCACTCCAAGGTGAAGACCAAAAGCTCCCAGGGAGGGCATCCAGTGGACTGCTGTATCTGTCTGCCTGGTCTCCTGGGCCTCTCTCTCATCGTTCCCTCATCTTCACACCCATGAGCTTTTGTCAGAATGCCGGCAGTGCCGTTGGCTGCCTCACCTGCTTCCCCCCCTTCCTGCAGTGGCTCAGAGTAAATCCTCCAGGGGCCATTCCCTCGAATGTAAGCCCGCACTGGCTCCTGACACCCAAGAGATACCATTCAAGCTGCCCCCAAGGCTTGGTCCCCAGCTACCTCTGCAGTTTGATTCCTGGCTCTCCCCAGCTGCCTCCTGGCTTCTCCCTTCCCTACACTAGCCCTCTGCTTCTCTCAAGAGTTGGGACTCTCCTCCTCTTTGCTATGTCATTCTCTTTACCTGGGATACCCTTCTCCTCTGGCTCCACCTGATGTACAACTTATCTTTCAAGATTCAGCAGAAAAGTCACTGAGAAGGCACCCCTGGTCTCTCCAGACATTCTCAGGACTTCTCTCCAGTCAGAACACCTATCTCCACTAGCTTTTCTCTTTGCCTATGGCTTGTTCACTGTGTCTCCCAGACAGAGTGTCAAGAAGGCAGGACACACATCTCATGCCTTTGTGACCCTGGGGACTTGGACAGGGCTTGGAATCCAACATGCCTCATAGTACACTAGATAAGTGAAAGAAGATGCTGAGGGCATAAAAAAATAACTCAGAGTTCTGCCTGGCATCAGGTTTTTTAACCACAAAGACAGGAGGGCAGCAGGGGAAGAATTCTTAGCTGGTCATCATGGCTTGGGCAATGGAAGGTGTTTGGTAGACAGCTCAGGGGTATAGGTGCCCCTCTGTCCTGGAGCACCACCATTGCCTGCCTTTTGCTGACCGCTTTACCCACCTGGCCTCCTCAGGCACCATCTTGCCAAAGTTCAACCTACTACCCCTCTGGAAACGTTCGCTATCAACCTTTCCAGAAAGGGAAAACAGGGATCCACCGAGAAGGGGTGCAGAACCAGGACATCCCAAGGAGGGCGACCAGGTGGCTGTAACCATGGAACCATATGGCTGATGGGCAGTAAGGTCTCAAAAACACAGTTTACACTGCTTCAAGGCAATGTTAATTCCCCAACACTTCGCATGTTAAGTGAGATATAATCAGCGATCCTTTAGAAGTCCCTTTTACATATTCTCTTCTAGTACTTTTATTACATTTTAAAATTCTTTATAGTATAAACAAAATGATTTGATATTCTAGAAGACATGGAATTAAGCAGACCAACAATAAAACTAAGCCGGCAAAAACAATGGCCTGAATTAGGGACACAGTCAGTGCCATCCCAGGTTGAGTGGGCAGTGCCATCCCAGGTTGAGTGGGCAGTGCCATCCCAGGTCTAGTGGGCAGGAGGCTGGCAAGCTGCCTTTGCTGCTGTCAACACCAAGCTGTCCCAGGTCCAGTGAGCTGAGCTGTGTGGTGGAAGAAGGTGGGGTCCTGAATCTGAATCCATCTTACCAACCAGGGGATTAGGGTAAGGCCCGGGACCCCAGTGAGAAGTGGGGCAGTCATAGTTCTTCCTGCATCAGTCTGGGGAAGATGATGTGAGAAAATGCAAACACCCACTGATCACACTGCCTGGCACCCAGTAGGCACTCAGAAGGGCAGCACCGCTGGTGTTCTTACCCCTGTGTGAAAAAATTCGGGGCTCTGTTAGGTTTATTCTGGGGAGAAACAGGACAGTGACCTTGCCCTCCTTAGCTACCCTAAGCCGCACTGCTGGATTCTAAGCATGTCCCAAACGACTGGCAGCCACAACCAGATACCCCAGGAACGAGACAGAACTGAGGCAGAAGGCTCGATGAGAGAGGCACAGTGAGGGGAGGGCCTGGGCTCCAGCATCAGGGAGACCTGGTTTGGAAATCTTGCTCTGCCACGTATAGTGTATTCTGGGGCAGGTTGCTTGACTTCTCTGAGCATCAGCTTTCTGGGGATAATAACAACTGTACCGATGTCATAAGATGTTGAGAAGACTCAGGGAGGTGACACCTGTTGAGGGGCCTGGCTTCCATGAATAGGTCTGCATGAGCATGAAAACCAACTTGACCCATCTGACCCCTCCTCATCCTGACACCTCCCAGTCAGCCCTTGTTACACCACTACCCCCACCCCCCAGCACGGCCAGGTTAATCATTCACTTCATCCCCAAAGGCCTCAGGGATTGATGGGGGACAAGGCGACAGGCAGCTTCCGGCACAGCGCTCCCGTGGCCGCGGGGTGGGGACTGCCAGCGACACTGAGCTGATTCTCCTGGAGGATCGTGCTTGTGGGATAGAATTTATTTCCAATATATTATGTTTTATTTCCCCTTCCCTGCTGGGATAAACTCTCCACCTCTGGCACAGAGAATTCTAATCTGAGAAAATGCCTCCTCTGGTCTCGCTGAATCAGATTTCCTGCGCCTGTCCTGCTGGGCTCAGTCTCTCCCTGGCAGGGAGCTGCTCCAGCACAGACCTTCAAAGAAATGCTGCTTCTGGGCTCTGGTCAGTCCTCTGGCAAAGAGGCCCCGCTGTCACACTGCTGAACACAGACAGACTTGGAGGATGCAGGAGGCCTGTTGCACTCACACAGTACCACACGCAGGGGTCCTCAAGTGAACACAGGTCTGCAGAACAACATCTAGCCCTCCCCGCTTTGGTCTCTCCTGTTCTCTGAACTGCCTGGTGGTTCAAGGGCATGGGGAGTACACAGAGCTGCCTTCCCCCCTCCCCATGACCCAGGGCCTTCCGTGTAGTCAGTGTTCACCACTCAGTCGCTCCCTGGACTCCCTGGGCAACTCATCTGCACAGGCCCTGGGAGGCTGCTAAGGTCACGGGGAGGAGGTGGCCACTATTCGTGTCTGAGGACAGTGTGGCTGGCACAGGGAAAGTGCTGGCCCAGAGCTGGGAGGGGATGGCTCTGCTGGGAGGAGTCAGGGAGCCCTGTGGGCCCTGAGAGGTTGATGGCATTTTGTTAGCTGGACAGAAGAGGAAGGACATTGCTGCACTGGAGACAGTAGGAGCCGATTTGTCTCTGGGTCCCCTAGCCCCAGATCGGGGCCTGCAGACACCCACAAACAGCTGGTGAAGGCGTGAATATGGAATTGTGTTGGGCACTTCAGGAGAGGAAGGGACCCTGCCCTGGGTGGGGACACTTAGCAGAGTCTTGTGGGTGAGAAGGAATTGGCCTGACGTCATGGATGCAGGTGCCTCCAGCCCAGCAGGCCCAGCTGTGGGCAGGGTTTGGGGAGGGGTCTGGGGGACTGGGCAAGTTCTCCTGATCATCCAGCATGTCTGTGCCTGAGGAGGGACTCCTGGAGAGGGACCCCCATTCCAGGGGGCTCAAGGGCTCGCCTATCTCACTACTTGCTGATGTTTCTGATGCCCCTTGTGTCTCCCAGATCAGTAGACGAAAGTGATGGGCAACCCCTGGGATATGAGGGATGCATGGGCATAGTGGGACTGATGCCCAAGTGGAACCAAGGCGGGGCAGGTCTGGGGTAGGCCAAGGACAGCCTAAGACAGTGCAGTGAATGGAGCTCGTGAGATGGGAGTGGATGAAAAGCAGACACAGGAGCTGCCAGAGCAAAGGAAATGCTGGAAACCACAGGGGTAGCTGGGCTGCCCGTAGAGTGGGGAGTCAGAGGGGACAGGCCAGATCTGGGGAGGAGCTCTGTCCAAGGGAAGGAGGACAACAGACAGCTCCCTTGGTGGGAAGCCCAGTTCAGAGCTCCTGCTGCAATCACCAGTTTCCCGCCAGGTGGCCTGAATTCCATTCCTTGGTGTGTTTCGGTTGGACCTTTCTGGAGGCTCTACCTTGGGCCAAAGGAATGGTTCAGAAGGCAAGAATCCTCTACTGTAACTGGCCAGAGAAAGCCATGGGGAGTGCATGGGCAAGGTGTAGGGAATTCCAGGGCTTAGTTGAAGTCAGTTGCTACCCCATCCTAGCACAGGCTACAACGGCAGCTGTGTTTGGTCTCTCAGGTTCAGAACCTTCACCAAGTATCTGAGACATGGCCTGAAGAAAGCTGCTCCACATAAACTAGGCCAACGGGCTCTCTGCCCAGTCCTTGAAGCTGATGGAGAGCAAGGGCCTTCATTAAACTTTGCACCTACTCTACAGGAATCTCCAGCAAGTCAGCAGTGATGAGATGATGGGCGCCTCCTGAGCATGCTGGCAGGGAATCACCCCCGCCCAACCAAACTGGTTGGTGTTTAAAACAAACAAAAAGGAATTTTGAGACGGCCCATGACATAATCACACACCAGATGGATTCTGTCCACAGGATGACACTGAACCACTTACTGTGACATTGTGGGCCCCTGAAGGCAAGGTATGGCCGTGTGATCATCAACGTTTTCACAAGTGTGGAACAGAATGCATATTCATGATTATCTGCTGAACAAGTGACCTTGGCTCTTCTCTGCTCCTGGGCCCTGGTTGCCACAGACCTGGCACACCCCACTCCCTGGAAGCTGTCACAGGCGACTGTGTCCATCTCTGTAACCTGAGAGCCCTGATTCCTACCTCCCTGCCATGCACTCGCTTGTCCCCTCTCTATCTGGTACCTGGTTGACCTCTGACCCTGACTCTCCACCATGTATGCTCTTGATTTCAAGACTGCCCACCGTTCTGTGTATGAACTTTTCTCTGCCATCAGAGAAGAGGACAAGGGCCTGGGACGATGGCTCCTGTTTGGCCTCTGTGCACACTTATCAGTTTAATCTGTTTGCCCTTTGGATAACAGGACCTCTGATTACCTTTCTAGGAACCACCCTTCCTTCACTTCTTAGTGTGTGTTTCAGGAAGAGCCCTACCTCTGGCACCCAGGGAACCCTTGGCCACAATGACGGGCTCTGAGACCGGCGTGTGACCTCATGCTTCCTGTAGCAGTCACTAGGAAGTGACTCCCGCTGTCTTGCTCCTGGCAGGTTATGGCTGGAAGCTGCTGCAGCTACCTGGCCACCAGGAAGGTAAAGTCCCCTGAGAATGGCACCAGCAGAGGAGGCCAAGCCAAATGCAGCCAAATACAGGTCTGATTGATGAGATTTAATATCTGGATCAAGCCATATTTGAAGCTGGTATGAGGAAACAATTTCTCTTTTGGGGTTTATGTCCCTTGCAAACCAAAGTAACCTAACTGATGTAGATTCCCTGGTCTTGGGGACTGGACTAGCTCCTGCCATCCCCAGTACTAACCCCTACACATGTCCAGTTTCTACCTTGCATGCAAATCCCAAGAAAGCACCCAGTGTGCCTTTGGTATCCAGCGATGGGTTTGGTGTGCAGTGTACACCAGGTGCAGGATACTGGCTTTCTCGTGTTGGTGTCAGCTGAGGCCCAGAAACATTAAAGAAGGCCTGGGGTCTGGAAGGAAACTAGGAACAAGGATTACCTGTGGTTCAACATCCTGGGATTCTGGGTCGCCTGCCTAGGCTGCTGCATAAACCCCATCATGACAAACCCAGCAGGAATCTGCCGGGTTTTTAGCACAGAGCTGGGGTTTGAACCTGAGGTCTATTAATAGACAAATGGCTTTGAATCTTGACTGTGCTTCTGAGTTGTGAACCTTGGCTAATCCCCTAACCTCTCTGGGCCTTACAGAGGAGACAATACCTGAGACCCAGCCGTGGCTGAAAGGACTAAGTGGGTTAACCTGTGGGAACTGTCCAGCCTGGCACCTGAATTGGGACACAGACCCACTTCTCCAGGTCTCAGCGAGGTGCCTGGCACGTGGTGAGCAATTCAACGTCACAGCTGCCCTCCACTTCTTCACTGCTCTTCAACCATAAGAGGAGCTCCAACTGCTGTGAAAGTGCCCAAGACCTAGCAGAAGCGGGGTGGATGCTGCCCCCTAGCCCTCTGCAGTCCTCTTCACTTGTGCTGAATTGAAGTCAGGTGGTGGAGCTTAGAAAGCAAATTGCAATTTTGAACCTGGATTTTCATTTGGCTGTTGATACTGCTCAGCCCTTCCATGGCATGCCAGGAGCCCTTGAACTCCCTGTGGCAAGAGGAATACTATCTGAGAAGGCAACATCATATGTTCAATAAGAAATTGCTTGGATTTTCAACTCAATCCTTATGAATTTCCAGAATTTGACCTCCCTTTTTTGATTGGCAAGTTTTTCCTCTTGAAGTCGAACATGGCTGCTACAGGAGCAAAGCCTGGCCTTGTTAATTCTGCATCAGAAAGCTGTCTCTGGGCTACCTGGACTTTTTGGGAAAGTGAGGCCACATGTGTCCCACCAGTCGCCCTCTCCAGACAGACCCGACAAACCCACAAGGGACCACCACCACTCTGGGTGATGGCAGAGTGAGTCAGAAGAGCTCTGCAGCTGCCTGCCGGCGCTGAGGGCACAGCTGCCTTCCAGTCACCCTGCTGCGGGCACGCAGGAGCTGGTGGGAATGAGGCCGGAGACCACCCCAGATGTGCCTGCTTTTTCACACAAAGTTATGGCTGAAAGAGTGGAAAAAGGAGTGATGGAAAAGGGGGAAATATCATTTGGAAACAACAGGGATTGAAGGGGCAGCCTCCAGAGGGCTCTGCCTCGTGGACTGTGCAGGCGCGGCTGGTAAGTCAGGCCAAGAAGGCACTCTGGCCGGCAGACCACGATGTTCGCTTCTCACTCACGTCTGGTGCCCCAGCCTGCGCCCTGGGCCCTGCCGCTCGTGTGTCTGAGTCAGACTTGGGCACCATCTCCTGGCTGTGCCCCCAGCGCCTCTCCCTCTGCCCCACGATGCCAGCTCTCCTCGGTTTAGTGCTGACTTTCCACAAGAGTGTAGGCACGTGGGTCAGTTACATGTGTGCCTGAGCTGGGGTGGCTGCCACTGAAGGGTGTATGTTCTGAGAGACGCCGGGTGCTGGGAAGACAGGCTGACTGGGAGGCCCTGTCTGTGGGTGACTGACATCTGGCTCTGCTTCTGCTCCACTGGAGGAAGAGACCGATGTTTACTGAGCACATGCGCAGCACAGAGCCAGACAGACAGTGCCTCGCTTAATCCCTATAAGGACCTGTGATGTGAATATTATTATCCCCACCTTAAAGCTGAGAAAACTGATCTCACTGAGGTTAAGTTACTGAGGGCAGGTTACCAGCTTGTTAGTGCCAGAACTGAAAATTTAAGCCCGGAGCCGCCTGATGCTAAAATCTATGCTTTACGTTCAACCACACTACTTTCATCAGCTGATCAGCCTTTGGCTTTCAGCAGCTAAACTCTTGGGGGCATGGCGGGAGGTGTCATACTTACTTTCTCTCTCTCTCTGTGAATGGCTGTTACATATGTGTGTGTGTGTAATTTTTTGGCCATACCATTCTGAAAGCAAATTTCAGACATCACCTAAATACCAAAGTGTGCACACCTGAGGCATAAAGATAAGCCCCTAAAAACCATGACATCAACAATAGTTCTATCACGTCACCTAACATCCCAGTCCATCTTCAGATCTCCCAACTTTTCAAAGAATATCTTTGATGCTTAAAAAAACAAATCCAAGTTCATATTTTGCATTTGGTTATACAGCTTAGTCTCTTTTACAGATGAAATCTTTGCTTTCTGGGAAGAATTCAAGGGGCACTGGACCTTCCCTTCCCTTGCCTGCTCTCTCCCCAGCTCTCCTCCTCTCCAAGTCCACTCATTTTGGGAGTCTGGGGTGTCCCAGGGCCCCGTTACTTCCCCTCTTTTCCTGGGGCATTTAAGACTAGCCCTTAGGAGCTCATAAAAACACAAAATGGAATGAGACAGGATCTAAATTCCTATAATACAAATCTGTTTCTACTTGGAAACAAAACCCTTATTTATGGAAAATGATTTGGAATTTCACTAACGGAATATTCATTTTCCTTTTTTCAAGTGAATGGAATTATAAGGATAGCAACTGAAATAAAACCAAATAACCTGGATACACAGAAAGTACTTAAATGATAATCAATTATTAATCAATTTAAAAATCCACATAAATAATAAAACCTTAAGACGTTTACTGAAGGCCAGGTCAGTGCCAAGCCCTGTGGTGGACGTTCCAGGTTCACATTCTCATTGGGGGAGACAGGCAGCATTAAAGATATGATTACAAAGCTATGTGAGATGCACTGCGTGTGCCAAGTTCTGAGGTAGCACAAAGACAGGAGCAACCAACTCAGTTGGAAGGATTTACAAAAGGGACCAGCTCCGAGGGCAGACAGGCAGATAGATCATCACGGGCCTCATGGTCTATGTCAAGGGTAATGGGGAAACTTCAGGGGAGGCGAGGGGCAGGGAAGTGGCACAGCCACTGGTGTGTGGGTCAAGTGAGGCTCTATGGGGATGCAGTGCAGCTGAGTCTGAAGGTCAGTTAGGAGGCTGTGGCTCAGTGCAAGTGAGCGGTAACACAGCCTGACCCACTGCTGTGACAGAGGTGTGGACAGGTGAGGGACAGGGCAGTGTCAGGGGGCAGAAGGGAGAGGCTTGAAGGGTGGTGGGGAGCAGACCCAGGTTCCTGGATGGATCTCGCTGCGGTGGGAGGTGGAGGAGGAGGGGCACGTGTAGGTGGGAGTGTACCCTCAGCCTGTGGGTGAGGTGTCGAGAAGGATGCGAACCTCGGTTGGAGGTGTGTGGGAGGCAACGGCAGAGTTGAAGGGAACTGTGTGTGACTTCTAAGCCCAATGGGGTGGAGGGGTTCCTCAGAGCTGAGGGTGCCAGGTAGGTATTCGCTGGCAGGGCAGCTTCTCCAGCCCAGCGTGAGCCTGGCACTAAACAGCCTGGCTCACGCTTGTAAAGTCGGAACTCTCCGCATGCACAGACAACAGGCAACCGCATTCCAGGAGCAGATCCTAAGGGTAAATCCAAACCACTCCATCCCAGGCCTCCAGAAGCCATGGTAGTGCTTAGTTTGAGCTTTGGTTTAACTGGCTTTTCAAACTTATGTTAAAGAGGTTTACAAAGCTTTGCTCAACTGGGAGAAGAGACACGTTTCAGTGCACATTTTTTTTGGATTCTATCAGATTGGAAAGCAGGCAATTACTCTGTTTGTAGGATCAACTAGGGGTAACACAATGAAGCAGGTCCTAGAGTGGGTCTGCCCTGTCCTCCCACCTCCTGAGAAGGCCCAGTCTCCGGCTGAGGCCCATGGCACACAGCAGCACGTGTCCAGGACTAGAATCCAGTGTCCCTGGGTGCCACTATCAGTCCAGTCCCCAAAGCCAGGGAGGGAGAGCTGTACTCAGTTGAGAGAAGAGGGCTGCTGCTGCTGCTGGTGGAATAAGAATTAGCTCCTAATTCAAGCAAACATCTTCTGGGCCTGTTTCCCCATCTGTATGATGTTTATGAGCCCATCTTCCTTACCACTTGATGTCAAAGATTCAATTAAGGGACTTCCCTAGTGGTCCAGACTGTGTGTTCCCAATGCAGGGGACTGAGGTTTGATGCCTTGTCAGGGAACTAGCTCCCACACGCTGCAAGGAAGATTCTGTGTGCCACAACTAAGACCCAGTGCAGCCAAAGAAAACAAAAGATTCAACTAAATTAGTACATAGGTCTTTTCAAAGAGGGGCCGATGGGGCCAAATCCAGGAGCCCCGAATGATGTGACCAAAGATTGAGTCCTCCGTTGGATCTAACAGTCACTCGAGAGTGCCATCGTTTCCTGATAGAGATACAAGCCACTCGCACCCATGACTGGTGACGTGGGAAGGTAAAAATAAATGTAAATGTCTTCCAAGTTAAAAAAAAAAAATTAGATGAGTACAGAAGTGAAAGTACCAAGTAGCTTGTCCACCTAATTAAACACAGGGAGCACAGCAGTTTCCAGGGGTGCTCCCTCTGCTGATTCCTCAGAGGGGGAAGAGTTAAGGCAAGATGTCTGGCTGAGGGATGCCCAGACCCTGCTGGGGAGGGCGGGGCTTCCTCACTCCTTCCCCAGCCACAGAGAGGAGAGAAGGCCCACTTCTCCATCCAGGAGAGGAAAGCACGGGGACTCCTCAGGTTATCTCTGGCTCTCAGCTGCCAGGAGAGGAGAGCGTCTCCATTGACTCTGGGAGATGGAACTGAGCATGCCCTGTGCTCCTGGTGCCACGCCCCCAACCCCCGCCTCACCACATACACAGCTGCCATGCACAGGCACCCTGGGCATCGCCTGAAATTGCCCACATTTCCTATGGGGGCATAGCTCAGTCTTTTCAATTCAGAGATGAGGTTTGAGCAAGCCCATTTGGCTTCAGGTCTAAAGCCATATTCTCCTTTTAGCCTTGGTAAAAAAACAAAAAACTGGCATCCTTATCTCATTTGACTGTCTCCTGGGCCTTCTTTCTCATTTGATTCTGAACTTGAGAGAAAAAAAGTTATTTACAGCCTCCTTAGACCTAAACATTTTCCAAGGTAGGAAAAGATAGTCTCAAGTCAGAGACTTTTGAACTCTTTAAAGAAATTAGATAAGAAGGCAGAGGCTAACTAAAAATCCATTTACTTGCCTTTGTTTGGAACCATCGACATGGCTCATGATGAACTGCGAGTGGTGTTACATTATGTCTGCTTTAGAAAAGAAACGAAAGGCTAGACAGTTCAGTTTGTTGTCTTTTAGTTACAGGGCCCAGCTTAGGTCTACCGACAATGGGCCTGCAGGTGAAGAGGACGTCCCTGTGGGGGCCCTCAGAGAGCCCTGAGCTCACCTCTCTCACTGTTCTCATCACTCTGGGTTGGGCTGTCCATTTGCTGGTCTCTCACCCTTATTATGTCCCACAAGGACTTATCTATTTATTTATTTTACACATGGATGAACAGATGCAGAATCAAAGGAAGAAATGGTCATAGCCTTGAAAGAGGAAGCTCCAGTGAAGCAGAGGCAAGAGAGCACCTTTTCTCCCCTGAGGGCTCTGCAAAGGCCAACCCCCCTTGCAACACCCCTCCCCCCCGCCCTGCTGCAACTGGCCACAGGTCTCCATGAAGTCCCCTGGCTGGCTTCACGGGCACTAACTTTGCAAGGTGGAAGGATGAATGTAATCAAGACCTCACTAGTCTCTGCCTCCAGTGGAAAGCTAATTGTTCTTTAAGAATGAAATCTACAGGAACACAGACTCAAGGCAAGGGTCTTTCTGAGGTTAGCGTGCACTGTCTGGCTAGCTTAAATTATTTTTAATAATTAAAATGTTAGCTTTACTGGACATTTCAAACAGAAGCTGATGTCTCTGCTTGGTGAGGGAACTGAAGTGGGCTCTGGAGGTGAACCGTCCTGTGCTTGCAATATGGTCCTGGGAAGGTCCCTGAGCTCTGACTCTGGCTCGAAATACTGCTAAGGATCTCTTCCTCAGAGGGGTATGGCAGAAATGACACAAGTTTTCCAAAAGGAGAATATGTACTATTGGGCTATATGAGTAGTTTAGGTAATACATGGATGGACCTTATTTTTTTAGATAGACCTTATGAAAATATTGGGCCAGTACTGATAATCTATGGGTTTATCAACATCACTGCTTAAGAAGAGAGTAAAATGTCAGATTAGTATAAACGTCAGGTTGGAGTCTGTTTAAAGAAAAATATGAAGTGAAAAAAAAAATAGTACAGATAGAATACAGAGGAGAGTGTGGCAAAGAACTCTGAAATGGAACTCAAAAGGCTTCTTTGAGAATGCACGGCCCCTGAAACACATGCCTGCCGGTAGGAGGTGCTCTAGAAACACTGCCTATTCTGGTCAATGGTTCATCAAAGCAGGCACCCAGGGGAGGACTGAAGGCCAAGCTAGCACCAGGGCAAAGCTGGAAAGAGTTAAAAGAAAGGGGTCTTGGGTTTCCCTGGCCCATCCCCCCTGCCGCTAATCTGTCACCTAATGAAGAAGCTGTGGCACAAGTGAGCTGGCTGGCAGTTCACTTACAGCAAACTGATTAAGAATGTTCAACCAACAGCAGACTGTAGACCTTTCCAGAGAAAATAAATAGAGTGTAGACTGTATGCAAATGTGTTTGTCACTTTGACAGCACGTCTCAATTAAGGCATCTCGCGGCTGTGGGTAGGCTCTGTGGCTGCAGCTGGAAGGGAGAGCCCGCTGCATGGCTGATACTTGGGGCTTGACCTTAATCCGCATGCATGCATTAAAAAAAAAAAAAACCCTGCCTTCCTGTACACTTGCATAATGCTGGCAGCCACGTGAGGGAAGTGACAAACGGGGAAAAAAAGCCACTTTCATCCTCTCCAGTTTACAGACCTGTGAAGGCACAGACAGCTCTTATTTCAACAGAGTTTGGGGTGGCTTTTTTAATTGTTTATCCCCCACCCGTGCGTGCACACACTCTTATTCTGCATTTAGCTGGGAATGACATTAAAGCATCTCTACTTCTCGCTGAAATGGAAAGAAGGTCTTTCTCCATTTCAAATAGGGCCTCCTTTTTTGTGTTTCGAAAATGGAATGTTTAACACCATGAAATCCCTCTCCCCCGCCCCCTCTTTCTCTGTAATGGGCTCCAAACTCCAGAGAGGGGCTCTTTTCATGGGAAGGTTAGTGTGTGCAGGAATGAGGACAAAGGAAAGCAGGAAGCTGGCTCTGGAATGCCATGCTGGCGACAACCGACCGACGGGGGCTGCGCTTTCAGCAAACACAGTCAGGGAACTAGGGTGCAGATTCCTCCAACAAGGCCTGAACCCCAGGAAGGGGCAGCTCCTTGGGGTGCAAACACCGATGAAATTTGAAGATAATCATTAATCAAGCGAGCACTGCCCTGTGGATACCTCTTTCCTATACTACATTTCAATTTTTATAACATCCCTTTAAAGTGTAAAATCAGAAAAGGGGAATGGATATCTCCAAGTTTAAGATGTATAAATGTATTATCTAAAAATATTGATTACAGAAGAAGATTCTTATGTTTCAACAAACTCATCCCTCACCATAATAACCCACTGCAACAGTTTCATTAGTTCCCTTCATTTCTAAATAGCTCAAAGTCTGGTACACAGCAGGCACTTGATAAATGTCTGTTAAAAGCAGGAACATTTGAATGCATGCTTCTAAATCTTTTAGGTGATAACATAGCATCATATTAAAGATAAAATCATGAAGATTATTTTAATCATGCTTCATCTAATTAATGGTTAAGAATCAAGTGACTTAAGAATGAATAACTGCAAATTCTTATTATAGTCATAGCTTGCTAACAGAGCCATTTCTCACAAACCAAGAAATTATGACTTTGGCTCATCAAGAGAGTCAATTCAAGAGAAGAAGAGGAGGGTATACAATGTTTTTTAACCAAAAATATAACCACTGATAAGGACATGGATAAGAAAAATTTCAGTTTCTATGTTTTACTTAAGAGGAAAAAAAAATCAAACAACTGAACAATGTTTTAAATGCTCAGGTTGAAAAAAGTTGGTTACAGAATCAGATCACAAGAATTATAGTGCGGGTGTTTACTCAGAGAAGCACGACCCCCAATATTGATTTTCAGGAAGTATATTAATAAAGAACTCCTAATTGATTTTTTAAGACTTCACTTGTTGTCTTTTATTTGAAGGTGCAAAGAAGGGCCTGGGATGCTGAAGTGTTCTAATGAGATGCTTAGCTAACAGAGGCACCTTAAACCGAGTGCCTTGGAATGGGGAGGCAGCAGCTGCATTTAATGACTTCACTTAACAGTTGAGCTGGTTTATGACCAGAGCCACACTGTCTTCTCAAAATTTCTGAAAACTCACCTTTTTGGAAACATGCTTCTACCAAGTGAACCTTTGATAATATGCAGAACTCCATGGAGTTTTTTTTTTGTCAGAGAGAGCTGAAATGAAAAACTGTTTACATGTGCTATATCATCTACTAAAACATAACAGAAAGCCCAGGCCAGTCAAGGGGCCAGGTACATACCTGTCCAAAGTGGACTGTGATTGGCCGCCGGTCTTCTCGGAACTTGGGGTCCTTGGCCTCTACAAGTGGGGACGGCGCAGTCTTTGGCAGCTGCTCTTCTGTGGTGGGGGCACAGCCATTCTCAGTGATGTCCTGCAGGGAGAAGTCCCATTGGAGGGTTGGTGTCTGGGTTATGGCCCCTGCCATGAGCACAGGGGCTCTTTCCCACCCCACTGCTAAGAGGCTTGCCAGAGAACCCCCTCTCGGACCCTCCTGCTAGAGATAAGGAAATGAAAGGCTAACCTGGCCCTTTCACTTAGGGAAACCAAAATCATGCACATTAAATTATAAAGACAACATAATAATTCACAATAGTGGAGAAGACCTTTCCTCCTGCTACCTCACGCAGTTATTTTAATTTTTATATATTCACTCTGTCCGCATGCAGGCATTTAAAAATTACTTGCAATCACAACTCATGCATAATTTTACATTCTGTTTCTTCTACTATAAACATTTCCATGGTACAATACAGTCATTAGAATGATCATTTTAATGGATGCATAATATTTCATTAAGCAGATACTCAATAATTTAATAAACCATTTTTACGACTACTGGGCATTTAGATTGCTCCTAATTTTTTTTAAACATCACAGGGATAAACACTGCCATCTTTCTTTCTTTTAGATTAATTCTTTAACAGAAATCCATAGGAATGCAATTGCTCGATCAAAAGATATAAACATTATTAAGGCTTTTTATTCATTCTACCAAACTGCTTTCCAATTTACACCAACTACCAGCAATGGATGTATTATCAGTTTCACCAAGCGTGTTAGCCATACCGTTTTAAAAATGTATTGCTAATTTAAGAGGTGAAAAGCTAGACCTTGTTGTTGTTTTAATTTGCATGGCTTTGATGATTTGTGAGTGTGGACATTTTCTACGCATTTGTTCACTGATGACGTTGCTGTTTGTGAAAATCGTGTGTTTCTGCTCCCTCCTTAGCCCCGGTCTTTTCGGCAGAGAATGAAGAAAGACACTTAAATCTGAGTTAGGATTCTATGACCTGGAGAAAATTTAGGGAGCCAGTGTCATCTTTTTTTAAATTTAGAAATTCACATTTAATTTGTGCTTGTGATAAATAAAGTCAAATTTTAAGGTAAAGAAAAAGCACAATGTGCAAAAAGCAGTGATGCACCTTTCCCTAACGCTGGCAGCTGACTATCCCCGTGGGTTCTTTGGGATGTGGATGGTGCCGACTTGTGCAGTGTGGACCATATGGTTTTATTCAAGTCAAGAAAGTTGAATAAAGGCAGAGAATAAATGTACAAGTAAAAACATTTAAATCTTTTTTTTCTAAGTAAAAATAACTTACAGCCAGAATAAAATAATAAATACAGAGAGAGGATGAGATGGTTGGATGGCATCACTGACTCAATACACATGAATTTGAGCAAGCTCTGGGAGTTCGTGATGGACAGGGAAGCCTGGCATGCTGTAGTCCATGGAGTTGCAAAGAGACGACTGCGCGACTGAACTGAACTCTTTTCATGGCAAAAACAAATACACATTTTGGTCGACAAGACACATACCCTTAGTACTCATTGAATTCTGCACATAAAAGGCTTGACAATTGATTGTTCTTACTGAGTTAAATAGAGAGAATGGTGGCACGTGGAGGAAAGTGATCCCTTACTAAATAATAATGCATTAAAGAAGAAACAAGGAACATCTTTGAGCCTCAGTCTCCTCACCTGTAAAATGGAGCTATGGTACCTATGAGGAATAAAGATGATTAAGCAACATACATGTCTAGAACATTTTTCCTCAGGAGTGTCCTCTGTATGGTACTCAATAATAATACCCGAGTACCTACTAACAAGGCACTCAATAAACTACAGGGAGTAAATCAACTATGGTGGTTTAGTCACTTAAGTTCTGTCCGACTCTTGCGACCACATGGACTGTAGCCTGCCAGGCTCCTCTGTCCATGGGACTCTCCAGGCAAGAATACTGGAGTGGGTTGCCATTTCCTTCTCCAGGGAATCTTCTCAACCCAGGAATCAAACCCAGGTCTCCTGCATTGCAGGCAGATTCTTTACTGACTAAGTTACAAGGGAAGCCCCAAATCAACCATACTTTAATAAAAATAAATAAACAATAGGGATTGCTCCCCCACCCCTCCTCTCTATATACTCAACTCCATACACCCAGCTGAGTCTGTGCTGCTTGGTAACAACACATGGAGATGGTGACCTCTTGGTTTTGCTAGGTAGGGCTTGCACCAAGTGGCCCCGGCCACAGCCAGGCTGAGGCTCAGTGATGAGAGAAGCTGCCGCCAGCCAATTAGAAACAGCTCTCTTGGAAAGGGGCTGCTCAAAGGTGCTCAGGTCAAGTGGAACAAAGAGAGGGAGGGACTCCTCCTGTGCCAGAAAGTAACAAAGGGCACAAGGGGCATTATGGATCCAGTGGGGTTACTGAGAGGACATACATAAGAGGTTAAATAAAGCCAAACAAAACAATTCACTTTTTGTTTAGGAAAAGTATTGTACTGTATGTGACTGGTTGGGGAGAAAAATAAAGACATGAAGCAGTAAGCTAAGCTAGTAAGAAAATATTGAGAGCAATGGAAACTATAAGATGATAACTATTTTTTAAAATGTCTGTGGTAGTTTGGGGCAAAGTGTCTTAGCTTAAATTTTTAAGTTAAAATTTCAAGTAAAAATGTCCTAGGTTTTGTTTTTACCATTAACTAGCTATCCGATCTTTCCAATTCACTCAACCTCTCTGTACCTATTTCTTTATTTTTACAACAGGAGACCACCATCTGCTTGGCAAACTTCAAAGCTGCTAAGAGAATGGGTTAAATGAGATGAGATGTGAGGAAGCTTTGAAAAATGTCTAAGTCCTGTGCAAATTGAACATGAGACTTATTCCCTGCAAAATGGAAAAAGCACCATCTAAAAGGAAGCGCTTCCCTGTCCCTGTACTGAGTGCCTACTACTTGCAGTCACTTCTCCAGACCCTTGACCTTCACTATCACACTTAGCTTCCACAAGAACCACAAAGTAAATGGGATTATCGCTCTTTTATAGGTGAGGAAATAGGGCTCAGAGAGGGCAAGTTACCCAAGACCACACAGCTAGAAAGCGGAGGAGCCCAGGGCATTGTGATTTATACCATATGGACCCATGACAACAGCACAAGAGAAGGTATTCTGAGTCAAGGAGGTGCTCAAAAACTCATCAGATGTGACCTTGTCCTCAGAAACCCCTATCACAACGAATCGTTGTAAAGTTGAATAGAACATTTGGAAGCCAAATGTGTCCAGTATACACATGTGCTTGTGCATCAATACATATGTTAATTTTCTTTAGTTAAAAGACCCAAAGGTGCCCAAGATTTCTTACAAAGTTCTGGGGCCAGCCCTACTAATCTGTTAACTTCTTCACTATTTCTTTCACCTGGGGTAGGAAAACTGCTTCCTCCCAGGATCCTAGAGAGCAGAAAGGGAGAAGTCCCAGTTAGGAAAGAAACAGCCAGTTCACACCCTCTCCTGCAGGTACCAGCAGAGATCTTACATACTGCATGGATCCAAAAACACAACACTTGGTACCTGTGATGAAAGAAATTGTCCTTTAAGATTAACTGAGATGCCATCAGCAAAGGGAATGGTAAAACTCTCATACTTTTCTGGTGGGAACACAAGCTGCAATTCCTACCAAGACCCTAAAAGAGGAAAGAGCCTCTGGCCCACTAAATCTACTTTCAGAAATTTATCCAGATGAAATAATTAAGAATTCCTGCAAGGTTTACCTATGAGGATGTTTGCCTAGAAAACACTGGAACTAACTGAAGTATCTAGCAATGGGATTAATGAATGTATGTACGCCTATCACTGTATGTGGCTATTTAAAACATGTGCAGGAAATATTTAGTGTTTTGAGAAACGGTCAGGATTTCCTTTTTTCCTTATTGATTTGTTGAATTTTCTCCACAATTTTTTTTTTTTTTTGGTAAATGCTCAAAATGTCCTTAAGAAGGTAACAGGCAGGGAAAATCTATTCCTTCCTAAAGAGTCACACAGGAGGAAGACACTAGATGGAGCTGCGGGTAAGAGGCCACTGAAGGTTGGTAGATTTCTCCCATGGCTCTGATCAGAGCTGGGAGATTGTTAGTTCCCATCCCTTGGTCAACAAAGGAGTCAGAAAAGAATACAATTTCTATCACCTTCCCCAGGCTGGAATCAGAGATCATGCCTGGGATCTAATCTCCGCTTGCCTGTGGAGAAGGCAGGGACCGAGTCCCTAGGAGGAGTCCCGAGACGGGAACCCAGAGGAAGAAGGGGGCTTGGCGTGGCCTTGGGTGGGAGCTGGGGTGAGGGAGCTGAGGCTATATGACTTCATGAGGCAGAGATTCCAGGAGAACATTCCTGGCCCATGGGAGGCAGGGAGCAGGGTGCCTGGAAGACTACTCTGGTGGCTGTGTGGAGGACCAAAAGGGAGAGGTTCCCAGCCCAGCCATCCTCTCTGGGTACACGCACTCGGGTGCATGGGCAGGCCAGCCGCTCCAGATGTGGGATAGAAGACAGACAGGATGGAATCTGCCATTTGCCAAATGGCTACTATGTGTTGCTGTTTAAACCCATTATTTCTTCTAGTCCTTACAACAGTCCAGTAAAAATCTCTATTTCCCCTACTTTGTAAATGAGAAAAACTGGCAGGACTGAATCCGGCTTATCTGTCTTATCCCCAACACCACACCGCAGAGCGAGGGGTTTGAAGGCTCTCGTGGGTGTGAGGCTGGGGCCTCATGTCTCTGACTTAGCTTCCCAGTCTCCACGTTTGGATTTGTGCAGTGTCCTTCTTTTCCATTCTACTTTACGCTACAGCAAATGCAAACTACAGTATGAATATTAATAGCAAAATAGTATCCAGAGTTGGAATTTCTGTGATTTGAGGCTGCAGCAGAGACAGGGAGATGACAGTTGTGTGATACGGTGTGAAAACGTCTGTCCTACAAGAGTCTACCTGGGTCTCCCAGCCCCAAAGGTGCTGCCTCACTCCCTTCAATACACGAGGAAAAGTTTCGCTGCAAACTCAAATCTTCACTGACTCAACTGTGAATCTGCTCCTTTCACTCACACAAACTCTGAATCAACAAGCTCGATTTATCTTTAAAAGATCAAATATTTAAAAAGGGCTGTGAGGGAATTCCCTGGAAGTCCACTGGTTTGGACCTGGCTCTTTCACAGCTGTGGCCTGGGCCGGGTTCAATTCCTGGTCAGGGAACTAAGATCCCTCAAGCTGTATGGTATGGCCAAAAAAAAAAAAAAGAACAAAAGGCTGTGAAATGGGCCGATTGACTCAATCATTTTAATTTTATACTGAAGAAAAAAATATTATTTTTCAGGGGTTCTCCAATAGGTAAAAAAAAAGAAGAAGAAAAAAAGGACATCCTTACATAAATATTTTAATGTTCCTCATAGGAAAGAAGGAGTGTGTGAATAGCTACTGTTTTTAAAAGAGGGCATTTGGTGCAGTGGTGTACAACACTGCAATAGAAGGAGGTTTGTTGAGAGCCACAGCCTAGCCATGCAGCATCCTCCCAATAGGCCAGGTCTGGTGGGGAGGGGCTCTGGACGAAAGCACTGATTTTCCCTTTAGAAAATGATGGCTGGGTAGAATTCCTTGCCATTTCTTCTTCCTAATTTTGAGCAAGTTAAACTTCAAAGAAGGCCAAGCTATAGAAGAATTTGACCACCTTGCTCCATTTATCCAGAGAAATGTGTTATCCATCCTTTTTTTGTTGTTGGGCTAAAGCGGAGCAGGTATGGAATAAAAGCTACACTACAGTCTCTATTAACAATTATTTGCCAATGGTCACAGGGATACTTTGAAAGCTCCTCTTTCAGAGGCTTTGAAAGTCTGCAGCACAAACGAACGAGGGATGGAGAAGGGCCCTGCTCAGTCATATTAGAGATGGACCTCCACGCGCCATGTTGACCTCTCCACAGGTCGGCCCCACATTTTCTATTTGCAATTCAAACCCAAGGCAAGAGCGAAGAGGGCAAGGTTGGGTTCTTGATTATATCTGCGGGGTCACCATTGCTATGCAGAGTTAGAGGAGGCCAGGTGGCAACCCAGTACATTTGAAAATTAGATCTTTGTTGGGAACAGCCTCGATTTTGTAGCAGAAACCAAACTTGAGATGCCTACATAGGATACATCTGGGGAGCCACACAGATATGTTGCCATGTAAAGGGAAGGTAGAGGGGTAAAAAAGCCAAGGAAATATTTTCTACTGCGGTGAGAGAGGTCAGACAAAGCCAGATCCTAAATTAGCTCAGGAAAGGGAGCTGGAGCCCTGTGGAAGACCTGGTCCTGTCTGTCCCGAACAATGCTAGAGTCTCAATTACAAAATGGCTCTTCCAAGAACAACTGCAAAATATCAAGTCTGCAGAAATCTGTAAGACCGAAGGGGGAAAAGTGAAAATTGAAAAGGGTGCACTAATAGATCTGTCAACAGTCCGATGGTGACAAGCCACGTTTCTATGAAATGCCTTCACCGTTTGTGTCACCTGAAATGTACTGACACTCTCTATAGAACATTATCTCCTGAAGCTATTCTTGAAAAGACTGGCAGGGGGAAGAGGAACAGGGGAGGGAAGACTCTGCCTCAGATGCCATCAAGGAGAGGAAAGGGAGATGGCGGGGAGAAGAGTGATCTAGATTGTCTAAGTGAACCTTTGAACAACATCAAAAGCCCTCAGTTTAACCGGTTATTTGCAGAAATTTTACCCATCATAAAAAGGGGATTTTCTTAAGGCCTGATGCTTACGTGTACAAGGAAGGAGGTGATGGCCTGCAGAGAATAGATCTGACCAAGGAGGCAACATGTGTCCTCTGCCTGAGGAGGGGACCTTTCTCTGCTTACTCCAAGTAACCTTCTAATACCAGCCCTATGTGGTTATCAAGGAAGGAGAGCCTGGTGACAGCTCCGCCCTCCCTGTCCCTCCATTTTACGTCTGCAATCCAATTCAGTTACGCGTGACTGGGATAGGAGATAAAAAGGTGTATTTAGGGACTTAAATAACATCCAAGTAAAGGATTCCACCTGCTAGTCTCTGGCGGGGTGCAACAGACCACAGTTAAAGGTCTATCTGAATTTACATTAGCAGGATTTTTATTTCCAGGACTTGAATCTCAGCTACTAAAAATTCACTCCCAGCTGAAACTAAGAATGTGAATGCTTAGTAAGAGCAAATTATTTTGCAATTAGAGGAATCAATTCCTTTGACCATTTCAAGTTAATGAGAGGTCCTTTCTGACTTCTAAAATTAAAACTGCTTTCAATTTTAAAAAAAACTGCCTAGGTAGACAAAGATCCTTATTACTTAGCACATTTTGGGGGTGTGGAGATAATGAAGTAAGTGATCCCAAACATCTTTTGGAAAACAAAACACTTGTTTCAAGAAGGCAGTATGAAATATTATAGTGATAAGAGCACAGACACTGAAGCAGAGGAATCTCGAATTGAATCCTGGCTCTGCCAGGCTCCACCAGTGTGATCTTGAACAAATTACTTCACCTTTGAACTGAGGGTCTCCTTACACAGGATATGAGAATAATACCCCCAGAGTGGCTCTATGGATTAAATGTGAAAGCTCCTGGCCTGGACCATTCTTAGAAAGATGCTGATAGTCATAATAATATAAAGATGCCCTCTCTGTTATAGCAACTTCCCTGCACAAGTCTAGAGAATCAGGTAGAGGCACTCTTAGCCAGGATGTAGTCTATATGATTTTGTATGACTTTACTGATGGTCCACGAAGACAATCAGAGTCTTTCCCTGCCCCTTGGGTCTCACACATCAACTGTGAGCAGAGCCTGCAGTGTCCTCCTCAAACCCATGTGCAGTCTGGAACTATGGCAGTCATTTCCCTGGAGGTGCTTCTTGACTTTGGTTACAACCAGCCCCAGGGCAGAGGTCAGCTGTAGGAGCTGGTAGTGCTGGGGTGGGGAGGCTGAGCCAATCTGTATGGCCCCTGGTGAAGTGCCAGCCCAGTGGGGTGAGCAGGGGACAGACTAACAGTAGTAACTCTGAACTTGCTTGCCATTGTGGG
Organism: Ovis aries; assembly: GCF_016772045.2. Lineage (NCBI taxonomy): Eukaryota > Metazoa > Chordata > Mammalia > Artiodactyla > Bovidae > Ovis > Ovis aries. The sequence goes on along the minus strand of NC_056056.1, from coordinate 12,311,144 downwards.
TTTAAGCCAGTCTTAATGTTATTTGAAGACAGTTTTTTGTCTGTGAATATTTATAACAGTGTGAAAACTCCCGGACAGCTGGTAATGCATTTTGAAGTGTGCTAACAACACTGTATCAAACAGCCTCTATTGATCACATCGTACTTTTTTGTGGCCACGCATTTCATACACGGTGCTTATACATTTTGAATAAGAACTTCAAGTACCTTTTGCTTCAAGCGGTTTTTCACCTCTTTTATTCCCATTTTTGCATGATCTTTTGCCTGCATGAAAAATTAATTTAAGTTAAGATTCCCCTTCTGTTTCCAGCAGGGACTGTGCTTGATTTCAGTCCATCATGAATCACCTTCTCTGATTACTAGAAAAAGGAAGGAAAATGGGATCATCAAGTTGAAAATATAATGGCTATGAAAACAAATACAATGTTGAAAGGTTAAAAAAAAAGCCATTAAAGAGGCTACACAGATTTTATTTTCTGCATTTTGATGGCACTGATTTTTCCCCACCTCTGAAGCTCTTCTGCTCTCTGTAATTATTTATCTCCGCAGCCTGGGGAAAGCTACCAGTAAGAGGACCAGCAGCTTCTCCAGCTGCAAGGTTCAGAATACCCGCTACACTTAACCAGGGCGGGGCTTCAGGACCAATTTTCTGCCCAGGCCAGACAGACATATCGCTGGGTTTCTCTGATGCCATTTCTTAAATTTCATTTCAGCAGACACCCTGGCTTTGACTTTCTGTCATTCTACGACCTGTGTGATTCTCTTGGCAGCCACCCACCCTATTAAAATAATCACTATTTAAGCACAGAAAGGACTAATAAAATTAAAAATGGAAATAAAACAAAACCACCCCAGTTAAGTGGCTTGGAGTCAAATTAGGAAGCAGGAGAAACCATGAGAAAAAATACTTGAGACTCGTAAAAGATGGAGCACCAGGAACTGGTGTGTTCTCTTATTTTCACTCTGCTGTGGGCACAAGTTTCACAAACAATGCATTTCCTATAGGGCGGTGATGAGAGAGATGATGAAGAATTTGGGACCAAAAAATGGGCATGTGTCCCACCATGAGCATTCTTCAGTAACCTGCAGAGCAGCTGCTTTATTCTGACATAATAGCGAGGATACACACAGGAAAGGTCTACCAGAACACCTGACAGACCACAGCCTCTGGGTCTTCAGGAGGGAGCGCTGGAATTTTAGCCACCCCATCTACATCTGAAAAGCTAAAACAAGTAGTCTCCCATTTCTCTATTGCAGCAACTGTGTGCAGAAACATTTTAAATGAAAAAATGTCACTGACCTGGTCATAAAACATCAACGCTAAACAATTCTGAGAGCTTTGAGAGCTTTAGGAAATAACACAGCAGCCCCCAAATCTTCTCTGCAACACAGGGTTCAGTCTAAGAGTTTTGTCGTCATGCTTAGGAACAGATCTGTTTGGATCCTGAGACCAAGACCAGTACTTACGAACTTATAGACAGTCTTCATGGCCGGGTTTGCTTTCGTTTTTACAGTATTCAGAATTGCTCCACTTCCTTTCTATAATAAAAATGTCAGTTAGCAATTTGGACTGAAGATATAGTAGGCCAATAGCAACAAAGACCTCTTCTCTTTAATCAAGTTAAGCAACATTTCAAAAGTGTGTAACTTAATTAGAGGAACAGGCTTAGATGGTGACTGGTCCTGGGCAATTAAATTCCGACCACAGCAGAATCCCTATGGGTGGGTGTGGGGGCAGAGGGGGAATAGTGGATGGTGATAAAATAGCTGAGGTGGGACCCCAGGATCAGTATTTTGCTTGGCAGCTGTCTGCTGGCTGGGAGGAAAGCTCTGAAGCAAAGCTTTCTTTGGAGTGATCTACAAGGAATTCTACAAGAAATCTACAAGAATTTCTTCTCAAGGAATTCTAGTTACCACGGACAACATTAAGATAAGTTTAATAACAATGGATGCTGACACTGAGCTGGGGCAGAAAACTGGGGGCCGATTAGGCAAGGTTATCTGGCTACTGTGACTACCTTAAGTCAGGCACCCTCCTTTCTTCCCCCTGGCTTTCTGTGTTGTTTGTAAGGACTCACTGTGGGGATGCTCCGGTTTAGGTTTTGAGGGTACCAAGCCACTAGAGGGCAGGTCTCTGCCTTTAAAGACCCCCAGGCCGGGGGGTAAACAAGTGCCACCCAAGGTGGCAAGAACCACACTGGCCATGCGCACAAGGCAGGTGGCAGCAGCTCATTGTGTAGCAGGATGGGGAAGGCATCAGAGGATGAAATATTTGGCCCATGGAGGATGAGTAGGCGCTTGCGTTGGGGACAGCGTGGATAAGGACATTCTAGGGATAGGAAGCAGCTCATAAACAAGCGCAGAAGCTGTAAAGCCATGGCATGTTCTGTGAGTAACAACGGTCAGTGCATCATAGGAAGACTGGCGAGTGGAACTGAGAGCCAGACGGGGTCAATCATAGAAGGCCAGCATGAGCAGCCCATACCCTAGACGATTTTTAACCAAGTGCATCACATAATCAGATTTGTGGTGGTTTGGAAAGATATTGGGTTGGCCCAAAAGTTCATTTGGGTTTTTCTGCAACAATCCAAACAGATTTGAATGGAAAGAGAAATTGGATCCAGAGCATATACAAAACAGTCTGACATACTATGTAATTATTGGGATTAACTTTTAGCACAATTTTTGGTAACCGCCTGTATTAGAAACCTTGAGCTTTAATTAAAAACTTCAAAAATTTGACCTAGAAAGCATTCTCTGTTGTAGGATAATAGGAAATTTTCACCCACTCATTTGTTCCATACTGCTTTCCAAAATTACTCAGTATCCTATTTCAATGGTCCTTTAGAGTATTAAAACTCCCTTTATCAATCAATCAACAAGTCCTTATTGCTTGTCTGTGATTTGCCAAGTGCCATGTTTGGCCATTCGAGAACAAAAGAAACCTTTCATTGAGGAATTGCTTACTCTCGGCCAACTGCAGCCACTTCCAAGGGACCTGCCTTGGCAGCAGTGTGCTTGGCCCATGAGCAAGAGAGCACACTTATCGCACCATGCTGGAGCTGCCTGTTTATATGCCTGCCTCCCCAGTAAGAGTGGGATCTCCCTCAGGGCAGGGCCTGTGTCCTGCTTCCCACTGGATCCCAGTACCCAGTGCGACACCCGGCACACAGAAAGCCTTTGGTACATACTCACTGATGAACCCATTTAAGGAAAGGCAACCATCTGAATTCTTTAGTGGCTTTTGAAGCCCTAGCACCTGGCTTCTAACACAATAAAAAACTGTTTACAACAATAGTGAGGGGACGAAAACTCTCAGTGATGCATTTTCCATCCTTCCAGAAGCCTTGTGCTGTGAAATGTATTTCAGAGCCGGAAGTGGGACCGATTTTTGGGTTTCTCATGAAAAGTTCCCAACTGGTCTGACACTAGAAAGAGACCCCTGGAAATCCTCTGAGGCAATATCCTTTCAACATGCCTTGGCCTGCTTCCTGAGACAAGGAAGCTTCTCCTGGCTCTCATCACTCTCACTGAGGGCGGGCTTTGGACAGTCTCTTCCTGCTAGTCTCCACCTGGCACCAGAATGGCCTGGCTTTACAAACAAAAGTATCTTCAGCTGGGCGCACACAGTGCCCTGGGCCGAATGACAGCACTGTGGGTGGCAGGAGAGGAGGAGGGTGGCCAGCAGCCAAGGAGGGGCCCAGGTAGCTCTGCGGGGGTGGCACTTACCCGGACTGTGGAGAGCCACTGGTGGTACAGCTTATCACTCCCTGGGGAAAGAGGTGGCAGAGAAGCTGGTATTTAGAGAAGTCATACATCCGCCCTCAGGAGTTCCTCAAGTTGCTTTCAGCATGCAGGACTTGAAAAGTTCAAAATCTGGAGAACCACACGGAGGCTCCCACGCCCCCCTCCCTGAAGGAGCTGCTGCCACAGGTTTCTTTCTCAGAGTGCTATCTGATCCTATCAGAGTCCTGAGTACAAACCCAAATCCTCCTCCTTGCCTACTGGATAGAGGTCAGACCCCTTAACAATCCTGGTTCTCTTCCTCCGTCTTGTCTTGGCACTGCCCACCCTCCGCCTCTCCGTGCTGTACTACCATCCTGCACAACCTCAGGCTCCCTGATCATGCAAGCTCCAAGCCGTCCTTGCCCTCACAAATGCTGTTCCCCTTGCCTGGCTAACATTCCCTGCTCTCTCTGCTGCACACACTCAGTGACCAGCTCAGTCATTTCCTCTGTAGGCTTCTCCCACTCCTTCCCTTGAACAGCCCTCTAGAATAGGTAACATCTATAGGTCTGTGCTCTCTAAAATCTTGAGAGTCATGCCAGGGCAGGAACCACAGGGCCGTGTGTCCAGTGTAAGTACACATTCGGCCCTCCTTATGCTAAAGTAGTACCAGGAAAAGGCAAAGGCAAAGGGGGTGCTGTGGGGAACGGATTCATTTTGGTGGGATAAGGAGGTCTTATCAGCAGACAGCTTTTCTAGAAGACTGAATGACTTGACTTAGTTTATCAACACCTGAAGCCTGTCTTCTCCCCAGAACCCATAAATTCAACTGTTAGGACACTTCTCAAACCCGCCTCCATTGTAAAGCTCTCATGTTACAGAGTGAGCATTAATAGAGCCCTATTCTACTTGCACAAAGACCTGGGTCTGCTCCTTTTCCTGCAATGGTTTAGTTTGTATTTGTTTTTAGTTGTGAGTTTTCTCCTGGCAGTCTAAAGTTCCCTGAGGGCAGAACTGGGCCCCCTCTCATTCTTACTGTACAGAGTTGTGGTCACAGAAGGCATTCAGGAAATGCTCATCAATGATTTCTGCACTGGTTTTATTGATTACCGTGCTCTCCACGCAGCACAGGTTAGTCGGGCCTGACAAAGGGGTTCGAAGGTGAGATAATGCCTGGCTCTAAGAATTTATGCCCTGCCAGTTAGATTATCCAGACACATGCCCAGCAATAAGAGGGGGCCTGTAGCTGACTACCATTGTTTTGGATTTAGCTGTACTTTGCCGACAAAGACTGAGGTGCTGAGATTTGGAAAGGTGGACAGATTGGGATTCAGGAGGCAGGGTCAGCCTCTAACATTTCTCTGGGCCTCAGATGCCTCCTCTGAAAAAATGAGAGCCTGATTCCTCTGGTTCTAAAAGTCCACAGAGACAGGGCACCCTGCGATGATCTTCAAACATTTAGCGATCCTGTGCCAGGGTCTGTCCTGGGTGTCTGCACACACCTTTCCTCAGGGTCTCTGATTTCATCTCAACAGGACTCCTATGAGGTAGGCACTGTTACACTCTGTGCACAGATAACAACATTTCAGTTAAAAGAGGTGAAATGACTTGACCAAGTCCTCACTGCTAGGCAGTGAATCCAGGTCTCCTAATTCAATAACTTTTGTGCTTTCCACTGCATTCTGGGGGCCACTACGTTATTTAGACTTCACCCACCTGGGGGGAAGCAAGTGACCCCAAGATGTAGGACTTCAGTTGGACCAGTGAACATCTCATCAAAAAGGGAAGGGAATTCCTCCAATGTTTCAAGGCCAAGTTGGAAATCAGTCTCTCTTTCATCCCCAGTGAAGGAAAAAAGAAGTCATGGCCACTCCTTGTGAACACACCCCAATCCCACACACAGACCACAGCTCATAAAGAAAAATGAACTGCCCTCACCGGCATACTCGCCCATGTTGATCTCCTCTTCAAAAACATCACTGAAGCCCTCGCCGGAATTGAGAAGGTCTAATCTACCATCGATAAACTATACAAAGAAAGAACAAAAGCATATCAGCTAGTACAAAGAAACAGGGGAAGGCCATTCAGCTGAGCTCCTTAGTATATGACCAAAGAACCAAGACAGGAAAAGGCCTTTGGAATTGTGAGTTTAAAAAACTGGCTGTGTGTTTACGATAACCTGTAAAACAGCATGGAATATTTGCAAAGGCACTGTCTGGTGGCTAAGCACCCTCCTTGCCCAGTCTCCCTCCCCAGACCCTGGGCCTCTTTACACTGAGGCCTGAGTTCCACCCATGTTTTCAGCCTCAGTGCTTAAGAGTGGAGGCGGCTGCAGAAACCCCACTGGGGCCCCAGACGCAGACCAGGCGAGGGAGGCCAGGCACCTGTTTGAAGAGCTGCAGCTGGGTGGCGTTTTGCAGGAACTGCCTCATGGCTCCTGAGCGATAGTGCGACACGAAGGCTTCCTCGCAGAAGGTGATTGGCTCCTCCTGGGAGACAGAGATGAGATGGAGAGAGGAGGGTTAGAGGGAAGGAGCGAGAGACATCAGTGCTTGAATTCTGGCAGGTGGCACTCCTACATCCTTGATGTCCCTAATTCTCACAGACCTGTGAAGTGGCTGTTATCCTGGTGGCATTCTACTCTACGGATGAGGAAGCTATTTCAGAGAGGAAGAGACATCTCCCAAAGTCACAGAGCTGGTAGGAGGCAGGGTGGGAATGAAGGGCAGGATTCCAAACCCCGGCCGCTTCCATATTAGCCACAGTCATACTCCAAGAGCAAGTCATGAGATGTGTCCTTCAATGGGATGATTCCCAAACTTTTCTTTGCACTTGTACGAGAGGAACCAGCTCTTTGGATAGCACTTTATGCAGAAGGAGCCCTGCTACCTTCAATAGCCCAGCTGCTCTGGGGGTGCTGCGGGTCGGGATGCTGGCTGGTCTTCTCTCCACCCCCTGCCCCTCCCCCATCCCACACCTTTGTAGTCCCTAAGGCAGTGAACACAGTTTGAAAACCATTTATAGAGTGATCTTAACCAGTAGCAAGTTATAATTTTAAAATAATAAACAGGGATGATCAAAAATAAGATTTTATCACCCAGGTAACTTTGTGCTTATGCTGTTTGATAAGGAAGTTTGCTTTTACCGAACCACATTTTATGAGTCAAGAAAATGACACCCTAAGCTTAAAAAACCACCCATCTTTGTAGTCAACACCTCAATCCTTCTTTGAAGGTATTTGGAGTACTCATCTACACAGACAAGGCTTTAATTTCAACAGTGTATTCTCAATTCTGAAAGATCAGACTTCTACATCTTGAACTGAATTAAAGGTACCCCTCCTATCACAGACTTGGTGGCAAACACAGACGTTTGAAGCTCCACTTTCATCCTGCTTTAATGAGTTAGGTGAGTGTTAAATTTACTGTGTAGCTGCTGTAAATTCCGAGAGTCCCTCCTGCTTAAATCCAGTCAATATTAGCTCAGCAACTGGGCAGACTTACTGCACAAGGAAGACCCTAACATAATAGAGTAAGGGGAATATTTATTTGTATACAGTTATACCCCACCTAATTTTACAAAGGAACTGAGGCCCCTAAAACAAAGAAAAAAAATCAGTGCTGGAAAATACATAAACATATAAAACGTATTTATTTGTGAAAAGAGCATCTGGATATGCAGGTCGTATGTGGTTTCTAAAATTAAGTTACAGGGACTTCCTTGTGGTCCAGGGGCTAAGACTCTGTAGTCTCAATGCAGGGTGCAAGGGTTCAATCTCTGGTCAGGGAACTAGATACCACGTGTCACTGTAAAAGTTTGCATGATTCAACTAAAGATCCCACATGCCACAGTTCAGACCTGACAAAGCCAATAAAGATTCTTAAAATGAAATAAAATAAAGTTACAAAATTAGCTCTGAGCTTCCTGGCTGCCAAAGCAAGAAGGGAAGAATGCAAATATTACACTGTCTATGAGGAGAAAAACACACATCAGTTCCTCAGGGGAAAGAGTTTTCATGACATTTACTACTTTGGTATGAATTTATACCTTCCTTGCTGCAAAGTGGAAAGCTCAGCCAGTGAGAACCAACAGAAGCCCACCTGGAATTCCATTCCTGTGGTCTGGAAGTTTCTCACCCTTGGAACCACAGCAGGGCAATTAATTCTCTCTCCAGGAGGTCTCAACCATGAGCACAATGTCACTCATACACTGATTACTGCTAATAAACAGTCAGTTCAGACTTCTCTCATTCCAAACTCATGTCTCAATCCCCACCTGGATGGAACCTCAAACTCAGAATGGCCCCCAAACTCCCAATTACTATCCCATCTGGACTGCACTCTAAATCTGCTTTTCTTTCTGGAGTTATCATCATCCATGGCTGCTCACAGTAGACCTATCAGACTTCTGAGTCTGTCCCCTTTCCCCAGGGCAAAGTCTCATCAACCTGTCCCCTGCTCTCCATCCCTTGGCACAGGGCTGACTGCCGTGGTAGGCGTTCGGCTTTATGTGGCTCTCCTCTTTTGTTCCTCCCCAACCACTTTAATCCTTCTGGCCAGAGATTTCTAAAATGTGAATTGGATCACATCACTATCCTACTCAAGGACTGTGGAGATTTGTGTGCTTATCTAGTCCTTGCACTAGATTATAAGCTTCATGCGGGCAGGAGCAGTCCCCAGCTTTCTTTCCCAAAGTCCTTCTGTGTCACTTTCCTATGTTCTCCTGTACATCTGATGCTTCAAATGCATCTCCTAGTCACAGGCCAGGTCCTTTCCGACTTCCTCCTGTGCTTTTGCCAGTTCTGCTCCTTCTATCTGGGCTACCATCCTTTAAACACAGGCCTGTGTGTGGCAGTCACAAACCCCTACTCGGTGCTCCCACAATGCCTGGTACACGTTGGGTGCAGGGTAATCTTTACTGGTGTCCCCATGACCAGGAGCTCGAGAGGGCAGAGGCCCTGCTGGACTCACTACTCTACTCCCAGCCCCAAAGTGGAACCTCAGGGATACTGGTTAAAGAACCACAGAGCGTGCATGGCCCTGGTTCTTGTCATAGGAGCCCTGTAGTCTCCATGTGGTTGAGATACCGCTTAGCCTGATGGTAAAGAGGTCTCAGAGCATGGAGCCCAATGAGTGATGCCTGTGTCCAGGGAGCTTAGAGCTGCTCAGAGGAAATGCTCATTGGAGCTGTGAGCATTCATTCCTGGAGCTTTGGCCCAGCATTGCTAGGAAGAAGTCTGCTGAGGGATCAAAAAATTCAAGTTTGCAATCAGATTTGTATGGAAGAGTAACCAGAGGCAGGCTTTAGCTGTAGGAGGGCAGAAAGAATCTCATCTTTGGGGAGACATGAACATATTGGGGCTGTTGTCTATTTACTGGAGATGACATCCCCCTGGTCAGATGTCTGTGTCAAAGAAACAAACTGAAAGACATGGGCACGGATGGGAAGGACTCAGGGGAAATGTGACAGAGGGGCCCTTTCTCACAGAGAGCTCAGAGAACAACAGCAGCAGTGTCAGCTGAGAATGGAAACAAGTACTGCCTACGGTGCAGCGCTGCTGGGCTGGGTGGCAAAATATCCACCGGAGTCAGAGAGGAAAAGGCTAATCCTTTCGGGGCAGCAGGTGCGAACATGGGAGAAGTAGACACATTCAGTGGAGCCTGGGAGGGTAAGAGTCAGGTGAGCCGTTCCCACCCATCAGGGCGACCGTCCTGCCCTAACCTGGTGCTATTATCAGAGGCACGTGTGAGGTCTGCCCGGCAGCAGGCACAGAGGGTGCTTTCCCTTGCAGGACTCATCTTCTAAGGAAGCGAGCATACTCATGGTTCACCTGATCCTTACGGAGGAGCAGGTCACATGACCTGCACAGGGCAGAGTCAGAGTTTTACACAAGGTGGCTTCCAAAGCCCAGCCCTCTCATGTATGGTCTGCTGTAGACTCGGGCCTTTCTCGAAGGCCTCAATTCTGTCTGCCCTTGGACACCTGCTGGGGAGCACAAGCCTTCTCTTCAAAGTGGGAGCCCCTCAGAGATGAACTGCTCCCAGGAGGTGCAGTGAAGGTCCTTTCCACCACAGGCCCAACTCAATGCCTACCCATTTGCATCCACTTGTCCACCCCCTCCTGCAGTTGAAACGGCCACCCCCATTCTGCTCTCTGCAGCGGTGGAGGGGAGTAGGTAAGGTGTCTTGTTAATTCCCTCCTTTGTAGGAAGTGCTGATTTAGTTCTCCTGTTAGGCTGATTAAACCTTTTGTCTTCTTGGGCGACACTCTAGGCGCTGGGGTTACTTACTGAGAGCGATTTTAATTCAGGCAAGTCAGGCCGTGAGCAGTCAAGCTCAGATCGCATTAGTAGAGTTTTCTGTCCCTGACCCAAAGGACAGTTAAACACAACTGCTTAACCCTATCAAGGACTTGGTTACGAAAAGACAAGTTTTACTCTTGGATTATCTTCTTGACACATGGAGTCAATAAAAAATTCCATTATTGATGAGTCCATCTTTGTTAACAGGTGAAGTTGGTGATTCCAAAGGTTTAATTCCATAAATAAATGGCTTTTATCCAGAGCACTGAGGGTACTGGTGTAAAAATAAAACCTCCCATCAGATTCTTCAGCATCTTTCCTTGTTCTGCTGATGTATACTGAATGCATCAAATTCTTACTTTTCTTCATAAATTTAATTTTTACCAAAATTTTATGTGCATATTTATCCTGCAATTTTAAGAAAAAAAATGAGGTGCCCACTCTTTATGGACCTTGCTTAAGTTAAGAAAGTGATAATTCTGGAAGATTCATCCATCCAAAAATTTTGAAACACCTACTGTGTGCCTGGCTCTGAGTTAGAGAAATACAAAGATGAATAAAATACAGTTCCTACAAGTAACACTAATAATCAAATGAGGGGTAGGGAGAGGATGAGGTATGTATGGATGATACAAGAATGGCAGAATGTTATGTTTATAGCAGCATTATTCACAAAAGTCAAAAGATGGAAGCAATCCAAGTGTCTACAGGCAAGTAAACAAAATATACAAACAATGAAATATTATTCAGCCTTCAAGAAGAAGGGCTTTTTGGCACATGCTACACAGTATGAATGAAACTCGAAATTATTACGCTAAGTGAAATAAGCCAGTAACAAAAGGACAACTCTCTTATCTCTGGAGTTGTCATCTTTACAGGGACAGAAGTAGAATGGTGGTTGTCAGGGGCTGAAGGGGGAAGGAAGGGGAGCTGTTGCCTAAAGGGCATAGACTTTGTTTTGCAGGATGAAAAAAGTTCTAGGGATGGCTAGTGGTGATGCTGCATGGCAACGTGAAGTGTGAATATATTTCATGCTCCTGGGCTGTCCACCTAAAAATGGTTGAAATGGTAAAATTTATGTAATATATATTTTACCATAATTAAATTTTTAAAGATGATACAATACTTATAGTTGTAGAAGCAGTGCAATAGGTACATAGGAGTTGGTATATTTTGTACATATTTGAAATTTTCCATAATAAAAATAAAAAACTTCCTGTTACCAAGGAGTTTGGTTACTTCAGGGAACAAATAAGCACAGTACAGCGTGATGACAGGCAGACTAGAAGGCTGGTTCTGATTTTTCTGGGTAAAGCCATCTTTAACAAAAAAAAAGAAAAACTTAAAAAAAATTAAAGAAGAAATCTGATTCATTTGAGGTAACACAACATGGTGGAGAGAGAATATGTCCTGGGGTCAGAAAGTCCTGGACTTGAATCTGGACTCTGAAGATACTGGCCACATGGTCTCAAGTAACTTGTCTTCTCTCATCTGCAACAATGACTCAAGGAGGGCCCATCTCTTAGGGTTGCTTATAAGATTCAGACAGATGACAACAAATACATTTTGCACAAGTAACTACTCTTGAGGGCAGAGACTGGGTTTTACTAAGATGGGTAACATAATTTGTGGAAGCCAGTGTAAAAGAAATAAGCAGGAAAAAAGTGCTGTTGAGTACTAAAATATAAAGCTTTTTTTTCTTCATGATCTCTTTATGGTGCTTTTAAAGTTTGCTATTTAATGTCATTCCAAGAAAGTGGGCTGCCGTCTATGGGGTCACACAGAGTCGAACATGACTGAAGCGACTTAGCAGCAGCAGCAGCAGCAGCATGTAAAGAAAAAAATAAGAATTTAAATTATTAGCATGGCTTTAATTGTTCAGCTTTGTATCGTGCAATGCCAGTTCTAAATGCTAACATATGTGGAATCGTATTTTGTAAATCATATATGCATTCGTGTTTTGTTCTTATCAGACAGCGGAAATGCTGCACAAAACTAACTCAACTGTTTTTTATTTCAATTCTTGATACACGCACATTTTATTAACATTCTCTGTCTCTGGCTTACTGACGAGAAAAGAAAAGGGACGATGGTTGCTCCATTGTTTTCTCTCCTTCCGTGTCATCAAGGGAGGAGGTGGTTGGCTAACACAAGGATGAGTTAGGAATGTGACAGGTTTCTGCAGTCATTATTGGTGCTTCCTAGAAGACCCCCATCTTCTCTCAGTGTTGAAAAACTTCTGGTTCTGACATAGAGTGTGGACTCTGGGGCCTGTCAGTGCCCCCTGTTGCGGCCGCAGACACTGACACGTTTACCCTGCCAGTGAGCTCCATGTGTGCTGGGTGAGCTGGAGCACCCTGTGCAGACCTCTGCTCCTGCGCACACCCCACTGCCCCTCAGGCTCCATCCACAGAGCACAAGTTCGAGGGTAAAATTGGTAAGGAAGTTTGAGATTGTGACAGAAGAGCATAAACCACACACAGGCCATCTGTGCACAGGGCCACGGCTGCATACCGCACAACACACACCAGTGAGGCCTCTTGGCTTCACACTTCTCTTATCCCCCTCTCCCTTCACAGGCTAAACACTCTGTAGGGGCTCTGGTTGTTGACTCTCTTTGCCATCTGGCTGGCCAGTGTAGAACAGCTTCAGGCAAGTGTGTAGGTTGACGGAGGTGGGGTTTCTAAACTCTTGAGCGTGACACTCAAGGTTCTATGTGACCTTCGCCAGCTGATGTTTCTTGCTTATGACGCCATCTACCTTGTCCATACGCTCATTCCTTTCCAGAAAGTCTGGACTCTCGATCACCCACTGCTTCACACACTCTCACTCTTCTGGCTTCCTTCTTCACGTTACTTCCTTGTGAGAACCTTACCTGATTCTCTCAGGTGAAGAGAGCCTCCGTTCCTCCTCCAAGCCCCTACACCTGTGCCCACCGGCCTCTCCCCAGCCCAGGGCAGACTCCTAGAGGTGGGCTAGGACCTGGCATGCAATAAACATTAGCTGAGTCACTCCAGGAACAGGCAGATGGGGCAGCAGGGCACAGCGCTGGGCTCTGGCCCCAGCTCTGCCCCTGTGTGCACGCGGCTGCACACAGGGTCCCCATTCTCATCACCTGCCACAGGGGGATCGCTCAGGGGTTAAACAGGGGTGAGTGCAATAGTGTGTTTAGTAATGCTCGACCATGGCCATGCATTAGAATCACCCAGGGCACTTTCTTAGTAGCTCCTAAAACTCCCCACGTGACTCTAGTATGGCCAAGGTTGAGAACCACGTGCAAGTGAAAGTGACCAGCACAGTACCCACACCAATCAACATTCATGTTTTGAAGTTTAAGAGTAAAGAAATATTATAGAGAAAGCCAGAGAACCTGGCCCTGTTTATCACCAGTAGTCCCAAACCAACTGCATTTTGTTGAAGTACCTCCAATTTCCTAGCAAAATACCCAAATCACTGGCCAAAGTGCAGCAGAGCCATATCTTGCTCTGAGGTTTGAAGGGTCCCTCTAAAGCCTCCCCTGAGCAGCCAGTACTGTCTGCTCCGGGTCTCAGCACCACTCCCAGAACTGGGTCAGAAGGGTTGCTCCTCACGGGGTCAGGCAAGGACCCTCGGTGAGTTCCCAGCAGACATAGAAAAGGCTGAGGATGGTGCCCAGCCTGAAGAAGTGAAGTGAAGTCGCTCAGTCATGTCTGACTCTTTGCGACCCCATAGACTGCAGCCTGCCAGGCTCCTCAGTCCATGGGTTTTCCAGGCAACAGTACTGGAGTGGATTGCCATTTCCTTCTCCAGGGGACCTTCCCAACCCAGTTCTTGAACCCGGGTCTCCCGCATTGTAGACAGACACTTTACCATCTGAGCTACTTACTCCTGGGAGGCAGGGAAGGAGGGAGGGAGAGTTGGGACGGAAGGATTAGACTCCAGCCGATTCAGGTTAGCCAGAAGCAGTATAGGCTGAGGAGGCTGAGGTTGGCTGAGTACTTGCTCTGGACCAACACGTGTTAATACCTTCCCCTCCCGGAATCCTCACCAGAATCGTGGGCACCCATGAATGACTCCCACTGTACAGATGAGGAAAGGGCACCTTGGCTGATGAAATGCTCTGCTCGAGGTTCCAGAGCTGGTGGGCCTGAATGACTCCCAAGTGCAAGCAGCTCTCCCCGCACCCTCAGAGGCACATGGTGGTACATACCTGAGGGCCACCAGGGGTGGAGGGTGGTGGGAAGGTGATCGCAGCACAGCCACAGTCGTGGCTCTGGCGGGGCTGGGCCAAGCCACGTTGGGGGATGAGAGGACCAAGACAGTCTTTCGAACCACGCATGTGGTAGCCCAGGTGCGCCAGGGACAGCCTCCCAGGCTGGGCCCCTGTGACTATAATAAGCCCTAAACAAAGAATCAATGTGTCCCTGTGAAGGCGGCTCACTGTTGGGATGATTTCAGTCGGGGAAATGTGGGTGCCTGACGAGAGCTCCTCAGATGATTTGCAGGGCCAGAGACAGCCGGGCTGACAGTATTTGCCCATTCGGGCGGGCCCGCCGCTTGGTATTGACAGGAGACCCCACACACTCTTGCTAGATTACAGTAAAGACATTCAAATCACAGGCGCGCGGCCCACGCCCAGCTCCTCTGTGCCAGCAGCCCCTGCCTTCTGCATTAACCGAGACAAACAGGGGGAAGTCAGGAAATTCTGATTAGCAGATGAGCCAGGAGGCTGCGGAAGCCGAGGAGACACGATGAAGGGGGTCCGCGTGCATACCAGCTTAAGATTTCCTTCCCATAAGAAATGCAGATGGTGGCAGCTCGATGGGAAAGCAGGTGCTGTGATTAAACAGAGGCCGCTCACTGAGCGCCGCCTGCACTGGGCGCTCTCCTGTGCATTATCTCACTCTCCAAGGCCACCTGTGAGGCAGGTGTCGCCGAGACCTCCATTTGACAGATACAGCTACTGAGGCTCAGAGGGGTGAAGCCACTGGCCTCTGGCCACTGACTTCAGAGCTGGAGTCTGAAGCCAAGTCTGTCTGGCCCTGGACTCATGTGACACAGTATTATTTAAAATATAACACAGTATTTGTATCTCTCAAATACAGAGATAGTATTTGACGTAGCAACTGCCACAGGTGCTGCTTTGGCAATTTGGGGTGATGGAGTAGAGGTGGTGAGGAAGGGTGGGCTCTGGAGAGATGAGTGAGTTTGGGCTCCACCCTAGGCTGGCAGGAGCCATCCAGCTCTGGAGCCTCTGTTTTCTTACCAACATGCCGGAGACAATCCCCACCCTCATCCTCTGAGCACTCACACCATGACATCGGCAGGTCCCAGGAGCAGCGGCTGGGTTAGTGAGAGCTGGTGACCAGCCCTCATTGAGTGAACTGCTACGCTGTCCCCAGTAGGGAACCACACAGGGACACGCCAAGATCTCACCGTCAAATACCTGCTCAGCCACTGGTGGGCCTCGCTGTCACTGAGCGCCACACTCTCGGTTTTAACAGTGACCCTTACATTCCAAAGTCCCAGGAAAGGATGTGCCAAACTGACTAGAGATGAGGATGTTGTTTCCTGAGAGTGAGGAGAAGACAGTTCAAGAGCACATACTGGAGAGGGGGTGGGTTTGGAGGGCCTGCTGGTCCCCTGGGTAAAAAGCAAACCAACCTGAAGAGTGACCAGAAGGAGGACCAGCGTTAGCTGTGGCCATGGGAATGCGGGACCCACAGATCAAAAGGCTTTTAAACCACATGAAAATAAAACTGGAGCAGCACAAAATAAGTCTGTAGAGAGGAGAAATCCCAGCTCTGAGTTAAGTGAGGGGAAGACAGACAGACCTCACCTACGACACACCAGTCCTTGGTGACACGGCCCCCAGGGAGCTCATTCACAGCACTGTCCACATGCTGGATTATCGGGCTCACTCACAGGGTCACAGACACATGACCAGCCCTCTCCCAAATGTCACTTATTCAGGGCCAACCTCTGGTGTCTGGATGGGGTGTGCTGCCCAGGAGGCTCTGGCAGCAAGTTTTTAGTCATGAGCAAATGGCAGCATTGTGAAGGGGAAAGGGGACAAGGAGAAGAGCCGAGATGCTCAGCTTGGCTTTGACTCCTTCTCCTTGTCTGGCCTTCAATTTATTCATCTATGAAATGGAAAGGGACTGGGCTAGAAAATCTTCAAGGTACTTTCAAATGTTAACATGTACTGTTTCTAGACACCCATCCAGGTCACTCTTTGAAAGACCTTTCTCTACAAGGTCACTCAAGCCCCCCACAGCGAATGTGTTTCTGTGCACAGCTCTCCATGCACGGCTGGGAACAGGGAACAACAGCTCTGCCACTTTCTGCACAGTGGAAGGTCCTGAGCTCTCGGAGACAGCTTTCTTATTCCCCAAATGGAAGATACATGTCTTACCTCATGGGGCTATGCGGGGATCAACAGGTGATTCACATAAAATCAAACTCAGGCCTGGACTCCTAGAGGGGCTAAAAAATATTGGTTTTCTACCCCAAATAATGGTTGTTCTCTGCCCAGAGTGTGCTTCCTGTGACTTACTTCAGGGCCTGTGATGTGCACTCCCTGTCCAGGACACACATCGGGTCAGTGGGGTCAGGACCATGATGCAGAGCAACAAGAAAAAGATAATGCCCACAGAGACCTCTGTGGAGCCCCTCCCTGGGCTGGGTGCGGCGGGCACGTAGAACCGTCTTGAAGGCTGGATCTGCACAACAACCCTACCAAGAGAGGCTCTTTATCCTCATCTTGCAGAGGGACACGACTTGCCCAAGGCCACAGTGATGCAAAGAGCCAGGGCTGTATTTGAAGCCCTTTCTGTCTGTCCCCCAAAGCCCAGATAGGCTCTTCCTGCAACACACCAGCGCACTCAGAGCATGCTCAGTTGCCCAAACTCTTTCCCACTCTGGGTTTCTGGGGGGACTTGAGACAAAGATGATTTCTCACACATGAGCCCTTTCTCATGTGAGAGTCTCTAGATGGGGATTACATACTGTCTGGGGACTCGAGAGAGGCTCAGAGCAGCCCAGAGCCCTGTGAATGGGGAAGCCAGTGAGCCTCTGGGAGCCTGTTTCCTCATCTGTAAATTGGGGATATTACCTACTTCATATCGAGAGGTTTGAGATGATACCATATTTGCCTAAGTGCCAATTCTGAGGGGCACAGAGCAGTTGCACAAAGGCAGTTCAGGTCCTAACAGCTCTTTTCAGATGCCCTTTGAGAGCTGGGTGCTTCATTTTGTGTGGGGCCTTCTGCATCTTTCCCTTAACAAATACCTGTTATGGGGGCTGTGTGGGGGGTGAACTGTGAGAGCACAGACAGGGTGACTATGCAGGGCACAGCGGCAGGGAGCTCCAAGAAAGCCCACATGGTGGGGAGGGTGGGCGAACAGCAGCACTGATACACAAAGCAAGCTCCAAGGAAGGGCAGGCGTTCGCTAGACGGCAAAGCAGAGGGGCCAGGAGCGGAGGAGTGGGGCAGCGACAAGGAGTGCACGGCGAGGAGGTGCTGTCCCTGGGGCTCGAGGGGCACGCCACAGAAGGAGTGAGTGAGACAGAGATGCCACCTCTCTTCTTGAGAGCCAGAGATCTGAGGAGTGGTGAATGCTGGGCCCCTATAATACACAACTGCCAAGAAAGGTGCAGAAAATAATTTACTCAGCACGTGCCAGCAGCTTGCCCCTGAGCAACCCACCCAGCCCTGAGCTGAGCCTCCCCTGTCCGAGGAGCAGACTTCATTCACAGGGAAAGAAGGGCTTCATTTTCTCAGAGCCTCATCTTCAAATCCACCCGCTATGGGCCAGGCTGCGGGCGGAAGTCCCCCCTCCTCGCCCTTCCTTCATGGATTAAGTGGGGACAGCTGCCCTGGGACACCCCCGCCTTCTTTCTTCCTGCCTTGGCTGGGTGAGGCGTCCCTGCTCTGGGTTCCACAGCCTCTGCGCCCTCCCACTGTAGCCCTTCCTGCTGTTTCTGTACTCCTGGCCGCCCAGGCGTTTCCTCACTAGATGAGGACTCCTCATGGGCTCGGGTGGAGTCTTACGTGGCTCTGCATCTCCTGTTCCTAGCACACTGCCTAGGTCAGCACAGGCACTCCGATGCTTGTTGAATGAATTATTCACGGCAGATAAGGCTACAGGAACACTTCCGAGAAAGAGGCCAACGGGGTGGAGAGCGAGACAGACAGACTGAGGATGCGAGCGTGAGGGTGAGCGAGAGGAAGGGAAGAGAGAACGTGGTGTGTGTGCTGGGAGGGGTAGCAAAGGGAGGCAGGAGGCTGGGAATACTGTCTAATTAGACCACATGTGCAGAGCAGCATCTGGCTCAAAGCGCAGCAGTTTACACCGCTCCTGGAGTTGTCGTGGAGACAACCACATGACCAGCCTGGAGCCGAGACTTGGGGGCAGCAATCCAGATGCACTCCTAACATATTCTGACAGAGAGCAGATGGGCAGCTATTTGCAGGGCCAAAAAATGCCAACTCCGCTCCCCTCCAGACCTGCGTGCCCTCACTGATCATTTTCATCTTGTAAAGTCATTCTTATCTGCCCTGGAACCACCAGTTCCTCCCATGTAGGAATCAGTGTGAAAGCTGCTATTTCTGTAGTTCTCCGACCATCACAACTTCCGGCCTGCTCCTGTGAGCGAGGAAATGTCACCACCTTTAATGAAGGGGTCCTCTCTGCTGGGCTCCGCTGCCGCAAGGCTCCTCCCCCTTCCAATCTCTTTCTTCACCATTAAAGTGTCTAAATTCCTCAGTCTTTAGGTCCCACTAAACAGATCCTGGATCAAGGGCAATGTTGAGCAAGTGTGGGGAGAACAAGGGGTTTGTGGCTGAGCTCTTGCCAGGCCAGGTACTCACCTGGGCATGCCCTGGCCCTCTCTCAGCTCGATTTACTTCTCTGCAAAATGGGCTTTGTAATATCTACTTTCACGGGGTTATTTCAAGGATCAAAGTAAATAATTATAGAAGATCCCTGAAAATAACAAAACCCTATAAAAATTTTTTTTACCAGGATAAAAGTTCTTTATAAACCTCAAAAATTTTAGGTAGAAAGCTCATTAAAAAAAAAGGACAAAGAATGACAGAAAAGTGACCCCCCCCCAAAAAAATCTTAGGTTCTATATGAAACCTAATTACCCAGGTATATGGCAAATTTCTTATTATGTCTTTGGTGAGGGGGGAAAACATCTAGTGTTGGAGAGTCAGGCTGGGTTTGAATTCTGGCTCTGATGTGTGATCTTTAGGAAGCAACTTAGAGTTCTCTAGAGCCGCAGGTTCTTTATCCATTAAATGGGAATAATCATTTTTACCACTAATGACCTAATTCAATATAATGACAACATATATAGGCACTCAGTAAAGGTTTCCCTTCTTTCTTCCTGATCATTTAACAGAATCAAGTAAGACTGAGGATAAGGAAGAGTAGTAGAAAGTGTGGGTTCAGTTAGAGTGGACTGGAGGCACCCTTCCTGGCTGTGTGGCCTTGGGAAAGGCCACTCATCTTTTCTGAGCCTCAGTTTCCTCTTCTGGAAAAGGAGGAGGATAGGACCTACCTGGCATGCTGCTGTGTGGTTTACAGGGAACAGTGAATGTAAAGCAGTTAATAAAGGCCATCATGATTCTCCCCTCTCTTACTGGAGAAATCCTCAACTCTTTTGGCAAAAATTACACCTTTTATGTGGGTCTAACCTGGGGTACATATGCCACACTGTCTCAAAAGAAATGAGTTTCCTTTTTGATGGACAAGGCATAAAGTGACAAAGTGAAGTGAGGACCGGGACCAGAGGTGTGGGCTGCTTTGGGCTTCCACCAGCACGGCATCCCGGTCCAGCCTGCTGCCTGAGTGGCGTGCGTGGCGGGCTTGTCCAGGTGCGCAGAGGCTTATTTATAAAGCACCGCAGGGCTTCCCGCTGCCACACATGCCTGCCGTCGCAGGTGTGGGGAAGGCCTGGCTAAAAATACTGCTAACGTGGGTTTAATGTCGCCCAGCAGAGACTAATGATTGTTTTAAGTAAATATTAATTATAAGAGTCGCCTGGATAGAGTGGCATGAATATTCCTGCACCTACATATGCAGGAAAAGAGCCTATGCGGGGAGACAACTTCTTACATACCTCCTCCAGGGAGTTATTTAATGACTGCTACTGCTACTGCTAAATCACTTCAGTCATGTCTGATTCTGTGCGACCCCATAGACGGCAGCCCACCAGGCTCCCCTGTCCCTGGGATTCTCCAGGCAAGAACACTGGAGTGGGTTGCCATTTCCTTCTCCAATGCATGAAAGTGAAAAGTGAAAGTGAAGTCACTCAGTCATGTCCTACTCAACGTGACCCCATGGACTGCAGCTTACCAGGCTCCTCTGTCCATGGGATTTTCCAAGCAAGAGTACTGGAGTGGGAGGACTCTAAATACTTAGGCCAATTCCTAGTTAAAAGAGTTGGGAAGTGTTTCAATATGTAAGATACAGGGATTTTCCTATCTGAGAGAGAGATGATCATCACCAGACCAAATAGTCGATTCAGTTCTACTGGGCCCTTTACCATGAAAAATGATCACAGTGGTGCAGAGAACCCTGATTTTGTTCAGGGTCCAGCATGCTGCCAGCTGATTGCGGGGGCCAAGGATCTGCCCAGGAGCCTGGAGGTGGGGATCACAAGTCTGTTCTGCTTCTAGAGCTTTACTACTTGTGTCCCCTTGGGCATGCCCCCCACCCCGGCTCTATGTCTCGGTTTCCTCACTCGTATGGGAAGCTAACATTGGTTGATCATTTTGATAATGGTTCCTATGTCTGGTATCTCAAGAAGACTCACCTAGGGATGGTCTTTTAAAGGCAGATTCCTACGCTGTGGATCAGACCTTTACATAGCTGCTCAGATGATTCTAATGCATTTGGGAACCTGGGTGGGGTTCCTACTACTACAAGAGTAGTAGACACTTACATGTGTTTACCACATGTAAGCACAGAGAACTTTCTAAGCTTTTTATGTGTATGTCCTCATTTATTTATTTTTCCTCATTTAATCCTTGTAACAGCCCCATGAGGCGGGCAATGGAGGCACAGAAATGAGTTAACTTTTCTAGGTTCACACAGGCAGGATCTGACGCCCAGGTGGCCTGGCTCAGGTCTGTGCCAGACCTAGACTGTAAGCAGCAAGGGGACAGTTGCTCTGCTCCTCTTCTCTACCATTGTGTCCTCAGTGCTCAGGGAAGAACCTTCTGGAGCAGGTGATGGATGCATTCATCAAATGTCCAAGTGCTTTTAGATAGCATATCTCACAACATCCCAAGGAAGATGCGATCATCACACCCTCCATTTTCAGACAAAGAAAACGAGGGCAGGACAGGGTGATAGCCAACTTGAGGCCATTTCTGAGTGAGGGGTGGGACTGAGACTGGAGGCCAAGCTTGGCTTGCTCCTATATCTCCTGCTATGTAGCCAGGCAGCACACAATTGCAAATTCCTGCTCCACAAGATGGATGTGAGGATTAAATGGATGTAAGACTCCCCATACACTAAACTGCTTCCCAAATCCTCCTGGTAGACTACTTCTATTTCTCCCTAGCTGTTTACTTCAAAGTACCTGTTGCTATGACCCCACATAGTTTTTGGAAAAGAGAAGGTCCTCAGAGGGGTCTTTATACCTGAGCTCTTTTGCTGGGACGTGTGGACAATAACAGTTCTATGTAAGGCTAAGACATTCAATGGTCAGGGCCCCCAAACTCTGACTTTCTAGAACCTGGATTCATGATCTTCCAGCTCCTGATCTCTATGTCCCAAGGGTGTTGTTAAGTCCCAAAGTCTTGTCCAACTCTTTTGTGACCCCGTGGACTGTAGCCTGCCAATGTTCCCTGTCCATGGGATTTCCCAGGCAAGAATACTGGAGTGGATTGCCATTTCCTTTTCCAGGGGATCTTTCTGACCCAGGGATCAAACCTAAATTTCCTGCATTGCAAGTGGATTCTTTACCATTGAGCCCCTGGGGAAGCTCTGGTGTCCCAAGTCCCTACTGTAATAGAGAAAGCTGAGGGAAGAGGGTGGGACTGCATCTGACCCAGCAGGACTTGGCAGGGACTCAGCCCAGATAACCAAAGCTGTCCTCTCTCTGTAGAAATTCCTTGTGAAAGTCTCAACCTCCACTGTCACAGTTGAGTTATTAAGTCTTCCAAAGGCTTCTGGAGGCTGTCAAGGGGATGGGCATCAAGGGGATGGGCTGCAGTCTGTGCCAGGGCACTACGGTGGCTGTGACTTCAGCCATTTCTTAGTCCACAAACTAAAGGACAGTTCAGTTCCCAGGTAATGGCAGGCCCCTTCCAACAGGGGCAGGCAGGTGTCTTTTCTTCCAGAATATCAGGTCACCATGACTGTCCTTCTTTCCTTAATAATAGTAATAGTAGTAGTAATAATAGCAGTAAACACTCACTGAGTGTCTGCTATTCACAAACAGTATTCCAGTTAGCAGTTAACATGCTGAATTATTTAGAGGAAACTGTACTGATATCTCTCAGAGAGGGCAACGGCAACCCATTCTAGTACTCTTGCCTGGAAAATCCCATGGATGGAGGAGCCTGATAGGCTGTAGTCCATGGGGTCGCGAAGTCGGACACAACTGAGTGACTTCACTTTCACTTTTCACTTTCATGCATTGGAGAAGGAAATGGCAACCCACTCCAGTGTTCTTGCCTGGAGAATCCCAGGGACGGGGGAGCCTGGTGGGCTGCCGTCTATGGGGTCGCACAGAGTCAGACACGATTCAAGCGACTTAGCAGCAGTAGCAGTAGCAGTACTGATACCTGGGCTTCCCAGGTAGTCGCTAGTAGTAAAGAACCTGCCTGCTAATAAGGGAGACGTAAGAGATGTGGGCTCAGTCCCTGGGTTGGGAAGACTCCCTGGAGGTGGGCATGGCAACCCACTCCAGTATTCTTGCCTGGAGAATCCCATGGACAGAGGAGCCTGGCAGGCTAGAGCCATGGGGTCACAAAGAGTTGGACACGACTGAAGCCACTCAGAATATACTGGTATTTGCAACTTACTCTGAAAATGCATCAAAAATCGGTGTAGTGAGAGACGGAAAGATGCCTGATGCAGCAGACACGGTAAGATGTTAATGGCACAGTCTAGCTGGTAGGTATATGTGTATTCACTGCAAAATTCTTTCAATTTTTATTGAAACATTTTAAACAAAATATTGGGGGGAAAACCCACAGAGGAACATGAAATATTAGGCTTCATGGGGCAAAGGTGGTGGCAGGCAGGATGTGTTATTCTACAATCAACTAGTTTTGAGGAGACACCGAACATGACATTGTGTTATCCAGTTTATTGCTGATCTAGTGATAGGGAAGTAGTAAAAGTGAGTTATAAGTGAAAAAAACAAACTATTTATTGCACATCTACTCTGAGCCAGGCACTGGCATAGTAATGGCTAACTTGGTCAGTCTCTCTCCCTTCAGAGTGTAGGGAGATCACTGCCCCTACCCCAGCAACATATATGTGATGGGCACATGAAGGCATCTACCCTCTTTTGACAGATCTGGAAATAAATCTCTGAAAGGTCAAGCGACTCACCCAAGACCGTATCACAGGTAGATGGCGGGAGGCGGTTCCCACCTGTGCACGTCTTAAGTGCAAAGGCTGGGGTCCTTCTGCCACCTTGTAAAAGGCCACCAACATCATCAAATCTCACTTGCTCTGGAGGAGAGGAACTACACAGAAAACTGAAATCCCAAGATGACTTCCAAATTTCATTCCAGCCATTCTTTTCAACCCTGCCCCTCATCAGACTGGTTCATAGATTACTAGCAACCAGCTTAACTGTCTTCATTCGGGAAATCTTTCAGCTTTGAAGGTGGCTCCCCAATCACTACCTTATATAATGCTCGTGTGGCCCTGAAAGGTGACTTTGGGATTTCATTTGCCCTGCGACAGGCTGTCTGCTGAGTCCTCCCTTCCCTCTGCCCCAGCGCTAGTGGGGGCTGGTAAGTATGGCAGAAGGACGGGAGAAGCTGCCTAAAGAAAGCACGTGCTTGACAGAGTTTTGACTGGACAGTTCCAGGCCTTTCACTGCCTATTGGGCTGTCTGACCCTTCAGGACTCCAAAGGCCTTTTTGCCAATAACCTCTCCACAGGGACCAAAAGATTCTCCCTCTTGTTCTGGTGGTACACTGAGAACTCACTTCTTGCTTCCTTTAGAAGATCATTGCAGGGTAATTTGAGGTTCCAGCCAGGGGGACTGTTAAAAGACCACCCAAGAACCCCGGGAAAGAGCTTTTATTTAGTAATGAATGGGGAAAGCAAGTCTCACCTGAATTGTTTTACTAGCAACACATTCCCTGTGTCAGGACAGATAGAAAAAGAGAGCTGGTAATCTGAGCCACTTAGGAACAAAGTTGTTTCAAGAGAAACACAAGGTAACAGATTTCCTGCTGCAGGGTGACTTTACTTCTAAACATCCAGTCCCCTGAGCCCTCCCTCTGACCCTGGGAGGCTGTGCTGGTTGGTTCTCGCCTCCTGTCGCCTCCCTGGGCCCTGCTTCCAGGCTCTCTGCGCCCTTTCCTGCTGACCACCACCCGGAGGGATCTTCCTAACATGCCACTTCCACCATCTAGCCACATCACACCCACTCAAAGCACTGTCCTTCTTGCTGCCCCCGTGAGGGCTCCAAGGGCTCCTCTCTGTCGGCATGTGAATGCCCCAAAGGCTCCTCAGCCATACCTCCAACACTTACACCTGCAGACTGGAAGTCTTGATCACTACAAACTGCCTGTAGCTCCCCTGCACCAACCACAGTTTCAGACCACCCCACTCTTCTCGTTCCTCCCTTCCTCATCAGGCTAACTCCTACTCATCCTACAAGGCCAAGCTGAGGTGTCATGGCTTGTAGGAGTCACCCCTGTCCCCAGGGCCCCCCTTTTTTGAACTTCTGTGGGCTCCCATGGCACCCCAAGGCAACCTCTATCACCTCATACAGTTCCCTGCTTACACAGCCTGGCACACAAGTAGCACTGAACACCTGTGTGCTGAATAAATGAATGAAAGAATGAATGAACTGTCTACAGTCCTGTACGGGGGTAAGTCCCATGAAATGAAGCTGCTTTCTGAAAAGTAAAAGAATACCAAGATAGTTTGAAACAGACCCACACCATCCCAGAATTTTTCCTGGAGCAGACGGCTGCACAGCAAGGCTGCAATTATAGACACGCACACACACACGTGCACACATTGTTTAAAAAAATTCATAGAATGTACTTAACGCTGACTTTTTTTTTTCTTATTGGAAACCTGTTTACAATCTTGTCCACTGTCAGTCTTAAATGTCACTTTTCAGAAAGATGGCTGCTGCCAGGAGAAATTTATTTTCAAATTGAATCACAGCATGTTCATGCAGAGAAGCGCCTCTTTTGAATCTCTAAATTGGAGGGAATTCAGGGAAGAGAACGCGAGGTGATTAGAATCTGCAAAGGCTGATTCAGGAGGAAAAATTATGAGGGTAAAATATGCATGGGTGAGCTAAACAGCCGCTATTAGTTGGTGGAGATGGTGAAAGCAGGATAACAACTACCTAGAAACCGACCAGAAAAGCGAGGATGCACAGGAAGAAGTGAAAGCAAGGCCAAGGGAGTGGGAGAACGAAATGGGGGGCGGGGAATCTAAGCAACAGGAAGAAAGCACACGTCTACTGACTGCCCATCTGTGCCAGGGACTGTGCAAGGCAGTCTTACTGGTTCAGCTTTTGCCCATTATTATTCCTGTTGTAAAAGTGACGAGTCTGAGCTTCTGAGAGATGAAGAAACCCAAGCAAGGAAGAGGGGTGTGGGCGTCAGTGTCTACCAGCCACCCTCCCACCAGCTTATGACTAGAACAAGTTTGCGGCAGACATCACTGACCCTGCTATTTGCCAGAGGAGGGTGATCAGGGAGGGCTTCCTGGAGGGGGAACACGGTAGCTGAAGCTGATTATGCTTCTTTGTTCCTGCTCAGAAGAGAACTGTCAGCTTAGGAAACTGAGCAAGACCTCAGCAAAGCTTCCTGAGCAGATCCCCTCCCTGGGGAGTGTGAAGTGTCTGTCCTTTGCGGCAGGTTCTGTGTTCCTGCTCAGAAGAGACCTGTCCGCTTAGGAAGCTGAGCTGGACCTCAGCAAAGCTTCCTGAGCAGATCCCCTCCCTGGGGAGTGTGAAGTGCCTGTCCTTTGTGGCAGGTGCTGTGTTCCTGCTGAGACAGCCAGCAGGCATGGTGCAGATTGGCTCTTGTACCTTTACGCCAAGTGAACTTGGGCCAGTCTGAGGCAAATTTCTTCCCCAAGAAAATGGAGCTGATGCTACCAGCCTCATGGGGGTGTTGTGAGGATTAAAGGCCTGGCATGTGGTCGGAAGCCAGTATGAACATTATTTTTCTTTAACACAAACATTGCACATGCTGTTGATCGTTCCCTTGACCTGGCAACTGTGTACTCATCCATTAGGACCCAGCTCAAGAAATGATGCCTTTAAGAAGCCTGTCCCAAATCTGCACAGTTCCCCCTACACCAACCCCAGCCCCACCCCTCCCCACCCTTCTGAGAGTCCAGCAGAGGCCTTGAGTCAGGATTGTATTTTGCTCACTACTAAACCCCCAATCAAAAGGGCAGGGCTGGGCACATGGAAGGTGCTCCAGAGTCGCTGGTGAGTGGATGGCTGTAGGGTTGCTTAGCCCCTCCATATGCTGCTGATGACCCCCCAGGCGGCCTCCAGGAACTCAACAAATTAGTTCCAAGTACAGCAAAGGCTGGACCTTGCTTGCTGCTTCTGTGTGCAGACTCTATCTAGAAGGCCAGGGCTTACCAGCCCAGGACCTGGGGCTCTGTGGGTTCCCCAGCTCATAGTCAACCTGATGCTTGAAAACTGGTGTTTATTGGAGTCTCTCCTGGGCTCCACCTGTTGTGAAGGAAGTGTCCTGGGTTGACCAATGTGCCATTCTGATGGCTTCTGAGGGAGGATGTGTTCTGGGTGGCTCGGGCTCCAGAGTGGGCTGGGCTGGAGATCTGGGCTCTGTTGTTCACTATTCACTTGACTGTGGGAATGTTTTTAAGCTAACCAAGCCTCATTTTGTTGTTTGCAAAATGGACATAATATAACCTACCTCGCAGTGCTGTCAGGGGAACAGACAGATTTTATGCCTGACTCACGGCGAGACGTGTGATGAAGACTCAGTGGCTGGTAACTGTTATTATAATCCTATTCATTCTGTCTCCTGGGACCACATAGCAAACTGGTTATCTCCTAGTACTTGTGGTTATCCAACGTAAGCTATTACTTAATTCATTTAAAAACTTGTCTAAATCTGGTCATAGTGACTTGGTTCTGTGGAGTTGGCACCTCTGGTCTTTGGGAAGCCTGAGTGCCTATCCTAAAAGCTCTCTATCCAGTGCCCAAGGAGCCCATGCCAGAAAACTCTGTGTGTCCCTGGCCATCTAGTAAACCTCTATCTAGTGGGCCACACGGTGAAGGGAGAGAGCTCGGTTTCTGCAGACAGAGGGACCTGGGTTTGAATCCCACCCTGACTCCCAAGCCCCTGGGCAACTTACAGCAAAATCGCTCAGGTGGAGGCAAAGGGCTGTGGTGAGGAATTGATGTTCTGATCCCAGTGTCCTCTGATCCACCAGGGCACGAGAAGAGGGTTCCTCCAGCCAGCCCTCTGACACTGTCCGTCCCCTTCCTTTAATCAGTGATGGTCCTAACTTCAGGGTGGCTGTCTCTCGACTCACCAACATTGACTGACAACCTACTAATGTACTGGGTGCTTTCTAGGTCTTGGGGAAGGTGCAGTGGTCAGGAGGGCCAAAGTCTTTACCCTGCATTTGAAGGCCTCCTGCTCGGGCCCCTCCCTTCCCTTCTTGCCTCACTGAACCCCTGCCTCTGCTCCCTACTCTGCAACAGTACCAAGCGCCTTCGGGTCTGTGAATATACAGGGCGTGCTCTCACCACTGAGTCTTTGCCCAGGTTCCTTCTGCTTGGATGGTTCTTGCTCACATCATCCACCTACCTGACTGTGACTCCTGCCCCCTCCCAGTCTCGCGCACGAGCTTCCCACAGTGCACAGTGTGGTGCAGGAGGGAGACCCTGGGCAAGAGCAGGGAGCTCACTGGCTGTAGTGACCCGCAGCCTTGGTCCTGTTCAGCTCCATACCTTCCCTCCTGTGTCACCTGGGGCAGGCGACACCACTGCTCTGCCCCCATTTCCTCTCCTGTAACACAGACATGGTAATGTCTGCCTAGAAGTTTCATTTCAAGGATTACAGGAGACTATGGCAGGCATGTGGAAAACGGCAGCTATTGTAATTGTCTCCATAGTTTCCTGCCTGTTCCTCTAACTAGACTGGGAACTCCCTAAGGGCAGGAGCCATGCCTCTTTCCTTTCTCAGGATGCCCCATGGGAAGCGCAGAGCCTGGTGCACTTGAAATGAGCAAGTGACAAGTCTTGGGGAGATGTGTCTCTTGAAATCAAAAGCCTCTTTGGTGTTGAAGGAGTTAAAATCTGCTCGTGCTTATAAACAAGCCCCATTTCAGCTCAGCACTATCACTGGGTGTGAGTCACAAGGCTTAGCAGGTGTGGGCAATAATTAAAGGCTTCAGCAATCTACCTGGGCAAGGTATTTTTGCCTCTTATTCCAAAGAGGAAAGTCTCTCTATGGAGAGCAGAGGAGCTCATTAATGAGACTAATTAGGTGTAAAGGGGGTAGAGGCTGGCATCAGCTGCAGCTTGGAGAAGCTAATCATTAAGCTCTGTAATCTCCTCCATGGAACACAAGCAGCTCAGGCTCAGGGGCTGGAAGCAGGCTCCCACACCTGAATACCTGACCATGGGCTTTGGATAGGCTGCAAGGCCTTACCTCCTCCCCCTGCCATGCTCCACCAGGACTTCTCTCTCTCTCTCTCTCTCTCTCTCTCTCTCTCACACACACACACACACACACACACACACACGCGCGCACGTGCGTGCGCATGCACCCATGTGGCGTCGGGTCAGCTTCCAGCAAAGGATGCGGCTCATCCAAGAAGAGGATTTCCTCTCAGTGTCTCCTCACCCCTGAGGAGAGCGTGCTGGGAAGTTGTGCCTTGGGTTTCATAACCTGGATACAAGGAATGGATCAAAGAATCTACTTCCTGACCTCCACATGTGGAAGATGAAACTCCGTGCCCAGAATTCCAGATGGTCTAGCCACCGTTAACATTTACTTGTCACCGTATCCTCCTCCCTGACCTGTGAACTCAGGGACCTGTGGACTGGGGGCTGGTATCCCAAGATGTCATAGATACACTGACGCGTGGTAGGAAGGACAGGAGGGAGGGCAGTGGGGAGAGAACAGAGGGATGGATTGGGCCACTTTTCTCAGCTCTATGGCTTTGGTCAAATCACAACAACCCCAAGCCATAATTCCCTCATCTGTGAAAGGAGCATAAGATCATGGGTGTAACAGCATTTTCAAAAGTATAAACCACTTATCGAAGTAGTTCACTTATAATTATCTTGCATTAAAATTTCAGTAAAAGAAGAAAGAGGCTGATCATCGAGGAAGTGGGAAAATAATTCCAATGTCTTCACTCAGGGCTTGAGCTCGCCAAGGGCAGATGTCCTTGACCAGGGCTGTGGAGACAGAGAAACTCACACCTGGAAAATGGGCTCTCAGATGCTGGACCCAAAGATACAGAGCTCTCATCGGCTTCGGCCCAGCTGCCTGCTGCCTGGGATGCTCTCCATCTCAGACATATGCCTCAGAGACTCCTGGGAAGCAGGGAAGGAAGCAGCTCGGCTCCACATCTCCCCCATGAGACCCCCTCCACACAGCCCCCTCTGACCTTCTATACCCAGAGCCATGTCTAACAGGAGCCAACACACCCTAAGGGTCAGTTTGCTGGGGATACCCTCCTTGCCTTTATAGCCTCAGCTCTGCCATGGGCACCAAAGTGAAGCCTTCCCTGATACCCAGCTTCTTCCCTCCCCTTACCAATCTTCTGTAGTCCTTTAATCTTCTTGGCACCCTCCACCCCACCACTGACCACTTGTTTTCATGTTTGTCTTTTCTACCCCATTGTGAATGGGAAGTAAAAATCCTTCTTCACAATGAAGCTGATCTTGCCAACCCCCATCCAACCCCGGGGTGGGCATGTGACCTCTGTCTGGCCAACTGAAGGCCCCATCGTCTGGTAACAGTGATGGGTTCAGGGTGGCCCAGATGTAGCCAAACTGCACCAAGTGGTCCCGCCTGAGAGCTGATGCACAGACACCATGGGTGGAGACTCACTTTAAGCTCTAAAGACCACACAGGCCTTATGCCTCTACTGCAAGAGAATAGAATCTCTTGCCTCTAAAGCAAGAGAATGTTTGAAATAAAAACTAACAGGCAAGCCAAGCCAAGCCTAACAGTGATCAGTGAGAGATGAGACGACATCATTTGAGCTCCTGAATCCAGCCACGCTGTAGCAAGGGAAGCCTCGGGGTTCTCAGCTATGTGAGCCAAGAAATTCTCCCTCATGCCTTTTTTTAACCCAAGTTAAAGTTCTACCATCTACAACCAAAAGAGGCCAAGCAAGGGGTTTAACCAGGTCTAAGGCCATTTTAGTCAACTCGCAGGATTTTTTCCTCCCCAATATTATCGCTGCTACCATCCTAACTAGAACAGTCTTCGTATTTATCCCCCGCCCCCCCCTTGCCTTTTAATTATGAGCCAAGGTCACAGTTCTTGATCAGAGACAAGCAAAGACATTGCAGGACCCAAGGCTGCTCTCAGACCGATGCCTGTGGTCCCCAAATCGCTTTCCTGCTTGTAGCTGTCCTGTGGACATTTTCTGACCCCACATGCTCCTTATAAAAACCATGTTTGTTTCTCTAAGTTTTCTTCTGAGATCCCTTAGAATGTTTTCTATCATTTCCTTGGTCTGAACAACAACAACAAAAATCATGAAAATATCAGTATACTCCATGTCCTATAAAATCAAGTTTTAAAATAACTGGAATTAAAAATGGGAGCAGGGGAGCCCAAGGCCTGCTCCCAATAACAGCATGAAGCACTCTGAAAGGGGTGCTGATGTGTCTAGAGCTGTGATGCTTCATGCACATATTATAATCCCCATCTCACAGATGAAGAAACTGAGACTCAAGAGGGGGTGGAATAGGTTACTTCCCATCACAGAGCTTGGCAAATGCCTATTCCTCCCTGTTTAAGGCCCAGCTTGAGTGCTGTCTTCCCTGTGACCTGAGCTGCCTTCCTGGCATCTCCAGCAGAGCCCCCCAGGTACCAAGCAGGGTCTTGCTGATGGCTACAGGTGGGCCACCATAGCAGGCAAGATCTCAAGAGAGAGACTTTTTCATTCATCTCCACATCCTGTCCATCAGCACAGGGCCTGGCCCTGGCTGCAGTAAATCTTTATTGGAGTAAATAAGTGGCTGAGGGAGTCATGATTTGAACCCCGCCTGCTCAACTGTAAGCCAGGGAGAGCTTCCCCTCCCCTAGCTGCCTCCATGACTGCCTCTGGTTCTCCCTGGAGGGAGGCAGGCTGGGTAGAAGTGGTTACAAGACCAGAAGGAGCACGGACAATGGTGATAAATATGTAAAACCCAGAAATCATTACATCAAGCTAATTCCAAATGCAAAAGACACCACATCCTCTGAGACATATCCCAACGAAGGAGTCTGGTTGGCGGCTAGAAGAGTGGACCAGAATTGTTCGGTCTGACTTAAATGATTCTCTTCTTCATGGGCAAGGTATCCAAAAGGCTCTCCATCCTCTACTAACTTTGTGGCCAAGGGATCATCTCCCACCCAGTCTCGGTTTCAGTCCTGTAAAAGATCCTTCTTTTGGTCCCTGAGAGATCTCACCACCTGATGGCTCTAGACTAGAGACTCTCTGGTCAGGAATCTCAAAATCTGAGAAGCAGAGGATATAGTTCTCTCTCTCTCTCTCTTTTTTTTTCTTTTGAGAATGTAGCTCTCTTAAAGAGACAGTGTTACAGCAAGATGTTAACATTACACATAGTAAACTCTGTCCTCTGGGGGGGAAATGCTCCACCAACCAGAAATGAAGTGAATATTCCTCATGCAGTGCACTTGAAAACAGGCACGTTCATGTGGTGCCTGCCTTCATCTGTCAGCCCAAAGAAAGGGAGAAAGGGCCTGGCGAGCCACCCAGGAAAGACAGCTAATGCTTACAATTCAGGCAGGCAGGAGGTCTGCAAATGCTCCCCTCTAGCCTCCCACACTCGAAACATTTCCTGTAGCGAGGGCTTCAAAGGTAGAAAGGGGAAAAAAGATTTCCCCTCTGCCCTATGCCAGCCAAGAGAATATTCTTCTGTTCCTTCTGCCACACACACACACACACACACACACACACACACACACACACAGAGCTACAGGAGAGAACCAAAACTATACACCTT
The DNA here is from genome assembly GCF_016772045.2 of Ovis aries. Lineage (NCBI taxonomy): Eukaryota > Metazoa > Chordata > Mammalia > Artiodactyla > Bovidae > Ovis > Ovis aries. The sequence goes on along the minus strand of NC_056056.1, from coordinate 12,278,717 downwards.
AGCAAGAAAGGAGGGGATTGTGTTTGAGACCATAGATGAAGGTGATGCCAAAAGCATGTGATCTGAAGTGAGAGGTTCAATTCCTATTTCTGAAACTCATGAGGACTAAAGGAGATTAGGAGAGGGTGTGGGAAGAGGCACTCCACGTGAGCTGTTACACAACAGTGGGCACACACATCTACAGATTCTGGCGCTCACTAGATTGTATTGATGGGGTCTTCATTACCAACCATAGGAAGGACTGTTCTTCAGTAAAAACTAATGAGGAAAGTCTTGACGGGCACTGGACAAAGCCCCATTCCTCCCCACTGAAGGCCCCAAACTTCTTTTCTATTGCCTTTGCCTCAGTGGTAAAGCTCCAAATAAAGTTCTCTCTCTGCTGTAGTACTGAAGGTCCCAGTTAAATGTTGCACGCTCTCTTTTAAAAGACAAAAGTCAAGTTCAGCCCTATTAATCACTAACACTTTACTGAAAACTAACTAATACATTTGGTGTCTAAAAGCAGAAGAACAAGTCATATCAGATTTTGTGTTAAGGTAGCTTGAGGGTAGGGTTGGGGCGGGAGGGGAAGTGGCTACTATAGGTACAATACAGGCTAGTATTAGTGAAACACCCGGAAAAACTCAGTCTCCATGTGGGCAAAATGGAGAAATGTTGGCCGAACAACCATAGCTAAATGATGGGTTTGCAGCTGTTGTCAAAACTGTTGACCAAAGTGCTTTGTGTGCTTTCTACTTTGTTCTGATGCTAACCAACATCACCAATAGTGGCTTAGATAGAAGCACAGAAAATGCTGATCAAATCTGTAAAGGAGATGGTGACAGCAAGAATTAAAAAAAAAAAATTCTCAGGAGACAGGAACAATGGGCTGAAACTAACAAGCTGAGATATATTTGGGACAAATGTAAATTCCTACACTTAGATTAAAAAAATCAACTTACAAGTACTAGTCAAAGCTGACCTGTTTTAAAAGCAATTTATATACCAGGTATAAAAGTGATAGAATTTTATGTTCAGTACATGTTCAGCAATGGTCAACAGTGTGATACGGTGCAAAAAAAGATAATGCAACCTGCTACATTCACAGAAGTAAAAAATATAGAGCTGCACTCAAGTCCAAGAAAGTCCAACAGAGATTTAATGCCAGTCACATATGCAATTTAAAATTCTCTAGTATCACGTTTAAAAAGTAAAAACAGAAACAGGGGAAATTAATTCTAATAATGTGTTATATTTTACCCAATAAATACAGTAATTATAATTTCAATATGTAATCAATATGGAAAATTATTGAGTTTTACATTCTTTTCCCATACTAAGTCGTAGAAATCTTGTTATATTTTGCCCTTTCAGCCCATCTCCATTTGGACCGGTCACATTTCAAGTGTCCTACAGCCACATCTAGCAAGTGGCTACTGTACTGGACATCAAATGCCTTGAGTAAGAGTGGGGACAGGTCCTCCAAGTTTTATTCACATCAGACTACATGTGGATTTATTTAGGAAGGACAGTGACAGACTAGAGCCCTCCAGAGACTAGCTGAAGAACTCGGACGTGAAGGCTGAGTGCAAAAGGACTTCTAGGACTGAGAGTAAGATCGTAAGCAAGAGATACTACTGTTGGTGGCATCAGAGCATAAAATTAGAACTAGGGGTGAAAACTGTGACAAGAAGATTTGGCTCTTGAACAATAGGTTTTCCTGACACCAGGAGTGTATAAGCCCAGGCCAACTAACCTACAGAAAAGGATGTTTGTAGACAGGAAGATGGATGCCATCTAAGGTCCCTGTCACTTCCAAGGTCTAAGTGTGACCACCAGGTAAAATGGCTGGCTGTCTAGCTCACAATCAGAACATGTGCTTTGAAAGACATTTTCTCCATCAAGCAGTCTTCTTGGGGGACAGGTGTATTCTGGCTGTCCCTCATGGGCTGCCTGTGTAGCTCTGGTTCAGACAAAGGCACTGTGAGGCCTGAATTTGTATGATGTCTACTGTCAAGGAGTTTACAAGTGAGGGTGTGCAGAGAACTTTCTTGCTAATGCTGTCAACGTGCTGGCTCCTAGCTGACTATGGTGAACAGAAGTGCCATTAGAAGGGTTTCTATGTGAATGCTCCTTCTGCCATCTCATGGGAAAAGGACACTTCTAGTTGCTCCACAGACTCCAAGGACTGAAAGGCCTCTGGCCCCTAAGAGTTGCTGGGAAGCCCAGAGCTCTGTTTGAATGTGTCACAGACACCCCAATATCAACATGTCCCCAACTCAACTCTTTATCTCCTACCCCTACCCCACCCTGTTACTCTGTGACCTCGGGTCTGGCGGAGTTCTCTGTTGACCCAGGAGGCCATCTCTGACCTGGGTACTGGTTCTCACAACCTGGTGGGAGGAGCACATGTGACCGATATAAAGCAGACTGGCTGGGACAGAGGGCTTCCCCGGCACCCTGGGAGGGGCAGAGGGGGATGACAGAGATGACTCCTACCTGGGGGAGCCTAGAAAGGCCTTCCAGAGAAGGGCCCCCTCCCCCCGCCCCCTGATGTTCATTGGGGAACACGTGTCAGCTGTGTGCCGCGTGCTGACAACTGCCAAGGACTCTGACGGGGTTTTGGTCCTTGGGGTGCCTGCAGCCTTCTGGGAGAGACAGGCACACGTATAACAGAGATAAAGGGCTTAAGGGAGAGGACAGAAGCTTGCCTAGGAATAAAGGAGGTCTGAGAGAAGAAGGGGTGGACGCCACCCAGGCTGTTGTGGAAAAGCCAGGCAGAGGAACAGAGGGCGGGATGCTTCTACTGTGCCTTGAACCTGGTCAGGTGGAGCCTGGAGGGTGTTGTAGGCAAAGAGAGACCATGAGCCAAAGCATGAGCAGAGCAGCCTGGGGCCAGAGGCCCTCAAGTGAGGCCCTTCAGCCCTCCACGAGGGGACTGGAGGACAGAGGAGAATGTGAAGGGGAGTGAACGGAGGCAATTGCTGGCCAGATCATGAAGGTCTTAGATGCTAGCACATGGGGTTGAGACACTATCCTCTAAGACTTGGAGGGCACAGAAGGGTTTTAAGATCAGATCTGCCAGGAGTAAATGTACATTTTTTAATACAAGAATTTTTTTTTTGGTCCCTGCCTTCATTTTAGTAGAAATGAAGCATTATGGAGCTGGCAAATCATCTCTGCATCCCAAAGACATTGCGACATGTGATAATGACTGTGAAGCGAGGCTGAGCCTGTTAGCAAGAATGACCGGGGAGTGAGAGGCAGGAGTGGTGCATTACCCTCCACCATCATCTCTTTGTTTGAGCATCATTAGGAAAGGAGCCATTAGGAAAACGCCAGCCAGGTAATAGGAGGGAAACAGGTCTTGGCAGGGCTGTGTTACCTATAGAGAAATTAGCAAATAAAATTCAGAGAAGGCAGGGGCCTCTGTGCTTGCCCATTGAGTTTCTCAGGCAGTAACAGCACACAGGCAGCCACCAGAGAAACTTGTGATGAGGCCACAGACTTGCTCAGCACCCCGCAGCAGGCATCAGGTGGGCAGAAGCAGCCTTCCCAGGTGGGACCCTGATCCCCAAGTTCCTTGCAAGGGCTGCCCTTCACCCCCGCACTGCTCTCCCAGTCACTGGGTGATGCACCAGGGATGGTGTGAGGACCCAGGAAGCCCGCCCTCCCTGAACCGACGGCATCAGAGCCTTGAAGCGGGGAGTGGCTGTCATCCATATTCCACAACTGTGGGCAGTAGGGGAGGGAGGGACTCGGGTTATTCATGCACCTGTTCCCAGGCACTCTGCTTAGTCCCATGTTCCTCTTGTCAAAGTGATCACTCGGAATACAAAGCGTAAAAAAAGGTGAGGTGACTCCCTGGTCTGAGCGTTGGGACTGCCATTATGGCAAAGAGGGGTGACCGAGAGGGTGGTGTCATCACAGCAATAACTCTCTCCCCTTCCTAATTCTCTTAGGTTTCAGATATCCCTTCACCCGAGATTTCACGGAGCGCCTGGTACAAGCCGGGAGCCTGAGGAGAGTCTCTATGCTGTACAGTCCAGTCTGGTGCTTCCAACAGGAATCCCTGAAGGAATTTGGCTGGGACCAGAGATCTGATTTTCAGGGGTCAAAGCTGGGCACTCTGCCTTTGGGGTGCCTGAGAAGCACTGCTGGGTGATGTGGGACTGCTGAAGGGGTACAGGTGGGAGGAGGACAGGGCGTGGAAAGCGGCTGTGGGGGGACAGTGGAGGCTGAGGGATGGCAGGATGACTGCTTGCACCACCATCACTTCAGGAACAGCTTCTGGTTCTGTCTCCTGATGGCAGTTTAAAAGAGAAGGAGACATCCTGGGGGTGGTGAGGAGCTGGGATAATCTGTCTCTAAACATGTTCTGCAAAGGTTTCTAGGGAAATCCCCTCCAATAGGGGTGCTACCTCCTGGGAAACAGGGGATCTGGGCAGGCAGCCAGGGGCTCTTCACCTCTCCTGGTGGGGTGGTAGAGCGCATCTGAGTGGGCCAGCCCTGAGGGTCTCTCAGCTGACAGCTGCTTCAATGCCAGGAATTTTCATGTCACCTTGTACTGTGGGAAGAGGTGCCAAAGATGAGGCTGGATCCCCCAGAGCTTCCTACTTAGCCAGTAATACCAGCTTTTCTTTTTTTTTTTACTGCTGCTGCAAAGGAAGCTGAAGCTGTGTGGTGGACACGGGGCCTGAGCTGGCCTCCTATGAGTGTGGCTTCTAGCTGTGACACTCCCTGGCAGCCGGGGGAGCCTAGACAGACAATTACAGCTAAGAATTTGTCTTCAACAGGTCATCAAGCCAGATCCTCTCTACGAAGGATACACAGTTTGACAACCTCATTTCCTTGCCTCTGAACAGCTGCCCTCTCTCTAGAAGCTCCACTTCACCTCCTAACTTGTTAGCAAACTTCTACTTATCTTTTAAGATCCATCTCATATGTTACCTTGTCTTCTGAGAAGTCTTCAGACTTTTTTTAAAATACTTCTGTACATCCATCTATCCCAACCCATCACTGTTTCATTCACATATATATATTTATTTTTAATGTCTAACTACTTCATAGGACTTGAGCTTGGACACAAGGGGCTGTACCTTATTCTTCTTTTTATCACCAACAGGAGGCAGTGCTGGGCACACAGTGGAGTCAGCTGAGTGCTTCTCAAATGGATGGTCTTAGGTAAGCTGGGCATTCTGGGAGCTGGAAATAGCCCTCAGAGGATACACTTTCATGAATACTCTGCACCTCCTCCCTCCATGGGCCATGTGGCCAAGTCACAACCTCAAAGACAAAGCCCCTTTTTCTTCTCAAAGAAATTATTTAATAAACCATGGGTGTTCCAAATTGCCACTTTCTCCACTATGAAAAACACCCTGAGGTGGGGGAAGCTGGGGAGGAGGCAAAGGAGAGGGACAAAATATCAGATGTACATGGTCAGAGATCATGACACTTACATACCCCTAAGAACCCCTGACCAGCAATAAGCAAGTAATGTCCCAACAGAAGGACAAGAGGCTAGACTTTGATTCTTTGTAAGCCAAGCCAGAGTTCTGCTATCAGAGGCCTCTCCAGTTCCTGTCCATTTCTTACCTTCTAATGTCCCCCTCTGAGCCATCTTCTTGGCCCATGACAAGTATGGAGAGTAACTCTCCGAGAGTTTCTAAGCACTATTTTTCTATTGTTTTAATGGCCCCACTAAGGGCACCATTGTTCCTTAGCGGTATACACGCTTCATTCTAGTAATTAGCTGTCAGAGAGGGCCCGACAGCAGCCTAATGTTGTCCGCTCAAATCATATTAATGAAATGCAATCCACTCAAATGTCCTGGATGCATATCTGTAATTGCATTAAGCGGAGAGACTGGGGACATCAGGATCAAACTTCAGTCTCTGAACAGAGCGTTACGATCAAGCACATTAATCCATTATTTCTTCAGAATCTGACAGCCAATTAATATACCAGGCCTTCATACACCAGGCAAAGGATTGATGTCCCTGTCATGGTTTTGTTTTTTAAAAAAATCATTAAAATGACTGTTTGTACTCAGGGATGTCAAAGTAAATGCTGGGTGTAATGTTTCTAATCAAAATCAATTGTTCAAAGGTGGAAAGGTAAGAAACAAACTTTAGAGAAGCACTGTCATCTCTCCCCCCAAAAAAGAAATCTAAAGATCTGAAAGCTTCACTGCTTTCCCTGGTGTTTTAAACAAAAAAGTAGCTAAAATTAAGTACTAGTCAGAGTTCAAAAAGCTCAGCTTCATCAAGTGATTTTGAACAAGACACATTCAGCATGTGTTCTTTTGATTTTTAACACAAACAGGTCTTCATTTTAAGGATTTCACTAGTATTCACAGCTTAAGCACAAAAGTACACAGTGAGAGATGGCCCAGTCCTGAGTTTTCCCGCTTTAGTCCATAGAACACATTTTTTTAATTACCAAAGCTGCCTTACACAAATTAGAACTTCTGCCAGACTGGGAAGGCAAAAATGAGAATAAATACCTCTTCAAATCTGCAGAATTGCACGAATGTCCTATGAATCAGACCCACTTGGAAGAGTGTGCAGGTCAGCGGTACATTCAGGACTGTGATAAAATTTAATTAGAAGCTGCTATTAGGACACCGTTATGGATGTGCTAGAGCACGTGGAGATAAAACTGCAGCCAGGCATCGTCCATGACCTTGGTGAGAACTGTCTTGGTGGGGCTGGCTGCACTGTGCTGAAATCAAACTCATTTTTGGGTGGAGGACTGTAACGTGCATCCCCCATCGCTCCCCTGCCTCCTCTGGTATGTTCCAGCCACATAGCAATGCACACTTCCACAGTGGGTCCCTCAACAAATATTCCTTGATCCTTGAGGGACACCTTCAACACGGAGTCCCAACATCCCTTTCCTGAGCCAGGGTTGGTAAGCTTTCTGTGTGGCTCCACAACCCCCACGCTTCCCTCTAGCACGGCACCCACCGACACTGCGATGGAAGTGTTGTGTCGCAGCAGGACTCCCAGGCTGGCTTCCTTCACCTGAGCATGTGCATGGCCACCTCGCGTAGGGCCCAGCAGGCACAGTGACTCAAGAAAAGCTTGCTGAATCCAACAGAGCCTGAATATCTTTATGGCTCTTGATGTGAACTGCCACGCTGCTTCCATACTCTCTCAGCAGCATAGGAGAGTGCTTCATGGGCATTATTCCAGTTGTAAAAATGAAGGCTGCCAATGCTGTCTTCCATGGCTCACCATACAAACACTGGATGTTTCTAGTTTTATTTCCATAGACCCATTTCCCTTCCACCTAAAACAACAAAAACCAAACCAAAACAAAAAACCCAACAATTCCACTTCTCAAGTTAAGTCCCACCCAAGCCTTGGGAAGTGGGACATTGATTTTATATGCAATACCACAAAAGTACCAGTTGCTTCATCAACCCGGACCTCATGCTGAGAGAGGGCGAGGTTGTAATTACTGCACAAGGAGGCTTCAGTGGACATAGAGATGTACAGGGCATGAAACATGATGTGTGCAATTTTAGGGTTCATGTCAGAAAGACACTTTAAATAAAAGAATTTAGATGCTGACAACTAAGAGATGGATTAAACATGCAAAGCTTTGAGTGCAATAACTGCTTGAAGTTCCTATTATAAAGAAGAGTTCTGTACAATGCAGGAGGATGGGGAAGCAGAACACACCATTGACAGTGCACCTACTATGTGACTTGCACAGGCTCACTTTACATGGATCTCTCATTCAGTCTCTGCCACCATCCCTGTAAGGCAGGAATGATTACCCCTGTCTTACTAAGGAGGCTCAGGGAAACAAGTGTTAGTTGCTCAGTCATGTCCAGCATTTTGTGACTCCATGGACTGTAGCCTGCTGGGCTCCTCTGTTCATAGAATTGTCCAGGCAGGAATATTGAAATGGGCTGCCATTTCCTTCTCCGAGGGATTTTCCCGACCCAGGGATCAGTGCAGGGTCTCCTGCACTGCAGGCAGATTCTTTGTCATCTGAGCCACCGGTAACCTGTTTAAGATCATCAGTGCGCCAGCCGGGAGCAAAGCTGGAGTTTGAGTCCAGGTTTCCCTCGTTCTCCTTTGTTTTGTCTATCCTTTCTCTCCATGCCGTGTCTTACCAAAGGTCAACAATTTTTCTTATGTGAAAAGAGTTTTAACCACCATTAAAGCAAAGACTCTATTCAAAATATCCAGGAGCTTGGACACAGAAAGATACTCAGTAAAGATGTGAGCAGAAGGTATAATGAAGTGGGCCAAGGCTTTGTGGCCCAACAGGCTGGTGTTTAACTCCTGGCTCATTCATTTACTAGATGTGTGGTTTTAGGCAAATCACTTAGCCATTTCCAATACTTGGTTTCCTCATCTGCATTATGGGGATAAAACCACAAACCATAAGAGGATCCTCTAATTTTATCTAATCATTTTCTCCTGCTTAAGGGTTGATGGATGGTGGTAATTCATCCCTCAAGCCTCAGCTCAGTCATCTCCTCAGCAAAGTGCCTCAGGGTACTTCTTGTTGACAGTAAACATGTCTGACTCCTCTACTCAACTCTGAGTACCAGGCCAAGCAGGATGTGGGTCCTCCCCTCTCTGTACCCTCAGACTCTAGCACAGAGCAAGCATCCTCCATTCACACTTTAGGGCAAACAAAAGTCCTACACTTATTCCCGTCAGTCTGCCTACACGGCAGGGGAAAGTTTAATTAAAAAGCATAAAACATGGAAAGCCAAAATTGAAAAAGACACAAGTACTCCAAAGTTCAACTGCAGCACTACTGATAATAACTTGGACATGGAAGCAACCTAAATGTCCACTGACAGACTAATGGATAAAGAAGCTGTGGTACACATATACATATACTCAGCCATAAAAAGGAATGCATTTGAGTCAGTTCTAACGAACCTAGAGCCTATTATAGAGAGTGAAGCCAGAAAGAGAAAAACAAATATAGTATATTAATGCATACATATGGAATCTAGAAAGACTACTGATGAACTTATATGCAGAGCAGTAGTGGAGACACAGACATAGAGAACAGACTTATGGACACAGGGGCGGGCGGAGGAAGGAGAGGGTGGGATGTATGAAAGAGTAACATGGAACCAGATACATTACCATATGTAAATTATATAGCCAACAGGAATTTGCTGTGTGACTCAGGGAACTCAAACTGGGGCTCTGTAATGACCTAGAAGGGTGGGCTAGGGACGGAGGTTTGAGAGGGAGGGGATATAGGTATACCTATGGCTGAATTCATTTTGATATATGGCAGAAACTAATACAACACGCTGTGCTGAGAGTTCTCCACACATCTCTCCCACATGTAAGGAAAAGGCAGGGTTCAACTCATGCTCAAGCCTCCTATAGAGCAATTATCTTTCAATTTAAAACAAATAAATTTAATTATAAAAAAAGCGGAAAGCCTAAACATTTACTTATTTTTTCCCCCTAGGTTTCATCATCTGTATGATTTTAAATGAAGCAGATCACCTGAATACACCATGGTGTCTGAATGAACAAATATTTGTAAATGACACTCAGAAAAGATGGGTGTGGAAGGCCTCTGCAGGTCTCCATGTCTCATGATTCCAGTCATGTCAGGTTGGCAGATAGGGTGGGATTAGATTTTCTTAAAAGCAAATCAAAGCACCAAGAGCACCAATTTCAAGCTCTCCATGAATCCTGCTATTGTTCCTAACTGGATCATCAACATTCAAGCCAAGGAAGAAAAATAAACTCAGACATGTTTTCCTTTCAGAGTCTGGCAGACTCCTATACACCCTTTAAAACCCACAACAGTCACACTTCCTGTGAAGCCTGCCCTAACTCCTCTTCTGGGTTCCCTGAACAGGCTTCGGTAACTGCGCTTAATACGCTGTGCTGAGAGTTCTCCACACATCTCTCCCACATGTAAGGACAAAGGCAGGGTTCAACTCATGCTCAAGCCTCCAGTTCTGAGCTCAGTAGCAGGACTAGAATAAGGGCTTGATAACACATGCTGAATTAAAGAAAAACATCTTCACTCAAATCTGGGTTTCTTATTTTCAATAGCAAGGCCAAGACCTAACCATTACGCTCAACTTAGGTCAGAGCCAGAGTATTGTTACACCAAAAATAAGGCCCACAAAATTTCTAAAAGGTCTATAGAGAAATAACTTCTAAGCAATTTTTAAAACAATTTCCTTAGAATTCTTAACAGGGAGTAGTGAGCAGACTGACTGAAGTTCAGTTCCTGACTTTGCAACATCTAGTTGTGACCCTGGCTACTAAGCAAAGTCTTAGTTTGCTCATTGACTAAACAGGGACAACACCACTTACCTTGAGTTAAATAATGTGTGTAAGGTGACTTGCACAGTGCCTGGCAGACAGTCAGTGCTCTTAAATGGAGGCTTTCTGGGGCAGGCAGTACAGTTCAGTGTGAAGATAATGGACTTAGGAGCCAGTTGGATGGGTTTGAGGCCCATCAGCCATGTGACTTTGGGACAGTCAACCACTCTCTCCATGCTTCTTTCTCCTTACTCATCAAAGTGGAACAATTCCAATACCTGTCGGATGGTTTCAAGGACTGGCACGTAGTAGGCCCCCAACAAATGGCTTCAGGGAACCAGGGAAACCTTTAGCATCAGTCTTCATCTTCTGCCTTCAACCTCCTAACCCCCAGCCCATCCTGTGTCATCACCAACTCTATCTGTGGGTCCTGGCAAGTCTGCCAGGCAGATGACTTTGACTATTGGCATCCGGCTGGTTTCCTGTTTGAAGGACTCCTGGAAGGCCCAAATGCATGGAGAAGATGTGGATTGTAATCAGAGGGTTTTTTTTTTTTTTTTTTTAATTTGGCCATGCCACATGGCATGTGGGATCTTAGTTCCCCAGCCAGGGATTGAACTTGTGGTTCCTGCATTGGAAGCACAGAAGAACCACTGGGTCGTCAGGGAAGTCCCAGAGTGGGGCTCTCCTTAAAACGCACCTTGAACACTTTTCAGATAATGGTGATGCTCCTTTTCACTCTCCCCCAGCTCCAGTCCCTTCTCTAGGCCAGACTAATCTTTCTAAAATGCTCACCAGATCTTATGTCTCTACTGACTGCAGTTCTCTAGTGGGACTCCCCACCTCAAGCTCTACGTCCTAAAGTTGGCTCCACAGCATCAGAAGGACTTCTGCCTCAGAAGGGTTTTATGGTTAAAGAAATCTGAGAAACACTGGGTTAAACCAAGTTCAGTATGAGTAATTGCTCAGCATGTGTAGAGTCTTTATTGTACACGGTGTACTTCCAAGAAGTGAATCGAGTCAACTGTATTCCCAGTCTCTTGGCCACAGAACCCCCTTTATTGGAAGAACATCCATTGCCAGTTTGAAAAGCACTGGGTATACTCCTTAGAATGGAACTAAGAGCCTGAGACTTTTCACAAGCCTTCATTCTAGTTCTGTCCCTCCCTCTGGTCTTCCTCAGCCTACTGCCATGTTTCAATAGTGCAGAACTCGTGGCCTCGCTCCAGTATGCTGCACCCTCTCTTCCTGCCTTCTCCATTTGGTGAAACTGTGCTTGCCTTTCAAGGTCCAGCCCAAATATCCCTTCTTCTGTGACAACTACCCCTCGTCCCATCTCAACTATCCTCCACCTCTCCCCACAAAGTATGCTATAATGATCCATTTCAACAAAGGGATGACCTCTCTGCTTGCTTTTCACACATGCTCCAGCCCCCATCACTGGAGATAAGCCCCTACAGGGCAGGGCCACGAATGATCTGCCTCTGTACACCTTGCACAAGGCCTTCGCAGGTTAGGGTGCTCAGTTATGCTGAGTAAACGCTTACCATTCAGTAAGAAAGAGCCATGGCACGCAAAGTAACAGGATTTTTTAAAAAATGTGGTCTAAATGCCTTAGGTTTTATAGACTTAAAGACTTTTTATTTCTCAGAACATAAATCTTTAGCATCTGACTATAAATTCTTAGTGGATTTAAAACCATCATGTACTTTCTGCTCTACTGAATACAGAATCTGAGAAAAGCAGGGCCAACGGGCCTTCAAAGATCTGCTGACCCTGCTCATCATTTTAAAGATGAAGAGACCAGAGCCCAGAGAAGAGAGGGGCTCTCCCAAGGGTAGCTGTCCTGATGCCCAGGCCAGCCCTCCTTCCCTGAAGCACTGTGGGCTATACAGGCAATCCTCAGAGGGTACGGACACGACTGATCACCATCTTGAGATCCAACTGCCTCCTCATGCCTAGCTAAGCTGAAGAGAACTTGTCTGCTTGACACCAAAATGTGCTGCCTGGTAACTGTGGACTCAACAGTCATGAGCTGTAGCACATACAGAAAAGGCCACAAAAAAACAGTGACGGCATGACACAAGAAAAGCCATGCCCACCCCAACCCCACACCTCCAAAGAGCTGGCTGGTGTTCACTCTTAATGTTAAATGATGGCAGTCACATATTTCTTCAATATAACTGAAGGAACTCCGTGATAATTTGGCATCAATACGCAACTTATGTTACCTAACATATTTAACAGCTACAACTCCCGCATGAGATATTCTATATGGACAGATCTATGGTGATTGGTAAATTACAATATGTACAAGTACAAATGCCTTTAAGGAAACAGAACTTTATGTAAATATGTGCTTTTTTGTACAGAATCCATGCTACCTACATACATAGGTTGCTGTAATAGATGTGTAAACAGATAATTGTTGAAGATAATGTTTGCCTTCACAGTGACTTGGGTTTATTTCTTTAAACAATGGAGTGTGAAGTAGGATTTGTAAGTACCCTCCACATCTTGAGGCATGTAGGCACACAGCTTTAAAAGAGTTAACGTGTCTCTACCAGAAGTCTTAACAAATTGAATCTTATTTAATTAGATATTGTATTTGGGGGGAAAATGAAATAAAATTCTTTCATTAACTAAACCAAACTCCCTTAAAGGCAACAATATGTTCCTCTTTGTCAGGACAGAATGGAATGAAATCTTTATTTTAATTGGGGTCAGATGAGGAGCCATTTGGCTTCAGATGCTTTGTTTATCAGCCCTGAGCTTTATGGCTGAACCGGAACGTGAAATATTCCATTACACAACCGTTCCACTTAAAAGCCCACTTTCCCAGTGATTTTTCATATGTTAAACGCTGTAAATATAGCCCAAGTTTGCTTTGAAATTTAGAAATAGAATACTTAAAGATTCCCCAGCGACATGATGATCCCAGGTGGCCTTGGGTCAGAGGTGCTAGTTCTTCTAGCCAGCAGCAAGCATGGCTTTCTCTAGACAAGGCCCTGTGGTGGAGAAGAGCAGGCAAGAAGCCACAATCATGCCACTGCCCCTCAGCGAGCATGAGTGTATGCCCTTCAGACACCTGAACTGACAGGCTCCAGACTTATCAACAAGCGCTTACTGCAAGCCAGGTTCTGAGTGACAGCACAGTATGGTGATTAAGAGCCAGGACTCTGGGCAAGTCACTTGAGCTTTCTATGCTTTAGTTCCCTCATCTGTTCAACAGGAAAAATACTAGTGAATAGCCTCACCTCACAGGGTGTGAGGATAAATGAATAATATGTGTCAAGTGCTTTCAGAATGCCTGACAGAGTAAGAGCTATCGTCATGATTACTGTTAATAAAATTTTCCATCTATGTCCTCATAATAACTGAGGTAAGGATAAGCAAAGCCCTTTCATAAAGGATGAAACAGGCTCAGAGAGGGTAAGTTATTTGTCCGGGGTCACATAGCCACTTCAATCCAGGCTTAAGTTCAAGGCTCTTTTCACAAAGAGATGTTCCTTTCAGGACAAACAGAATAAACACACATTTAAACTTTAGAACCCACAGATGGTTCAAAATTTCTATATACTGTTTAAAAAAGAAACACATAACATTTTGGTATGGGTGACCAAGAGGAGAATAAATCTGTAACCACTACCATTTTTTTCCTATAACTTGTATCCCAAGGACTTCTTGTAGCTCAGACAGTAAAGAATCTGCCTGCAATGTGGAAGACTCAGGTTTGATCCCTGGGTCAGGAAGATGCTCTGGAAAAGGGAATGGTAACCCACTCCAGTATTCTTGCCTGGAGAATCCCATGGACAGAGGACCCTGGCAGGCTATACAGTCTGTGGGGTCGCAGAGAGTCGGACACGACTGAGCGACTAACACTGCACTATGGCACTGTGTCCCAAGGGGATCCTAAAATAGATCTTATTATCTATTAGCACAAAAAGACAACCTACCTATCTCATACAGTGAAGGATTCACATTTAAAAATTGGCATCTTTATTATAACTGAGGATAACATTAGTTATGATTAAGTGTATTATTAATTCATTATGTGTTTACATGCAAGGTTCTAGGCTGAGAGCCATTCAAGTTGATTATGTAAGGTTATGATTTTTCTCCCCCAAATGTATTAAGGCAGGAAAATATAAATATAGTAACACTATTTCTTTTCTCAAAAATATTGGAACTTACAATAAGTGTCAGAGAGTCAAAAGACAGTTTCCATTTCTACTGTGAAGTTTCATTTGGCTTTACTTGGTTTCTCCATAAAACATATTTACTCAGAAAACAACGCGCTTTTCGCCTTTCAATTTCTAGCATCGAAATTCATCTAGATTTTCTGGATTTTTTTTGAAGCACATCGGCAATGGGTTAATGATGACATTATCTGACAGCTCCCAAATAACACATGCTAAGAGGGATGAAACTAATGAAGAAATTACTCTCTCAGCTAGATTTGGCAAGTCCAGAGCCAATGTTACACTCGACATGGCTCCTGTAAAGAAACTGGGAAAGTGGCAAAGTTTTGTCAGAAGGCACAGTGTGTGCTTTTATTTTCAGTGCTGACCACGTCTGCACCTGAGACAGGCGAGTCAGATTCCAGCACTGTCTTTCAAATTTGCATTCACACATGCTTACAGAAAATACAGCCATTTCAAATTAAATGCATCATTCATGGTTCATAAATTCTAAGACAACATCCATATAGTTCTCTGTACATTTTCCCATCTTCTGCGAAATGTTCTGTTCTGGAAAATGTCATAAAATGAGCTGTTTCTGCAACTTCACAGCGGGTAATTTGATATGATGGTAAATCACTTCCCTTTACTATTTTCATATAATTGTGCCACAGTCTTTTGACACATAAAAAAGTGTATACCCACATACATGTAATTCACTAACTGTATATCTTCAGTGAGGTAAAATGATTATTTTAAAAGTTATTGATTCTCTTAACCAGAGATCAAAGCTAAGGTACCATGAATATCTGAATAAACACCAAGGAAGGGTCAAAGGTAACAAAAGTGGAACCAGGTGAAGTGCGAAGTGTGAAATTATCTTGAAAAGAAAGAAAGTGAAGTAGGTCAGCCATGTCTGACTCTTTGCGACCCCATGGACTGTAGCCTACCAGGCTCCTCCATCCATGTAATTTTCTAGGCAAGGGTACTGGAGTGGGTTGCCATTTCTTTCTCCAGGGGATCTTCCCGACCCAGGGATTGAACCCGGGTCTCCTGCATTGCAGGCAGATGCTTTACCGTCTGAGCCACCAAGGAAGCCTGAAATTATCTTTAAAAAATTTAAAATAATAGAGAAATAGACAGATATATCAAATTTCCAGTTATCACAATGTTGTCTTATTCTTAGCACATTCTCAAACTTGAAAAAACACTGGAACCAGAGGAATTCAGAGAGTGCCCCCAGCTGCAACTGACAACTGCAGCAGTGGCAGCAGAGCAGCAGAAAGAGTCTCAGCTTCAGCGCAGACCTAGGTCTGGTCCCTGCTTGGTCGCTGACAAGCCTTGGACACTGGGAAAGTCAGCTCTTACATTCAATTCCTTGTCTCTTCAATTGAGGAATGTAACCAAAACTGGTACTTGCACCTCTTCCCTGACGGTTGGCTGTGTATGTTAGGAGGGCTTTGTGAACTGCAGAGCTCAAGCCAATGCCAGCGATGGATGCTGCAGGGTGAGGCTGGGACGCAGACAGGAGAGGTAGAGGGCTGCAGTGTGGCTGGGCTAGGGGTCTGGGGGTTGGCTGTGGTCTGGGGTCATTTGGCTCTCACAACAAAACCCAGCAGCTCTCGGGGCCTTGTGACTTGAGGGTCTCCACTTTGCTCGCGTGTGGAAGCTGCGTGCGGTCAATCACAAGGGAACCAAAATCAGAGAGGAAAATGACAAAGGGAGAGAGAGGAGCACAGAGGATCGAGTAGGTCAAAGCGTTCCTGGAAAATAAAAGCGCCAAACAAGAGCCAGCAGAATGGCAAAAAGGCAAACAGACGATCAAAAGCAAGAGAACAAAATGCAGGCCGGGAAGTCAGTGCCGAAGAATTGATTAGTCAAACATATGAATCTCTCACACTGAAGCAGAAATATCACAGCCCCGGCTCCTCACTGTGGAGCCCTCTCGGCATAATGGGAGCTACGAAGAAACCAGGGAATAAAGCAACTTTCATTTTTCCTCTGTGAACGCAGAGGGCCTGGCCCCATGAGGACCTTGCCTTGTGCTGGCTTCGAGGGGGAGCATGGCCCCTGGCCACAGGAGTGGGGTGCGAGTGAATGGGCCGGCACTCGGCTCACTTCACTTGAAAGCTTGGAGGCCTCTACAGACGCAGATCTCGGGCAAGAACAGCATCCTGGGATGTGGACTTACAGATTCAAATGAGGAAAGGTGAGTGTCCTTCTCAGCACCATGGGGACTCGAGTTCCTTCGCTTCTCTGTTCGGCACTCCTTCCTTGCTGCACAGGCCTACTGGTTACTCCCGCAGCCGGGAATGACAGAGCTCTGCGGATCTCAATAAAGCAGGAGCCAGAAACAAATGATGTGACTGGAAGACACCCAAATGTGTGGGGTGGCCCCAGAAAGGGTATATGTAAGTTTGGCTGGCAACAATAAAGAACTGTAGGCAGCTTGGAACAGTAGAAGGAGCAGCAGATTTGGAGCCAGCAGACGTTGGTTCTAATACTAGCTTTGCCATTAACAGTTATGTGATCTTGGCCAAATTACCTCATCTCTCTGAGACTTGGTTTCTTAAGCTGGAAAATGGGGATAATGATACACACCTTAAGGAATACTGTGAGGATTAAATTAAATGAGACGTGAAGATGCGTGGAAGTGTGTCTGCCTCACTGCTGTGCAGTTTAGATTTGAAGAAGATATGCTGCCATATTTTAAAACATTTCTGGTATTCTGGAAACTGGAGAATGAGCTCCATATAACTTGTGGCTCTTCTCTGAATGGGCTACAGGAACTTGGGCCACTCAAGTTTATTTCCATTGAAACGTCACTCTGAGGCCTGTCACCTTTGGCCTTTCTTCTCTGGTGACCTCTGCGGTGGCCCGGCCTGAACTCCGGATGGAAGAACTCAGGTCTTGCTTCTCTGCTGACTGATTCTCAGGGCAGCCCAGCCCTTCTGGTTTACTCCATACCCAGAATCAGCCTGGCACAGGGGAAAAAGCTCAGGCTTTGGGGTCAGAGACTCAGGTGGGAAGCCCACATCTACTACTGACTCAGTGGTAAAGGTGTTTCTAAGTTCTCTATATACCGTGTATGCATGAGCTACTGGAAATTTCAAGAAGGAAATAGATTTTTTTCACTCCCAACGGGACACATGAGGTCCAACAGAACTGCTACAAATGGAAGATTTTCTACATACCTTGGTGCTACACTGTAATTTTTATCAAGATTTCCACCTCTTTCTCTGCTTGCCAGGTGCCAACTAAGGCCTAGGGTCTGAGGACATCCAAGCTGGAAGATTCACTAGACTTAATCCAGCCCATCTCTTCCTTTTACTGTTGGAGAAATGGAGGCCCAAAGGGGTTAGACAATGTACACCCATGTTACACAAGGAACTAGAAGCACTGCTTTCTGTTGGTGCTGCCCTGAGTTGGCTCCAAAGTTAACACACAGAGCACTGCTTTTGACCACTGGTAGGAAGGGACTAGCTGGCTGCTTCACAGACAGGATGGACTGGTCAGTACAACTGCGCTTGCTGCTGCCTGGAAGGCAAACGACTACAGAATAGTGGGACACACCCTTGCTAGTAATTGTCTATACTGCCCACTAGGGTGTCTGCTTGAGATATACCTTAGATGAAAAGGCAGAACTGCTTATCTCATTGCAGCTTTGCCCAACATCTATTCCCAAAGCCTCTATTCTCTAGGATGAAAAAGGTAAGAAGGAATCATCTAGAGACAAAGAGCTGCTATATACATGATATTCAAGAAATTGAAGTCAACAACCATCTAGAAAATTCCCAGACTGAAAAAAATACTTGTAACCTATATCATGAACAAAACGCTTATACAACCCAATATATAAAAAGTTCCTAAAAATAAAGAAGAAAAAGAATAATTAATATAAAATAGACAAAATCATATAGTTTATAGGGGGAAAAAAACCTCCACAAATTACTCTTAAATGTAAGAAAAGATATTCAACCTCACTTGTAATAATATGGATGTATATAAAATTTCATTGAGCTATCACTTCTTACCCATGAGACTGGAAACAATCCATAAGTTAGCAATATAGTCTACTGGTGAAGCTATGGGGTAACAGGATAGGAATGTGAAAAAATGAAACCCCTATGGAGGGGAATTTGGCACCATCTAGCAAAATGATATATGCAATTACCATCTGACCTGACAACCTCACTTTTAGACTCTATCCCAAAGATATATTTAGAAAAACACAAACCAACATACGTACAAGGTTATTCATTGTGACATCTAACAGCAACATCTAAAGAACATCAACATGGTACTGGCTGAAAAAAACCTGTGACACACAAACACTCCATGGAGCAATAGAAAGCTGTGAAAAAGAATTAACATCTCTATACACTGTGATGGACTGATTTCCAGAAAAGATTATGTGCAAAAAAAAGTAAGATGCAAAAAAATGTATGTAGAAACTTACTTTTTTAAGTAACAAAGAGAAGTTATGGGGGAGGGAAGTATAAGGGTAGAAGGAATGGGGCTGAAAGTCTGATTCTTTAATGACAAGTATATCAAGAATCTTAAAAATGTGCTTATCCTTTAACCTGGCACTGAAACTACTGGAAACTTAGTTTAAGGAAAAACTCAAATGCCAATGAATTTCTCTTTGCGAAGCTGTTCACATCAAATCACCACTACCAAAAATTTAAATTTCCCTCCAGGGAGGCACAGTTAAGTAAATTGTGGCAAATCTAGGCAAAGGAATTAATAGCCATTTACAAAGATACTATACACTATCTCATGACCTGAGGAAAATCTCTATGATGAAGACCACATGCAAAAGAAGAAACAAATGTACTGACTATATACGTTCAACTATGTAAAAAGGTATAAAAACATTTGGAAAGAAATAGACCAAAAGTTAATGCTGGTTGCCTTAGGGTGGTGGGAATGTAAGAGACATTTCCCCCTCATGTTTGCCTGTCTTTTCCAAATTTCTACAATGAAAATACATTATGTTCACAATCAGAAAAAACAATACACACTGTTATTTTTTGGATGTTGTTTCAATCTGGACCTTTGCCCTGGCGTATGTTTTTATGATTGCTACTGTCATTACAACAAGAAGAGAAACATCATAAGTGACTAGGTAGCCCTGAGTAGCATTAGGGATTTACCTACGTAGGTCGGATTTTTATCTAGCACAAAGGACCCTTAAGTAGGAACATTCAAAGGCAATTAGTTGGTAACAATATTATAAATAGAAAAGGAGCCAAATAAATGTTTCCTGGATATCATTAATTTAGTTGCAAAATAGATTCAGAGTTACTCTGATAACCCCACATAAAGAAGGCACTCATTATAAAGACAGCCATGTGTTAAACAAGAAAATGTTAGATGCAGAGATGGCTCTGCTGTACACAAATAAGATATTCCCACGGAGACAGCAGTTCTCAAAATATCACCCTCAAAAACAAAAGCTTGGTCTAGGAAAACAATCCCAGCACAATACTAATTGATTTGGTCCTGCCTACTTGTCTCAGAATCTGGTACACTCTTCCTCCTCCCTCCCTGCTCTGGCTTGGTCTGAATACTATGAGCCAGTGCAGGCCACTTCTTGGAACTTTCTTATTTATAAAGTGAGCATAATAATTTACTTTACAAAACACTGTTGTATAGGAGTACAGAGAAGACTGGACAAGAGGCACGGGGACACACTTAGCAGAGTGCCGGGCAAGTCCTGTCGATCCCATCTTAAAAGAGCTCATTCCCCTCTGTCTCCACTGCCACAGTGCAAGTTCAAGTCACCTCCATCTCCTGCCTGGGTGATCACAGTGATTTTCTAACTGCTCTCTGTGCTTCCACTAAGGCCCCTCTCCCAGCAGCCAGGGTGATTAAAACAAACAAACAAACAAATTGCATCACACCTGTCTTAAAAACCTTCACTGGATTTCCACTGACTTTGAGTAAAATCCAAACTCCCTTCCATGACCTTCAAGAATGTGTGATCTGGCCTTGCTTAAATGTCTAACTTCAGCTCAGGCCACATGCTTTCTCCTCTGCTACGTCCTGGGCTCCCTGGTTTGGCTCCTCCAAGTTGCGGTGTCATCCCTTCACTCTGTCTCAAACATCTTGCCTCAATTCATTCTGGTTGGCTGATTCTACTCTTCATCTCTCAGGTAAAGTGTCAGCTCCAAGAAGACTTCCTCAGTCACTCCATCTGAAGTAGAAGCATGAAGTACAACTCAGATGAAACATTTAAAATGATCTAGCTGTCCACTTCCCTGTTTACTGTGTCTGTTTCACTAGACTGTAAGCTCCTTGAGGACATATGTCTCTAGGTGCCACTATAGGCTCCCTCGTTTCCTCTTTTTCTTAACACAACCATGATTTGTTCATGCCCTCACCCTCCTCCATGAGGACAAGTGTTTCAGGCCCCATCCCAGAGGCAGGGGGTGGGTCCTCACACTGAAGCCAAGCCCAGTGGTCTCTATTTCCTTGCCAGTGACTGCTTAGGGCATATGCATGCGACTTAATTCTGGTGAACGACGCATGAGCAAAAGTCACCAGGAGAGGTTCTGGCAAAGGTTTTCTGAATCTTAAGAGATATCAGGAAGAGAAGGTCATTTTTTTTGCCTTTTGAGACTGTTGTGAGGATGTAATGCCTAGAAGTGACACAGTCATCTTGAGACCACGAGGAAAGCCATCCTGGTGGCATGGATAGGAAGCTGAGATCAGCAGATTCATGAATCAAAGAATGGGGTTCTTGACATCAATGAGTTGGCTCAATTAGCTAGACACAGAACTGCCTACCTCTGACCTGTCTATGATCGATAATAAAGTCATTATTTCAGATAGATTGTTGGCTGTAAGTTTCCCTGTATATTTTTCTGTTCTCTTTTGCCTGCAGTCCAGCACAGTGTCTAGCACATAGTACGTCTTCCATAAAACTTATTTGAATGAATGAATCAGAGTGCTAATTGTAAAGTATTACAAAAAAACATAAGATAAAACCTTGATTTTCGAGTAAGATTCATACCACTTCTATGAGAAAGTGTTCAGTTTTTGTTTCTTCCCTCTTCTACTTTTTTATTAAACCAACTACAGTAAAAGTAGTTTACTCTCTCTTTCTCTGAGTAAAAGAAAAAAAAGAGTGGAAAAAAGAGAAAGAAGAAATTTAAAATTCAATTCTACCATCCTAATGTAGTGTAGGACCGGGCTGTTACAGTAAAAGTTCTCACTATAAACCCAGACCAAGGCAGCTTGCAGAGATGCAGCTCCCCAGTTCCTTTATGCACTAAAGTGTGGGTTTAAATTACTTTACAAATATCTCGGAAATAGGAAGAAAAATTTTCCATTGGCCATTAAGCTTCCTGGAATAGTCACGGAAAAAGCTTTTCATGTATATGGAACATCCACTTCCAAAAAAGCAGCCTAGTGGTAAAGAGGTTTAGAATCAGACCTGGATTTGAACACTGGCGCTGCAACCCCCTGTGCAAGTCATTTACCTTCTCTGAGCCTCAACTTCCCCATCTGTAAAATGAGAATAATACCTAATTTATAGTTTGTTTTTAAGTGTGCTACTCATATGGCCCTTAGCTTGGAGCTTAGTATACTGGTAATACTCAAAAGATGCTATTATTAGGATGAAATTGTTCCTAAAATAATCCTTAAGTTTCATGATTTCTTAAAGAAAGGCCTTACATGTTGAAGGACACAGTGAAAAACGTTAGTCACTCAATCATGTCCGACTCTGCAACCCCATGGACCGTAGACGGCCAAGCTCCTCTGCCCATGGAATTTTCCAGGCAAGAATACTGGAGTGGGTAGCCATCCCCTTCTCCAGGGGATCTTTCCAACCCAGGGACTGAACCCGGGTCTCCTGCATTGCAGGCAGATTCTTTACTGTCTGAACCACCAGGAGAGCCAGCTGAAGGACACTGGAGTTGGCTAAATGCCATGTGTTAATTGAGATCTGGCTTCCTGGTATTGCCAAAAGCCAGCCTCCTTCTTGGGAGACAGGAAGGGCAGTGAAAAGAGCACAGGCCTTGGAATCAGTCAGAACTGGACTCCAGTCCCAGCCATGTACTCAAAGACTATGACCTCAGGTCTGGCGCGAAATCTCTGCTTTTCAGTTTCCTCGTCTGTAACAGGGGTCCTACTACTTACGTCCCCACCCTCTGCCCAGCATCTCTGTGGACTGAGTGACAGAGCATATGGATAGTGTCGAGCACTGTGCCTGGTCACAGGAGGGATACAATACATGCTAACTCTCATTTTTTCAGTATCAGTTCTTCTTAATCACACTCAGGTTGAAACTATAAGTTCTCACTACACAATGAACCGGGCCCCCATGGCAGGAGGGTGCAGGAATGGTAAAGCTGGTTTGAAAAAGATGACTAAATTGCTCAACAATGGCAGATACGTATAATAAATCTGTCCCACAAATGTTTTATTTGGTTTTAACGCCTTGCTGAGCTGCATCCTGCTACCCTCTTGAACATGGGGGTCTCTACGGCTCACTCACACAGAGAAAATTGGCAGACCCCTTCCCTCTACCCAGAGCTGCTTCTTGTGCCCTCTGCCCGAGGATGGTAATGTCACAAGAGCAAGGGAGCTGCACAATGCCCAGAGATTTATGAAAATAAGCATCTGAAAAAGGGAATGCTGTGCAGAGAGTGGTCGTGTGGGCAGGCCTGGTGCATGGGAGCAATTAGAGCAGGTTTGCAACAACTCAGTGCTGTTCTATTCAATTGCTTAAAGAATTGCCATAGCAACAGCAGCCACACATAGTAAAGTGGCAGCAAGATGGAGCAAACACTTGAAAAAGACTCTCTCTTGTTAACCCTCCTCCCCTCCCCAAAATGAATAAAGGGTCATTTTTTTTTCTCTAAAATAGTCTTCCAATCAATGTCCACACTTCATGCCAAAGTGGGTGACTAGATGCCCATCTTTCTTCTTTTTTTTTTTTTTTTGTGTGTTAATAACAGCAGCTGCCTTTTAATGATCTCCTACTATGTCCTGGGCCCTGGGCTGATGGAAACTTTACCTAATAATTCTAGCAACTGGTATTTACTAAGTACATACTATATCTGCAACTGGGGATGTGAGCTGTCCTGGACATTGTCCCTACCTTCAAGTGAGAGAGCCACACAAGTCTGCTTATGAGATGGGGTGGCAACTGAGCCAAGTCTTGAATGAACACTCAGTGGGCACCCATTATATGTTAAGGATATACAGATGAATAAGAAACTCCCCTTTTCTTCAAAAACTCTCAGTCTAATGTGTGGGAGAAACATGGAGGTAAAGCATTGATGTAAGGCAATACCTAACTGCTAACCTATGGAGTTAGGAGAGCACATTGAGTAATTTACTTGACAAAATAAAACAGATTTTGGGAGGGGAGTATGGGGAAGGGTGAACATTTAGGGAGCGCTGCCTCCTGTCTGCCGATGGCCTAGGGCCCTTAGCTATGTTATGCATGGACAATATGACAACCCCCTGATGTGTTAACAGGCTGATCTCCAACTTCATGTCACGTGCTCTTCCTCATCCTGTGGCTGAGATGTTCTTCATCCTACAAGAACCATGGGAAGCAGTAATTCCTATTTCATGTGTACAATAAGATGTGGAACCAGAGTTCAGCTAGCTGTGACTTGCTTTTAGGACCATACAGCTAATAAGTTCGAGTTAGAGACTGAACCCAAGTCATCCTGATTAAAAAATCTGTCTTGTTTACTTGGTATGCTGAATAGAAACAGACTGACAGGTCACTAGTGGGAAACATCATTCACAGCCTGTTCTTGGAATAGCAGAGGTTAGGGCTGGAACCCAGACCAGTGGAGTGGCCTCTTCAGAGAGAGACTCTATGTAGAAAAGAGTTCTCTCCCCTGCTTTCAGGGCTGTTATTAGGCACAATCTACCCTGCTGGGAAGTGGGAAGGTGGCTAAAGGAAGGAGCATAGCAAGAACTCAAGCTTCCTTTTTCTGAGGCCTTCCCTGAAATATGTGCTACCCCCCCTAAATTCTATGAGAGAAGACACTGTTTGAGAGTTTGCCTCAATCACCTGTGTACGTAGCTGGGTGGCAGACAAATGCCACAAGCCAGGGGGCAGAGAGAAGAGTGCTTTAGCTGGATCCTTCTCTTTCTGATCGATAACTCACTGAACAACTGTCAGCTGACATCATGACCCTGCTCCATAAAAGTCACAGGGGAAAGGAATTTAAGAACCTGATCCAAACACAGGAAAAAACAGGCAGACTGTGGAGAGTCCACTTCTTTCTCACTGATGGGCAAATTCCCGGCATTAGGTCAAAGAAAATCATACATCTTCCAGGTTCATCTAGTGAGTGCTCTCCACCATTCTCTATTGAAACCTTCTCCCCATTCCCTAGCTGCTCACCTGTCCCTTTTGTCCCCAGCCACACACACAGACACACACATACACCTGCCTGGATGTTGCAGAGAAAACTAAAACCATTAGATGGTCCCCTGCTCCAACCTCTTTTTTTCCCCAGAATCCCTCCCCCACTCCAGGCTTCCTTCCCCACTGAAACTCAGACAGAGGGGCAGAGGGCCTGTTCTCTGCTCCAAGGCCAGTGTAACCCCTGCTTTGCCAAACTCCCTCCTTCTCAGGGCCTCAGTTCTGTCAAATATTCTTACCTCCCCTTTCCTTCTCATCAGCATTTTAATGTGCTCATGTTTCTTCCAATGTTAAAACAACACTCTCATCCCCACTCCCCCACTCCATTTTTCTTCCTTCCTATAAAGCCACCTGGCTATCATGATTCCCTCTCTCCACTTCCTACCAGCCAAACTGTCCAGAGGAGTTATCCAGTTTCACCCAAGATGCTGAAGACCTTCTTGTGGCTAAAACCCACAGGAGAATCTATGTCTTTATCTAATTAACCTTCCCTTCAGTGGTTGGACACTGTTTACTAAGCACTCTTATCCCAGGCTTTGCTGTGTTAGCCTGGTTTTATTCCCACCTCTCTGAATTTATCTTCTCTGGCTCCTTCACTGGCTCCCTCAATTTTTTTGACAGCCTCTTACATACAGATATTCTTTGTCTTATGCTCTCTTTAACTCTTATGCTCTTATTTCCCCTAGTTAAATATTTATCATCTATATATTGACATCTCTCAAATCTCTATCTCCATCCCACTCCTCTCTCCAGATTCATATTCAAACTGGTTCTTCTTCCTTCATCTGAGGGGACAGGAATAGCCCTACCCAGTCACCTGGCTCAGTCTGACTTTTCTTCTCTCCATTCACTCAGTTACCAAGACCTGGGGATTTTACCTCATTATGTTTCTCAAGCCCATCCACGTCTCTCTGTCTTTTCAGCTAGGTGGCCATCATCTTTCTCCTGGGCTATGGTAACAGCCTCCAGGGTGGGCTCCAAGTTTGCCTCCCTATTAATCAGTTCTCCTCACACTACTACCACAGTCATCTTTAAAAATTGCCTGCATATTCATGCAATTTCCTTGCTTAAACAACTCTTCCATAGTAGTCCCAGTGATATCAGAATTCATCTTCAGCTTCCTGACTTGGCTTATAAGGGCCTCCCTGATCTGGCCACACCTACCTTTAAATTTCACTTCTTGCCACGCCTCTCCCTATGCCAATGTCTGTTACCCTCAGAGGATGCTTTTCCCTCCCTTACCCTGGCTAACTTGCACTTCTCAAATTTCAGTTTGGGTATCACCTCTGTGGGGCACCTTCACTGAGCCCCAGTTCCTGGTTGGGTGCGCCCCTAGGGTCCATCCTCATCCTCTACTTCCTCTCTGGAGCATTCCTTAAACTGCATTATAATTGATTATTTGCTTGTCATTCTCACCACTGGTCTGTCTCATTCTCAGTTGTTAACCCAGTGCCCAGTGTGATTACTGAGACATAAGAGGAGCTATTTGTGGTTGCAACAAACAGATGAGAGCTCAAAGAAAGGTATACTTTTTTTTTGGTTTTTTAAGTTCATATTACAAGAGTGGATGGCATAAGATGGTAGGAAAAAAACATCAGATTTTTAGTATGAATCAGTTCCTAACCTTGATTCTGCAAGTGACTTGCTTTGTGACCTGGATTGATTGTTTAATGTCTTGGAA
Source organism: Ovis aries (assembly GCF_016772045.2). NCBI lineage: Eukaryota > Metazoa > Chordata > Mammalia > Artiodactyla > Bovidae > Ovis > Ovis aries. The sequence continues at coordinate 12,252,197 of NC_056056.1, read as the reverse complement.
TCTCAGTTCCTCATCTGTAAAACTGATGTTACTACCTTTCTCTCAGGTTGCTGTATTAAATGAGATGACATGTAAAAAGCATCTGCCATCACGCAGGGTGCATAACAGGCCTCAGAAATGTGTGTGTGTGCTTTTTTTAAATTAAGTGAAAAAGTCTAATTATTCAAAAAGAATATTTCGAGGTACATGAGGATAGAGGTGACTGGTAAGACACATGACCAGCACTCCATCTGCAATGATGCAAGAAAGCTAAAGTCAGGAGTCACAAACTCAGTGTCAAAGCTATTCTGTGCAAAGGAGAGGGTTCCTCCAAAGATGTTAAATTAGAAGAACTAAGTTTCCACACATTGTTCTCATTACCTTCCTAGAAAGTTGCTGAGAAAGTGAAGTCATTTTTCTTGGGCGGCTTCTCTAGTACACTGTTCCTACAGAAAACCAACATTGCTGATTTCCTCCAGGATTGGAGGTTGCTTAAACAGAAATCAAGATGAAGAGAAACATTTGCCATATTTATTGCTGGAGCCTGATGGTGTGGAAAAAACTCTCCACACAGGCCCCCAAGCTGGAATCCTAGAAGTCACCCAAGACCAGTCCCTTTCTAGCCAGCCCTACATATTTTGACTGACTGATCCTACCTCTTAAATCTCTCTCAGATTTGTTCTCTTTGCTCCATTTCCACTACTCAGAGTTTTAAGTTCAGTTTTTCTTCTATGAACTACTAACAGCCTTCTCACTGTCTTTGCTTTGGTCTCATTTCCTTCCAACCAATTTTCTGGATGCCATTAGAAAGGAAGTGTTCCCTGCTTCAAATCCCCAAATAACTGCAGTACACCCAAGCCTCAAGTGAAGTAGTTAAAGGATTCCACAAACTGGCCCGTGCCTCCTAGTGTTATTCAAAATCACTCTCTCTAATCCAGCCATGCCTCAGGTGGAATGAATGTGTTTTTTCTAAAGGGTTATTACTCTTACTGTCCCCTCAACTTAAAATAATCTTTTGTTTTCTGGAAAACTCTTTCAAGCCCATTTCAAGTGAATATCTACTCCTCTGAGAGCCATTCAACCTATCCTGGCAGATTTAAACACATCTTTTTGTGTGCCGTTCACTTATCTAGCACCTTCCTTCATTTTACTGCATTATAACTGTTTTTCATGTTTGTTTTCCTCACGGGCCTGTGAGCCCTCCTGTCAAAAAATATGATCAATATAATATTTTTAAATGAATGAATGAATGATAAAATAATGTACGTGTTACTCTCATCTTTGGTTGTTATGCCCAAGCTGGGTCATGTGAGCTCTTACAAAAATGTTACTGAGATAAACAAGAGAGGCTTCCAGGGTGGCTCAGACAGTAAAAGAATCTGCCTGCCATGCGGGAGACCTGGGTTCAATCCCTGGGTTGGGAAGATCCCCTGGAGGAGCGCATGGCAACCCACTTCAGTATTCTTGCCTGGAGAATCCCCATGGACAGAGGAGCCTGGCGGGCTGCAGTCCATGGGGTCACAGAGTCTGACACTATTGAGTGACTAAGCACACATAATGTTACAAAGAAATTACAAGGGTTGTGATTTGCACAGAAAAATATGTGTGTTTGGACCCTTCTTCCCCCTACTATAGTGATACTCAACAGTCAGCATTCTGAGGGCACTTAACAAATGTTGAATAATAACAGTAGACTTTTTATTTATAGAATAACATTGTAAACATTTCATAACTTCCCTATGGCTAAAAAATTCTAAGTTTAACAACATCTGCCCAATAAAACAAAACCAAAATTCTGCTACTGAGAAAAGAAATTCTGCTACTGACACAAAGAAACCTTGGTGAACAGTCTATTTAGACAGCCGAAAGAATGGGAAAGACGGAAATTTTGTGTACCATGAAAGATAAAAAGGAACTAAAGTTCCATTTCTCAGAAACAACATAGGATGAAAATGGAAAAGAAGCCAAATATAACTCCTGACACTTCTCAGGTCTTCTAGCATGTGGCACTTCACACAGGCTGAAGTCATATGCATCCTCCCAGTTAAATCCACCCACACGACAGGATAATGCAGTGATCTGAAGCTATTTTACTGTTCCGGGGTTTTAACTTCAGGGATGAACTCATTAAATAGATCCCAGATCAGAAGTCAGTAAGAAACAGATTCAAATTCAGGCTTTTACTTCTTACTAGCTATTTTATATAGGGCAAAATCCAATTTTTTAAAAAAAATTCATAAAATTAGAAGAATATCACCTATTCTGGAGATAGTACTGAAGAGTTCAGCAGAACAAAGCAGAGACAGATTAAGAGTAAAAGAAGATAAAAGAGTAGCTGGATAATAGATTGGAGGTACCAATGTATTCATATAGGAGATTCCAGAATAAAAAAATATCAAACAAAGGAAACCCTAGGTTTGGCAGAGAAGTAATACTTAAAAAGATAAAGGTTGAGAAAATTCCAGAATTGAGGAAAGAGGAGCCCTCAGACTGAAGAGACACTACAAGTACCAAGCAGCATGAATAAAAGTAAAGAGATAGCTAGATACATTATAGTCAAATTGCAGAATAAAAGGTGAAAGAACTTCCCAGAGAGAAAAGATGGATTTTTTTTTTTTTTACAGAAGAAAGATAAGTGGGTTGATCATGGACTTTTCACCAATGAAAACAGATGAAAAAAGATACATTTTCAAAGGAAGAAGGAAAACTGCTACTGTACAGTTTTATACCCAGATAAACTATCCTTCAAGAGTCACAGTGAAATAAAAATATTTCAGACATATAAAGATAAAAGGGGTTGGTAGATTCTCATTGAACAAAATATTAAAAACATAATTCAGCAAGAAGAAAACTGTACACAGGGAAATGACAGTAAGCATAGATGTTGGTAAATTAAAAAAAGTCTGTTTCTTTTTTTTTTTCCAAAAAAGTTAATATTCTAATAATGATAAGATTTGTACATGGGGGTGCACAATGAGTAAAGTATATTAAAATCCTTGTATTATTTAGGAAGAGAATAAAGATGCTTAATAATTTAGAATTGTTGATATATGTGATTAAATTGTTAATTTATGTGTTAATTAATTGTTATCTGGGCTAGACTCCCAAAAAATCTTCCTGGAAAAGCAAGATGTCTCCATTTTCCATTCTGTAGATGTAGTTTTCCTATTATATTTCCTAAAAAGCCTGCCTTACAATAAGCTCATGTTTCAAGCTACTCTGTAGAAAGCTTGTTTAGGCTCTCTTCTCTATTCTGCATTGGTCTTTTTCTCAGCTGAGTAATTTCCTTTCCCTTTGAATTTCTTTCATTTTTCATATTTGAACCTCAATTAAAAGAAAAAAAGCTTTTCCAATACTCTATTCTTTCTTTTTCTTTTGACATAATTTCAGATTTACAGAAAAATTGCAAGAATAGTATAATATAAACAATTCCTATCTACCCACCATCCAGATTCCCAAAATGTCAACATTTTAACACAATGGCTTTATCCTCTCTTCCCACACACATATTACTACATTACATGTATATTTTATCTATATACAGTGTTTCTCTGAACCATATGGGAATAAGTTTAAGACATTATGTCCCTTTATCCTTACATACTTTAGTCAGTTCTGCTATAATGTGACATATATCTTCCTAAAATTCACCATACTTGGGGCATGATGCTCAAAAACTTCATCAGTGATATGTTAGAAATAAAATAGAAACCTCCTAAAAACAGTATGCCATTTTACACATGTTCAGTGGGTAAGAAATATATAAACACTATGTCATTTTTACCTTGAAAAAGACTTGAAGTCTGCTGTGGAGATGTGTGTCAGAAGGACTGCAACATGTCAGTAGATTCTGAAGTGGTGGAAGAAGGATGGAGAACTGAAAGACTTGCGGACAGAAATGTGTGGCTCATCACTTTGTTCATGTGTGCATTCTATGTATTCTGACACATCTTGGTTAATTTGAAATCTTGGTTAATTTAGGTGTAGTTATCTACATTCACCTAGTATTTCTCATGGATGATATCACACATAATCAAACATGACTGAACATATTATGCTCAAACTGTTCCCAAATATATCAATTGCATCAGAGCAACCTTGTGCTGTTATAACAGGCATTATAGCAAACCGTAGTTCCTAAAACCAAGAATGGCATTTTACATAACCATGGTATGATGATCAAAATCAGGAAATTAACATTGGTACAGTAAAAATCTAATCTACAGGCTTTACTCAGAATTCACCAACTGTCCTAATGATGACTTTGTACAGTAAAAGAAAATCCTGGCTCATATATTGCATGCAGTTGTCCTGTTGCTGCTGCTGCTAAGTCACTTCAGTCATGTCCGACTCTGTGCGACCCCCATAGACAGCAGCCCACCAGGCTCCCCTGTCCCTGGGATTCTCCAGGCAAGAACACTGGAGTGGGTTGCCATTTCCTTCTCTAACGCATGAAAGTGAAAAGTGAAAGTGAAGTCGCTCAGTTATGTCCAACCCTCAGCGACCCCATGGACTGCAGCCTTCCAGGTTCCTCCGTCCATGGGATTTTCCAGGCAAGAGTACTGGAGTGGGGTGCCATTGCCTTCTCCTAGTTGTCCTGTTAGTCTTCTTCAATTGAGAATAGTTCTTGAGGTCCTTCTTTTTGCAAGACATTTACATTTTTGAAGAGTAAAAGCCTGCTGTTTAATAGAACATGCCTCAACCCAGGTCAAACCCTGTACTCTTAGCTCAATCTATCACTGTTGGCTAAGGCACTATTAATGCCTGAAATCTTTCTGAATGTGATTCAAGTGTGGAGGTAGGGTCTGTATCTTTTATCATAGCTTCCTTTGAAAAACCAAGTGAAATCTGCATTGGGAAACCTAGAAAATGGCAGTTACCTAACTGCCCTAAAATAAAAATCCCTTCTTTTAAGAAAATTAAAAACTAAAACACACACAGGAAGCCCATCTACCACAGAAGGTAACTGGCTTACCATACTCCAAAGTACAGAAGTACATGTCACTCACTAAACAGTCATTTTTAGAAGTCTGACATTCAGATTAATATTTTAGGAAGGCTATTGTGACTGGAGGAGGAAGGTTGGGAACTAACATTTTTAAAGCATCTACAATATGGTAATTATACACATTATGGTAATATGCATTTAATCCTCGAAACAGCTCTGTAAAGTTGGCGTTAATGTTCCAATTTTACAGATAAGGAATATGAACTCCTGCCTAGATCGCTCTAAATCGTATACTCTTTCTCCCGTATCTCACTGTATCCTCTAAGAACTGCCAGGGTTCTCATGTGTATTAATCAACAAAAAGACAAACCAGTAAGGCTGCAGTCCAAGGCAGAGCATGAATCAAAGAAGCTGAATCTCAGACATGGATAAATAATGCAGATAGTGGTTGTCACTGCTTTACCCAGAGCTAGCACTCACAAATAACACTGTCATGCACACGCATATCTAGGACAGGGTATGTAGAAACTGCAGGGTTACAAGTTAATATTTGGATGAATTATCTCATGTGGGGCTTCCTCAGTTTCTGCTATTTAAATGTTTCTCCTGAAAAAGGAAAAGCACATTTTCTACAGAGCCAAGCTGTGTATCTGATTCAACATTTGCCATGTGGTTGTTGAACACCAAGCTCTGTATCAAGCAAATAGAAGGTGCTCAATATATGATTCAAGAAAACATTTTGAAAATGCTTTTAATCAGTTTAGTGGTGGGCTTTTTACCCCAACTGGATTCTTATCTTGACTAAAAAGAAAATGGCACAATCTAGTCATCATTCATCCTTCTGAGCATACAAAAAACAAGGCTAAGGAATCTACAAGAACATTCTAGTATCCTTTGGTATCCTAAGGTTTAGAAGAGGAAAGTTCTAAATAACAGATGAGAAGATACACCCCTTATCTCTCTAAACTATAGGGAGTTCCTCATAATTCTTCTAGAAGTACCACACTGAAGTGTGACTTTCTCAGATTCTAAAACTTGCCATTCCCTGTGCCATAGTTGGAGTTCAGAAAGGGTATCCTCTTGGAATTTGGGGGTTGGTGACTGTCATTTCTTTGTATGTACCCTTCCTGTGAGATGTCTGGAGGGCTGGGAATTGGAGAGAAAGCACCTTCTAACTAGCCAGGTAGGTTTTAGAATAGGGTATGTGATGCTGCTGCTGCTAAGGGTGGCACATTAGATCATTCTGAGACTCGCGGTTCACAGCTGCAGGAGGCAATTCACCTGTCCAACAAAGTTTCTGAAGTCTTTCTTCCTAGAAAGGCCAACAAAGGTAAAGGATGTAAATTGGATTATCTCTGTTTAGTTACCAAAAACCTGGGAAAGAATGTTTACTTAAATTGAGACACCCTGTCTCTTCCAAAGAAATCCAGAACCTCAACATATTGGGTGAAGCCACACTTCATGATCCTTAGGAAGTTGGGAATGTGTTACCCTAAGAAGGGTCCAGACCTTGCAATCTCTAGGCTGGATTTCAAATGTAATATTCTAAAATTATAAAATTATTAACACCTTATCTACTTTACAATTCCATTCAGCTGCCTTTAATTCACAATGTAACTTATATCTACACATGAAACACTATATGTAACCCACATTAAGTTATGTAGCACAATAATAAAGTGACCATCTGTGAAGCTATCCCCTAACTTAAGAAACCGACATTATCACTGCATTGTCTTGGTATCCTACACTGTCTCTTCCTATCCCTTTCCCTAGACACCACTAACTCCTATTCTCAATTCTGTTCCTCATTCCCTAAAGTGTTTAAAAAAAAAAAAAAAACAATGGTTTTATCACACATCTCTGTGGCCTAAATAAGATTTAGCTTTGCTTATTATTGAGCCTTTAAAAATTTAGTACTGTTGCTGCTAAGATTCATTCCTGTTGTTGCTTCACTAATTCACTAAGTTTTATGGTTATGTAATATCACATAAATATACTACAATTTATCAATTTTTCTTCAGCATATATTTGAATTATTTCCAGTTTTTTGCTGCCATGAAATATTTTGCACATATCTCCTAGCCTAAATGGACAAGAGCTTCAATTTTATTTTTAATGTTGAACTGCTTTCTAAAATTGAGGGGCCAATTTATATTTTAAGCCAGCAAAATAAGGACACCTATTGCTTTACACGGTCACCAATATAAGTATCTGGCTTCCTAATTTTTCACAATTTAATTGGTGCAAAATGTAATGATGCTTTGGTCTTAATTTCAGTTTCTTTGATTTATTAGTGAAGTTGAGTATGTTTTCAGGATATCTGAAACATCTGTTCATATCTTTCCTCTGTTTTAATTATTATTAATTTAAGGAAATTCTTCATAAAAACAGAAACCAAGTCTCTATTAAAGTTGCAAATATCTTCCTTCAGTCTGTGGCTTGTTTTCCACCCCCGCCCCCCAACTTGTCTTTATAGTATCTATTTGTTTAGGAGTAAAGCTCTAGGACTGGACATGGAACAACAGACTGGTTCCAAATAGGAAAAGGAGTACGTCAAGGCTGTATACTGTCACCCTGCTTATTTAACTTATATGCAGAGTACATCATGAGAAACGCTGGACTGGAAGAAACACAAGCTGGAATCAACATTGCCGGGAGAAATACCAATCACCTCAGATATGCAGATGACACCACCCTTATGGCAGAAAGTGAAGAGGAACTCAAAAGCCTCTTGATGAAAGTGAAAGAGGAGAGTAAAAAAGTTGGCTTAAAGCTCAACATTCAGAAAATGAAGATCATGGCATCTGGTCCCATCAGTTCATGGGAAATAGATGGGGAAACAGTGGAAACAGTGTCAGACTTTATTTTTTGGGGCTCCAAAAGTAATGCAGATGGTGACTGCAGCCATGAAATTAAAAGACGCTTACTCCTTGGAAGAAAAGTTATGACCAACCTAGATAGCATATTCAAAAGCAGAGTCATTACTTTGCTGACTAAGGTCCGTCTAGTCAAGGGTATGGTTTTTCCAGTGGTCATGTATGGATGTGAGAGTTGGACTGTGAAGAAGGCTGAGTGCCGAAGAACTGATGCTTTTGAACTGTGGTGTTGGAGAAGACTCTTGAGAGTCCCTTGGACTGCAAGGAGATCCAACCAGTCCATTCTGAAGGAGATCAGCCATGGGTGTTCATTGGAAGGAATGATGCTAAAGCTGAAACTCCACTACTCTGGCCACCTCATGCAAAGAGTTGACTCATTAGAAAAGACTCTGATGCTGGGAGGGATTGGGGGCAGGAGGAGAAGGGGACGACAGAGGATGAGATGGCTGGATGGCATCACTGACTCGATGGACGTGAGTCTGAGTGAACTCCAGGAGTTGGTGATGGACAGGGAGGCCTGGCGTGCTGCGATTCATGGGGTCGCAAAAAGTCGGACATGACTGAGCGACTGAACTGAACTGAACTGAAAGCTCTAGGTGATTTTCTCTGAGAAATAAGATTCAAAAAGATAAGAAACTGGAGGTAGACCAAGATCCCAGAAGACATGCTTGAGTATCCTCTTTCCCTCGTCTGGCACATTAGCAAATCCTGTCATCAGGTGATACCCCAAATCTGACCACTGCTTTCCACCCCCTCTAGGCCACAGTGGTCTCTCCTCCAGTTCCCTAACTTCTCCTCTGGAGCCTCGAAAGTCCTCCCCCACATAGCAGCCAAAACAGGCTTCTTAAAACTTAATTCAAACACACTACTCTTCTGTTGAAGTTCCTCCAATGGTTTCCACTGTACCAATGTTAAAATTCAAACACTTCTGGAGCCCACAAGGTCCTTCACAATCTGGTCTTTGCCTACTTCTCTGACCTGTCTCCTAGGACTCTGCCTCAGACACATTGCCTTACTTTCCCTCCCTCAAATGAGCCAAACTCTTTCCTACTTCGGGTATCTGAATCTGCTGTGTCTTTTGCCTGGAATGCTTTTACCCCAGGTAACTGTACACCTGTTATTTCTCATCATTTAGCTCTCTGCTCAGATGCCACCTCCTTGAAGAACATCAAAAAGCACCTCCACGTTCCCCTCAAATCTATTACTCACTGCCCCTTACAATGTTTTCTTTTCTTTGTGGTACTTGTCACCATCTGAAATCACCTTTCATTTTTTGTTAATGTTTATCACCTGTCTTCCTTCCAGTAGAAGCTCCATGAGAGCAGTTATTACATTTGTGGTTTTCTCAGGAAGAAATGGAAAAACAGAAAAGAAGGATTCTGGGAATTTTCTGGTCATGGTAATAGTAGTAGCACAGTTTTTTCAGTATCTTCAAATCCTCACATAAAAAAGGCAGAACAACTAGAAAGCAAAGCTTCAAACACATATGCAACATTTACAACAAAAATTGGTGAACAATGAACCCCAAAATGCAAGCAGATGAGTACAAACCACCAGTACTGCAAATCACCAACAGACCTGCTTGGTGTCAGTGTCTGGAGACATGAGAACAAATGAACCTCCAAACAACCAATAGGGATTTGCAAAAAGTTCAGCGGGCCAATTTAAGAACAGCAGTTGAAACTGGGACCTGCTGACCCTGCACAGCTGAGAGTGCAGGGACCTACAATAAGAAGTGAAGGGACTGGAGCAGTCTAGCCCCTACAAGCCTCTATGAGCTTGAGAGAATGTGTCTGGACTCCTTTCCACGACAGGGATGTACACTCTGGACAGAAGCTTCTGGGAGTGGAAACAAGACAGAGCAGCATAATGACAAGGAAGACGAATGTCTAGATCCAACTGGGAGATGGGAGCACAGCTAGAAAGGTTCACAAAGCATCTGTCAAACTTTTGAATACTACCAAAAATAGCGAAGAGGGAGTTCTGTGAAGTCAGAAAAGCTTTCTTGAACTCCATCTCATCCTTAAGTCAGGAAAACTAATTTCACATAAAAATGGATAATACAAAAGCACTGAGGTAAAATCCCCCATAAAGTTGTAAGAAATAAAAAAGTGAGATATACCCACAAAAATATATCCTGAAAGATATGCCCACAAATAGATCAAAACTGCAATCTACTGTTTCAAAATAAGCTAAAGACACTAAGAAAATTATACAAAGTATTCAAGAACAACATATACATGAACTGTAAAAACTCAGAAATGAGGGTACAGAACTGGAAGAAGAATTAGAAATAAAAGAAAAATCTTCTCTGAAATGAAGGCTAAACTAAAGGGACTATAGAGCATATCAATATTAACTCAACAGATAATGCTTTAAGAAAAACAAAAGAAAAAGAGAAAGTCTTTAAAAATAAAAAAACAAGGAGAAATTCTATCTTACCAGTAATATAAAGTTAAAAAAGCAATTGAGATAAAAAAAGATTTTAAAGAAAGTGAAAAGTACTAAAGACATGCAAAGAAGATTGAATATACAAATAATTGGAGCCCCTGAAGAAGAAAAAGAAATACAAAGAACAGAACCAATGCCAAAACCTATCATTCAAGAAAATTTTTTTGAAACTAAAAAAAAGACTCAAAATTGTATGTTTCATATATGTTGAATGTGTTAGTTGCTCAGCTACGTCCAACTCTTTGTGACCCCATGGACCCCTTAGCCCACCAGGCTCCTCTGTCCATGGGCTTTCCCAGGCAAGAATACTGGCGTGGGTTGTCATTTCCTTGTCCAGAGGATCTTCCTGATCTAAGGAGAGAGACAGTGTCTCCTGTATTACAGGCTGATTCTGTACCACTGAGCCATATTACATACCTGAGAGGACAGAACCAAAATGACCATCCAAGACTGTCTAATAATATTACTGGACTTTAGGAGAGAAAAAACTCCTTAGCAGCTAATAAAAAAGAACACGTAATTTATTAAAGAAAGAAAATTAAGATAATTATCAGACTTTGATAAGAACAACACTTTTTGCCAAAAGAAAACAGCAATACGTTTAAGACATTCAAGAAAAGAAAGTATGAGCCAAGGATTTTATATCCAGCAAAACTGACTCATCTAGAAAGGGCACAGAAAGATTATTATCCACCTTTAACAACAGAGGGAATATTGTTCTCACGAGCCTTCCTGAGGAATCTACTAGGGAGCCAGCTTCAGACAACCAGAATGGCCGAAGAGCTATCACCATTAGAACTGGTTATAGTGACCTAAAGCCTGAGACTAACAAGGGCTGATAGGGAGAGAGGCTAGTGTTATGGCTGTGTGTTCTAGCAAACCAAATACAGTTTAACAGCCAAAATCTGCAGGGGGAATAGGGAAAGACTATGCAAAGCAAAGTTAAAAGATACTCTAATCGTGCTGGTAGTAACATCTGTAGTGCTTTCTGAGGTTCCACGAAAGCGAAGTTGTTTAGTTGGGTCCAACTCTTTCGACCCCATGGACTGTAGCCAACTAGGCTCCTCGGTCCATGGGATTTTTCAGGCAAGAATACTGGAGTGGGTTGCCATTTCCTTCTCCAGGGGATCTTTCTGACCCAGGGATGGAACCCAGGTCTTCCACATTGTAGGCAGACGCTTTACCATCTAAGCCACCAGGAAAGCCCTATGAAAACAAATTAGTAATTATGGGATATTGTAATTCTGTTATCCCCCATGCCCTTCAGAACCAGAATTCTCAGTATAGAAGAAAGGAAATATAAATGTGATAGAGAAGAAGTTAAGCAGAAGGTCTGTAGTCTTAAATTTGGGTGGGATGTTTATCTATCTATATGCACATGTACATGTGTATACGAGTGTGTGTCTCCCTCCTTTGTCCACTGAAAAGGGCTGGAAACAGTGACCAATCCAGTAGTAGTGAGTATCCTAAGAACTCAGATGTTGGTTTTGAGATACTACTTCTCACTAAAAGAAACCAGTGCTTCCTGAAGAAATGTCTGATTCTAGATTTGGGGGCAGGAAAGGTACAAGATGAGCCTGGGGCATCTTGCAATTTCAGATAACAAGGGAGCTAGGGTCATGAACAACAACAAAAAATACTCAGGGCCTACCTGAACAAATTCTCAATGGCCAACATGAGACAGTTTGAGTTTCAGTAACAATGATAACTTCAATGGGCCCAAACCTATCAAATATGTTTAAATCTATCAAGTTATAGTAATACAGATACAAAAGAACTGTCATGCTTTGAGGGTGTTAGGGAGTTAATTCTTTATACTAAATACTGGTAAATATAGGAAAGAATCAGCATTTACCTTGTCTTTGCCATAGCAACTATGACACTGGATAACAATATAGTAAACGAACCAAAGTGTCTCTCTATAAAAACATTCCAACTAATAAATGAAAAATAAACAGTAAACTGAGAACATCCTCATCTTGCAACTCCCAATGAATAAACATATGTAGATATTAAGCATCACTGGCTACTAAAAATCACTAATTACAATGCAACCAAACTTGATGTGCCTCTCGTAGCCTTGCCAAACACCACCTGCAGTCTCACCAAAAGACTGAGCCTTAGACCATCAGATTTCAAAACTCAGTCACCAATTATCAGGAAATATAGAGGACAGAGGAACACAGTGAACAGCACCATGATCACACAATCAGCATGAAACGGGTAGAGGAGGAACCTATAATTTTAAAGAGAATTTAAAAAGCCACATAACTTCTTTTTTTAATGGACAAGACTAAACTACAGCATCTAGGGATATACATTTGGGTAATAAAACTATTTTTAAAAAGTATTAAAGTCAGTATGATGGTTACTTTTGGTAGGAGGAAAAGAATTTGGATGAAAGGGGTTTCTGGAGAGGGTAGAGAAGAAAGTGAAAGTTGCTCAGTCATGTCCAACTCTTTGCAACCTCATGGACTAGACAGTGCATGGAATTCCCCAGGCCAGAATACTGGAGTGGGTAACCATTCCCTTCTCCAGGGGATCTTCTCAACCCAGGGATCAAACCCAGGTCTCCCACATTACAGGCAGATTCTTTACCAGCTGAGCCACAGTAAAGTTCTATTTCTTGTTCTGAGTGGTGTTGGTCTTCAGCCATTTATTTGATTAAGGCAGTTTTCTTTATCTGTTTTACAATGGAGAGTTTTTTAAAAAATGTATAATGATACCTATCCAGTGGGAAATATTGTAATGATTGAATGTCAACATTTCTTTGTAAAGTGTCATTACGATGAGAAGTCTTACTATCTTTTCCTTAAATTATGTTGTCCTGACTTTGAAAAAGAAACCTTCATACTAACTCTATTGTGTCCTCATAGGATAGAATGTAGAAAAAACTCTGCTATAAATTAAGAGTCATTTTTATCTTCTTAAAAATTAATATTGTTGCCAATGGAGGAAGTTGTGCATAACTGGCGACAGGAGGTTTATGGGAAACTCTATCTTCCACTAAATTTTTCTGTGAACCTAAAACTGCTCTAAAATATGAAGTTTATTTATATATATAAAAAAATCCCTACATAATATTAAGTTCGTCCCATGTGTCAGGCACCATGCTCAGTTCAGTTGCTCAGTTGTGTCCGACTCTTTGCGACCCCATGAATCACAGCACACCAGGCCTCCCTGTCCATCACCAACTCCTGGAGTTCACTCAAACTCACGTCCATCGAGTCAGTGATGTCATCCAGCCGTCTCATCCTCTGTCGTCCCCTTCTCCTCCTGCCCCCAATCCCTCCCAGCATCAGGGTCTTTTCCAATGAGTCAACTCTTCGCATGAGGTGGCCAAAGTACTGGAGTTTCAGCTTTAGCATCAGTCCTTCCAATAAACACCCAGGGACTGATCTCCTTCAGGATGGCACCATACTAAATTATCTCATTTAATCCTCACAACAATCCTATGAGGCAGACTACATCTGTTCTCCTTTTACAGATGAGGAAATCAAACCACCGAGCAGTTAATTAACTTGCTCAAAATTATATCAATAGAAAAGTAGAACCTAGGTTTATTTGACTTCTGTGGGCATTTCCATACTTGATCCATCTCTTAGTGCCCAGTCTCTACTTTTGGAATTCAACTGATTTACTGAAAAGATCAGGAAACATACATTAAGGTTACAGAAGCTACCACATACAGCACCACTTCTTGGAAACAGAGGGAAAAGAGGCATGAGTTCCTTTGAGCCCACTTGTCACACAGACCCTCCTCTAGGACAGACTGATCTCCCCAGCACTAGGGCTTGAATCTAAGCTGGCAAGATGCTTTCTGCATCAAGATTAAATGTGTTTGGGAAACCACAGAGATGAAAGAAACAGCTCCATGCTGCTGACAGCAGGGAGTGCAGCAAAAATGTTTTCTGTACCCTAGGAATGCCAAGTCACCACCCTGACACATTGAATTATCAACTCTGGACTAAGAAGCAAGATGTTAGAGTTCACATTTCTTCACTAGATGCTGGAAACCATCACCAGAGAGAATGAGAAACAGCATGGGACCAGTGGGGAAAAAGGTGAGTTCTAGACCCAGATGGCCCTGGCCCTCAATCCTGGCTCTCTCCTACCAGCACCTACGTCACCCAGGAGCTCTCTTTATCCCCTTCCTTGGTTTCCTTTTTTCAAATGGCATTTACCACCACCTGGCACAGTACAGATTGACTTCCATCTTTGCTTCCTGTCTGTGTCTCCCTAGAAGATGAGATGTAAGGGCTGGGACTTAATTTTGTTTTCTGCTGCATCTCCAAGTACTTAGAACAGACTCTGACATAGTAGGGTCTTGTTAAATGTCTGTTCAAAGTTATTGGTTTAAATTATTTCAACTCTCTTTAAGTTCCTTATCAAACCAGCGATACATACAATGCACATTTAACCAAGAAAATATAAGTAAAGGGCAAGAAGTAGGCATTCAATAAATAGTGGGTTCTCCTTCTCGTATATCTTTTGCATAACATTCCTCAACAGAGGATAAAACTAATCAGCTCAGGATAAAAGCTCCCCTTCAAGGGATAACGACATTTTGAGCCGGCAACTAACTTGCTCAGCACACGCTCAAACCTAGAGACCATTTTTAAAGCTGTGAACGTGAGAGTAAAAGTGTATCACAGTAGGAATATGGGCAGAGAAAATCTCAAGGAAATGGTTTATGAATAATGCCAGTGAGCTGTGACTGAGGAGAACAGGGTGAGTGGAGACCTGCCAGGTCACATCACTAACAGGGACCAGCAAACCAAACATGAATAATCTCCAGTTAGAGGCTTTCCAAAATTCCTGCCACACCTCCATGGAATGTGACTGCTGGTGAATTAGGCATTCACTGGATAAAAGGGAAGCTGCCCGCACAGTCTGTTGTGGTGAGCAGAGGCAATTAACAGAGAGCAAGTGCTTTATATCTACCATCTCATTTAATTCTGAAAATAATTTTTAGGTGGGTGGTATTTTTATCCCCATGAAACAAATTAGAAACCCGTGGTTCAGTGGGGAAGGGCTTCGGAGGTTTCACATCTTGTAAGTGGTGGCTTTCCTGGAATCTCAACTTTCTTTAGCCTGTACTGAACTGATAACTACAATACATGGAGGGGTGCCTCTCCAACACTGGAATATTCCACTGCACATTCACAAGCTGCCCCTACTCCAATGCCCCCAGGAAGTGAATATATCAAGAAATTAGACATTACTAGATAACAATTGCTAGCTAATAAAGTGCAGTGAAAGTGGCTCAGTCGTGTCCAACTCTTTGTGACCCCATGGACTGTATAGCCCATGGAACTCTCTAGGCCAGAATACTGGAGTGGGTAGCCTTTCCCTTCTCCAGCGGATCTTCCCAACCCAGGGATCGAACCCAGGTCTCCTGCATTGCAGGTGGATTCTTTACCAGCTGAGCCACAAGGGAAGAACTTCAGCCAATCCACTGAAGTCTGGAGTAGTCAATCAACATATGCGGATCTCTAACACTCCTATTAGCTCCAGGTTAAGCCCTCAAAGTTTCAAATACATTATTCTTGTTTCAGTTTAAGATAGGAATCAGCCAGACATGTCAAAGACACCTTGTGAAGGTATCACTTACTTATTCTCCTTCCTTACAATTCAGGAACTAAGGTTCAGAAGTAAAATAACTTGCCTAGAGTCACATGGCTGGGAAGAGGCAGAGTCCAGGTTGGCACCAAGTTTAACTGTAAGGTGTTGTTGTTTTTTTTTTTAAACTTCACAATGTTGTTTATTATTTGCCAGAGGTGTGTGTGTCAGTAAATAGCCATAGTATCTGGAATCTGGGAGTGCTGGTTCTGAGCCTGTCTGACCTCAGACCCTCTCTCCACTCTTCTCTATTCTGTACAGAGGGCAGGCTGAGTTCCCTGATATCCTGAGTCAGCTGGCTTCCTGCTTGGTTTGGCACATGCAAGGTGCTGGTGGGAGATGAGGAGGAGAGGGAGGGAAAGGCTGAGTGTTTTTCCTCTCTCCCCTGCTGGGGTGGGCTGTCCAGCAGTGGTTCACCTCCATCTGACCCAAGCATCCACAAGCACAGACCCACAGGTTCCAGCTTCTGTCAGGTGACCCTCGCCTTGGACTCAGGCACACCACCTCTGCTCTTGCTAATCTCTGGATTATCTTTGCTCCTCTGTCAGCTGGATAACCATTTACTGAATTGTTTTCCCTCCTGTAAACATATGAAGTGGTTCCTGTCATCCTGGTTAGATCCTGACTGATATATGGATCAAACTGCTGGCCAGAGGGGATGGGGACCGGTGGCCTGTGGCCCTGCACTGAGAAAGCTTGAGTGATGGCTGGGCTGTGTGTCTTACTTGTTAGCCACAATCTTATGTCTGACTAGAAAAGCAATGCTTTGGAAAAGGAACATGCTTTTTTTAACCTGAGGCTCATAGCAGTGAGACTGGAGTGAAATGAACACAGTTGGTATCCCAATTCCACGGCCTTAGAGCAAGAAACATTCATAATCAATCTTTAGCTACAGCAGTGTTTCCCAAACTGTGGTGAGAAGTAGTTGATGCCTGGAATGTTAATAGGTAGTTTGTGGGGAAAAGCATTTGAAAAATGTTAACAAAGTTAATCAGATTTCTTTATAACAGGACTGTAGTAAGGTACTTTGTAAATATATTTTTTTAAAAGCATTACAGTATGCAATATGCAACAGTCACAAATTTTATGTGCTCAGAAAACATCAGTATCTTGTGGATCTAACATTTCAAGGACCACTGTTCTAGAAATGCTGGTTTATGGTATTAGCGCTAAACCCCACGGTAAAGAATCTGCTTGCAATATGGGAGACCTCGGTTTGATCCCTGGGTCAGGAAGATCCCCTGGAGAAGGAAATAGCAACCCACTCTAGTATTCTTGCCTGGAGAATCCCACGGAAGGAGCAGTCTGGCAGGCTCTTTGTGACCATGGGGTCTTAAAAGTCGGACATGACCGAGCGACTTCACTTAGGTGTTTCATGGACT
This sequence comes from Ovis aries, assembly GCF_016772045.2. Lineage (NCBI taxonomy): Eukaryota > Metazoa > Chordata > Mammalia > Artiodactyla > Bovidae > Ovis > Ovis aries. Next base: position 12,234,936 of record NC_056056.1, on the reverse strand, counting down.
GGAGCTGATCCTTTCTTCACTTCGTCCTCAGTCATACTCCTTCCTGTCTATGCTCCAGACACACAACTGCTCACAGTACCTGACCGTTCCATGTAATTTCAATGTCCCTCACCTCTGCAAGGGCTACTTTCTGCCCTTGCTCCCGGGGTACTGCTACTGCTTCTGCATGGCACCATCCCAGGGCATCCTTCCCCGGTGAGCTTTCCCTTGGCATCCAGAAAGAAGTGACTGCCAGTGCCTTTGGATGTTCACCACCTTGTACAATATTTCACTATTGCAGTTACCAAACTAAGTGCAACTCTCTGCTTACCTTCTCTCTGTCCTGCATGGCTCTTAAGAACAGGACTGAATCTTTCAGTGTGCGCAAGCCAGTGCCCTAGGTGGGGTGGTCACCAGGTCAGGTTTGTAGTGGGGAACAAGTATACTAAGATTTTAAGCACTTGTAATCACTTCCCACTAAGGTTTGATTATAATCGACTTAAAAACATGTTAAGTCAAATTTCCATTGTTATGACGGTCCATAATAAATTAACCCTATATGAATGTAGCTTTTATTATGATGAAAATAAGTGATTTTCTTAAAACAACAACAATGAAACCCTAGTATCAATTGAAAAAGGACTAATATTAAGAATATTTAGCACCTGGATTAACACTGCTACCAGAAAGCTCGCCACTAGGTGTCAGCCAAGGAAAAGGGGAGGAAGGACCACACTTTAGAAATGCTTTACTTTTTCATCCAATTATCACTGTCAATATCAACTATTTAAACAACAAAATATTAGGCAGTTAGAATTATCTATAAAGGGATGTTTTTAAGAATATATCTAAAATTCTGAAATTTTCATTCTGCAATTCATAAATAGTTCATTAATGGTGTAAGTTTAACCTGTATTTTTCAAGAAACATTTGCACAGATTGGAGATGCTGACTCTTAAGAGGAGACCAGATCAGTATCCTTCTGAAATGACCTCAAATTACACATAACACAGATCATATGGTAATCACCACTGGGGTGAGCGGTCAGAGGAAAGAACATGGTTGTGAGAATCAGACAGATGGAAGTCCGAATCCTGGCTCTGCCACTTCTTAAAAAAAGTGACACAATCTTTCCTAGCCTCGATTTCTCATCAAAAGAATGGGGCCACATCACTTCTTCCATATGAGGACTGTAAAAATCAAACAAGGGAAAATATATATAAAGAGTGTAGCATAAAATAAATGCTTTGTATTATTTTCTTTTTCTTAAGACTTTGAGTCTTAATGAATTATTTAACAAAACTGTGTTTCAACTCCCAAACTGCTAAGGACACTGTAACTAGGGACTATTGTCATTTCATTCCATCCACAGAGAATTATCAGGCACTGTCTATGTACTAGGCTCTGTGCCAGGGATACATGACTAACCACGACATGCTACTGAGGCTTCCATCTTTTGGTGAAAGGATAGCATAACGTTGAATGTGACTGTCTATTTCTGAGAATAGACCCATACCCCACAGAAAATCAGTGCCGCTGCATGTCTGAGGGATTGGGGGTAGGGGTGGGGCACGGATATATACAATTTCATCCTCTAAGCATCATTCTGCTCGCCCCACAGAACAAACCCACCATTACTCCACCTTACGTTACTGAACCTCTACTGTGTGCCAGGGGTATAAGAAGGAGTAAGACAAAATCTTCTTTTTAAGAAGCTCACAGTCTGGCTATGTACATGAAGTCTGCACTGTTTCAGGCTCAAAATTGTCAAATGTTATCACTGCTTGAAAATGGATCAGAAAGGTTTCTTTTCCAGAGTCTCACTGAAAAAGTAAAAGACCCTAAAGTGAGATGATCTGACTTAAGACATTGGTGACAGTAACCATGCCTCTTTGCCACTGCTTCCGCAAAGACACAGTATTTAACACTGCCACCGTGGATTCAGCTTACTTGCTGAATTAATATGCTGCCTGGTGCATTTTCTTAGCTAGAACTGAATATTTACCGGGTGTGGTGATTTTCACAGAGGGTGAGCCCCTCCAGATCCTAATGGCCTGGCGTTGGCTAGCATGAGGATGCTGCGCAGGGTCTGTGTCTTACATTTACACGTTCATGGTGTGGTGTTCGTGTCAGATTCTTCTTCTTATGCTCTAAGATGAAGCTGTGGATAATTTTTTTTTTTTTAAACTAAGCATCTATATTGTGCAACACTGAAACATTTACCACCAGTCTTTCTAATGCATACTATGGGGAGAATGGTATCATTCATTCATTTGTTCAGTCATTCATCCAACAAACATTTAATGAGCACCTCCTAAATATTAGACTATGTTTAGGACACCAAGGATTACCAAACGTGGTCCCATCCTACAGGAACAAAGTAAGAAAGGAGCCAGGATTATTAAATGAGATCAAGTGAAAGCCTGGAATTCCTCCTGGATAGTCTAAGATACACTAGCTATGTTTTATTTTTCAAGTATTTTAGAACATATGGGGATTTCATTTTGATCATATTCAGTGATGCTCTTTGAAATCATACAGTAAAGCTTGATCATTGTGTTTAAGAGGATTTCCTGCCAGTTCTCATCTTCTCTCACTTAAGGACTGACTTTTCACTTGAGCAGTCTACTTCTAGAACAACGACTCTTAGTTCAGTGAGCCTTCACTGTGGTGTGACTCACGGTGCCAGGACTCCCAAAGTCTATTTCTGAGCAACAGCAATGTCTCTGGGCAGTGGACAGTGGATATGTGGCACCAACATCAAACAAGGGTCATCTCCTCTCAACAGGCAAAAATTGTTTTGATGAGATAGGTAAAAAGATTCTCAGTTCTATTTTCTCATATGCCTGTTAGAAAGTAATGCATTTTGGAATTTTAAACCCTTGGTACTACCACTCCCACTTGTCTGTAACTGCAATAACCTGAATAAATAAATATCAAATAAATACAAATGAAGGAAACAAATGTGACTTCTTACAAATCCTTTATGCCATTATTTGAGATAAAAACTGAACTTTCATAGTTACCTCAAAAGACAGAAATAAATGGGCCAGAATCTTGGGTTTTGCCTGGTTCCAGTTCGCTTGACACCTGCTGAATAAGTATGGCCACTAGTGTTCTAGAATGAGACAGTCTCATTTCCTCCTCTTCCTTCTTTACCTTCTTGTCATCCAGAAAAGGTCACTCTCAGTTAAAATCCACTATTAGCAAAAAGCTACATTATCACTATTTTTCTCAATAGTCTTACAGAGTAGGTATTATCTCCATACTGTTCATACTGTTCATGGGGTTCTCCAGGCAAGAATACTGAAGGCCATTCCCTTCTCCAGTGGACCACATTCCGTCAGAGCTCTCCACCATGACCCGTCCGTCTTGAGTGGCCCCACACGGCATGGCCTGGTTTCACTGAGTTAGACAAGGCTGTGGTCCATGTGATCAGGTTGGATAGTTTTCTGTGATTATCTCCATTTTAAAGATGAGACAATTGAGACTCAGGTCATCTGGCAGATTCCACAGACAGGATTAAAACCCAGGTGACTCCAATGACCATACACTTTCCATCATACTCAGGAGCCTCCTGAGCCACTTGGAGCCACAGAGCTACAGGGCTGGTCCCTGGAGCCCTGGTGTTGGAAGCCCCTCCCCTTTTCCCTGTTGCATTCCCAGGACATGATCTGAACTTTGGATAAACACTAAAACGAGAAATAACAGTAACCACTTACCAGTCCCTCCCTAGTTCACCACAGACTCCTGTGTCAATGCATTTGTTTAGCTCAGGCCTATAGACTTTGACTATAATTCCCTACTTACTTACCTAGAACAAACTGGAAAATAAGAAAATCTTTTACCAACTTTTCCTATAGAACATTCATGGGTACCCATCCATACTTCACAGACAAATGTAAAATTAGCATGGCCTGTATTTGGAAAACAATTTGGTGGTTCCTAAAAAAGGTAAACATAAAATTACTATATCACCTAACAATTCCACTCCTAAGTATACTTCCTGAAGAACTGAAAACAAGCACTCACACAAATACTTGTACAGATATATTCATAGTGGCATTATTCTCAACAACCAAAAGGTGGAAACTACCCATCTGTCCATTACCAGATGAATGGGAACATAAAATCCATGGGTATATATACATATTCAGTGGAATATTATTCAGCCATTAAAGGGGTGACGTTCTGACACATGCTACAATGTGGATGAACCTTGAAAACATTATCCTAAGTGAAATAAGCCAGACACAGAAGAATATGATGTGATTTCATTTATACGAAGTACTCAGAATAGGCAAATTCATAGAGATAGAAAGTAGAAGTCACCAGGGGCTAGTAGGTTGGGGGAACTGAGAGCTATTGCTTAATGAGTTCAGCATTTCTGTTTGGGGTGATGAAAAATTTTGAAAATACATAGTGATAGTGGTTATACAACATTGTGAATGTAATTAATTCATTGAATTGTAACTTAATGATGGTTGAAATGGGAAATTTTATGTTATTTTTTACCACAACTTAAAAAAAGTAAAACGCAAAGGCTCTGGAGAAAAACATGTGTTTGACTCCTTGCTCTACCATTGCCAAGCTGCACGGAGACCCTCAGAGTCAGCCTTGAGGCACACATACCAGTTCCTTCCATGCTTCATCTCATTTCTCCTTTCCCTTGGTTTCCTTATCTCATCTCGCTTTAAGGTTCCACAAGTTTTTTTGTTTTCTGTGTGTGTGTGTGTGTGCGTGCGCATTTTTAGCGTAAAATAGAGGCACAGACAAATTAGCAACATCATTTATGTATGTTCTGGGTACACCCCACTTGCCTCTGTGGAGGGCAGGGAGCACACACCAGGAAGCATTCTCAGTTCTTTCCATTTTGAGTTGCTTCTAGGCTCAGTCAACAGAAATCTGCTTCCTTACCACGTTGTGACAAGTTGGCACCCAGAGTCAGGCTCTTGCAGACTTGTATTTCTCAAACTCGGAAGACTTTGAAATAAGGCATACCAAAGCTTTATTTACAAAGATGGTTTGTGGAATATTAATGATAATCTCAAAAAACTGGAAACAATCTAAATGTTCAACATGAGAGAGTGATTACAGAAATTAAGGTAGCTGGACTTGATAGAATATTCTGCAGCCATGTAAAAGAGCCTAGGATGTAATGTAAAATGGGGATCAATAAGATTTTAACTTAAGATTTGAAAGCAATGTAAACACTTAGCATAATGAAAAACAATAAGAATGTACAAAAGGCAGCTGAGTAGTTGTATTACTTCTGTGGAACTACAGGGATATTTTAATTTTCCTAGTTTGTAAATGTCTTTTTCTAAAAAAATTTTCTGTTACACTAAATCACGTAAGTAGAGTTTGGGTTTTGTTTTGTTTTTTAAACCATGAGATCAACCAGGAGACAGACATATATGGTATTTTTCTGACCTGCTCCAACATAGCCTCGTCCATTCATGCTTGAAAGCCAGGTTATCAATCTGCTTTTATCTTAACGTCTCTGTCTTCAAGGGGTTTTAGGTGGATAAACATGACTCAGCAGAATTATGTGCGAAATCAGAGGCTGAAACGTGGATGATGGTATCATTCCCATAGCTGAATCTGGAGCCGGGCCTCTTGGGAAGGACTAAGCAGGCAGGACTGGAGGAGCTGGCTACTGCCTACACAGGCAGTGCCACTTCTTTGCGGCACTGTTGACTGTCGGTTTACTGTCCCCACCTCAGCCTTCGTGCCCTGTGGGTAGGGGCTGAGCTCCATTCATCCTGGGGAGGCCCAGCTAGCATGCTGGCCCAGAGAAAGCCACATGAGCCTGTTGAATAAACAACTCTCACTGTGCTCCATCTATACTGGCCTTTGCACCGCTACCGGCATGGAACCGAATGCAACTTAAAGTTCTAATCCCCACCAGTTTTGCTCTTTGATATCACATTTACCAGGGACCTGCAATGGGTCAAACATGGGAAAAGCACCTTCATACGCATTGCCTTAAGATGACTCTACATAGCCATGAGCAAGGAAGTAAGAAACCATGTCCAAAAAAAAGGATGCAGTTAAAGCACACAATGCTATTTTTGAAAGTTCTTTAAAACTGAGGCCACTGTGCTAAGAAATGTCTTCCAGAGACGGTGGTGGTGTAGTCTTATTCCGATTTCAAGATGATATAATTTTAAACAAAGGAGTGAGGTAAAGTAAGATTCTTTTTAAAATTCATTTGTTTCCCTGAGGAGGGAGAAAGGGGACTCGAGGCAAATTCAAGACCCACACTGCTATACACATATTCCAAAAGTTGCAATCTTCTACCCAGCAGAGAAAGGATCCTTGGCCTGGCAATTAAAATCATTTGTCTTTTATCCCCTTCTTGCCAAAAAGGACCCCAGCCCTAACTAGTTAATCCCTAACACACACTGCTACTCCCAGAGTTGCCTGGCAACTGCTAGGAGGCGTGTCAGAGAGCAAGAAAGGCCTAAATAAATGAGCTGAAGCCTGGGCTGCCGCTTGACATGGATAAAGGAGGTTTTTCCAAATGGAGCTGCCTGGCTGCTTGCGGTTCTGTCATTAAAGTGGAGAAGAACAAGTTGGCTTGCCCGATATTGTTAAATACCTTGGGCTTTGCACCTGATATTCTCCGAGTGATGGAAAAATGGCTCACATGCCCTTGTGATTCACCGACACTCTCCCCTCTGCCTGGCAGCACCAACCTCCAAAGCCTCAAGCCAGGGAAGAAGCAATGTGCATGCACTGAACAGAGGTCAAGGGCCAACCCCGGCCCCACACACTTCTCTGTTCTTTCATTTCTTTCACCCATCCTTTCTACCACTGTTCCAAAACACACGCGTTGATGCCGATGCTATGCCACGACCTGTGCCCGGTGATGGAAATGCAGAGAAAGAGCTGTTAATGTGGAACACGAGGAAATCAGAACAAAGGCAAGAGAAAGGGTCGGGTGGAAGAAACCTGGGTTTTCGAGTCAGGCCGATCTGAGTCTGACTCCAGGCTCATAACTGCCAGGAAGTAACAGACAACTGCCGACCCTCTCCCATCTGTGATGTGGGCAGCGAGGGGTAGTCGTGGGGAATTACTATGACCACGGATGCAAAGCAACTCAGGGATGAAGCCTGTTGGCAGCTGTCGAGCAGGTAGAAGACTCGGCTATAGCTGGATGCCCTGGGGTCTCACTTTCTGATCCTCGGGAGGAATAAGTCACCTGGCCCTAAAGAGAGACCTCTTTGGCAATCCCACAGGGGCCCTCTGGCCCTGAGATGGGCACATGGCAGAAGGCACGGATGGAGGGGGCAGCCTGGCACCTGGCTGGGCCTCAGCAAGGAGGCTGCCTTCTCTTCCCTTCCAGGCAGGGGAAAGAAAATGAAGCTTGAGACTCCCCAGCCAGCTGCATTTTGCATTTTTTTTCAGTAGGAGAGAAAGAAAAAAGGCCAACAAGTTGAAAATCTCAAGCAAGCTCTGGGCCGTGGAGGAACTGCTGCCCATTTCTGCCTCTTGGGCTGGGCTGGGCCTCTCCAGAGAGGCCCCACTGGAGCCGAGCAGAAAAGTACACCAAGCCTGTGATGTTGCATCTTTGAAAAAACCCAAGCCCTGCGACTTGGCAGTGACCTGAGTCCCATGACCGCAGCTGCTGGCTCAGGTGGGAAGCTCCTACACTGTATCCTCCGTGCCTCACACGCTCCTTCCTGCAGGCCGTCTCTGTCCTCAGCCTTGGGCCGTTTCCCACCTGCCTGAGTCTCTTCTCCAGGCTACCAACCACTTCTGGCCACCAGCCTTCTCCAATTTATGAATTAAAGGCCTTAAATGCACTCGGGTACCTTCAACTCAATAAAACCAAGTTGAGGATGCCGCCTAGGGAAATAATTCACACCATGGAATGAAGATTTATATAGAGATATTCACCACAGTGTGGTTTAAGATGGTGAAAGTTACCAACAAGCAAAAGAACCAGCGCTGGGATAATATGGTGGGCCTCCGCACTGGTTTCAGATGGCAAGGATTTGATAAAAATCTCTGTTGAGTGGGGCCCAGACATTTACCTTTTTAAGAGCCCCACAGGCAATTCTGATCTACAGCCAGAGCTGAGACCCCCTGGAGTCACCTGATGAGAGATGTGCAGCCAATTTTTTAAGAGTTTTTATATGATATGGAAAAAGTGCTTACTACACTCTAAAAGGCAAAACTAAATAACAGGGAACTAGATTGCTTTGCCAGGAATATCTCAACTCTCTAAAAGTGAAAAATCAAAACCCCAAAGTAAATGAAACAAAAAAAACCTCAATCCTCGAACTTATCCCTCCCCCTCTTATATACAGAATAGATAACTAATAAGGACCTACTGTGTAGCACAGGGAACTCAATTCAATACGCTGTAATGACCTATACAGAAAAGATTCTAAAAAGACTGGATATACATATATGTATAACTGATTCACTTTGCTGTACAGCAGAAACTAACACATTATAAATCAACTATTCCTCAATACATTTTTTTTTTTCAGATAAGGAAAACAGGACAAAAAGAAAAGCCCAAAACAAACATATAAACTCCAAAACCTAGAACCTTGGTGGAAACATGCTAACATATTATCTCAGCTCCGGATGACAGGATTATGGGTATTTTCTCATTTCTATTCCATTACTTTAAACCTTTCTCAAAAAAGAAAAACCAACAAAAAACCAAGAGCAGTTTTGTTTTGTTTCTTTAAATAATCAGAGAAACACATAAAAGACAAGTGGCCCCATGAAGGACACCCCTTCCTCAGCACTGTGCTGCTTGTCACCCAAGTGGGCTCATCCAGGCACTGTTCTCCACGCCTCCCATATGGCCTGACTCTAAAACCCCTGACCCCTTCTTGAGCTCACATGAGTTTTGCAATCGTTATTTTAATTAATCTCACAAACAATCTGGTATTGGAAGTGTTGTTATTCCCTTTTTTTTTTTAAGATGAAGGGAATTGGCTAGAACTAAATCTACGGTTTAAAAATCATCTAGATAACAAGATGAGGCTTGGTCAGAAACTTTCAGGCCCCTGGCTTCTCTCTTGGCCTTATGAAAAAGAGCTATTCTGGTGCAGATAAATCAGACCAATAGCATGACAAGTCTGCCTTATTTCACTGATCTATAAGATGCAAATTTCTTCACATTTTAACATCTCTGAAATCTGGATGTCTTACAATTGATGGCATCCTTCAATTATAATTGGCAGCACCCTTTCTTACTGACATGTGAAACAGTGGTACGTACACCTTATGATGGAATGACACGTAAAATTCAATGAAAGGTACCATGTTTATAATCAATGCTATTTTTAATGACTTTATAATATTCTATCACATGAATATACTTTAATTTACTTAACCAGTCATTTATCATTATGGACAGTTAGTCTGCTCCACAATTTGACCATTATAATCTGTTACTCAGGACACTTTCACATCAAGCTGTCCCTGTTTCTACTATGGGCATCATCATCCTCTCCCAGGTCCATATCTTGGGAGATATTTTGATATTTCTTGCCCCTCATCTCTCATATCTTATCTATTTCTAGACTCATCTAGTCATTTCTTCTTCATGGTCCTTTTCCTGGTGTAACCACTGGAGGGCTATCTTCTGAGTTCTCTAACAGTCCCTTGGTCTCTGCTTCTGGTTTCCTTTTCAGTCCAGTTCTGCATTACTGGTCAAACATGACTTCAGTCACAGCATGTCTCTGCTCACACCCTAGTCTAGGATCTAAGGCTCTGTCAAATTTGGCTCTAGCCTCTCCTGCAGCCAGCCCTTTCTCTCTACCCAAACCCATGACCCCAGACAAAGAGGCTATGAGGGGTCCTGCCTCCAAGTCTTCACTCACTCAGATAATTCCATGCCCACCACAGGAAGGATTGCTGCTATCCTTCTTTTTTCCAAGTTTTACCTTTCCTCTGAACAGTATTATGGCTCACTTGTTCCTTATAACCATTTGAAAATGTAGAATAAGTCTTCTTTTTCTCATTTCACAGTGAAGAAACTGAAGTTTAGGGAGATTAAGTGCCCTACTCAAGGTTGTACAGCCTAGAAGTACAGAGCCAGGCTTTAAACTCTTGGACTTCCATATTTAAACCTGAGGCCTTTAAGGATGTATAGCAGGATGTTTTACTCGCTCAGTCGTGTCTGAATCTATGTGACCCCATGGACTATATAGCCTGCCAGGCTCCTCTGTATTTCGAATTCTCCAGGCAAGAATACTGGAGTGGGTTGCCATTTCCCTCTCCAGGGGAGTTTCCCAACCCAGGGATTGAACCCCGGTCTCCTGCATTGCAGGAGATGCTTTACCATCTGAGAGACGTAAGTACAAATACAACCATAAACTCCTCTGGAGGAGCAACTTGTGCCCAGATTATATACCCAGAAATATGTACCAGAATCAACAGTCTCTGGACTCTAGACATATACATGACAACAATGACATCTTTGTAAGAGTGTAAACACTTCATGTCAATATCAGTCCCAGTAGCCTAAGACAAGGACAGGCCAGTTGTCCTATTCTTACTTTAAAGATGGGGAGAAAACAGAACTTTCCTTGAATTCTATCAGCTTTCAAAACAGCACTGAACCTGACTGGTTTGGCTGGGCCCATGGTCAGGACAAAGAATCAGAGCTACCTGTCTTACAGACAAGGAGGACATGAGAAGCTTGCTTTAAGCTGAAGGGCTTTTTAGGACCTAAGGGAAGTATCTCTTAAGAAGCAAAGACAGTGCATCCCTTCTGTCAGGTGACACTGCCTGAAGCTGAGGCAGCCGAGCAAGTCAGGCCCTAGTGCTGGATGGAAGACGAGAACAAGGTGGCTCGAGGCTGCTGTTCCTTGGGCACCCACTGCCCCAACCACTTCACAGAGTGTGCACCCTGGCTAAAGGGTGCTTGCTTTCACTCTGTGCTTCACCTACACACATGATGGATTCATAACAGTCAAAAAGTACTTATCCAGGTATAACTGTGGCTTATGAGGCATCATGGTCAAGATTCACTGTCAGAGTTTGCACATGAAATGCACTGTCTGATACCTACTCATCTTCTATCATTTAATCTAACAAAATGTCTGTCTAGGTCCCTCAGAGCCACTCTGACTAGGTTGGGTGTGGTTGCCATCTCCGCCTGCTCAGGATGGAGTCTCGTCCTGAGAGGAAAGGGCTATCAGCAAGGTCCCCTCCAGCATCCTTTCATATGCAGTGAGGCAGGTCCCCGGGCCAATTTCTCCATTCTCCTTGACTGAGGGGCTATGAGTAATCAAGCATATGATGAAAGCTTCTCACTGAAGCTGGGAGAGCTGATAGTTTCTTTGGTTTTAGGGATGACCTGGTATCTTCCATCCTCACAATAACTAATCACCTCACGGATGAGGCAACAGAGGCTCTGAAAGGCTGACGGGCTCTGGGGGCAGATGACATCATTCCCCAGTCCTCAGCACACTTAGCAGTCAGTACACCAAGACGACTCTGGGAACCTGTAAGAAGTGAGCCTCTGGATACTCTGCTCTCTCAAGTGTGGAGAAGAGGTTCCTTTGCAGGAAAAGGGTGGTGAAGCACAGAAGGAAGCATGGGCTTTGGGACAACCTACGTGGCTCTTCCACTGGTTACCAAGTCATCGTTTCTGTAAGCCTCAGTTTCCCCATTTGTCAAGTGAAGATGATCACTGCTACCTCACAGGCTTACCAGGACTTCTCAGTTAGAGCAGATGTGTACAGTGCTAAGCACTGCGACCCGCAGAGGGTGCTACTGTCCAGGGAAGGGAGGGGTCCTAACAACCACAGGAGCAGACAGTGCTCCACATGGGGCAGCGCAGCTTCCTTGTGCTAAGAGGTAGCGTGAGGGCAGCACACTTCTCCAGTCTCCACCAAACACACACACACAAAACCTCCTTTGGTGAATTCAACAACAAGATGACTAGCAAGTTTCTTGTGGCCCCGACCAAACATGGACTTGTGACACGCCAAGAAGCTACTCACTGGCTCGATTTTCAGAGCGTTTCGGTAGCTGCCGAAGAAAGCGGCCTGGGCCTTGAGGAAGGCTCTGGCCACACCATCGCCAGTTGTCGTGGAGACCTTCTTCAGCCGGCTCTTCAGGGAAGAGATCTGGTGACAGAAAGGAGGCACAGGCTGAGGGCAGGGTGGGAGGACAATGGCTATCCCTCACATGCGCAGAGCTTTACAAAACACTGGGGAGGGGGATAGATTTGACACCTCGGCTGCTGGGAGAGCATACACACATTCAGGATTAGGGCAGGTGTTTGAAAGTTAAATAAATGTTGCTCTTATTAGTGCATCTCTAAGAAAAAAACAAAATCACTTTCTAAGCAGTTTCAATGTGTCAGGTAATTGCTTTCACATAAATTTCTGTACTTAATTCTTTCAACAATCCTATAGGAAAGGGATTGTGTTCCTATCTTACAAGGGTATTAACAGTCTCAGAGAGATTAGATTACATGCCTAGTAACAAACCAAAGAAGCAGTCAAGTTGGAATTATGAATTGAAATCTTATAATCTGAGCCCAAACTATACACATTTTTTTAGTTCTAATTCTATTTCCTCTTCAGATTACTTACAAATATTAGAGATAAATGGCTTATTTATAACCTATAATACATATTATATATTATAATATACCTCATACCCAAAATATTTATCACATGTATTATAAATTATATATGCCTGCAATGCAGGAGACCCCAGTTCTACTTCCTGGGTCGGGAAGATCCCCTGGAGAAGGACAGGCTACCCACTTGAGTAGTATTCCAGAAGTATTCTTGGGCTTCCTGGTGGCTCAGTTGGTAAAGAATCTGTCTGCAATGTGGGAGACCTGGGTTCGATCCCTGGGCTGGGGAGATTCCTTTCAGGAGGGTATGACAACCCACGCCATAAAGATGTGTGCTTAGTCACTCAGTCGTGTCTGACTCTGTGACCCTATGGACTACAGCCCACCGGCCTCCTCTGCCCACGCAAATTCTGCAGGCAAGAATACTGGAGTGGGTTGCCGTTCCCTCCTCCAGGGGATCTTCTCAACCTAGGGGTCAAATCCAGGTATCCCACATTGCAGGTGGATTCTTTACCAACTGAGCCACCAGGGAAGCCCCCATAAAGTATATATAATATATATTATTATAAAACTCATACTCTAAAGGAATAGTCATTATACAGATGTACAGAAACACACTTATACATCTTATAGATATGCACACAGTAGATTAACATAAAACAGACAAAGTCATGGCAATGGAAAAAGAATAAGTCAGGTGTAGATTTAGTATATAAACATAAGCCATCAGGTCTCATGTTTTCAAACTGTGGAAAATTCTTAAACAGATGGGAATACCAGACCACATTACCTGCTCTTGAGAAATCTGTATGCAGGTCAAGAAGCAACAGAACTGAACATGGAACAATGGGCTGGTTCCAAACTGTGAAAGGAGTATGTCAAGGCTGTATATTGTCACCCTGCTTATTTAACTTATATGCAGAGTACATCATGCAAAATGCCAGGCTGGATGATCACAAGTTGGAATCAAGATTTCCAGGAGAAATATCAATAACCTCAGATATGCAGATGATGCCACCCTTATGGCAGAAAGCAAAGAGGAACTAAAGAGACTCTTGATAAAAGTGAAAGTGGAGAGTGAAAAAGCTGGATTAAAACTCAACATTCAAAAAACTAAGATCACAGCATCTGGTCCCATAAATTCATGGCAAATAGATGGGGAAACAATGGAAACAGTGACAGACTTTGTTTTTTATGGCTCCAAAATCACTGCAGATGATGACTACAGCCACAAAATTAAAAGATGCTTGCTCCTTGGAAGAAAAGTTATGACCAACCCAGACAACATATTAAAATGCAGAGACATTACTTTACCAACAAAGGTCTATCTAGTCAAAGCTATGGTTTTTCCAGTAATTATGTATGGATGTGAGAGCTGGACCATAAAGAAAGCTGAGTGCTGAAGAATTGATGCTTTTGAACTGTAGTGTTGGAGAAGACTCTTGAGAGTCCCTTGGACTGCAAGGAGATCCAACCAGTCAAGCCTAAAGGAAATCAGTCCTGAATATTCATTGGAAGGACTGATGATGAAGCTGAAACTCCAATACTTTGCCACCTGATGTGAAGAACTGACTCATTTGAAAAGACCCTCATGCTGGGAAAGATTGAAGGCAGGAGGAGAAGGGAATGACAGAGGATGAGATGGTTGGATGGCATCCCTGACTCAATGGACATGAGTTTGAGTAAGCTCCGGGAGTTGGTGATAGACAGGGAGGTCTGGTGTGCTGCAGTCCATGGGGTTGCAAAGAGCTGGACACAACTGAGTGACTGAACTGAACTGAACATCAGGTCTTACATAGTAGCTAGAAGCAGACTTCAAATTTGAGTTGAGCCTCCTAGCCGTCAAAGCAAAAAGGAAAACATGAGAAGCTGTGGAATTCTTTGGGTCCAAGGCAGTTGCACAAATGAACACAAAATTTACTGAAAATGAGAACTGAAAGAGATTTTTCCTGAATCCTCAATGTAGGAAAGATAGTGTGAGATGATAGTTATTACCCTCAAAGTCAGAGATAAGATCAACCCTCCCAGGCTGTTTCCAATATGCCATTCATCTCAGGATGCCATATTCCACAGCTTCTGAGCACACCACTCACACTGTGTTCCATGTGAAAATTGCCCCTGGAATCAGGCAACTTGGTGGCCTTGAAACAATGGTGATACAATGGTGAGCAAACCAGACAGCAAAATCTTAAACTTATACTCTTGTGAGGAAAATACCAATACATGTGCCACTGCTACCATGATGAGCCTGTGCTAGAGCTCACCAAGGAGGTCAAGGAAGCCTTTGTGGAGAGAAACAGGCTTATACTGAGATCTGAAGGATGAGCTGAAGCAGTTAATTCACAAAGAATGGAAGAAACAGTGTACCAAACATGGGGATCAGCATCTGTAAAGACACTACAGTGTGGAGGAGTTCAGAGACTAGGTAGAACTGTGGCTTCAGTTGAGAGAAGGTGGAAAAGATAGCTTAAAATGAGAATAGATGGAAGGGCTGGGGTTAAGAATTGAATACATTAAGGAATTTTCCCCTGACTTTGAGATAAATGTAAAGCTAACAACTGTTTTTAAGTGTGCAGGTGATATATCAAGAGCGTAATTTAGGAATCTGTATGGGACTTAGATACAGGACTGCCTAACGGCCTGACATTATTGAAGGATAAGATCTAGTGTAAAATTTTAAGGTGAAATAGGAAATTAGATGCAGGTGGTCCATGAATTATCAACAAAATCTTTTTAACATGAATGATTTTTTTTTTTCTGGGTGTAGGCTGTATAGCTATATTCAGGTTCCTAAAGCTGCCTGTGAACATAAAAATATTAAGAATCTGGGATGGGTTACACACACTTTTGAAACATCCCATGGACATTATTTCTTGTCAGAAGCCCCAAGCTTCTGATAAGGGGTTTGTAGTAGCTTATTAAGATATATTTTATATATTATAAAACTCATTCATTGAAAATATATAATTCAGAAGTTTTAGTATGGTGACAATGTTGTACAACTATCATTACTAAATCCTAGAATACTTTCATCACCCCAAAAGACAGAATTCATCTTATTGGTAGGCGCTTCTTACTCCCCACTACTCTTGTCCCCTTCTCCCTTGCCCCTGTCCTAGATCACCACTGATCCACATCTTGTCTCTATGAATTTGCCTCTTCTGGACATTCCATATAAATGGAACCATATAATATGTGGTCCTTCTTGTGACTTGCTTCTTTCACTTAGCAGTGTTGTTGCTGTTGGTCCGTCACTAAGTCATGTCCGACTCTTTGCTACCCTATGAACTGCAGCACACCAAGCTTCCTTGTCCTTCACTCTCTCTCATACTCATTTGCTCAAACTCATGTCCATTGAGTCAGTGATGCCATCCAATCATCTCATCTCATTGCCCTCAATCATTCCCACCATCAGGGTTTTGCCAATGAATCAGCTCTTTGCAACAGGTGGCCACAGTATTGGAGCTTTAGCATCAGACCTTCCAACGAATATTCAGGTTTAATTTCCTTTAGGATTGACTGGTTTGATCTTGCCGTCCAAGGGACCCTCAAGAGTCTTCTCCAACACTACAGTTCAAAAGTTGTCAGTTCTTCAGCACTCAGCCTTCTTTATGGTCCAACTCTCACATCCATACTTGACTATTGGAAAAGCCATAGCTTTGACTATGTGGACCTTTGTCAGCAGAGTAAGTCTCTGCTTTTTAATACACTGTCTATGTTTGTCAGCTTTCCTTCCAAGGAGCAAGCGTCTTTTAATTTCATGGCTGCAATCACCATCTGCAGTGATTTTGGAGCCATAAAATATAAAGTCTGTCACTATTTCCACATTTTCCCCAGCTATTTGCCATGAAGTGATAGGACTAGATGCTATGATCTTAGTTTTTTGAATGCTGAGTTTTAATCCAGCTTTTTCATTCTCTTCTTTCAACTTCATCAACTGGCTCTTTGGTTCCTCTTCATTTTCTGCCATTAAAGTGGTATTATCTGCATATCTGAGGTTGTTGATATCTCTCCCAGCAATCTTGTGGATATCAATCCAGCTTGTGATTCATCTAGCCCGGCATTTTGCATGATGTACTCTGCATATAAGTTAAATAAGCAGGGTGACAACATACAACCTTGATGTACTCCTTTCCCAGTTTGGAACTAGTCCGTTGTCCATGTCCATGTTTGTTTCTCAAAATCTCTGCTGTCTCCAGATAAACGCATATACAGAAATGATGCAGATGCCCGTTAGCTGATGGAGATACATAAAATGTGTTCTTTCCATAGTTAGCCTAGTGCTCATTATAAACATATTTCATCCACACTGTGGCACTTACTAGCATTTCATTCTTTTTCACAGGTGAATAATATTTCATCATATGGAAAGAGCACATTTTATGCATCTCCATCAACTGAAGGGCATCTGGGTCATTTCTACTTTTTGGCTATTATTACTATTGCTGCTGTAAATATTCATGTATAAGCTTTAATGTGGAGACAGCAGAGAATTTGAGGCCAGAAACTAAATGGCAAAAATACTCACTGCCGGTCTTTTAAGATAAAAACAATCTGTGTTTACTGTACTTAGGGGAAGAAACCCTGTGCCGCTGCCACAGGGGCAAACCGCATGCTTTGGAAGCCCAGCGTGTGAAGGTAGGGTGACCTCCTTCTTGGCTAAGCCAAAAGGGATGGGAACATGGGTTGACGGGGTAGCCACTGCATCTCGATGTAGAGGCAGGCCAAGGAAATCAGTTTTCCTCTGGAAGCAGCTTGGAGTCTATCTTCACACCTGGTTGTAAATATTCTGTTTATTGTGACTTGCCCCTGCCCCCCGACCCCTATTCTGGGACTCATGAGTCCCAAAGCCCACTCATGTGGTGAGAGCCCACGAGAAGCAGCGCTGGCCACTTGGTGCCTGGCGGACTGCCATGGGCCTCCAACTTGAAATAGCAATATGAGAAAAAAACATGTTTTATTAAAATGTTAAAAATATTGCCCACTTCCCACCCTCCAAATAATGAAAATTCTGCCTTTCTTAGGGACGAGGGTGACATTTCCATCCTTTGAAATAGTGCAAGCTGGTGTCGCTCTTTTGGCTCCTCAAAGCCCCTGGGCCACCTGTGCTGCAGATTATTCCTCACTTAACCTTCCCTGGCCTTTCCCTTTCATTCGGGAGGTGTTTAATTACCTTGGACTCACAGGGCTGCACTTCAGGTGAGCCTCTCCTAATGGCCTCATTACCATTTTGCACAAAGACGTCGTTGCTGATTGTAACTGAGCAAATAGGAGTGTGTGCCTTCCCGCTAGCCCCAGCTGCTCTGAAACCAGCCAAGCAGTCCTGGGTTCCTGGTGCCCCTGTGACCACTTAGGCCAAGACTTCTGAAGACCTCTCCTCACCCTGAAACAAGGAGAAGCTTTTGTCAGCACTTCAAAATTTGAAACTTCAAGTATATGCGCATCTGATAACTGGTGATAACACTCTGTCCTTTAAATAAAAGCGAGGAAGGAAAATCTGAAGCTTAAATAACCCACAGTTGTCTAAAACCCAACTTGCTCTGAGTGCTCCTGCAGATGCTGGTCAAATCATTAACATCAGGGATCATCTGGCATAATCTGGGCGGGGGACAGAAAAGCCAGTGGGGGTCGCTTCCTCCTTTAATGAGGTATCAGGAGGGAGACAGAAAACAAAGGGAAGAGAGTACAGAATTGAACTGGTAAGCTTCTTAGCTCTCCCATTCCTCCTCTTGTCCCATCTTGGGTACCACCGCATCCTCCAACCAGTCTCCCAGGCTAGATTCAGATGTTAGATCCCTTTCTTCTCCTTCCCTTCCCACAACCATTCTCCACATGTTATCTCCTCCTCCCCCAATATACCCAGAATCTCTCAGTGTCCATGACCTTGGCCCTGCGCTGCTCCGCTCTGCCCATCCTCTCTGATCAGTAGAGTTGTTTCCTAGATGGGCTGGCTTCAGTTTTCCCTCTGTGCCATCTATCCATAGCTGTTCTAGTATTCTCGGAAACATATCAATCTGATTTCTATCAAAGTCCTTCAGTGCCCCCACTCTTGGCCATCACCACTTGAAGAAAAACATTCCAACTCCTCAGAACAGTCTGTGATGCTTTCTTCAAATGGCCTTGCTTCCTTTGGCCCCACTTAACGGATGCTTGACTTACACTGAATTGCTATCTAGAAGCATATACTACCCTACAGCTGACAACTCAGATGGAACTGCCCCTGGTCCCTTTCTGTCCCACTCGTGAACATCTATTTACTCTTTGAAAGACCATGTCGGGGCCTATTAAATAAATCATATCACATCCTTGAAATACCACACATAGCTGCTAAAAGAAGTGTAGCAGTACTTTATGAAGGCAATGGCACCCCACTCCAGTACTCTTGCCTGGAAAATCTCATGGACAGAGGACTCTGGTAGGCTGCAGTCCATGGGGTCGCTGAGGGTCAGACACGACTGAACGACTTCACTGACTTTTCACTTTCATGCATTGGAGAAGGAAATGGTAACCCACTCCAGTGTTCTTGCCTGGAGAATCCCAGGATGCGGGAGCCTGGCGGGCTGCTGTCTATGGGGTCACACAGAGTCGGACACGACTGAAGCGACTTAGCATAGCATGAAAAGATGTCCACAAACTACTCCCAAATGAGGGGAAAATACAAGTTACAGAGCAATACATATAATATGAATCATTCAGAAATATATATAAAGACATTAAGTCATTTTTATATATGGCTGTTTATATACAGGTAGTAAGAATATAAAATGCCACGGATCAAACTAACCATGTGGAGATACTTTCACTTTCTACTTGATGCACTTTTGATTGCTCTGATTATCCTTTATGAAAAAGCATGTTACTTTTATAATGAAGAATTCAAATGAAGTGTTTCTCCTTAACAGTCAAATTAAACATTGCCTTGGGTTAAGGGGAAGTGGGAATCCAGATGTCCCCTCCTTTGTGAAGCCCTCCCTGACCACTGAGACAGGCTCAATGACTCCTGTCTGGGCCCCCTGGACTGCTCGGTGATGTGTCCATGAACTGCAGTGTCTGCACCTTTCCTCCTAGAGTTCCAAGACGGGCCAGCACTGTTCCAGCAGTACTTGGCCCAGAGTTATCATCTAGCACTTTTTGCTAAATAAAAGAACAGATGAACGAGTGTTTCGACATTTTGAAAGGCATTTCCAGTGGTTGAGCCTCCTTGCTTGGAGGAAAGTCTAGGAGTATGTTCTTCAGTGACTGATCATTGGAAGAATTGGTCTGGACTGAGAAGGATTGGGGGAGAAATGGATACTCATCCACTTCCCTTTTGCAGAAGACCATCACTAAGACTGCAACCAAAACTGCAGGGAAAATGAAGCTCTGGTCACTAAATCAATTAAAGAGGACAACTGCAGAGGTCATGCTCAGCACTGCACACGCCGCACATCCAGGAACATGCGCAATACAGACCGCCCCATCCTGCACCCTGTTCTGTTTTCTCTGGTCGCACAGGCTCTGCCTCTGGGGTCTCTTGGCTTCACTGGTCCTCTGTCCCTAACGCACTGCTCAGGCAGTAGATGCAGAGCTTGAGTCACAAACGCCCAAGATTAGAAATCTGCTTGCCTTTCTTAATCTTTCTGAGCTTCAGTGCCCTTTGCTGTAAATTGAGGTATTTGTAACATACATACATTGTGAGGATTGAAATGTAATAGATGCAAATGGAAAACAGACGCAGCAAACTGCCTGGCTTTGTGTTTTGGTTGATTAGTACCTGGCTACTGCATCAGTCTTTTCAACTGGTGGCGCTTCTTCTATTTTCCTCCTGGTCTAATCCATCCTTTGCAATGAATTATCTAAAATGAGAAGCTGAACATATCACTCCCTTCCTCTAAAATTTTCAGTGACTCCATGTTGTTCACATATAAAGTCCAAGTTCCTTAGCACAATATTCAAGGCCTTCTATGGGTTTGGCTCCAGCTCTGTTTCCAACATTATCTTTTACTCAATTTCATGGGCCTCAAAACTATCCCTAAGACTGGATACACTACGTCATTCTCTAACAAAACTTTTCTATTAGAAAAAATTTAAAAAGCCGCAAATAGCTCTTTCTAAGGGCACATTAGTCTGTTACTTTGGTTGATGCCTAATCTTTGCAGGCCCCATGCTGGAGAAATTAAAAGATGCTTGCACATCTCGTGCTGGGAACAGAGCTACATATGACCAGGGCCCAGCTCCTGTGCGACTGTAGTCAAGCACCCCTAGGCCAGCCATAAGTTAGCTTAATACTACTCCAGAGGGGGTTCTCCCATTGAATTCATCATCATCATCATCATCATCATCATTTGTTGTTGTTCAGTTGCTCAGTCATGTCCGACTTTTTGGGACCCCAAGGACTGCAGCACACCAGGCTTCCCTGTCTATCACCAACTCCTGGAGCCTACTCAAACTCATGTCTATCGTGTCAGTGATGCCATCCAACCATGTCATCCTCTGTCACCCCCTTTTCCTCCTGCCTTCAATCTTTCCCAGCATCAGGGTCTTTTCTAATGAGTTGGCTCTTCGCATCAGGAGGCCAAAGCATTGGAGCTTCAGCTTTAACATCAGTCCTTCTAATGAATATTCAGGACTGATTTCCTTTAGGATTGACAGGTTTGATCTCCTTGCAGTCCAAGGGATTCTCAAGAGTCTTCTCCAACACCGCACTTCAAAAGCATCAATTCTTTGGTGTTCAGCCTTCTTTATGGTCCAGCTCTCACATCCGTACATGACTACTGGAAAAACCATAGCTTTGACTATACAGACATTTGTAGGCAAAACAATGTCTTTGATTTTTAATATACTGTCTGGGTTGGTCATAGCTTTTCTTTCAAGGAGCAAGCATCTGCAGTGCTTTTGGAGCCATAAAAAATAAAGTCTGTTACTATTTCCATTGTTTCCCCATCTATTCACCATTAACTGAGTAGACTGGATGCCATGATCTCAGTTTTTGGGATGTTGAGTTTTAAGCCAGCTTTTTCATTCTCCCCTTTCACTTTCAATAAGAGGCTCTTCAGTTCCTCTCTGCTTTCTGCCATAAGGGTGGTGTCATCTGCATATCTGAGGTTATTGATATTTTTCCTGGCAATCTTGATTCCAGCTTGTGCTTCATCCAGCTGGCATTTTGCATGATGTACTCTGCATATAAGTTAAATAAGCAGGGTGACAATATATGGCCTTGATGTACTCCTTTCCCAGTTTTGAACCAGGCTGTTGTTTCATGTCCATTTCTAACTGTTGCTTCTTGACCTGCATACAGGTTTCTCAGGAAGCAGGTAAGGTGATCTAGTATTCCCATGCCTTGAAGAATTTTCCACAGTTTGTTGCGATCCACACAGTCAAAGGCTTTAGCATAGTCAATGAAGCAAATGTTTTTCTGGAATTCTCTTGCCTTTTCTATGATCCAACGGATGTTGGCAATTTGATCTCTGGTGCCTCTGCCTTTTCTAAATCCACCTTGAATATCTGGGAGTTCTCAGTTCATGCACTGTTGAAGTCTGGCTTGGAGAACTTTGAGCATAATTTTGCTAGCACGTGAAGTGAATGCAATTGTGTGGTAGTTTGAATATTCTTTGGCATTGCCCTTCTTTGGGATTGGAATGAAAACTGACCTTTTCCAGTTCCTTTTTCCAGTCCTCAGCAGAAAGCCCACTGCTGAGTTTTCCATTATCTGCTGGCATATTGAGTACAGCACTTTAATAGTATCATCTTTTTGGAACTGAAATCGCACAGATGGAATTCTACCACCTCCACGAGCTTTGTTCATAGTGATGCTTCTTAGTGCCCATTTGACTTCGCATTCCAGGATGCCTGGCTCTAGGTAAGTAATCACACCATCGTGGTTATCTGGGTCAGGAAGACCTTTTTGGTATAGTTCTTCTGTGTATTCTTGCCACCTCTTCTTAAAATCTTCTGTTTCTGTTAGGTCCATACTGTTTTTGTCCTTTATTGTGCACATCTTTGCATGAAATGTTCCCTTGGTATCTCTAATTTTCTTGAAGAGATCTCTAGTCTTTCCCATTCTATTGTTTTCCTCTATTTCTTTGCACTGATTGCTTAGGAAGGCTTTCTTATCTCTCCTTGCTATTCTTTGGAACTCTGCACTCAGATGGGTATAGCTTTCCTTTTCTCCTTTGCTTTTAGCTTCTCTTTTTTCCCTAGCTATTTGTAAGGCCTCCTCAGACAATCATTTGCCTTTTTGCATTTCTTTTTCTTGGGGATGGTCTTGATCACTACCTCCTGTACAATGTCACAAACCTCCACCCATAGTTCTTCAGACACTCTATCAGATCTAATCCCTTGAATCTATTTGTCACTTCCATTGAATAATCATAAAGGATTCGATTTAGGTCATACCTGAATGGCCTAGTGGTTTTCCCTACTTTCTTCAATTTAAGTCTGGATTTGGCAATTAGGAGTTCATGATCTGAACCACATGATCTGAAGGAGTTCGTGATTTGAGCTACAGTCGGCTCCTGGTCTTGTTTTTGCTGACTGTATAGTCATCTTTGGCTTTTTTGTATAACCAGCAGCTGACATATCTTCCTTCCCACTGTGACGAAGACAATGCTTGCAATTCATATCAGCATTCAACAAGTACAGGTGTCTTTCTTCATCACTAGGTTGCAACTTGTTAGGCTAGAGGCAATAAGGATGGTATACTAGTCGCCTGTCACCTCTGAAACACTCTTATTCACCTCTTTCTATCAGTGTTGGCAACTTCAGATCTTTCAGCAGCCTCCCCACCGCTCTGAGGATAAAGACTGAAGTTGAGCCTACAAGGCTCCAGCCGTTTTCAGATCTCCAGCTCCTGCACCCCCTCCATGGCTTCAGCCACCCCACTGGGCTCCAGTTGCCCAGGCCCCTCTCACACCTCAGGATGTTTGGATAGGCTAACTCCTCTATCTGGAGTGTTCTCACCAACATCACCCCAGCCTAGCATTCAGCACCATGCAATAGGCCTTTCCACAAATAATCCACCACCTGTGTTGTCTAATATAATACCTGCTAAGGAGCACTTGAAATGTAGCTGCTCCGTGAGGAACTGCATTTAATTTCATTTCAATCTATTTAAATTTAAATAGCCACATGTGAATATTAGCTACCATACTGGACATCCCAGGGCCCTAGATTAACTCCTGCTCATCCTTCCAGTCTTAGCTCAATAACACTGCCTCAGTCTGAGTCTCTCAGATTAGATCAAGGTTCCCTTGTCAAATACTCTCAAAGTATCCTTTCCTTCAGAGACAAACAGCAATGTAATGATGCACTGCGTGACAGTCCATCAATGCCTGTCTCTTCCATAAGACTGAAGGTTCTAGGGAGGCAGGGACCATGGCCACCGTCAGTGCTGGCATAACACTGCAAGCAGAGATACAGCTCTTCTCAAAGTCTGACTCAAGTTAGCCTGTGCAGGGGCCCCACTTCTTGCTTTAACTGCTCAGTGTCAGAACTAGAGTTAAAAGATTTTTTTTGTGTGTGTGTGACAAATCAGACACCTATCAGCAGCTGTAAGAGGGGCAACAGAATTACTTTCTCTTCCCCTTTAAAAAATAGCCCTTAAGGATTAAGGCAAATGAATTCTTCCTTTCCTGAATAAACTAGACATCAAGGCTTTGTTATAAGATCTCCTGGGGAACATGTGGGTCTGGAGAGGGGAGAGGGAATTATTGCCTTGTTTTCCCATCCTCAAGGGCACACATACATTGGCTCCTCTGCTGCCTTCACGTGGACATTGAAAATGGTACAGTACATCTCTCAATGCCTTAGTTTTTGTCACAAGTTTGAAGTAAAAAGTTTTGATGTGTAAAGGCAATCTCATTCCCCTTTTTCTGAGTAATAGTTTCTGGGAAAACCAGGAAAAAGGAATAGGAATTAGTATTTATCAAGCACTCTACTAGGTACCAAAAGCCATGGCAGGTGTTTTCATACCCCACACTGCATTAAAATTTTAGAACAAGAAGCCCAGGTGGGGACGGTTATCCCAATATGCAGATGAGAAAAGTGAACCTTAGCTCCAAGTCACACAGACAGCACAGCAAGGGGCAGAGGCCAAAGTCAAGTACAAATGTGTCTTACTCCGAAGTTTGTGCTATTCCATTAATTCTCACTGCTGCCAGGATTTTTTAGACAGGCAAATAAGATTTGTCCACAATACTGGTTTATTTTTGCCACAACTGAATATATCTCCATTATTGCTTCCTTTCATTCCTTGCTTTTTGTTTCTTGCTTGAGAACATGGCTGTACCTTGACCTCGGTTGGCTTTAATTGCTTCTTCTGCATCCCATTTTCCCCTCAAAGAGCCTGGTTCTCCATGGGGGAGTGGGGACTGTGCTAGTTATGTGGAGCTCCAAGCTGGGGCTGGCTATGACCCCAGGGGCCCAGGTTTCTGCTCCCTCGGTCTCTCCTGACATCTCATGGGCCAAGTATTAAGTCAGAAAGTTAGAGGCAAGCATTACAATTCTAAGCAGCTTTTTGACAGACAAAAAGATCAATTTTCATTATGTGAGTTGCTACTTCACTACAAGCTATAATGGCTTTGTTGAACAGCCTGAGAAGAAACTATCAAGTCCTCAGGATGACATTCTTGGAGTAAAAAAGTACAATTTTAAAACGAAAAGGCCCATTTCTACTATCTGCCAAATAAAGCGCAGGAGGAGTCATGTGCTCACAGTGCACTCCAGCCCCCTCCCTGCGCAGTTAATCCTAATACCTCAGCATTGTAAATGGAAACACCAGCAGCAAAAATTTCTGCATTTGTCTATTTGTAATATTCATCTTCCTCCAAACACCTTTTTCTTTTTTTTTTTGCCTGAAGCAGGAGAAATTGTCTTTGTTTTCCTTAAAAAACAATTTAGTTTTAACACACCACACACACATACACACACAATGAATGCAGCCGAACACTAAAAAAGGGTATAAGATTTGAGCTCAAAGTAAATGTGTATTTATAATATTAGGTGGTCATTCAATAAAAAGATTATTTCTATCCAAATATGTGCCTGCATGTATGCCTATGTATGTATGTTTCCATCTAGTATTTTCAAAGAAGGGTTTTCTCCCCCATACTTCTGGCAGTTTAGGTTTAAAGGTCAGATTTAAACTATCACCATGTTTCACAACGCAATCTGTGCAGCGCCGCGTAATGAAATGGTTCAGTAAAGGTGCTCGTGGAAATTCTTTTAATTAGGTCTAAGGCTTTTCAGTTGTCAACATGAATAAACCAAGAACCATTCTCTTGCAAACACAAGGCACAAAATACAAATGTAAGTTAACTTTGAAAAGACAGATACACACTTGTAAAAGGAAAGTTATAATACATGTTTTTTTTTTACAACATATCCTTCACCAATTAAAAAAAAAATACAAACCAACATCTTCCAACAACAAAACTGACTGAAGATCAGAAATAAAGTGGTTACGCTATTTCTGAATCAGGACACATGCTTGGTTCTAATGAAAAGTATTTGGAGGAAGACTAGAGTTAATCATAACTAAAAATGTTTACTAACAGACTGACTTTCTTCAGGAGCAAAAGTCACCTTTCCATTTAACTGTAATTAATCCTACAGATCAGCAGTTTTTCAACCAGACATGTGACTGTCCCATAACAACTCCCTCAAATTGAATAACAGTGATTAAAAATGCACCAAAATGCACTTTTGCCCCCAGTATTATCAGAGACCCAAAAGATCAACATACCACAGTAGAAACATTAAGATTCCTGCTTTTCAAAGCTGTGTAGACAAACTAGATTATGTAGATTTGGAATTCTCAGCTATCTGCTCAAAGCTGAATCTAGGGATTGAAATTCACAAAATGAAAACTACAAGAAATGGAAGATTGCTTAGGGAAGTTGGCTTATATTTGCATTGAGCTCTGATGGAAAAAGGGAAACTAAACAAATGATTCCAATCATCACCAACAGTTCATACTGAGATGTAAACAAAGGTGTTCATGAAAGCCAAATGTCTGGCCTGAGACTGATGTGGAATGGGACAATCCAAACGGAGAAATGGCTGCATGTAATAAACGTGTAATAAATCCAGACCTTGATTGATCAACCAAAGAATGTATGTCTGGAAAACCCTGAGTTCAAATTCTGACTCAGCTGCAAGGCATTTTCTTTACTTCTTCCCTTCATTTATCAAAAAAGGGGTAAAGTACCTCCCCCTTGCCCTCAGGATTGTTATGTAGATTAAATGTCAAGATTTTCAAAGCCTCCACCACAGTGCCTGGCACACAGTAGGAGCCCAACAGGTGGTGACTATTCTTCCATACTAACCCAACTCCAAAGCCAAAAAACTACCCAAGCCATTATTTTAGCATAAAAAAGAATAATGGGCTCACAATTAACATTTTTCTAGGGCATCAATGACTGAAATGTCACTCATTATTCTAAGCTTATTGACCCAAACATATGTGTTGTTGTTGCTGCTGTTGTTTTTCAGCTGCTTCATCGTATCTGACTCTATGAGACCCCATGGACTGCAGCACACCAGGTTCCTCTGTCATTCACTATCTCCCAGAGTTTGCTCACACTCATGTCCATTGAATTGGTGATGCCATCCAACCACCTCATCCTCTGCCGCCCCCTTCTCCTCCTGCCCTCAATCCTTCCCAGCATCAGAGTCTTTTCTTAAGAGTTAATGAAGTGCTTGGTGTTTACAAAGGAAAAAGTAGGATTTGTCTCCACAACAATCCTGGGCTGAATGGATACAGATTTTCATGCTTAGGAATGCAGCCAGGCTGGATCCCTGGTGGATCACATGGATATATCCACACAGACTGAGATATCTCCCAAGGGGATCTGGGCATCTCCACCTCCTCAGGGGAGGGGGGAAAAAAAAAACAGGAAGGGCGGGTACGGGTATGGGAAGTATATATAATAGATGTGTTTCACAGTGTCCCTGCTGTGATGAACAACTTGATCCACTTACAGTTCCAAACACATGATGCATAAAAGAGCTGACAGAAATTCAATTCTTACAAAGAAAAGCATCTGCTCTCTAGTAGGAACGGCCAAATATTAAGCAGTTTTAAGGCAGGGCAAAGACCTAGAGGAGCAAACTTCATTATCTAGATAGCCGGAGTCAAGAAATGCAGGAGATCACAAATGAACGAAGAAGTAGCTGAGATTCCAAGCATTAATTACCCAGAGTAAGATGATTCAAGTTAAATCTTTGTTACGACAAATATTAAACCCAGCTGTGTTTATGTAGCAGTTGTGAAAAAGAAGGAAAAAAAAGAAATCCATGTACAATATCTGTGAGCTCTGCCAGTTAATTGAATTTGCTGGCAGCACTTCCTCTACCACGAGCCAAACATCCTCAAAGATAAAATGTAGCTTTTAAACAGACCTGGGGAAAACGGAATCAAGAAATTTCAACCAATAAAACACAACTCTTTACTGGTATAAAAGTAAAGTAAAATTCAGTAATGAAAGGAAGGAAGTCTCTTAAACATTTACTGCATTCCAGAGTGTGGAGTGTGGTTTATTGCCAAGGTCTCTTCTGATGTCCCACAGTGCTCCTGCTCCAGCATCTTTAATGAAGCCCCATAAACTCCCATAAAATACTCGATTGTTGACAAATCATACACACACACACTTAGGGCAAGGCCCTCTGGATCACAACATACCTTCCTTTCTTTCATGAAATCTACAAGTCATGGAGTGGACACTGTCATGGAGAATGGTCCAGCACAGAGCAGACACCTATAGATAATTCCCTAAAGCACGAGCAATGAATGACTGGATAATGGTGATGCTGATAAGAGTTCTATTCAGCAAACTGTCCCCTGACCCAAGTCTGATATCAGATTTGGGGTGGAGAGCACTTGGCCAGATTCTAAGAACCAGAGAAGCAACAAGAGGTTGGGTCCAACCCCTTAGTCTGCAGTGCAGTAGATTCTATCATACCATTCCTGACCTAACTACCTTAATAGATTCCCACTGCCCAAAATATGAAGTCCAAACTTGTTTTTATGACAGAAGACCATTTTCCCATCTGATCTTTTCCATCTACTTCTTTAGTTTCATCTTTTGTTCTTCCCAAACACACACCTTGTGCTCCAGCTGGACTAAACTATTATTCCCTGCCCAAACACATTACCCTTTTGTTCACACCTCCAGCTTCAATGCATTCCATTCCCGCCTCCCAGTATGCTCGTCTCTCCTTTTCCAGGAACAGTGACTGTTTCTTGTACATCTCCATGTTCCTATGGTCCAACAAACTGAGCACACATCCAAAACACTTTGGCTGGATAAACAATCTCCATTCGTAAACTGGCTATCGACCTGCCCTTTTGGGACACACTGAACCAGAAGCATCTGGAGGTTCCTGTGGATGGAAACAAAGCTGCTGGTACAAGATGTGCCAGGAGAGCAGGCAGAGACTATAAAAGGCCATATTATGGGCCCTGAATTTTACCCAGAGGAAAATGAGGAACCATTAAAATGGGTTTTAAGTTGAAGAGTGATATTCACGTTTCAGATTATGCCTTTATTTACAGCAGTAGAGAATGGTCTGGGAATGGATAAGTGGGGACAAGGCTGGAAGTCCAGTCTTCTATAGCTGTTTTACTAACTAGCCACTGACCTCACCTGGTCTTAAAACTTCTCTGCATCTGTTATATACAATACAAAGTCTGACACACAGTAGGTGCTAAGGGAATGCCTGTTTTGTTTTTTCTGGCTTTACTGAGGTCTAATTGACAAATAAAATTGTATACATTTGAAGTGCACAAGGTGATGATTTGATAAATGTATATATTATGAAGTAATCACAATTAATTAACATATTCATAATTTCACAGGGTTACTTTTTCACTGTGTGTGGTAAGAACACACCACACACAGTGTTAAGATCTCTCTCTTAGCAAATTCCAAGTATGAAACAGAGTATTACTAACTATAGTCACCATGCTGTACCTCAGATCTTTGGAACTTATTCATGTTATAATTGAAGTTTGTAACCTCTGACCGACGTTTCCTCACAGGAAATATCTGTTGAATGAAGAAATCTTCTATTAGAGGATACTAACAATATGTTTTAATGTGTCAGAAGGATCAAATCCATGAGGGTAAAAGTCCACAAGGCCTCTACACATAATACATAAGATACTCAACACAGTCAGAGCCTGCCCATCTCCCCACTCAGCATTTTTCTTCCTATTGGGATTTTAAGAATGGTTTTTCGCAACGTTTACCATTAGTTCAGACATTTCTCAGAAGGACAGACTGCTAAGCCAGACAGCCTGTGATGTCTGCTCCCTTGCTTCTAGGATTAAACGCATTGTTGTCTCATAGGATGGAACACCAACACCAAAGAGGCTGAAGGTTCTGGGCCTTTGGAAAAACATGGCATACAGAAGCTCCAGCCAACAAGCTGTTAGCAACGGCCTAACAAATGGCTCCTCCTTCTGGGAGCAGGAGGGCCTAGAGGAGCCATCCCACATTGAAGGTCAGGAAGGGCGGCGGTGAGGAGACATCCCTCATCCAAGGTAAGGAGCAGTGGCTGTGCTTTGCTGGAGCAGCCGTGAAGAGATACCCCACACCCAAGATGTAGGTGGTAGGTGGTAGGGGTAGATGTAAGATGGTAGGTGTTGCAAGAGGGCATCAGAGGGCAGACACACTGAAACCATACTCACAGAAAACTAGTCAATCTAATCACACTAGGACCACAGCCTAGTCTAACTCAGTGAAACTAAGTCATGCCTGTGGGGTAACCCAAGACGGGTGGATCATGGTGGAGAGGTCTGACAGAGCATGGTCCACTGGAGAAGGGAATGGCAAACCACTTCAGTATTCTTGCCTTGAGAACCCCATGAACAGTATGAAAGGGCAAAATGATAGGATACTGAAAGAGGAACTCCCCAGGTCAGTAGGTACCCAATATGCTACTGGAGATCAGTGGAGAAATAACTCCAGAAAGAATGAAGGGATGGAGCCAAAGCAAAACAATACCCAGCTGTGGATGTGACTGGTGATAGAAGCAAGATCCGATGCTGCAAAGAGCAATATTGCATAGGAACCTGGAATGTCAGGTCCATGAATCAAGGCAAATTGCAAGTGGTCAAACAAGAGATGGCAAGAGTGAACGTCGACATTCTAGGAATCAGCGAACTAAAATGGACTGGAATGGATGAATTTAACTCAGAAGACCATTATATCTACTACTGCGGGCAGGAATCCCTCAGAAGAAATGGAGTAGCCATCATGGTCAACAAGAGTCCAAAATGCAGTACTTGGATGCAATCTCAAAAACGACAGAATGATCTCTGTTCGTCTCCAAGGCAAACCATTCAATATCACGGTAATTCAAGTCTATGCCCAAACCAGTAACGCTGAAGAAGCTGAAATTGAATGGTGCTATGAAGACCTACAAGACGTTTTAGAACACCCAAAAGAGATGTCCTTTTCATTATAGGGGACTGGAATGCAAAAGTAGGAAGTCAAGAAACACGTGGAGTAACAGGCAAATTTGGCCTTGGAATGCGGAATGAAGCAGGGCAAAGACTAATAGAGTTTTGCCAAGAAAATGCACTGGTCATAGCAAACACCCTCTTCCAACAACACAAGAGAAGACTACACATGGACATCACCAGATGGTCAATACCAAAATCATATTGATTATATTCTTTGCAGCCAAAGATGGAGAAGCTCTATACAGTCAACAAAAACAAGACCAGGAGCTGACAGTGGCTCAGATCATGAACTCCTTACTACCAAATTCAGACTTAAATTGAAGAAAGTAGGGAAAACCGCTAGACAGTATGACCTAAATCAAATCCCTTATGATTATACAGTGGAAGTGAGAAATGGATTTAAGGGACTAGATCTGATAGACAGAGTGCCTGATGAACTATGGAATGAGGTTCGTGACACTGTATAGGATACAGGGATCAAGACCATCCCCATGGAAAAGAAATGCAAAAAAGCAAAATGGCTGTCTGGGGAAGGCTTAGAAATAGCTGTGAAAAGAAGAGAAGCGAAAAGCAAAGGAGAAAAGGAAAGATAAAAGCGTCTGAATGCAGAGTTCCAAAGAATAGCAAGAAGAGATAAGAAAGCCTTCCTCAGCGATCAATGCAAAGAAATAGAGGAAAACAACAGAATGGGAAAGACTAGGGATCTCTTCAAGACAATTAGAGATACCAAGGGAACATTTTATGCAAAGATGGGCTCAATAAAGGACAGAAATGGTATGGACCTAACAGAAGCAGAAGATATTAAGAAGAGGTGGCAAGAATACATGGAAGAACTGTACAAAAAAGATCTTCACGACCCAGATAATCACGATGGTGTGATCAATCATCTAGAGCCAGACATCCTGGAATGTGAAGTCAAGTGGGCCTTAGAAAGCATCACTATGAACAAAGTTAGTAGAGGTGATGGAATTCCAGTGGAGCTATTTCAAATCTTGAAAGATGATGCTGTGAAAGTGCTGCACTCAATATCCCAGCAAATTTGGAAAACTCAGCAGTGGCCACAGGACTGGAAAAGGTCTGCTTTCATTCCAATCCCAAAGAAAGGCAATGCCAAACAATGCTCAAACTACCGCACAATTGCACTCATCTCACACGCTAGTAAAGTAATGCTCAAAATTCTCCAAGCCAGGCTTCAGCAATATGTGAACCGTGAACTTCCAGATGTTCAAGCTGGTTTTAGAAAAGGTAGAGGAACCAGAGATCAAATTGCCAACATCCGCTGGATCATCGAAAAGGCAAGAGAGTTCCAGAAAACATCTATTTCTGCTTTATTGATTATGCCAAAGCCTTTGACTGTGTGGATCACAATCAACTGTGGACAATTCTGAAAGAGATGGGAATACAGACCACCTGACCTGCCTCTTGAGAAATCTGTATGCAGGTCAGGAAGCAACAGTTAGAACTGGACATGAAACAACAGACTGGTTCCAAATAGGAAAAGGAGTACGTCAAGGCTGTATATTGTCACCCTGCTTATTTAACTTATGTGCAGAGTACATCATGAGTAACGCTGGACTGGAAGAAACACAAGCTGGAATCAAGATTGCCAGGAGAAATATCAGTCACCTCAGATATACAGATGACATAACCCTTAAGGCAGAAAGTGAAGAGGAACTAAAAAGCCTCTTGATGAAAGTGAAAGAGGAGAGTGAAAAAGTTGGCTTAAAGCTCACCATTCAGAAAACAAAGATCATGGCATCTGGTCCCATCACTTCATGGAAATAGATGGGGAAACAGTGGAAACAGTGTCAGACTTTATTTTTTTGGGCTCCAAAATCACTGCAGATGGTGATTGCAGCCATGAAATTAAAAGACGCTTACTCCTTGGAAGAAAAGTTATGAGTAACCTAGATAGCATATTCAAAAGCAGAGACATTGCTTTGCCAACTAAGGTCCGTCTAGTCAAGGCTATGGTTTTTCCTGTGGTCATGTATGGATGTGAGAGTTGGACTGTGAAGAAGGCTGAGTGCTGAAGAATTGATGCTTTTAAACTGTGGTGTTGGAGAAGACTCTTGAGAGTCCCTTGGACTGCAAGGAGATCCAACCAGTCCATCCTAAAGGAGATCAACCCTGGGATTTCTTTGGAAGGAATGATGCTAAAGCTGAAACTCCAGTACTTTGGCCACCTCATGCGAAGAGTTGACTCATTGGAAAAGACTTTGATGCTGGCAGGGATTGGGGGCAGGAGAAGGGGAAGACAGAAGATGAGATGGCTGGATGGCACACTGACTTGATGGACGTGGGTCTGAGTGTACTCCGGGAGTTGGTGATGGACAGGGAGGCCTGGTGTGCTGCGATTCATGGGGTCGCAAGGAGTCAGACAGGACTGAGAGACTGAACTGAAGTGAACTGAACAAATCAAGGCCATCTCTGAGCAGGGGCTGCTCTCTATCCAAGTAGCATACTAAGCAGAGGTACTCCAGAGGCGAGACAGCAAGCAGACTCCAGGCTTATTTGAATCTGGACCTTTCTGAACCAGCTTTGCCTTTGGACTCCCATAGATAGTCAGCTGCATGGTACAGCCCATTTTTAATGTAATCTGAACCAGTCCTGAGGTCACAATTAAACAAGATGCTGTCATTCATTCAGTGAAAAGTTACTGAGTATGTGCTATATATTGAACTCTGGGGCAGAAACAAACGTGAAGAAGGAAGAGTTTTTAGTCCCTACCCTGGAGGGGTTTGAAGAGAGGACACTAAAAGACAAAAATAACTCCCATATAACTTGACGAGTGCTGCAAGAGAAGGATGAGCCACACACTTTGAGAATACAAAGAATACAGCCATCAACTACTGAGGGACGGTCAAGGAAAACTCGATTCTAGAAAGACCAGAAAACTGACTGGAGTTGGAAGAGACTGAAGACAGGACTGTAATGAGGAAGGCATGGCCAATTTTCCAGTTTCACGGAAGCAAAGTACAGGGTCCAAACCACCATCAGCCTCACACAGGCGACTGGGGTACAAATACATGCATTTGATCTTCACTAAAAATTATATGGATTTTAAACAATTTTTCAAAAGCAGGTGCTAACTTTCATGTTCGTGATAAAAGTGAAAACTAATACAATCTTTCAGGGGAGATGGTGGTGTTTAAAAGTATGCATCAAAAGCCTTAAATTTTTATATACTCGTGATTCAGGAATTCTACCTCTAGCAATTCATGCTGCTGCTGTTGCTAAGTCACCTCAGTCGTGTCTGACTCTGTGCGACCCCATAGACGGCAGCCCACCAGGCTCCCCCATCCCTGGGATTCTCCAGGCAAGAACACTGGAGTGGGTTGCCATTTCCTTCTCCAAGAAATTAATGGAATTTGAGTAAATGAGACAGAGATTTAGCTACAAATATGTCTATCATTGGGATTCCCTGGTGGTTCAGTCCTCCTGCCAATTCAGGAGACACAAGTTTGATCTCTGGGTCAGGAAGATAACCTGGGATCCCCTGGAAAAGGAAATAGCAACCTGCTCCACTATTCTTGGCTGGAAAATCCTATGGACATAGGAGCCTGGCAGCCTACAGTCCATGGGATGGCAAACAATTGGACACAACTTAGCAGCTAAACAACAACAATGTCCATCATATAGTTTAAAATAATGTGTGTGTTAGTTAGTCCAACTCTTCGCAACCCCATGGACTGTAGCTCACTGGGTTCCTCTGTCTATGGAATTCTCCAGGCAAGAGTACTGAAGTGGGTAGGGAGCCTTTCTCTTCTCCAGGGGATCTCCCAAATCCAGGGATTGGACCTGGGTCTCCCACATTCCAAGCAGATTCTTTACTGTCTGAGCCACCAGGGAAGCCCTTAAAATAAAGCAAAAGTTAAAATTATCAGGTCAAATATATCATGGCTCAAATGGTAAAGAATCTATCTGCAATGCAGGAGACCCAGATTCGATCCCTGGGTCGGGAAGATCCCCCGGAGAAGGGAATGGCTACCCACCCCAATACTCTTGCCCCTAGAATTTCATGGACAGAGGAGCCTGGCAGGTTATAGTCCATGGGGTCGCAAAGAGTCAGACATGAGTGAGTGACTAACACTTTTACTTTCATATATTATGGTATAGATTCATTAAATGAAATGGTAGTTCACACTTTAAAAGGTATGAGTTCTGATGATTAAAATGGTCACACGATATCAATGGCTTTCTTTTTTTTTTTTACTAATGTAATTAATGTAATTACCATTATACTTGGTAAACTAGTATTATATGTATATTATGTATAATACATTTAATTAAAAAGTTTCATGAATTGATGCTTATCCATATTATCTATGCTATACTCTGATATTTCTTGTTCAACTCCATTTAAAAAATGCTTGCTGTGACCCATTGAGTTGATTTTATGGTTTCACTAATAGGTGACTACTTGCAATTTAAAGAAAACCATTTTTAGGTTGTAAAGTAAAATCCCAATGGCATTTAGTAATCATGACCAAAGAGTCAAACTGTGTGGCACTCAATATACCCAGTAAATTATAGTTGTACTGTACGCTGAATTTCTGTCTCTTTTGAAAAAGGAACTGCTCTTCAGAGATCTTTGCTTTTCCAGATACCTGTACCAAGTGGAGTTAAATGTTGAATAAATGAGTTTTCCAAGATCTAGAGTTCAAACCAGACTGCATATTTTGCTCTTTCATTCATTCACTCACTCCACAAACATTCACCGAGTGCCCCTGTGAGCCGTTAACTGTGCCAGGGCTGTGCTCACAACCATGTAGAGACTAAATGCTTAAGAGTTATGATGTAGTAAGTGGGATAAAAGAGGTATGGAAACAAACGTTATGAAATCCCAGAGAAGGCAGTGCCAAACTGTGGGAGCATCATATTGACAGAAGTGACATTTGAGGGGTGCCTTATAGAACAAACAGGTTCAGCCATGCAGAGAAGCAAGGGCATCCTAACCAGAGGGAAGAGCATGGAAAGAAACACAGAGATGTGAAAGAGCATGAGGCCTTGGAGAATGGGATCACTCTGCTTGTGGCCGGGAAATGGGGTGTGAATAGTGAAGAGACACAAGATGAGGCTGAGAGGTTGCCTGGGGTCAGCGTCTAGCTTGTGAAGAAATGGATGCTGCATAGAAGGACTGGAAATTACTCTGGCCTGGGGCACTGCGGATGCTCTGTAAACAGTATCTTTCTTCTCTTGCCTTCTTCCCTTTCTCACATCAATGAAGACTGCTCAAGGTGGTTTCTCTGTCTCTTCACAGACTTAGAAACCTCTTGGATATCCCTCCAAAATCCCACTAAGAAACAACAAGAAGTTTAAGTGATTTAATATGCAACATTAAATCATTTGTGATTTTTTTTAATCCAAAGAATATGGAAAAGAAAGAGAAACTACAGTCCTGAAGACATACAAACCATAAAGCCAAAAGCCAAGATTCAAGTGTTTCAGGAGACAGGAGGAAAGATGATTTTTCCATCATACAACTAGTAATAATGATATCACAGAAAATTTAGAAAATGTTAACTCATAACTTTACTATCCTAATATACCACTGTTGATAAGTTGAAAGTTTTTTAAAAAAATCTTTTACTTCTGAGTATCTGGGTGGTGTTTTTTTTTTCACTATAGTTATAGTAGAGATATCATTCAATATTCTGCTTTTTTTTTTTACTGAATTGTATCCATAGCATTTCCTGTGTTGCCCACATTCTTCATCCTCATCATTTTTTAGTGACTGTATGGAACACCAGTGGAATAAATCACCTTAAATACTCCCCTTAATTTTGGATATTAAGGTTGTTTCCAATTTGAGTTAACATAATGTTATTTGGTAAGGTAGCTTTCTCCATTTAGAAGTATCTGTCAGAAAAAAATCTTGAAAGTAGAATGCATACAGTCAAAAGGGAATACGTACTTTAATGTCCTATTACATATATCATCACACACGAAAGCCTGATTTAGAAGAGCATCAGTCAGGTTATAGAAAGCATGAAGTAAAAGAAAGGAGAGTGTATCAGATGGTAAGGGTCTTCATATACTCATGCATACAGAAAAACCTGTGAGTTTCAGGCCAAAGAATATAAGAAATGGCCCTGACTGAGCTCTGGGAAATCAGTGATAAAGTGTGGTATGTCCACATCACTGGAAGCCTGGAAGAGTTTGAGCTCTCTTTTACCAAGCTTTTTAAAAGCCCTACAAACTATCCATTGGCTAAACAGCATACAGTTAACACTCTTGAAGGAACAAGAGGTGCTCTTTAAATTTTAAGAGGGAAACATGAAGAGTGTTTAGTTAAATGGCTGTAGAGGGAGGGACATGATGTTTCTGTTCTCAGCATCCACATGGGCTTGAGATGAACGTGAAGTCTATACACAGGCCTTGACATCAATAAAAGATGGACTATCCTGGCCATATTCCTTCCCCCAAATCCACAGCTAGGGAACAATACAATATTGTCAGTGAAAGCAATACATCTGCAAGTTTCATGATCCCACCACAGTACAACAGCGTTAACCTTGCCAAATTCCTTTTTTTTTTTAAAGGTACAAAAAACTAACTGAGATCGGATTAAAAAATTTAAGACTAAATTGTCTAGGTAACTAGTAGAAAGCCAAAGCCATCCTGTCTCCAAAGTAACCCCTGACTCACGTTTATAAATCATGTGAAAATCAGCAGAGCTGTTCTGAAAGCTACTCAATGTTAGAACTTTAAAAAAAAATTAATTTCTAAGTCCTCTTCCTTTTAAAAATTTACTGTATCAAGTCATAACTAATATACAGTAGAATGCATACATTTAAAAAGCACAATTCAATGAGTTTTGACAAATATATACATCTGTGTAACCATCACCACAATCAAAAAACAGAACATTCCCTTCACCTCAAAATGCTCTTTGGTGCCCTTTCAATCAGTTCCTGCATTCTCCATCCCAGGCCAGGGTAACTGCTGGCCTGCTTTCACCCACTATAGACTAGTTTTATCTCTTTTAGATTTTATATACAGGAAATCATACAGTATATTCTCATATGTATGGCTTTTTTTCCTCAGTGTAATATACTCAAGATTTATCCACATTGCTTTGTGTATCACAAGTATGTTATAATGAATAATGACTCATGCAGTGAAAAATAGGAATAAAACATTGTTTATCCATCTAGTAGCTGATGGACATTAGGGATATTACCAGGTACTCTTTACCATGAATAAAGTTGCTATAAACACTCATGTACAAATCTATTTGGATTATACATGTTCATTTATAAAATAATGGATAAAAACCTAGGAAAGGAATGACTGGGTTATACTGTTGGTATACGTTTAACTTCAGAGAAAACTGCCAAACTGCTTTCCAAGGATTGTACCATTTTATGCTCCCACCACCAGTGATGAAAGTTTCAGATCAGTTGTTCTACATCTTTGCTAAGAGCTGTTATTGTCAGCCTTTAAAACATTTTTTTAAAGTCAGGCATGATATACTTACAGTAAAACTTACCACTTTCAATGGCTAGTTTTATGAATTTTGAAAGATATATATAGCCATATAACCATCCACACAATCAAGATATAGAACAGTTTCATCATCCCCCAAATTTCCTTTGTACCCCTTTATACTCAGCTCTTCCTCCCACCCTCTGCTCCTGACAACCACTAGTTTGATTTCTCTCGATAGTTTTGCCTATTCCTAAATGTTAAATAAAAGGATTATTTCACTTGGCATAATGTGAGAGTCACCCATTTTGTTGGATGGTACTCAGTTTCTTTTGATTGCCAAGTAGCATTCCATTTTACAGGCATACCACTGTCCTCTACCAGTTGACGGACATTTGGAATGCTTCCAGTTTTTGGTGATTATGAACAAAGTGGTTAAAATACATTCACATACATGTGTTAGTGTGCATGTAAGTTTTCATTTTCTTGGGTGAATACCTGAGATTGGAATTACTTGGT
Organism: Ovis aries; assembly: GCF_016772045.2. Classification (NCBI taxonomy): domain Eukaryota; kingdom Metazoa; phylum Chordata; class Mammalia; order Artiodactyla; family Bovidae; genus Ovis; species Ovis aries. The sequence continues at coordinate 12,195,991 of NC_056056.1, read as the reverse complement.
CACATGGTAAACAATTGTTTAAGATACTCATTTTTAAGAAATGCACTGTCTTTTTATTTTAGCCATACCAGTACCTTCCTTGTGATATTAAGTAACACCCTCACAGAGCATCTTTCCCTGTGCTTATTGGCCATTTGAATATCTTTTATTGTTAAGCAAGTCTTTTGCTTACTTTTTAACTGCGCTGTTGTCTTATTCAGTTTAAGGGTTCTTTATTCCGGGGAAAAAGTCCTTTGGCAGATATAAGTATCAAGAGTATTTTCTCTCAGTCTGTGGCTTGCCCCTTTGTTCTTAAGATGGTGACTTTTGAATAGAATCAATTTTTACTTTTTATGAGGTTCAATTATGACTTCTTTTATGAAGTGTGTTTTGTCTTGACTAAGGAAACTTTGCCTACCTCAAGTTCATGAAGATTTCCCCCTATATTTTCCTCTATTCATTTTACAGTTTTTGCCTCTAAGGTTAGGTCTACAACCATTTTGGGCTAATATTTGCATGAGGTAAAAGTCAATGTTCATTTTTTTCCCACATAGATATCCAGTTCTTCCAGTAGCATTTGTTGAAGAAAACTATCCTTTCTCAGTTGAATTATCTTGGCATATTTATTGAAGATCATTAAACCACTTATGTTTGGGTCTAATTCTGAACTATTTATTCTGTTCTATTGAACTCTTTTTACCTACAGTGTTGATCTACATTGACTATAACTTTATTGTAAGTCTTAAAAGTAGGTAATTCAAGTCCTACAACTTTGTTCTTTTTCAACATTGTTTTGGCTATTCTAGATCTTTCGCATATTCATGTACATTTTAGAATCAGCTTTAGCTGTTTTTTCTTTTTTAAGCCATCTGGAATTTGGGCTGGGATTACATTGAATCTATAGATCAATTTAGGGAAAATTAACATCTTAAAAATATTGAGTCTTCCAGTCCAAAAAGTGGAATATCTTTCCATTTGTTTAGGTCTTTTAAATTATTTTCTCAGAAATGTTTTATAGCTTTCAGTATACAAATCTTGCACATATTTTGTTAAATTTATTCCTAAGTATTTTGTGTTTTGTATGCTATTTTAAATGGTACTTTAAAATATTTCATTTTCAATTGCTCATTGCTACTATATAGAAATACAGTTGGTTTTGTACACTAACCTTATCCTGTACCTTTGCTAAATTTATCAGATTCCCCCCTTCAGGATTTTCCATATACACGATCATGCTGTCTGAGTAAAGACAATTTTTCCCTTCTTTCTAATCTTCAGTGCTTTTATTTCTTTTACTTTTCTTAGTGAATGGTTAGAAACTCAGTACAATTTTGAACAGAAATGGGCAGACACCCTTTTTTTGTTCTCATTCTCAAGTGTAAAGCATTGTCTTTCACACTAAGTATGATGTTAGTGGTAAGTTCTTCCTACATGCTCTTTATCACAATGAGGATACTTAAGTTTGCTAAGAGCTTTTATCAAGGACAGATATTTAATTTTTCCTAAAATCCTTTTTTTTTGGGGGGGGGGTTATGTTTTGATACCGCTTTCCTTTTTCAGTCTGTTGATATGATAAATTACACTGATTTATTTTCAAATATTTAACCAGTCTGTACACATTTGATCATGATATACTGTCCTTTTCATACACTGTTACATTCAATTTGCTAATATTTTGTTAAAGATTTTTACATCTATATTTATTAGGTATATTGGTCAATAGCTTTCTTTTCTTTGATTTTCATGTCAGGGTAATGCTGACCTCAAACAGTAAGGTGGAAGGTGTTCCTTTCCTGTTTTCTGAAAATGTTAGTGTAAGATATATCCTTAAAGATATGATAGAATCAATCAGTGAAGCTATCTGGGCCTGGAGTTTTCTTTGTGGGAAAAGTTTTAACTACAAATTTCTTTAATAGTAATATTTTCATATTTTCTATTCCTTCTTCAGTCACTTTATATAACTTGTGTATTTCAATGTATTTGTTCATTTCATCCAATTTTTCAAAATTATAGGCATCAAGTTGTTCCTAATATTTCCTTAATTCCTTTTTTTCCTCTCACAGTAAAGTTGCAGTGATAATGGAGAGATTGCCCATGCCCAATTTCTGTTTCCCATATCTCACATTACCATGGCCCATGTCGAGACTAAGAAACTGACACTGGTATATTATTACTAACTGAACTCCACACCATGTTGTGAGTTCACCAGGTTTTCCATGAGTGTGTCTTTTCTAACCTAGGATCCAATTCAGAATTCTACACTGTATTTTATTGTCATGCCCCTTTAGTCTCCTCTGGTCTGTGACAGCTCCCCAGTCTTTCCTATGTTTTTATGACCTTGATAGTTAATTTATTTACTTTGTTCTGAACTGTGCAGCATGTGGGATTTTAGTTCCACCTGCAGCAGAAGTACAGAGTCTTAACCACTAGACTGCCAGGCAAGTCCCTGGCCTTGATAGTTTTGAGAAGTACCTGACAGAAGGTCCCTCAATTTGAGTTTATCTGAAGGTTCTGTCATGATTTGACTGGGTTTCTGGAAAGAATATCACAAAGGTGACCTATCCTCTTCATCACGTCATATCAGAGTTACACAATATTCACATGACATCACTTGGTTAAGGTAGTTTCTGCCATTTCTCCACTAAAGTTCTCTTTTTCCCTTCACATATTTTAGTTTTTGAAAGTGATTCACTAAGTCCAGCCCACACTTAAATGTGTAAGTGTGTGCTTGTGGGTCGGGGTGGGGTGGGGAGACGGAGATTAAACTCTTTCTTCTAAACAGGACAGTATCTACAGATATTATTTAGAAATATTCTATAAGGGAGATTTGTCTCTTCTCTCCTACCAATTCTCTTTATTAGTGTTTGTATGGTATATGTTTTCTATTTTACTTTTCATCTATCTGACTCTATATTTACAGTGGAATTCTCATAGATAGCATATAATTGAGTCTTTTAAAGAGTAATTTAATATTTTCCAATAAGTGGATTATTTAGACCATGCACATTTAATGTAATAATCAGTAAGGTTGGATAAGTCTATCATCTTGCTAACTTTTCTATTTGCTCCATCTGTGTTTGGTTCCTTTATCTACCCCCAACCCTCGCCAAATCTTTTGGATCTTCATATTATTGGCTTATTAGCTATATATCACTGTTTCATTTTTTTTCCTTAGTGGGTCCTCTAAGGTTTACAATACACATTTTTAACAGTATACTTTCAAATAATATTATACTACTTTATATAGAATTTAAGAACCTTAGCACAGTATACTTCCATTCTCTACCTGTCCTTTATGCTACTGAGTTCATATATTTTACTTTCACGTATAGCACATAATACACAGATATTATTTACTTTAAATATTCAATTATCTTTTATAGAAATTAAAAGTGAGAAAAGAGTCTCTTCCATTTACTCACATATTTACTACTTCTGGTACTCTTCACTCCTCACTGTCCAAGTTTCTCTATGGTATCATTACTCTCCCATGCGAAGAACCTCCTTTAACGTTTCTTACAGTGCAGGTCTGCTGATAATGACTTCTCTCACTTTTATTTGTCTGAAGAAGTTTTAAATTGTGCCTTTATTTTAGACGGATATTTTCACTGGATATAGACTTTGAGGTTGACAAACATTTTCTTCGTTACTTCAGAAGTATCATTCCATTCTCTTCTGGTTCATGCTGTTTCTTACAAGAAGTCTTCTGTCATCAATTCTTTCTTTTATATAATGTATCTTTTTTCTTTAGCTAATGTTAAACTTTTCTTTGTATCACCTGTTATCATGATACACTTCTGTGTGGTTTTGTTTGAGTCTATTAGGCTTAAGATTCATTGAGCTTCCTGAAACTCTGAGTTTACTATTTTCATTAATATAGAAAAAAAAAAGAATGCCCATAATCTCATTAAATATTTTTTTCTGTCCCTCTCCTTCTTCTCCTTCTAGTTCTCTAATTACACATATGTTAGTCCTCTTGATATTATACTAATGGCTCCTCGAGGTTCTTTTTACTTTCCATGCTTTTTCAGTCTTTCCCTTTCTATGCTTCATAATGGATAGTTTTTATTGCTATGTCTTCAAGTTCATTGATCACTTATGCTTGAGTGTCTAATATCCTTTTAATCCCATCAGTGAAAATTTTATTCCAGGTTATTATATTTTTCAGCTCTAGATATTCCCTTTCTTTCTTTTTATATCTTCCATTTCTCTCCTAATTCAGTTCAAGTCTTTCTTTAAAATGATGAGCATACTTATAACTTTTATAATGTCTACCTTAAGGTTCTCATCTGCTAATTCCATCATATCTGTCATTTTTTAGTTTGTTTCTATTAACTATATTTTGTCTTGGTTATAGATTACATCATTCCTGATTCTCAATATGTCTAGTATTTTTTGATAGGATGCTAGATACTGTGAATGTTACATTGTTGGGTGTTAGATTTTTAGTCTCTGTTAAAAGTGGGTAGAAGTTTGTTTTGACAGGTTCATTTTCCTGTATATCAGGTTGATCCTGATAAGTTTTAAAAAGAAATGGTTTTATTTAAAACTTTTTACTGAAGTTTAACAAACATACATAGACAAAAGTACACATATCACTCATGTCCTGCTTGATAAACTCTTGGTCATGTACCTGGCACTCAGATCAAAACCCAGCACATTACCAGCATCACTCAAGCCCTGTCTTATGCTCCTCAAGGCTTGATTTTTAAGCTATATGAGGGCAGGGCTAAAATTACCTTTATTCTAAAGCTAATTTAGACTACTCCACCAGGACATGGCCTCTGGGGTCTCTAATGATTGCCTTAGTGATCAACAAGCTCTCCTTACTTTGGCTGGCTAGAGCATGAATGACTCCTACTCTGTGGAAGCTCCCCTCTACACATGGGCAGATCTGTCTACAGCAGATGACTCAAGAGGACTCAGTTAAGATTTTTTTTTGCTGAGTAGCTCCCTTGTATCTGGTACTCCAACCCACAAATTTAAACCACCTCCCCCTCAAACTCAGATGTCTAACCCCTTGATTCAGCAAGACTGTTGTGCTTCACTGGGGAGTCCCCTCTAGCAACAGAATCTAGAAAATGCTTCAAGGCAGAAAGCCACGAGGACCAGAGGCTTCATCTCAATTGCTTCCTTTCTCTCAGGGATTATATTCCTGCACTGCCTGCTGTCCAATATGTGAAAACAGTTGTTTTCATATTTGCCCAGAGTTTTATTTGTAAATGGAGGGAGGAGAAATTCAGTTCCAATTATTCCATTGTGGCTAGAAGCAGAACAAAGGCCTCTTTTAATAAAATTTCCAGCATGGATGCCATGTTTTGCAAGATTTCATCTACCAAAATAACCCAATCCATATGTCCCTTCCATCCTTCCATCTATCTATTCAATGGCTGCTACATCCCTCAGAAACAAAGATGAATAAAACTTGATTCCTGCCCTCAAAGAACTCACAATTAAAAGGGAAAGCCAGAAATGTATATTGCTGGCTGGTAAGTGTAATTTTGTAAGTAATACAGGGGCTTCTGAGAACAAAGAGAAAGGTACAGTCAAATCTACTTAGAGAGGTCAGAGAAGGTTTTTACAACCTTACATTTAGCCTAAGTCTTATAAAATGAATAGAGATAGACAGATGGAATAGAACATTCGGGACAGAAGAAACTGTATGCAAAGTATACAGTAATGAAACAACATGTAAACTTGGGAGAATTATTAATTCCAAACACCTATAACATAGGGTTTGAAGTAGGGAGAGGAAAGAGCTAAAGTTATGGGGGAAAAAATGGGAGGATCCTATCAAAAAGGAGGGCCTTGCATACCATGGTGACCATCATTCACATCCATAATTCATCATCGCTGACTCCACCTACAGAACTTTATACATATTATGTTCATTACATTTAATTCTCACAACCACCTTATAAGGAAACTAAGCCTCAGAGAGCTTACATAATTTTGTCCAAGATCATATGATAAGTAAGTGAAGAAGCCAGAATCTAAACAAAGGTCTATCTTATTCCAAAACCAACAAAAGAAACCTGCCTCTCAAATCTATAGGAACTGGGAAGTTATAAAAGGATTATTTTTGTTTTCAAAAGTTGTTTTTTGTTCTTAAAATTGTGTTCATTGATGAAATGGTTTTCAGTTGGAGGAAATAAAGTTAAATTTATGTTTTAGAAAGGGCTCTCTGGTACAAGAGTAAGAAGGGTTGGCATCTGAAGAACCAGTTCCGAGGCTGCTGCAAACAGTGTGGGAGAGAAATAAGAGCTTGGATTAGGTGGTGTTTGGGATGGATGGCGAAGACAATTTGAGAAACTTTAAGAAGCACAATCTGCCAGCTGCAGTAAACAAGCAGCTTTGACAAAAGGGGAGATGGTTAGGTCACCTGGACGTACTGAATCATTGAAAGGACACAGTTCTGTACCACGTGCAGAGGACAAAGGTGTGCTGGATGAGATTTCTCCCTCTCAAGGACTTGACAGCTCACACAGCCTCAAGGAGGGCAAGCACCTTTCAACACTAGATGGTTGAGTGCCCAGTGCTTCAGTCCCAACTGCTACTGGCTCTGCTGCCACAGGCCCAGCATCCAGATCTGAGACTTGGAGGGCAAGGTCATTGCAGGTGAACTGAAACAAGAAGTTACCAGTACCAGTGGCAAAGCACAGTCACCCCAGTGGCTTTGTATGATGATGGCTAAACTCTGTTGGCTGGAACAAGTATGGCAGATGACCATCGACATCCACTACAAAGAGCTTTAAAAACAATAAAACTCGTTTTCTCATTAAAAAAAAAAAAAAAATCAAATCTATGAACCAGATCTATGAATCCCACCGAATCACAGTAACTACTGTACGGATCACTCATGACTATATTGAAGTCTTTGATGAGTCTAGAGCCCCATTCTGGAAACCACTGCTGTAGGACCCTTCACAAACCACCTTGTAAATGGGAGGTCCTTTTCATGCAGGCTGAGAACTGTTAGGATAAGGAGGGAACCACCCAACTCCGCCTATACTTATTGACAGTGATCTTATTAAAGACAAATGCAGGTACCATTTATCATACACTGACAAGATGTGAACATGGTGCCAAGCATCTGATGAACACCATAATCTCATTTACTTGCCACGACAATCTAACGATAGGCCTAATACTCCTCTTTTAAGGATGGGAAACTGAAGCTCAGCAAGAGAAAACAACTTGCTCACAGTTGTTCTTTTGATCAGGAACCAAAGATTTGGTTCCCTGATCATTTAAAAGGCATCTTGGAATGTGGCATCTTCAGGAGGTGTCTGTTACCCTCCCCCTGGGCAATTCTGTGTCTGATTCTTATTTTCTTTTGGCCTCTAATATGCTATACCTTAAGATATACGTAATTTACATGTTTGTTTCCCCTAGTGGAATATGCTCTTTGAAGGAAAGGACTAGATCTGCTTTGTCTTTGCTATTCGAAGTGCAGCACCGGGTCAGGGCACTGCCTGAGGGACAGGTGGTCCACTCCATGGTTTCTGAGCCATCAGTTGCTCATCCCCAGCTGCCTGGGGCTCTCAGCCATTCCTTGTACCTCAGATACCCCAGGTTTACGTTCTACATTTGCTCAGTAACTACAAGGTCCATACTTGAGACATCCATGACTTAGAGAGAGAACTTTTCCACTGAAAGGGAAGCGGAATAGAAACCTCAAATTCCTTGGATCAAACGAACTCAAATTACAGCCAAGAAGTCCAAAGACACCAACCACATACCCTGTCCTGATCAACAGCAAACCTCACAGGGCTGGCATTTTCATTTTTCCTATGCTGTCATCTCTCTCTGCCTCAGGGGGCCACACACACAAAGTGGCGGCAGCACGGGCTGGGCGTCATCCATACTAGGCTCCAACCACAGCTCTGCCCTCACCAGCCTTACGGTTGGTGGCAAGACATGTGCCCCTCGAGCATCTTTTCTTCCTCACCTACTCCATGGAGCTAGGATGCCAACTGAATGAGACCCCAGATGCAGAGGGCACCTAGAGGGGTGCTGGGGCCGGTGGCTCTGGAGTGACAGAGCTGGGTTCACTTCTATGGCTCCCCTTCTTTTTAGCTCTGTGGGTAAAGTAAGGATAAGACAAATACTTTCCAAGAGGTGTGACGCGTAAATGGAAGGTCAATGATGAGTGTTTAGCATGTAGAAGTCAGTGAATTGTACCCCTGTTCAACTATGGTGCAAGGAACTCATCCTTACAAATGACCCCCCAAAACCTCGCAGCGAGTTAACAGCAGAGGAGTCTGAACCCTGCTGCCAACCATTCATCAACAAGCAGCAACCTCTCCCAGACCACTGGGACTCCTGGCAGGGATGCAGGGCAGTGCCCACCGGCCACCACGTGAACCCAGACCTGCATGGTGCACGTGGTTAGGAGCACCCACCCCTTCCAGTCTGGAAGCCAGCGTGACTTTGTACACTTTCTCTCAAGCAGAGTCACGGACCTAAACCACAAACATTAGGCCTGCGCTTCTGAGGGACCCCAATCCTCCTCCTTTGTATGGATGATGGGGGAGACTGGGTCTACTTCGAATAGCCACCCGCAAGGCAGCTCTGAGTGGCGATGCGAGACGGGTGCATGGTCAGGTGTCAGTGTTGCAAACGCGGCAGCCAGGTGCTTTCCCCTAAATAGGCCCACCTTCTGTCTAGTCCTGAGGTAGCTAGGAAAAAATAGATTTAGGGCACGTGGAGCCACATTCAGAACACCAGCAGCAGATACTCTACCACATGGGAAATGGCTGGGTTTGACGATGGCACAAGGGAAAAATGTAGGCTTGAAGGGCCCCAGATTGCTCACACTGAAGCCCTTCTGTCTGCCTTTGCTGGGGTTACCTGGGGAGGTTGTTCTGTTCTCTGGACACGGCAGTGGCAATGAGGATGGCAAGACCCCCTGACTCACCAGGAAGAGAGGCTGTCTAGACCCTAGGGTCACTTCAGGTGAGGGTTATGAGAGCAATACAAAACTAAAAAAGTGAACCACTTCCCAACTTCCCTAACTGAGACAAAGGTCCCAGGGGTCATAACAGAAACCAACAGTGGTTCATAGGCCACAGGAAAACCGCAGCGGTCTCTACCCCTTCTCCTCCCCAAAGGCATGTTCATGGCCACATGAACATGTGGAGCTCCCAGGAGTCAGAACTCAAGAGCTCATTACCCACCACATCATTTGGGAGGCTCTGGAGGTCATCAAAGGGGGTTTCCAGGGTGTTGGTGTCCACATTCAGGATCACGACATCATCCAGGGCCATGTTTCTGACTTTCTGCAAGTAAAAGAAAAAATCCAGAAGAGAAAATCATTCAAGTGCCACGAAGACACAGACATTTCCCTGGCTTCCTCAGGGAAAGGGGAGTGAGGAGGAAAAGTGCCATCTGACAAAGTGTACTCTGTGGCAGGCGCAATGCCAAGCAGTTAACATGTGAGGCCATCTAACTATCACAAAAACTCTGTGAGTTTGTATGGTTATCCCCAACCCCCAGGAGTGAAAAGGGTTTCAGAGACTAAGTTAAATGCCCTGGGTCACACAACTAGGGGGAGAGATCTTTACACCCCAACATTATTATTTTTTCCTATATTTTCAAGTTAAAATAAAAAAGAAGAAGCTGAAGTCTAAAGCTCTGGCTCCAGGAACTCAGATATACAGTTAGCTCTTATCATAGTCTCATTCCATCCATCTCTTCTCATTTACCAAAGATTCCTTGTCTATCTCTCTCAGATCTTGGCATTCTTGGGTATGGAATACGTTGTACAACCTAGTGTTAACATATTAACATTTCTCTTAAACATTAAGTAGAAAGGTCATACTTTCAATTTGGTTCCATTTTCCATAGGAATCCAGTGAATCATGGCTCTCAAGTTCTGGCCATAACCCATTATTCTACTGGTATAATAACAGGAAGGGTAAGGGAGGCTTGTGCCTACCAGGTGTTCATATTCGGTGAGAGGATGAAGGGACGGTCTGGAGAAACCAAGAGCCCACCAGCCGGCAGTAATACTCTCCATGGTTTGTAGAAGTATAAGCCTATGAGCAAGCTAGTTTTCAATCACATTATTCACCCACTGCTAGAATCCACCTCTACTTCCCCTCGCCTACTTCCTACTGCCAATCTCCTTCAATCTTCTTACCCCATTATATATCAAAGCTCATTTCTTTAGAGTCTGGAACTTTCATTTTGTCCTGATTAAGCAGAAAGACCCTGTAATTTGTGGTCCAAACTGGGACACTTGCGGATATGAAAGAGTATATTATACCAGGGCAGCAGCATTAGGTGGGTTATGTGGTCACCCTATGTAGAAGGGGTCAGTTTCATCATTAGCCAACCTCTGCGCTACTGGGTATGACTGTGCAGGTGTGCATTGCCCAGCAAGCCCAGCTAGCCAAGCTGAGGACGAGATCTGCCAACCCACGAGCTTGAAGACAGGCATCAGTTGAAGGTGGGGTAGGTGCTGGTGGAGGGAGAGAGGAGATGCCCTTTCTTAATTCGTCCAAGAGCACTGTACGGGTTAGTGATGGAGCTGGATGTCCCAACGGTGGCTAAAGCCTATGTTTGCTAATGCCCTGGAAAAGGACAACAATTACAGTGTAATAGATGCTTACTAGCACATGTTCTATGCTTTACTAATTTTTTTATCAATCCCTGCAAAGTGTACCCTATTATCTTCATTTTAGGTAACTTGAGGAAAATGAGGTTCAGGGAGGTAAGGTGAGTGGCAGAGGTAACGCAGCAGTAGCCACCTACACAGCCTGTGCCCTTGCCCCTCACTTTAGCCTCCTTGTTCTCAGACACCCCCAGAGAAACCAAATTCTGCCATCCTTGTTGCTCTGAGCCCTAGCACCCCTTGGCCTGCCTGCCTCCCCCTGTTGGGGTGTGGGTTCCCTCAGGGGCTCATCAGTTTGGTTCAGCACTGCATAATAACCAGCACTCAACAAAATGATTGGCACTTGGTAAGCGCTCATTAATATTGGTTGATGTTTGTTGCCTCAGATCCCAGCCTCAAGGACAGACTTTGGTACCTAAGTAAACATTTTGAGATTTTTGTCATCGGGAGGATGGAGCCATGCTGGTCAGAAGCCTCCTAGGGCTGAAACAATACTCCCGGAGGGCAGGGTCCTAGAACTCTTCCACTCAACAAGACCAGCAGCCTCAAATTTCTTCTGCTGTTGACTTCTCCAGGGGCTAGTCCACAAATCTATCAATCACTTCATACATTTACTAAATGCTTCCTGTGGGTGGAGAGCCACAGGGGAGGGACAAGATTGCCTACTTAGAGGTTTATTTTTTTCCTCCAAACCCCAAAGCTCATATTAACTGACTGCTTTATTCACAGGGTAAAAAGCTAGCAGCAAACAGCATTGATAACTAGTATTTTACAAAGCACAATCCCATTTTACAGTTGAGAACATTAAGACTCATGAGGAACTGTCTGGAGCTCCTTAGCTGCCTTACTTTGCAATCTAACAGGTTAAATACTTAGCAGTGCACAAGCAGGGAGTGACAAAAACAGCCTCAATCAGAACCTTTTTCACTTACATCACATTTTAGAGCTCACAGAGCACTTGCACACAGATTCTTTCATTCTCGGCAGTAGCTAGAGATGAGGGGTCACCATTTTATAGATGAGAAACTTGAGTCTTAGAGAGGTGAAGGGGCTTGCTCGAGGTTATATGGTTACTAATTGGCCCCTTCATCTGTAAAATCAAGAAGGTAACTGTGACTATCCCTCTTAGCCCTCTTCCTTGTGGACTGCTGTGAGGACTGGAGGTGGTGTACGCATAGCACTGGGCACACAGTAGCCTTATAGTAGCTTTTACTATTGCTATTATAATATACACATCAGCCATGACCCCAGTTTGGAAACTATAGTGGCAATGACCTAAGGGCAAAAATCCTCTGGTCCCTTCTGGTAACTGCTGGGCTCTCACTTCAAAGGCAGAGACCCTGGCACTGGACACAGAAAGGGAGAAGGGGTCATGGGGGGCTCCAGAACTTAGCCAGGGACTCCAGGCTGCTGCACCCCACAATCACTAATTTTGCCTCATCTGACCTCCAAAGAGCTCCAGAGAGCCCCAAACAGATGGGGGCAAGAGGCCTGGCCACTGGAGAGAAGGCTGCGCTGAAAGACCCAGAGACAAGGCTGTTGATACTGGACCAGGATCGGGTGTTGTTTCTGCGTTCCCAGTGGGGCCCCCCAGCACAGACCAGCCCTTCTAGGCTCTCCATGGCTGGGCTGGAGCAGGCTTTTGATTTCTTCCCACTCCTGGCTGGAGGACTTGCTGCTTAAGCTGTGTGGAGTGTTTACTTTTTGAACAATGGCAGTAGGCTGAAGAAAAGGAAAAAACCTGGCCCTTTTTTCTGACTTAGCAGGCCAGGGTCCCCTTAGTAACCAAAATGCTTGCGCACCAGGCTCCAGGAGGAGCTGGGTCGGCACAGTTTCCTCTCATAGGACAATGCTGCCCTCCTGGTGGCAAGGCCTCTTCCAAAGGGGCTGGCGTGGACTCAAGGGCCTTCCTGAAGCTCATGTTCCGAAGGAAAGAATCGGAGGCCAGCTTGGCCGGATGGTGCCCTATCCTTGAAAGGTTCAAGGAAACAAGAGGAAAAAAGGCAAAAAATAAAACAAAACCCACAAAACCTCTTAAGCTGGGGGGTGGGGTGGGTAGTGCTGATGGAGAAGGAAACTGGGCCATTACTGTATGCCTGCCTTTAACCCTGACCATGCTATGAGGGCGATATCAAAGGAGGAGGCTCAGAGAGGTCAAAGAAACTGGTCCAAATCACACAGATAAGGAGCGACAGAGCTGACTTTGAAACTCAGAATGACTCTTTCTGAAGACGTCCTCAAATCAGCTGCTCAGACTTCAGAACAAGTATCTACATAGGGCATGCAGCTACACCAACACTCTCAGGGCTTGCTTCCTCTTATGCAAAAGGACCCTTGTCTTTTGTATCATAAAAATTATGTATGTAAAATGTATATATATGGCTGAGTTCCTTTGCTATTCACCTGCAACTATCACGACACTGTTAAGCACCTACACCCCAATATAAAATAAAAAGTGAAAAGAAATACATATGTTTAAAAAAATTAGAAAGACAAAGAAGTTCAAAGAAGAAAACTGTGGTTACCCTAACCCTCCCCTTGGGGATAACATTTTGGTGTATTTCCTTCCATAACTCTCTGTCCCAATATCTCCTTTTAAAAACACAGTTGAAGCAATTCATAATGTTTCTTTCTGATTTTCTCATTTATTACAACATAAGCTATATTTTACTTCATTAAAAGCTTTGTGAAGATCATTGCTAATTGCTACAAAATGTTCCACTTCTAGAAACAAACCCAATCAAGCCCCCTTATTGACTATTTCCAGTTTTTAAGAAAATATTATAAATATTGTTAAGAAATCTGTAGGCATGAAGCCTATGCTTTAGGATGGATTCCTCGAAGAGGAATTTCCTTTCCACTTCTTAAAGAGTGTCCCTCTCAAATTCGACTTTGAGAGAGATATCTTTACTTCCAATTATTTTAAAGTCATTTTATCCACAGCTTGTGTTTCCTACTCTAAGTGAAGAAAAATCAGCAAAGACACGAGCAGATGTCAAAATAGTCCTCCAAAAACCCTACCCAATTAAAACACTTACTAGTACCACAGCACACCGAGACAGCTCTCCGGTAGCTCGTCCCACCAACACATTCCCTCTCTTTTTAGTTACAACATATGCCAAAGCTCCTGCCAGCTGCAAACCCTCCCCCCACCAGACTCTATAGGCTTTTTCTCAGAATGAAAAAAAAAAAAAAAAAAAGATACTGACATGCACACCGGCTTTCCAAATGGCATTTCTTGTACAGAGAAACACACAAAAATGGCATCTTCCCATAAACACTGTTAATCAAAAATGTCTTTCCCTTTATGCTTTGTCACAGAAATCTGACCTCTTTCTTTCAGGACAAGAAAGAGGGAAAAAAAATCACAGTATGTGAGGTGGTCAGGGGCAGCTGAGCAGATACAGATTCAGCCTTATAAATTCTCCAGGTTTTAGATGAGGATCATGGTAGTACCCACCTCACAGAGTTCTCGTGAGGATTAGATGAGCAAATGTACATAGAGTTAGCAAGATTCCCAGGATGTCCACAGGGGAATTCAGCCAACAGTGGCTCTCTTGCCTGCTTGTCACCTCTTCCTCTTGGCTCTTGGAGCCTCAGCGAAGCCTGGCTAACCTTACCCCAGAGGGCTTGAGGGAGCAGTCAGTTTGCCTTTCCTCATGTAAGCCTATGGTTTACTCCCACAACCAGAATAATAGATCCATCTAGAGTGTTAATCCAGGCATTTGATCCCTTCTCTGGAGTGTGGGCTTCTGGGGGCCACCAAAACAGATCTCTGAACTTTCGGCTCCTACCCCAGTATCTGGCCCACAGCAGGCAGTTTCTGAATGAAGACATGAATGAAGGAGAGGCAGCAGAGTCTAGACACGAAGAGCATGGGATCCGGAAGCCAGCGTGTCTGAGCTCTCATTTAGCGCCACCACTTGCCAGCTGTGTAAACTTGCACATTTCACTTCACCTCTCTGCACCTCAGTTTTCTCGTCTATAAACAGTGCCTACATCTCACTCTTGTGATGAAGATCAAATGGGCTAACATTTCTAAAGCACTTAGACTAATGACAGGCACATGAGAAGCTCAAGACAAAATAAAATGTAAATTAAATGGTCTTTTGAGGGTGATGAAAATATTCTCTATCTTTATTGGTAGTATATAAAACTCAGAATTCATTGAATTGTACACTTTAAATGCGTCGTTTGTTGTGCATAAGTTATAACACAATGAGTTGATCAACACATTAATGCTATGTCCAGAATATAGAATAAAACCACAATAGACCATGAAAAATAACAACATTTGAATGATGGTAACCAAACGCCACATGAAAAGGTAATTCTGCCCCAAGCCACCAACAGTGTACATTCTGATTTGCAGCTGTGTTTGGGTCCTGGTCTCCTTCTTTTTTTTGTCTAGCCTAGGATTTTTAAAACTTTTTTTCCACTCATACCCTCTTAGGATAAATATAGAGTCCAATGCCCCTGATATTCTTCCCGACACAAAAGTGGGGTCCACTTGAGAACCATACACCTTCAGTGGATCTTCTCTAGTTGAGATTTCACTGAACCTTACTTTCTAAAGTTGATTGTGTGAAACCAATGGGTCGTCCCCAAGGCTGGCTAAAATATAAAGTATCAGCTGCACTTGTTCAAACCACAGCAATCTTCCACACAGATAGGGATGACCCTGTTTATCTAGGGAGGGGATTGGGCAGCACGGGACAAAAGGCAGGACTTAGAATCAGGTCATAAAATGAAGAGCAAGGGTTTGCACTGGTGAGGTAACGCAGGGGATCCAAAGAATGGTCAAAAGCATGTGCTGCTTCCCTGGTGATGAAGCTGGGCGCTGGAGGTGGAGCAAAGAAGCTGGTTCTAGACCTTGATGAGCAGAGGCCCAGGCCGGTCTCTGCTGCCTCAGCTGAGCACTGGGGTCCTTATCTTGGATGGAGGCTGTGGGGAGGGTGGGTTGGTGAGGTGGCATGTATGGCATTCATGAGCCGGGGCATGGTGAATCTTTTCTGCTGTCCTTCCACCAGGACCATCATCAGGGCAGAGCTATGTCTTTTTTATCTTTGCAACTCCAGTGCCCAGGATGGTGCCTGACACAGGGCAATTGCTGATTAACCGAAGAATGAAATACTGTGGCTGGGCCCACTCTACTGGGAGGCAGGCCTGGTACAGATGTCAGTGTGAGCCCCAGTGGACAATGTAAGCTCAATATGAGTCTGCACAAGGAAGTGTGATGGGAATAGCAACAATAATGACAATAACAATAAACATGTAAAATTATCATGACTAATTCATGTAGAATTAATTCACAGTTGACAAAAGTAAGATAGGCATTACCATGGTAGCTAAAATGTGGGTTCTAGAATGAGACAGCCAGCTTCAAGTCTTGCCTCTGCAACTGCGTATCTTCAGTTAGTTCTTTACTGAGTCTCAGTTTTCTCACCTACAAAATGGGGATAATACTACATACTCTCTAGTGGTGTGTGGTGGTTTAAGTGGGATAATGTGCTGTGCTGTGTTTGGTTGCTCAGTCGTGTCTGACTCTGCGACCCCATGGACTGTAGTCGGCCAGGCTCCTCTGTCCATGGGGATTCTCCAGGCAGGAATACTGGAGTGGGTTGCCATGCCCTCCTCCAGGGGATCTTCCCAACCCAGGGACTGAACCCAGATCTCCTGCATTGTGGGTGGATTCTTTACCATCTAAGCCACCAAGAAAACCCCTTGTGGGATAATACATGTAAGGAATTTAACACAGCATCCGGTTGCAATAAGTGCAATATATGGAAGGCTCTCAAATGCAAGTTTCTCTCCTTGCAATTTGAAAGTAAGACTAGAATTCCAAGACTGTATGAATGTGAACAACTGATTTTCAGACCAAAGGAAAAGGCCAATGACTCCACTATTATGATTTTATGCCATTAAAAACTACTCCAACCTATTGTTCTTCTCCTGGCTATGTCTTCTTTCCCTGAGGACATGAGCATATTCTCTGGAGCCTGAACTGCCCGAGTCCAAGTCCCAACTCCACCAGTTATTGGGCAAACCCTTTAACCTCTCTGTGCCTCAGTTTCCTCATATGTCTGATGAGATTAAAATAGTCCTGACACACAGGACAATCATTATCCTTGGGTCAGAGGAAGAATGACTACAAGGGGGTACAAGAGGGGCTTCGGGGGCTTGTAGTTGATCTGGCGGTGCTTTAAAATAACTTTAAAATAGCTGCTTTAAAATAACTTGTTCTACACTTCAGATGAGTGTACACCTCCTATAAATCTCATACTTCAGCAAAATGATTACAAAAAGCAAATAATATAGACTTCACTGGATTGTTATGGTGGTTAAATGAGTTAATATATGTATAGTACCTATAATAGTGTCTGGCATATAATAAGCACTGGGTATTGCCTATTGTTACTATGAAAGCAGTACAGTAATAATTCTACAAATAAAAAGGATTCAATCTAGACTATATCTCACTGTCAGAAAATTTGTTTGCAAAGGCAGACCCCTCCTAGACACCTATGGTTTTTTCAGTCAGTCCTGTCCCCTTCTCCAGTGAGGAGAAAAGCAGCAATATTACTGGGTACCTCCCAAGAGACCTGTGCAGTCCTGAGTCAGCCTGCTTTGGGAGAGTAACAGGACTAAGTAGGGGTCAGATTGGACTTTGGGTTTAACCTTCTTTAATTCCTACTTACAGGACCTACAGCAGGTTATTTAAACGTAGTTGAACCTCAGTTTTTTCTCTATAAAATGGGGCCCTGACCATGTGCTGCACAGGATTGACAGGATTAAGTAAAAAGGGAAAAAAAAAAAAGAGAGAGAGAGAGAAACATTTATTTTAAACCTATGTGACCAAGTTCCCATCTGCCTAGGATGCTGGTCTTGGCTACAGGCAGGCCTTCTCCCTGCTGGAGGGACCCCCCAGGTTTGTAAGCAGTCTCCTCTCCAATGGCTGAACCAGCAATTGAGACAGCACCTCTGACACCAGCATCTAGATCACCAAGCAAAGGGGATGGGTCTAGACTGACTTCCTGAAAAGACACTTTGCTTCAAGAGGATGCATCTATCCTCTTAAATCAGAGCATTATCAAGCCCTCAAGGTGCTTTGCTTTGGCACTACGTGGAAAACCCAGTATTCGTTTCTCTTTGAGAAAGGCACAACTGATACGGCTCCTGGCACTGCAGTTTATGTCTCACTTAGGTGTAACTTCTCCGTAGCTTTCTTTCTATTTTTAAGTTTTGAAAAGTACGGAATATGGTTAAAACTAAACCAAAATCTGCATCTTAATAGTTCACCAATCTAAACTTTATCCTAAACAACTACTGCTGGACTTCACACTGTCACCTCTTAAAAGGCTGGTTATGTGTGGTCTGAGGCAGAGCTCACTATACAGGGGCCTGCACAGGAACAGGGACTGTGTTACAAACTCTGCATCCATCAGACAACTGACTCCCAGAACAACAAAATGAGAGCTCCCAGGTGATGTGTTTCTCCTGTGGCCCGACCCTTACCTGTACCATTTAATGCAATCCTCATGACACCCTGTGGAGGTGGCACAGTGGTAAAGAATCTGCCCACCAGTGCAGGAGACGCACGGGACGCGGTTCAATCCCTGAGTCAGGAAGATCTCTGGAGAAGAAAATGGCAACCCACTCCAGTATTCTTGCTGGAAAATTCCATGGGTAGAGGAGACTGGTGGGCTACTGTCCAAGGGGTCACAAAGAGTCAGAAACGACTGAGCGTGCACGCTGCCTCATGACATGCAGAATTGAGGAAATGCAGGGTCAGAGAGGCAAAATAATTTGTCCAAAGTCCACAGCTTAGCAGCAGTGGAGATAACACTGAACTCAGATGAACATCAAAAACTCTGTATTACCCAGTGTATCTTGCTAACTGCTCTGACACTGTTTCCATCACAAACATATTGAGCAATTGTAATTTAACAGATGTTTGTCAGGGACACACAAGATGAATCAAGCAGCTTGATGGCTGGTCTAGACACCATTAAAATTTTCAAGGGAAAGGGTTTGCTATAGAATACTGTACCCATTTGGACGGATGAGGACACTGAGGCTAAAGAGATTAATAGTTTGCTCATGTTCTCCCAAATAGTGTTTGTCAGAGAAAGGATCTGAATTTGGGTTCTCCATGCCAGTATTCCTTCCACTATACAGCCCATATCAAATGTACTCAAATACATGCGCATGTATATGAGAACATAACAAAGAACAGCATGGGGAGCTGCTGGCCTCCTAGGAGGAAGGGAAAGAGAAATTAGAGGGAAAGTGGAAAGGACAGGAAGAGGAAAGGCAAATATTCAGGTATTCTAAACTCTCTATTCCCTCCTGAAATCTCAGATACACATGGAGGGAAGAGCGACATTTTCCTTCCCTTCCTCTGGCCCCAAAGGTCACTGAGCTGCCAAGCAGTTGATAAACGTAGTGGTTTTTCCTCTGGAGCCAGGAGTCACTGATTTGCTCCTTCCTGCTCCACAAAATTAAAAATCTGAGTCCGACAGTTCAGAGGACCCCTGAAAACACTGCTGGAATTTCCCAGGGTGCTTTAAACAGAAACAGAAACTTGGCAGGGGAGGGAAGTGTGTAAGCACCTCACAGCTCAGGCCAAATCCTCTCTTCACAAGGTAATAAGCACTGATTCTCATTAAAAAATTCAAGAGATTTTCAACCCAGGTCAGCAAAGGGGCTATTTCTCCAATGGGCTTTTCCTCCTTCTCTGACCATCCATCCACTGGACATTCATTCATTCACCCATTTGGTTAGTCATGTCAACCCAATGCATGACTAAAAGGTGATCTCTAAACTCCAGAGGTTCCCAGCCTACTTGTGTTGGGTTGTGGGGGAGAGGGAGTAAACTATAATCAATAAGACTAAGAAAAGGCACAGTCATAGGAGGTAGAAAAGACCTCACTTTGATGAAACATCTCCATTCACACAGAGCCTGCCCAGCTGCCTCCTCAGGATGGTCATGGGCTACAGCTGCAGACTCTCAAGGCTGGTATCCTGGCTCACTCATTCACCAGCCAGGTAGTTTTTTTAGGCAAGGCCCTTTCCTCCTCCAGCAACAATTTCCTTATCTGTGAGACTGGGACCTGATGCTCACCTTCAGGATTGTTAAAAGGAGTCATGGCAGGGCATGAGCTTCATAGAGGGCCAGCCACATAGCAGAAGCTCTGTCAGTGCTGGCCCGCCTCCTTCTAAGACTTTGGTTTCGCCAGCTCTGCGGCTCACTTTAGAAGACCACCCAACACAGTACCACCATCCCCCTGGCCTTTCCTCTGTTCCACCAGAATGGAGGCATGAGTCTATGTACATCTACGACACAGTTGAGGTTTTACCCCAAACTGAAACACCCTTCCGACTGCTAGAGACTAAGTTTCCTCATTTGTAAAAAGAGGAAGAGGAAGGTATCAATACCATTCACCTCTGCTACAAAATGCAAACAAGAGATGAGGTGGAAGAGCACCTGGAAAGACATGAAGATGGCCAAGACATGGATCACCATGGATTATCTCCATCCTGCAAGGCTCTGCTCTTCTACAAAACCTTCCTATTTCTGCTCCCACAGCAAGTGGCCTTCTCTGGTCCTAAGCCAAGTACAGTGGGCAACACATATTTGGCTCCGCAATTAAAACTTGATTAGTGATGTTTCTAATTAATTCATGTGTGCCTGTCACTTTTCCCTTAAAGTAACTCGTTTTACTATATTTACATACAATGCAACAACACCACTGTCATCTATAAAATATCGTAGAGTTTGAAAACACTACATTTTAAAAAAATACATGATTTCATTTGATCCTCAAAGCAACCTCATGAAATAGGTATTATTATTCCCATCTCACAGAAGAAAAATATGAAGCTCTTGTTCCAGGTCCTGAGAAACAGCAGAGCCAGGATTTGAGCTCTGGACTGCCAGTCCCCAAAGCCTGGTCCTCTTGTCCTCTCTGTGGAGCCTCCTCTCCTTTTCTAGTTTACCAAAAACTGAGGACATTCACATAGGTCATATATTTCTTTTGTAACCTCCATGGATATATTTATCAGAGGCTAGATATATAATAAAAAACAGACCCGAAAAGCAGGGCTGGTATCATTTTTCTCTGTACACTCTAAAACACTTCACACAACAAAATAATCTGGTTTGAATTCTTATCCTACTAATAATTAGCTGTATGACTTTGGATGAGTTACTTAACCTTTCTGTACCCAAATTTCATCATCTGTAAAGCAAAGCCACTACCTCTAAAGCACAAACTTGTGAAAGTTAAATAGTGAGCGTAATGCATCCAGCAGTATTTCAAAACTAGTATCCATCCAATTTGAAATGATGAAACTTAAATTTAAGAGTTTCACTTGGGGTTTAAGGGGATGATGATTCCCTAGCCCCAAAATGGTTTGGGGTCACCCTTTCAGAGAAGAGGGCCCTCCTTCCTCCCACACAACTGCCACTTGCCATCATTCATTCATCACTAACCACAGCAAACCTGGACTCCCATCTCCACCTGCCTTTTATTTGAAATGTCAATTTTTAAAGAGTGGAGAGGTTGGAAACCCAATTTAACAAGCATGCTGAAACATTGTTTATTGCCCCCATAAACATGGCTTAGTGAGAATTACGGACTTAATCAGAGTGAACTTATCTCCCGGTGAAAAGGAACACTTTAAATTTCAGAAATGGCACCTTCACTGTGAAAATCTCTTAACTTTTCAAACAAACGACAGGGGGTCTTAAACATATGGGCAGTAAAGGGGCAGCCATTACTGTGATTTGTCTTGCCCAAGAGCCAAGGAGCCCTAAAGGTCCATAACAACTTTAAGATCTAGGAAAAATATTTGGAAAATCATATTCAGGAGACATGTCTCTAAAAACACCAGAAAGGTCTGCCGAGTGGGAAGTAATATCTGTAGAGTTGCTTGGGGTTGCCCAAAAGAAAGGACCCTGTTGTCATTAGAACAGGGGCTTTTAACAGAAGCACTGAGAAAGCTCACCTTTCCTCCTGTGTGTAAGATTAACCATTTAGCAATAGGTAATATTTTGGGACTGGCTTATCACAAGAGAGGTGCTACATAAATCCCAAAGGCTGCTAAACAGTTTGCGTGATTTTTTTCTTTTTAAAATACATTTTCAGAGGATGAGGTCCTGTGAACCCCAGCTTCCTCATTTGAGGCTTCATTAAGACTGCTCTGATCATTCCGGAAAAGGTTTTCATAAAGATGCCCCATTTTGCACAGAATGTATCAGCCTGGCTGCCAGAGGCAGGAAAGGCAACAGATATAAAATTTTATTATTTCAATGCCCCAGTAGCAGCCAGGAGGACTTAATGAAATCGCCAAGATTTACAATCTGAAATAGCTATTGCACAGACAGATATGGTTAAGGGAGCTGTGCCCTCTGACCTTTCAACCCTTTGATCCTCACACAGCAGGTGGCCTGGAGCCCCCTCCTGGGCATCTTCCCGCTCTTCCGACACTGCTGAACCTTGATGTGCAATAAGTCTGACCCTACACAGGTGACTTTCACAGTGCTTATCACCAGCAGCTGCTGCTAATGGAACAGCCCGAACCACTTGGCCTCGAGACTCTAACTTCGAGATGCTAGGAGAGGGATCTGCTGTGCTGCGTCCAAAAGGTGCTGAAATGATGCCCAATAGTTCAGCCCCAAGTCCAGTTGCTCGGAAATGCTTAACGATGTCATTACCAAAAACTGTCCTAGAAATGGAACTCTGATCTCCTTTAATCCATACTTTGAGTTAAAAAAAAAAAAATCACCTTTTAAAAATAAATCACAAATCTCAAAAAAAAAAAAAAAAAAAAAAACCATCAACCCCGAAGTCCCAAATGCATCTCTCAGAACTTCCCTAAAACCATGTGCAGCAAATTTATACCAATGAAAATCAAAACAATTTTTGGAAACCTAAAATTGACTGTTTTCAGTTCCATGAAATTTCATTTAAAAAACCCCATATGCCAAAATGTCCAAATTCTCTTATTTTTAAAAATTGGGATGACTTCCAAAATCATAGCTATCTTTTTCTTCCTTTTTTTTCCCTTCTAAAGCTAAGGATGGGTAATGTGCATATGTACTTATCAAGCTTCATAATTTAACCCATTCGGTCAGTACAAAATACTTTCAATGAAATGCTGAAAAGGCAGGATATAAATTTATTACGACTGCATCTTTTAAAACAATTGACTCCTAGGCACCAGGATTTAACAGATATTCTATTTGGTTAAGAATGTGTCTAGGAGTCTAGGCAGGCCCAGTCTGCAGGTTTTAGTTTTTGTCAGATATTTGGGTTTATGGAAGAAACGGTTTTAGGCAGGACACAAAAAACATTCTGTGGGATGTTGATAATGTCCAACTTAAGAGCCACTGTTGATTATATTTAGGAAAAGCTCTGAACCCGTGCCTCTGTTTCTAAACAGACATAGTTCAGTGGCCTCATTCGTTACCTGCAAAGGCCTGAGCTTAGGTCCTGAATGTCTGAACCCAATAAGCGAAAAAAAAAAAAAAAAAAAAAAAAAGCAAGCCCCACTTCTTTTGTAGTCTAACTGGCATTTATTTTAAATGCTCAACTTTAAATTCATTTTGAAATCAGCTAAGAATCAGACTATGTGTAGACAGAGGTTTACAGGCTTCAATTTTAGTCATACTTTCCTCTATAGATAAATTTAAGTTTAGTAGAGAGAACAGTTTAATGGAGAAACTGGCTTAGTAGGGGGAAAAGAAGGTAGATTTATTATATTACAGTTTGACCACTCTGTACAGAATTATTATTAAGCCTTCTTCTTCAGAGATGCCCACTGGAAATGCTTTATCAATAATAGCAGCTACCTTTGAGTGAGGGCCTACTAATGTGCATGGAACTTCAGCCGTATTACTTCTAGCTGTCATCATTTTAAGGCAGGTGACCCCATTTTGCAGATGAAGATGTTATGGCATACATGCACAGATGCTCAGAGAGTTGCCCAAGCAGGACAAATAGTGGAGCTGGGATTCAAACTCAGGGTCCCTGCCTGTCTCCTAAAACCCTTGGTCCACACACATTTTTCCCAACAAAAGCAAAACAAACAGAACAATATGCAGTAATTCCTGTATAAAATGCCAGATTTCAGCTTGCTTACACATTTCCATGGTCCATTTAAAGGCCTTCTGAATCAATTATTTTAGGTCATTAAGGGGAAGTTTAATTTGGCTGACAAACACCCCTACTGTGGTGACCTCACATATCAGCAACAAATGTCTGATGGTCACAAACCTGTACCATGAGTCTGCTGAGCATGGTGTTAAACAAAACCACATGTGCTCTGATTCCAAGTGGGATTTGACTAGGCCGACCAAGGGTACTGCTCTTCAATCATCATATGCTGGTCTCTAAGCACCCATGATGGCCCTGCCCCTAATCACTTGCAAGGAGTTTATGAAAAGAAGTCACCAGTCCCATGTGGCTATGTTCAGTTGAGAGTGCCTTTAAGCTAATGAAATTTAGAAAGTCACTCAATAAAAAGTACAAAATGAGGCTGAAAAAGAGGGCAGGGCCAACTTTAGGTAGATGTCTCAGCTTATTTTAAAGAAAATTTACCAGTTCTACACACACATAATACTGATAATCACTTCCATTTATTTGGCGCCTACAACGTGTCAGGTACCAATTTTCTCATTTACTCCTCATTAAAAAGTTCCTATAAAGTGGAGAATCTACCCATTTAACAAGCAAGGAGACTGAAGCTCAAAGAGGCATCTTTACATCCCCATCTGTAAAATAGGAGCACCCCCTCAAAGGCGTGACAATTAAAAATTACATGGCTCAAGCGCCATGTATATTAGTAGAACATCATTCAATGGGTGATATTATTATTATTAATTATTTTCAATAGGCATCTCTTCAGAGGATAACATAATAGTAGTTTTGTACAAAGTGGTCAAACTCAAACTGTGTTTCCTCCTGCTAACCTGATTTCTCCGTTAAACAAAGGAGCACGTTTAAAGTCGCCTAGCAGCAGTGGAGCTAGACTTTGAATCCAGGTCTCCACAACTCTAGAGGCCAAGAATTCTTTCTATTCTGTTCCATAGCTTTCTGCATGCTGCTCTTTACCTCAATCTGATAGAAATTTGGTTAAGTTCTTTTAGGAACAATTTAGAAACTTTAGGCTTTCTTTGAAGTCAGTTTCAACATTGCTAAACTGACTGGCTAAGGGATGACAGGAAAGTTGGAAAACAAAAGCATCAACGACGGTTTTGCATTTTCTACTGGGATCCTCCCTAATAAATTACTCAGTTTTTCTGATCTATAACGGGGAGCTATGTCATCTCACAAGAGAACATTTCAGTCACAACAAATTAGACTGAAAATGTACTGACTGCAAGAGATACTTAAACCAGCCAGAAGTACTTGTTCCCTTTGATTACATAAATTACTACTAGAAATTTAAGTTGCTTTAATTCCAACAGTAAGGTAAGTGACATTTAAGAACCACACTCATTTTAAAAGCAGATGCCACATGAGGAGGAGAGGGCATCTAGAGGAAATTCATCAGGTGAAATCCAGAATGTTCTTCAGGCTCTAATTTTGCTCTGAATGCTCTGGATGTGACAGATTCACATGCGATGATTTTGCCTGATAACAGCATGCTAAGGAAATTCTAGCAAGACCAAGCTACTGGCCAACTCCTTTTCTTTTTATATAATTAAGCAAGCATTAGGGATTCATTGATCTAAACTTTGCCTCTTATTTTTATAGTACTCACTATGAAGAATAATGTTTGGTAGAGTTTTTTTGTTTTTTTTTTTTTAAAAAAGCCCTTCACATCCATTATATTAATTAGTTCTCACAACTCTCTGAGATGGATAATATGATCTTAATTTCACTGATGAGAGAATGGAGATTGGAGAGGCTAAGTAACCAGCCCTAGTCACAAGTGTACTCAGAGCTTTCCTCTGGAGAAATACGAGGCTAGCAAACGTCACCCCTCCTTTCCCCTCGCCACAATCTCCAGCACGCCGCCTGGAGGCCTCCCTGAGAGGGAGAAGCTCAGGCAAAGGTGAGAGCCTATATGCCCAGGGCTGGGGCAGGGCTAGGAGTAATCTACACAGCCTCACCCAGGGGCGCTGGGGTTTGACAAGTCCATCAGAGCAGAGAAATTGGATGCAAATTATTTTCTCTCTCTGAGCCTCAGCTTCCCCATTTGCAAATACAGATATCTCCTCCTTGGCAGAGAGATTCTTAGGATGTGCAGAAGTGAGAACAGGTGGAGCACCCAGCACTGTGTGTGGTGTTGAGAAAGACACAAAAGATTGTAGCTCCTTCCCAATGAGAGGGCCTCTCCCTTTCTTGCTAAAGCTCTTCCCATGAGCCTATGACTGGAATTACCAGGTGGAATTTTTCAGGCAAATATCACCTTTTTATAAAGCAGGGCTATGATTACTCATCACTAACAAACGATCTCACATGCAGTTTCTCAATTCTTGTCAGGACGGATGCACAATCACCACCTATACCTGCATATAGTTATGGCTCAGAGTTTTTGCATGAACCGCAATATTAACAAGGGAAAACTATATCTGACTACTGTCTACCTGTGGAGTCCTGTGATGAAGCAAAATGGTACAACGGTAAACAAGAAATATTCTAACACTCACCATGAAACTTAAAAAAATAAACATTAAAAAATGAACAAAGGATTAAAGACTTCCTAAAGAGAAAAATGAAAAGAAAAAAACTAGTTAAAATGGTGCCAATTCAGTTGACAGCAATTCAAGTTCTCTGCGAGGTAAAAGGGGATAAAAGTCATTTTTCCTTGTCTGTAAATAAGTAAATCCTGTTATTTTGTGTGAAAGCTTCATAGTTAAACCATTACAGACACAGACAAATACCAGATCTGGGTCCTAGTGATCAAGAAGAGGCATTTCAATATGGACTGGGATGCTGTCCATGGAGTGCTGGCTCAATGCTGTCCCAAGCACTTGGTGCATATGCAAAATCAGGCTTCCATGTGCTCCAGCTAAACCTTTCTACATAAAAGATGGTGAGGAAGAGAGGTAAGCTGTGGGCTGGGCCTGTCTCCTTGTGCCCACATCACATGTGCCTTGAAATTGCGTTGGTGGGAGAGGTAGGAAGAGGCCTTATGAACTTGGTACCTGGGTGTCACTCCCCCTGTTCCTACCACCTGGAACTAGTACTTAGTATATATCCTAAATTTATCCTCTCAAATTTGAGCTGTAGAAAAATTATCTATTTCATAGAAAGTAGTTGGAAACAGAGAGGAAACTAAAATCTAGTAAAAAATGTGCTTAAAACCGCAAAGAAAGTCTTCACTACAAACATCTCTATCACAGTTCAGAAGCTTGGGTTTGGGACAATAACAGCTGAATTTTATATATATGATTGTGGTGTGTAATATACTTAAGAATTACCTTGATCTTTACAAATATCACTCTACTTTATTAACTTGGTTAATCCATTTCCAAACATTTTACACGGAAGGACCGTGTTTCTAACAGCCCAGGAGGAGGCGGCCTGACCATGTCCCTCCCCTATTTACACCCTTCAATGGCTCCCCACTGCCCTATAAAGTTGAGACTCTTTAACACGGCTTACAAGCCCCTGGATGGCCTGGCCCTGGCCTGCCTCCCTCAGCAATCCTCTCCCCACTTCAGCTCCAAGCTCCTTCCAGACAATGAACTGTTCATACCTCCTGGGAAATGCCATGGTCTACACTGTAAATCTTTGTAGATGATGCTCCCTGTCCCCTTGTTGGGAGTCAAATTTATCTGCTCAGTTTCCATTCAGGCATTCCTTTCCTCTGAGAAGCAGAGCCCTCAAGGCTCAGTTTGCTGTCTTCTCTAACAGACCCTACAGCTTCTCAAACTCCCTCCATTTACTCTCTGCTTATCTGCATCTGTTCCAGACGAAACTCTGAAGGCACAGAGTGTGTCACACTCACCATTTTATATAGAACCCCTAGTGCAATATAACGCCTAGTACATAGCAGGCTCTCCAAACATTTCTATAGAAGGGGATGTGTATTGTGTACTGACCACAGGCCATACACTGGGATACACTGGACATACATGGAACTCATTTCTTTAATCTTTACCACACTCTTAAAAGATGGGTCCTAAGGTCAGGAAGCAATAATTAGAACTGGACATGGAACAACAGACTGGTTCCAAATAGGAAAAGGAGGACGTCGAGGCTGTATATTGTCACCCTGCTTATTTAACTTCTATGCAGAGTACATCATGAGAAACGCTGGGCTGGAAGAAGCACAAGCTGGAATCAAGATTGCCGGGAGAAGTATCAATAACCTCAGATATGCAGATGACACCACCCTTATGGCAGAAAGTGAAGAGGAACTAAAAAGCTTCTTGATGAAAGAGGAGAGTGAAAAAGTTGGCTTAAAGCTCAACATTCAGAAAACTAAGATCATGGCACCTGGTCCCATCACTTCATGGGAAATAGATGGGGAAACAGTGGAAACAGTGTCAGACTTTATTTTTGGGGGCTCCAAAATCACTGCAGATGGTGATTGCAGCCATGAAATTAAAAGACGCTTACTCCTTGGAAGGAAAGTTATGACCAACCTAGATAGCATATTCAAAAGCAGAGACATTATTTTGCCAACAAAGGTCCGTCTAGTCAAGGCTATGGCTTTTCCAGTGGTCATGTATGGATGTGAGAGTTGGATTGTGAAGAAAGCTGAGCGCCGAAGAATTGATGCTTTTGAACTGTGGTGTTGGAGAAGACTCTTGAGAGTCCCTTGGACTGCAAGGAGATCCAACCAGTCCATCCTAAAGGAGATCAGCCCTGAGATTTCTTTGGAGGGAATGATGCTGAAGCTGAAACTCCAATACTGTGGCCACCGCATGCGAAGAGTTGACTCATTGGAAAAGACCCTGATGCTGGGAGGGATTGGGGGCAGGAGGAGAAGGGGGCGACAAGGATGAGATGGCTGGATGGCATCACTGACTCGATGGACATGAGTTTGGGTGAACTCCGGGAGTTGGTGATGGACAGGGAGGCCTGGCGTGCTGCGATCCATGGGGTCGCAAAGAGTCGGAGACGACTGAGCAACTGAACTGAACTGAACCTCTCCTATAGATGAAGAAAGTAAATACAGACACAAAATAACACTGACATTGCTACTGAGGGGAATGGTTGAGCAGGGAATTGGAAGTAAGTGCATTTATCAAGTTCTTATGAAGTGCCACCCCCACCCCCAGCACAGGGTCTCTAGCACTGTTGCAGGAGAAAACAGGGTGGCTACAAGCCAATTCTACTGAAATTCTTTCCCTAGGGAGTGAAGATGATAATCCCTGGAACCCAAGAGTCCCTAAAACACAATTTCAAAGCCATCAACTCAACATAAGTGGCTAAGGAAATAAAATCAGCAATGGCTGCTGACCTTCATTGAACTCATGCCACTGCCCCTATTTTACAGGCAAGAAAACAGGTGCAGAGGTTCATCGCCTTGCCCAAGATCAAACAAGGAGGGAGCAGGAAAGACAGAACCCATGGACCATTCCCACTGACACGTTTTTCTGCCTCTGTGGAAAGGGGAGCTTCACCCTCAGGCTAACCTGAGCCTCTGTCTGCACTGTGTCACTGCCATCACCTTTATCTCCTGCTTCTTGACCATCCCACCACCAGGAATTAAAAACACAAAAACAAAAACAAACCACCTTCTGCACGTATTCCTCATGCTCTGAGGCCTGTGTACAGAGCCCTATTGGTGAGGCTTGGAAAGGAAGATCTTCATTTATCAAAAAAGGAGAAGGAACACACCTACCAGACCTGATCTGGCACCCTGCTACCAGACCTGGCACAGAGCAGGAGCTGCAGAGCATCTCCTGAACTCAACTGAGGTCGAGGGAATGAAGGGAAATAGTTACTGTGTAATCTGGCCGCGTTTTGGTATTTCCTAGCCAGCTAACAGGATCATTCTCTCCAAGAAGAAACTAGGTCTATGCCAATACCCTTGGCTATCCCGCTAACTTACCACCAGCCTCAAATTAGTGTTTGCTTAAATGAGAGAAAGGATATAAAAAGGCAGTGGAGGGATAAGAATGAGGATCAGCTAGAAACTTGTCACTTTAGAAGGAAGGCAGACTCTTCTAGGTGACTATGTTACCAGCTCTTACCCTGTAAGAGCATGAAGGCTGGAATTATATCTTCTCCCCAAATAACCTTTTTTCAAATGAGAACACTAGGTTATAATTTATATTTCTTTTTGTGCAACAAATTTGAGTGTCAT
This sequence comes from Ovis aries, assembly GCF_016772045.2. Classification (NCBI taxonomy): domain Eukaryota; kingdom Metazoa; phylum Chordata; class Mammalia; order Artiodactyla; family Bovidae; genus Ovis; species Ovis aries. Next base: position 12,166,119 of record NC_056056.1, on the reverse strand, counting down.
AAAAATGGTTAAAAAGTCTTCCTATGGTAGCTTTTTCTAAACTTTTATGAACATCTGCCACATTCATTTGAAGTTTAAAAAATTCTGGCACATATGCAAAGGCATAATAAGGTGCCTATAGCTTTCAAGAAAAAATAACAAGACAGTAAAAAATAAGCCTTTTGCTGAATTGCCAGTAAGAAAACTAGTGTGCAAGAGGAGATGGGCCCTGCCTAGCTCCTTCCTGAAAGAGCTTTCCTTTGGGCCCAGGTACATGTTCCACCCCAAGCATTATAGCCCACAGTTCTTGGAAGAAGTCTCAGGGAAGCATCTCTCTCATTTGAAGGTATAACAGAACGAGATCAGTGCGATCAAAAAGCACGGCTAGAGCACTCTGAGTCTGAACTGAAATCCAGGGGAGATCAGGAGACTATATCTCTCGACTTGGGAGTTCACAGCTGCCTCACGCATGTGGGCAATGCTATTTTGTTTGGAGAGTGTCTCAGCTGGCTTCAAGAGTGGGGCAACTACTATTTTGGTTTTTCTTTCAGTTCTGACCACATATAGGTACAGCATGGCAAACTCCTCCCTAATTTAAATCAACAGGACTAAGATTTATCTTGGCCAGAGTTTCCCAAACCTTCTCATTTAAAACCCTTCAAAAGCTGAGGAGAGTGAACTTGGAACCATTCACCTAACTGCAAAACTCTGTCTCAAGTTTTAGCTCCCAAATTATGCATGTTGCGCACTGCATGTTTTATTACAAACCCCCCCCCCTTGTTTTCAATTACTACAATCATATAAAAAAAAAATTGACTCCTTCCATCTTTAAGTAAAATTATGGTGCTGGGTTCCCTGAAAACAGCAACACCTTTTGGAGGGCTCTAAGTATGTTCTAAATTCCAGGTTTCCATGCACTTACTCCATCCTTCTTTTCAGAAAGCACCTGTTGGGCATCCTGCTGGGTACTGAGGACTCCACAGTGATCAAAGCATAGTCCTTGTCCCCAAAGAGCCCCTGCTCCTAGGGATGATGAAGAGGACAGGGAAGCCAATAGCTGTCATCCTGGGCAAGAGGTAGAGTAAGCAAAGCCAACAGTCAAATGGGAGGCCTTCCTCAAACAGCTGTGGAAGAGGAAGCTTAGCGGGCAGGGGCGCAGGGATGTGGGGGTGTTAGGGACCAGCCAGAGCCCTAACAGGAGACAGTGAGCAGACAGAAGGCTTGACAGCAGCAGGGAGATGAGCAGACCCTGGGGTGGGCAGAGGCGGCTGGAAGGCGGACTACGAGCTCAGAGCGACCAGGTAGAGGGCAGCCCCTACATGTTTGACAGGGATTGAATTTCATACTCATCTGCATACCTTTATGACCTAGCAAAATGTTTGGAACACAGAGGACTTGATTTAGATTTCTGAGTGAAAAACAAGTCTTTGGAAAAATCTAAAAAAGCAAAGTAAAACATCTATAAAGGCAATGAGAAAGGAACAGAGGGAGAGACATGTCAGAGACTTTGTGACTGTAGAAAGAATAAGGAAGCAGACACTCAGCCATGCTCAGTGTGTCCCCTTGTGACTTTTCAGCCAGTGGTGCCATTCACAGGGACCAGGAACAGCGGAAGGGGAGTGAAGTAACTCGATGGGTGTGTATTACAGATAATAAGGGGTTTGGGGAAGACTGAATTTGAGACATCGATAGTACATGTCGGTGACCTTCAACTGGGACTTGCAACTCTGGACTGTAAGTTCAGAGAGAGGCATGTCAGTGCTAGAATCACAGCTGGGAGTCACTGACATCACCTTGGTAGCAAAAGCAAAAAGCCTTTAAAAAGATGGCCAGAGGGTATATAGAGAAGAAAAGCAAGCCAAGACTGGAAACCTGGACAATGCTCAAGGTAAAGGACCATGAAAAGCAGTCGGAAAAAATCCGTGCTGGAACAGTCCGGAAGGCAGAAGAGGCAGGAAAGAGCTGTGGATGCTGATAGACCAAATGGTCTTTAGATTAGTGTTTCCAACTGTACAACAATTGGCACGAAAGGTCTATTAGCAAGTATTCACTTTCAATTTTTCACAGAGGAGCTTTGAACACACCCCCAAACTTGACAAACAAAGGTAAAACACAGAAGAAATCTCTTCAATCTGATCTAAATACACCATCCAAGATAGTCCATAAACTGTGTACTGTATGTGTTCAGGGCTGGGTGATGACAAGGAGGAACTGTTAACAGAATGTAGGAGCCACATGGCCGTCCTGTCAAATTAGAAATTTGAGCAGATTTCTGTGGTCTATTTTGATCAAGATTCTCAATGTCAAACAAACAGGTTTTTCGATAACCAACTTGTTTCATTTTCGTAAGCACAATAGCACAGTGTGCAACAGTGAAGAAGCAGGTGGTCCTAGTCGACGTGAAATGAAGGGAACAGAAGAAGAGAAGCAGCACTTCCTTTAAGCCATGCAAAGCACCATCGCAGACGGACATGGCTTTAGCTTTTTCCTCCGAGAGCTTGTCTCCTGTGCGAAACAGCCAAGTCCCCTGCCTCCTGTCCTATTTTGCTCCAGTGCAAATTCAGCTCTCTCCCGAGGAGGGAAAAGCTTAGGGTTCATGTCTACAAACCAGTAACACTGACAAAAGCACAGAAAAGTCCTTTAAAAGAATTGCTATCTACTCGGTACAGCCATGCAGAAAGCAATCTGTCCTTAGATTCATAGCTTTGACCAAGCATTTCTACTTTAGGGGTTCTATGCTAAGGAAGTAAGTCAAGATGCAGATTAAGCCTTATGCATAAAGATGTTCACTGAAATGCTATTTATAATAGTGAAAAATTATAAACAGCATAAGTGTCCAACAGTAACGGGAAAATGGCTAAGCTGTGGCATATTCAAACAGTTGGAAGGACAGGTAGCAAATTAAAAATTATTACTGACAGTAGACGAAAATGCAGAAATCCCCATGCCATAATATTAAATAAAGACATAAAATTCTATACCATATCAGCTAAGTACATTTATACAAAATATATATTCACAGAATAAAGACAAGGATGAAGAATAATAAAATGCTAACAGATGAATCTGGAATAATGATACTGTGGATAATTTTAATTTTCCTCTTTATACTTCTATATATTTTCTATACCACATTTTCTACAGAGAAAAATGTAATATAGTTGCAGTGATTTATAATAAACATCATTTTGAAAAGTGAATCATTTTCCTTCCCTCATTCAAACCCTTGAAGAACCCTTTCCTCTGCCTCTTTGAACTTCACTCCCTCACCCATGAAAATTGACAATCTCCAAACAAAGTGGAAAAACACTGGAAACAAGAGCCCAGTGAAAAGGGTCTAAGCTGAACGCCCAGCTCTGTGCATGAGGTGTTGCTCTGACACACTCCCATGTGTAGCGCCGTGAATCCAGAGACTGCACCTTTTCCACTGCCATGAAGCAAACAAAACCACAAATAGAGAGATCCGGGGAGGAGAGAAGTCAACTTACCTCCATTAAACTTAAATGGATTCCTATGAGGTAGGGCATGGGAGCACTGTGAAGAGAAACAGAGACACACAGCTGCTTTAATGTCTGTTGCTTCTGACAGAAAATTACAGATGGTTCACTATTTGGAGAAAAACTGTTTTAATAAACGTATGCACAGTTACATTTTCTTTCACAACAAAAATCCTAATATGACATTTTGTTCCCAAGCCTAGAAACTTAGGAAGAATTTCAAAATGCAGGCAGCCCTGGAAGCAGTCTGAGTGGCAGGAAGAGCGCTGACCTTGGGGTTAGTCCCTAAATAGCAGGCATGTGATTGCACAGCCTCAGTTGCCTTATCTTTAAAATGGCATTTTGGAATCTAACTGCCAGCTTGCTATCAGAATGAGAAAATATACACTGAGTGACCAGTATGGTTCCTGGTACAAACGGGAACCACTGTTGCCATGATCACAACAGAAAAAGCAATCAGCAATGTCAGATGGAGGGCATAATGTGCTTCAAAGAGGAATTATTATTTTTTTTTAATTTGCTATTTCCTTCTGCCATCAAAAGACGTGATCTAACTGTCTATTCTAACTGGACAGGGTATATCACAGACAGTAAGCATCTCCAACCCAGCTGCACACATGCCATCTGATGATATTGTAATTCAAAAAACCTTTGCAAAGTGCTTCATTCCCAGAGCAATGGGTTCCCTTAGTTAGTGACTGAGCAGGAGGTGAGAACCCAGCTCCAAGGGCTTTAAAACCTTGGCATCATGGATTCATTTCCCTCGGTTTCAGGTGCACACACATACACATTATCATTATGTTGCTACTTACCAATGATAAATGGGATAAACATTATACAAGGAACTTCAAATTCAACTTCCTTAATTCACACAACAACCTCACAAGGTAGGTATTATGCCCACTTCACAGAGGAGGGAGTAGGCCCAGGGCACTTAAATCACTTGATGCTTTCGAACTGTGGTGCTAGACAGCAAGAAGATCAAACCAATCAATACGAAAGGAAATCAAACCTGAATATTCATTGAAAGGACTGGTGCAAAAGCTGAAGCTCCAATTCTCTGGCCACCTGATGCGAAGAACCGACTCATTAGAAAAGACCCTGATGCTGGGAAAGATTGAAGGCAAGAGGAGAAGGGGGCAAAAGAGGATGAGATGGTTGGATGGTGTCACTGACTCAATGGACATGAGTTTGAGCAAACTCAGGGAGATAGTGAAGGACAAGGAAGCTTGGCGTGGTGCAGTTCATGGGGCTGCAAAGAGTCAGACACGACTGAGTGATTGAGCAACAATGCCACAAAACAAGCAGTGACCCTAGGATTTGACTCCAAAGCTTCTTCCTCTATGGCACTTTGACTTTGTAATACTGGACTGAAAATTCCCACCTCCCACACAGTGTTTTTCCTGGGAGCAGTGGAGGGAGTAGAGATGAAGGGAGAGATTGACAACTTTTCCATCTGTCTCTCCAACATGTGATACATCCTGGGAAAGGTACAAAGGATATTTTATGAGACCAGTGGAAAGACACCTGCCTCAGTCTGAGGTGACCAGGTACGTTCCCTGCAGGGCAGCTGGTGGCATGGAAGTGGACCTAGGAAGGTGGCTTTCTCGGGGATAGGGTAGGGAAACAAGGAGTGAGTGGTAAGAAATGAAAAAAGGGGAGGTTTTCTTTCCACTGAACGCTAAAGAGTTTAGGCTTTATCCTGAAAGCAATGGATAGGCAACCAAGGTTTTTGAAACATCAGATGTGCATTTTAAAATTGCTCAAACATTTAAAAATAAGAAAGAGCACAATTCCCTCATTACCATTCAACAAATAAAATTCTTCAAGCAAAAATCCTTCTCCAGAATACAAAATGTTCTCCTTACTACAGATCTCAGCAGTAATATATCTTGGGAGCCTGTAAAACAGACTTGAATATTAGCCGCACAGTTTGGGAAATATTCTTTTAGAAGACTTTTGTATTTGATAATAGCCAAAGAAAGAACTGGACACGCAACTGCAGTGAGAGTGGAGTCGTCTTTTCTTTCCTTTTTTCTTCTTCTCTCCTTAAAAAAAAAAAAGGTATCTGCTGTGCACATTCAGCTTCCCTTCGCTTCTAGGGGCAACAAAATGCCCTACAATATTTTTTTCCCTTAAACTGTAAACCATTAGTTTAGCTGCCAGCTACACAAATGCTCAAACTTCCCAGTGTGCCTGGCTCTGCTGTCCAAGCTTTTTCTAGTGTACACTGAAATGAATGTGTTTCTAATTAAGTAGCTTCAGGAACACGACAGCTTCAATGTCAAAAATACAAAGTCTGAACCCTGGCAGGAAGTCTTAAGACTGCAAATGTCTCATCTAGTGGAACCTTGCCTAATGTAATGAAAGGAAGCAGGAAGAGTACAGAATTCCAGAAAAAATGGCCACTTATTAATGTGTCCAGAAGCACAGCCAAACACATAGAAGGGAGAAAAACTCAAATCCATAATATTTAACCAAATCTCATAAACTTCCCCAGCTCCCACCAGCACTGTCATGTAAGTGACAAATGACCCTGAGTTTTAATTAGAATTTCAGAACTGAAATTCCAAGCAAATGAGCTAATGTATAGAAAACGACACTCAAACAACTCAGAGAAAGGTAAAAATAAATATCCACAGAAATTTATATAATTTGACTATAGGCTTTTACCTTAAAAAATTTTTTTTCTAGAATTTTAAATAGGTGTTAATGCCATGTCTCTTTGTCTTGCAATAAAAACCAATGAAAGGGAGGAAAAAGGGATCTTAGAAGTGAAGGCAGACGTAGAAAGGGACAAAGTGAGACTCATTCTTCAGGTACCAATAGGTAGGTATTTTTTTTAAGCCCAATAATTTTCCAAAGAGTAATTATGGTTTATCATAGAAATGTAGTTTTTTAGCCAACTTAGTGCTGAAATAGCTCTGTATTTAGCAAATATTTTAAAACACATTTAATCTGAAATCACAGCACACCATGTTTTTTATGAATGCAAATTTGGACAAATAACCTTTTACATTGTCATCGCTTGCTTCAGTTCAGTTCAGTTGCGTCCTACTCTTTGCGACCCCATGAATCGCAGCACACCAGGCCTCCCTGTCCATCAACTCCCTGTCCCGGAGTTCACTCAGACTCACATCCATCAAGTCAGTGATGCCACCCAGCCATCTCATCCTCTGTCGTCCCCTTCTCCTCCTGCCCCCAATCCTTCCCAGCATCAGAGCTTACATAGCCTCAAATGCATCCCTGAATCTACCGCACTTTTGCTCTGCAAATATACTGGTTACAAATTTCAAATGGGGAGAGGGAAAGAGGGAAGAAAAAAGAAAACCAGAGACTCCTTAAGATCTTAAAGTAGGAAGTATGTAACTGGGTAATTCTACCTACATTCTGAAAACAACTTTTATTCTCAATAATAATACCTCAATAGTTATGGTAGTTACTGACTTTTCCTCTTTTTTTTTTTTTTGTTGTTGTAAAGAGAATGGAAACACTCATCCATGATCAAGTTATCACAACTACTTTTATTTTTGCATTATTCTCCTCCAATATTAAAACTAACATTTGAAAATACCTTTGAAATTACAGAGTGCATATATTTTATTGCTTTCTCATTGGCTGCATTAACATTTCCCATATTATACTGCAACCTTTGTGATTGTTTTAAAGACTATATAATATTCCACCAAGTATGGATGTCCCTTAATTTACTGAACTCTATTGCTAGAGTTAGACATTCAGTCACTTCCATCTTTTCACTATAAATAACATCATAACGAAAATGAACAATCTCATGTGCACGAATTTTCAAACATGGAATTACTGAGTCAAAGGGCAGAACTGTTTTTAACATCTTTTGTAATATTTTGGCAAAGTGTCTTTAAAAGGGAAGTACCAACCCCAGTGGAAATCTTTCAGGATTGTTGCAATGATTAGAGAGAACCCATGAAACGCCTTGCCCAGGAATACCACATGGTAGACTTAGTAAGTTATCATGTCCAAGTGGTCTCTTGTCACAGCCTGAGTGAACATGGTTCATACCACTGGACTCATTCTCTTAGAGCCCAAGATTTCCTGTTCCTACCCTTGTTCTGAACGGAACCTGACAAAATGCTGGTGAGGACAGCTGAGACTCTGTGAGGAGCATGAGATGCTTGACACACGTCACCTGTACACATGAGTTTCTGATTCCAACACAATCTCTTGTCACTTGTCTACTTACTAAGTTCAGTCAGGTTGCTTATCACTTTCTTTGGAGGGCAACCTTTAACCTTGATTTTATGTACCACCAAAAATGCAAAAACCACCAAGTAATCTATAATTCATTACTTGTTTATCATATACAGTGACAAATTTTTAAAACCACTCATTACTATTTCTTAAAAAGAAAATATAGCAAAAAAAACTTGGTTAAGCTAGTTCTAAAAAACTTCATATTCAGAACCTGACTCATCTGGATCATCTTCTGATTCAGAGTCATCAATGCCCATGTTTTCTTCAAGGGTATCTCAGAAACAAAACATAATACTTTTTCTAGATGTTCTCTATCTTCTTTTGTTAGCAAGAAAGAACCTGCTTGTTGACTACCAAGAAAATATCAATGCAAACAGCTGTTTCACCAACAGCAATGAGCACCATGTTTCTATGCTTGGGTGCCTTTCAGTATTCACACTGACTTTACATTTCCACGTTGAATCTGACTGAGATTTGGAAGACATTTTAAATGGAAAATTTGACACCACACATGCAGAACCAACAATGCACAGAATTAAAGGGGTGATAATATTAAGAGCTGAGTTTCCCTGGCGGCTCAGTGGTAAAGAAACTGCTTGTCAATGCAGGAGATGCAGGTTCAATCCCTGGGTAGGGAGGATCTCCTGGAGAAGGAAATGGTAACCCATCCCATTGTTCTTGCCTGGGAAACCCATGGACAGAGGACCTGGTGGGCTATAGTCTATGGGGTCTCAAAGAGTCGGACGTGACTTAATGCATCAACAATAACAAAAATATTAACAGCTATGACCAAGTTCATGCATAGATGGGCTATCACAACTGTGTCACAACTGTCTGATGGATGACAGCAATTGTGGGATGTACTGTACACCTCTGAGTTTTGAGACAGGGTGTATCTGCCCTAGGACTTTGTTCTCTGGGAATTATGGCATGGCCTGACTTCATCAGTGTCACCCTGGAAGAGTAAAAGCTATTCTTACTTCCTTCTCCCCTGCAAAGCAGAGGAGTTATATTGCTAGTGTCAAAGGCGGGGACAACGTAATGACCTTTACCTGAAAGGTATTTACTTTGAATCCTCTCAAGGAAAAAAGGAACTAATATCAATTGAGTTACTATAAGTCAGCTGCTTTTATGCATCACTTCTATACAATTCTCAAGGCAACTCTGCAAGGTATCACTACTATCCACATTTTCAGATGGAGAAACAGGTTTGGAAAGGTGAAGTAACTTGCCCCCAGGGTCACAGAGCTAGTAAGCAGTGAAGCTGAAATTCAAAGTCAGGGCTGTTGGACTGAAAGCCTAAACTGTCTCACAGCACATACTCAGTACTAAAGCCAAAAGAAGAGGAGTGCTGGGAAACCGAGGGGGCTGTTCACCCACAATCCTCTCACTGACTCCAGGCCTGCGATGCAGAGCGCTGTGCTTAGAGGTAGATCCTGTAGCATGGGCTCCTTCCAGCAATGGACAGGCATGGACGTGGACACTGCAGACTATTAACGCTCCTGTAGTCCCCGTTCATCATTACTGCACTCTCTCAATTTGCTAATTCCTTTCCCCCAGATAACCAGGGCCCTCTTAATTATGTTCCCCTGAGGAGAGTGGCTACTAATTGGAAGAGAGTCAGGTGAAATAAAGGAACACTGGCTGCCCAAATACATAAAATGCAGCTTCCTGAGACAAAGAGGGAGGGGAGGAGAGAGGAGATGTGGAGGGAGGTAGGGGGGCCTCCACCCTCACGTGAGCAACACCTCTCTGACCTCAGTAAGGATACAGCTTACAGCTCCCAGGGGTTTGGAAGGTCCACTCTTTCTTTTCGCATATTAATGCATGGTGAGCTCTACAATGTACACATCACAGCCCCCGCCTTGCCTCTCAGAGGCATACCACCTTTCAGCCAAATACCCAAATCTGCAAAGGGATCCCACCAGTCTTTCCTCAGTTCACTGTCTTTAAAGAAAGGAAAACTCTGGTCTTATACATTTGAGCTTTTCTTCTTTCCTTCCTTCCTCCCTCCCACCCGAAAAGAAACCAAAGTGTAAACATAGTTTGTATTACAGTTTAAAATTCTCCCCTGAAATAACGAGGCCCAGCATTGTTGGAGAGGTTAAAGGACAACAGAATGGGGAAAGGAAAGCGAGCAAAAACCATACAACACGCCTTATTGGAGAACACAAATAATCCTAGTTTTCGTCTTCCTAAGAGTGACCAGAGAGATGGGCCACAGGCTAATACAATGGCCAGAGTTGCACAGGGAGCTAAGAAGAGCACATGGTGTTTATGGTGCACTCGCCTCAGTCAGCACTAGGCTAAGGGCACGACAGGCATTTTCTCACTGGATCCTCAGGACCACTGTACAAGGTAAGTACTGTCATCACCACCAACTATACAGATGAAGAAACAAAGGCTGGGAAGCTAAACAAGTCAGTGAGGTCACACAGCTAGTAAATGGTGGCCCTGAGACCAGAACCCAAACCTGTCATACTGAGTCAGAGCAACCCACTGTTCCGCTAGGAGCTCAGCATGTGCCCGGCCGTGGAAGAAGAGCAGAAAGAGGTTCGGAGGTTTTTTCCTAACCTGTTCCCTGGGCACCTACCAGCAGCTGTGCAAAGTCTCAGGCCCTTCCACGTTCTGTTCAAGACCCTGGCCAGCCCCCTCACCACAGGAACCCTAACGTGCCTCTGGGCTGAGCCACACGTGTCTCTGTGGGCCCTGCCCTGTGTCCTCCAAGTCCTACTGAACCCCGTGGTCTGCCAAACATCCCTTCTCAGATCACCCCAAGGTTGCTAAAACCTCCCTATTCAGAGGATTTTGTCTGGGTCGCCCATTTGGCATAAAACACGTGCTAATTTATATGGTTATTCCAGACTGTCAGTCATGGAGAACCAAACTCTGTTTCCCATTCCCCAGAGTCCATGGTGGGGCCATGAGAAGAGCAGGAGAAATAAAGAGGTGCGGATGTGCTGGGTGCTCACCAAATACCAAGGGCTGTGCAGGGGCCCTTATCTCATTTAATCCTCAAATAATCCAATTTATACCACCACCCATTTTATAGATTAAAAAAGGAATCCTCAGAAACTTGCCCATGGTCACAGTTAATGATGATTCCAGCCCCAATCCTCCTACTTTAAAGTTTCTTATGATTTACTTTTTTTTATACCATTATGTTACACTTAAGAAAAAAATGGGCATTTGACAGTTATAGCTGAAAAATAAAATAGCAAGTGGACACTTTGTAGCCAGGATAAAAATACATTTGCCAAATAGCTTAAATGAGCTGATACACTTTCCTGTTCTAAATGGAATTTCAGGTAACTTATAGGAATACGTTTAGTACAACAGCAAAATAGGAAAAATAAAAATAGAAGCAAAGGGAAAAAACCTAAGCTGGGGTGAGGTGAGTACTTCAGTGTGTGCTGTACGGTTTGCATACCTGCTGGGATGGCCACAAATCTGGCTCTGAGTCCTCCAACTGCCAACCCAAAGAGGGAAACACGATCGTCACATGATTCGCAGTGTCCATAGGGAAAAATAAACTAGTCACCTAGGAGCTTCAGCTTAAAAAAGGCAACTGAGGAGGGGTGAGAGAGAAAACTAACATCTCACGGTACATTTACTAAGTGTTCAGTGTTTTCCATATCCTGGTCAGTCAATATTACTATACGTCAGGTGCCACACTGGAGAGGGGATAGAGAAGAGAAAAAATAGTTCTGAACCCTACCGATTTAGAGCTTACATTCAACAGCAGACAGCAAATAAGCATATTCTTGTAGGTGCATAGGCTGCTGTGAGGAGAGTTACAAGGTGCCTCGGGGGTAGACCTGAGATGACCTCATCTCATCCCCACAGCAATCTTGAAAGTCTGATCTGAATAATTCACAGAGGAGCCTATGGCTCCAAGAGGTTAAGTGACTTGACAAAGGTCACAGCTGGTGAGAGGCAGAAAATATGACTTGAAAGGTGGAAGGGGTGCAAAATGCCATTAGTTAATCGAGACTTTCTTCGGGAAAAAAGTATTTAACTCCTTGTGCGGCTTCCAACAGCCCCTCCCTGATTTATGAGCAGCAGCACAGGACGAAGGCCCACGTGAGGATAGGAGCAATCTTAGATTAGAAGGCAGTACAGACTGCCGAGCCGCCATCCGCAGTTTCAGCGGCCAGAGCATGGGGCTCACAGCAATGGAGGAGCTGGGTGCACAGTGCTGGGCCCTGGGGATGGTCTGCGAATGCAAGACACGTGCATATCTGAGCTGACTGTGACGGGGGGAGGGAGGACAATATCCTCCTGAGAGTGGCCCTGCGGCTTCCTGGGGTAACCCTGGGGCTTGCGAAAGAGCCGCAAGCCACCAAACCCAACCGAAACAAACACAAGAGTTACAAAGATAACGACTGATGGAAACCCAGAAAGGTCAACATCAAAGCCTAGAGTAGTCTGCCCTTTTATGCCTCCTCAGTCTACCGGAAGGAGACAGACTAGGGAAATCAGGAAGGGCTCTATGGCTAAGACCACTGCGGCAGGAGAAGTTAATCACAGAGGAAAGGTCAGGAGACGGGGCTCTCTATTGCCCCCGAGAGTTCAATGAGAACCATCAGAGCCAAAGCCAGGTCACAAAAGAAGTCTCCGGTTTGAGCCACCAGGGACCCGTGAAACCCTCATAGAAATACAGGAACGAATGATGCACAGAAAAAGCGAGAAGAGAAAAAGAGGTTTTGGATAAATAAACCAAGAGAAATTAACCCCCCAAAATAGTGTAAAAGTTGAAAATGCAAGAGGTAATGAGGGAAAGAAAATCTCTCTTTGTTTTTCTAGGACTAAGATACGTCATATGTCAAGATGCATAGAGTCCAATTACATTCTCAGCATAGCCTCTCAGTCTTTCAAATATTCACATGGAAGACAAACCCACATTTGTTGTGAGGTTACTCTGAGCTGAGCACTGAACTGCTGCTTTGTGTCTTCTTCTGGTTAAAGAGGCAGGAACACATCCCCAAATCCCACCATGAGGGAACCTCCTCCAGGACTGAAGCTTCTCTGAGGATGACGTTACATGGCCTGTGGCTCCTGCTCTACTGGTGACCACGAACATACGTAGAATGTCTTTGCTGTAGAGGCCGCTGCACTGTCTTAGACATTTCAGAGTTTCCTAAGTGTTGGATTCAAGATAGTCTCCAGGTCAGAGAGGAGTGAAGAATTACCTATCAGATGTGTCACAAGAAATGGAAAACCAGGCCAAGATAAGCACAGGTCAGAGCCAGCTGTGTCCCATAGAGACCAGGCAGAACTGGGGCAAAGGAAGCAGGCTGTTGCCCCTTATCACACCAAGCAGCAGAAAGAGGACTGGGAAGTGGGACTAGCAGGGTGGGTCCAGATACTCAGATGTAGAGGCAGCAGCAAAGGAGGTGGAGGGCCACGGGGCAATGGGCTGCGATCATGAGTGTGTCCTAAAGAGAGGGTCAGTTCAGTTGCTCAGTCATGTCTGACTCTTTGCGACCCCATGGACTGCAGCACGTCAGGCCTCCCTGTCCATCACCAACTCCCAGAGTCCACTCAAACTAATGTCTATCAAGTCGGTGATGCCGTCCAACCACCTCATCCTCTGTCATCCCCTTCTCCTCCCACCTTCAGTCTTTCCCAACATCAGGGTCTTTTCAAATGAGTCAGTTCTTCACATCAGGTGGCCAAAGTATTGGAGTTTCAGCTTCAGCATCAGTGCTTCCAATGAATATTCAGGACTGATTTACTTTAGGATTGACTGGTTGGATCTCCTTGCAGTCCAAGGGACTCTCAAGAATCTTCTCCAACACCACAGTTCAAAAGCATCAATTCTTCAGCGCTCAGCTTTCTTTATAGTCCAACTCTCACATCCATACATGACTACTAGAAAAACCATAGCCTTGACTAGACGGACCTTTGCTGACAAAGTAATGTCTCTGCTTTTCAATATGTTGTCTAGGTTGGTCATAACTTTTCTTCCAAGAAAATGATTAATTTTATGGTATATGAATTATGCTTCAATTTTAAAAAATCAAATGGAGAACCTGAAAAGGCAGTTTTGCTATAGAACTTAGAAAGTATAGGTATAGATTCTTACAAATCCATGGCATCAATAATGCAAATAGCCATCTTTCCTCTCTCTCATTTTTCCACCAGGAAGACAGTTTACTCAGAAATTACCCAGAGCTTCCTCCAAAGGCTCCTGGCACTTTCAGTTTTGGGTGCTGCTGAAGGAAATGAGGGCGCATCTCAGTACAGGCCTCAGTGACTGTCATCATCTAACAATCTCTGTGTAGGCACCTACTTGATGCCAGGCTCTTTATGGAGAACTCTATTTTTGATATATTCCTGTGGATGAGAAAAGAGAAGTTCAAACAGACTATGTGATTCACCTAAAGACATATTCAGTAGGAACAGAGCCAGGATTTGGACCCAGAGGTTTGACTTCCAAGCGTGAATTATCTCCTACTACTCAGCCTCTCTGCTCAAACCTCAAGGTCAAGTTCAGCCACATTTTAGTACGGGATTACCCAGGAATCTATATTTTTACTTTGTTCAACCAACACACATCATTTGTGAACTTTCTAACCATCAGGTACAGGACAGATCCAACTTCCCTCCCTGTTTTGTCTGAAATTGAAATCCTGGTCCTAATCCCCTCTTACCCTTCCAGACAAGTTCTTGCTGCAGTGGTTGCTTGCTCTGAGCAATGGACCTATCATGGCCTCTTGATGCTTCTTAGCTAAAAAAAAGAAACAAAAACAAACTGTCCCAGCTTTTGCCTGGACACCTGAGTTCTTTTGTGAAGTAGTATTTCCTCAGGTCCAGAACCATCTATAAGCCCCTGCCTTTCCATGCCCAGTGCTAGAGACATAAAAGGCACTTATAAATACTTGCTGCAAAATGGAAAAGACACATTTTGCCTAGGTGTTAGAATCCAATTTTGATTGACTACATATTAAAGAATTTTAGTGATACTTGTCTACCTAATCCACTTTCATCCTATCTGGATTTGCAAACTTGCACTGGATTGTTGAATCATATATATGTGTGTGTGTATGCACATGTACATATTAATATATACTGACTATAAATACATATCAATCTAAACAGAAATCAACCCTGAACACTCATGGGAAGGACTGATGCTGAAGCTGAAGGTCCAATACTTTGGCCACTTGATGCGAAAAGCAGACTCATTGGAAAAGACCCTGATGCTGGGAAAGATCAAAGGCAAAAGGAGAAGAGGGTGGCAAAGGATCAGATGGTTGGACAACATCACCGATTCAATGGACATGAACTTGGACAAGCTCTGGGAGATAGGGACAAGGAGGTCTGGTGTGCTACAGTCCATGGGGTTGCAGAGTTGGACATGACTTGGCGACTGAACAACATAAATACACACACACACACATATATAGTCAGTTATAACAAAAATAGTACCTACTCTTTATGGTCACCTGCTGTTTATCAGTGCGTGGGTGCTGCCACTTCAGTCGTGTCTGACTCTTTGTGACCCCATGGACTGTAGCCATCCAGGCTCCTCTGTCATGGGATTCTCCAGGCAAAAATACTGGAGTGGGTAGCCATTTCCTCCTCCAGAGGATCTTTCCAACCCAGGGATCAAACTTGTCTCTCATATCTCCTGCATTGGCAGGTGGGTTCTTTACCACTAATTACTATTCACATTTAACAGAAAACTGGCTTAGAGGTGTTCAGCAACCTCAAAATAGTAAATGGGGAAATCAGAACCAAAGCTGGAGTTTTCGTTTCTACTATACCACACTTTGTTGATTTCTATCACTGACACCAAGAATATCAATAATTTCACTTTAGCATCAATTTATTCCCCATACAAAATTTCACAGCACCCGTGAAGACAGAGTAGAATGGACCCAGCTCTGGTCATCCAGTTGTCGTTTCACAGCTGTGTCTGGACTGCTACCCTGTCATCCACATGGACCATGCACCCTGTAAAAAGGCATATTAAGACTGTGTGCTAAAAATCCTAGATGGAATACATGATGTAGCATGGAGGGGAGTTATTCAGAACCCCACATACAATACAGATTAAGAGCCTAGAACTAGTATGTCTCACAGAGAATCTGAGCATGCCCACTCTGAGCAGAAGAATGAATTCCAGAGACATCTAGAAATGCCAGAAAATACAATGAATTTTACAAAGTCGGATACAAAATCCAAACCTTAACTGTGCACATTTAACTTTTTAGTTCAATCATGCCCTCAGAGAAAATCAGGAGTTAGCTACTAACTTGGCTCTTGGCCTGGCTGCCCTTTGGAGGAAATATGAACTTGTCCTGATCTGTTTGGAAATATTTTATCACATATTTGGAAATACATTAACAGGTGTCCAGAATAACCCAAATGTACAATTCAATTTGAGAACTGATTTGGTCCTTATTTAGGACTACTTCTGAAGGACTGAGGGAAAAAAGGGAATTTACATGGGAAATACCATATGGCTTCTATTGGGACCTTTTATTAGCAACATTTAATTAGCATAGTGCCTGGTACAGAATAAGTGCTCTATAAATATTTGTTGAATGAATGAATAATAATGAATGATAACATTAGTCCACAATTATTAGCCAGTCATCAAAAAGCCTATGTAAAGAATTTTTTTCACAAAATCTTGGTGACAGGTACAGCTTATTCTCTAATTCTTTAAAGGATATTAGTAAGGAAAGCTTTAATATGAAATGGCCTTGGATTTCAAGTGCAGGCTCTACCATTTCTTAGTTGTGTCACGGTGGGTAGGTCGCTAAACTTCTCTGAGCTTCAGTTTTCTAATCTATACAATAGAGCTAACCTTGTGCCATGCCACACTGTCACTTCAGTCATGTCTGACTCTTTGCAGCCTATGGGCTGTAGCCCACCAGTCTTGTGTCCATGGGATTCTCCAGGCAAGAATACTGGAACGGGTTGCCATTTCCTACTCCAGGGGATCTTCCTGACCCAGGGGTCGAACCCGTGTCTCTTACGTCTCCTGCATTGGCAGACAAGTTCTTTACTACTAGCACTATCTGGGAAGCCCCAATATTTACCTTATAGTTTGATTTTAAAGATCTGCAGTAATGTTTATAAAGAGCTTGACTTGTATATTGTACTCCATATATGGTGATTATTATTATGAAAGGGAATGCTGGTTTTCATCAGCAAGTGTATCCCTTTGTCCCCACAATAGGAAGGCTCTTCCAATACTGGCCGAGGTCAGGACTGCCATCAGCCAAGGTAGGGAACATTCTCATTTTCACTTTCAAAATCAGGAGAATGGCACAGCTCTAAAGTAGAAAGGAACCAGCAGCACATGTTTTTAAATATTCATAAGGGCTGGAAATGTCTTACTCCTTTCGTTTTCTCTGCCATCTGCTTTTGTTTCTTTTCTTTTCATTCTTATGCCACAGCTGCAAATGAAAACAACCATACAATAACCCAAGTTAAATAAAAAAAATCAAAATAAAAACAATCTGATGGGTAAAAAGAGAAGATGAATTATAAAGTTTTTCCCTGAGCTCACAAGGCATCAGAAACAAGAAAAACGTTTGATGTGAGTCAAACCTTCTGGAAACCAAAACCCATGTCCCATGTTCACATTAACCATAATAAGAGCAACCACCATTTACTAAACGGCCCCTATGTCCCACTTGATATCAGTATCTCTAATTTATAAAGCCATTCTTCAAAGTAGGTATATCAAACCCATTTTACAGAAAACAAAATGTCAAATCAGAGAAGTAAGATAGACTTTTAATGGTTACACAGCTATTAAGAGATGAAACAGATTTGAACTTGGCCTCTGAATATAAAGCTCAGACACTTTTTCTACCACTCTCTCCAAAAATGGGAAGGAACATGAAAAAAAATAATTTGGGAAATATTTAAGGCAGACTATTTGTATTAAATGGATTGTCTTCAGATAATTAAAATCTGTGATTATAGCTCTAATTAAAGTTAACTTAGATAATTGGTTGTTGTATTTGTGAACGTGCAATTAGTCTTCCACATAAGTGCTGGGTTTCAGCATCATACTT
This sequence comes from Ovis aries, assembly GCF_016772045.2. Taxonomy (NCBI): domain Eukaryota; kingdom Metazoa; phylum Chordata; class Mammalia; order Artiodactyla; family Bovidae; genus Ovis; species Ovis aries. The sequence continues at coordinate 12,148,367 of NC_056056.1, read as the reverse complement.
TCCATGTATTCACTGCATCCCACAGTTTTGCTACGCTGGCTTCTATGTTACCAAAGGCCCATGTTACAGCTCTTAGGATTTCTGGGTCCAAGGACTATGATCTATGAAACCAATAGTAGGGTCTAGGTTCAACCCTATTTTAGCAAGTCTTTGTCCAGAAGTCAATGAACACCTTATCTTCAAGTGTAATGTAAAAAGCTCTTACAGCCTACACTGTTGTCCTGAAAACTCCTAGCAGCATGTACCTGAAGAAAAACTGGCAGCAGTGGTCCTCATGTGTTAATTACACTTGCGAAATCTATTATGCATAGAAAGGGCACCTGCTGGCAGTGAAAATGACTAGAATCTGCCCTTCCTGTGCGGTGAGTAAATTGAGAGTTCATTTCTACAGGAGATAATAGTTTTTAGATTCCATTTCGTGTATCCCCGGCATGGGGACGTACTTAACATTTAAATCATCCGCAGAAGAACAAACCTCCTTCAAATTTACATGTTTCAGGCTCCTAGCACTTTACTTAAAATGCTGGTTATCCCTGCTGGCTCTTACCACCAAGGATTAAACTCAACAGTGGTGAAAGTCACCAAGCACAACAGAATAAAATTATTAGCATTGACTCAAATTTCACGACATTTGTAGTTTCTGACCAAAGCAGTGGTAGCAGGCTGAAGGTGATCAAATCAAGCCTTAAATAGAGGATCTGTCTTTTTTCTCTTGGGGTCTTTTATTTCATCATTCTTACATCTTGCAGTTAATAAACAGATACCAATCCCCACAGGCCTGTCATCATCCTATGGTCAAATGTCAAAAAAGTTCTTTCATGAAAACAAGAGACCAGCAGAGAGACTACGGTCACACAAACAGAAACTTCCACTACAGAGCCTAATCACAAAACCCACTCGGGCTCTAAAAATTAACAAGCTTCAACTATGAGCTTTTGGAGTGAAAGTTTGGGGTGACAGAGGCTTGGCAACTGTCCTTGCCAAGTCTTCCCTTCTCAGTTAGAGCTGCTGCACCACGGCTCTCGGTCAGGCTGGTAACAGTCCTTGAGAGGGTTAGAGATTGAGAGGAAGCTGAAAAGAGGATTGTGGGTCAGCTTCCACAGGAAAAAGTGAAACAGCTAATAAATCCTCTAAACAAACAAGAAAGGAGAGCTGTGACCTGAGATGGTGGCTGGAAGTAACAACTGGCCAGAATAAACATTGACTTTTTTTTAAAATGAAACTTTTCAATTACAGAACTATACTTTTTCATTGTTAGAAATATTTGAAAGTATGGAAAATAATATAGAGATCATGAAGAATTCTTCTCTCTCCCCCACAACACAAATCACTGTTAACATTTTAGTGTCTTTCCTTCCAGATTTCTGCCTCTCTATATGTTTGTTTGTGTGTATCTAATTTTTTTGTTTAATATATAGATATACACACACATATATATACCTGTGTATATGTATACATACAGATAATTTTTGTTTGTTTTTATAAAAATGGAATAGTGGTGACTGTAGCTATAAAATTAAAAGACGCTTGCTCTTTGGAAGGAAAGCTATGACAAACCTAGACAGAGTATTAAAAAACAGAGACATCACTCTGTTGACATAGGTCCCTACAGTCAAAGCTATGGTTTTTACAGTAGTCATGTATAGATATGAGAGTTAAACCATAGTTGAGTATTGAAGAACTGATGCTTTTGAATTGTGGTGCTGGAGAAGACTCTTGAGAGTCCCAACCAATCTTAAAAGAAATCAACTCTGAATATTCATTAGAAGGACTGATGCTGAAGTTCCAATACTTTGGTCACCTGATGCAAACAGCCAGCTGATCGGTAAAGACCCTGATGTTAGGAAAGACTGAGGGCAAAAGAAGAAGGGGGCAGCAGAGGATGAGATGGTTAGACAGTGTCACTGACTCTATGAACATGAATCTGAGCAAACTCCAGGAGACAGAGAAGGACAAGGAGCCTGGTGTGCTGCAGTCTGTGGGGTCACAAAGAGCTGGACACAATTTAGTGACTAAACAACAACAATATCTATTTTAGGGAAAGTTACTAAACCTTTTGCGGCCTTGGTTTACCGACCTGTGAAATGGAGCTAATAATACTTGTCTTACAGGGTTGCTGGAAGAATAAAATGAGATCACAGATGTAAAGAGATGGTCCAGTAAGTGATGAGGGGACAGGAGGGAGGCACAGCAGAGATTCAAACGTGGCAACCATTGTTATCACTGATGTTACTGACGGAGCATTTTCATCTTCAATTTTGGGACTCTGAGCTTTGGTTTTAGACTAGATAACAAGTTAGCAATCAAAACTTTCCAAGTAATGGAAAGTGAAAGCTGTACCATGAGAGAGGCAGAGGGACTACAATGACTTTCTCAGCTCCACCAATCCCTGCACACCCAAGCCCCTCGGAGTTCCTACCTGAAGCATCAAGACACACAGCTAAGTCTCTTCCAGGAAGAATTCCAAGTCAGCCTCCCTCCCTTCTTCAACTAAAACACATTTCACTGAATAGTGAAATTCCCCTCAAAAGAGTGTTTTGAAGCCTGGCTTGTACTCCCAAACCACACCTGAGGGCAAGTCTTACAGAACGTGCCAGAGCATAGCTGAAACTTGAAGACTTTGGGGATCTCAACTGTTCTTGACACCAGTTTCCAATTTGTCTTAGGAAAAAAAAAATCACACAACTATTTGGTGCTTTGGTTTCCCTACACCAAGGAATGGGGAAGGTATTATCTACCCACTTGAACTCTCTAGAATGCCATGACGTATATGAAAGCTGTTTGGAAACAAACAGGCCAGTGCAATCTGGTGATCTAAAATTCGATCACTTTGAAGTTAGTATTTTTAATTTAAAGTCACCAACAGCATTACAAGTTATTGACCTAAGATGCTTGGTCATCCTCTGGAGAAGGAACAGCAGAGGACAGGGTGGGCAGCGGCCTTACCAGCAGTAGTCCAGCAGATGCGGAGGCAGGACAGGGATGTACACGTGCTGCCAGAACATGGGGTAGAGCATCGCAGCAGACCCGTGGATGCAGGCAGTCAGCTGCAACAGAGATTAAAGATTCAGAGCTAGACAGTTTAAGCTGGGAGACACTCATTTGAGTTCAACAATAAAATTAAATATATAATTATTAACATATTTAAAATAAGTTAACTCAATAACCCTAATTCAAACTTAGTAAGAGCTTCATTTTCCGAGAAATGTATTTTTTTTTCATGATTATGAAGCTAATATACAATGACAGTAGAAAATTTAGAAACTGGAGAAAAAGATTAAAGTCTTCACCATCTGAAGATAACTTAACATTTGGGTATATTATCCATACATGTGTATGTGTGTGCTCAGTCATGTCTGACTCTTTGAGACCCCATGGACTGTGGCCTACCAGGCTTTTCTGTCCACGGAATTTTCCAGGTAAGAATATTGGAGTGAGTTGTTATTTCCTATTCCAGGGAATCTTCCTGACCCAGGGATCAAACCTGCCTCTCTTGCATTGGCAGGCAGATTCTTTACTACTGTACCACCTGGGAAACCCATTACCTATATATGGACTTTTCTAATAAAATCAGGATTACTGTAAATACAGTGTTAACTTTCCCTTTAAGTTAATATTATTTGCTGGCATTTTCCCATATCTTTAAGTATTCTTAGAAAATATCTTTTAATGCTACCCAATGAATTTCTCATATTATATTGAAGCACTCTTCCATCATTAAGTTATATATTTGGATCAACTCAATAACTTTTATAGATGGTTCCTACGTGCAGAATTTAAAGACAAAGGTTATAAATATTTTAAGGCACTTAACAAATATAGTAATACAAATATAATAAATGTATTCATATAATAAATAGATGAAGGGTTGAGGCTCTTTATACTCCCCTAGCCACTGTACTTATCTTCATTTTATTTTTATTTCTCTGATCATGACTGAAGTTGAACATCTTATTATATGTTCTAAACTGTATTTCTTAAGTAAATGATCTGTTCATATTCTTAGCCCACATTTTCTAAAGAGAATTTAGTATATTTTAACTGATTCAGAGAAACTGTGGATATGCAAAGGACAGTAATCTTTTGTAAGGGTTTCTGAAAATAATTTATCCTTATTTAATTTTCTTTGAAGTTTTGGGTAAAGAGAAGGCTTAAATAATTACATGGGCAATATTTCCCTTCATGATGGTTTCCACTGTTTTTATACTAAGTCCTCCAAATTCTTCCTCAGCATTTAACTCTTTAATCCATCTGGAATTAATTTTGGTTTAAGGGCTAAGGTGAGAATTTATTTTTTCCACAGAGTTAATCAATGGCTCCAACACTGTTTACTAACATCCTTCCACTCCCTCCTTTTTTGGCTTGTCTCTATTTCATATTTCTTTTTTTTCTTAAGAGCTACATAGATGATACAATCAGTATTTGATATAACAGAAAAATTGGGAAACAAAGATACAATGGAATAAAACTGCTACAAAATTCAATACAGTGAAAGGAGGAAAAAACCAACACCTTTGGAGATAGGGCTATGAAGTGACAAAAGCCAACAACACATGTTTCTTTCTGTGTTTTTTCTTTAATGTTCCTTTGGTTTCTGGGAAGCCTGTTCCCATGAGGACTTTGCTTCTTTTGGAAGCTGTTAATAGGCCTTTGCTGACAGAAGGACATTTACGTGGCAAAAGAGTGACGTGGCAAGGCCCAGTTAAAAGAATCCCAGAGGTTAGTGTAACATGAACAGCTTTAAATTGGATATTCTGCTGATGGTTCACATTTGTGAGAGCTGTGTATTAAACCCAAGGCTGCTACTTTTCCCCCCTCCTTTTCCCTGCAGACCCTGTTCTTTAAATCAGGTACATGCCATGAACAGGAGCTCATCCAACAAGCGCTCAAAAGCAAGTCCCAGTGACTCTGACAAGGCTTGTAGGTTTGATCCATCTTTTCTCAACCCATTTTGGTAGGTTTCCACATAAAAAAGGCTGTCTGTCATATTATACATGACTAATATCTTCAGCTTAGAAGAGATAAAAAATCTTTGCTGGTGTTGAGTGAGTGGAAAATGAACCAACTTTACTCCAACTCCACCCTGAAGTCAGGCTGGAGGGTTTACAACAGCCTTCAGTCCCAGCTCTCTTCTTCTCTTTCCTTTAACCAAGTGCCAAAGTACTCATTCTAAAGTGCAGGTCTAGTCATGTAACATCCTGCTTTGAATGTGCTTGGGGGCATCCCTGGAACAGGCATGTCTTTGTGTCTTCAGCTCCCCATCTACCTATAGAGAAGCATCTCCAGCCACAGTCCCTACTATCTTCTCCAGGTTTATCCTTGGAATAAACTGTTTGCAGATTTACGAGTAGATATGTACTCCTTTTCCTGCCCTCTGTATTCCCACAGGCCCAGATCCATGCCCCTAGAGTCTGTTCACTATCTTCTTCTGCAAAGCTCTGCATGGCTCCGCTGGGCATGTGTCTCCTTTATTGATGGGATTATAACTGTGTGAGTTTGTCCTCTTGCTGTAAAGGGCAGAAAGACCCTGTCTCTCTTATGCTCAGTGGCACAATAAATATACACATATATACACGTTTATGTGCTAGGTAGTGCAATATTTCTTGAATAAATAAAGAACAATTCCCACTTAGAATATACTCATAAAGACAGCTAGTGGCTTGGTTTTTCATGCTCCTTGACCACCATTTTCATGAGTCTCGGAGAATAGGGTTTAAGACTCAAATTCCAAAATAATAACAGTAAGCTTAGACATACAAATACACTACGTTTGGAAAATCAAGTCAATGGATTCATCCATCCATTTATTTAATAATATGCCTACTCTGTAACTCTACAACACACCAAATAAATAAAAGCACTTAAAAATCTGTATGGTGCCACCCAGATACAAGGTATCATCATCACGTGTATTCACCAGTAATTCTCTTTGAAATAGTCTTTTAACAGATGTTCCTGGTTAAGACAGAACTTGAACATCAGCCTCTTTTTAGTTTAAATTGGTTTGAGTCTAAACCCTATTTCAAGCAACACAGTGGTACGGATCTTATCTTCAGACAATGTCCTTTTCATGTCTCCTTAGCCTAAAAAAACCCCCAAAAACCTAGCAAGCTAAATTACAAGGTTTTAAAATTACTTATCCCTCCTAAAAATCAAACTTTTAAGATGTATGATCATCATTTTCATTGGGAGATTTTCTCAGTGCCAAATCTCTGTAGCTATAATAAAATGCTCTTACCCATTTGGTTAAAAAACAAACAAACAAACAAAAAGGGTTCTTTGGCTCTTTTCCAAAATACTAAATGACACACACAATGTGTATCATTTCTTAGAAATAACGGCTATGTGGACCACAGAAAAGCATTATGATACATCTTTGCTTAATCAGAAATAATATATATTCCATACATTATCATTAGCCACTTACTTAAAAAAAAACCAAACCTCTAAAACCAACCCTATTAAAAAAAAAAATAAGAGTCCTAAAGGACTACGCTCATTCCTTACAGAATACAAAATTTAAAAGTAATGAAAGTATATAATTTGGATTGTCGTCAACAAGGGGGTATTGTGAATATTTAATTGAAGTGCAAGTTGAGGAAAATGATCCTATCAAAATCTCACTCAGTGGGAGAATAGAAAGATAGTATGTGTAAAATTTGCCCAAAGTCATTAGTCACAATGAATATTCATCAGAAGCCAATTATCAATCCCATTTAATGACACCCCAAAAGATTTTGCCCTAAAGCAGCTGAATAGTCTAAGACTCCAGACAAAACTAGACAAATTACACAGCCAACAGCTAGTCTAGCCAGGACACAAATTGTAAAGTAAACCACTGGTGGGTTTTTGGACGCATTTTTAGCAAATTCTGTCCTCAATTAAAGGTGCACAAGGTCAGTCTGATTTTGGAGCTTTCTTTTTGGCTGCATAGTTTCCTTTGAGGCAAAGGGAGAGAAAGGAGAGGCAGTGGAGGTAGGACGCGAATGAAGAGCAATCAAGGATAGGGTTTGAAAGATCAGAGACACATTTTTTTTTTTTTTTAATTTGAGGTATTTCTTAGGGATAATACTCATATTGTCACAATCTTAGATACCAGTCCAACTGATTCCTAAGAGAATCCTGCAATTTAACATGGAATAAAAGTAAAGAGACCTTCATTAAGGAAAAAAAGGAATCTCAACAGTGTATGTGCCAGGCACCCTGCCAGGGGTTTACGTGTTAAGTCACTTTAGTACTTCAGTTGTGTCCAACTCTTTGCGACCCTCTGGATTATAGCTCACTAGGATCCTCTGTCCATGGGATATTTCAGGCAAGAATACTGCAGCGGGTTGGCATTTCCTACACCAGGGGATCTTCCTGACCCAGGCATCAAACCCTTCTCTCTTACAGCTCCTTCATTGGCAGGCAGGTTCTTTACCACTAGCGCCACCTGGGGGTTTGTTGTTGTTCAGTCGCTAAGTCTTATCTGACTCTTCATGACCCCATGAACTGCAGCCCACCAGGCTCCTCTGTCCATGGGATTTCCCAGGCAAGAATACTGGAGTGGGTTGCCATTTCCTTCTCAGGGGATCTTCCTGACCCAGGCATTGAACCCACGTCTCCTGCATTGCAGGCACTTGCAGGCAGAGTCTTTACCACTGAGCCACCAGGGAAGCCCCTGGGTGTTTAGGATCTTGCAAAATACTGTTTTAGAGGTAGGAGTTTGTGTGTGTGTGTGTACACATATGCATTCAACACCACACTTCACAGATAAGAAAACAGTTTCACAGGTGAAATGACTTGCCCAAGGCCACACAGCTTGTAAGTGACAGACGGGACTCTGCAGTAAGAGACATTTCCAGGTCTGTCAGACTATAATAGGCACCTCCACAACACAATGTTTTGAGTGTCTATACTGTGCCAATACACCAGGCTCAGGATTCCGAACTAGGTAACATATTGTCCCTGTTGGCATGGCCAAATTCTGTAGAATTTGCCATGCTGTTAGATGATCAAATATCTAAAGCAAAATACCAATTAACAGAAAATGATTTTAAAAACAAACACAGCTGATCATTTCCTGAGGACAAGTTACATTTAAGTAAGGTAGTGTAGTATCTTTAATCCATAGGAAATTCTAGACAATGAAGCAACGAGTGTTAAAGGGAAAGGTTTACATTCCCATTTGGGCACTGGAAAGTCCTACTGGAAAGTCTGGCTTTCATACACTTCATGGAGTATCCACTAAATCTCTTTTTGATCTGAGCAAGTCATTTCCACTTCTGGGTCTCAATATAGAAAACAAGAGGTTAGATTACATGATCCCTGTCCCCACTTTCAGTTTTGACAACTTTGATCTAGAGGAACTGCTTATCCTTTGACATAAAGAATGTTTCTCCTCTGCCTCAGTTCACTTTCCTCAGCCATACTGACTAAGTACAAGGACTAAGTACTGACTCAGTACAAGTCATACTGACTCAGTACAAGTACTGACTAAGTACAAGTACAAGAGACTGTCTCAAAGTTGGTCTTGCTGTCTCATCTCTGCAATCACGGGTGCACCTGAGATTCATGTGGTCTCCAGGAAGCACCACCTTTCAATCACCTCATCTGCATCACCTGACGGTGGAGGGTACAACCTTTCTCCATGCTTGGCCCTTGACACTCTAAAGGTCTCAGAGGTAGATAATCTTAGGAGACCAGGGGCATGAGACTAAAGATGTGAGTTCCTCAATGACAGAGACCACATTTGATCCTCTCTTTATCTCTAACTATGCTTGACACAGAGCAGGTGCTGAGTAAGTGTTTGGGGAAGGTTAGAATGCCTCCACCGTAACATCATGAGGAATGGTAGACAAGATTATCAGGCATTTAATAAACTGCTTAATATATCACAACTAGAAGCTAAATTCTGAAAAGGTATTGAGATTGCAAGTTTCAAAAGTTGAAAAAAAGGAAAAAAAACCGATAATCAGATGGTTAGAGTCACTCTTCAAATACAAGAACTCAGAATGTTAAAAGATTAAACTGACACCTGCTTCATCACAGGGTTAGAGGCATCTGGATTTCTCCTCTGAACTCTAACATCGGGAAACTGATAAAGCAAAGAATATAGAAAGAATATCAGATTATTAACCTTAAAGATGGGTCATTTTTCAGTCTACTTATTTCAGCCAAGAATAATCTTATGTAGAACAACTGTACAAAACTGTATGAATCTTACAAAGGTTGTTAGCTTTCTCAATTTGAGAACTAGATTCTTCTATTTAATTATAAAGCACCCTTCAAGTCATAAGGAAGTAAATGGTGCAGTGATTCAGACAATGTGATTCAAACAGTGTTTTGATTTTTACTTTATTCTCACATGTAAAACCCACTATAAGATCAGCAAAAAGTCTTATGTAAAACCTTCAGGGACTCTGAAAGTTAGTGTACTCAAACCTTCGAAGAGTATCAGAAAAACCTTTAAATTAAGGAAATTAAGATTTCTTTAATTATAAATGGCCCAATTGTATTTACTATGGTTGGTGAGGGAAGAGCTGACTTTTCAAGAAACTATCCAAGATGCTTTAGGGGAAAGAGAATTTAGAAAACCTAAGAAATTAAAGGCCTTCAGTTATTTTAGACAGAAACTGGACATGTGAACAGAAAAAAGGAAAAGGGTAAAGAATGCTCTGCTTTTCTTAGAAGTCAAATTCAATGCTTCAGTATTTATGTTTTTTGTGGGGTTGGAAGGGCAATCTTTCTTCAAATAGTTTTTCTTTCAGTTGGGTGGAACCCATCTTATTGCTTGCTTCTCCACTATTCTCTGGGGAAAGGGAAGGGAAAAATTTCCACAAAAACCAACACAGTACCATGGAGTCAAGTTGAGTGCCTTCCACTAAGAGAAAGATCATCCAGACCAGGAGGAAGCTTTCCCAGGCAATCACTTGCCTACTCAGTCGCATCTCTTCCCGCCCTCCCCTCTTTGTTCTTAAAGCTACTTACTAACTAGAGTGATCAGAGTAAGTTATTAACCAGAGCAACAAGTTTCACGCCAAGATCTGACACTTCAAAACATCAAAGCAATTAAAACCATCAGAGAAAAGTTTTAGCTACCAAAGCAGAGGCAGACACTGGTATTACAAACTACCGTGTAAATAAGCCTGCAGCATCATACGTGAGGAAACTGCAGACTTTTTTTGTAAGATGATAAAGAAAAAAAAATAAAATTACATTGGGATTGATAACAATTCATTTTAATTCATGGACAGCTACTTCTCCATTCTGTGCCTGTGACAGTCTAATTGATCCTGGACTCAGGACGTGCCCTGCAGATCCCTACAAAGATGCAACCATTGTCAGTGAGTTCCAGCTGGCACTCAAGAAAAAAATCTATTTTCCACCTCAAGTCTAGTATAAGTGAATATTTATATTTCTTTGAAAATATTCCTAAGGTCATAATTTGTATTTAGCTAATTTACTGCTTTAATAAAGAATCACATTTTGTAAAAGAAAGGAAGCATAACTGAACACAGAATCATGAATACCTAGCTATCAGTCATCCCGTATGTGAAAAAGAAACTAAGCAAACTTGAGGTAGTAGGAGTTACTAGATTTGAAGGCACAGGGGAAAAAAAACAACTCCCCCTGTATAGTTTTGTCAGATAAATTCAATCTCATAAAGTAACACTGAATTCAGAAAGATTGAAGCTATGACCAGATATCACAGTGACCACTTCCTCAGCATTTGCTATCTCCCAAGCACTGTTCTAAGTGCTTCACATATACAATTTAACTCATTTAATCTTCACTGTAGCCCTATAAAGTAGGTAGCATTATTGTTCTCAGTTATAGATGAGGAAATTAAGATTTCTAGATGTCAAGGTCTTGGATCTTGTGTGATCTTGTGTAAGGTCACAGTAGTGGCAGAAGTAGGCTATAAACTTAGGGAGACGAACTCCAGACTTTGTGCTCTTAGCTCATAGGAAACTGCTTCTGTGATACGATCTGAATTAAATCGACAATTACCAAGTATACACAATGTGTACACACCATGCCCTGAGGCAATTCAAAATAGAGAGAAAAAGATCAAAATGCACACAATCAACTTCAACACAAAAGCATTATGAAAGAGGTGCTATAATAGAGGCTCAAGTGTGCTAGCATATAAAGAAGGAATCTTTAATTCTGCCTGGGGCAAGAATCAGGCCTGCCTGCCAGAGAAAGAGCGAGAGAGGCAGGAGGGCAGAACCTGGAAGGATGAAGACAGGAAGCAGTTAGTCTTCCTCCCTGGGAGTCTGCTCTGGTGGTAATGCTGGGTCAAATGAACACAGCAGTTTCTTAGGCCACTCCAGCTCTACACAGTGATGCCTGTGGAGATCTGAACAGGAAATGACAATTTAGTCAATGACTATGTGACTAGTGAGAAGTGGGTGGATATGGAAAATCTCATACGAGTTGCCATGACTATTCTGTTGCTTGGATTCATTCACCATCTACTCTCACCAGTTGTACTAATTAAATCTTCAGAGCTCTTCCAGGATCTCTATCGCTTTCTTTGCTTCAGAAAGTCAATCAGAGTTTATTGCCCCGAAAAGGTAGGATTCAGAGTCAACATTTACTAAATGAGTAGTATGTGTCCAGCAATGGGCTACTGGCTTTCATATCTTTCAAAAACCCTGAGGGGAGTATTAACACTACTCTCTTCTTACTGAAAAGATTAAGTTGCCTAGGGCAACATGGCTAGGGAGGATCAAGTTACACAGGAAGAAATTCAACAAAACCATCTTGACTTGAAGCCTGGTGCTCTCTCCTCTTGTCCTTTTTCTTGGGAAAAGCTAGCAGAAGCACGGCTGTCTGAATCATCTAGCAGGGAACACACATAGATATCAAGACAGCACAAGAGAAAAAACACGAATTTTCACAAGGTCTATATGAACTCCTAATGATATAGTCTAACCTCACATCATACTTCATTTGCTCATCAGTGACCATGCTTTCAGTTTGCAGAAATAAAAAAAAAAACTGAGTTCTTGACTTCTGACCACATAGTAGGTGCTCCAGTTGTGTTAACAAAATCCACACAGATGTCTGCCAATGTGAGTGCCATTAGGGGTTTTTCAAGTATATTAAGATGTCAGTGACTTGGAAGGAAGTTATGACCAACCTAGATAGCATATTCAAAAGCAGAGACATTACTTTGCCAACTAACACCCGTCTAGTCAAGGGTATGGTTTTTCCAGTAGTCATGTATGGATGTGAGAGTTGGATTGTGAGGAAAGCTGAGTGCCGAAGAATTGATGCTTTTGAACTGTGGTGTTGGAGAAGACTCTTGAGAGTCCCTTGGACTGCAAGGAGATCCAACCAGTCCATTCTGAAGGAGATCAGTCCTGGGTGTTCTTTGGAAGGAATGATGCTAAAGCTGAAACTCCAGTACTTTGGCCACCTCATGCAAAAAGTTGACTCATTGGAAAAGACTCTGATGCTGGGAGGGGTTGGGAGCAGGAGGAAAAGGGGACGACAGAGGATGAGATGGCTGGATGGCATCACTGACTCAATGGATGAGAGTTTGAGTGAACTCCGGACAGGAAGGCCTGGCGTGTTGCAATTCATGGGGTCGCAAAGAGTCGGACAAGACTGAGTGACTGAACTGAACTGAACTGACTTGAATATCACCTCTTAGTGTTTTTTGGTAGAGATCTGATTCTTAAAAGAGTCATATAAAAAAGTTATCAATCCTATAATCTAAGAAACTGACTACACCACTAAAATAATACACAAGATACTCTGCCAATGTTCTCAATGCAATGGCTGAAAAGAAACATCACCTCTCTAGATCCATTTATACAGATTTATTTAAAACTACCCTAGTGGACTACATCAGCATCCAATGGTACTGAGAGCTTAAATTACTCTTAGCTCTGTCCTGTTCTAGACTGTTGCTGCTGCTGCTGCTAAGTTGCTTCAGTCATGTGTGACTCTTTGCGACCCCATAGACTCAGAGCTCTTTCAGAAATATGGAAATAATTTTTTAGTGTTAATCTGTACTCACAAATGGAGAAGGAAATGGCAACCCATTCCAGAATTCTTGCTTAGAGAATACTGTGGACGGAGGAGCCTGGTGGGCTGCTGTCCATAGGGGTGCACAGAGTCGGACACGACTGAAGCGACTTAGCACGCATGCATGCACCGGAGAAGGAAATGGCAGCCCACTCCAGTATTCTTGACTGGATAATCCCAGGGATGGTGGAGCCTGGTGCGCTGCTGTCTATGGGGTCGCACAAAGTCGGACACGACTGAAGCAACTTGGCAGCAGCAGCAGCAGTACTCACAAATGCCTTCTAAACAAACTTAGTCAGCCTTTATTATATAGTCTCAAGATGAAAAGGACTCTATTGATGCAAAATAATCAAAGAATAAATACTGTCTTAGAGAACTGGTCCTGAATCTGGTTATATATTAGTAATTTGGGAAACCTTAAAAAAATAGACATCCCACAGTCCCATCTTAGACTTTTTGAATTATTATTATAATAAAAATTTAAGTTCTTGGGTACTACCTCTACACATTCTGATTCAAAAGGTCTAATTTTTATTTAAATTGGAGAATAATTAGTTTACAACATTGTGATGTTTTTAGCCATACATCAACATGAATCAGCCACAGGTATGCATTTGTCCCACCCCATCCTGAATCCCCTCCCACCTCCTTCCTTACCCTATTCCTCTGCGGTTGTCCCAGAGCATCAGCTTTGAGTGCCTTGCTTCATGCATCAAACTTGCACTGGGCATCTATTTTACACATGATAATGTACATGTTTCAGTGCTATTGTCTCAAATCATCCCCTGCTCTCCTTCTCCCTCTGAGTTCAAAAGTTTGTTCTTTACATCTGTGTCTCCTTTACTGCCCTGCATGTAGGATCATTGGTATTGTCTTTCTAAATTCCATATATGTGCGTTAATATATAGTATTTGTCTTTCTTTTCAACTTATTTCACTCTGTATAATAGGCTCCAGGTTCATCCACCTCATTAGAACTGACTCAAATGCATTCCTTTTTGTAGCTGAGAACTTAAATTTTTAATAAGCTCTCTGAGTGATTTCTAACACAACTAACTCAGGGATCAGCATTTGGGAATCACTAACAATCTGAATCCTCTGTCTAGTCCAAAACATGTGCTCAATGTGTTGAAGCAAGAAGGGCAGGAGATGAAGGTAAGAACTAGTAGGGAGACCGTGATTGGTTGAAATCACAGCAATATTTAAAGTACTACAAATTAAAGTGTTGTTACTCTATATATTATATAGCTTATACATTCTCTATAACATCAATGTTCTTCATTCTTATAGTCTAACATGAACAAGAGAAAAGGAACTCGCACATAATTAAATGAAGAACATAGTTCAAAAAGCAGCTAAGTGTATTTACATTTAAAGACCAGAGAAAAACCACATAAATAAAACATACCAATCTTTTCTATTTCCTGCCAATGGAAGTCCCTTTCATTTATTTCTAACAGTTTTTAATATTCTCTGAGCCACAATAAAATTTTATGTGATGGAGATTAGAGAGGCTATGCTATTTGAAAGTTTGGCTGCAGAGTCTGTATTTCATGCCACTTCATTACATTTTGTTAAGGATTTCCCTCTTCAGCAAAAGGGATTAGTTTTCTTCTCACTTCTTTGAATACTCTTCTTAGGTTGTTAGTGTGAACTAGGTTAATCTCTCTTTTAACATATAAAAGATGAACAAACAAAATGTTCAATTTATTTTATTTTTTTAAATGGAACACTAAATTTAGTCTTAGAATTCTCTGTTTGGTAAGTTTCCAGTTACAAGGTCTTGGCTTCCCTTGAGCACAGTTTGAAACAAAATAATGCAGTTTGTTCTGATGGCTGGAACATGCAGAGTGGAGTGTGCAGGCAAAGAGGCTCTGGCTCTGGTCCAGTATTTCAAACCTTCTTAAACTGCCACTCTCATCTAGGCTTCAAGGGCTCCAGATAAGCAAACAGGATTAGTTATTTCTAGCCCAGAAGAGCTAGAAAAGCTTTATACACATCATTTAGGGACATAGCCCACTCTACAAGTCAGGGTAGTCATGACCAGGTAGATCTGATCAGGAAAGAAGTAAAGATGAAGCTAAAGATCTGAAACATTCCCTAGTCCACAAACTGACTCTTCTTAGGTCACAAAAACAGGTGGTGCTAAGACATTGGATGCTGTGAATGGAAGTGAATAGGATAGGACTGGAGCAAGGTTGGGAAGTTCCCCATCCCTTCATGCCAACACTCAAGTGTCTACTAAGGCCACAACTGAGGGTGCTGGGGGGAAAAAGAAATATCACCCACCACTCTCCAGGCCATCAAGTCCTGCCCAAGGCACATTTCTGGGACTAATAGGAAGAAATTGACAGGGAGAGATATTGGGCTTTTTTTTTTTTTTTCCCCTTTCTCTACATGGTGTATTTGGAGAAGGAAACAGCAACCCACTCCAGTATGCTTGCCTGGAAAATTTCATGGACAGGGAGCCTGGTGGGCTCTAGTCCATGGGGTCACAGAGTCAGACACGACTGAGTGATTAAATGACATAACATACTATTAGAAAAATAGTAATTCTTTTCATAGTTGTGGGTATCACACAAATAATTAGGTGTGGAGGCTCAATTAATTAGGTAACAGCTTTGCCACCAAATTGTGCTTCCTTCCTAAGAACTTGTTTTAAAAAGCATCTCTTAAGTGTGACAGATATTCTTAACAGTGTGCCTCTGGTTCTCGTGACAGTTCCCACACAAGGATTCTGATGTTTGTTTGAGAGGTGACACCCAATTAATGTAACCTGGTCCCCAAAGCAAGCTCTCTGAAGGGGCCAAGATTCATCTGTGTAACTCCTGGTTGTTACTCCCTTTGCTGAAGCCAAAGCCTCCCTTCCTCTGACACATCATAATGACCCACCTGCATGTCCTTTTCTTCTATGACGAGGGCATAACCTTGGGCAAGAGAACCCATCTCTCTGAGTGGATGGATCATTCTGTAAAATGGGGATAATATTGCTCTTCTAGCAATTCTGTTGCAATTAGATATTATTCCTATAAAGGTTTTATTTTAGACCTACTTGCTATCTACAAGAGTTACCAAAAAACAATCTGAGTTAAACTCAGATATGAAAATCTGGAAGAAAAATGGGGCCTTTGTGCTGGAAGAAATCTCACTGAAGCATTTACATTAGAGAACAAGATGTAGTTAAATCTTCCCTATTTATCATTTATAAAGGCAAACAATCAATATACACTGCACAAAAAGAACAAAAAGTTAACATTTTTCTTACACAGAATATCACAACATTATTGACCGAGAAAGCCTGAAATGAATATTACCTGACTCTGAACTAAACATGGCTGGGTTTGTCTCTATTGACACACAGTCAGTTTTATGAAACATGGCACTCTGGGATGTTCAACAGCTTTTATCTTTCAGATGCTTGATGGCTCTGAGAAGCATCAAGCCTACATCTTTATGAAACAAAATTGAGAAAAATGTGTTTTGTCAAGGTATGGCAGGCCACATCCGGATCTGTCAAGAAAGGGTCATCAAAAACTTCAGGCTACAGTATTCTTTGCATTTTCCTTCATCAAAAAGATAATAAAAAGTCAGTACGGAGCAAGTAAACGGTAACAATTAGAAAGCTTTTAAACTCTAAAATTGAAGAGGTCCAAAGGCTTGGATAAAAGGGATGTCTATTCAGTTACTTTTCCCCAGAGAAACAACACAAAACAGATCAGGGTGTTGCTGATCCCCTATGAGGTAAAAGAAGACCTTCTCCTTCCCTAAAGAGATATCTACCATCAATTAGTAAAACTTAGAACTCAGTTAAGAATCAACTGTTTGTTTAAAAGTTTTTAAGTCAAAGTCATGTATTTATAGCCTGAAAAACAAAACAGAAAGTGTTAAAGGCTTATACTACTGACAAATAGCAGCCCATCTCATGATATCCCTTACCTTTAATCAAAAGTAATCACATTCAACACAATATTTATCTCCTTATTTTTAAAAAGTATTTAATTTAAAAATTTAAACATTAATCTTTGACTTCCCATTATAGATATTAATAATTTATCAAGAACATATACATATACCTTATGCCAGACTGTTCTAGGAGTTTTGCAACTCGTTTTATTTGACATGAGGTCACTGGTGACCAAACAAAAGCTGTTTCAGTGGAGGCAGGGGCTAAATCACAACACAAGACAGAGGAGAGAATGAGAAGAGAGGAATTAGACAGTAAACAGGAGCAACTCTCTTGAGGAATTGCATTCTAAAAGGAAGAAAAGAAATGGGATAAAAGAGATGTGTTTAAGGATGTTTTGTTTTGAAGTTTGGGAGACACTATACTGTGCTAGTAAGTGCATAAGACTGTTCAGTTCAGTTCAGTCACTCAGTTGTGTCCGACTCTTTGCGACCCCATGAATCACAGCACGCCAGGCCTGTACCAGTAAAGAAAAAAAAAAAAAACAAGAAACAAAAAACGATGCAGGAGAGAGAAAGCTCAAGGCTGGAGGAATTCCGTAAGGTGATAAGAAGGATGCTGCAGTGTTAGCTTTCCCATGAGGCACTCCTTGGTCATCTAGCTAAACTGCAATCCCTGCCACACCAGTTACCATCCACTCTCCTCCTCTGCTTAATTGTACTCCTTGTACTTAGAACTAGCTACTATTCTATATTTTCAACCCACCTCATTTATTGATCTACTCGACTAGAACATAAGCTTCATATGAGGACAGGGACTTTTGCCTATTTTGCTCACTGCTGTATCACCAGTACCTATGACAGTGCCACAAAAACTATTTGCTGAATGAAGTCAGGTGGACAAGTGGAATGGTTGGCCTAGAGAGAATGGACAGTTCATCCACAACGGAGAAGGTGAGTGGAGGACTAGCTACCGCAGGTTGACAGGTGTGGTAGGGGCTGGTGCCACTCTCTCCTGAGCACTTTCATTAGATAAAGATGGAATTTTAGGTAAGAAATATTTTTCCCTTAGCAGTTTAGGCACTGCTTCACTATCTTCTCGTTTCTAGAACTGCCACTGCGAAATGTTGTGCAAGTCTGATTCTTAATGTTTATACAATGACTACTTTGTCTCTTTCTCTGTATTGTAAAATTTCATGATAAAAAGGGCTTTTTAACTTTCAAAGATTTTCTGAAGCCAAAACCTCCCTTCCCCTGACACTACATCATAACGACCAATGTGCCTGTCTCTTCTATGACTACCATGTGGCCTTAGGCAAGTTAACCCATGTATCTGAGTGGGCCATTCTGTAAAATGGGGATAATATTGCTTTTTAAACTTTTAAAGAATTCTGAAATATATATACATATAAAAGCACATATACCATATAAGCAACATTTAAAAGAGAAAAAATTAAGACTCCCAAACCCAGCACCTGTTTAGAGTTGGCCAGCTATAGCCCAAAGGTTAAGTTTGGTGTGCCTTCTATTTTTGTAAATGAAGCTTCTTCGAACAGTCACTCTCACTAGTTTACCGACTGTAAACGACAATGTCGTGCTGTGTGCATGTTAAGTCCCTTCAGCTGTGTGCGACTCTTTGCGACCCCATGGACTGGAGCCCACTAGGCTTCTCTGTCCGTGGGATTCTCCAGGCAAAGATACTGGAGTGGGTTGCCATTTCCTCCTCCAGGGGATATTCCCGACTCAGGGATCAAACCCATGTCTCTTATGTCTCCTGAATTGGCAAACAGGTTCTTTACCACTAGCGCCACCTGTGAAGCCCTTGAGTCCAGTAATTGCATCAAAGACCATATTTACTATTGGCCCCTTTAAAAATGTTTGCTGATCCCTAACCTACCTCAAGACAGAAAACAATATTTCTGATGTCACATGTATGCCTCTTCCCAACTGTACTCCTTTCAGTCCCTCTGAGGAAACTACTACCTAAATTTTGTATTAATCATTCCCCTTCCTTTATATGCATCCTTAAATAATATGACCATTTTGTTTTTCTTACCTGAACTTTTTATTAATGAACTCATATTTGATATTCTTCTGTAGCTTGTTTCTTTTACTCAGAATTCTGTATGAGAGGCCCAATCATACTGATAGTGGAATTCATCTTCACTTAAATTGTGCAGCAGTTTACGAGTTGTCTGTTGATGTTATGGGGGCTGGGTTTATAAAACAAAACACTACACGATGAACATGGTTGCACATGACCAACAACAGCAAGTAGGTATGTGCACATAGTACCCCCCCAGCCCCTACCAATTCTGCCCAAGAGCGGAACTGCTCAGTTTTGGGCATATGCAAATACTTCTGTACCACATACCCTTCAAAGCATAGTACATGAAATTCTCTAAGACATCTGCAACATAACACTTGGCTTTATCAGACACCTAATTTTTGCAAACCTAGTGTTTTAATCACTGTAGTTTTAAATTGCTTTTCTGCGATTAATGTGGTTGAGCATCTTTCCGTATATTTATTAGCCATTTGTGTTTTTCCTGTGAAATGCCCATTTGTGCCTTTAGCCAATGGTTCTATTGATAATTTGTCTTCTGCATTTTTTTTAGTGTAGTTTTTTATATAGTTCAGATATTAATCTTTTGTCACTTTTATATATAGCAAATATCTCACCTCAGCTTGTGACTTGTCTTTCCATTCTTTGAATGGTATTTGTTTAATGACAAAAATTCACAATTTTAATTTTTCTCTTTATACAATGCATAATTTGAATTATTTAACTGAATCCATTTCTACTCCAAGATCACAGATCTACTACTATTTTGTCTTCTAACAGTTTTAAAATTTTGCCTTGATCCATTTGGAATTCAGTTTTGCATGTTGTATAAGACATAAATTATCTCCCTTTTCTTTCCTGTGTGGATAATCAGTTATTAAAAAGTCCATCCTTTCCCCCAGATTTTACAATGCCACCTCTGTGGTATATGAAGAACCCACACACATGTGATCTGTTTCTGCAATTTCTATTCCATTCCACCAGTCTATTTGTGTATCCCTACACCATTACTCCCCAGGTGACAGCTAGTGGTAAAAAATCCACCTGCCAATGCAGGAGATGCAAGAGACTGGGGTTCAGTCCCTGGGTTGGGAAGATCCCCTGGGGAAGGGAATGGCAACTCACTCCAGTATTCTTGCCTACAAAATCCCATGGACAGAGGAGCCTGTTGGGCTACAGTCCATGGGGTCACAAAGAGTTGGACAAGACTGAGCATGCACGCAGGCACATGCCATTAGTAGCATCTTAATTACTAGAGCTCCATATAAAGTCTTGATGTCTTGTAAAGCCAGCTTTGGGCTTCCCTGGTGGCTCAGACAGTAAAGAATCTGTCTGCAATGAGGGAAAACTGGGTTCAGCCCCTGAGTTGGGAAGATCCCCTGGAGGAGGGCATGGCAACCCATTCGAGTGGGTTGCCTAGAGAATTCCCATGGACAGAGGAGCCTGGTGAGCTACAGTCTATGGGGTCCCAAAGAGTTGGACATGACTGAGCGACTAAGCACAAAGTAAGCTTTACCAACCATTCTTTTTCTTCAAATATGTCTTTGGCTTTCCGCATTAGTTTCAGAATCAGTTTGCCAAGTACTATGTAAAATCCTACTGGGATTCTGAATAGAAATGTACGCAATCTACAATATACATCATTTTGGAGTGAAATGATGCCTTCAATATAATGAGTCTTGCTATTCATGAACATGGTCATGCCTTTTCTCTACTGAAAATTCATATATCAACATATGAATTTCCCCTTGCAATAAGTTAACATTGTGAGTTATAATAATAGATTTTCTAGTATTACCAGGCTTACATTTCTGGAATAAAATCAAGTCAGTTACTATGAATTATATTTGTTATGTAGTTGCTACTGTTTAGATTAAGATTTCTACAGTTATGTTAATGAGTAAGATTGGCTGATAAGTTTTCTTTTTTGTGTGTCTCTTCATGTAGCTGAATGTCAAAATTTTATACGTGTCACAAGAAAAGCTGGGATGTGTTCTTTCTTTTTTCTTGACTCTTAAGAAGTTTGTCTAAGATTGAAATTACCTGTGATAAAACATACTTGTAAAACCATCTGGGCTGAGTGTTTTGGAAAAAAAACTTTTATATATAGATTAAATTGCTATAAATTAAATGACCTATTCAATTTTTATTAAGAAGAAATGGGAAATTCATTTTTATATTTCTTAATTCAATTTTGGTAAATTATATTTTTCTGTTCATTTCACCTTAGTTTTTGAATACTGGCATAAAATGAGTAACAGGGTTTTCTTAATACCTAAAATTTCTGCTGCATCTGCTCATTTTGCTTGTTAATTTACTCCTTTATTTCATTTTAGTTTTGGGAAGGAGCAGAAACAACTGCATGTTTAATCCACTACATTTATCTAAACAAAATCACACAAAAGGTACATTCTTACTTATCTCTAAGACTAAGAAATAACAGAACATACTACAAACTGTTGTAGTGACAATTAAATGAGTTAATAGATGGAAACGGCTTAGCACAGTGCCTGGCACATATTAAGGGATCAAAAATATTATGATAATATCACAGAGAATTCAATTCCACTGTTATGATGTCCTATTTTTATTCTACTTAAGTTTAATAGTTCAAAGCAATAGTAACTGGTTATGGACTAGACTCTTTCAAATGTACTCAATCTATCCAGTCTCATAAGGAGGTAATGATTGGCAATATTCTCATTCTGAAACAGTCTGGTGTTCAGGCCCTGAGATTATGAACTACATTTACAGTCCAAAATAAAATGCAAAACAAAGGAAGAGGTCTATTATGGGCTGTTTTCCCTTGAGGGCAAGGGCCGTGCTTCTATCACCTACCAGTGCTATAAGCCTAGCACCCAACAGGCAATTAAAAAATTGTGCATACCTGACAAGCAAACAATACCAAAAAAATAAAATGATAAAATTACAATGAAAGCCATAAGGAAAATTCTAATGGTCTCACTGCTGCTGCTGCTAAGTCATTTCAGTCGTGTCTGACTCTGTTTGCATTTATTAGGTGCCTTGAATTCATAGGTAAACACATAGGTAAATCAGAGGCCTACGATTCTATCCATAGGTCCTTCAATAGGGAAATTCCCACAACAAGGTCTTTCTACCCTTTCTAACAGTCCATTTCTTTATAGAAGTTTTACCTAAAAAAAAAAAAAAATACTGTAAACAAAATAAATTTTAGTTGACAAACATACTCATTTGGGGGAAGCATAGTGATGTTTGTGATTTACTTTGAAATACATCAAAAAATAAGATGGCTTGAAGAATGGTATGAGGAATGGAAAAATATGTGCCAAAGGAAGCATAGTAATCCGTTAAATGGCAGAATCTAGATGGAATTAGGCAGATGTTTACTGCAAACTGATTTCAATTTTTCTATGTTGGAGAATTTTCATAACAGGTACTGGGAAAAATACAAATTCTTATATTTAGCAAATTTAAAAACTAACATAAAAAGATTATGAAAAAATTTGTACTATATATAGAAAGTTACGACAATGTAAAAAGAGTTCATCCCAATTTTTAACTCAAGAACCCTATAAGATAAATGGAAAAAGACATTAACAAAACACAAATAGGAAAAAAAAAATGCATGAAAAATATTCAGCTACTTCTAACTAAAAAAATTAAAAATAAATCAAACCTGCAATACTATTTTATGCTATTTTGTTAGGGAAACTAAAACACATGTCCACAAGCACACATACAACTCTGGCAAGGATGCAGTGCAAATGGTACACTCATCCACAACTGGCAACCTCCACAATAAAAAAAGCCTGTTTGGGAAGCAATTTGGCATCCATAAGGCATAGCACCTATCTGTCCTTTGACTTGGTGGTTCCAATTCTTAGAATATGAACTGTATTAGTCAAACGAAGCCAAAAGATGTTCACTGCAGTGTTACCTACTAAAGGATTACACTATGAATAGCCTAAATGGCCCTCAAGAGAAGATTTAGCAAACGATGACACATCAGTATAATGGAATATGATAGAGACATATAAAAAATGACAATAATGAAAGCTTATATGGAAATATTTAAAGTGTTCATCACACACAATCAAACAGGAAACTATAACTGATTGTTAAGCTACAAGAATAAATAACATGTGCATTGACACTGTAAAGGGACATGAATAATTAATAAAAATGACATGTTATTATCTGAGAGGACTGTGGATGATTTCTTTTCTGAAGTTTTGTTTAATCTTTCTGATACATCTTTCAATTAAAATAAAATGAAAAAGCCCGTTTCAAGACTGTCTACTCACAGTGCTGAGTTTGCTGCAAATGATGAGTATCCGACGTTCGTAGAGCATACTGGCATACAGATGTAACATGTTGTTTACATCCACAGCCACAAAATATTCTGTCAGATTTCTCTAGGAGAAAGAAGAAGGGGAGGTTTGTGGCTTATTTTGTTTGTTCTTATTAGAAACAGTATCTAACAGAAGCACAAGAAACAAAATAATCAGAAAGTATACTTCCCTCTTCCCCTGTCCTAGTCTCTCTCCCTGGAAGACCAGATATCAGTCACATGTAAATGATGAAATGTGAAGATGGAAGAGAATTTAGAGATGAAGTAGTCTGAGCAACCACACCTCTGAATGGTGATTACAGTTTACAACATGAGGTCACATGCAACACTTTCAGTTGTGAAAGGTGAGCAGGACAAGAAGTCTGCAATCTCACAAATGAAGAAACCAAGGCAAGAGAGAGATACCAAGATCAAAAAACCTAATGACCGGTAAAGACAGGACTACAGCTCTAATGCCTGGTCCTAGAACTTTCCCAATGTACCATGCCATATGTATAAGCAAAAGAAAGTACCCAGGGACCAAAACGCTTCTGGCACAGAGCCTGTTTCTGTCCAACAGGCTCCCCCCGCAAAGGCTGGGCATGCTCCTCTCCAGTCATCACTGCTGGGGTTCCCCTTCTCCACAGTTTACATTCTCTAAAACGGCTCGGCTGGAAGTAAAGCAATTTTCAAGATCTACAATTTCCAGGTATTTCACTCAAAAGACGGGAAAAACCATTGAAGACAGGCAGCAGCAAGTTGTGACAACGCAGTGTTTTAAACTAGCTTTTGTCTGTAGCCTGGGCTTCGTTCCTTTAATTAGTACTATAGATTGGTACTCTGCAGATTTCAGAGAAAAAGTAATGTGTTTCATTTCTACAACCCTTTCTATACCCACCTGACTTTAATAATACACATGAATATGCTAATTTCTTCAGTGTTACGGGTTTTCAATGCCATACAATATAATCCTCTGAAAATGAAGGGGGTTGGAGAGGGAAGGAACACTATTGCCAAGGGTTGCAGTTTATAATGATGAAAGCTCCATAACCCATAAATTCAAGTAAACCAGGTGGATTTTATATGCAAAACAGCATAAAGTGCTTTTCAACAATATTATGGGTTGGGAATAAGAATGGGCACTTATCTTATGATTTATGATTGTTTGATTTGAGTACCAGTTTAACTATTGACCTTTGTAAGTAAAGTGTGCGTGAATTAACAGGTCCCTATACTGACTACCTACCAAATACCAGGCACTGGACAAGGTACTCTTGGAGGTGTAATTTTAAGCAATCTTCACAAAAATCCAATGAGGTATTATTACTTCCAACATATAGATAAACTAAGTCTGGGAGAGAGTAGTAACTGGTCGAGTTAGGTTTTAGACCCCAATGTAACACCGTAGCCCATATACTTTCTCTTATATTACACTGTCCCTCTTAAATACTTTTAAACACCCACAATACCCAATGCTTTACATATATTATTTCATTCATCTTGAAGCCACTCCTTGAACAAATATCTCTTCTGTGTGTGTGTGTGTATTCAGACATGTCTGACTCTTTGCGACCCTATGGGCTGTAGCCTGCCAGGCTCCTCTGTCCGTGGGATTTCCCAGGCAAGAATACTGGAGTGAGTTGCCATTTCCTCTTCCAGGAGATCTTTCTGATCCAGGGATCAAACCCACATCTTGTGTGGCCCCTGCACTGGGAGGTGAATTCATTACCACTGAGCCACCTGGGAAGTTTTATTATCATCTCTATATACAGATAAGAAAACAGAGGTACAGAGAAGTAACTTGACCAAGGTCATACAGTAAGTGGATAAGGCATTGTTCAGTCTTGGGTAGGTTTGTCTCTAAATCTGTGCTTTTTTTCTTTATTGTTGCTGTTGTTCAGTCGCTAAGTTGAGTCCAACTCTTTGTGACCCCATAAACTGCAGCACACAAGGCTTCTCTGTCCATCACTATTTCCCTGAATTTCCTCAAATTCAAGTCCATTGTTTTTTTCCCTTTATACACCACTAAAAATAGTAGATAAAAATCTACATTTGGAAAGAACAATGCAGGATCAAAGTATGGCCAAAGAAAAAGCATTTTTGTTAAAAACTGTTATACTATTTACTGAGTAGTCCTTTATGTGCCAGACAATAGGCACTTTACCTATGTTCTCTCTAATCTTCTCAACAACCCTGAGAAAAGCATTATCATCTCCATTTTACAGATGGGAAACTAAGGCTCAGGAAGGGTAAACAGTCTTTCAAAGGTCACTCAGCTAGAAAGGGCCAAGTTTCCAAACCAAGTTTCCTGAACCCCAAACTCTGGCTCTAACCACCACAGCAATTTGCCTCTTCATAAACTCGAAAAACAAAATAAGCAAGCAAGAAAGTCAGTCGGAATTAGTCAACAAGTGCATCTCTTGCCCAGTGGACTGAGGAGTGCTGAGCTAATGAAGTCAGGGTAGGGTTTGTTCTGAAGACAAGTGACACGGCAGAGCTATTCTCGCAAACAAAATACAAGGCCCTCAGCTGAGCATTTCAGTCAAATGCTTAACTGCTGATGAATTACATGCATTTTTCTTTTAGGAGAGGATGGAAGTAAAAAGAAAATAGAAATGAGGAGCTTAAAGAAGGCCAGAAAGCCCATTAGCACTTTTGACAGATCCAAAGATAACTCTGAAGCCACCAAAACGTGGCCTCAAGAGTCTGCCAAGAAGCTTCACGCTGGGTAGAAATATGTTACACAGCTTGCCGTCCAAATAGGGAGACACAGCGTCAGAGACAAATCCTGTGCCTTATTTTGGTGGGAGAAAAAAAAAAAAATCACAAGGATACTTTTGTGGATGGGGAAGGGAACATTTCTGAAATAAAAACACCACTTGGTTGAGGCATAACCCCCAACCCAATCAGGTTCTGAAGGATTCAGGTGCTTGTTCCAAAAACTCTACTCAGGTATGTTAAAAATATGTAACATTTAACCAAATTCTCTCTAAACTGTCATGTACTTTTTTTGGTATTTCTCATCCCATCTGTGCTGATTACCAAGATATTTGTGTCTAAACAGAAGCTGTCTTTCTTATCTGCTTCCTCCCTGCCTCTTTCCTTCTGGGACACCACCCGCCTCGGCAGTGGGGAGTGGGTGGGATTGGCCACAACCCTGGGAACTTCGCTCAGCCCTGGGAGCACCTGTGGGGCAGAGCAGACCTTGGGAACACCTGGAGGGAGCCCTTCCAGTTCCCACCAAGCCTCATCTCAGAAGAAAACCCCTCAGAGGGAGGAGCCCCCTTCCCCCTGCCTTTAAGCATCTGGTGGCTTAAGCTACAGCAACCCTCAATTTCTCAAACCTGTCATGCTTTTCACACCCCTAGGCCTTTACTTCCGTTGCTTACTCCACCTAGAATGCTTTCCCTTCCTTAAGGACACCCATTTACTTTCCAAGACCCAGCTCAAATGTCACCTCCTCCTGAAAGGTTTCCTCAACTCCTCATTTTTCAAGCTGCCCTTTGTGCTTCCATGACAATTTGTCTCTATCTTATAATCACTCAGTTACTAGTATGTTTTTGCCACCAGACTGAGATCCCTTTGGGTAAAATGACGTACCCCATCATCTAGCAGTTTGATGAAAGAGGGAATCGATGAGTGGAGAAAGCCACTGACTGAAGACTACAGCTCATTAGCTCAGGTGTGAGAAGGGTGGTGTAAAAGAAACACGAGGGCTTGGATGGTGTGTTAGGAAGAATGCAGCACTTGACTTCAGAAAACCTGGGTCTGAACTGGATGAAGTGATCAATTACTTAGTAATGAGGAAGGGCCCACACGAAAAGAATTGACATTGGAGACTCACAAAACCAGGCAAGGTAGCTTTAAAAGGTATCTGAAGCTACATTATTTAAAATGTAAAGAAATAGGTAGTTTGTTCATCAAGTAACTAGGGCAGGGGGCAAGGAGAACTATACCCAGAGGCGGGTACACATGCCACAGCTAGATCAACCGGATTTCTCAGGTAAGAACACAGTATAGGGAGTGTGGAATAAGAAGGCTTCCGTGGCCAGTAGTCCTGTGTCAGGACTGCAGCCAGAACATACTGTGAGCTTGTATTTATAAAATACACAGGTATGCCACTTTCTCCCAGCACTTGGCTTCACTGGAATTAAGTCTTCAGTCTTCCATTTCTGTCTCCTATAATCAGCTAGTCAACAAATACTGCTAACTCCTACTAAGTGCTTAGTAAACCCTGGGAGCTGTGCCCACAGAGATTAACTAAACACGATCCCCACTTTCCACGAGTAGCACTGTACCCAGAAACCTGGTATGCCAAGAACTGTCAGTTCAGTTGCTCAGTCATGTCCGACCCTTTGCAACCCCATGGACTGCAGCAGCACGCCAGGCTTAGAACTCTGATGCTGGCTAAACATGCTCCACAACTGGATGAGAAGGGAAGATTCAACTCTGCCAAATGGATATGGGGTGAAGGCTGGGGAAGACCTGACTAGGAGAAGACACTTGCTCTAGGCCTCCAACAGAGGGTTCACTCAGGGCACGGGGGAGAAGCATGTTCCAGCCAGAGGCAAGAGGGAGAGAGCTGCTCTACGCAGGTGAGTGGAGTGAAGGGCAGGGTGCAGGGCAGGGAATGTGCTGGGGTAAAGAAGCTGGGTTCAGAGCCTACGGGGGCCTAGACTTTCCCCACAGCTAACAGGGAGCTGCAGAAGGATTAGGACACAAGCGTATCTGTGCTGCAGAAGAATCTCCCGAGAGGTCCTGGGAGGATGTACAGGAGGGGACAAGCAGCTAACAGGTGCTACTGCCATATTCAGGGAGAGAATGATTAAAACAAGTTATTCAAATAAAAACTTTGCATATGGATGTCACAGATCTCTGTAAACTGGAATCCAGGACTTGATAATGGTTAGACTTGAAAAGGCGGTTGGAAGGATCTGGGACAAGCCCCTGACTTCCAGGTTCCTATGCTCCACATCTGTCCACTTGCCTGACAAGTTTTCTTTTTTTAAGGGAAAGTCCAGTCTTTTGATGAAGAATCAATTGTCCTTCTAAGGAACCACCAATGCTGTCAAACAAAGTACCCCTAGTCTTGGGCCTAGTGTCCTGGGTTATAATGTCATCATGGCTAAGCCAATTATCAATTATCAGGGAATAACCACTTCCTTTATTCCCTGATAATTACTCTTCCATGTGACTCATCTTCTAGAAAAGGAAAACCTTGCTTAGACGGACTGCTTCCCAGTGTCTATGCTCAAAAGGGCTGAGTTTTCTCAGTGCCAGTATGTTTTTTAGGCTTCAGGAAGAACAGTCCTTTTATATTCACAGAGTTTAAGCATTATTTCAGTTGCATATAGTTATGCGCCTCTGAGCATCCTCCTTTATGTCTAGGGTTTATTATATGGGCCCATTCTATAGGGTTAAGAAGCAGGGACACAAAGTTGACCACTTCCCAGGCTGAATGGGGCTCAGTTCTGAGGAAGGTCTCTGGTTAACAGAGACAGAGCAGCCTGGAAGTTAAGCTTCAAAAGAGGCATGTGCTGCACAAGTTCCTTAGACTCTCCAGGCTTTTCATCTCCACAAAGCAACAGCGGCAAAGAACCCTTCCAGCTCTAACTCTCTGTGGCTCTAAATCCAGACAAAGAAGAAAGGAAGACACCTGGCAGAACACCATCTCCCCCAGGAGAAGCCCCATAATGGCTGCTGCCTGCTAGCTGTCCCTGCTGGTTGCCGTGCCAGTCCAGGTGGCTGGGGACTTCAGGCTCACGGTGATCCACGCCCCGGGTGAGGAAGCAGGTGGGGATGGGTGTGGTGATCAGGGGCGGGGAATGGGGGGTGGGTGCAATGAGCCTCAGGATGGAAGGGGATACAGTGGAGCTTAGAGAAAAAGCGTCTTAGGTTCAGTACCTTAGGGAAATGAGATAATCCCCAAACCAAAGAACAGACTCTAAGCTGGCTACTCCTTGGAGCCTTTGAAACAGATGCTAGTCCGCCCCACGGTCTGTCATTTTATTAGTCTTTGTCACTCTCAGCTTCATACACAGTATAGATGATAAAGACTAACTGTACTATATCTGGAAGAGACAGTACAAGAGGCTGGTTTTGCCCATGGAACTTATTTCCTGAAACAGCTCCTGCTCAGATTATTTTACCATAATGTAAATCTTTAAAATCCTCAATTTTTTAAAAAGAATTTAGGTTACTTTAGTTGTGTAGGATTCTTAAAAAGGAATTATAAATTTGGATTCTAAAATAATCAGTTTGAGAAAGAATCCCACATACTCACATAAGCAATCAAGTCAGAGAAGTATATTATAGGAAAGAAAGCAGAGTTTACCCAGAGGTCAACTTTATCCCTCTGTGTGAATGGAAAAACCATTAGAATAAACAATTACCTGACAACTCTTATTAGCAACAATGGAATTCTCTATAATCTCAGTACTTGATAATAGGTCTTCTACTACCACCTCAACTTTGTTTATTTTTGAAAGTCACAACGAGTTCATAAATCTTTTCTATATCATGGTGCATCTTTTGACAGAGCAGAGTCTGGCCAATGTTATATGTAACTGTCCATTCTAAATGCTTTCCTCGCATCATTAACCACTTGGAATGACACAGGCCAGATAATTAAGACAGGTTTGTTTAATATTCTGAAAGAAGGTCTATATGATTATCCATTAATCAAAAGTAAACTTCAAAACCTAGCCACTAAAAAAATCCCTTATACAGCCAGTTTACAAAGTAATTATTAATACATATTTGTTTTGTGATCTGTGACTTTTTAAAAAATGCAGGTCAACTGTTTAAAATTTATAAAAATTTATGCTCATTTAATTACTGCCCATATAAAATTCACTCCTACATGTGTTAGCTTGATAGACAGAAAAAACCCTGAAGAGCAATTACATAGTGATAGTTTTTCAGTGAAAAGGAAGAAAATATTTTTACACAGAAACTGAAGAAATAATGAGAATTAACTTCAACAGGGATCTGAAAATGGAAAGAATTAATTTTCTACATTTGCTTTTCATTAACATCTTGCAGACTCACTGGCCCAAAAGCCAAGTGAAAGGAACTGTTATTTTTCCTTTCCCTGAGAGTGACTGCATTGCTCATTCATTCATTTTATTATTTCATAAATGTACACTGAATATCTACTCTGTTCTAGGTACAGTGTTAATTATGGAGATTCAGTGCTGAAAAAATACTGACCCCTGTCCAATGGAAGCAGAAATTAAACACACAGTCACACAATTAATTATATATTTACACTTAGGACGAGTGATTTCTTAGGAAAGTACCGGGAGCCATGGAGTGGAGGGCCAGGACCCAGCAGCATCTTGGTGCTAGAATCAGACTGACCCAAATGTGACTGGCTGGGTGGCTAGGGGCATATTACTTTACATCTCTGGGCTTCATTTCCTCTTCAGAGTAGGGATAATGACCACACTGTAAGGTGGCTGTGACGATGTCATGATATAACAAATATTAATAGCACCTGATCTGACCCATGGTGGGTGTTCAACCAGTACTACCTCCTTTGTCTCGCATGTTAATCCTTCCCTGAAATTGTCCAAAGAATAGGATTATCTGGTGACGGAATACCCCAATCCCTTTACCCTTTTCCTGTTCTCTTAGTTCAGTATGTTGCTAAGAGGAGATAATCATATAGTATACACCACACCTTCCACATGGCAGGCACGAGTGTCCTGGACTCCATTCCTTGTACCATTTCCAGTCAATGGTGGCTGCTAAGAGGCTTTCGTAGCCAAACATACACTCCATGAGAAGTGTTGATCTTCACAGCCAGGAATGTCAGCAAAAACCAAGAAAAGACAAGCTCCAAGAAGTAATGCACCCCAGCCCTCCACCGCAACTCAAGAGAGGTTAAGGCTAGAATTAAAGGAGAGCCAAAGGATGAAGGGAAAGAAAGGATCATCAAAAGCAGTATCTCTGTTGCACCAGACATTGAACTTGGAACTTTACATGTAATACTTCATTTGTTCCTCCCATTTTGCTTTATTAGATGAGGAGCCTAGAGGATATAAGTATCTCAAGGTCCCCAGAGTGGTAGAGCCCAGTGTCTGGCTGTCTCAAAAACTCATGTTCTTTCCACCAGCAGACTACATCATATTAACAACTCCTTCGTTATTGCTTGTTTCAATTTGCAATGCAGCAATTTAGTCATTTTAAATTAATCCTTGAAAAATCACCAAGAGAGTAAAATGCAAATTTCAGCATGGCTAGAGCTCAATAGTGAGTCTATGTCAAAAATCACACAAATTGGTCCTATATAAGTTCAGATTCTCCTTAGAGGAAAAGCTTTCCTGCTTCATTTCATACTTGAAATAGGAAAAACCATTTCTTTTCCTTTTTCCTCATAAATATCAAAAGTCAACCAAACTGAGGCAGGGGGGTATAATGGAAACAAAATGCTTTGGTTCCTTACAAACCTGGGTCACTACACCCCATTTGGAAGGAGACCTTGGGCTCTAACCTCAGGCCTGTGAGCCCTGGGTCCCCACATGTAAAATGAGGCTCACGTCTACCTCTCACAGAGTAGCTGTAAGGATTTAAATGGAACCATGTATGTTAGGAGGCTGGCAGATTGTTTTTATTATTCCTGCTTAGAAACAAACAAGGCCAGCCTTTTACTGGTTTGCAAAGGAGGATTTAGAGGACAATGGGTCATACGCAGGGAATTGGTTCATTAGTGGCAAAATCAGCAGAGGGAATGCAAATTTTTTTTTTAATGGTGGGGGCAGGGGAGGTGGCATACAGTGTGGAAAGGAATTAGAGGTGGGGCTAAGAAAAAGATGAATTTTTTTTCCTACACTATTTCTAGTCTCAGCAATTGTGGTTTTGAAAATTGAGAAATTACCAGGACTTTCAGGTACCTTACAGTTCTTAAGGAATTCGCAGTCCTTAAAATTAAAAAATTAAAAGATGAATTTAACTTAGGCAATGACTGCTATTATAACATTATTTATAATAGCAGAACATTAAAAACAATCTAAATGTCTATTAATACGTGAAGTATAGTTAAAACATGTGGGCATGTCCATGGATTTAACGCATGTATTTGCTTTTGTCTCTTCTGATACCATGCAACTTTCAGCCCTCAGCCAGGAAAAGTCACAATGATATAATTTTGAAAGGCAGAAACCTCAGAGAACAGGAGAAAAAAAGAGAGTAATAGAAGAGAGATGTCAAATTTTTTGGAAGCCAGATGTTATTAAAGAAATGGTTCTCAACCTGGGTCATTCACCCCCAGTGAACTTTTAGCAATATCTGGAGACACTCTTAGTTGTCACACCTGGGGATGGTGGTACCATCTTACAATGGATAGAGCCCAGGGATGCTGTTGAACACCCTGCAACATACAAGACAACCCTAAACAACAAAGAATTATCTGGTCCAGGGTATCAAGAGTATCAACCAAGGTTGAGAAACTAGAGAAGACTGAGTTGGCAGCCCAGAAAAGGCTGGGACCAGGGCAAAGGGCAGCAGGAATCCAGCCCAACTCACATCACAGAACTCCAGAAAAGTTCAGGAATT
Organism: Ovis aries; assembly: GCF_016772045.2. NCBI lineage: Eukaryota > Metazoa > Chordata > Mammalia > Artiodactyla > Bovidae > Ovis > Ovis aries. The sequence goes on along the minus strand of NC_056056.1, from coordinate 12,115,507 downwards.
GGAGACAGACATCCAGCACCTCTAAAGGTTAAGGGAAGGGTGCGAATAAAAATAAGAGTATTCAATCCCAAGATTCTCCTCTCCCAGCTCACTCAGCTAGTCAACTAGCCTTTTGGCACTCTTCCTGAGGAATAAATGTTGACTTTCTGGTAACCAGAAAGACTTGGGGACACTAGGTATAGCTGAGCACAGGGGATACATAATTAAATAAAAATAGGAGGGGTGCTTAAAGTATACAGGCTACATGTTCATATCCTATAAGCTACCACCCAACTCAGCTTCCAGAACACCTGTAATAAAGCTTACACTATTGGCAAGAGAAAACTGGTTCAAAAGGAAAGATTCTGATATGATCATTAATATCTAAATAATAGCCAATTTCAATGTCTTTTCCTCTGTGACCCAACTATTCCTTCAAGTGGATGAATATTTAATTTCTAGTTTTACTTCACTGTAATAAAAGAAGGTGGCCTGTGAAAATCTGAGTTTTCCTATTTTGAATTCTTCAGTGCAATCTAGCACATAATCAATGTTCATAAATGTTCCAGGTCACATCCCTGGTTTCTGCTCTTCCTATAGGACTTTTCCCGTTTTAAGGGGGTTTCTTCACTGTCTAGACCTTATTGACTGCTCAATAATCATCTTTAAATTGCAGGAATTCCTCAAATTTCCTAGTTCATGGTGGCTCCTTCTACCATTAAGTGGACATTTTTCTCCATAATTTTATAGTTCTTTTGTCATTTCAATGGAATTTTGAGGGAGATAAAGGTTAAATTATGGGCTCAAAGGGTAGCAAAGTATATGAGATTTCATTTTCTAGTATCAAAAAGATTAATGTTTGAATTCCAATTCTACCTCTTCTTGAAATATTATTCAGCCTTAAAAAAGAAGGAAATTCTGACATGCTACAGCATGAATGAGCCACATATGCATTATGCTAAGTGAAATAAACCAAACACAAAAGGACAAATATGATATGATTCTCCTTAAATGAGGTGCCTGCTGCTGCTGCTGCTAAGTCGCTTCAGTTGTGTCCGACTCTGTGCGACCCCATAGACGGCAGCCCATCAGGCTCTGCCATCCCTGGGATTCTCCAGGAAAGAACACTGGAGTGGGTTGCCATTTCCTTCTCCAATGCATGAAAGTGAAAAGTGAAAGTGAAGTCGCTCAATCGTGCCCAACTCTTAGCGACCCTGTGGACTGCAGCCTACCAGGCTCATTCGTCCATGGGATTTTCCAGGCAAGAGTACTGGAGTGGGTTGCCATTGCCTTCTCCGAAATGAGGTGCCTAGAGTAGTCAAATTTATACAGTCAGAATAGTGGTTGCCAGGTGATGGGAAGAGAAGGGAAATGAGTTGTTTAAAGAGTTGGTTTCAGCTAGGAAAGATGAAAAAATTCTGGAGATGGATGTTGGTGACACTTGCACAATAATGTAAACGTGTTCACCAATGAAATTATATATTTAAAAGAGGGTTAAAACAGTAAATTTTATGTTATGTGTATTTTGCCACAACTTTAAAAAGTAATTGAGTGCCTTAGTGGTGGTGATTCTGTATTTAACTCTACATAGTACTATGCACAGTTCAAGTAAAATATTTTGAAATATGTCTTTAGACTAGCAAGTGATTCAGCTTCTTCAGGGGGCAAATATTACCCTCTGCTGTCTCAGACTCAACTTCACTGCTAAGTTTTTAAGGGACAGAGGTGGGGGTCCTTACACTTTTATCCACAAATCCTTTACTTTCTTAAGTGAATTAAAAAATGTAGTAGGAGCACAATTTTACTTGAGTATATCTACCCTAATAAAAAAAAGATCTTCATGACCAAGATAATCACGATGGTGTGATCACTCACCTAGAGCCAGACATCCTGGAATGTGAAGTCAAGTGGGCCTTAGAAAGCATCACTACGAACAAAGCTAGTGGAGGTGATGGTATTCCAGTGGAGCTATTTCAAATCCTGAAAGATGATGCTGTCAAAGTGCTGCACTCAATATCCCAGCAAATTTGGAAAACTCAGCAGTGGCCACAGGACTGGAAAAGGTCCGTTTTCAATCCCAAAGAAAGGCAATGCAAAAGAATGCTCAAACTACTGCACAATTGCACTCATCTCACACACTAGTAAAGTAATGCTCAAAATTCTCCAAGCCAGGCTTCAGCAGTACATAAACCGTGAACTTTCAGATGTTCAAGCTGGTTTTAGAAAAGGCAGAGGAACCGGAGATCAAATTGCCAACATCTGCTGGATCATGGAAAAAGCAAGAGAGTTCCAGAAAAACATATATTTCTGCTTTATTGACTATGCCAAGGCCTTTGACTGTGTGGATCACAATAAACTGTGGAAAATTCTGAGAGATAGGAATACCAGACCATCTGACCTGTCTCTTGAGAAATCTGTATGCAGGTCAGGAAGCAACAGTTAGAACTGGACATGGAACAACAGACTGGTTCCAAATAGGAAAAGGAGTACGTCAAGGCTGTATATTGTCACCCTGCTTATTTAACTTCTATGCAGAGTACATCATGAGAAACACTTGGCTGGAAGAACATAAGCTGGAATCAAGATTGCCGGGAGAAATATCAATAACCTCAGATATGCAGATGAAACCACCCTTATGGCAGAAAGTGAAGAGGAACTAAAAAGCCTCTTGATGAAAGTGAAAGAGGAGAGTGAAAAAGTTGGCTTAAAGCTCAACATTCAGGAAACAAAGATCATGGCATCTCGTCCCATCATTTCACGGGAAATAGATGGGGAAACAGTGGAAACAGTGTCAGACTTTATTTTTGAGGGCTCCAAAATCACTGCAGATGGTGACTGCAGCCATGAAATTAAAAGACGCTTACTCTCTGGAAGAAAAGTTATGACCAACCTAGACAGCATATTCAAAAGCAGAGATATTACTTTGCCAACAAAGATCTGTCTAATCAAGGCTCTGGTTTTTTCAGTGGTCATGTATAGATGTGAAAGTTGTGAAGAAAGCTGAGCGCTGAAGAATTGATGCTTTTGAACTGTGGTGTTGGAGAAGACTCTTGAGAGTCCCTTGGACTGCAAGGAGATCCAACCAGTTCATTCTAAAGGAGATCAGTCCTGGGTGTTCTTTGGAAGGAATGATGGTGAAGCTGAAACTCCAGTACTTTGGCCACCTCATGCGAAGAGTTGACTCATTGGAAAAGACTCTGATACTGGAAGGGATTGGGGGCAGGAGGAGAAGGGGACGACCGAGGATGAGATGGCTGGATGGCATCACCGACTCAATGCACATGAGTTTGGGTGAACTCCGGGAGTTGGTGATGGACAGGGAGACCTGGCGTGCTGCAATTCATGGGGTTGCAAGGAGTCAGACACGACTGAGAGACTGAACTGAACTGACTCTAATTAAGAAATCTTCATACGAGAAGTTCTTTATATAATAGCATTTTATTTACAGGAAAAAGTAAAACCAACTCAGTTCACAACAGGAAGGAAATAGCTAAGTAAACAACACAACAAACTGAATATTATGCAGTCAAAAAAAATAATTATGAATGAAATGGCAAAATGCTTACATAAGAAGTAATTCTAACTATGTAAATAATACATTCTAAAAAGACTACAATGAGACACCAATATGTTAATAGGTGAGTACTTTGCAAAGCATGAATAATGATTATTTCTTGTCTTTATACTTCTATATTTTTCAAATATTCTCTATATGGTTTTGCTTTTATAATGTATTATTTTTATAGTAGGAAAATATACCCCTTTATTTTCTTTCAAAATAAGTAAAAAATGAAGAATAAAAATTTAATTCACATCTGCCCAAGTACTTACATTCTCAGGGATGCTGGGAAGTTCTCTGGTATCAGGCACAGTAAAATAAGAATGCTGGAAAAGAAAGATAAAAGATATTTATTCCTGCAAAAGTATGCAACAAGCACAATATTCAGAAATCAGGTAAATGATATGAAGATAATTCCTCATTCAACTACAGAAACAAGCATTTCACTCATAGAGAATAGTCTAAGGAATATTTTCTTTGGATAATATTGGATTTAAGCCAGATACATTAAATCATCGTTTGGTAGATGGAGTTCTTTTCCATGAGAGAGGAACATCTTTGGGAAATACAAAAGAACAGTTCAAAGAAGTTAAAGGCTAATTTCTCATATGACATTTTCAGGCTACTGAACACATGAAAGCTGCAGACTTCATAATTTATTGTTCACTGAGGCATGTGGACTCCAGGGACCAAATATCACCAGGTTTACTCATGAATGGTCTTTACCAACCAAACCTGCAATTTAATTTCAGCATCTGAGATTATACTCATCTATAAACTGTGGGCCAAATCTGTCCCAAAGGCCCAAGGGCTGTTAAGGACAGCTCCAGCAGAGGGACTGTTGCAGTGAGACACTGCAGATGGCTAACAGTAGAGAATGCCTCTCAACTATGCGTGCTCTCCAAGTAAGCCTCCTGACTTCAGTGCAAATTCCAGTGAAGGGAGCTGAATCAGTGGAGTTGAAACCCTGACCTGTTCAGAGAACTTTTAAGGAGACGTCTCCATGCATGTAACAAGCGTGTGTCTCTGAGTTAAATGAAAATAGGATGAACTGATGACACCTCCTCTGTGCCACTAAAGACTCAGAGAACAATGGCAAGCAGGAATGGAAAGAGCTTGGTGCTGGCCAATTAAAGAAGGGATTGTGCAAAGGCCAGGAAAGGTCACATACAGAGAATGTCAGCTTAGCCATGGCCTAAGTTCAAACCTAGACCCCCAAGTGACATTTCAGGAAGTTCCCACCCCCCATTCTTGGATAACTACAAAATAAGTAAGTCTCTGGAAAAATGAGTTGCACAGGCTTCCTAAAATGAAAGGCTTCCAATAACAAAAAGGCCAACAATAACATTATAAGCTATTTTTCTAATATTCGGCAGATATTTACGAACATCTGCTATACGGAAGCCTTTACCTTCCAAGTATAAAGTACCACCAGATATTTTATAAACAGTATCTCTAATTTCCACAGGAAATTTTAAGAAATTATCTCCATATTACAAATGGGTAAATTAAGGCTTAGAGAAGTAAAGTGACTTAAGGTCATACAGCTAGTTGGTGACAGAACTAGGACTGAAACCAGGTTTGCATAACCAGAGCTATGTTCTTTCCATGATAACAGACTGTTACACCTGTGCTTTTTATGAGCAAATTATAGCTAAAGCTATTTGAATTAAATAAACTAAAAAGGAAAACGCAACAAATATTAAAAGATAACTTAAGAAAACACCCTTTGTAGAGCATTATTCCAAAATCCGTGTCTCTGTGCCAAAACATTATACATTAAGGATTACAACAGAGGGGACAGAGGTAAACCTATGTCTGATCCATGTTGATATTTGGTAAAAACCAACACAATACAGAAATTATCCTTCAATTAAAAATAATAATAATAAAAGCATTGCAGCAGAGATCATGTAGCATATTCGTTATGGGAAACTAATTAAGTCAACTCAAGAACAAAGATTAAAATAGTGAAAGGAAAATACAAGGTTAAATTCGATGCCATAAGATACCAAATTTTATACCAAATGGCTAGAAGGCAGTCCCAGAAAATGTTCAGTAACGGCAGTCCACATGGTGATGAAGTCACTGAATAAGGATTAGCACAGTGAGGGAGAAAGGACTGGAACTGCAGAGTCAGCCACTTAATAGTTATGTGATCGTAGGCAATTCCACTTAATAGCTCAGAAGCTATTTTTTCTTAACCTGTAAATGGGAACTGTTCAGTACAACTGTTCTGAAGAATAAATGTTTTATATGTGAAGTGTCTAGCATTCCATCAATGGTATTTTAATAGAAAATTATCACCATTCTCAATTGTTAGTTTATATTCCAATTTTTCTCAATCACCTACAGCAGACACACAGAAACACTCTCTTGTGACTAAAAAGTCCAAGACTGTCATTTTATCATCTTTTCAGGCTTTATAATCTAGATGAGACTAACTCTTCAGACATGAAACACACAGAGAGGAATTCCTTGTGAACAGGAAAAAAAGAAAATATCTGCCTTTACAAATGCAACAGATTGTAAGTAGTGAGCCTATGCAATCCCCAAACCAAGCAGTCCCCAGGCTGTCCTTTGAGATTCTGTCTTGCTCCATCGCCCATGAAATGCTGGGACCAGAGGAGGTCAGAAACATTCCTAGAAACCACTGGCATGAAACAGCTGCACCTTCCAACAGTTCTTCCTGCCCCGGCAATGGCTTGTCCTTGAGGCCTGGCAGCCACTCAGGGGAAGGAGAGGCCCTTCCTCCCCAGCAGCTGGTGACCCAGCCCGGCTACTCCCCAGCTACCTGTCGGATGTCATTACAGACTGAAGCAGTGAGATCAAGCTGCTTAGGAAAAGGGACAGAGACAAAGGCAAGGTTGCTTAGCTCTGCAGCAAGGAGTGGGGCAGGTTTAAAGCTCATTTCTTCATCTTTTTCAGACATTCTTCCTTACACAATATTTCTTGGAAAAAGCTTCTTTCCCTCCTCTGCTCCATTGCAATGAGCAAAAGCCTCTACCAGTTCCTTCCTTCCTTTCTTTCTTTCAACATTCATGGCCTAGTGGAAAAAAACATAGGCTTGGGTTTAACAGCCCCAATCTCACTGATTAACCATACGACCTTGGATGGGCAAGTATCTTTTCCTCTCTAAGTCTTAATTATGAAATAAGAAAGCCAATATCTATTTTTAGAGTTGTTTTAAACATTAGAGATATATACTTGGAATAAATTAGGAACTTGGTATATAGTAGATGTATTATTAGTTATTGGCAGTAATACTGCTTTCAATGTGATCATCATAAAAAACCTTTCCATGTTCATTTTCTTTAAGAGGGCAAATACTGAGATAATTACCATTGACTGTCAACACTGTACCTGCTTCTAGTTAAGCTGAAAGACAAAACTTTTTAAACATTCAGACCCTACAACACTGGGGAAAACAGCCCCTGGATAATCAATAGCTGGCCAAAGAGTGTCCATCTGAGAATTCTGAAGAAGGTCGTGACCAGAGTTTGACCCAGAGAACTGCAGTAACTAAAATATGAAAAAAAAAAACAAAAAAAACCCCAAACCCCAAAACCTTCTTATCCAATGGCTTATCTGTCAGATGAGGAAATTGAAGCCCATGACGTTCAAGGTTTTGATTAAGATCACTCAGGCCATTGGCAAAACTATGACTTGGGTATTTAAATCTCCCAATTTATAATTCAGAGGCTTTTCTACCCAGACCACATAGCATGTATGTAAGAGAGTTCAAGGAAACAATCTGGCCAGGAACTGTGCTAGGCAGTCTCCATTCCCATCCTCAAGAGAGGGTGTTCAGTCCAGTGGGGGAGACAGGAAAACAGGTTGTTCCAAAGTGTTGTGACTAAGTACTGCAAAGTGTACAAGATGCTTGGGACAAAAAAGAAAACCTTACCTAAGCCTTCGGGGGTGTGAGGGGAGGATTTCGCTGGAATAAAAATTTGAGTTGAGTTCTGAAGGATGAGTATCGGTTACCCTGGTAAACAGAGGAAAGGTGGTATTGAAGGTTTGGGGAAGCAGAATGGGCTTCAGCAAAGGCATAGACACAGCAGTGTTGTGCGGGGTCACGGGGTGGAGGAGGCGAAGCATGAGGCAGGGAGACCCAGGACAGGGGTTGAGGAGGCAAGGGTCGGCTGTCCAACTCCAAGCCCAGCACCTGCCATCCAGGAGATGCTAGTGATGGAATGACAGCCAGGAAGAGAAGAGCATGGGGGCATGTGGGAGCCCTCGCTCATGAAATCCTAGAGAAAGAAAGAAATACAACTCCCTGGCCTGTCTTGAGATCTCTAAGTACTTGGGGGTGGGGAAGGCACATATGACAAAGAGAAAATCACATTTGGCTCTTTCTTATTGTTAATAATGGAATGGTTTCTCAGTGATTGCTAATATTCTGCCCCCACTTACCACACTGAGATGAACAGACACTCCTGGGTCAGGGATAGGAAGTTTGTACAGAGTTTCAAGAAGCTCATTCCACTGACTTTCCTGAAAGAAATAAAAGGCTTAAGTAACAAAGGCAAGACTGAGCCCTTAGTCAGAGACCTGCAGGGAGGTCTGGGCACACAGTGAACTATGGGCCCTCATGACTGAGGGGGCTGGGGAGGTGCTGGCCCCACAACAGAAATAGGTTTGATATTCAAGTAGAGTTGGACAAAAGACAGTGCTTATGGCTCAATAAAAGAACCAAATAGATCCTCCCACACCAAGTTTGACATTTTCTACTCAGTGAGACACCTACCATGACCGCCTTTTATGGATCATATACCATAAGCTCTCAGCAAATCTATCCTCTCAACTCCATAGCAACAACTTTTAAATGCAAACAATCCTAGCTTACAGGGCGGGGGTGGTAGGGAGAAATAACGATGACACTATAGATCTTGTCTTTATCATCATTACCCTCAATTAATTTTATTGAGTGTTCACCAGATACACACAGCAGCCTCCAATTATGGAAAGTTAAAAATGAACTACTACAACAGCATGCAATAGAGGATGGTGGCTGTGCATTTTAATTAGTGAAATCGAGCCACAGGATGAAACATAAAGCAGTACAAATTATTCAATTGAAAACAGATTCACCTTTAAAATGCTCAAAAGAACATTGCTTACAGAATCATCCAAAAGCTATTTCTCCCACCCTGTGGAATTCTCTGTGCTGATAAAATAGTAATAAGCTTACATTTGTACCCATTTGGTAGCTGTTTTCAGCCTCACAACTACCTCACTTTACAGACTGAAAACTAAGGCTCCGAAGGGTAAAGCAACTTGACTCAAATCGCCAGCTGGGAACTGCACAGCCAGAAGCTAACCACAGGTTTTCTGTGTTCAAACCCAGAGCCCTCTCTGCTGTTCACAGCTGTCTTTGTTAGTGAATTTAAAGGAGAGGAAAAAAGAGGATAAGTCCAGATTTAAATCATGTTTTCAATCTGAATTCATAAATTACTCAAATTTCTCAGAGGGTAGAAATGAACATGTGCAGGCACACAAGTTTAATTTTGCTCTGAAACAATCTTAAACTTGCAGAAGAATTTTAGGACATTACAAAGAAAAAAAAAAACAAACCTTCATTTTCCATTTGAGGGTGGATTACCAGTATTATGCCCTGTCATTCATAAACACCAAGGATATTCTCCTACATAACCACAATCAGGAAATTGACACTGAAACATCATCATCTAATCCTCAGATCCTACTAAACATTTCCAGTTGTGCCAATAATGTCCTTGATAGCAAAATAATCCAGTTCAGGAACAAGTGCTGCCTTCAGTTGCTATGACTGTAGTTTCTATCAGTCAGGAACAGTTCCTACATTTGTAAGAACTTGACAGTGAAACCAATCACTTTGTAGAATAATGCTCGCTTGTTTGATGCTTTCTACTGATTCAGATTTCAATTCATCCCATTTCTGCTGACGCTCACTTTAATCATTTGATTAATTCATCTAATGTCTCTACTGTAAGATCAATCATTCTCCCTCTGTGTTGAGTAAGCATTTTCTGAAGCAATATTTTTTGTAAATCAATAGGCTTTTTAGTTCCTCTTCACTTTCTGCCATAAGGGTGGTGTCACCTGCATATCTGAGGTTATTGATATTTCTCTCAGTAATCTTGATTCCAGCTTGTGCATCTTCCAGTCCAGCGTTTCTCATGATGTACTCTGCATAGAAGTTAAATAAGCAGGGTGATAATATACAGCCTTGACGTACTCCTTTTCCTATTTGGAACCAGTCTGTTGTTCCATGCCCAGTTCTAACTGTTGCTTCCTGACCTGCATACAGGTTTCTCAAGAGACAGCTCAGGTGGTCTGGTATTCCTATCTCTCTCAGAATTTTCCAGTTTGTTGTGATCCACATAGTCAAAGGCTTTGGCATAGTCAATAAAGCAGAAATTGATATTTTTCTGGAACTCTCTTGCTTTTTCGATGATCCAGTGGATGTTGGCAATTTGATCTCTGGTTCCTCTGTCTTTTCTAAAACCAGCTTGAACATCTTTCACGGTTCACATATTGCTGAAGCCTGGCTTGGAGAATCTTGAGTGTTACTTTACTAGCGTGTGCAGTCCATGGGGTTGCTAAGAGTCGGGCACGACTGAGCGACTTCACTTTCACTTTTCATTTTCATGGACTGGAGAAGGAAATGGCAACCCACTCCAGTGTTCTTGCCTGGAGAATCCCAGGGACGGTGGAGCCTGGTGGGCTGCCGTCTATGGGGTCGCACAGAGTCGGACACGACTGAAGTGACTTAGCAACAGTAGCAGCAGCAGCAGCAGAGATGAGTGCAATTGGGCGGTAGTTAGAGCATTCTTTGGCATTGCCTTTCTTTGGGATTGGAATGAAAACGGACCTTTTCCAGTCCTGTGGCCACTGCTGAGTTTTTCAAATTTGCTGGTCTATTGAGTGCAGCACTTTCACAGCATCATCTTTTAGGATTTGAAATAGCTCAACTGGAATTCCATCACCTCCACTAGCTTTGTTCATAGTGATGCTTTCTAAGGCCCACTTGACTTCACATTCTAGGATGTCTGGCTTTAGGTGAGCGATCACACCATCATGAAAGTGAAAAAGGAGAGTGAAAAAGTTAGCTTAAAGCTCAACATTCAGAAAATGAAGATTATAGCATCTGGTCCCATCACTTTATGGCAAAGAAATGGGAAAACAGTGGAAACAGTGTCAGACTTTATTTTTGAGGCTCCAAAATCACTGCAGATGGTGATTGCAGCCATGAAATTAAAAGATGCTTACTCCTTGGAAGGAAAGTTATGACCAACCTAGATAGCATATTAAAAAGCAGAGAGATTTCTTTGCCAACAAAGGTCCATCTAGTCAAGGCTACGGTTTTTCCAGTGGTCATGTATGGATGTGAGAGTTGGACTGTGAAGAAAGCTGAGCACCGAAGAATTAATGCTTTGAACTGTGGTGTTGGAGAAGACTCTTGAGAGTCCCTTGGACTGCAAGGAGATCCAACCAGTCCATTCTAAAGGAGATCAGTCCTGGGTGTTCATTGGAAGGACTGATGTTGAAGCTAAAACTCCAATACTTTGGCCACCTCATGCGAAGAGTTGACTCATTGGAAAAGACCCTGATGCTAGGAAGGATTGGGGCAGGAAGAGGAGGGGACAACAGAGGATGAGATGGCTGAATGGCATCACCAACTCAATGGACATGAGTTTGCATAAACTCCGGGAGTTGGTAATGGATAGGGAGGCCTGGTGTGCTGCGGTTCATGGGGTCACAAAGAGTCAGACACAACTGAGCAACTGAACTGAACTTTGTGTAAATAACACATTTTGCTTTTATCTATTTACTTATTTATATTAGTATGCACACATGGTCTCCTGTTTTATTCAATGGGTTATAATCCTTTGACGTCATTATTTGTTCTGATGCACAAATTGTCCCAGATATGACCAGTGGAAATCCTTTGCTCCTTCAAACTCACTTTTGTGTCTTTCTGGCATTTTTACATAATTTTTTAAGATTTTAATTTCTTATAATTTTTTGCTTTATTACTGCCTGAAACAAAGTAGTGACTCTAACATCATGAACAATTAAATAAGGAAGCAGGACTGTAGAGTAGAGAAGAGAAATAATTTCCACAAAGCAAGGGAAAGAAAAAAAGAACTTTATTCAGTGAGATCTCTATGACCCACATGATTAGCAAATTTTGAACTGCAATTTCACTGTATGTCTTTAACTAATTATTCTTCTGGCTCAGCTTTATTTATTTACTTTTGGGCAATAGTCTACAAAGCTTTTTATTTGTATGTTTAAATTAATTTTTATTGGATTATAGTTGCTTTACAATGTTGGGTTAGTTAGCAAATGAATTTGTTATATATATACACATATATCCCCAATTTTTTTATTTTCCCTCCCATTTAGGTCATCACACAGAGCACTGAGTATAGTTTCCTATGCTCTATAGTAGGTTCTCATTAGTTATCTACCTTTTGCATAGTAGTATATGTTTATCAATCCCAATCACCCAATTCATCTCACCCTCTCTTCCCTGCATTGGTATCCATATGTTCGTTCTCTACAACTGTGTCTCTATTTCTGCTTTACAAATAAGTGCATCTGTACCATTTTTCTAGATTTCACATATAAGCGAATTACAGATTTGTTTTTCTTTCTGACTTATTTCACTCTGTATGAAATAAGTCTCTAGATCCATTCATGTCTCTGCAAATGACACAATTTCGCTCCTTTTTGTGGCTGAGCAATATTCCACTGTATACATGAATGACATCTTCATCTATACCTCTGCTGATGGACATTTGGGTTGTTTCGATGTCTTGGCTATTTTAAATCGTGCTGCAATGAACATTGGGGTGCATGTATCTTTTTCAAGTATAGCTTCCTCTGGGTATATGCCCAAGAATGGAATTGCTGGGTCATATGGTAGTTCTATTTTTAGTATTTTAATGAAACTCCATACTGTTCTCCATGGGTTTCCCACATGGCACTAGTGGTAAAGAATCCACCTGCCAATGCAGAAGCTGCAAGAGACATGGGTTCGATCTCTGGCTCAGGACTATCCCCTGGAGCAGGAAATGGCAACCCGCTCCAGTAATCTTGCCTGGAAAATTCCATAGACAGAAGCACCTCCACAGTCCACGGGGCCGCAAAGAATTGAATGCGACTGTGCACAAACTGCTCTCCATGTGGCTATACCAACTCACATTCCCAACAACAGTGCAGGAGAATTTCCTTTTCTCCACAATCTCTCCAGCATCTATTGCTTGTAGATTTTTTAAAAAAAATATTTCATTTATTCAGCTGTACTGGGTCTTAGTTGTAGCAAGCAGGATCTAGTACCCTGACTAGGGATCAAACCCAGGTTCCCTGCACTGGGAACAAGGAGTCTTAGCCACTGGACCACCAGGGAAATCCCTGTAGATTTTCAGATGATGGCTATTCTGACCAGTATGAGGTGATACCTCACTGGCATTCACTTGATTTGATTGACATTCGTTTCTCGAATAATTAGTGATGCTGAGCATCTTCTCATGTGTTTGCTGGCCATCTTAATGTCTTCTTTGGAGAAATGTCTATTTAGGTCTTCAGCCTATTTTTGTCCTATTGGGTTGTTTGGTTTTTTAATACTTAGCTGCATAAACTGTTTGTATATTTTGAAGATAAATCCCTTATCAGCTACTTTATTTGCAAATATTTCCCCCCATTCTGAGGGTGGTCTTTTCATCTTGTTTATGATTTCCTTTGCTGTGCAAAAGCTTTTAAGTTTAATTAGGTCCCATTTGTTTATTTTTATTTTCATTTACATTATTCTAGGAGGTTGCCTGGAAAATCCCATAGACAGAGGAGCCTGGTAGGCTGCAGTCCATGCGGTCGCGAAGAGTCAGACACGACTGAGTGACTTCACTTTCACTTTTATACATTGGAGAAGGAAATGGCAACCCACTCCAGTGTTCTTGCCTGGAGAATCCCAGGGACGGGGGAGCCTGCTGGGCTGCTGTCTATGGAGTCGCACAGAGTCGGATACGACTGAAGCGACTTAGCAGCAGCAGAAGCAGCAGCAGGAGGTGGGTCAAAAAAAGATCTTGCTGTGATTTATGTCAGAGTGCCGAAGAGTGTCCTGCCTATGTTCTTCTCTAAGAGTGTCCAGCATTATATTTAGGTCTTTAATCCATTTTGAGTTTATTTTTGTGTATGGTGTTAGGCAGTGTTCTAACACATTCTTTAACACGCAGCTGTCCAGTTTTCCCAGCACCACTTATTCGAAAGACTGTCTTTTACCCCCTGTATATTCTTGCCCCGATGTCACAGACTAGGTGACCACAGGAGTGTGGGTTTACCTCAGAGCTTTCTATCCTGCTCCATTAATCTACAATTCTGCTTTTGTTTCAGTATCATGCTGCCTTGATTACTGTAGCTTTGTAGTAAGGTCTGAAGTCAGGGAGCCTGATTCCTCCAGCTCCATTTTTCTTTCTCAAGATTGTTTTGGCTATTTGGGGTCTCTTTTGTTTCCAGACAAATTGTAAAAAATTTTGTTCTTATTCTGTGGAAAATGTCACTGGTCATTTGATAGGGATTGCACTGAATCTATAGATTGCTTTGGGTAGAAGAGTCTTTTTCATAATATTGAGTCTTCCAATCTAAGAACATGGTATCTCTCTTCATTTGTGTCATCTTTGATTTCTTTCATCAGTGTCTTAAGTTTTCTAAGTACAGTCTTTTGCCTCCTTAGGTAGGTTTATTCCTAGGTGTTTTATTCTTTTTGTTGCAATGGTAAATGGGATTGTCACCTTAATTTCTCTTTCTGATCTTGTCAGTGTATGGGAATGCAAGAGATTTCTGTGTATTAATTTTGTATCCTGCAACTGTACCAAATTAATTGATTAGCTCTGGCAACCTACTCCAGTACTCTTGCCTGGAAAATCCCATGGACGGAGGAGCCTAGTAGGCTGCAGTCCATGGGGTCGCTAAGAGTTGGACACAACTGAGTGACTTCACTTTCACTTCACTTTCCTGCATTGGAGAAGGAAATGGCAACCCACTCCAGTGTTCTTGCCTGGAGAATCCCAGGGACGGGGAAGCCTGGTGGGCTGCACAGAGTCACACAGAGTCAGACATGACTGAAGTGACTTAGCAGCAGCAGCAGTTTTCTGGTGGCATCTTTAGGATGCTCTATGTATAGTATTATGTCATCTGCAAACAGTGACAGTTTTACTACTTCTTTTCCAGTTGGGTTCCTTTTTAAGATTACTTTTTCTTCTCTGATTGCCATGGTAGGACTTCCAAAACTGTGTTGAATAAGAGTGATGAGAGTGGATATCCTTGTCTTGTTCCTGATCTTAAGAAGAAATGCTTTCAGCTTTTCCCCACTGAGAATGATGGTTGCTGTGGGTTTATCTTATATGGCCTTTAAGGTAGGTTCCATTTATGCTCTCTTTCTGGAGAGTTTTTATCATAAATGTGTGTTGAATTTTATAAAAAGCTTTTTCTGCATCTATTGAGATGGTCATATGGTTTTTATTTTCAGTCTGTTACTATGGTATATCACTTAACTGATTTGCATGTACTGAATAATTCTTGCATTTCTGGGATAAATTATACTTGATCATGATGCATTAGTGGTTTGCTAATATTTTGTGGAGGATTTTTGCATCTATGTTTCTTGGTGATATTGGTCTATAATTTTCTTTTTTTGTCTGGTTTTGGTATCAGGGTGATTGATGGTGGCCTTGTAGAGTAAGTTTGGGAGTGTCCCTCCTTCTGTAATTTTCTGGAAGAGTTAGAGAAGTTACTGGCTCTTCTCTAAACGTTTGATAGGATTTACCTGTGGAGCCATGAGGTCCTGGACTTCTGTTTGTTGGAAGATTTTTAAACACAGTTTCAATTTCATTACTTTAATTATTAGACTATTCATATTTTCTATTTCTTCCTGATTTAGTCTTGGAAAGTTTGTCCCTTTCTTCCAGGTAGTCCATTTTATTGGCATATAGTTGCTTGTAGTAGTCTCTTATGATCCTTTGTATTTCTGCAGTTCAACTGTAATTTCTTTTTCATTTCTAGTTTTACTGATTTGAGTCCTTTGCCTTTTATTCTTGATGAGTCTGGCTAAAGGTTTATTATTTTTATTTATCTTCTCAAAGAAATAGTGTTTAGTTTCACTGATTGTTGCTATCGTTTTCTTCTTTTCCATTTCATTTATTTCTGCTCTGATCTTTATGATTTCTTCCCTTCTATTAACTTTGAGGGCTTTTTGTTGTTCTTTCTCCAGCTGCTTTAGGTGTAACCTGAGGTTGTTCAAGACTTTTCTTGTTTTTTTGTTTTGGTGGAACTGTGCTACTATACACTTCCCTCTTTTGCTGCGTCCCATAGGTTTTGGGTGGTGTTTTCATTACCATTTGTTTCTAAGTCTTAAAAAATTTCCTCTCTGATTTCTTCAGTGATCCGTTGGTTATTTAGTAGCATATTGTTTAGCCTCCATGTGTTTGTGTTTTTCACAGCTTTTTTTTTCCTATGCAAGTGTGACAGTCACTCAGTCGTGTCTGACTTTCCGACCCCATGGACTATACAGTCCATGGAATTCTCCAGGTCAGAATACTGGAGTGGGTAGCCGTTCCCTTCTCCAGGAGATCTTCCCAACTCAGGGATCGAACCCAAGTCTCCCATATTGCAGGCCGATTCTTTAACAGCTGAGCCACAAGGGAAGCCCTAAACCTAATTGCTAATCTCACAGGGTTGTGGTCATGCTTGATATGATTTTGATTTTCTTAAATTTATTGAGGAATTATAATAAAATAAATTTAAAAAATTTTTTTCCAAGGCTTAGTTTGTGACCTAAGATGTTATCTATCCTGGAGAATGTCCTGTGCGCACTTGAGAAGAAACTATATTCTGCAGCTTTTGGACGGAATGTCTATAAATATCAATTAAGTTTATCTGGCCTAATGTATCATTAAAAGCTTCTGCTTCCTTATTAATTTTCTGTCTGGATGATTTGTCCACTGCTGTAGGTAAGGTGTTAAAGTCCACCACAGTTATTGTTACAGTCAATTTCCCCTTTTACGTCTGTGAGTGTTTGTCTTATGTATTGAGGTGTTCCTATGTTGGGTGCCGGAGAAGGCAATGGCACCCCACTCCAGTACTCTTGCCTGGAAAATCCCATGGACAGAGGAGCCTGGTGGGCTGCAGTCCATGGGGTCGCTAAGAGTCGGACACGACTGAGCGACTTCACTTTCACTTTTCACTTTCACGCATTGAAGAAGGAAATGGCAACCCACTCCAGTGTTCTTGCCTGGAGAATCCCAGGGACGGGGGAAGCCTGGTGGGCTGCCATCTGTGGGGTCGCACAGAGTCGGACACAACTGAAGCGACTTAGCAGTAGCAGCAGCAGCAGCAGTATGTTGGGTGCACAAATATTTAAAATGGTTATATCTTCTTTTTGGATTGATTCCTTGATCATTATGTAATGTCCTTCCTTATCTCTTGTAAGAGTCTTTATTTTAAACTCTATTTTGTCTGATATGGCTCAGACGTTAAAGTGTCTGCCTGCAATACAGGAGACCTGGGTTCGATCCCTGGGTTGGGAAGATCCCCTGGAGAAGGAAATGGCAACCCATTCCAGTATTCTTGCCTGGAGAATCCCACGGACGGAGGAGCCTGGTGGGCTACAGTCCACTGGGTCGCAAAGAGTTGGACACGACTGAGTGACTTCACTTTCACTTTGACTTAACTTTGTTTGATATGGGTATTGCTACTCCAGCTTTGACTTCCATTTGCATACGGTATCTTTTTCCATCCCCCACTTTCACTCTACATGTGTCCCTAGATCTGAAGTAGGTCTCTTGTAGACTGCATATATATAGTTCATGTCCTTTTATCCATTCAGCCAGACTATGTCTTTTGGCTGCAGCATTTAAAACATTTACATTTAAGGTAATTATCTATACATATGTTCCTACTGCCATTTTCTTAATTGTCTTGGGTTGTGTTTTGTCAGTTTTGTTTTGTTTTTCTCTCTTATATTTCCCTCTGAAAGAAGTTCCTTTAGCACGAATTGTAAAGCTGGCTTGGTGTGCTGAATTCTCTTATCTTTTGCTTTTCTATACAGTTTTTCATTTCTCCGTCAAATCTGAATAAGACCCTTACTGGGTAGAGTAATCTGGCTGTGTGTTTAGTCACTCAGTCATGTCTGACTTTCTGCGACTCCATGGACTGCAGTCTGCCAGGCTCCTTTGTCCATGGGGATCCTCCAAGCAAGGATGCTGGAGTGGGTTGCTATGCTCTCCTCCAGAAGGTCTTCTCAACTCAGGGATCGAACCCAGGCCGCATTGCAGGTGGATTCTTTACTGACTGAGCCACTAGAGAAGCCTAAGAATGCTGGAGTGGGTAGCCTATCCCTTCTCCAGAGGATCTTTCAAACCCAGGAATCAAATCAGGGTCTCCTGAATTGCAAGTATATTCTTTACCAGCTGAGCTACCAGGGAAATCTTGGTAGTAGGTTTTTCCTTTCATTATTTTAAACATGGCCTTCCACTCCCTTCTGGCCTGCATAGTTTCTGCTAAAAAATCTTATGGGGAATCGCCTTGTATTTTATTTTCTGCTTTTAATATATTTTCATTGTATTTAATTTTTGCTAGCATGTTTCTCCATGGATTTATCCTGTATAAGACTCTCTGCACTTCCTGGACTTGAGAGACTGTTTCCTTTCCTATGTTAGGGAAGTTTTTGACTCTTAATTTTCAAATATTTTCTCAGACCCTTTCTCTTCTTCTGGAATCCCTATAAATCAAATGCTGTTGCAGTTAATATTGTCACAGAGGACTCTGAGACTGTCCTCATTTCTCTTCATTCTTTTTTCTTCATTCTGCTCTGCAGCAGTATTTCCACCATTCCATCTTCCAGCTCATTTATCCATTCTTCTGCTCAGTTTATCTGCTATTGATTTCTTTCAGCGTATTTTTCATTTCAGTTATTGCGTTGTTCATCCGTGATTATTCTGAGATCTGGATCATCTTTATTATACTACTCTGAATTCTTTTTCAGGTAGATTGTCTATTTCCTCCCTTCATTTACTTGGTCCTCTTGGTTTTTCCCTAGCTCCTTCATCTGCAATATTTTTTCCGTCTTTTCAATTTGTCTAACTTAACTGTGCTTGCAATCTCCTTTCTGATGGCTGTAGGGTCACAGTTTCTCTTGCTTCTGGTTTCTGTCCTCCAGTGGGTCAGGATGGTCCAGGAGCTTGTGTAAGCTTCCTGGTGGAAGGGACCAGTGCCTGTGCTCCAGTGGGAAGGGTTACATTGGGGGGGTGTGTTTTGGGGTGTCTGTGAGCTTACTATGACTTTAAGCAGCCTGTTTGTTAATGGATGGGATTGTGTTCCTATCTCGCTGGTTGTTCGGCCTGAGGCTTCCAGCACTGGAGTCTGCAAAAAGTTGAGTGGAGCTAAGTCTTGGTATCTAAGCTAACAGTTGTCCCTTCCCTAGGTCTGCTCTCCAAATCCCATTTTTCAGCACGCAGACTCCCTCCACACCGGCAGATACACAACTCAGGCTGGGGTATGCAGCTTGCACAGATCTTATTCTGGCCTACCTCTCAGACTGGCTGCTGGTTCCCCTCTGATCCTCTGAAGTTCCTTCTTTGTCCCAGCTGACTTCCCCAGAGTGAAGGGGTTTCTCTGAGTGAAGGAATGCCTCCTCATCCTTTAGCTCCCTGCCAGGGGTGCTGTTCCTTTGCTATTTCCTCTTTTCTTTCTTTCATCCTATTTGGTTGTGTGGGGATTTTTCTTGTGTTTTTAGGTGTCCAGAGAGTTCTGTTAGTGTTCAGTAGGTGCTCTGTGAGAACAGAGAACAGTTCCATTTGCAGACATATTCTTGATGTACTTGTGAGGATAGGTGAATTCCACATCCTCCTATCCATCTTGACCCCTCCACCCCAAAATGTTTTGAGCACCTCCTCACTTTTGGCACAAAAAAGATATTCCAGACTCATCTTTTCACAAGTATAAGAAGAATCAGACATTTCTTCATGGAGTCTCTGCCTCCTTTCAGCAGAAAATGGATTTCAGTTCAGTTGCTTAGTTGTATCTGACTCTTTGCGACCCCATGGACTGTTTTCCAGCATCAGGGTCTTTCCCAATGAGCCAGTTCTTCATGTCAGGTGGCAAAGGTATTGCAGCTTCAGCACCAGTCTTTCTGATGAATATTCAGGACCTTTAGGATGGACTGGTTTGATCTTGCAGTCCAAGGGACTCTCAAGAGTCTTCTCCAACACCACAGTTCAAAAGCATCAATTCTTCAGCACTCAGCTTTCTTTACGGTGCAGCTCTCACATCCATACATGACTATTGGAGAAACCATAGCTTTGACCAGAAAATGGATTTAGGAACCAAGATTTGGGTACTTGGGTGTGCTCACTGCTACTTGTGTATTGTGGACCCCAGACCCTTTCAGTGGATAGGGCCAGGGGACATCTCTCTCACACACACAACCCACAGTACACAGTTACATCTCCATTTTCTATATCTGTCACATATACCGAAAGCCATGGGGTTCACATCAATGACTCTCATTTCAATCCAACACAGGAATAATTCTAGTTTCTTCTCTTTATATATTTTAACTATATTCTAGCCAAAGTGAAAAATGTTGCCTTTATTTCCTTAATATATAGACTTGCTTGTATGTAAGCAATCTTTTATCACTGTCCCTACCTCCCTCTCCATCTGGATGTCCTTCTTACTCTGCTCAAATACTGACATCCAGTGCCAGGCCACCAATATCTGCCCCCCTACCCTGGATCTCCCACCAACAAAAATGCCCTCCTTATCCCAGGGTTCATCACCCTAGTGCTCGGCCATTGCTGTTGTCGTCTTTCCACGTGCCTCAGTCTAGATCCCACTGAAGTTCTGACATCTGGTGCCCAGATAAAGCCAAGACACTGTCGCCACTGCTGCTGCTAAGTCGTTTCAGTCGTGTCCGACTCTGTGTGACCCCATAGACGGCAGCCCACCAGGCTTCCCCATCCCTGGGATTCTCCAGGTGAGAACACTGGACTGGGTTGCCATTTCCTTCTCCAATGCATAAAAGTGAAAAGTGAAAGTGAAGCAGCTCAGTCATGTCCAGCTCTTCACGACCCCATAGACTGCAAGCCCCCCAGGCTCCGCCATCCCTGGGAGTCTCCAGGCGAGAGTGCTGGAGTGGGCGCCATCGCCTTCTCCACTGTCACTACTGTCCCACATAAATAACTGCGTCACTGCTTAGCCTCCAACACCCTCAAATAGCCTGCTCACTCTCTCTCTGGATCAGACGCCCTCCTCACCCTCTGCTATCCCTTCTGCCGAGATGTCATCATTGCCTTATTCAGGGCCTGATAATCACTGTGCATCAGTGACTCAAACAGACACCCTCATGATGTAGCTTAGACTCTGTCCTCCATGCTGAGTCATCATGGCCACTCCCCAGGCCCTTAATTGAAGCCTACCTACCCTGTACAACTTTCTCAATGACTTCTGGATTTGGGAAAGAGTTGTTTATTTTTTTTTAATTAAAGCTCTTTCTACCTGTTCTAATCATAACCCACACCTTGCAAATAATCAAGCCAGTTGCAAGCAGACTACCTATCTTCTGTGTCATAATTTCTTTGACCAGAAGAAATTCAATAAACAGAGTCTTTCGTATAAGGGAAACAGACTCCACTAGAACAGATCACTGATCTCAGTTTCCAACATTCCAAGAGGCAGGGTCCTTAACTGGGGCAGAGGCCCAGAGGATTGGTACACCAGTTTTACAGAGTAATAATCCTATCTCCCCTATGCATAGTTTGTTACCCACCTAATACTTCCTGTACCCTAAGACATGTTTTTAAAAGTCTGGTTAAGTCGGTTTTTTTTTTAAATGACTGGAGCTTATATATGGTGGGGAAAAAATGTGAGTTAAGTTCTAATTGTAAGACTGTTAAGAGACTACATGTTATACAATTCTATTTACTAAAGACATCTTAGACATCTTTCAGTTTTAAATGAAAAACCAAATGTTTGACAAAAGTGAACCATGAATCGGAAATCAATGAACAGATCCAAGATGGCCTCAACTCATTCATCAAAGAGTAAACCACTTATTTTATGACAGAATTTCCTGATACCTAAAGCATCCTTTCAGAATGAGTGTAGTCATCCAGGGAGCCATTTCTATTAGTTATTTCTTCCATTTACTGTGGCCTCTGGAATACACTTGCCACTGAGTAAATCTAACTTAAAGATTTATCCATTATTCACATAATTTCTACCTTTTCTTCAAAAATAGCATTTCCCAAAATGTGTTCCAGGAAACACTGGTATCTCAGAATGCTGTTAATATTCGTCATGGAATTAAAAGGGATGGGGCCGTTGTGAATTTCTAGGTAACATAGATTTCTCCACTGTAGGACTTTTCAGAGTCTATGTTACAAGAATTTTAAGGAGACAAAAATGAGGCACAGCTTTCCCTTTCTGACTCCAGTATTACTCACCTATGGTACTCTTTTTCAATGGAGCATTTTTTAGCACTAATGTTCTGTAGACAATACGATGGGGGAAACTCTCTAACATTTAATAATAATGCATCTCTTTAATTAAAAATCTTAGACCATTTACAAAAAAGGAAACTATAATAAGTTATATAGACAAATATTCAACTAACTAATAATCAAAGAAATGAAATTAAAACAATGAGAACTGTTCACTTGTCAAGGACACAATGAAGTCATCAAAAGCCAGTGATGTGACTGTGGTAACCCAGGTATTCCTGTACTTGGCCACTGAAGGGTATCTTTTACCCTTTACTGGCAAAATATAGGAGTACAATTCTTCTGGAAAGAAGCTTGGCAAATGTTTTAAAATATTTATGTCTACTAACCTTCAAATGGCCCATCTGAGATTCTCCTTTTAAGGAAACACTCCAAAATAAAGAAAATTTTTTTATGTTCAAAGATGTTAATGGCTATACAATAGTGAAAAAAATTAATGAAATATTCTCCCCAAATAATGAAAACTCCTAATACAGAGAAACGTCTCAGTAAACCAAGGTATATGATACATGATATGCAGCCATGGGAAAGATTTACCATGGTTTTATTATCATGGAATAAACACTTCCATTACTACGGTACCTAAAACTGTGGGTTTCAAAAGTCTAAATACAGTTCCAGTTGCCTCTTGACACCCACCGAAGATACTTCAGTGTGTGACTTCTTCCAAAAGTACAGTGAGGTACCCTTAAAAAAATTACTGTAAAAGCACAAGAAAGCCCTACTGAAATGGGACTGGGACACTGGGTTAGGTCACTTGCCAGTTAAGTGTTTTATTGACAAACCCTAATAATTCAAATTTGTGCCTCAGCAAAATTATTATTTAATACTTATCATGAACTTTCAGAGCTGTTTGGGAATATGAGATGGTGAATATTAACTCTGAGTGCTAAAGGCCTATTTATTATGTATTTAATTCAAAAAGTAAAGGAAGAAAACATCCCAAAATGCTAGCAATATTTATTTGAGGTTGAGGGGAAGGTAGGGAGACATATTAGGAGCGACTTTCTTTTCCTTCTTACTGCTTTCTGAATTTCCCAAACTTTCTATAATGGGAATGTGTTACTTTTTCAGTAAACATTTTAGTGAAATACACAGCACTATTATTTTTATAGTCATAAAAGTTAAAGTTTACTTATTAAACAGAGTAAAATAGAAGGTAAATACCTGTCCTTTTGTCGTGTAATCTGCCAAGATGTTAAGTAGTTTATAAAATACTTCGAACCAGGGGAGATAGCTGAGGGAAGAAGAGGAAACACACAAACTATTAGTATACAGGTCAAAAACTAATCAGGAGCTAACTCAAGACAGTACATTTCACTTTCTCTTTACATCCTGAAGAGCCTTCCTGTTGTAGGCTGTGCTAGAAATGCAGACTGGTAAAATGCTAATTATTTCTGAGATTTAAAAAAATTGCCTGTGTAAGGCAGAGGATTCAATGTCCATTATAAATTATTCCCATGCCTCAGAGCTAGAACAGGTTCATAAAGAAGAAATTCAAAGCAGACTCTGCAATCAGGAACCATCTCTGAAGAGCCCCCCAGGCTCCTCCTACCACACCCACCCCTTCCAGGAAAGCTTCTATTCAAGTTTCTCATGATTGAACACACATAGCCACACATACACTCACACAGACACACATACACAGCACTTTAACTGTTGCTGTGTGCAAGTGTCCCAAAGGCCCCAAGAGCTTGAAACCATTCATCAAACTTTCTATTATAATACAGCCTTCTCTGTGCTTATTGCAGCAAGAGTTCTGACTCTCTGCGCCCACTGCCCTCCAGCAGGTCCTGACCATCATGTCCCTTAATTCTGACGAGAGCCTGGTCCTGACCTTAGTCCATCGTCTGTGTGGCTCACAGAGTGGTCTAAAATGTGAGTGTAAGTAGCCCATTGGATTAAATTCCTGCAGCGGTGCCCCATCATTGCAGGACTTCTTAGGACAGCATTCAAGGCTCTTCTGTTAGGTCCTTGACCATCCTTCCAGTTGCCCTCACTTTGCACCCCCATATACACATTCCTCTCACTGCAATCATACTCTGAGGAATGTCCAGGCGATCTCAAGACTGCCCGAGTCTGCACTGCATACACTTAGCACTATTTTCCCTCTGACCTTCATGATCTCCTCTAGCTGACTTCTGCTCATTCTCCTAATAGTTCCCCACTGCTGCCCTGTCCCCGACTCTCAAGCCCTAATTCCCCTTTTTCTGTACTGCCCTGTCACATGCAAACTATCATTATAACAATCCACACACCATGTGGCACTCAATGGCGCATCTGTCTTCCCAACAGATTAAACATAACAATAAGGAAGGAATCACATCCTTCTTTACTTTGTCTTCCCAGGGCAGACCCTCAGTGCTCAGTGTTGATGGAACAAACAAAACCAGCAGAGGCGTATTAATGCTACAGAATTATTGCTGAAACACATTCCTATTCCCAAGAAGTTTTTTCACTTAAAACATCAATGGCTTTTGTTCTCCATAGAAAACTTATCCAAAACGACATCAAACAGTCATGTGGGAAGAGTATCCTATCCACTGCTTGCCGTCATGCTCACATCTGCCCTGCTGCGCTCATAGTGTCCATTACCAACAGAGTGGAGAGCTGACTCCATCCCAGCGGGCAGAAGGAAATCAGCGCCCTGGATAGATTACCAGCTGTACTGCTGAGGGTAATAAATGAAGTGAGAGCGAATAGAGAGGATAGATAAAGCGCACAGCTCTCTGTCATTAATGTCTGTCTGAAGCTAGCACATGCTACTGTAAAATTTAAGTAGCTTATCAAAATATACTGATAAGCAACTTAACTTTTCACTTCTCTGACAGTATTATCACTTATGTTAATATGCTTCAATCAGCTCTGGCAACTGCATATTGATTATTACAGAGCAAATGACTGCTGCCACTTTACACAGCATTTACTTTGGCAGAGTAATGTAAACATTCAAGAGGGATTAGGGAGGAGATAAGTTTCCCTCTTCCTATTCTGTTAAATAAACCTCTGCTGAGTTAAAAGCCATTATAGAATGAACAATAAATCCCCTCAGAAAAAACTCCTGCCCAGATTAGAGGATTCTCAGTAAACAAACTCAATCAAGGATTACAAATATCTTTTTTTTTCCCTGACAGAAAAAAATACCACTAGTTAAATCCAGTGGGAAGGGGCCGAGGGGGGGAGCAAGAAGAGAAAATATTTTGTTTAAGGAAACCATGGTTTCAAGTAAATGAGAGCAAAGTTGTAGTCATTTTAGGAAGACTTGAAGGGGCATGGGACAGGCTGCTTCTCTGATAACTTAGGACTGTGGTGCACAGGAAGCAGTTCTGGCCACTAGGTTCAACTGACCAACATAGTTTGTGAGGATGCGGAGGGTGACGTGCTACAGTCGCCTGGCCCACAGCCGACTGTGCCCAGGATCTCACACTCAACCTCGACCCCACCAAATCGATTCTTTTTGGCTACACTAAACAGAACCCTCAGCCATGGGAGGTTTTGCAGTTGCCCTGGAAACCAGCCATCTCTCTCTCTTCAGCCTGACCGGACACAACTGTTCCCCACATGTTGTCCCCTGTGCACTGACAGATGAGTATCTAGTGATGGCAGTGTTAAGGTCTTGAAACCAAAACCCAGCTGTCTTCTTCTTCAAAGGATCCCTCTTTTCCCCTGTTGGGAGGCCAGGGTTCACAGCTGAACTTTATCCAGTGGTGTTTCCTGTGCTGCTTCATTAGTGTCGACACAACAGCTTCGAGCTGCCGGCAAGGGTGCAGGTGAGGATATGGAGACCCTCGGCTCCATTTTGTGCTCGTCTGTCAGCACGAAGTAAACACTACTTCCCAATCCAAAGGCAGGAAACAAACGCTCCATTGTGCTGCTCACTCCTCCCTGGATAGCTAACGGACTTCCAAACATCTCAGGGCTTGCTCAACTTGTTCCCTTCATGCAACTGCTCAAGTTTGCAATGCAGAGCATCACCACGTGTTGGGCTCAGTTCAAGGCTGGGGCCAAAAATCCCAAAGAGTCCCTGCACTGAAGAAGGCCATGGTCTTTTGTGGGAAAAAGAGATAATATAACAAGGAGTAATAGCTTAGGTGGGAGTGCTGGATCTCTTTCCCAAGTGCTTTATTTGGCCTAGGCTTTTGGATCCAATTATTAAATTACAAGGGAACATGAAAACAAACAAACAAAGAAAAAACAGTCTGTCATGTCTGACTCTTTGCGACTCCATAAGTAGACCAAGTAGAGTATACAGAATAATGACATGAGCTGAGAAAGTAAAAAATTTAAACCATGGTTACAGGGGAGGGCACACAATGGAGAGAATAGCTAGTTACATCTGTTGGTAGGAGTCAATATGCATCACACAGAAAGGCTGGGCTTCAGCTAAGTCTTGAAAGAGGCTGCTCTTAGTGTATGGGAAGAAGGTTGGAAGGGGTGGAGATAAAGAGCACAGGAAAAGCACAGGAGCAGTGGCTTGCCAGCACAAACCTGGGCATGACTTAAGAACTGTGTGCAGCTGGAATAGCTAGAGAGTAGGCTGTGCAGGCTGAAAGATGAGGCAGTGTGCAGAAGGGTCAGGCTCCGGAGGGGCTCTCATGGCAAACCCATGGGCCTCCCTTTTATTCTGTAATCGGTGGGGAACCATAGGGCCAGTTAAAGAGAAGAAACATGTTGAGGATGAGTATTTAGAGCCAGGCAGAAAGTGCTTACTTCCCACTCAGCACAGCCCAGTAGATCATCTCAGCCCTACCAGAGCCAGTGTCCACTTTGCTACCCTAAAGAGAGAAAACCTTAGATGATACGATCTGGTAATACACATAATTTGAAGGAGATCAACATAAGTGTTCTGGCTCTAGTATGAACCAAAAAATGAAAACTACTTTATAACAGACTTCCCTGGTGCCTCAGACGGTAAAGCGTCTGTCTACAATGCCAGAGACCTGGGTTCGAGCCCTGGGTTGGGAAGATCCCCTGGAGAAGGAAATGGCAATCCACTCCAGTACTGTTGCCTGGAAAATCCCATGGACAGAGGAGCCTGGTACGCTACAGTTTATGGGGTTGCAAAGAGTTGGACACGACTGAGCAACTTCACTTCTTCACTTTATAATAAATGGTTTAATATTTAAACGTTCAGGCACCATTATATTAGGAGATACAGTGAAATAGTACCTCCTTGAGGGGCTTGTGGCAGATGTGCATCTACTTGCGTTTAGAATGATGAGTTCAAGGCTAAGAAGACTGACATGCAATATGTTTTTTCAGTTTTTCTTGGTGATTTCCACTTGCCTGAGAAGCTCTTAAAACTCCATCATGGGTACTCTAAGGGAGGTATCCCTTCTTTTCTTACTTCCCATCAGCAGATTTTTGTCACCCAGGATTTACTGGATGACAAAACATCCCTTGGCTAAGGCTATTTGGCATTCAGTTGTTAAAGCTTTCATATTAACTACTCCCACCCTCAAAATTTAAAGAAGCAGAGCAGCACAGCACATGGGAAAACACAGACTTGAGTCAACTCTGTATGAATCTCGGTAGTAACTGTGACACATCAGGGAAGTGATCTCTCAAAGACTCAGTTTCCTCTTCTATAAAAAGATATATACCATCTAATGAATGCAACTGATGTATACAAGAGACATCCAACCTAGGGCCTAGAATATTCTTCCTGTTCCTCTCCACCTAACATTCTTAGTCTCTGCTTCAGAGGCTCCTCCAGGACTCTGTATACCTCATGCCCTGCAGTCACCAGAGTGGGCAGCAAAGTACAAGCTGTTATTAAGAGGAAAATAATCACAAATGATATGACCACTTAAACCAGTAAGTCCCCACTCGGCCCTTCAAGTGTGACTAGCATCTCTATCTACTCCATTGCTAGTGTCTTGGACGGTCCAACATCTACAAGAATATGCAAATAAAACTACAGCCTCTGCAAACAATGCAGAATTTCATGAAGTCCTTGTTAAGATGCTGGACACCTGCTCAGAGTCAAGGCAAAGTGACTAACAAATGAAGACCTGGCAGCATTAGACCAGGAAACAAGGGATGAGAAAAAAATCAAGAAAAACAAGGATGGTGACACCAAAGTCACATCAAAAGAAAATGAATTCAGTATAAAAGGGTTAAGAGAAGCTTTGGGAAAACTGATGACATCTTCAAATACTTTTGGAAAAATGACTCCTTTTATGATTATCCTATGAAAGTCAAATATGATGTATTATTAAGTCTGAAAAAAATAAAAAAAACCTCCCCCAAAACCCCACTTGACTCATTATTCCAGGATTTAATGTGTTGTTAGAATAAAAGCTAGATTTTGTCCAAATGAATTTATTTTCAAAGTTTATTTCTTTTAAAATAAATCTCCCTTCATTTTTACTATAAAATTTTGAAGTGAAGTGAAGTCGCTCAGAACATGTTCGACTCTTTGTGATCCCATGGACTGTAGCTTACCAGGCTCCTCTGTCCATGGAATTATCCAGGCAAGAATACTGGAGAGGGTTGCCATATCCTTCTCCAGAGGATCTTCCCAACCCAGGGATTGAACCCAGGTCTCCCGCATTGTAGACAGACGCTTTACCATCTGAGCCACCAGGGAAGTCCCATAAAATTTTGGTTCCACTTAAATAGGTGCATTTTAGTCCCAGCTCCTGGGCTTATCGTACATGAAGACTCACCTTAGTTCTTGATTAGTGTCAACTCCATGAGAACAAAGATCAAGACTGTTTAGTGTTTAATCTCTAATATGTGCCTGGCATGTGTTAAACATCCACTAGGTCAGCACTTCCCTTGATAGACGTAACTCATCCCTACAGTTTCTACTAAGGCCATCACCACCAGAGCCAGAGAGTAGCAGTAAACCAACTCTTACTGGAAAGTGGGGCTTCAGACTTAGGAGGCGGGACTTTGTTTAGAAAAATCCTCCAGAAACAAAAACAACTGCTATCAGTGGACTGCTGGAGTCTGTGACAAATAATTAAAATAGAGTGAGCACACATTCCAAGCAGATCAAGAAGTACCCACAAACTTAAGATTTCTTATTCTTTGTCCTTCAACATAACTGAATCCCACTATCCACTTTTTTTTTTTCCACTTCAAGTACTATGGGAAAATGTCACAAACTAAACTGATTATTGTAGTTTGATAACCTAATTTTTCAAGCACACGTGAACCTCTAAAACTGCCCAGGTATCCACTGATCTGTTAGTGTATCAGGCCCCAAGTTTCTCCGAGTTTGCTCTAAACTTGCTTTCTCCCATCTCTAATCCATTTCTCCTGCTCTTCAAAAGATATTCTTCTCTCGAACTTTACTGAAAAGAAAAGCTCTAACATGAGCTTTCCTCCCTCCCATTCCTACACCTCTCATGCCCTCCCCTTACCCTCCCAACTGGAGGCAGAAAGTGGGAAGACTCTAGACTTCAACCACACTGCCTTCAGTAAGACCTATCTTCTCCCTCATTACATTCAGTCAACAAGGATTCCCATCTTTAAGCCCAACAAAAACCACCCATGTGTGCAGTTTTCACACATACAGTTCTCAAACTACAGCTTTAGCACCAAGATGCACACATGTTCCTTTCTATGAGAAAAATATCCACATCTTCCTGAGCTAACTGCACAAGCTTCACTGAACATTTTCTGGAATTTAAAATGGAGGTGACATTTACAGTTCAAACATCACACATTTCCAGATCGTTCACTTTTCAAATGTTGTGGTCAATCATCCATGAAACCACATATTCCTCTGTATTTATTAAGAGCCATCTGATGTATGGCTGGCACTCTGCAAGGTGCATGAGTAATGAGATCCAGGACCCAGCATTCAGGGAGCTCACTATCTCATGAAAGAAGCAGACACACTGGTGTTCTAGAAAGTTTTCCCATGGAAAAAGACAGTTTGCTAATCAATTTTACACAGATTGCTAAGCCAGAAGATCCATCTATTCTGTCACTAGCTGTGGCCTGGACCATTTCTCCTCCCCAACATGTAAAATGGGGATATTTACCTTACATGGCGATTGTGAGGGGAAAACATACACATCCACCACTGAGCCTGAAACAGATTGAACAATGTTTTTCCCTAATGAAATCGCACTCTTTCGCCATTAAGATCAAAAGTTGGAATAACCTAAATAAGAAAAAACAAACAAACTCAATCCCCTTTGGGAGATCAGAGATAGTCTCACTCAATCTGAGCATTCTACTTTGCTCACAGTTGCTAATTTCAAATTGTAAATTTATTATGGTTTCCAGTTAAGCTCCAGAATCTCTGATTTATGTCCATAATTAACATCCCATTGTGATATCTATTATGTCTATGCAGGAAAATGTATGTACTGAATGAGCAGAAATATTAATTCATATTAAAAAAAATAAGCTGCCATAAAACATCTGTGCTTACATAAAGGTACCCAAACATACACTTGGATTTGATTTTGGAAAAAAGACTCTTTTCTCTCTTGATGGGTATTCAATAATTGTTGCTTTTAGAGAGTGGATCTGTCATCTTCTTTTCTATGACAGCATTACTATGATTGAGGGAGATTGCTTAGGAGGAAAGCAAGGAGACACTTTTCTGTTATCACCGGTGAAGTGTTGGTAACAGAAGATCTGTAGAGTAATGACACCTGCACTGACAATTCACTGTAATTCTCAGATATTTTCCATTGAGCCCAGAGAGGGTGAGCACAGAGGCCTTTCATCATTTTCCTAAGAGAGTTTATGATGCAGCCCACTCCTGTATTCACACACCTGCAAGTTTTTTTCCCATCCAGAGCATCTTATTTTATGGTTTAAATTACTACTGTAATATAATGTAATGGGTTAGTGAGGGTCTAACCATGGCCCACCTTACAGAAGCTTTCATAGACTAAAGGAGAAACACATTGTCTCTGTTGGAAAACACACAAACACACACACATACACACACACACACAACAAAAGGAAGAAATGGCTACACAAGAAATCCTGTCCTACTTTCAGTAGTAGACAACAAAATTAATTATCCCACTGAGACAACATTTGATATTATTCACATTTTAGAGCTTGGAAGAAGAAGCTAATGAGGAAAGGGGGCAGTTTATCAAGTGTTAGGTGCTTTGACATATTATTCTTTACAACAACTCTATGAGTTAAATTATCATTCCATTTCACAGAGGAGAAAACTGAGTTTCAGGGAAGCAAAGTGATTTACCTAGGACAGTACAGCTACTAAAAGCACAGCTCAGACATAAAATTAGTCCAACATGATCTCTATTCTACTCACTCCATACAACACAGTATTAATTGTACAACCTGATCAAGTGCAATAGTCAATCCTGAGATGAGGATTTAAAATCCTTACCATGCAGTTCTTACTGTAATACCCTGATAAAACGAAAGCTTGCCTCCAAAGGCCCCTCGGCTCGAAGCATTCTGAGCAATCCAACTCTGGCTGCCTCCCAACAATTCAGCATGTTTTCTTACTTTGCCAGCTCCAAGGACACTAGTCATGTGTCAACTCTTTACTGCTTTAGGAATTAGTGTACACGTTACATTCAGAAACACAAATATAAATAGCTCGATTTAAAATATTGTAATCAAGCATGACAAAAGATATGTTTTACGCTTCCAGTGCTTTGTGTCCAAAACCAATGGCTTCGTGTCAAAAACACACCTTAGAGGCGTGTTTTAAGAAATTACCTCAAGAAACAATGGCCTGTGTCATAGATCTTAGACTGTTGCCTTTTAAAGCATAAAGCTTTAAATGTATCCTTATGGTGACAATTAAGGAAATACTAGATTAGACAGGGCATCAGTTTTCCACAGATAGCACTTAAATTTAAGTTCATTTCCACCCCAGATCTCTGCTTGAATGTTGTATCATTCAGTCGCAAATCTCTCTATAAAAGTGTCTGTCTGACTGTCTCTTAAAACCATTTATGCTCTATGCTTCAGTGCCTTTCCTCGGCAAGTTTTTCCATATGCTTAACTTCTTTCAGGAAAGCAGCTCTGTCTCAGTTCACAGGACAGCAAACCAATCAACACAAGCAAGCAGGCAGGCAAGAAAGGAAGGGAGACGGGCACACAGAGAGAAAGCAGGATATAGATGTAGCTGGTCCGATAAACATAATGTTTTAGAAGGCAGAGAGTTTTAGACTAAAAGAAAACTAACCAACCACCTACCCCCAAACAATCAGAGAGCCCTGAACTTGAATTTATAACCCAAATACCCTGTACCATATGCAACTTGAGACACACAACTGGTAGCACTATTGGAGATTTATGACTTATGACTTGTTCATATTTAATTTGTAACCAAACACTTCCCCTTCCTCTTAGCTACCTTAGAACTCTTGATTAACTCTTGTTTTCACAGGTCAGAGGTTAAATAAAGGAAGGGAAGCATTCTGGGGTGAGACTGCCCAGAGCACCACATCCAAGAGTGACCTGTGCAAGGAACATTAAAATAAGTGATAACACTAGAGATTGTTCAAGACAGCTGATGTTCAAAGCCTCCTTTGGGTACAAGGCAGGATCTTGCAACTAGAGAGCTGGCAAAAAAAGGCAGACAGGAAACTGCTCTCAAGTTACCTTTTGTGACAGAGCAACTCTCTCACCAAGAGGTTTCTCCCAAAATGTTTTTGGAAATGAGACTGAGGTTTTAAGTGAAGGTAAAACAGAATTTGTATAAGCCCAATAGCTCTTCTCCTCGCTTTGCTCTGCCAGATGCATCTGTCCTGCCCATCAGAGTCTCCTACTCCAAATAAAACCTCCACGGCTAGCTCATCATTTTTGTTTCATTTTTTTTTTTTTTTCAGACCTAGGCTAGCATGAGAAGCAAATTTCTTGTACACACAGAGGCACTGAACAGGATATAATCTGTCCAACTGAAAGATCCATCTTGTTCCAAGTACCTATACTGGTGTGCCATTCATCATGCACCAAACAGATCAAAATAGTAATAGCAGAGACCATCATTTATTCTGGAATACCAATTTACGCTCATTTGTTTTATGGCTAGCTCTCATTTATTCATTCGTCTCTTCATCCTTTCCTTCCTTCATTCATTGCCTAATATAAGCCATTAAGAGCTGACTAAGGCAGTTTCCACTAAAGCAAGTCATTGATTTAAATTTGTATGTGAAATCATTATGGAATTAAGAATGAGCTGACAGAAGCAACATAACAAAGTTTGGAATATGTGGGAACTAATGGCTAAGTCACCCTGCAAGGAGCTAAGGCACATGTTTTCTCTGTACTATAATCACAGATGATAGCCAGAGCCCGGAGCAGGCAGTTTCCTCAGCAGAGCCCTTCAACAGGATGGAGGAACCCAATCCTGAGCAACCTGAGAAGGTAGGCATCCACTACAAAGTGATCAGAGTTGAAATATAAAATGCCATTAGTCACTCTCTGTTGTTTCCCTGACAAAATATCCTACTTATTTTTAAAACAATTTTTTGTGCTTATGGCTTATTGCTTTATTATAATCCAAGGGAAGAAATCCATAATGCTACAAAAGCTTAAAACTGGAGTCATTAAACTCTCTTAAAGTGTGATAGCTTAGACGAAGGTCAAGCATTTGGTTAAACAAGTCATAAGTCATCAGTCCCCAGCAGCACCACTTGTGTGTCTCCCTCAAAAGAAACCCTAAATACTAATCTTTAGAGACAGGAAGCTCAGCCAGCAATTCTGGCAGA
Organism: Ovis aries; assembly: GCF_016772045.2. Taxonomy (NCBI): domain Eukaryota; kingdom Metazoa; phylum Chordata; class Mammalia; order Artiodactyla; family Bovidae; genus Ovis; species Ovis aries. Next base: position 12,081,749 of record NC_056056.1, on the reverse strand, counting down.
AACAGGTTTCTTTGACATAAATTATAAAACTCATATAGTATGAAACAGAGCAGGAAAACTGTCTTTCAGTGAATAACTATTAAAAGCAGAATATGAAGGTTAGAAAATGTCTACATGAATTATTTTTACTTTATTTCCACCAGCATTAAATTATGTAACCATTTTCGGTGCTTTATTTTAAATGGAAGTTCTATATGTCTATAACAGCGAAACATATGTACATACATCTAAATATGCACTAAAAGAATGGTTAAATAAATTATGATATATCCAGGCAATAGAAAATTAAGCTTTAGAATATTTTTAGAAATACTGTAGGAAAATGCACATGAAATAATAGACAGTTGATTCAATTGTGCAGGTCCATTTATACATGAATTTTTTTCACTAAATGTAATACCTGTATTTTCATTTTACAGATCTTTCAGTAACTGTGGCATCTGGTCCCATCACTTCATGAGAAATAGATGGGGAAACAGTGGAAACAGTGTCAGACTTTATTTTTTTGGGCTCCAAAATCACTGCAGATGGTGATTGCAGCCATGAAATTAAAAGACGCTTACTCCTTGGAAGGAAAGTTATGACCAACCTAGATAGCATACTAAAAAGCATGATTTTACTTTGCCAACAAAGGTCCGTCTAGTCAAGGCTATGGTTTTTCCAGGCAATGGTCATGGATGTGAGAGCTGGACTGTGAAGAAGGCTGAGCGCCAAAGAATTGATGCTTTTGAACTGTGGTGTTGGAGAAGACTCTTGAGAGTCCCTTGGACTGCAAGGAGATACAACCAGTCCATCCTAAAGGAAATCAGTCCTGAATACTCACTGGAAGGACTGATGCTGAGGCTGAAACTCCAATACTTTGGCCACCACATGCAAAGAGTTGACTCACTGGAAAAGACCCTGATGCTGGGAGGGATTGGGGGCAGGAGGAGAAGGGGACAACAGGGGATGAGATGGCTGGATGGCATCACCGACTCAATGCACATGAGTTTGGGTGAACTCCGGGAGTTGGAGATGGACAGGGAGGCCTGGCGTGCTGCAATTCATGGGGTCTCAAAGAGTCGGACATGACTGAGCAACTGAACTGAAACTGAACTGAAGTAACTGTGGGGAAAAGTTTGTGTTCAATTACTGATCACAATATGTGGAATCAAAAGAACTATGGTCTGAATCCTGGCTTCTATCCAAGCTGTTTCAGCTTCCTGCCCTTAGGGGAGTCATTTATGGACTCTTCTGCTTTTGAGGCAGGGATAGCAGTATGTGGATCCTCAATTTGTGATGGGGGCTGCACTTCTAACTGCATGTTTTCAAGGGTCAACTTTAGATTGAAAAAAAGTAATATTTACAAACTACATATCAAATGCAATCACATACACTCATAGAAAGCCTAGAAGATAAAAAATGAATGGTTATCTCTAAGTAGTGAGATTATAGATAACTTTGTTTCTTTCATTATCCTTCTCTGCATTTTCTATGACTTATCTACTGGGCATGCAGTAAGTACCTTAAAAATTTGATAAAGGATTTTTTTGTGTGTTTTAAGTACTTTATCGTATTCATAATTATAAATACTTGGAACCAGGCTAATGTACAGTAATTCACAAATTATGGACTATCAAAATAATGGAATACCTTTTAAAACTTTAAGTGTAAGCTTTTTTTAATTTGATGTTATTAGAAAAAATTATTTTAGAGTCACAAACTTATAAGCATAAAATTTTATTTTTTATTTTTACTTATTTTTTATTGAAGTATAATTAAAGTACAATATAAGTTCCAGGTGTATGATATAGTGATTCACATTTTTTTGAGGTTATGCTCCATTTATAGTTATGATGAAGTATTGGCTATATTCCCTATGTTGTACAAATATATCCTTGCAGTTTATTTTATACATAATAGTATGTACCTTTACCTGCTACCCCTATACTGCCCCTTCCCCCTTGGAATATTATATATTAAAAACAGACTACAGAAAAATATTTCAACATAGAAAAGCATTAACAATATATTTAAATATAAAAGCAGACTCTATGTACAAATGATTTTTCATTCTGTGTGTTTTCCTGTATTTCCCAAGCTTTCTACAATAAATATGTATTACTTTTATTTACTAAAAAATTTTTTTAAAGCCACATGTGTGATTCCTCTCTGCCTACCAACTTCCAAGTCATTTTGTTTGACTGTAGGGAGGTGGATTGGTTAGGGAGAGCAGAATCTAAAGCCTATCCTCTTGTTTTCTTAAGTGCACTTGATTAACTGTGACCACCCAGTTCCCAGAGAGCTTCTCTGGATGAAACCTCTTTCACAAACTGGCCACATCTGTCTCATGCTCTTCCCACTGCACCATGCTTATTACGGATCTCAGTTTCAGGGAAGAATGGTGGTTTAATAGGGTTTTCAGTGACCTTCCTTACTGTGGGAGCAACCAGCCTCCATAAAGCTTGGTGGGCCTCAGAAATGAGACACTCACTTATGCAAGGCCATGTTAAGTTGAGAGGGGAAAGAAAAAAGGGTCAGAATCTTTTTTTTCCCCTGTTAGATTTTTAGGCCAAATGCTCAAGTCTGGATGGTTCATATAAACATTCAGTATCACAGTAAACTGTGGAAAATTCTGAAAGAGATGGGAATACAGACCACCTGACCTGCCTCTTGAGAAATCTGTATGCAGGTCAGGAAGCAACAGTTAGAACTGGACATGGAACAACAGACTGGTTCCAAATAGGAAAAGGAGTATGTCAAGGCTGTATATTGTCACCCTGCTTATTTAACTTCCATGCAGAGTACATCAAGAGAAATGCTGGGCTGGAAGAAGCACAAGCTGGAATCAAGATTGGGCTGGAAGAAGCACAAGCTGGAATCAAGATTGCTGTGAGAAATATCAATAACCTCATACATGCAGATGATACCACCCTTATGGCAGAAGGTGAAGCTGCTGCTGCTGCTGCTAAGTCGCTTCAGTCGTGTCCAACTCTGTGCGACCTCATAGTCGGCAGCCCACCAGGCTCCCCCGTCCCTGGGACTCTCCAGGCAAGAACACTGGAGTGGGTTGCCATTTCCTTCTCCAGTGCATGAAAGTAAAAAGTGAAACTGAAGTCGCTCGGTCATGTCCGACCCTCAGTGACCCCATGGACTGCAGCCTACCAGGCTCCTCTGTCCATGGGATTTTCCAGGCAAGAGTACTGGAGAGGGGTGCCATTGCCTTCTCCGCAACCAGGCTTGGGTGTTAGCTAAACAAAGAAGAGAAGTTAGATGAAAGAAAAGTGTACTTGCAACTGGAAGGACAAAATACACCAGAGGCATAGAGACAATGGACTACAAATGACTTGAGGTGGTTGGTTTCCACTTAAAGATACGGACAAGATGTTTATCTGTGTGATTTTTGGGGGGAATCCGTTGGGAGGTTGGGTTGGGGGGTGCAGATGGGATTCTTGGCAGTAGAAGAAAATGAGAATGGAGAAATCCAAAAAGACCAGCTTGTGAGGAGTTTTATGTACAAGACTAGGGAGTTTTCCTCTTTTCCTGAAAGCAGAGTTTTAAGAGGGATTTGATCAGTTTTGTTTTTTCAGAAGTGCACTTTAAAGACAGAGTGGACACTGAACTGAAAGGGGAAGTCTGGAAGCAGATAAACTCAAAGGTTCTAAGACCCAGGTAGCTGGCAGCCCTCTAAAAAGAAGGTTCTAATAGTGAAGGCTTATGTCAATGCTTTTTTAATCACTTAAAGAAATTACTGAATGCAATTAAAAAGATTTAGCTCCAGGAGAAGAACTAAAACCTGAGTTCTTAGTTAGGCAAAGGCTGGCCTGAAGAGTGAAGCTCCTACAGAATAAACATCAACTGTGTGAGTCTTAGGAGAGGAGGACAGCCCAGAACAACAGGCCTGTTTCCCCCACCTATTAGAGGGCTCCCCCTGAGCTGTAACTTCATCTCTCCAAGCCCAGTTTCCTTTGCCAAAGGACAATACTTTCTGTTTATCTAGCAAGGCCATCATATAGAATGAATTAAGCAACTGAATACAAATTTAACTATAACCTTCTAATGCAAATAATACAGAGTGCCCATCAGAGTCCACTGACCACACCAGGCACTCAAAAACAGGTGGCTTCTATTGTGATTATTAGGTAGGAGGTGGTTACCTGCTCTTTCAGGAGGAGGAGTGGTTCTAAGCCACATTTTGGATTATTTCAAATGCCTTTACAATGCTGAGCACTGCAAGTCTTAGGGGAAGCACTGACTGAAACCGCTCACCCTGGTCAGGTACCATAGTAACCATTTGCATGAGTTGTTTTACAACAGGAGGTCCTAGTAAAGAACACAGAACTAACAAGCCACCACCAACCAGAAGAGTTTGAGAAAGGTCAAAAGGAGACAGCACATGTCTGACCACCTCCCAGAATCCTTCTCATTGGCATCCATCTTGCCTGAGCGATGAGTGCACCCCCAGGAAGGACTCTGAGTGAGAATGATTGGCCAAAGACAACCCAGAAACTAATCCCATCACCATGAAACCCAAGACTGAGAGTCACGTGGCAGAGCAGTTCTCCTGGGTTCCCTTACCCTACTGCTCTCTGCCCAGGTGCCCTTTCCAATAACATCTCTTGCTTGGTCAGCATGTGTGTCTCCTTGAACAATTCTTTTCCAAGCGTTAGACAAGAGCCCACTTTTGGGCCCTGGAAGGGGTCCCCCTTCCTGGAACACAAGCATGTGTGTATTATTTACAATTACTTTTAACATTTGTCATAAAAGAGGGGACTAAGGTCAAAGAAATCTTATTAATACTTATGAACTTGAAATACTAATCAGTCGTGAAAAAAGAAGGTAATTTTGCCATTTGCAGCAACACGGATGGAGTTGGAGGGCATTATGCTAAAGTGAAATAAGTCAGACACAGCAAGACAAATACAGTATGATGTCACATATAAAATCTAAAAAATACAACAAACTAATAAATATAACAAAAAAGAAATAGACTCATACAGAACAGTAAACATACCAGTGGGAAGAGGAAAACGAGGGCAATAAAGAGACAGGATATTAAGAAGTACAAACTATTAGGTATAAAATAAACTATGAGGAATGAGGCTAAAGCTGAAACTCCAGTACTCTGGCCACCTGATGCGAAGAGTTGACTCATTGGAAAAGACTTTGATGCTGGGAGGGATTGGGGACAGGAGAAGGGGTCGACCGAGGATGAGATGGCTAGATGGCAACACGGACTCAATGAACGCAAGTCTGACTGAACTCCAGGAGTTGGTGATGGACAGGGAGGCCTGGCGTGCTGCGATTCATGGGGTCGCAAAGAGTCGGACACAACTGAGCGACTGAACTGAACTGAAACTATGAGGACATATTACACAACATGGCAAATATAACTATAAACAGAGTATAAATTTAAAATTCTGAGTCACTATATTCTATACTTATAAATTATATAATATTATACTACACTTCAATAAAAGTAAATAAATACACTATACCTCCCCTCAAAAGAGGGAAAAAATATTTATCCACTTGATATAAGATAAAAGATTTCACTTCGAAGACTGAATAAAAACAAAGAAAAAAGATAGGAATCATAAATGTGTCACTAGTATTGTCTGAATGATTCCTCAGTTAATGACTCTTTACAAGATAACACTGCAAATAATTACTTAGGCTTTCCTGACTGAAGGAATATTACATATTGTTCTTGCCTAATTAAATAAGACTTAAGCCTAGAAGATTTATGTTATAATGATATAAAAGATAGCAACAGTAATAAGACTCTACAAGCTATCATTAAAGAAACATATGGATGTTAACATTTTTACCTTTCACAAATGTTTGAACTTAACTTCTATTTTAAAATATAACAGCTTCAGTTAATTCAAAGATCCATTCTCCATACTGAGCCATTCACAGGATGGGAATGAAAATATCTAGTCCCTAAGCTATGTCAGGCAGGGACCAAGCAGTTCAAGGGCATTATCTCTACTTCCCTTCTCTACTCCTTGCCAGAGCTACAAGACATGGGTACCGTCAGCTATAACTAACAGAAAGAAATGGAAACTCAAAGGTGTTCAGTGACCTGCTCAAGACCACCAAGCTACTAAAGCTACAGTCAAGATTTGACGTAAGGTCTTCTGGTTCCAGAACTCATGGTACTTTTTCTTTTTTATAAATCAATTTCAAATTATAAAAAGTGAAAGTGAAGTCGCTCAGTCCTGTCTGACTCTTTGCAACCCCGTGGACTGTAGCCCACCAGGCTCCTCTGTCCATTGGATTCTCCAGGCAAAAATACTGGAGTGGGTTGCCATTTCCTTCTCCAGTGGATCCTCCTAACCCAGGGATTGAACCCAGGTCTCCCACATTGCAGGCAGATGCTTTAACCTCTGAGCCACTAGGGAAGTCCATTTATACATAATGAAGCCCAACCATTCTATGTATACATGAAGAGGAGTTTTAATAACTATATACATCTGTGTAACCACCACCACAATCAGTATGTAGGACATTTCCAAGGCCCCTGTAGTATCACTGACTCAATGCACATGTATTTGAGCAAACTCTGGGAGCTAGTGGAGGATAGAGGAGACTGGCACGCTGCAGTTCATGGGGTTGCAAAGAGTCGGATGGGACTTAGTGACTGAACCACCACCCCCAATTAATCCCCCTCATCCTTTGTAGGGTGTCTACCACACTATACTGAGATCATCTCTTTACCACCTGTTCTTCCCACCATTCAGTTCAGTTCAGTTGCGTCTGACTCTTTGAGACTCCATGGACTGCAGCACGCCAGGCCTCCCTGTCTATCACCAACTCCCGGAGCTTACTCAAATTCATGTCCATTGAGTCAATGATGCCATGCAACGATCTCATCCTCTGTCATTCAAAATTTACTTCTTTTTAACCTCAAATTAAAATTATTTCACTTGGGTGTATAGCTTATGAGTTTTGACACATGTACAGTGTGGTGTAACAGCCACAGACAATTAAGACAAAGAACACTTTGACCCCATATCACTCAATTTACTTCTGCTGTGCTTTTGTAATCAACAGTTCCCCCACTCCCAGCACCTGATCAGTTTCTAATTCCTACAATTTTGCCTTTTTCAGACATGTCAAGTGAAATAACATAGTATGTAGCCACTGTCATAATCCATCAGGGCTTTTATTAAAAGTTCTAAGCCACACTGTATATTTCAGCCTTTTCTTTATTCTTCCTAGAGGACTTTGCCATTTCCACACTTAGATTAAGACAAGTTTTAATAGTGACATATTCCCATAGTTATTCCAATGTCTCACAACACCAAGACACTAGCTGTTGCTCTAACCCAAGTGAGAAAATGTCACAGGAGTACCTTCAGTTCATTTAATGCATTAAAACAGTATATCATTTGCAAACTTCCTTGTTATGTTATTTAATGCAGAGTTTGAGAGAACAGCAAGCAGAGATAAGAAAATCTTCTTTAAGCGAACAATGCAAAGAAATAGAGGAAAACAACAGAATGAGAAAGACTAGAAATTTCTTCAGGAATATTGGAGATATCAAAGGAACATTTTCAACAAGGATGGGCATGATAAAGGATAGAAATAGCAAGGACCTAACAGAAGCAGAAGAGATTAAGAAGTGGCAAGATAACACAGAAGAACTATACAAGCAAAGTGTTAATGACCTGGACAAATCATGATGGTGTGGTCACTCACCTACAGCCACACATCTTGCAGTGTGAAGTCAAGTGGGACTTAGGAAGCATTACTACAAAAAAAAACTAGTGGAGGTCATGGAATTCCAGCTAAGCTATTTCAAATCCTAAAAAATGATGCTGTTAAAGTGCTGCACTCAACATGCCAGCAAATTTGGAAAACTCAGCAATGGCCACAAGATTGAAAAAGGCCAGTTTTCATTACAATCCCAGAGAAGGGCAATGTCAAAGAATATTCGAACTACTGATGATTGCACTCATTTCACATGCTAGCAAGGTTATACTCAAAATCCTTCAAGCTAGGTTTCAGTAGTACGTGAACTGAGAATTTCAAGATGTATAAGCTGGGTTTAGAAAAGACAGAAGAACCAGAGATCAAATTGCCAACATCCGCTGGATCACAGGAAATGCAAGTCAATTCCAGAAAAACATCTACTTCAGCTTCATTGATTATGCTAAAGGCTTTGTGTGGATCACAACAAACTGTGGAAAATTATTCAAGAGATGGGAATACTAGGCCACCTTACCTGTCTCTTGAGAAATGTGTATGCAGGTCAGTTCAGTTCAGTCACTCAGTCATGTCCGACTCTTTGTGACCCCATGAATCGCAGCATGCCAGGCCTCCCTGTCCATCACCAACTCCTGGAGTCCACCCAAACCCATGTCCATCAAGTCAGTGATGCCATCCAACCATCTCATCCTCGGTCGTCCCCTTCTCCTCCTGCCCACAATCCCTCCCAGCATCAGAGTCTTTTCCAATGAGTCAACTCTTCGCCTGTGGTGGCCAAAGTACTGGAGTTTCAGCTTCACCATCATTCCTTCCAAAGAAATCCCAGGGATGATCTCCTTCAGAACGGACTGGTTGGATCTCCTTGCAGTCCAAGGGACTCTCAAGAGTCTTCTCCAACACCACAGTTCAAAAGCATCAATTCCTTGGCGCTCAGACTTCTTCACAGTCCAACTCTCACATCCATATATGACCACAGGAAAAACCATAGCCTTGACTAGATGGACCTTAGTCAGCAAAGTAATGTCTCTGCTTTTGAATATGCTATCTAGGTTGGTCATAACTTTTCTTCCAGAGAGTAAGCGTCTTGTAATTTCATGGCTGCAGTCACCATCTGCAGTGATTTTGGAGCCCAGAAAAATAAAGTCTGACACTGTTTCCACTGTTTCCCCATCTATTTCCCATGAAATGATGGGACCGGATGCCATGATCTTTGTTTTTCTGAATGTTGAGCTTTAAGCCAACTTTTTCACTCTCCTCTTTCACTGTCATTAAGAGGCTTTTTAGTTCCTCTTCACTTTCTGCCATAAGGGTGGTGTCATCTGCATATCTGAGGTTATTGATATTTCTCCCGGCAATCTTGATTCCAGCTTGTGCTTCTTCCAGTCCAGCGCTTCTCATGATGTACTCTGCATATAAGTTAAATAAGCAGGGTGACAATATACAGCTTTGACATACTCCTTTTCCTATTTGGAACCAGTCTGTTATTCCATGTCCAGTGCTAGCACCTCTAACTGCTGCTTCTTGACCTGCATACAGATTTCTCAAGAGGCAGGTCAGGTGGTCTGGTATTCCCATCTCTCTCAGAATTTTCCACAGTTTATTCTGATCCACACAGTCAAAGGCTTTGGCATAGTCAATAAAGCAGAAATAGATGTTTTTCTGGAACTCTCTTACTTTTTCCATAATCCAGCGGATGTTGGCAATTTGATCTTTGGTTCCTCTGCCTTTTCTAAAACCAGCTTGAACATCTGGAAGTTCACGGTTCACATATTGCTGAAGCCTGGCTTGGAGAATTTTGAGCATTACTTTACTAGCATGTGAGATGAGTGCAATTGTGCGGTAGTTTGAGCATTCTTTGGTATTGCCTTTCTTTGGGATTGGAATGAAAACGGACCTTTTCCAGTCCTGTGGCCACTGCTGAGTTTTCCTAATTTGTGGCATATTGAGTACAGCACTTTCACAGCATCATCTTTCAGGATTTGAAATAGCTCCACTGGAATTCCATCACCTCCACTAGCTTTGTTCATAGTGATGCTTTCTTTAAGGCACACTTGACTTCACATTCCAGGATGTCTGGCTCTAGATGAGTGATCACACCATCGTGATTATCCGGGTCATGAAGATCTTTTTTGTACAGTTCTTCTGTGTATTCTTGTCACCTCTTCTTTATATCTTCTGCTTCTGTTAGGTCCATACCATTTCTGTCCTTTATCGAGCCCATCTTTGCATGAAATGTTCCCTTGGTATCTCTAATTTTCTTGAAGAGATCTCTAGTCTTTCCCATTCTGTTCTTTTCCTCTATTTATTTGCATTGATCGCTGAAGCAGGCTTTCTTATCTCTTCTTGCTATTCTTTGGAACTCTGCATTCAGACACTTATATCTTTCCTTTTCTCCTTTGCTTTTCGCCTCTCTTCTTTTCACAGCTATTTGTAAGGCCTTCCCAGACAGCCATTTTGCTTTTTTGCATTTCTTTTCCATGGGGATGGTCTTGATCCCTGTCTCCTGTACAATGTCACGAACCTCATTCCATAGTTCATCAGGCACTCTCTCTATCAGATCTAGGCCCTTAAATCTATTTCTCACTTCCACTGTATAATCATAAGGGATTTGATTCAGGTCATACCTGAATGGTCTAGTGGTTTTCCCTACTTTCTTCAGTTTAAGTCTGAATTTGGTAATAAGGAGTTCATGATCTGAGCCACAGTCAGCTCCTGGTCTTGTTTTTGTTGACTGGATAGAGCTTCTCCATCTTTGGCTGCAAAGAATATAATCAATCTGATTTCGGTGTTGACCCTCTGGTAATGTCCATGTGTAGAGTCTTCTCTTGTGTTGTTGGAAGAGGGTGTTTGCTATGACCAGTGCGTTCTCTTGGCAAAACTCTATTAGTCTTTGCCCTGCTTCATTTCGCATTCCAAGGCCAAATTTGCCTGTTACTCCAGGTATTTCTTGACTTCCTACTTTTGCATTCCAGTACCCTATAATGAAAAGGACATCTTTATATACATATATATATATATATATATATATATATATATATATATATATGCAGAGTACATCATGTGAAATGCCAGGCTGGATGAATCACAAGCTGGAATGAAGATTGCCAGGAGAAATATCAATAACCTCAGATATGCAGGTGATACCAACCTAATGGCAGAAATTGAAGAGGAACTAAAGAGCCTCTTGATGAGGGTGAAAGAAGAAAGTGAAAAAGCTGGCTTAAAACTCAACATTCAAAAAAGCTAACATCATGGCATACAGTCGAATCACTTCATGGCAAATAGATGGGGAAAAGGTGGAAACAGTGACAGACTTTATTTTCTTGGGCTCCAAAATCACTGTGGACGGTGACTGCAGCCATGAAATTAAAAGATGCTTGCTCCTTGGAAGGAAAGCTATGACCAACTGAGAGAAGAGTATTAAAAAGCAGAGACACCACTCTGCCGACAAAGGTCCCTAGTCAAAGTTATGGTTTTTCCAGTAGTCATGAATGGATGTGAGAGATGGACCATAAGGAAGGCTGAGTGCTTAAGAACTGATGCTTTTCAATTGTGGTGCTGGAGAGGAGGACTCTTGAGATTCCCTTGGACTGCAAGGAGATCATACCAATCAATCCTAAAGGAAATCAACCCTTAATACTCACTGGAAGGACTGATGCTAAAGCTGAAGCTGCAATACTTTGGCCACCTAATGTGAAGAGCCAACTCATGGAAAAGCCCCTGATGCTGGGAAAGACTGAAGGCAAAAGAAGGGGGTGGCAGAGGATGAGATGGTGAGGTAGCATCATCAACTCAAAAGACACTTAGAGCAAACTCAGGGAGACAGTGAAGGACAGGGAAGCCTGGCATTCTGCAGTCTGTGGGGTCGCTAAGAATCAGACATGATTTAGTGACTGAACAGAACAGGTGTTATTTAATACCAATAAATTACCTAAGATACATCTTACATGTGAATGAAAGAAACCATCTGTCTACACTGGGGTTGTTGGATATCCTACCTCCGTATTGCCTTGCTTTCGTCTAGCTATGAGGCCAGCCCAGCGGTCTGACCATAACACTATGGGTAGTGCGAAGGGTTTGCTCCAAGACCAGAAAAAGCAGAACCCAAGCTCTCTGTCACCTGCCCAACCAGATGAGTCAAAGGTGGTGTGAGAGCAGCCAATTGCTCTAAATTGTTCAACCTTTTCATTTTATAGCAGAAGAAAGGGAAGTTCAGAGAGTGGAAGAGACTTACTTAGAGCCATGCATTTTTCAGAATCAAAAGGGTATCTCAACAAACCCAGAATCTTGTCCCCAGTGAATGGATTAGCAATCCCTCAGTATTACTCTTGCCTTTCTTTTTCTGCTATATTTCCTACCAACTAGGATGCAAAAGAACATGGCTTCTCTTGTGTGAGAGAATGTAGAGTAGTTGCTGTCTTCAATATCTAGAATTGTCCTGAAACATCAAAATTTCAGTTGGATTCTACAGGAAATTCCCACAGTCTTACTAATCAGGATGTGAAATAATGTCTGTTTAGCTCCAAATCTGAGGATCTTTCTGTCTCCTGCACATTTTGATATCTGTTCTGACAACCATCTGGCTTTAGTATTCTATGGCTCATTTAGACATCAAACATGTATTGACTGTGAGGCCCTTTGCTGCATCCTGGGCTAGCAGGTGAATAAGATGCAGTTTCTAGTTTTAAGAAGCTCAGTGTCCAGAGGGGGAACCAGACACATAAATCAACAAGGGTAATTACTGAGATAACTGAATTGAGAAAAGTGTGCACAGTCACCAATTATCTCTCACATGAGCTTGCACACACACATACACTCATGGGGCAGATGACCAGCTCCATCATATGTGGCAGAATTTCTTTAAATCTTAACAGGGCTTAATTCTAGAATTAAGTAGAAACGGTCACATTAGAAGAACCTTTATTTACAGAGGATGGTTGAACAAAGGCTACTGGAGCTCAGGATCCAATCGTGATCCCCAAAAAGGGCCTCTTGATTTTTATGAACAATTTTCTTCTTCCTTTTACTCTTAATACAGAAAAACTGGCACCTTTGTCTGGGTCCAGAATATAAAATCAGGAAATAAAACGGCAAGTCTTACAACTGCGAACTTCAATCAGCTCATTACAAACCAAAGGGACATATTTGAATGCATGTTGCTACATTCATTTACCTATTCTGCCAAGCCATTCAATTACATGATTTCAGATTTTGTATAAAAAATACAGCCATGTTTCTTTCAAAAGCTGGTATTTGGAGAAAGGTGATTAGAACAGCATGCTATGATACATTAATACAGTGGTTTCATTTAATGGACAATGGCAGTTGCTCAAATGCTCCCAGTACTTTAAATTATTACACTTAGAATTCATGACTACAACGTGTCTCGACTTTTTCCTTTACTGCTGCACAATACACTCCATTACCACTGTGAATGCAAACAAAACACATTATCAGCAGAGTTTTATTAGCATTTATAATCTTAACGAAAGTCATTTCTAAAGGTGGGGGTGAGTAAAGCGGGTTGTGAACACTAAGAAGGATAAAGTGCCATGACTGAAGAAAAGTGGAAAAACAGGAGAAAAAAGCTAAAGCAGAAGAAAAATCTTAAACAAAATTTAACATCTCCTTGGAGAGAAAGGACACAAAAGAGATGGAGTTTATTCTAACCAGAAGCAGCTGTTGCTGTTCAAATTAGGAAGCATTCCTAATGAATCAGCAGTTCTTATAATAAATACACTCCCCTTTGAAATGTGAGGATTCCGCTATGAGAATTTCTTTTGATATATTTTTTACATGAACTCATTAGACAGAGAAGAGGCAAGGACTGAGCATGTTCCTGTCTAAATTATGATGGAGATCTTATCCATATCAAGCCTTCCCAGTTAGGTGGGGCACAGGAAAACAAAAAATAAAAACACAAAGCTAAAATGATTTTTACTGATCAGTACCCTTTACAACTCACTTCAAGCAAACTTTGTAAGATGCTATGTTAACAGTGACATCTTACAAAATACCTGCTACTACTCTAACAAGTGAACCGGTCAAGTTTAAAATGAAATCAGAGCTATACAAACAATAAAAGAGGCATGTCTTTTGCATTCAGTAAAAGGAAACCCCAGATTCCACCATGGTGAAGAGCTGCTTGCAGAGTATATTGGGTTCCCCAGATATCCCTCTTGCCATTTCAAGAAGAAAAAAAGGGGAAAAAATGCGTATTTATAAATATGCACACAGGCATATTTATTTCATCTCCACCTAGGTTCCATATTACTTTTTCTTTTCTTGCATTTAAAACTGCCATTTTAACAAAGGTTTCTCCAAGTGAAAATCACTGTGCTCCTATTAACAAAGACGGAAAATTTAAAGGGACATCTTCCCATTAGCAGAGATAAGAGAAACTGGATGGGCATTATGATACCTATCAGTTTTCTCCAACTTTTAATCTGTCAGTCCTTCTCCTCTTCTTCTATGGTGGGGTTCCAGGATTCTTGGACCCTTAGTACTCAATTCAAAAACCAGGAACCCCAGAAAGAGTTGTAGAGTGACATAAAGAATAACAGAGAGACTATAAAGTTGTCTCATCTTTCTCCCCTAACACCAATGATACTTAAGTCTTAAAACTGGAAACGAAAATGAAAGGATATCCTAAACATAAACATTATCTTTAAGTTGCTTAAAAACAACCCTTTTCACAAACTAAGACATGACTTCCTATCTCACTTAAGTCACTTGTGCTCTCAACAACAGGGTAAGAGAACACAACCATGACAGGCAGACCTGCAGAAAACAGAAGCCAAGGACCAAGATGATTTAACTCTCTCATCACCATGTCATACAGAAAAGGCAGAACAGTGTAACCTCTGAGGAAAGGAAACTTGCACCACATGAGTAGGAGTGGTAGACTACTTTGATTCTATAAAATAAAAACCCTAATACAGGTGAATCTTGGGAGCAAACTGAGGAGTCTTGAGGAAAGATCCCTTTGTTTAAAGATCAGTCTCTGTGTGTGTTCTACATTCTGAGTAATTAAAATATTGGGGCTCAAAAAGGCTCAGGAAATGAGTCTGAGATCACTTGATAAATGTTAAATGTGTCCTTCTCTCAGCTGAAGAAAACAAGGTAGACAGAAAGGGATTGAGTGACTTGACCAATGTTACCTAATTTTGTTTTAAAGTGGGACTAAATGTCCTAGGCAATAGACTACTAAAAATTAGTGTTCCTTTGTTTTCCAAAACAAGTAACCAGCAAATACTTCCACAGAATTCCTCTGCAAATCTGTATTTCAATAGGAATGCCTGTGCTGGCCTGTGCTTATTTGGTCCAGGCCTTCATCAACCAAAAAGGACAGCTCTGCAGTTCGTACATTGTTTCACCCCATGTACTACACTGGACAACCACACTGGCTTTGAAAATATTTTATTGGATGAGAATGGATAAAATATACCAAGGACTGGCAGGGGAAAAGAAGTTCAGATATCTGAAATGTAGACAATGATTTCTACACAACGGTTTCTGCTTCAGAGCTGCTTATGACAGTGAAAAAATGCAGAACTTGCAAAGAGCTTTAAAATTAGCAGTGTAGGGCTGCCCCGGTGGTCCAGTGGTTAAGAATGTGCCTTGCAATGCAAGGGACACAGGTTCAGTGCCTGGTTCAGGAAGATCCCATGTGCCGCAGAGCAGCTAAGCCCCTGTGCCACAACTACTGGAGCTTGTGTGCTCTCAGAGTCTGTGCTCTGCAACAATACAAGCTACCACACCGAAAGCCTGTGCACCCCAATGAAAAGTAGCCCCCCTCAATGCAACTAGAGAAAGCCCACATGCAGCAACAAAGACCCATCTCAGTCAAAAAATTAAATAAATCTTTTTTAAAAAATTAGCAGCATGTTTTTCTTAAGGGCTGGAATAAAAGACATTTGATTATAAACCCAGGCTTCACACACTAGCGATAGGTGACCTACTGAAAACTCATGTTTTCCTTTTCTTTAAAATGGAACTACTTGAAAGAGCACTCACAAGGATTAAACAGTATAATTCATGTGACATGCTTAGCACAGTTTCCATGTGGAAAGTAATCAATAAGTGGCAGCTACTATTACTATTATAAATTTCAACAGTAAAGATCATTAGATTAAGTATGAATCTCCTATGTGATTTAGTATTATGTGGCCATTAAAATGTCTTTCAGAGAGAAAAATTTAACATTACAGAACTATATAAAATGAATGTCAAATAGAAACTGTATATGATCTCAAATATGTAAATTTAAAAATATGTGGGGGAAGGGGCAAGCTGGGGATAGGAGATTAAGAAGTAAAAACTACTATGTTTAAAATAAATAATACACAAGGATGTATTATACAACACAGGAATATAATAGCCAATATCTTTTAATAACTTTAAATTATAATCTATAAAAATATTGAATCACTGTGTTCTACAAATTAATATGTCAGCTATACATCAATTAAGATTTATTAGTAGCCATATTAAAGTGAGAAAAATTAATATGTGCATATGTATTATATGCATATTATATATTTTTTAAGTAAAAGACTAAAAGAAAATGCACCACAATTTTTACTTTTGGATGGTGGAATTAGAGATATTTTCTTCTTCTCTATATATGAAAAACATATTCATTCAAGTGTTCCAACAACAGTGTTCCATCAACACTTTCTCTTGATAGACCATCCACTCCCTTTAATCATCTTGGCACCTTTATTTAAAAAATAATTAACCGATTCTCTATTCTTTTCCACTGACCTATATGCCTATTCTTGTGTCAATACCACAATACATACTATTGATTACCATAGCTTTACAAGAAGAATTGCAATCAGATAATATATTTCTTCCAACTTTATTCTTCTTTTTTCAAACTTTGTTTGGCTAAGCCCTTTGTCATATGAATTTCCATACAAATTTTAGAATCTAGCTTATCGAGTTCTATTTAAAAAGCCTAGTGGTATCGCCCTGACCCTGTAGATCAACTTGGGGAACTGACATCTGTACCAGTAAAGGTCCTCCAAAGAAACAGAAATAAGACATATATAAATAAAGAGATTTATTTTAAGGAATTGGTACAAGCAAGTCAAAAATATGTACGGGAGGTCAGCAGACTGGAAACTCAGGCAGGATTTCTCTTACAACTGTGAGGCAGAATTCCCTTTTTTTGGGAAACCTGTTGTTTTGCTCTTAAAGCCTTCAACTGATTGGATGAAGCCCACCCACATTATGGAGGGTTTCTTCCTTTATTTAAAGTTAACTGATTATAAATGTTAATCACAGCATCATCTAGACTAGTGTTAGACCAAACAACTGGGCATCAGAGCTTAGCCAAATTACGCATCACAACATCCTGACAAGAGTGAGTCTTTGAATCCAAGAGCATGCCTTATCTCTTTACTTATTTAGTTCTTCTTTTAACTTATCTCAGCAATGTTTTATACTTTTGGGAGTCAGATCATGCAAATATATTGTCGAGTTTACCCGTAAGTACTTCACATTTTGCTGTTATTATAAAAGCACTGTTTTAATGATTGCAGTTTATAACATTAATACCAATTTCCTTAATCCACACCATACACAAAATCACCAGAAATGGATCAAGGACCTAAATATGAGATAAATCTATAAAGTGTCTAGAAGAAAATACAGGAGAAAATCTTTGTGCTCTTGTATTATGCAAAGGCTTCATAGGATACAAAAACCATGAACTATAAAGGAAAAAAATCAATAAACTGGATTTTGAAATTAAAACCTTATGATATGTAAAAGATACTTTTAAGAAAATGAAAAGCGAAGCCACAGATTGGAGAAATATTTGCAAGGCACGTTATCTAATAAAAGACTTATAGTCAGAACACATTAAAAAAAAAACCTTATAACTACTAGCTTAGTAATTGTAAGACAAAGAACCCATTCTTGAAAATGATCAATAGGTTTGAAGAGATGCTTTACAAAAGATGATGTGCAATATCTTCTATATAAGCACATGAAAAGACTTTAAACACTATAAATCATCAGGGAAACACAAATTAAAGTCACAATGTGATACTGCCATAATTCAACAGAATGACTAAAACGAAAAAGACTGACAATATCAAGAGTTGATGAGGAAGAGGAGCACTGGGAACTCATGTATTATTGGAAAAGAATTCTGCAGTTTCCTATAAAGTTATTATACCTCAAGACCCAGAAAAATCGTATGTCCATACAAAAACTTAAATATGAATATTTCCATCAGTCTTATTTACAGCAATGAAAACCTGGAAACAACCCAATGTCTATCAACAAGTAAATAAACTGGGATATAGCCATACAACAGAATACTACTCAGCAATAAAAAGAACAAACTACTTATAAATGTAGTTTATAATGTAGACTTCCCTGGTGGCTCGGACGGTAAAGCGTCTGTCTACAATGCGGGAGACCTGGGTTCGAGCCCTGGGTTGGGAAGATCCCCTGGAGAAGGAAATGGCAATCCACTCCAGTACTGTTGCCTGGAAAATCCCGTGGACAGAGGAGCCTGGTACGCTACAGTCTATGGGTCACAAAGAGCTGGACATGACTGAGCAACTTCACTTCATTTATAAATGTAACATGGATGAATCACAGAATGTTATGCTGAGCAAAAGAAAGCCAGACATGAAAGTGTACATAATGTATGATTCCATTTATGTAAAATCCTAGGAAAACCTAAGCAAATCAAGAGTGAAGCAAAACAGATCTCTGGCTCCCTAGGGTTGCTGAGGGTGACTAAAAGGGGTGTGTGCGTGCGCTTAGTCGCTCAGTCATGTCCAGCTGTTTGCGACCCCATGGACTGTAGCCCACTAGGCTCCTCTGTCCATGGTATTCTCAGGCAAGAATACTGGAGTGGGTATCCATTCCCTTCTCCAGGAGATCTTCTTGGCAGGGGTCGAACTTGGGTCTTCTGCATTGCAGGTGGGTTCTTTACCATCTGTGCCACCAGGGAAGAACAAGAAACTTCTGAGGGAAACAAAAAACTCTATATATCTTGACTACAGTAGTGGTTACACATCTGTATACATTTATCAAACTTTCATACCAATTTTAAGTAAGAGAGAGAATGTGTATGTGTGTTTACATTTTTTAGATCTTTCTTTTTGGCATATGGAGATATTTTGAGAAACTTTTGCAATCAATACAATTAAAATGATGTATTTATACTCACACACACACACAATCTTTAAACGTAATGCTAACCTGGCAAAAAGCATAGGCTCCAGAGAGAAAAAAAAAAAAAAAAGAAAAGAAAAGAAATGGAAACTCAAACTCAGAATGGAAAATTAGCATCAAAGTTGGCTTTTACCCTGAAGCTCTTTGCCAAACGATGGGCTCTTTCAGCTCCCGAATAAGAGACAGAAGGCAGAAATGAAAGGAGATAAAGCCTAGAAACCTCTAAAGATACTACAACTTAAAGCTTGAAGACTACATCTCTAGAGGAACAATAAAAAGAATTGAATACATTCTGCCAGTACAGAATTTTCCATTCTTGATGTTCTCACAGGGTGGAAGGCAAACATCTCTACTGATACTGACGATTTCTAACTATAAGTGTGTTCTCACATAGATCTGCAAAGTTTTTTTTACCTACAAAGTTGGATAAAATGATCAACAGATACTATATAGAGCACCACAATCATTAGGACTCCTGGGTAACAGTCAGAAAAGAGTGGGTGACATTACTCATAACATGGTTTAAGTAGACAAAAAGAAAAAATATGAAAAAGATAAGCAACATGAGAGTGAAAAAATTAAACACATCCTAATCAGATTTCCGAAGGATATAATAAAAAGAATGGAGAAGAAGCAATAGTCAGAGAAGTAATGGCTGAGAACATTCCAGAACTGCCATTCCAGAATTTTGCTGATCCACAAATCCCAAGCAAGATAAGTGAAATCCATGTCAGAGACAAAGCACTATAAAAATGAAGTACTTCAAATAAAACAGCACGAGAGAATAAGTGATTTCATGTAAGAACAACTATTAGACTTATCTCATTTGTGGCAAGTAAGTTAAATACACAAGTAAAAGCAAATTAGAAACACCAAAGGACCTCCTTAAACTAATAAAGAATTAATATATAAGATCTTATTAGAGAAATGTTAAAATACTTTAAAATCGGGAATAATAAAAGGGTATTCACTATCTATCAACACTGTACTGGAGACACAGGGTACCACAACCAAGTAAGAAAATAAAAGGTAGAAGTAAATGAAAGAAGAAAAGACCAAACAGTCATTTATAAGTTAAATACTTTTCTATCAGAAATCCAAAATAAATTAAAATTAGTAGAATTAATTAAGGAGCTGGGCAAAAAAATCAATATTCAAAAATCATTTGAATTTCTAAAGAATAGAAAAACAGAAAATGCAAAAACAAAATGCAAACGGTATTTGCCATTAACAAAAGATATTTTAAAAGTTCTCAGGGGGAAAATGATCCAAAGACATGCAGGATCATTATGGAAGAAAAATATTTAGGGGGAGGGCATGCCACACAGCTTGCAGGATCTTAGTTCACCAATCAGGGATTGAACACCATGGTAGTGAAAGCACTAAGTCCTAACTACTGGACCACCAGGGAATTCCCAAGAAACTTTTAAATGTTACTAAATCATATTAAAATAAGACCTAAAGAGTCTTATGTTGAAAAATTGGGTAGGAAGACTCAATTAACAGAGATGTCAATTCACCCTAGACTTTTCTACATATTCAGTGAAAAGTCCAATCAAAATATCACCATGGCTTTTATGAAATTTGATGAGTTTAAAATTTACATGAAAAGGAAGGACCAAGAAAAGCAGGATATTTTTGAGAAAAGTAAGGAAACTTTCCTAACAGGTATTAAGACTATCATAATCAACACAGCAACCGATTAGCACAAGGATAGACAAATTAGATAACAGAACAAAATGAAAAGCCAAAAATAAGACCATGCATATAGGAAAATGCTCTATGCAGGGTTGGCACTGTAAATTCCTAGGGGAACGACTAGTTACTCAAGAAGTTATAAGGGCAATTGAACATCCAAATTGGGGGGTGAGGGGAATGGATCCCAATTGTACAGTAGCCATAAAAAGCATTTCCAGGTGGATTAAAGCTTCAAATGTGAAAGGCAGAAATGTCAAACTTTTGGAAGAAAGATAACTCTGATAACAACTCAGAACAAAAGTATCTCTCATGAACACAGACTCAAAAATTCTAAACCAAATATTAGCCAACCAAGACCAGTAATATACTAAAAAGAATGAAATAATATTAAATGGATTGGTAGAACATTTTAAAACTCTATTCTAATTTACCATTTTAAAAGAATAACGAAAAGAGATGTTTATAGCAATACATGCAGAATAAACAACAAAACTCAATATCTATTCATAATAAAAACTCGCAGAAAACTAGGAATATAAGAAAACCTCAATTTAAGGGCAGCTCTAAAAAAATCTACAGCTCAAACTTTACGGTAAAACACTGTTTCTCCTTAAGCACTGAGAACAAAACAAAGATAATCCCTCCTCAGTTCAGTTCAGTTGCTCAGTCTGTTTGAGTCTTTGCGACCCCATGCAGCACACCAGGCTTCCTTGTCCATTACCAACTCCCCGGAGCTTGCTCAGACTCATGTCCATCAAGTCAGTGATGCCATCCAACCATCTCATCCTCTGTCAGCCCCTTCTTCTCCCGCCTTCAATCTTTCCCAGCATCAGGGCCTTTTCCAATGAGTCAGTTCATCACAACAGGTGGCCAAAGAGTTTCAGCTTCAGCATCAGTCCTTCCAATGAATATTCAGGACTGATTTCCTTTAGGATTGACTAGCTTGATCTCCTTGCAGTCCAAGGGACTCTCAAGAGTCTTCTCCAATACCACAGTTCAAAAGCATCAATTCTTCGGTGCTCAGCTTTCATAGTCCAACTCTCACATCCATACATGATGACTGGAAAAAACATGGCTTTGACTAGACAGACCTTTGTTGGCAAAGTAATATCTCTGCTTTTTAATATGCTAGGTTGGCCATAGCTTTCCTTCCAAGGAGCAAGCATCTTTTAATTTCATGCCTGCAGTCACCATCTGCAGTGATTTTGGAGCCCAAGAAAAGAAAGTCTGCCACTGTTTGCATTGTTTCCCCATCTATTTGCCATGAAGTGATGGGACTGAACGCCATGATCTTATTTTTTTTTGAATACTGAGTTTTAAGCCAGCTTTTTCACCCTGCTCTTTCACTTTCATCAAGAGGTTCTTTGGTTCCTCTTTGATTTCTGCCATAAGGGTGGTGTCATCTGCATATCTGAGGTTATTGATATTTCTCCCGGCAATCTTGATTTCAGCTTGTGCTTCTCCAACCCGGCATTTCACATGATGTACTCTGCATATAAGTTAAATAAGCAAGGTGACAATATACAGCCTGACGTACTCCTTTCCCAATTTGGAACCAGTCTGTTGTTCCATGTCTGGTTCTAACTGTTGCTTCTTTACCTGTATACAGATATCTCAGGAGGCAGGTAAGGTGGTCTGGTATTCCAATCTCTTGAAGAATTTTCCCAGTTTGTTGTGACTCACACAGTGTAAGGCTTTGGCATAATCAATAAAGCAGAAGTAGATGTTTTTCTGGAATTTTCTTGCCTTTTCTACGATCCAATGGATGTTGGCAATTTGATCTCTGGTTCCTCTGCCTTTTCTAAATCCAGCTTGAACATCTGGAAGTTCACGGTTCACGTACTGTTGAAGCCTGGCTTGGAGAATTTTGAGCATTACTTTGCTAGCATGCGAGACGAGTACAATTGTGCAGTAGTTTGAACATTCTTTGGCATTGTCCTTCTTTGGGATTGGCACTGATTATGCTTTGCTCACTTCTGAATTTGACCTCAGAGAGCCAGCAGCCTCTTACTCTCCTCCCCCTTCTTCCAGATACTTTCCCATATCCAGTAAGTTTTCTGCAATGGCTTGCCTTCCACTAGCATCAAAGATTACTATGTCCTTGGTACATGACCATGGACATGTACCTCAACAGTAGCTACTGTCCCCCACCATCTCTATAGGAGCCAATTCTGGCAGATATAATGTATACCATCTACCTTATGAACTGTATTTCTGATGGTACCTATTAAACTGTGTTAGTTGCTCAGTCATGTTCAACTTTTTGCGACCGCATGGACTGTAGCCCTGTAGCCTGTCAGGCTTCTGTTCATGGGATTCTCCAGGTAAGAACACTGGAGTGGGTAGCCACTCCCTTCTCCAGGGGATCTTCCTGACTCAGGGATCCTACTCAGGTCTCCTGCACTGCAGGCAGATTCTTTACCATCTGAGCCACCAGGGAAGCCCAATTACCTACTAAAGTTGCTCCTAAAACTTGGCCATACTCATTAAGAGGTAGAAAATGCATGGCAAATTTTCCACCTAAAATGTCTAAGGAATCTGAAACCAAGGTTTCCTCAAGCCAAATGATGTAAAATTCAAGGGAATAGAGGGAGAGAGGTATTCAAAAGGAAAAATTAACATTTGTTCAGCAACTACTACGTGCCAGACATTTACCTATCAGTTCAGTTGCTCAGTCGTGTCCGACTCTTTGTGACCCCATGAATTGCAGCATGCCAGGCCTCCCTGTCCATCACCAACTCCCGGAGTTCACTCAGACTCACGTCCATCGAGTCAGTGATGCCATCCAACCATCTCATCCTCTGTCATCCCCTTCTCCTCCTGCCCACAATCCCTCCCAGCATCAGAGTCTTTTCCAATGAGTCAACTCTTCACCTGTGGTGGCCAAAGTACTGGAGTTTCAGCTTCAGCATCATTCCTTCCAAAGAAATCCCAGGGATGATCTCCTTCAGAATGGACTGGTTGGATCTCCTTGCAGTCCAAGGGACTCTCAAGAGTCTTCTCCAACACTACAGTTCAAAAGCATCAATTCTTCAGCGCTCAGCCTTCTTCACAGTCCAACTCTCACATCCATACATGACCACAGGAAAAAACATAGCCTTGACTAGATGGACCTTAGTCAGCAAAGTAATGTCTCTGCTTTTGAATATGCTATCTAGGTTGGTCATAACTTTTCTTCCAGAGAGTAAGTGTCTTTTAATTTCATGGCTGCAGTCACCATCTGCAGTGATTTTGGAGCCCCCCAAAATAAAGTCTGACACTGTTTCCACTGTTTCCCCATCTATTTCCCATGAAATGATGGGACCAGATGCCATGATCTTCGTTTTCTGAATGTTGAGCTTTAAGCCAACTTTTTCACTCTCCTCTTTCACTTTCATCAAGAGGCTTTTTAGTTCCTCTTCACTTTCTGCCATAAGGGTGGTGTCATGTGCATATCTGAGGTTATTGATATTTCTCCCGGCAATCTTGATTCCAGCTTGTGCTTCTTCCAGACGAGCGTTTCTCATGATGTACTCTGCATATAAGTTAAATAAGCAAGGTGACAATATACACCCTTGACGGACTCCTTTTCCTATTTGGAACCACTCTGTTGTTCCATTTACCTATACATGCTATCTAATCCGTGCCACAACTCAATGAATAAAGAATTACCAGCACAGATAAAGAATCCAACACTCAGAAAGGTATAGTAACTTTCTCAAAGTAGCCAGCAATTGGTAGACAACGTTTTGAACTCAGGTCTTTCTGATTTCAAAGTCCAAATTCCTTACCTAGCTGTATAAATAATACTCAGATTCATACATTTATTTTTGCTAAAAGCAATAATCTAAAATTATAAAAATGAGGAAAAGGTAACTACAGAGTAAATATGATGTAAAATATTGCTCTGTTTTGTTTTTTATACCACTAAGTAGACTGTGTAACAAGGCACCATGTATTAAGAGTTTTAACTGGCCTTTTGTTTGATTATAGGCAACAAGCAACTGGGATATCACTCTCAGAGTCTGAATGGCCAATTCTGAAGGCTGAGTCCAACAAAACTATCACTCTAGGGTATCCCTTCTGATTATTCACCAGTAAGGAAAGAAAACCCAAGTGCAGTTTAATTGTCAAGTCATGTAAAGGTGATTTATCTAAAGAAAATTCAGCATCAAAAAGTCAGGTTTGCACTTTAAAGAAATTCTGATAAGTTTAAAATTTGCTAGGGACCTCACATTCCCTTAAATATTAACTAAAAAGTCTTGAAAGAGATCATTTCAATTTATCTCTCCCATCTACCTTGGATGAGTAACAGGTATTTGAGAATGTTTATACAAAAAGAAATAAATATATTCAGTGTTTACATATGAATTCAATAGTTTTTCTCTCCAAACTTCACTGCTGCTGTGAAATACCATCAAAAAGCAGAAACATCATTTGTACATGGGACAGAAGCAGTCATCCAACACCCTGGCCTTTCAGGTATTTCAGTGACCTGTCATATTTCTGATGACCTTCTTTATTGCACTTCAGCTATCTCTTCCCTTGGTCTCCTCTTGACCTTCCCAGTGCCAAATTAAGACTCCCCAGTTCTAAACTACTTTAAACCTACTTTCCTATCCTTGGTGCTTGCTCACTTTACAACTCCTACACACTTGTTCTGAACCCTCATACCAATAGTCTCTTCATTCTCTCCCTTTATCAGACCTGATATTCCTCACTCTTGCCTTTACCAGAAGGTCCATCATACCAAGACCCTAGCGGCCCACATCTCTCTTATCCTTTCATCATGTATGCATAGAAATCCTTTATCCCTGAATGAATCTAACTATTTACTTTTTCTGTGCCTACACTGAAGCTGATGTGCACAACTGGGGAAAATTCCCCACTGATGTTATCCCTCTAAAAATTCTACCTGTATAAAAAGCTTACAGCATCAGCTAAGCCTTCAACATCACCCAGCAATTGTTTTTTCACTAGTCAGCCTAGGCAACTATTTTAAATCTTCTCCAATATCCACTCAAACAACTACTCTCCATACACTCTCCTTTTTATTCTCAATATCTTATCTCACCATTCATTTCATCAAGACAATAAAAACTAACAGACAAGAATTGCTTCAACTTTCCAACAATATTCATTCATTCTCTCAGTATGTATGAAACACCACTGGATATCTGGGGTCTGGAACCAGATCACCTACATTCTTATTCTAGTTTTATCCTTCAGATAAGTCACTTAACTTCTTTGTGCTTTGGTTTATTCATTTCTAAATTGGAGATATGAGTAGTACCAGCTTTGCAGGGTAGTTGTGAGAGTTAACAAGAAGCATATTTGTAACATTTAGAATTTAGCATTTAGAATGCCTGGTACAAAGTAGGCATGCCAAAAATTTTAGCCACTATCCACCACCATCATATAGGCTTCCCTGATAGCTCAGTTGCTAAAGAATCTGCCTGCAATGCAGGAGACCCCAGTTTGACTCCTGGGTCAGGAAGATCCACTGGAGAAGGGACAGGCTACCCACTCCAGTATTCTTGGGCTTCCCTTGTGGCTCAGCGTGGGCTTCCCTGGTGGCTCAGAGGTTAAAGCATCTACCTGCAATGCGGGACACCTGGGTTCGATCTCTCGGTCAGGAAGATCCCCTGGAGAAGGAAATGGCAACCCACTCCAGTATTTTTGCCTGGAGAATCCCATGGACGGAGGAATATGGTGGGCTATAGTCCACGGGGTCACAAAGAGTCAGACAGGACTGAGCGACTTCACTTTCACTTTGTGGCTCAGCTGATAAAGAATCCGCCTGCAATGCCTGAGACCTGGGTTCGATTCCTGGGTTGGGAAGATCCCCTGGAGAAGGGAAAGGTTACCCACTCCAGTATTCTGGGCTGGGGAATTTCATGGACTATATAGTCCATAGTGTTGCAAAGAGTTGGACACAACTAAGCGACTTTCATTTTTACCACCATCATGACAACTACATGGGCCAGGCACCAGATGTATACAAACCTATATGCAATCTTTCCTCCTCCCCTTCTGGTATAACATAAGAGAAGTCTGTGCCTCCTCCAAAGCGAATACCTCCACTCTTTCTTCCAACTGGGTTTAGAATAGGATAAAACAGAAATAAATACAGCCTAATGTGAGAAGACCCAGAAGGCAAACATAACCAGCCCAAGGTCATAAGGCTATTAAAATGTAGAGCTGGGTTAAGAAATCAAGTCAGCCTCTGTAACTACATCATTCTGCCTTCTACATTTCCTTCAGATTTGACAAAAAGTTCTCCCTAAATACTTCAGCTCCTGCTATAGAAGTAAAGCTCAGGTTTGACAAAAGAGAATTTCCCCCAAAGTAAATACGGGCTTTTAAAGGCCTGAAACTACAAACACGCATAAAACACTCTAAATTATGGAAGGAGTACTGAATTCTGAAGGTGGTCAGAGAAGGCTTCACAGTCTACAGGATGCCAACAGGAATACTGTGAACAGAAGTATGCAGAAAATCCCTGGCTGAGAGTTAACAAGGGGCAGGGAAAGCCTTGACAGTGAGAAAAAGTTAGAGCTGCTACCAGCAGGAAATCTCCTGGACATGACAAAATCTGTTTAATAAAAAAGGAGAACATATTAAAACTATTTGGCATGTGGGCCCAAATCAAACGGTACAGCATGAAAGTCTGGAGATCACCTGAGGACTAAAAGCAGCGTCCCTTCAAGTAGGGAGTTAGAGTTCCAACAGCTGTCAAGGAATCCTTATCCTTCAAATACTATTAAAGAGGTAATATAAAAGAACTTTAAGGAGTAACTGTGGAGGTGGCAGATAAGAGATTTCACTATGTTCAGAACACCTGGAATCACTTAAGAGACATCTGTTATCATCTGGGAATCAGAGATTAGAGCGCAAGACCACTGGTTTAGGTCAATTCAGAATAGCATTTCCATTTCTCTGCCGCAACTGTTCATACAAGTAGGGCTACAGGACTTTGAGCTTTTCATCACAGCTTTACATGGATTCCTTATCATGGCTCTTAAAACTATATAGTTCTCCTACAAATCAGGATAAATACAACAGATAAATTATAAAATTAAGACAGAGTGAGAATATTAAAAATGTTAGACTATCTTAAATATCACAATATGCCAGGAATTCTTATATATAGTATATTTAATTCTCATGAAAGCATAATTATATATTTGATTGATTAGTAAAATTATTATCTCTAACCTGATGTTTAGAAGTAAACTATCTTGCTCAGGGACATACAGTTCATACTGAGATTCAACTCTCAATCTATCTGATTTTGCCACTATACCTTTTCATACAGGGAGAGCAGGGTGACAAAAATCACAAAATGATGTCCCTTCACAAACCTAGACCAATGGCTTACAGACAAAAGTCATCTAAAAACACTGGAATTTACTTAAGTTACTTAAAAAACAATGTGTTTAATTAGAAGCATTTTTGCCCAGCAGGCATGTTAGAAATGATCAAATAAAGCAAAGACAAAGCAGTGGCATTTTCTGCTGGAGAATGTACAGCTGGCTGGATCAGCCTGGGTGGTAACCACCTCTTACCCTCAGCACTGCTTCACTGGAACGCTCCTGGAAGTTATTCTGGTGGGCTGGGACTGGCGTTCTCTTCCATGCAATGCTTTAGTCACAGACATCAGCCCCAGTAGTGGGGGAGGTTGAGTGCAAGTAGCTCCCTCCAGGCCACCTTGTTAACTACCAGGTTGGAGGGACAAAAGCCCTCAGAGCCAGCACTGTCATCACGCGTGCTAAGTCGCTTCAGTAGTGCCTGACTCTTTGCAACCCTATGGACTGTAGCACGCCAAGTTCCTTTGTCCATGGGATTCTCCAGGCAAGAATACTGGAGCGGGTTGCCATGCCCTCCTGCAGGGGATCTTCCTGACCCAGGGATCAAAAGCCACGTTTCCTATGTCTCCTGCATTGGCAGATGGCTTCTTTACCACCAGTGCCACCTGGGAAGGCCCAGAATGATCATCACAGAATGCCATACTGCTCTGGCATGAGACAAGTAGCATAACTTTACATACTTCCATACGCCTGTACATTGCTATAACTATAAAACAATGGAGAAATTGTGGAGAACAAATAAATTGAAAATGGATTCCATTCTAGGCTCTCTTCATAATTGGAGTCCCCAGGTTGGTTGCCAGGAACAAACATTTCTCAGTAACAGATTTCACTAACTTCTTAGAAATTATTTTTTTCACCAACTTCCGATATATGTTTTGTACACAAGTTAACTTCTCTGGATTAGCAGGAAAAATGAGAATACACTGTTGCAAAAAGTTAACCCTGAGGCTTAGAGACCTTGGGATGGGAGGGTATCAGGTTCTAAAACTCACTCATGAACAAAAGAGATGTTCAATACATCCATGGTTAGTGGGTGAGGAGAATTCTTCAGCAGACTACCTCGGGTTGGTGTTCAGCGGTTAACCAGCATTTTCCTGGATTTGAACTCTGCTGATTCTACCCCAAGGTACCCAGATTCTAGGATGATCAACTGTAGGACTGGAGCTCAGGGAACTTTACACTCCAAAATTAGATTTTAAAGCCACAACAATTGCCCCTTAAGGGCATGATCTGTGCTGCCCTGTACCCGTCTAGGGAGAAGCCTCTTTCAGGATATATGTGATCCTGGTTACTACCAAAAGCACAGCAAAGGCTATTTTCATGTATTCACTTAACAAAGACACTGTAAGAAATTCTAGAGTGTGGCAGAAAGGCACAGCATAAGAACAAGGGAAATTACCTCTCCTGAAATCATTGTTTCTCAGTTGGCATCTTCACAGATCTCTACTCCTGGGTCAAATTAGATCTGATCAAGTAGAGAGTAGACCCATGGACGACACTTACCTTCAAAGAGGAAAGAACACTTGTGATGCCCATTTGTCTTTAAAGGTTCCCAAACAGTAACAGTATTAAGCTCTCATTTTCAGCATTAGCTGAAAGAG
The DNA here is from genome assembly GCF_016772045.2 of Ovis aries. NCBI lineage: Eukaryota > Metazoa > Chordata > Mammalia > Artiodactyla > Bovidae > Ovis > Ovis aries. Next base: position 12,052,201 of record NC_056056.1, on the reverse strand, counting down.
TATTCAAAGCCTTAAAAGGGAGAAGGGGGGAAAGGAAGGGAGCCTGCCGAGGCATCACAGCTGTCTTGAAAGCTGGAAGACCGCTGTAGTCACAGTCCATCAGTTTCATGCCTGTGGTTTCCTTTCATTCTCAGAGTCAATTTAAATTACTAATAATCAGAAAACCTACATGACAAGACATCTATTAAAGACAACTACTAATAAAATCAAAACTAAATATCAAATCGGATCATGGTACGGCTGGCTCCTGGGTTATAATTTAAGCTTGCATGAAGTGCAAACTAATGCAATGGAGGCACTGCTCTGAAGAACAAAATTAATTGCCTTTGTGTGTTCTCCCAACTCACAACACTCCTTCAGGGAAGTTACTGCTTTGTTAACAAACAGTGGCCACTTAAAATCCCAGATGCTATTAGTGTCCCATACCTTCTTGGCGGGACAGAAGCGAAGGAATAAATTTTTGTTCTCAATAAACTATGCCAACATTTTAAAGTTGGGACCACTTTATCATAATCATATGAATCATAAATACAAATACATAATCTAGTTTTTAAGTCTGATACAAATAACTGTCTTGGTGAGTGAATATGGCTACTTCCTATTTTACTATTCCTTTTACCTACTAAAGTTACTATGTAAAATATACAGAGAAAGAGTAAATACAGTTACATTATAGCCCAAGAAACTCTGCAGTGTTTGGTGGCATTTGACATAAAATTTAATTGAAAACATCAGATTAGTCAGGTGACCCAGATACCACTCTCAGCTCTGATCAAGTAACCTTGGACAAGTAACACCTTCTCTGGATCTCTTTGGGAAATTGGGAAGCAAAATGACTCTGATAATAAGTGTGGCTATAAACTTCACGAGAGTGGAGATTTTCTTGATTACCATTGTAGTCCTAACACTTATTTGTTGAAAAAATGAATAGAGTCTATACAATGGACCAAATTCTGACAAGAGGTATATAGGGCAACTTCTCTCTTCCCTACAACACCAACATGAAAGGAAATGATTATCTCTGTTTCACAGACAAGGAAATGAAGTTTAAAAAGAAACCCAACTGTGCAAGATCCACAGCTACTGAGTGGAGTGGGGATTTGAGCCTAGGTTTGCCTAACACTAAAACCTAACTTCATATTTATTTCCACTAAGAGAAAAATAACAGTTTCTGTGAAATTTAATTATTTTACCTATACCACACATTCCTAGTGACTTTTCATCCACCCAAAAAAAACCCAGGATATATACCATTTTTACTCCCAAACCCTACATTTCTTAACACTTCGCTTACATTTAAGGAATTGTGAGTAACCCAGTGGACAGAGCATTGCAAGAGCCTTTCACAGTCTCCCAAAGGTTGCCCTTTGGCCACTTCATTTCTGGCTTTTGCCAGAGTGCATAGTTTATTTCCAATCATTCTAATTCACTCACTGCTGCAACGCCAGTGTGTTGCTGGAATGGCCCTATCGCTCTAGCATGAACGCTCCAAATTTCTGCAAAGCAGCTACAAAAGCAATTTTGGAAACATACAACTCTTAACAACTCTCCCATCTGGTTTTCACACCGGCTCCTTCCTCCATAAGCCTGCAGAAGTCACAGGCGGCTCCTGTTTTCTGGGAAACTAGCTGTCTTTTCATCTTGCTGGGTGTATGTTATGTCTGTCTGTCAGCAAATTGGGAAATGGCCTCCATCCTGACAGATACAGTTTGCAAAGCTTTAAGAGCACACACACTAATATGAAGAAAAAGGACATTTTTCTGTTTTTGGAATCTGGCTATTTGCTCTTTATAGCTTATGTGTCAAGGGATTGGGATTTCCCAGGTAGATGTACTAATGTAAAATGCATTAGTGTTAAGGTGGGGGCTCCCAATCCACCCAGGGCCAAAGGGTTAATACAAAATGACAGAATTTAATGACTGCTATTATGGTTGCCAGGCAACCAAGAGAAGGTGTGCCATAAAGGCCTAATTAATGAATGAGGTAGCAAGAGTTTCTGTTAACTTGGTAAGCAGTTCACAGTTCACCATTGGTTGGCTTTGCCCAGATGGTAATACTCTTAAGCTTTCTTAGCTCCGCTGAGCAGCAGCAAAATAATGTGATTATACTTACAGCTCTGGCTAAGTTCTGACATCTATTCCATACTCAGTGCAATTTCTCAAATCAGTTGAAAAAACAGTCTCCTACAAAGATTCGTATCAGGGATTATATGCTTGCACTTGATTCCTAATCCGTCCGGGTCCAGAGGAACATGGGATGGTTATTTTCTGAGCACTCTTTTGCTGCAGTAACATAAAGAGTAATCAAAATTTACGGTCAAATCTGAATGCCATTGGAATTAGAGGATTTGTTGGGAAAATGTTCTTTACAAAGTAAAGGGCAGATGACAGTAATGAAGGACCACAGTGGGAGTGTCCACAACTTGCCAAGGGTCTGTACTAATGTCTTACATTCATTATCTCTACCTTTCCACAGCTTTTTAAGGTAGGAGATACTGCTCTCACTTTATGAGCTAAGGCTCTGAGATACCGTTAATAAGTATCTTGTTCAGCATCACACACATTGCTGGAATGTGGCTGAGCCATGATTCAAATCCTGTCCTGACTCCCAAGCCCATTCTCTCCACAGCATGCTATGCCGGGGATGACATCGTGATGACAACTGCCCTCCTGAGAGTACTCGTTTGGTGTCAAACCAGAGCTAACACTTAACATCTATTATTTTATTTGATCTTCATCCTTATAACAATGCAGATTCTGTTGGAATTATTAATCTCCTTTTGAAAGAGAGGGAAAATGAAACTCAGATATCTGGCCCAAATCACAAATCTGGTAAATGGGGAAACTAATACTTGAACTCAAATCTTCAGTTCAAACCCGCTGTTCTCTCACTGTGCCACACTACCTCCGCTCTTAAATTAGGGCTGGCTCTAATTTCCATCCTGAAAATGGACATTACACTCAGTAATTTCTCCATGCCACAAGCATCAATTAATATGTGAACTTTTCTTTGGACAGTGTACCTTCTACACCAGAATGTAGCTCAAAAGTCATCACCTATTCAAACAGGGTTAGGTCCCTGAAAGCAGGTGTAATGGATTGGTGAGACAGGAAAAAAAGGATTTTCACCCCCCCAACCCTCAGCTAAGTCTTGAAGAAAACAGAGAAAACAAGAGGGGCTGAAGGCGCAGAAGAGGCAGCAGTCTCAGATGGCCTGAGATCCTAAGGGAAAGTTCTTACTCTTTAAGGGGGGGAAGGCCTGTGCATGCTGAAGGGCCACAGTGGGGCCCCAGATGAACAAAGGTGAAAGAAGTGGAAGAAAGACTGGGACCGGTTACTCTCATTAGTGGGCCTGCAACTTCAAATGTCATCAAAGTAGAGGACCAGCTCAGTCTAGCACAAGATCAGAAGAACTGCCCCTCCAATCCTTTCAATCGCCAAAATGCAGTCTTTTCACTAGCACAGACAAATGTTCGCTTTTCTTACTATCAGGGCTATTTAAAATACACTCCAACCTTTTTGGACTAATCATGGCAGAGTTAATTTCATCCTATTTTTTTAATGGTTGGGCCCAGGATTATTTACAATTGACTCTTGCTTATCTATGGCAGGGGCTTCCCTGGTGGCTCAGACGGTAAAGAATCTGCTTGCCATGCAGGAGAATTCTGCAACGTGTGAGACCTGGGTTTAGCCCCTGGATTGGGAAGATTCCCTGGAGGAGGGCATGGCAACTCACTCCAGTATTCTTGCCTGAAGAATCCCATGGACAGAGGAGCCCAGCAGGCTAGAGTCTATGGAGCCGCAAAGAGTCAGACATGACTGAGCAATTAACGCTTTCACATCACTTTTATCAATGGCAAGTTTTAAACTCCTAGACTGGTTTCCTGCTGCCATTCATGTATGGGCTGCCTCAGTTCTGCTGTTTGTGAGTGTACACACGGGGAAGACAAACAATACTAGATAAAGCAAAACGGAATCAGAAAACTAAATTATCTGCCTTTGCCCAAAAGAAATGGCATTTATTCATTCACTCAACAAATATGCCATGAGCATTTAAAGGCAACATGCTAGGTATTTAAGTATAACAAATAGGCCTTTTAGATTATAAGCCTTTAAGATTTAGATTATAAATGATATTAATAGTTCTTCCAAGTGTATAATTAAGTGAGAACTATCTTCTGCCTCAGTCTGCAAAGCCCACTCACTTGCTCACTTACTCTAATACCTCAACTCTCCCCTTCCCTATCTACCCCGACACAGGCCTCAGAGTTTCCCTTCTGTCCTATTAATTAATTCAACTAAAATGGAAAATAATTTCCAACACACACACATCTTATTTTGTCACTGCCCCGCCCCCCCAAGATTCTTCAGGTCACTCTTTACTGAAGTCGGGCTCAAGTCCAAAAGCCACACATGGCATGTGGTGTCCTTGCTCTCTGATCCTCCCCACACAGGCCCACTCTGCTGCAGGCACACTGAGTGACTTGCTGCTCTTTGTCCCTATCCCAATCCCCAGCTATGTGGGTAACACACTCACCTGCCCTTTAAGTGTCATCTCACTTCTGAATTTATGAAGTGAGCAACCTTCCCCAAAGCTTTCTTGTTTTATATATTTATGACACTCAAATGTTACCATCTTCTGTTACAAAAACACCTCACCTCTGCATTGCCTAGTTCATAGCAGAATGCAATAAATATTTACTGAACTGATATTTATTGAATAAATGGACTATAACTAACTACAGCATATGTAACTATAACATACTACCAATTTTATATAGCAAGAAAAAACTACTCGAGCTTGATCTTTGCTTGCTATCCAGATTGTTAAAAAAAAGAAAAGAAAATTCCAAATTTTCCTTCCTTCTTTCATTTCTCTTCCTTCTTTCATTTCTCTTCCTTCCTTGAACTAGCTCACTAGTTCAGCCTTTGTAGTCTTAGCAATTAGTGCTTACTCCCATCTTTCAAGTCAGTTGAGATGCTCCAATTAACCTGCATTTCTCATCCTTACCCCAGAGTTGGAAATTGAGAGCCACTATATAAAACATGCACCACTCCTCAGAAGAGGGAGGATCCCAGAGATCACACATGTGGAACATCTAATCAACTTCTAAATTCACACATACCTAAACTTTCATAATGAAACTTTAGTACGAATTTCATTCTTTAGCAGTACTGAAACACTGCATTCTCAGTGCTGGCTCCAGGCCAAATCTGTCCTCAACTTTGGCACTGAGAGTTCACCACCTGAAGTGAGAAGAAGAGAGAATGGGAAGAAAAGCAGAGGACCATAAAATTGCAAAAATATCCAATGAGCACACTTGAGAAGAAAAGCCTGGTTGACTTAAAATGAAAACTAGGATGCAGACAGGAGGTGGCAGCATGGACTTGAGGTCTGAGCATCAAAATGCCTGGCCAGGCCTCCCTAGCCTTTTCTTCAAGGCTGTGCCACTGAGGCTAGACCATAACCTCTCTGAGCACAGGCCTGTTCTTTATAAAAGGAGCAACTTACTTCTCATAGTCTAAAGGATATTCTAAGAACAAAAATACTAAAGATAGTAAGCAATTCCTATAAGAATCAAGCTGGAAAAATGTAAATTATCTCCCAATGCTTTCATAGCTGATACAAAATAGTCAAAATCTGAGCTTGCATTCTAATTTTGACTAATATTCTAAATTGGTTTCTAATGACTCAAGAACATGAAATTGGCTTTATTGTATACCATTTCAATCTGGTTCAAAAACCATTAGCAAATCCATCTACAGGAAGATTCTTAGGAAAGAGAAATTCAAAACCAACTTTTAGTCATTTTTGAAATCTCCATTTCAATGAGTTCTAAGTTTACAATAAAACATCGCTGCAACTGTAATGCCATTCAGAGAGCAATGATACCAATTAAGTATGCCTCAAACCTCAGTAATTGTTAGAGTTTGATATGGCTAAAAATTTAGAAGTTGAATATAAAACTCTCTCACAACCCTCATTATATTTTTATTCAAAAAGTTGCAATATTGGTAGCATGATTGTGAGTTAAACACTAAACTTCAGCGACATTCAGAGACATCATTTACAAAGCCTTTTAAGACACTTAAAAGCTGAATGGCTCAGGTCTTTGATGTGACTGAATGCTTTGCAAACCAACTTGAGAAAAATTTCCTTTTCTCCAGTATGCAAAGACAGCTGCCCATGACTACAGGTTCTAGAGTGTGATTTGGAAGCATTTTAGCAATACTCCTCATAATTCAAACCCTGGTTAGTGTCTGTCTTTAAGGGTCATTGTTGGCCAGATGGAAAATATTAAGAAAAAGATATTGCAACGAAACCAGAGGCTGTGGAACACAGTTGCAAGCCCCAGTTAACCACAAGCAGACCTGCAGGCGGGCTCTGCTCAGCTATGAGCAGAACTCTGGCACATCCTCTCTCTGCCCAGCAGCAGGAGGGCCCCAGGCCAGCTGAGAGCAGCCACTGTGCCAAACAGACTGTGCGAGTCTCACTGCTCCGATGCTTCCAGAGAAAGAGGGAGAATCGATGGGCTCCTTTGTAAACAACTTCTTGTGCTTTCAGGCTGTGACTGACTTCAAAGGTGGCATAACTTAATCCTGTCACAAATTATGCCATGGAAATCCCGAGGCAGTTTTCTTCCTGAGGAAATAAATACCTAAGTGGTGGTTGCTTATAAACTAGATTCTAAAAAGTAAATAGCAAACAACAAAAGAAAAACAAGCATAGCTTTTAGCAAGGAAGAAAAATTGCATGGCCAAATATAATTTCTACTCACTATTTAAACCCATTTTCAGTAAAATCTTGCTGGATGTTTTTAATAGACCTCAAATTTTTAAAAGTTTGGGTTGACTATGACATTTCTTTATGTGTCTATCTCCATTAACAGCTCCCAACTCAAAGTACTGACTCACTCTCAAATATTTGTTTAAATAAGATGTTTTAATTGCTAATAACGACTAAACTTTTTAAAGGCATAGATTTCAACAGGCATTCTTCTGAAGTCTTTATGTGTATTAAATTTCTGGAAAAAGTCATTTTACCAAGAAAAACTCTCATTTAGATGTAAGGAAGTACATGATGTAAGACAAGTGTTAATATCATTATTCCCTTTACACAAAAGCCTAGGATAATTCAGTAATAATTTGTCTAAGATTTACTCTAAGTCTGACTATGAATCCAGATTCTTTCACTACTCCATGCCACTTCTCCAAAGCATCTGAACAAACTTTAGCCATTGCAAGCATGGCTATTTCCGAAACGCAGTGGACCATGAAGCCCTCGAGGACAGGGATACGGCTTTATTCATAGCTGAATCCCCAGTATCCAGCATGAAAGGATGAAAAGAATGAATGAAGAGCAATAGAAGGAAGAGCCCCAGGCTTTATACCGGTTGCCCACAAGCAAGCAGACTTCCCTGGTGGCTCAGTGGTAAAGAATCCACCTGCCAATGCAGGAGATGTGGGTTTGATCCCTGGGTCAGGAAGATGCCCTGAAGAAGGAAATGGCAACCCACTCCAGTATTCTCGCCTGGGAAATCCCAAGGACAGAGGAGCATGGCAGTCTACAGTCCATGGGGTCAAAGAGTCTAACATGACTTAGTAACTAAACAACAACAACAACCACACACAAGCACCCAAGATAGATAGTGTTCATAGACTACAAGTGTCATAGGAGAGGGTACAGTCCTGGATGGTTCTGATAACTGGGGGGGAAATTAGTGCATAAAGAAGAGGTTTTGTATATGGATTTTTAACCTGGGCTCTAGAGACCATAGAGGGGTTGTGTGAAAACCTATCAAACTTTATAAGGACATCCAGAAACTTTTTTTTGAAGACAGTTTCTGGAGCTTTTAGCATATTTTCAAAGGATTCCCAGCATTCAAAAAGTTAGTCCAGTGAGGTAATAAAGTTGGAGAAGACCCTTTTGGATAACAGAGTGGGGAAGACCAAGGACTCTGGAGGCCAAGGGCCTGTGTTCAAGACATGCCCTCTGAGCAGTCACTGAACTCTGGTCAGATCACCGTTACTCTGAAGCTCAGTGTTGTCATCTGTAATTTACACAGTCATCACAAGAATTAAGGGGGATAATGGATGTTAAAAGTACCAACCATGATACCGTCTTTCTCTACCTGGCTGCACTCCAAGCATTTATAATACACAACAATAACACATGAGCAGAAGATGGTACAGAACCACTGAAGGGAATATAGTGAAACTAACAGTTGCTCTTTCTTCCCTGAAACTATTTAGTTGTCAGAATAAAAGCCAAGGGAATGTCCTCATTTTCTAGTGTCTACTATAGAGCCTCATTTTTATCAAACTAAAAGTTAATATCCATTACTTAAACTGGATTTTCTGAAGTAGAAGAAGGTGAATTGTATTCTCATATGCAAAGCAAAACAAAAGGAATTCTAAAATACCTATGACATCTGCTTAAAGAAGGAAACATGGATTCTGTCTCAAAATTAATCCACCTATATAGAGATCCTCTTTTTCAGATCCTCCCAGATATATCCTTTGAAGCTGTCTTCTTTGACATCATAATTGCAAAATGATACAAGGGCTAAGAGATAACAAGCAGATGAGGACTCAAAGAAGAAACATCAAGAAACAATCTTTTACTAGCTACATACCTTAAATGATAGGAAAATACCATCAGAAAACAAAGACTATAAATTAGGGTGAAACTCATTAAAAATTACTATTTATTTTTTTCACTATATCATTTACATTAGCAGCAACAACAACAACAACAACAAAAAAAGGGGCGGGGGGAAACATTTAGGTGTAAATCTAATAAAATATTGTGGGACTGCTACACTGAAAACTACAAAACATGGAAGAAAGAAAGTAAAGAAATCCTGAAGAGAAAGACGTATGGTGTTCATGAATCAAAAGAACTAAAAATTTTGTTAAAATGTTAACTTTCCTGAAAACGATTTACATATTCAACCCAATATTAATCTAAATCCCATTAGGACTTTCTGTAGATATCAAAAGCCAAGGAGCTAAAAGAGCAAAACTAGAACTAGAGGAACTAGAATAGCAAATACAAGTTTGAAAAGAACACAGCTGGAAGACTCATGCTGATTTTGAGTTACTACAAAGCTATAATAATCAATATAGTATGGTATTGACAGACACATAGATAGGATTGAGTTCAGGAAGAGATCTCACAAAAACAGTCAATTTTAGACAAAGATACAAAGGCACTTCAATGGTGAAAAGGTGGAATTTCAACAAATGTTGCCAGGAACAACTAGATGTTTGCATGTAAAAGAAAAAAGAAAAAAAAAAAAAAACCCTCAATCTTATACCTAGAAAAAACTAACTCAAAATGGATCATAGACCTAAATGTAAAATATAAAACTTTCAAAAAGAAAAATAGGAGAATATCTTGTAGTCTTAAGTTAGGCAACAGTGCCTACATATGACATTTAAATCTTGATCCATAAAAGACTGATATGTGAAGAATTAATAAAAATTAAAAAATTTACATAAAGTCATAAAAAAGTGAGTTTCTACAGACAAGTCAGAAAAAAAAGTCTGCAACTCACATATCTGACAAAAGATTTCTTATCAAGAATACTTATAAAACTCTTAAAATTGAACAATAAATCAACATTTTAAATGGGCAAAAGATTTGAACAGATACTTTACAAAATATGATACATACATGGCAAATAAGTACATGAATAGATGCTTAAAATATACCACTCATTAGGGAAATGCCAATTAAAACCAGAATGGATATCACTAACATCTATTTAACAGAATAGCTAAAATTTAAAAACAGTGATAATACCAAATACATAGTGAGGATGATAAGCAACTGGAACTCTCATACATTGCTAGTTGTTGTTGTTCAGTCACTCAGTCATGTCCGCCTCTTTGGCAGACATGAACAAATGATATAGCCATTCTGCGAAGCAGTTTGGCAGTTTCCTGGTAAACCTGAATATATACTCAGCATGAAAGTGAAAGTGAAGTCGCTCAGTCATGTCTGACTCTTTGCGACCCCTGTGGACTGTAGCCTACCAGGCTCCTCCCTCCATGGGATTCTTCAGGCAAGAGTACTGGAGTGGGTTGCCATCTCCTTCTCCAAGGGATCTTCCCAAGCCAGGGATCGAACCGGGGTCTCCTACATTCCAGGCAGACGCTTTAACCTCTCAGCCACCAGGGAAGCCCTACACTCAGCATATGATCTAGCAATTCTACTCCTAGGTTTTTACCTGACAGAAACAAAAACTTGTGTTCACACAAAAACTTTTATGCAAATATTTACAATAACTTTACTCATCATCATAAAAACAACCCAAACATCCTTCAGTGGTGAATGGATAAATAAACTGTGGTTATAGTCATACAATAGAATTGAATACCTACTTTACAATAAAAAGAATGAGTCACTGATACACACGTTGTTGTTCAGTCATTAAGTCGTATCCAACTCTTTGCAACTCTATGAACCACAGCACGGCAGGCTCCCCTGTCCTTATTTCCTAGAGCGTGCTCAATTCATGCCCATTGAATCAGTTATGACATCCAACCACCTCCTCCTCTATTGCCCTATTCTCCTCTTGCCCTCAGTCTTTCCCAGCATCAGGGTCCTTGCCAAAGTACTGGAGCTTCAGCTTCAGCAACAGTCCTTCTGTTAGGGGAAGCACACTGATTAAAACCGCTCACCCTGGCCAGGCACCATAGTAACCATTTGCATGAGTTGTTTTATGACAGGAGATCCTGATAAGGAATATGGAACTAATAAGCCACCACCAACCAGAAGAGTTCGGGAAAGGTCTAACGGAGACACTGCATGTCCGTCCACTTCCTGGAATCCCTCTTGCTAGCATCCATCTTGGCTGAGCGATGCGTGCGCCACCAGGAAAGACTCTGAATTAGAATGATTGGCCAAAGACCACCCGGAAACTAATCCCATCACCATAAAACCCAAGACTGTGAGCCACGAGGCAGAGCAGTTCTCCTGGGTTTCCTTACCCTACTGCTCTTCACCTGGGTGCCCTTTCCCAATAAAATCTCTTGCTTTGTCAGCACAAGTGTCTCCTTGGACAATTCATTTCTGAGTGTTAGACAAGAGCCCAGTTTCGGGCCCTGGAAGGAGTCCCTCTTCCTGCAACACTTCTAATGAATATTCAGGGATGATTTCCTTTAGGATTGACTGGTTTGATCTCCATGCTGTCCAAGGGACTCTCAAGAGGCTTCCTCTCCAGCACCACAATTCAAAAGCATCAATTCTTCAGCACTCAGCCTTCTTTGTGGTCCCACTCTCACATCCATACATGACTACTGGAAAAACCATAGCTTTGACTGTACTATAGCTTTTTCAGCAAAGTGATGGCTCTGCTTTTTAATGCACTGTCTAGGTTTGTCATAGCTTTCCTTCCAAGGAGCAAGTGTCTTTTAATTTTATGGTTGCAGTCACCATCCACACTGATTTTGGAGCCCAAGAAAATAAAGTCTGTCACTGTTTGCACTTTTTCCCCATCTATTTGCCATGAAGTGATGGGACTAGATGCCATGGTCTGTTTTTTGAATGTTGAGTTTCAAGCTAGCTTTTTATATATATATATATATATATATATATATATATAAATTTATTTATTTTAATTGGAGGCTAATTACTTTACAATATTGTATTGGTTTTGCCATATATCAACATGAATCCACCATAGGTGTACATGTGTTCCCCATCCTGAACTCCCCCCCACCTCCCTCCCCATACCATCTCTCTGGGTCATCCCAGTGCAACTACCCCAAGCATCCTGTATCCTGCATTGAACCTGGACTGGCAATTCATTTCATATATGATATTATACATGTTTCCATGCCATTCTCCCAAATCATCCCACCTTCTCCCTCTCCTACAGAGTCCAAAAGAGTGTTCTATACATCTGTGTCTCTTTTGCTGTCTCGCATACAGGGTTATCGTTACCATCTTTCTAAATTCCATATATATGTGTTAGTATACTGTATTGGTGTTTTTCTTTCTGGCTTACTTCACTCTGTATAATAGGCTCCAGTTTCATCCATCTCATTAGAACTGATTCAAATGTATTGTTTTTAATGGCTGAGTAATACTCCATTGTGTATATGTACCAGTCAAGCTAGCTTTTTAAACTTGCCTCTTTTACCCTCATCAAAGAGGCTCTTCAGTTCCTCTTCACTTTCTGCCCTTAGGGTGGTACCATCTGCATATCTGAGATTGTTGATAGTTCTCCCAGCAATCTTGATTCTAAGGAGTCACCCAGCCCAGCATTTTACATGATGTACTCTACATGTACATAACTTCCCTGGTGGCTCAGATGGTAAAGTGTTTGCCTACAATGTGGGAGACCTGGGTTTGATCCCTGGGTTGGGAAGGTTCCCTGGAAAAGGAAATGGCAACCCACTCCAGTACTCTTGCCTAGAAAATCCCATGGACGGAGGAGCCTGGTAGACTACAGTCCATGGGGTCACAAAGAGTTGGACATGACTGAGCGACTTCATTTTTCACTCTACATGTAAGTTAAATAAGCTGGGTGACAATATTCATCCTTGATGTACTCCTTTCTCAATTCTGCACCAGTCCGTTGTTTCATGTCCAGTTCTAACTGTTGCTTCCTGTCCTGCATTGAGGTTTCTCAGGATGCAGGTAAGGTGGTCTGGTATTTCCATCTCTTTTAGAATCTTCCAGTTTGTAGCAATCCACACAGAGGCTTTAGTGTAGTCAATGAAGCAGAAGTAGATCTTTTTTCAACATTCCCTTGCTTTATCTATGGTCCAAAGGATGTCGGCAATTTGATCTCTGGTTCCTCTGCCTTTTCTAAATCCAGCTTGTACATCTGAAGTTCTCAGTTCACATATTGTTGAAGCCAAGCTCGAAGGATTTTGAACATTACCCTGCTAGCATGTGAAATGAGTGCAATTGTAGAGTAGTTTGAACATTCTTTGGCATTGCCTTTCTTTGGGATTGGAATGGAAACTGACCTTTTCCAGTCGTGTGGCCACTGCTGAGTTTTCCAAATTCACTGGCATAGTGCAGGACTTTAACAGCATCATCTTTCAGGATTTGAAATAGCTCAGCTGGAATTCTATCACCTGCATTAGCTTTGTTCATAGTAATGCTTCCTAAGGCCCACTTGACTTCACACTCCAGGATATCTGGCTCTAGGTGAGTGACCATACCATCATGGTTATCCAGCTCCTTAAGATCTTTTTTGTGTAGTTCTTCTGTGTATTCTTACCACCTCTTCTTAACCTCTCCGATTCTGTTAGGTCCTCACCGTTTCTGTCCTTTATTGTGCCCATCTTTGCATGAAATGTTCCCATGATATCTCCAATTTTCTTAAAGAGATCTCTAGTCTTTCCATTGCTTTCCTCTGCTTCTTTGCATTGCTCACTTTAAAAGGCTTTCTTTCTCTCCTTGTTATTTTTGGAACTCTGCATTAAGTTGGGTATAACTTTCCCTTTCTCCTTTGCCTTTTGCTTCTCTTCTTTTCTCAGCTATTTGTGAGGCCTCCTCAGACAATCACTTTGCATTTCTTTTTCTCAGGGATGGTTTCAGTCACACCTCCTGTACAATGTTACAAACCTCCATCTATAGTTCTTCAGGCACTCTGTATACCAAATCTAATCTCTTGAATCTATTCATCACCTCCACTGTATAATAATAAGGCATTTGATTCAGGTCATACCTCAATGGCCTAGTGGTTTTCTGTACTTTCTTCAATTTTGCAATCTCCTTATTGCAAAAGCTCCGAATTTTGCAGTAAGGAGCTTATGATCTGACCCAGTCAGCTTCAGGTCCTGTTTTGCTGACTGTATAGAGCTTCTCCATTTTCAGCTGCAAAGAATATAATCAATTTGATTTTGGTATTGGCCATCTGGAGATGTCCACATGCAGAGTCATCTCTTGTGTTATTGGAAGAGGGTGTTTGCTATGACCAGTGCATTCTCTTGGCAAAACTCTTGTGAGCCTTTGCCCTGCTTCATTTTGTACTCCAAGGCCAAACTTGTCTGTTGCTTCAGGTATCTCTTGACTTTCTACTTTTGTATTCAATCCCCTATGATGAAAAGGACATCTTTTTTTGGTGTTAGTTCTAGAAGGTCCTGTAGGTCTGCATAGAACCATGTAACTTCAGCTTCTTTGGCATTAGTGGTTGGGGCATAGACTTGGATTACTGATACTGAATGGTTTGCCTTGGAAATGAACCAAGATCATTCTCTCATATTTGAGACCGCACCCAAGTTTTGGATTCTTCTGTTGACTACAAGGGCTACTCCATTTCTTCTAAGGGATTCTTGCCCATAGTAGTAGATATAATGGCCATCTGAATTAAATTCACACATTCCAGTCCATTTTAGTTCTGTGATCCCTAAAATGTCGATGTTCACTCTTGCCATCTCCTCCTTGACCAGGTACAATTTATCTTGATTCATGGACCTAACAGTCCAGGTTCCTATGCAATACTGCTCTTTACAGCATCTGAGCTTATTTTCACCACCAGATACATCCGCACCGAGCATCATTTCTACTTTGGCCCAGCCTCTTAATTCTTTATGGAGCTATTTCTCTGCTCTTCCCCAGTAGCATATTGGACACCTACCAACCTGGGGGTTCATCTTCCATTGTCATATCTTTTTGCCTTTTCATACTGTTCATGGGGTTCTTCAGGCAAGAATACTGAAGTACTTTGCCATTCCCTCTCCAGAGGACAACGTTTTGTCAGAACTCTCCACCATGACCTGTCTCAGATGTGGCCCTGCACAGCATGGTTCATAGCTTCCTTGAGTTACACAAGGCTGTGATCCATGTGATCATCTGGTTAGCTTTCTGTGATTGTGGTTTTCACACACAACATGAGTGAAACTTAAAGACATTTTGCTATGTGAAACAGCCAGTCTCCAAAAGATATAGAACATATGATTAGATTTTCCGGCATTTTATAGAAGACAAAAGTTTAGGGATGAAGAAGAGATCAGTCGTTGTCCAGGGCTGGTAACAGGTATGTATGTGTGTGCTCATTCATTCAGTTGTATCCGATCCTCTGTGACCCCATGGACTATAACCTGTCAGGCTCCTCTGTCCATGGGATCTTCCAGGCAAGAATACTGGAGAGGGGTTGCCATTTTCTCCTCCAGGGGATCTTCCCGACCAGGGGGCTGAGCCCACAAATCCTGCATCTCCTGCACTGGCAGTGGATTCTTTACCACTGAGCCACCTGGGAAGCCTTTGTGTTGGGAACAGAAAGGGTTTAACTACAAAGGGAATTTGCTTATGGACTTACAGAACTCTAGTTTGATTGCAGTAGTAGATATGTTTTGACCCTGCATTTGTCAAAACTCATAAAATCACACATTTCAAAAAGTGAATTTTAAATAAACTAAAAATGACAAAATAGGATTAAAAGTCATACTATCTCAAGTTTGACAAAAAATAGATTTAAACTTTTCTAATGTGTCCACTTACTTGATCAAATTTGTTTAGGAATGTAGCCTCTGGAATTAGAAGAATTCTGCCACTTTTTAGTTGTTTTGCTTCAGGCAAGCAACTTAATCTCTGCAAATCTCAGTTTTGTCTGTGTAATGTGGTCCATTGTGCCCTCTGCAAGGTTATTTTGAGGATTAAATAAGAGAATGCATGGAAAGCACTCAGCAAACTGAAGCATTTAATAAATATGAGCTGTTACACTCACCCCCAAACCAGAACTGCTTTAAGATTTCCCCTGGTGACTGAGACGTTAAAGAATCTGCCTGCCATGCAGGAGACCAGGGTTTGATCTCTGGGTTGGGAAGATCCTCTGGAGGAGGGCATGGCAACCCACTCCAGTATTCTTGCCTGGGGAATCCCCATGGACAGAGGAGCCTGGCGGGCTACAGTCCATGGGGTCACAAAGGGTAGGACACAACCGAGCGACCAAGCACACACAGCATAAGACTACACTGTGAAACCAGGTAAAGTCAACTATTCAGAGAAAACTGCTTAGGATACACAGATGACTAACCATTTACACAGGCATCTAATAGCCTCTGCTTTCCTTAGCAGGGTTGAATATTACAACTGATTGTTTAATTATATGTCTGCCTTCAGACCCTGGGTCATGTGAAGATGGGGAATGCGCATGTCTTATACTCCATCTCCAGTGCCTATAGTGGAATACTCAGCACCTACAGATAACCAATAAATGTCTCCTGAACCTAAGTCAGATAAGCAGAAAGTATGTGATGGAGGCAGCACATAAGAGTGGGGGGAATATGAATTTTAGAGTCAGATGAGATAAGTTCAAATACTGACTACATCATATTAAAAACTAGTATGAACTTATCTAGCGACATTGACAGCTATCTAGTCTAACTGTCTTATTTTACAGATGAGGTTGGTACAGGTCAGACATCTTGCCCAATGTCACCTGGCCTATCAGAAGTATATACAGAACTTGAAACCACGTCCTAAAACTATTTTCTATATACTACACTGCTGCCAATGAAGACTGTCTTAATTAACTACCAATGCTATAAGGCTATTGATCTTAAAGTTATAGAGTGTCAGTGTAACTTACTGGTATTTTTAAGACTAAGTTTCATTAAAGTCAGTGAGGTAAGCTAAAGGAGTACAGTAGTTAATCCTGTGTGAGTTAGAATTGTTATTATACTAAGTCAGAATTACTGTTGGGCTTCCCTGGTGGTTCAGCTGGTAAAGAATTCACTTGCAATGAGGGAGACCTGGGTTAGATCTCTGGGTTGGGAAGATCCCTTGGAGAAAGGAAAGGCTACCCACTCCGGTATGCTGGCATGGAGAATTCCATGGACTGTAATAGATGGGAAAACAGTGGAAACAGTGTCAGACTTTATTTTTTGGGCTCCAAAATCACTGCAGATGGTGACTGCAGCCATGAAATTAAAAGACACTTACTCCTTGGAAGAAAAGTTCTGACCAACCTAGACAGTATATTCAAAAGCAGAGACATTACTTTGCCAACTAACGTCCATCTAGTCAAGGCTATGGTTTTTCCTGTGGTCATGTATGGATGTGAGAGTTGGACTGTGAAGAAGGCTGAGCGCTGAAGAATTGATGCTTTTGAACTGTAGTGTTGGAGAAGACTCTTGAGAGTCCCTTGGACTGCAAGGAGATCCAACCAGTCCATTCTGAAGGAGATCAACCCTGGGATTTCTTTGGAAGGAATGATGCTGAAGCTGAAACTCCAGTACTTTGGCCACCTGATGCGAAGAGTTGACTCATTGGAAAAGACTCTGATGCTGGGAGGGATTGCGGGCAGGAGGAGAAGGGGACGACAGAGGATGAGATGGCTGGATGGCATCACTGACTCGATGGACGTGAGTCTGAGTGAACTCCAGGAGATGGTGATGGACAGGGAGGCCTGGCATGCTGCGATTCATGGGGTCGCAAAGAGTCGGACACGACTGAGCAACTTTCACTTACTTAACTTAGAATTACTGTTGGTATCAACAGGGAAAACATTTAAAATTTTAAACACTTAACCTTGAATTGAACTAAGTCACTATGTAATTGTGCAGTTTGAATTAAATTTACTAAGAAAATCTAGCTGTTTGAAAAAAAAAAAAAAAAAAAAACAGAAGCAAAGACTTTCATGCGCATCCCTTGATCTTTAAAATAGTATTGTATGATAACAGGAGGTACCAGAAAGAGATACCAAACTTTTCTTCAGGGGACTTAGCAGCACTTCAAAGGAAGCAAACAGTGGATTGATACGTATAGTGAGCAACTCCCATCCTCTGGAAATATTTTGAAAACAATACTTTTAAAACAAATGTACCTGAATTCCAAGTGAGTAAGTGGACTGTTATTTGGTAACTGTTATTAAAGTTTTGACATTTACATTCTAAGCTATTGTGTAACCAAAAATATAAATATCCTTCTGGGAATTTATAATCTCAGAAAATTCTTTTAAGACCATTTAAAAGACTAGTAAAATAACAAGTTTACTGGCCTTAAGCTGAGAAAACGTCCTAGAAGAATGAGAAATTTAAATAAGAGGAACAATATCCAGAATGTAAAGTGCTAAACAGATTAACATTTATCCGGGGAGTCACAACCAGCATTTGTTAAAAAGGATTTAGGATCAATAGTTACAATGAAATTAAATTTAAAATATTTAAACTAATCTATGTTTTCTTGTTACACACAAACAGTCACTAAATAGAACTTAGCGACCCTAAACCACTGTTCGCTGATTCTCCTTTTACAAAGTGAAAACCCGAAGAGAGACAATCACCACAAAGCTGCACAGTGCTGGCCCCCGGGCCAGATCACAGCAAACAGTGCCTTCCGGTTCAACAGAGCACAAGAGAACAAAACAATTTTTTCCCGATTTGAACTTGTCCCTAGAGCTGTAAAGAATGAAAAACTGCCGAGTCAACACCTTCTGGGTCTACGCTCACTTGTGTATGTGTTTTGGGGGTTGGGGAGGCGATGTTTTTGTTTGCCTGCTTTTCAGTTTTTACTTCATGCATCTTCAATCTATCTACATACTTTTCTGTTTGTGACTGCTCCCACCATTCATGGGCTTTGTAATGCTCTGAAAACTTGCATTCCAAATTATTAATGGAACAAACCTCATATCCTAAAGTGCCAAAAGAATTGGCTACTGGTACAGAAACCATTTGAAGGACACTAGCAACTTTTGTTAAGGCTATTGTTTTATAGTTAAATGACATTCAGAGCAACTTGAACTAGACCCTTCTACTATCAAAGAGTGCAATTCACTAGGTTGCCTAGGATTTGGCTGGCAGGCCATCCTAATATTTATCTGAGGACAACTTTCACCTTTGGCTAAAAAATACTAACACAGAGCTTGAAATTGACCAAAGTGAGGAAAATAAATACTATGGAAAAGACATAAACTGGTTTGCTGTGGTTATTACTCAAATGATGAAACCTGCAATATTTTGTTGTAACATGTTCACATGTATGCTTATGCACATATACAAACTTAAAAAGCTAAAAACATATTAGTATGTCTTTCAGCTACAGCATAACATTCCAGCCTTCACCCTAATCTAGAAATGCTTTGAAAAATAAAATCTGAGGATTTTAACCAGTTGTCTGCCATACTCTCAAGAAAGGTGTTGAATCACTCTGATTTCAGTGTTGCTTTTCAATAGCAATAGGTAGGAAAAGAGGGATTTGTAGAGTTTTCAGAATTGACTTAAGTTTCAGATAATTCCCTTATAGACACTAGAACAGGCAGTGCAGTAAGGGTGTAAGAAGGCCTAACACAAAATTCATGTAGGAGAGAAGGGAGAGAAAATAAGCAAACTTTGGGTTTTCTTGCTAAGCTTCAGGATCCTTATTTTCTTATTGAATGCAAATTTTAAAGCATTTATCTTTCCTAAGCCCTACAACTAAGTTCCTACTTGGAATAAGGATAATCTTCTGATATAATAAAACCAAGGGAGAAAGCCAGACTTTAAAGCATCTGGGAGTTACAAATTAAGAAATGTAGTAGCCCATGGAAAAATCTCAGTCCAGCTTAGATATGACTTGTAACTGAAAGTTATCTCAGATTTTTAGGTCCCACTTTTGAGATGATGAACTCATACTATCTTTTAATGAGAGGTTCATATCTGCCTTTGATGTGTGAAAGACACTCCCAGCTGGAGGAGAGTACAAGAAAGATCTAAAATATTTGCTTCAGCTGCAAAGAGCTATTAATGAAAGTTTAGAAAATGAGGTAGCATTAGGGGGAAATCTTTAGAAGAAAAGATGACATACTCTCACTTTATGAACTCTTAGGGGAAAATATTCCCTCAAAATAATATCTGACAAATAATCTCCCCCTTTCTACACATGACAGTTGCTCACCCTCCACCTTGTTCAGAGTACATTTTTTAATCCCCTGGTATGTAGGAGACAAAAAGGGGCGGGGGTGGGGGGTGCTTCATATAATTTGCTATTCACACAAAACACCAAGGTTGAAACTCACATAATAAATACAGAGGTTATGAAACCCAATGGATTCATCAGCTCAAATACAGGAGAGCTTTAGAATTATTTCTTGTAAAACAACATTTATGCATGCTTAAGAATAGGAGCACTTACAGCACTTTCACTCTTACAGGAGTGAAATCCTGTGAGAAAGGGAACTGAACACAAGTTCAAAGAATTCCATGTAATTCTCTGTACTATGTAATGTTCTGAGATTACTAGCATCTTAATGGGCAAAAGGCAAGAAAAAATAGAATCTGACTTTGTCAGTCATTTAACTATCTAAATATATTTTCTAACAATCTTATCGACTCTTAGTATAGTGCATATGCACAGAAAACAACCATCATTTCCATAGCCCATAGACTAGTAAAGATTTTCTGGCTTCCCTGGTGTCTCACTGGTAAAGAGTCCACCTGCCAGTGCAGGAGACGCAGGTTTCATCCCTGGTCAGGAAGATCCTCTGGAGAAGGAAATGGCAATCCGTGCCAGTATTTCTGCTTGGGAAATCCCATGGACAGAGGAGCCTGGAGGGCTACATGGGGTTGCAATGAGTTGGACACAACTGAAAGACTAAACAAATAAATAAGCAAAGATTTTCTATTTAGTTTGGGATATTTAGATAACTCTTAGCTGATCTTCAGAGTGACTAAATTCCCTGATTGAGCAGGGCAAGTCTTAGAGTCAGCAAAGTATTTGAGACCTTTTCTACGACTCCCTTTGACAGAGAGCAGGAGAGAAATATATGATGAAAATAATAAATTCCTTTCTGAAAAACAATTGGTTTTAACATCTATCAGGTGTTTCATATAACATTTTAACCTATAGGTTAACAACTTTACAAAGTAGGTCTCATTATGTTATAGATGTGGGAAATGAGAATTAGAAAAACTTAAGTGACTTGATTTGTCACATGGCTAATAAGTCAGAATTTGAATCTAGTTTACTTCCCTGGTGGCTCAGACGGTAAAGCGTCTGTCTACAAAGTGGGAGACTTGGGTTCGAGCCCTGGGTTGGGAAGATCCCCTGGAGAAGGAAATGGCAATCCACTCCAGTACTGTTGCCTGGAAAATCCCATGGACAGAGAAGCCTGGTATGCTACAGTTTATGGGGTCGCAAAGAGTTGGACACAACTGAGCGACTTCACTTCACTTCTAAATCTAAAAGCTTTGCATTAGAATTTTAGGTAATTAAAACATTAGGACATCATCTACCTTCTGTGGAAGTAATAAATGATCTAAAGGTAAAGGTATTGAGGAAGGGATATTATTTATGTGTATGTGAACAAGCAACACTGGGGCTGGGAAATAAGGTGCTTGTTCGTTTTTTACCAATTTTATTCATTCAACAAGAACTTAGGGTACACCTATGATAGATCAGGTACTCTTCTCAAGCACATCTGAATTCTTACGAAGTCTCTAGGAAATTAAATAATTTCTCTTAGAGTTTCCATATTTCTAGCCTATGTGCCATTGATTCTTAGGCCAAGAATCCTTTTTCTCCTTACATGGGATTGATTAAAATCACACCAAACCTCAGCAGCTTTTAGAAGTGGTAAGTTTGCTGGAGTATTTATGTTAAAAATAATAACTGGAGATAAATATTACATTCCAACAACCAAAATTTAATAAGTAATCAAGTAGAGAGAGATATGGACTGATATGATTGCATATTTCAGGATGATAAATGATAACCAAGATAGCTTTCCTAACCACCATCAACATGGTGTAGTATTAAAATAAAGCAACTTTGTAAGCAGAATAAGCAGCAGCTTTTTAGTCTAATTAATTTATTCATTTTTTCAAAACATTCCATTTGCCTCCATGTCTTTAAATTCAGATAATGTAGTCTTTAAAGATAAGAACTAGAGAAAAATACTAGTTTCTAGTTTCAGTTACTATGCTGGTTTGCAGGGACATCTAAGGCCCTTTCTTATAATTTTTTTTGATAGAGAACAAGGCACAAGAAACTGCTTAACATTCTCATGCCTCATTTCCTCAACCAGCAAAATGAAGGCATATCCTGGCTACCCCTTTAGCTTGGTAAAAACTGAAATTTGTTAAGTAAAGCCCCAGAGTGGATGCTGAGTACCATCCAAAAATGTGTTGTTCTACATTTGGGCAATGCAACACCAATGAAAAGATTAAATCAAGGGTTTTGAGGAGAGAAGGGAAAGGCCAGAATCATCACCATCAGAAAAAAAGGGCAGTCATTTTCTCTTTTCCTTATGTTGAGAGAGAATTCTGAGTTGTCTATCCCAGCCAGAACACTAGGAAGACGTGTTCAATTCAGGCCAGAGTGTTGCTTTTGGAGTGAAGGGGTATCGCAGTGCTCTGGAGTTCAGTTTCCTCCACACATACACAAACACAAGTGCACAGCGCCCCAATGCTGTTTGTCCCCTTGGCTTCACAGCCCTGCCAGTTGGCAAACCCAAGCCAGGAAGTTGTCAATTCCAATTGCGTTTAAGGCCATGTAGTCCTATTAAAGAAGCCTTGCTGGTTAAGGGGCGTCCTCTGTTTCCAAAGCATGGGAAAAAAAAAAAGGGGGGGGGGACTCTGCTTAGATTGGAGCTGGCAACTTTCACTGACTAGAGTTTTCAAGGAGCTATGAATGAGTTTAACAAAGGAGGTCTGTGGCTAGTTTCTGGCTGAAGTCCATGTCAACAGTTTTTAAGGTCACAGGCCACACTAACTAACATTTATTCCCAGCAGACCCTGCTCTAAACACAAGCTGTAAGTAGTACAAATTTGGAATTTTTCTGTAATCCCTTGAGATATTCCTGATCCTTCCACATGTTTCTGCTCAATTAAAAACAATTCTCACTTTGCACCACAAGAGAGGCCATGCTCAGCAATCTCAGTCCATCCTTAGGGTAGATGAACAAAAACCTGGCAAATCAAAGGGCTCGAGTGGGGAAGGGGAGGAATTCAGCTGGATCACACTGAAAAGTGCAGACAGCTCCCCAGGGGCTCAGTTTGTGAAAGCATAAAACGGGTTATGACAGAGATCCTGAGGCCATAAAAAGCAGGTTTGAGGCACGAATTGGGAATAGGTTCCTAGTCTTTTCACACAAATAGGATAGAAATTTCTGAGAAAATTAAAAGATCAATAAGAAGAGTGTAAAACAGTGGTAATCTATAGAATAGATGTTAAATATCCCACTGTGAAATTAATGTAATCATTTCTCAGTTAAGATGAACTCTTACTTTCATTGTTTCTAAAATCAAGATGCTTCTTGAAATCAATCTGAAAACTCAATACAACCCCCATTTTCCCCTTGAAAAGCTGTTTTTAACCTCTGTGGTACATTATATAACTAATAATATTTTTAAATTTTGCAAGACAACATGGGAATAATTACTTTGAATTGAGCACCAAAAATATTTAATCCTCATGGCTACCACGGGAAGTATTTTCTGTTTTACGGATAAGGAAACTGAGGCTCAGAAATGTGAAGTGACTTGCTTCCATTCCTATGGCTAGTACATAGTCGAACTGAAGTGTGAAGACGAGTCTGATTCTAGAGCCCAAGTCTATTCTGGAAACTTAGGAGGAGAAAAACATACTAGAGCATCAGTGGTCATTTTGGCAGTTAAAGTACTACCACTTGCAGCATTCTATATTTGGAGTCATGTTTTATATGAAGGTAGTTATAATTTTTCCAAATTAAAAAACACATAAACTGTGGTGCAATGAATATTTGAATTGAACTTGACAGGATAAAATTGCAAGAACTACTTCATTAAAAACATACAAAGAAGAAAATTTAAAACACACGTGATCCCATTACCTAACTAGTCTCAAAGTTAATGCTTAAAAGTATGCAATCACCCAGGCTTTTTTCTCTGATTTTCTTACAAAATAGAGATATCATATATGAAAATTTGTCTTTTACTTTTTTTGGTATATCTTAGATGTTTTCCTGTCATTAAATAATCACCAAAAGCATAATTTTAATGGTATTTATTTAGCTAACTCCCTCCATTAATTGTTCCTAATTTCTCACTCTATATACTATAATAATACGTATATCCTCATACATATATCTGTACATATATTTGAGTTTTCCTCAGAAGATTTTCAAAAATGGGAACAATTCATATAAAGATTGTGACTACATATCACCAATTATTTTCCAGGCATGTTGGATCATTTTCCACCTGGACCTACAGTGTATAAGTGCCCACCTCATAGCCACTCAGTATCATCTTCAAGTTGATGTGAGCAGACTCACACAGACTTGGTTATGTACATGCCCACACAAATCCCATGTATGACAATGACATGTATATGTTACAACTGGTCTATCCTTCTTTTAGAAATTCCTGAGCCACATAATGTTGTAAGCTACCAGAGAAACCTTACCAAGATTTCTTGCCTATACTATCTCTAGTCTTCAACACCACCATCTGCCCTCCCCCAACAAAAAAGTAGATATGAGGAAATTAAGGCTCAGAAAGATAAATGGAGCACCTAAAAGCACATTTCTGCATCAGCAGGACAAGGATTCAAATTCTGCACTAACTCCAGATCATGCTCTTTATGCCATGCCATCTCATAGCTCATTTCACCTCAGGGATGATCAACTTGCTTCTTACAACCCCAGCAATGCCTCTTTCTCTAGCAATGCCTCTGCAGACAATGAGGCCAAATTAATCTTTAGGGAAGTAAAGAATGACAAGACCCAGATCTCACAGGCTTTGAGAAAGGAGAATAGCAAGTTGCATGTCTTCTTTTAAAAAGCAGTAAGTGGCAGCAGTCTGGAACTAGAAGGAGGCTCACACACAGTTGGCAGAACAGTAAAATGGCATAGCCATTTTAGAAAACAATTTGGCATTATACAATAAAGTTGAAGAGGTATGTACCCAACACACAGCTATTCAACTCCTAGGCTCATATACCACAAAACCGAGTGTCTTTGTGTACTAGGGTATCAGTTCAAGAACGTTCATAAAAGCCACAAACTGGAAACAGCCCAAATGGCCACCTATAGTTGAATGCATAAACAAATTATAATATGGTCATACAACATGTAATACTGATATAGTAAAGAGAAGAAACAGCATGGACGAATCTCAAAAACTGAGCAAAAGAAGACTTAAAATAATTTCATACTGTATAATTTAATTTATACAGGTTCCCAATCAGACAAAACCATACCATATTATTTAGGGATACATCCACAGATGAAGGGCTTCCCTTGTAGCTCAGCTGGTAAAGAATCTGCCTGCAATCCAGGAGACCTGGGTTTGATTCCTGGGGCAGGAAGATTGCCTGGAGAAGGAAATTACAACCCACTCCAGTTATTCTTGCCTGGAGAATCCCATGGACAGAGGAGCCTGGCAGGCTATAATCCATAGGGTTACAAGACTCAGACACAACTTAGCAACTAAACCACCACCACACAGGTGAAAAAATTATTCTGAGGTGTTGGAAATTTCTTAACTGGGTAATTACATGAGTATTTTCTATATAATTTTTGTATGTACTTATGTGAGTATATATAATGTATAAATATATGTACAGACACATATATATACTTATATGTGTACATATAGCTAAAATCAATGCATTTTCCTTTTGCAGATTATAGTACAAAAGAAAAGCACAGGGTTGTAGTTAAACATTTACATAGTAGATAAAACAGTACTTAAGTTCTTTGTGTGTTCTATTAGTCATCACAATGAAATTCTCAATTAGTATTATCCTCAATTCACCACTGAAATAACTGACCAAGATGAATGCTGGGTAAATGAAAATATTTTATATTATTAATCCAATTTTCAAGAAGATTAAAAAATCAAATATAGTACCAATTACCAATGTTCATTCAATCATAAGTATTAAATTTGAGGAAAGACAAATTCAGGGAGTCCCACTACATGAAACGTAAACTATCTCTTCAGATAAAAAGACCAGGGATGATAATCTCTGGGGAATTAAAAAAAAAATTTTTTTTTAAGGTAAAAACAAGTATTGCTTCCAGTGGTTAGGGCACAAAGGCTATCTTTACTTAATGAGGATAATCAACACTTAGTATATTTTCATATACTAATAAAGAAAAAGTACAAATTAAAAATTTCTTTAAAATGATAACCAAAATTACCAAGTATGTATTCTTTTTTAAAGCGGATGACAGCAAATGCCTAGCTCAGCAGAAGACTGGACACCAGCAAACATACCCTGCTTTTGGCTTGGAGTTGCTTTTGTGGCTTTTTGGGTTTTTTGTTTTTTATCCCCCCAAAGACTTCTTGTTTTCTTGTGGGAGTAGGATTTTAAAACTTGAAAAAAAATTTTTTTTTTTTAAGGAAACCAGCTAGGAGTCGGACATGACTAAACGACTTCACTTTCACTTTTCACTTTCATGCATTGGAGAAGGAAATGGCAAACCACTCCAGTGTTCTTGCCTGGAGAATCTCAGGGACAGGGGAGCCTGGTGGGCTGCCATCTATGGGGTCACACAGAGTTGGACACGACTGAAGCGACTTAGCAGCAGCAGCAGCAGCAGCAATCATTAAGAATTCAAGCAAAAAACTACAGGACACTGAATTTCACCCAACTTCTTTTTCCACCACACGTTTAAGTAAATTCTAAGATGTCAAGTTTTTCTTTAGAGCCCAGCATTTTTTTTTTTTTGCTGCATTTTGGGCTCATTAATACACATAAAGAGCTAGTTAAAACACCAGACTGAATAAATGAACAATGGGACAATTAACCCCAAATACAAAGCTCTACCTACTTTACTTTAAAGACATTTGAAATATACTAGATTAGAAACCATAAAGGATGATTCTCAGAATTAATTTTGTAATACATATTGCTTCGTATTTTAGATAAGGGATTTAAAATCTCCATAGAGGGACTCTAACACTTCTGAATTGAGTTGGAGACAACTGCCCTTAGCTTTGCTGAAGTTACTGGTAGTTTCACTTGCCATGAAAGGGAAATAAAAACCTACTCAATTTCTACTGCATACTATAGTACAGAATTTAATTTTATCTACAATGTTTAAAAAGTCCCTAAGTTTCTACATGAAGTTTTAAGGTATGCATACTTTCTTTCCAGTCAGAATATAATATATTCAAAATCAATTGCTGTGCAACTTTAAAAGCAGTCCCTTTATGCTACATTATTTTTGCAATTTATCACAAAACTTACACTAATAAAAATGATCACTTTGAAGATATAAATGTCAAAGTGAAACACAGAAAGGAAAAGTAAACTAAATACATTATTTGTCACTTGATTTAACTAAGACTTTTGATACTGTTTCTATACTTTTAGGTTCATTGTTTTCAGAAGTTAGTAACTATTCTTCATTGTCAAGAAATGGGTAATAGCTCACATGTTAAGATAAAAAGTAGTTGAGTTTTTTAAAAAAAGTAATTAGCTGAATGACAAATTCACTAGAACAAATGCATTTTTAAAAGAACATAAGTCTTAGCAGGAAAAAAAATTATTTTGATAACTAAGAGCTTCTTGTCTTGTAAATCAATTTCACACAAATTACACAGTCAGAAAGATTCTCAGGAAAGAATATTTAATGATATGTAAAGACACTTAGTTACAGTATGATAAATGAAAACGCTAGATAGAAAACTATACCTACAGTATGATCCCAGTTCAAGCAAAGAAACACATCTAGTCATTATGGGAATCATAAGATGACAGACTGCTTTTCTTACTTTTCTGAAGTTTTTTAAATTCCTCTAGTGAGGAAGTATATCCTCACAACCTCAAAAAATTTTACATCTTAAAAATAAGTGACTCATAACTGACTGTAAGAATTGTGGGCTCTTCAAAGTGCAGATGGTATAATGATTTTTCTCCTTGAAATGATGTAAAGAGGTACACTATCTCAATCTTCCAGGGCTCTTCCATGACGGACAAATGTTAGACTTCCTACTGCTTCTAAAACTGATCACTGGAAGGGCCAGAAAACCTAAATTCAGACTCTTCTTTGTATTCACAAATCTATCTTGCTCTTAAAATAAGAGTGTAGCTTAGATCCAAAGGGCAATTTTAGGTGTGAAGCATACTGAGTTATTTTCTTTTCTACCTCCTGCCCAGTGAAAAGCAAAGATAAAGCTTAAATAAATACATTCTGCTTATTGTTGCTATTGTAGGAAAGTGGTTTGCTTGCAGGGAGGTCCAATAAAAATTGCTGACACTCAAACTCAATCAAAAAGCACCAGTGGCCTCTTCTATAGAATGCTTTTCCTATCTTCCAAAAAGGGTCCTCATATGGAATTCTTAAGATTCTTTTTCTCTCAGAAGGCAGGCTCAGTTTTACTGGTTTTCCATTCAAACATACCTTACATCAGATTTAAAGAAAACTGTATCGTTTTCTTTACTCAATAATCATATGGCTGGATTGTTCACACAGAATGCAACGACACTGGCCCTAAGGAAATATGACTTTTTGATGCTTGAGGCAACTGAGTCTTGAAAAACCTTAGTCCCAGGTGGTCTTGTGCTTATTCTCCCAGGTGGAAAAATCATTGTCATATCTTGGACAGGACTCTGGATTGTGGGGTCAGAAAACTGCTATCATCCAGCTAAAGAACTTGGGACGAAAAACCTCTCTTCTGCAGGTCTCATTTTCATCATATATAAAACGAGGATGGGCTGTAGTACATTTTTCTTAAGAGGTCTTTAAATTCACCTCTGAAATTATTCTGCAAAGGTGAACAACCCATCATAGTTCTTTAATCTAAGTATATATGAAGAGAAACATGCATTAAGAGAATTAAGAAAAGGTACCATTCTGCCTTCGAAACATAGAGTGAGATCATATCATGTCTCTTGCAATGCCCAACTCATTCAATCTCAAAATGAAAACTTTCTTTTAGCTAGTCTTGGATTTTTCAAATACCCACAATCCTGAGCCAGGCTGGTTTCCTTTGTAAAAGACCAGGAGGGGTGAAAAAAGCTTCTTCCTCCAGTGGCTGCCGGTGCAGAAGACACATCTGTCTTTCCAACTGTCCAGCTTCTCAGCCCTCAAATAGTAGGCTACTAGGAGAGCAAGAGCAGTTTTATTTATTCCCCTTTCTCCTCTTTAAAGGTGATTTTGTTAAAACTGTACAGCTTGTTACCATTGTCGAATTGTGACTCCCTAGAGGATTATATATTTCTAAGCATGAAGGCATCTGTGTGGCAATAAAACATGCAACATACCCCAACCACTTCATTTTTTTTAATTAAGAAAAAAAAAAAGTTACAGCCTCCCACAAAGTGATGTTCTGATGAGCACACCTCCCATGCAAGCCTTTCAAAATACTCTCAGAAAAGGCCCTGGGCCTAGTAAACCAGAGCCTTCACAGGCCCCATCCCATGGGTTCAGTTTCTGACAGAAGCCATGTGCCAGGATCCACAATGAGTGGAATTATAATCTGCCACAGCAATCAGGCCTTCTCCCAGCTGACCATCCAGAAAACAACATTGTACCCATCATACTTTTAAGGGAAGGAATTAAAAAGAAATCAAACAGCCCCAGAGAGATGGAAACATTCGAAAAGCAGAGGAAAATCTTCTGTTAAATAGTATGAAAGACCCAGGTTTCCCAAATGGCATTTAAGGCATTGGGAAGAAAGGCTGATGTCTCCCAGAGGGGACCCAGCTTTGATGCCCAAACTGCCCTCAAACATCAGGCTGTACATTTTTGTACAGCAGGGTACCCTCAGGCGAGACAACCATAAATAGCTTAAAACAAGAATAGGAGACTCCATCTGTTTCTGGAATATTTCAGCAGCACCTGCTTTCAAGGTAAAACTCTGGGAGCTGTCCCCACAACCTTCCTTCTCAACTCCCTTCCCCACCCCCCATACACTTATTTTAAACTGAAGCAGCTAAAACACAATCCAAAAGAGTTTCTGCCATTCCACCTGCCTAAGGAAAGAGTCCTTTGATTTTTCTCCTAAACTGTATGTGTTGTTTAAAAAACACTGGAGCAGTTAGAGAAGCCAAAGTTCTCAAAACCAGACTCTATTACTTCTAGCTTCTTTTTTTCTGTGAAAGCCGAGCTTTTCTGTTTATAGTAGATATGACTACAATACAGATGAAAAAAGGGTGCAATAGTTGTTCTGTCATTAAGTCAGAAAATGTTCCAGAAGGAAGATGGTCCTCACTTAACACAAAGTTTAAACATAAGCCCACACGCCAATCTGCATGGAAGGAAGGACAATAACTTCCCAATAAGAGCCAAGGAACACATTCTATTTAGTTATTAAAAAAAAAAAAACTAAAGTTGAGTCTCGAAAATTCCAATCTAAATCAGACGCTATTCCCAAAGTGATGTGCAGCATCCCTCTAACAATAACCAGAAAACTCCAAGCTTGTGTACATAGCAATTTCATGTACAAACATCAGTATTTCTAACACCTACCCCAGACAATCAGGTGACACACCGTTTTCTATGGGATAAATTCAAAATCTTGAGCATGGCCCACAAAGACTTCCACAGTCTTGTCCCAAGCCTTTATGGCATCATCTCTTGCTGCCAATCTCTCCTTGGAATTCTCATCATTCTTTCACCACGCTTTACCTTCAGTTGTCCGGACCTTTGTGCACCAGTTCTCATGGCCCAGAGAGCTTTTCTCCCATTCTCCTCCAGGCAAGCCTCCACTGATTCTCTAAGGTCCAATTTAACTGGAACCCATCAGCAACACTTTCTCTGATTCTCCAAGTCAAACAAGAGCTCTGCCTAATCTGTGACCCCAAAGAACCTTATGGATACATATTTTTTAAAAAAGCATCTATCACAATATATTTTAATTGCTTATTTACATAGTCCCTTCCCAAAGATGAAGTGGCCCCCAAGACAGTAAGGGTAGTAGAAGTGAAACGGGAGACGGGTATCAAAATCAGAGGTGGCCTGGAACAGTGCACCTAGAAACAAATTCAATTTCATATTTGGTAAAGGGCAAAAAGTATATATTGTTTACAGTTTGAAATACCAAGTTCAGAAAATGCAGCTTACCAAACTCTTGGGTGAATAGGAAAACTCAAAGGTTCTCATATGGGGAGCTAAGGCTAGATTTGTGTGTCTATTTTAAGGGACCTTGCAGTAAATAAAGGCCAAAGACCACATGTTATGCATTGCTCATTCCTGAAATATGCAAGATACTAAGATACTTACTAATTGAATAAAAACTTTAAATGTTAGGCTAAAAAAATTTTAGATGCCATATTGATGAAACAAGTTATTTCTTACCAAAATGGATAAGAGGTTTTGAACAACTATTTGGGTATAAAGATTGTTACTCAAATTTTCTCAAGAGCTGAAATAAGATCCTTACATATTAAGTAGAAAATTGTAGAACACAAATACTTTTAAAGTGCCTTTATAAAGAATAAGTTAATACTGTATGGCTTATCTTCCATAATCTACTGCTCCCCACTCTAAGCAATACAGTTATGACTTTGAACTCTTCCATTTCTTCTGATCATCCAAAACCAGAAGCTGCTTATAAATAGCACATTTCATTACAGTTTCAGCCTTGTTGGGTCATGTGTTTTTTGGGCAAAAGAGGCCACCAAAAAAGTGATCTAGGTCACTTTGTCTTTGTCTTACAATATTAAGATTTCAGAGGTAAATATTTACTATATATTAGACTCAGTTGGTGCTATCTGAGAATGCTAAAATACTTTCTTGGATTCTTGGGCTTATAAAGAAGAACAACTAACTTACTCATAACTCATGTTCTCCTAGCTGGTGCTTTTAACCTGGGGCTTCCCAGGTGGCACTAGTGGTAAGAACCCACCTGCCAATGCAGGAGACATAAGAGACATGCGTTCGATCCTTGGGTTGGAAAGATTCCCTGGAGGAGGACATGGCAATCCACTCCTGTATTCTTGCCTAAAAAATCCCATCGACAGAGGAGCCTGGCAGGCTACAGTCCATAGGGTTGCAAAGAGTCAGACACGACTGAAGCAACTGAACACACACACACACACACACACACACACACACACACACACACACACATATACATCTAGCAACTAGCTAAATAATATAATGGTGACTCTCAAAGAAAAGTAAAATGCTTTAATATAAAGAGCCAGTCAATTGTGGAAGGAAATAATGCATCTGACTTTATATACCATGGTACTTTTGTTAATAAGAGTTTTTACTGTAGTATAACTACATCTCTGTCAAGGTTAGCTGGTAACAAGAGTTCAAAAAAACTTTGAAAAAGAATTTTTTTAAATAAACTCAGGGATTCAATCCTTCATAAAACAAGTATTACTAACTGTCTACTATGTACAGAGACATTCTTCAATACGCTTTGGGTGTATCTGTGAACAAAACAGGTTAAGAATTCCCAGGCTTCATGAAGCTTACATTCTAGTGGGGAAGAACAGACAATGTCCCTAACAATGAATCTAGTAAGTTATATTGAGTAAAGGATGTCTAAGAACCTTTCATTGTAAAATTATGTCTAAATTTTATAAAATACTAACGACCCAATCCTTTATGGACACAATGCCTGTCCACTGTGTCACTGAATCCAAAGTGTAAGAATCAAAGGTGCACCTCTTATGAGTAATATGAATTGTCTGGTAATATGAACCATGTTTCTGCCAACAACTGGACTTCGTATTTTCTCTTTGAATTAGTATCCAATGAGGCCTGTCCTCCCACTTGAGCCCTCAGTACTCTGCTTTTCCAACCGAATGGAATGGATCTCCCTGTCTCTGAAAGTCAAGCACACCTCTGTCAAGCACTACACTAAGTGATGGGGATGCAGATGCTGCTTAAGACACAACCTTCACCAGTAAAGAGTTAACTGTTCACTAGGAGAAAGACAAAAGAAGATCAGGGCTTATGAGTATATAGCTTAAGAGTGCAAAGCATGCTGGGTGCATCCAGAAGATGGGATGATTACCTCTGCCTGGAAAAGTTGATTCTGAGAAATGCTCAAGCTGAGCCTGGAAGGATGGGTAAAAATGTATGAAGACAGAAAGGTCTGGTCATTCATGTGGTCCAGGAAGCAAATGAGCTTGAAAGAGAGAAAAAGTGATCCTAAGAAGCGAAACCCTAAAACAGTGGGGGCTATGTCTGCACAAATGCCATCACTAGGAACTACATCCCTCATGGGAAGCAATGGAAAAGCAAAAGTAAAGGTGGCAGCTGAGCAGACTTAAGAGTACTGGGCATACTGAGAACATGACTGGACTTTAAAACACACATTAACTAAAGGAAAAGCATCTGAAGCAAAGCAAGAAGACCAAACAGCAAAAGAAGATGATGCTAAATAATAATGTAACCCAGACCCAAGTCCCACCAATGTTCTCTTGGAAGACCTCTCCACTGGACATGTCACCAACCAGTTATCCAGGGTTAACAGGAAGTTCTTCCACTCACATGCTAGTCTCAACCCAGCAATGTTTCCAAATCAAGCACAGGGAAAGTGCCATTTTGTGTGCCCTGTACACAAGCAAAAGCTGAATAAAATAAACAGAGCCTTCTGGCCTCATGTTGAATACCCATGAAATGCATGTCCCAGAATCTATAGAAGACTATTTTGAACTACAGCCACTATGCTCTGAGGCGCTAGATTAGCAACAGTAAGAAGACACTGTTCCACGGGATCATTCTATGTGTTATATATAGCATATCGTAGCAAGATCATCCATCTCCCCAGCTCATCTTGGGAACTCTTCAAGGACAAGGACTAGCTAATAGTAAGCACTCAATTAAGGACTGACAAACAAATGAATGAATTAACCCACCAAATTTTTCCCCATAGCTCCTAGCTAGTACAACAGATAGAAAACACACCAATTGCTGCTATTTTCCATTCTAAATGATAACAGCAAAAGGCTGTTCAACTAGCTTGTCACAAACATGGCCCTACATGTAGATGCAAACATCAGAATCAGATATGCGCAATTTTTAAATAAACAGTTTTTCACTCTCTGAAGTGTGCTGAGTGGTTGCATTCAAGAATCTCCCTTCCCTCAATACATACACCCAAGCTTTGAAAGAAACATCACATCCCAAATATGGGACAAAACCTTTCTGCAAAACTTCAAGAGCTTGGTTTAAACCCTCATCTCCCTGAATGACTACATAAATAAGCAGTGTCCTAACCAAGACTGAAATACAACATCGACAAAAATGTAAGAGAAAATTTTCTTGAAAAAAATTGTTAAATAAAAAAGTAAATAATAATTTATATCAGAGTCTAATACTCAGGGCAGGTAGTCCTTGGGCCTGGGCTAGAGGTGTGCTTGAGAACAGGAGTCTTGCAAAGCAGCCGGGTTTGTACCTCCATCTTAAGGTCTTTCCAGCAGTTGTCCTCTAGTGCTCAAATTAGAGATATCATGCCTGATGAAGGAGCCAGTGGACTTCACTCATTAAAAACAATAATAAGATTTGTGTAGAGAAATACAGAAGCAGCATTTCTGACTGACAGTTATAGAGCTAAGACAGTGAAAGTTAGCCTTCACCATCCCCATGGTGTTAGGGTGTGTGAGTGTCTGGGGGCAAGGGGATTTGCTCTTAGTGAGGAGGAAAAGAAAATGCAGAGACTAGTACACCAGAGAACTATTCCTTCTGGAATTCATAGTGGGTCTGGCCTCTTATTCCTAGGCTCAAGCCCAAGACGGGAGACCCGGGTTTTGTCAGGGGCGCCTCCCTGCTGTCCTGCCCTGCGCTGCTGCACATGAGCAGAGACAGGAGGCAGGCCCCTCTGACACCTACTTAACCGAGGCAGATGCAGAGGAGAGTGTGTGGGATGCCTTTACCTCCCCCTCAGGAGGCGCCCAGCAGGAGCCCACAGAGCCAGCAGCTCTGAAATCAGATTTCCACACATCCTCCATCCCCAGAATATGCCTTACCCCCTCTGGCAGGAGGAAACAGGGCATTAAGTAAGTGTGCTTCTGGTGTGTGAAGGGAGTTTTGGAAGACCTAAAGAAGCCTTCTCACAGGATTCTGCACTTTTTTCAAAACCTCTACAGAGGGAGCCAAGTTGGGAAACAGTTACTTACTCATTGACCCGAAAGGGGAAGGGGTGTTACTTTGAGAAGGACACAATCAGTGTCTGCAAGACGTCCTGAACTGCAGACACATACTTTATTAATAATCTTACATACACAAAATGTCCAAGGGAAAGCCTAACAGGCTAATTTCTGACAGCTCCAGATAACAGAAGGAGGAACTGAAGCCATGCTGATTCTCCAGCTTCTGCACACTCCACAGATGCAATGATCCTTTTTTCCACCCAAGGGATGTGATACAAATAAATAAATACAATTATCTGTAGAACTTAAAGTGCAAGGACAACATTGTAAAGTTCTTCTCCCCAAGTGCAGTGACTTATGGGAAGCAGATAGGAAAATAAAAAGAACAGCTGGAAAATTTAATTACAGAAGACCAACCCAAAAGCTGACATTGTTTCACAGAACTAGCGAATAGCAAAAGCCATTTTCCTTACCTTAAGATACAGAAGCAACTCTTTGCTCCTGAAGATAAGCGGCAGAACCCGAATCTCTGTTTGCTGTCAATGTCAGTGAGCACGAATGTGAAGTTCTGGCCAACTTGGCTAACTGTGAGGCTGCGGCAAAGAGAACAAAGGGGAAAATGAATGTGCAGTAAGTTTCCTGATAAAGTATCTAATCACAACAAGTCATTGAACCTGTAACATTTCCTTTCTCAGTGGAATTCTTTATAAATGAACTTAACATTTACACACTTTAAGAGAAAAAACTGAGTGAATATTTTTTTAAAAAGAAAAAGACAGCAAACAGTGACCACCTCAGCATAGCTACCGAACCCTACTTACTGCACTCAGGCAGGTGTCCCTGTTGAGCACTGCATCCAGTTTTGAAAGGTGCACCCTATTAACCTCCTTTTACAGATGGAGAAATAGCCTAGAGTGCCACTGCGTAAGATGTCAGCTGGTAAATTGCAAAAAGCTGAATTTTAAACCTAGGCCTACCTGACACCAAAGTCTTCCCTGCCAGTTTGCTGGTAATGATGCTCACCTGATTATTCCTCTAGTTCAGAAAATAACAGGGACTGCAACAGCAGAATTTAAATGCCAGCCACCAAGTTAGATATCTGATATTATACTATCTCATTTACTCTCACAACAACCCTAGAACTTCAAGGATGTTCCCATTTTACAGAAAAGGAAACTATAGAACTTAATAAGTAAATAGCTGAATCAAGCTCACAGAGCCCCTAAGGGGAGGAGCTAGAATTCAAAAGAGGGCAAGGTTAGCTATTACTTTCCTAAATTCCTGTACTTTTCATAATTTCCAAATTTATGAGAACTATATTTTATATTTTACAGGACAGAAAGAGCAAATGTCTTAGTGCAAGATATTTTCTGAGAAATGGAAACAAGGTTTTACAGAAAAACATTAAAGATGAAAACTAAAACTTCCTGCATCAACACAAAAATCAGCAGACCACAGAAAAAACTGAAAACATTTCAAAAAATTAAGAAGCATATTACAAGTCAGATTAATCTAGAAACTCTTTTAAAGTTACAAAATGTTTTAAAATCCACTTTTTAAAATCAGTTTACCAGTTAGCCTTTGGATTCCTCTTTAAAAAGTCAAATCTTATACTTCCCTGGTGGCACAGTGGATAGGAATCTGCCTGCCAACGCAGGGGACACAGGTTCAATCCTTGATCTGGGAAGATTCCACATGCCGTGGAGCAACTGAGTCAATGCTCTACAATTACCAGGCCTGAGCTCCACAACAAGCAAAACCACCCCAACAAGAAGCCTGCGCACCACAGTGAAGAGTACAGCCCCCATTGGCCATAACTAGAGAAAGCCCACGCAATGCAACAGAGACCCAGCACAGCCAAAAATAAATGAACAAAATTTTTAAATAGTTAAATATTACAAATTCTAGTACACAAATCTATGCAAACAAACTATTTTATAATTTGACACTGACTTATTCAAAGGAACTCATTAACTTGTATTTTATATATATATATTTTACAAAACACATTCAAATTGATAAAATATTCAAATTAATGCTCTCACCTATAATTTGCTATAAATTGTCAGTAGAAATGAAAAATCATGGTTCACCAGGCCTTTTTCAAAGGCAGACTGATTGAGTTTTTGACAGCATATGAATTAAGTCTTCAAATATGGATAGCATTCTTTTCTAAAACTCCCTTATACAAGCCACATAAGAAAATTAAAGTATTTTAATTTAAAAAGACTATCAAAGTATTCCAGGACAAAAGGTCAATGGACCCCATCTGGTCATATTTAAGGAAATAATTCCTGCCCTCAAAAAGTGGTTAGAGATTACAAGAAAATAATTCAGAAAGCAAAGAGAGTTCCACCTCTTTTTTAACTAGGAAGGTGAACAAAAACAAGGTAGGAATTTAAAAGCAACATGGCAATAAAACAGGTGTAAGTGAGTAACGCTATCCCTCCACCTTATATAAGCCAGAAGAAGGAACACATTCCTATAAAAGTTATAGAGCTGTCAAGGGGATACCAAAACGCTACCTTCTTATGGCTGTTATGTTTTATCTATAAAGCTTGGATACAGTGTTACTATGGTGACTTAATACTATGTTTTAAAGGGGGATTATATGATTAATTTTAACAAGGTTGAGAACTGAAGATGTGTGAGAAACAGAATTCTAGCTCACATAATTAAAGTGATTGGGGAAAAAAAGTGGGCCTCATCAGGGGAGGGGGAAACCCTGTATTATTAAACTATTTAAAGCAACAGGTCAAGATGATTCTAAGTTACAAATAAGGTCATGCTTTTATGAAGTACTATTATGTATTCACATAAAAGATGACTGTTCATTATTTTAACTAAGATTTGATTTCAATTCTAGAATTTTTAAAAAGAAGAATCCTAGAAGGAAAGGGTACTGATACAACTAGATGAAAAGAAAATACCCAGGATTTCTAGGAAAAGGACACAGAAGGAACACAACTTGGTATGTGATCTGAGTGTCCTTAATTTCTCTATTATCTGTTCACTACCTTTAAAAAGGCTGAAAACTGTTTCAGCTACATTGTAGGCTCAAAGAAAGGTTCATTACTCATTTGCTTGGTTCAAATCCCAACTCAACCACTTGCTAACTGAGCCTTAATTTAGCAAGTTACTTAACCTCCTAAGCAGCTCAGTTTCTTCTCCTGGAAACTATCATCCAACTCAAAGCATATTTGGGAAATAAGTGAGTGTTTGGTACAAAGGCTAGACCACAGTAAGAACAATTAATAGAAGAGACACAAGTTGCTACTTGCAATGCAAACTAAATTTCATCTTGAAATCATTCACTTGCTTAGAATCTTCTTGACTCAGCTTTGTAATGTAAGTGGAGATAGGAAGGCTGCCTTTCTTTCCTCTCTATCACATCTTTTCAGCAAGGGGAAGTCTTCTGGGTGACCAAGAAAGTTACTCATTCTTGCATTAAGAAAAAGATTCTTTGGAGGGCGGGGCAGTGCCACGACTTAGAAGGGGGGCACTTACTATTCTCAGTTGACTCACTTTTTAAATTCCCAGCAGGATGAAGTACAAGTCATTAAGAGCCCCAGATCATTAAATCCTAAAATATTTTTTCCTTGGACAGTTCAAATTAACATTCAAATTGAGTTCAGATTAACTCAAAGGAGTCTTAATCTTCAAGGAATTTATCATTCCCTCTCTACTTGCTGAGGTAGTCTGTAACAGTGTTCACTATTTCTCCATAAAAATGACTGTGGGGAAAGGATTGGCTTCCTTAAAGACTGCAGTTTTTGTGATTACCTCCAGGATCAGAACCCATACACTTTTTAAAATAAAAATCAGATTTCATAATGATTAAAGGCAGTGGGAACCTTAGAAACCAACTCACCCAATTTTCTTGTTTCATAGATAGGGAAGTTGAGGCTCAGAATGTTTTACTGTGGTAGTGATGGTGGTTTGGGTTTGCTTTTTTTCTTTTCAAAATAATCAAGACCAAAATAAAAACCCACGCACAATTCTGGTTGAAAATCCTTTCCATTCTGCCACACTGCATCAAATACAAGGAAAACTCTCCCAAGAAGTTACTACTTAGTTTAAGGAACTCAGGTATGTGAGGAATTCAGATAGTTGTCTCATCAAACATACTAACTATACTTCCCACTAAGCAAGAGAAAGCAAATTTGAGTACTTTCAGAATTAAGCCTAAGAGACCAGGGCCAGTATCACCCTTAGCTGTGCTTTCCATGTCTAGGTGAATACAGAAAATAGAAAACAATAACCATCTCAACCACAGACTTTAAATTTCATGCTGCCTCTTAAACGCCTGTCTGCTGTTCAAGACCCCTCCTGTAGCATTTTGCCTAATCTTCAAATTATTTGTAGGTTCAATGTATGAATGGTATGAACCATGTGGATGGATAGTTTGATTCCAATCTTCCAGTCAGAAATCAGATTTCCTGTATCAGCCTCACTTTTAAGTTTGAGGTGAGATGGTGAGACGGCATCACTGACTCAATGAACATGAGTTTGAACAAACACCAGGAGATAGTGAAGGACAGGGAAGCCTGGTGTGCCACAGTTCATGGGGTTCGCCAAGAGTCAGTCACGACTTGGTGACTGAACAACACCACTTTTAAGTTTAGCTACGTGTCTTACAAACCAAGCAGCTACACTATGCACTGTAACAAGTACTGAACATACAACATCCATCCTGCTGTGGAGCCTCCTGTCTTGATGGAGAAGCATAAACAAACACAAGGCACACAGCTCATGATAGTGTCATATGAAACCAAAGAAAGAACAAAGAGGAAAATGGAAGAAAAGGGAAAGGCCCTACTAAGGTAATATGGTCAGAGGTAGCTTCTCAAAAATGAGGACAATACCGAACTAAAGGATGGGATGGAGTCCCTTCACTCCAGAAGCAGGGGACTCAGTGTTTCAGGCAGAGAAAGAGGTTCACAGAGAAGCTGTTTCTTTGGTTAGAAACAGCTCTCCGCATGTTCACAGTACAAAAAGGACTTCAGTACATCTAAGGCACAGAGGAGCAGGAAGAAGTGATTTAGCAAGGTGCTAGATAAAGCAAGCACCAGATCACGCAGAGTACTCCATAGATCATGGTAAAGAATTAAGATTGACTGTTTGATTGATTTGTAAGGGCAATGGAAAGCTACTGAATGATTTTAATCAAGTGAATAGCAGTCTGCTCTACAGTTCTATAATTTTTATCTGACTCTTAGATGGAAAAGTTTGGAAGAAGGTAGAAGCAGAAAAAGAGAAGTCAGGAGGCTAGTCCAGGTGAGATTAGATGGTGTCTTAACTCCTGTAGAGAGAGTGAAAATGCATCAGGTGGATAGATCCAACTTAAGAGTCAGCAGATGAACTGAGATAGAGTAAAAAGGCAGTATATTACCATTTAATGGTAGGAAAGACTAACATGCTTGGGAAGAGCTCCAAGAGTTTTATTTGTGATATTAAGTCTAAGAAACTTGTAAATAGAAATGTCGAGTACATAGCTGAACACACTAAATAGGAAATCTGGGGAAAGGCTTGGGCGAGAGCCGGTGCACTAAGCGCAGGCGGCTGCGAGGCCGAGAGGAGCTACCCCACATCCGAGGTCAGGGGCAGCGGCCTAGAGTGGCAGGCTGAGACGGCGCAGGAACGGTCGAGAGGAGCTACCCTGCGTCCGAGGTCAGGGGCGGCAGCTGACAGGAGCTACCCCACGTCCGAGGTCAGGGGCGGCCGGGAGGAGCTACCCCACGTCCGAGGTCAGGGGTGGCTGGGAGGAGCTACCCCACGTCCGAGGTCAGGGGCGGCGGCCGAGAGGAGCTACCCCGTGTCCAAGGTCAGGGGCGGCCGGGAGGAGACACCCCGCGTCCGAGGCCGGGGCGGGGGTCAGGAGGAGCTATCCTGCGTCCAAGGTCAGGGGCGGCCGGGAGGAGACACCCCGCTTCCGAGGTCAGGGGCGGCTGGGAGAAGCCACCTCGCACCCGAGGCCAGGGGCGTGACCCTGAGGAGCCACCCCGAGCCCAAGGCCAAGGGCAGCAGCTGGGAGGACCATCCCAAGGAGCGGTGGCTGCGAAGGCACAGGAGGGCCTACAGGAGCTATCCCACGTTGAAGGTCAGGAACGGTGGCAGTAAGGAGATACCCCTCGTCCAAGTTAGGGAGCAGCAGCTGTGCTTTGCTGGAGCAGCCGTGAAGAGATACCCCACACCCAAGGTAAAAGAAACCCAAGTAAGATGGTAGTGGCTAGTGGAGGTGATAGAATTCCAGTTGAGCTGTTTCAAATCCTGAAAGATGATGCTGTGAAAGTGCTGCACTCAATATCTCAGCAAATTTGGAAAACTCAGCAGTGGCCACAGGACTGGAAACGGTCAGTTTTCATTCCAATCCCAAAGAAAGGCAATGCAAAAGAATGCTCAAACTACCACACAATTGCACTCATCTCACATGCTAGTAAAGTAATGCTCAGAATTCTCCAAGCCAGGCTTCAGCAATACGTGAACCGTGAACTCCCTGATGTTCAAGCTGGTTTTAGAAAAGGCAGAGGAACCAGAGATCAAATTGCCAACATCTGCTGGATCATGGAAAAGGCAAGAGAGTTCCAGAAAAACATCTATTTCTGCTTTATTGACTATGCCAAAGCCTTTGACTGTGTGGATCACAATAAACTGTGGAAAATTCTGAAAAAGACGGGAATACCAGACCACCTAACCTGCCTCTTGAGAAATCTGTATGCAGGTCAGGAAGCAACAGTTAGAACTGGACATGGAACAACAGACTGGTTCCAAATAGGAAAAGGAGCATGTCAAGGCTGTATATTGTCACCCTGCTTATTTAACTTACATGCAGAGTACATCAGGAGAAATGCTGGACTGGAAGAAACACAAGCTAGAATCAAGATTGCTGGGAGAAATATCAATAACCTTAGATATGCACATGACACCACCCTTATGGCAGAAAATGAAGAGGTACTAAAAAGCCTCTTGATGAAAGTGAAAGAGGAGAGTGACAAAGTTGGCTTAAAGCTCAACATTCAGAAAACAAAGATCATGGCATCTGGTCCCATCACTTCATGGGAAATAGATGGGGAAACAGTGGAAACAGTGTCAGACTTTATTTTTGGGGGGGCTCCAAAATCACTGCAGATGGTGACTGCAGCCATGAAATTAAAAGACGCTTACTCCTTGGAAGAAAAGTTATGACCAACCTAGATAGCATATTCAAAAGCAGAGACATTACTTTGCTGACTAAGGTCCGTCTAGTCAAGGCTATGGTTTTTCCTGTGGTCATGTATGGATGTGAGAGTTGGACTGTGAAGAAAGCTGAGAGCCAAAGAATTGATGCTTTTGAACTGTGGTGTTGGAGAAGACTCTTGAGGGTCCCTTGGACTGCAAGGAGATCCAACCAGTCCATTCTCAAGGAGATCAACCCTGGGATTTCTTTGGAAGGAATGATCCTAAAGCTGAAACTCCAGTACTTTGGCCACCTCATGAATTGAGGTGACTCATTGGAAAAGACTCTGATGCTGGGAGGGATTGGGGGCAGGAGGAGAAGGGGACGACAGAGGATGAGATGGCTGGATGGCATCACGGACTCGATGGACGTGAGTCTGGGTGAACTCCAGGAGTTGGTGATGGACAGGGAGGCCTGGCGTGCTGTGATTTATGGGGTTGCAAAGAGTCAGACACGACTGAACGACTGAACTGAACTGATTGAGAGCTATTAATTAGAAAGGCATCTACACAAAGATGGTGTTTCACACCACAGTAAAGGATAAGATCACTTAGAAACAATGTTCAGAGAAATGCAAGAGAAACCAGGACTAAGTCAGAGAAACACCAATTTAAAGGATGTGCTGTGCTGTGCTCAGTCGTGTCTGACTCTTTGCGACCCCAGGGACTGTAGCCTACCAAGTTCCTCCTCCATGGGATTCTCCAGGCAAGAGTACTGGAGTGGTTTGCCATTTCCTTCTCCAGGGGATCTTACCGACCCAGGGATCGAACCCGGGTCTCCCGCATTCCAGGCAGACACTTGAAGGCAGAGCAACAGATTAAATAGTGCAGGTAACTCTTCCAAAAAGAGGAGAAATAGGCAGTAATTGAATGGGCATGAAGAATCAAAAAAGTGAAAGTGAATTCGCTAAGTCATGTCTGACACTATGGGACCTCAGGGACTGTAGCCCACCAGGCTCCTCCGCCCATGGAATTTTCTAGGCAAGAATACTGGAGTGGGTTGCCATTTCCTGCTCCAGAGGATCTTCCCGACCCAGGGACTGAACCTGGGTCTCCCACATTGTAGGCAGACGCTTTACCGTCTGGACTACCACAGAAGTCAGAAGACTTCATGAAAAATAAAAAATGGTATTATTTTTAGGATGGAGGAATACCAGAATGTTTTTAAGCTGTTAGGAATAATTCCATACAGAATACAGGCAGAGGCTTATGATGCAGGAGAAAGAAGATGAAACAGTCGGGTTTAGACTTTGGATTAGAATCCCAGATATACCACTCACTACTGTTGTGATGAGCATAGGCAAGTTATTGCACCTCTCTGAGCCTCATCTCTAAAATAGGAAAAATATTTACTTTGCAAAGTGGTTTTAAAGATTAGAAATAATATAGACAAAGTAACTGGCATCTAATAGGTACACAGTGG
The DNA here is from genome assembly GCF_016772045.2 of Ovis aries. Classification (NCBI taxonomy): domain Eukaryota; kingdom Metazoa; phylum Chordata; class Mammalia; order Artiodactyla; family Bovidae; genus Ovis; species Ovis aries. The sequence goes on along the minus strand of NC_056056.1, from coordinate 12,008,631 downwards.
AAGTAATTATTATTACTATGAATTTATAAAATTTGAGAGATGGAACTGAAACATTTTACCAAACCTGTTTATTACAGCTTCCCAGAAAAGCTGGCCATCTACTGCCAAAGCATCCATTGCAGCTGCTTCTCCTTTCCCTCAGTGTATATGAAACATCAGACAGGAATCAAGTTTTATCAAATTACCACATCTCCCAACCTTTAGTCATATGAACCTCAAAGGTTCCTTCCATAAACACACCTTTCATCTGCCTAAGACTCGGGGTTTTTACATTAGCTGCACAAAGATCCAAGTGGCAAAAATGGCATTGACCCAAAATGCCTGGGGACTAAGAGTAGGTAACACACTGCCAAGTATCTGCTCGAGAAACTCACTCTTAACAGCAGAGATCCCTCCATTCTCTCATCTATATGAGCCTGGCAAAGTAAAAATGAATCATAATTAGGGAAGCAAAAAATTATCAAAACAGAACAAGTATCAAAACTAGAAGGAACAGCAGGGATCTAGTTCAATTCCCTCATTTCATCCACGAAGAAACTAAGGTGCTCGTGGGAGAAGTCACTTGCCTAAGAGTACAGAGCAAGTCAACAGCAGAATGAAAACTATAACTGAGGTCTCCTAGTTGCTACCCCTGATGCCTGGTCCACTAAAGCCCAATTGCTTCTTGGTTCTTGAATGTTATACAAAATGGTCACGGGGCATAGATTAACCAATAGTTCAAGCTAAACCAAGGGATTAAACCAAGGATGGAAAACAAGGGATGAAGGTGGCCAAAGGGATTCAGTTTTGAAAAGTACAGAAGGATGAATGTATAGAAGTGGAAGCAAGAAGAGAGGTCTGGGCAGACACATACCAATGCACTAATCATGTGCCTCAGTTCCATCTTTCAATTATCTGAACAAAAATGGGTTTAATTGTCTTCAGCTATCTGAATTTTCTAATTTTTCACAATAAATATATATTGCTTTTGAAATAAATGTTAAGAATGCTTGGTTAATTTGTGGCGTGATGGATCTAATGGTGACAGTATGATATAGAACAAGTACGATGGAACTGGAAGTCATACAAATGTGGGCTTCAAAAGCAGCTCTACCACTTACCAATGGTGGGACCTTGGGCACATTACTGAACCTATCTGAGCCTCTGTTTTCTCATATGTGGCTTTATGACAATGGCAACATTGCCTTCAGTTGTAAGGCAATGTTTAGATGTGTTAAGTCTTTAGTGAAGGAAAAGAACACAACACAATTCATGGCACATAACAGATACGTACGAAAATGGTGAATAGCATCAGAACCACATTTGCACCTGTGATTACATCCTAAATCATTAAATGATGCCTCTGCCCTTGAAAAGACTGTCATTTCACTTCATGCTCATGTCACTTGTGTGTACTAGTATAATTAATAGGACAACTGAGTGTAGCTGGTTTTATGGGTTCTGAAAGAAGACAAGCACAAACATAGAGAAGAATAGCTTTTCCATCATCCAATGAGTCTCCTGAGTGCTTTGACCAACTGAAGCAGGTTGCCAGCTATCAAGAGCAAGTAAGTAGCACTGCAATATGAAGTGGTATTCAAATCTTTAAGAGACTGCTTTCACAAATGATAATAAAAAAATTTTGAGAGTGATACAAGGATCTCAGCACTGGTCACTTCACTGTTCCTTTCCATCAAGAGCCTCAAGTATAATTTAGGGGAGACATGACTTTGGCTTGGGAATAAGATTATCTGTTTTTTATTCCCCCAGCTCTGTAATTACATAGTTGTGATATAAGCAAGGCATTTCACCTTTACAGATCTTACTTTCCCTTCTGTAAAATGGGATGCTTGAGTCAGATGAATTTCAGCTTTAAAGTCCTGTGGTCTTATTCCCACACATTTTCAAGACCCCCTTTCTTGTGAGAGTCCAAGCTCTTCGTACATACACAGTATCCTCTCAGCAGGAGGCTCCACCTGCTCAGGTCAAATGATCTCTAGATGTCTAGGCTCATTCACAGTTTCTCATCTACTTTGCTCTTCAGTGTTGGAGCTTCCCATTTACCCCCTTCTTGCTGTCCTTGCAGTCTAAATACAAGCCTCACTCTCTATACAATGTTTTCTTTGACCATCTCTGTCTGTCCCAACCTCGCTACCCTTTTAGACAGATATTGTTTACCGTGTCTTTACAAAACTTTCTGGACTAGACTGAGAAACATGTGAAGAGTACAATACTATTTCCATATTACCCAACGTAATGCTACACATTCTGAACCTTCCTTGGTTCTTTTGTAAAAAGAGATACCACCACCATCTATCACCTAGAGTTGCTGTGAAGAATAAATGAGGTATTACTGTAAAAATGTCCAGAACATTCACTAAAATCATTTAAGAACTGAAATACTAATGCCCTTCTTTCCCTCCCTCTATTTGGTGACTGGTCTTCCCACAAAGTGGTCTACTAAAAAAAGTACTCATTTTGGGAGATGGACATCTAAACTGTGCTAACAGCCTAAGCAATCCTTGGGTAAGTCACAATTTCTCTACAACTCAGATTTCTTCCAGTGAAGAAAACAGCACTTGTTCTCATCTTTTATGATAGGAGGATAAAATGAGATAATACATGAGAAAACACTTTCTTTTGAAGAGCTACCAGCATTATTATTTTTCATAACTCCTAGCTTCAGAAAGAAAAATCTTAAAACAACAGATGAGACAGCAAGATGTCAATGTTAACAGATGATTTGATGATGACTGTGAAAATCCCACTCTTGATATCTACCAGAAATATCAGAAAGTTGTATTACTGTTCCTTGAGGTAGAAAAGGACAGATACTGAAAAGATTAGGAAGCTTTCTTTTTTGAAAATAATCACCTGGAGCATTATTTATCTCCCATGCCAACATATTTTCTAAGTCAAACAATATCATAAATACATCTGGGGTTTTGTGGGTCTTGGAATCTGGACACATCCATCTGACTGTGCTAACTGCAAGCTAATAAAAAACAGTGACATTAAAACTTTGTTTTGTTGTTTTTTTTTTGGTAAATAAACTTAATTGGCTTAGTCAGTAAAGAGTCTGTCTGCAATGCAGAAGACCTGGGTTTGATCCCTGGGTTGGGAAGATCCCCTGGAGAAGGAAATGGCAACCCACTCCAGTATTCTTGCCTGAGAAATCCCATGGACAGAGGAGCCTGGTGGGCTACAGTCCATGGAGTCATAAGAGTCAGACACGACTTAGCGACTAAACCTACCTAAACTTAATCATTATCATCTTCTCTGCACGGAAGTATGCGACAGGTAGAAGTGGGGCAACAGAAAAGAAAAAAATACAGTCCCCCAAATAAAGTTATTTATTTGTATCAATGAGAGTTATCAATGCCTACAGGGTGGGTAAAACAATACAATCTAAGAAAGAACCATTGCACACAGTAAAGATTAAAATATATCCATTAAGAGACAGTTCAGTCCCAAATCTTTTTGTGAAAAAAAAAAATATGAGGAACGCAATTAGAGGAGGCTAATTTGGAGAAAAGCATTTTAGAAGAAAGATGTTTTTCTAACAAAGTAAAGCCATCAGACATTACTAGTGACAAAACAAATTTTAGGACTATGCTTTTAGTCCTAAAGGACTAAAACCTAAGGACTTTGCTTTTCTTCCATTTTAGAATGTAATTACTCAGACAGGTAGGTAAGTAAAGATGGGTGTGTTGCATGACAGACAGAGGGAAGGGGTGTGGGTGTATTTGGAGGGATTTAATCTCCTTGCACATTTCTTCTAATATTAGTTTATAAAGTCAATTAAGGAATACCTATCCAAAACAGATCACCACTCTAACAAGGAGTCATATAAAAATATATTCTTATTTTTCTTTGTTAAACACCTCACCACATTTTAAAAACATTTCAGCTTTATTAATCTGTATAAATATGTCCCTGCCATAATTTGTAATACAGTTTATAAGTGACTGGAGGAGATTTCATGCATCGCTAATTCATACATACAAATGTGAAGTTTGCATTAAACCTCTCTAAACAAAACCCTATTTCCTTGCTTTTTTTAGAAGCAATAGGATAAAGAAGAGACAAGAGGACTCTCATTATAAAGACTGACCCTCTTAAAATTAGGGCTATTCTGTTTTGAGCATCAACCTGCTACTAAAACAGCCCTGGTACCAGGATTTTAAAAGGCCTGAGTCTGGAAAAGACTACAGTGGTTGACTGGCTTAAAAAATAACATGTTAGAACCAAAAAAACAGTGATTATAAGTGGTTGGCAACATTCCAGAGCTGCTTTTTAGTACTCCTGTGCTTTTTAGTACTCTTTTAGACTCCTTTGGCTACCAATTCCCATCTCACACCATTCTTAGGTTTATGCCAAATAAACCAGGACACTGCTACTACAAAGTGTAGAAGAGATCCAAGCAGAATACTACCCATATGCACTCCAAATCACTAAATTCTTTCAGGCCTGCGTTGTTTGGGTATACTAAAATACACAACAGAACCTTCCTAAAGATGGGCACATTGTATAACTTTCTTGGAACAGATATGGCACTTATTATTTATAATGCTATTTTCTAAAACTTCTATCACTAAAAACAGAATTTTTAATATATAACATTTATGCAGTTTCATAGTTCAATTTTCCATGAAGAGAACATTACAAATAGGCAGCAATCAAGTGAAAAAATAAATGACTGCAAAAATAATGTTTAAACTATAAAGAAACATAGACACTTCTTGAAAATAAGATAATTGTTTTGTCATTTTATTAACACTGTTAGTAAATTAGAGTTTTATTAGTTAAAAAAACTTCTAAAATTGTTGTAAAAGTAAGCCATTTATAAATAAGCTATTGGCTTATTTGAAAACAAAAGTAGTCTCTCAGACTATTTTAATTATCTTCAAGTTATCATATTTGTACTGCTTCAAGAGACAGTGAATCATAATGCAAATATTAAGGAAATATTCAGATGATTTATTTTTTAGTTTAGCAATCTATTGAAAATGCTTATTTCCCCAGAGATACTATTCTTAGCCAGCTACACAAAATTCAAGACACTATTTGGCAACATGCCTTTTAAATAGCTGAATACCTTTGAACAAGTTGGGCCTATGCTGATTTAAAGTTGAAGTCTAATAAATTTAAAACAAAGTCCATATAATACTCACAAGGCAATATTACTTGGTTAAGTAAAATATATTCATATTTCAATAAAAATTACATAGAACTGGATTAAATACCAACCATTCTTAATCATGGTTTGAGTCTGATAACCAAAATTTAAAAATTAATGTCACATAAACTACATCACACAAACTAACCAATGCAAAGCTTAGGCTTTAAACTTTTTGATGGTGTCAATAAAATCCCCAGAAAAGGAGAATACTGTAACTCTCCTTGGAACACAGGTATTTTAAATCATGGTTAAACAGATAGAATGTTAAGAATGGTATGGTTTTTATTTTCCATAGCAAGTTTATTGACACTTTTTCTTTCTAGTAAAGTTTGGAAATCTGATACTACCTGTCCACATAGAAGGGGAAACAAAACTTGGTCAGAGTCTGTAGAACTTCCTGTGGAGAGAAAGAGAGATAATTTATACATCTAATGGGAGCAATAAATCTAACATTAACCGCGGCACACAATCTAGCAACTTTACCCTAAAGAAAGAGGAGACAGATGAAGAAATATGGGCTTTATCAATTACATGGGAGGAGTACCAGGCAGTCAATCATGAGAAATAATAAACATGATCAAACTTCATTAAAAATGAAAAATTAATCAAGAATCACACATGGGCAAGCAGCAGGAGTCGTGCAGGAAAGCTCTGAAGGGAGGGAGGCGGGTGGGTTGCTGAGTGTTAACACCCCTCCAGGGACCATCTCCAGCCTGACCATATGGATCAGAGTGAATAACACTGAGCCACATGGGTTTGGCCTGGCAGGGCCGCTGTTGCTGGCACCATTTTTGCCTGTTACCTAGGAACAGAGGGGGCCAGGATTAGACAACGCTTCTCAACATCAATAGGCCAAATCACAAGCAAAATAGAGAACCAACTTGAAGATAATTGTCCCAAAACATTATCAACTACAGTTTTTTTTAGAGTTTAAAACTTTATTTATTTACATTATAAAGAAGTTACCATTTCTGGCATGAATTTATTTTGTAATCAAACTATAATAATTTTAAGGGTACGGTATTTTTAGTCTTTATCATTAAATATCATTATCAAAATTGTACACACTTACCTGCTTGCAATTTATAAAAACCCAAAGTAAACTACCAGTTTAAGTTTCTTTTTACAAATATGCAGCTATATAACACCAAACATTATTCAGGGGAAGTATGCAAAAGGGTACAAGAAAAACCAGACACTTCAAAGAGTTATTCATAAAAGAGAAACTTCTAACATTAAGAACACTATATGAGACACAATATAAAGCAGTATATGACTCTTCCTAATAGATACACTTATAGAGAATATATACACTGCAACACACAAACTCAAGTAATTACTATTTCCTTCATAGAATTTTCTCTAACTTGACTTAATTTTAACAGCAAACTTGGACAGACCACAGTTGGTGCTTATCATAAGTTCATAGACCAATGTTATAAATTTAAAAAAAAAGTATTCCTTTCATGCATTTGATTTGCTTTTTAACAATTTAATATCCCAACTTCAAGACAAAATGAAGAACACATTTTTCAGTCATTGAGAAGCTGGTTCAAATTAAAACAAACCTGCCCATTGCAAATCCTAATCCAAGTGATAAATTAAAGATCAGTTTACAAATGTAGCACTTTTCTAACCAATAATAATGAATTATCAATGCTAACTGAATTGATGCTTCTCGCTTCATTTATTTTTAAAACCAGTTCTATCATTCAAGAAATAAACCACATCAATCTAATAACCCACTCAATGAAGCAGAAAGCACATTGACTTCCTCTGCCAGAGCATGTTCTGCCTACATAATTCAATTGAGCATATCCTACTTTTTAATATCATTTTGGACTGGATGTATATCACAGTACTGTTAAGGCATGTCATGAAACAGAAAAGGAAAAGAAAAGTGAAAAATGGTGAGTAAGAATACTTTAGCATATCCTGGGGGCATTACCAATACATTAGTTAATTTCATAATGCGGCATAGTCAAAGACTATATATATATGTGTGTGTGTATATGTGTATATATTGTTTTAAAATTCATGTTAAAGTAAATTGCAATAGGTAACAGGGGAACAGAAAAACAATGGCAATTTCTCAATGCATAATGTTATTATCAGGCCAATACTGGCAAAGAGATTGTACAAAATATTCACTTTAATGTCTGCAGTTTTAATTATAAAATATACTATAACCCCCCCCCCCACAAACTAGGCTTTTAGGATTTACATGCAAAATGAAATTCCTTACAAATTCCTTTCACATCAAGTTTCAAATACCACAAAGCATTGCTTGACTCTAGTTTATGTACCAAGCATTCTTTAAAACTCAGTCCCCTGTGCTCACTCATTGCCAACATCAGCTACAAAGACATTTTATCCTTTACCCTTCAAAAGTTACAGGTGCAGAAATACTCCTCTACTCTATGCTGGAGTTGAGCTGCCAAAAGGCCTCAAGATTTTTTGAAAGAAAGGACCCCCATGGCTACAGCGGACTCAGAGAAATCTAATATGACCAACTTATTACTTACTACAATACAGAAACTACTTACCACTTTCTAATGTCAAGAGTAATAACCAATCATGAACTTGTCTGTCAGATAATATTAGAACAAATATCAAAATACCCAATGTAGGCCGAGTATAACCCACCTCCCAAGAGTTTTCCTTTTTACTCAAGAAAGCAGTGATAAGTCTAATTAAGCAATGGGATGGAGGAGGGGAGGAGGGAAGGGAATAAAGGCAAATGTAGGCACATGTTTGTGCATTACAATATGTTTCTTCATGTTTGTGATATTACAAGAGCTTGATATTCCAATTTAAGTCAAACAACACGGTGGTGTGCTGTCAGAGAAGAAAACAAAAATGAGCATTGCTCTATGTTAGGCATATTCACACATTATCTCAATCAGAACTGAAAAATTAACTTCTCAGTTTGGGGAGGACAGGAAGAAGGGGAAAACAAGTAATGTTTTCTATAAACAAAAACTGATTAAACAAACCAGTTTTCTTAATACTGATGTTCTCCCCTATATATAAACATTTAACTACCTGATCCTCTCATTCCAAAGAAAAACACAATTAGTTTGATATGAAAAGTACCACTCTCTGAGAAAGGGGACTTTAAAAACCCTGATTTAAACATATTTTGAGCATTATGCTTATAGTACAGTATCCCCCAGTCTTTCAATATTAACTTTACTGGGAAAACAGTCACTAGCCAGTTACCAACCCCTTTTTCTCTCTAGAACCTGTGTCTCTGGATAGAGAACTTTCTTTGTGGAAGGCAATTTTCTTGTTTCCTCCTCTCTATCTCTGTCTGTCTCTGTTGCCTACCCAAGCTCTTTCAGACAACTAGCCTCAGTACAACCTCAACTGCCACATAAATCGGTCTTCGAGATGCAGTACAGCTGATGAAATGTAAATGACCTCATTGCTAAGGCAGGGGGTGGGGAAGACTGTGCCAGCTCTACAGATCAATTCCCAAGTTTATATTTTCACAAATCTTTTTATGTACAGTTTGATTTTTTAACATTTTAATGAGCAAAAAGTGCATCTATAGTAGCCAGTCCCCACAGTTAAAGTGCAGGGCATGAACTAGATCCCAGGAGGGAACCAGTCCACCATGTCACCACTGGCTTTAGGACATTCGCCACCTGGTTCCATGTCCCCAGGTTCCAACTCTTTTCATAATCAAAACACTGCTGACATTATAAACCCCAGATGGGTTTTCTAAAATCCCTCCCAATCAATATATCCAACACATAACTTATTGGAGACAACACTGAGCTCATTGATTAAGGTGAGTTCAGTAGCAAAGTTTTCAAAATAAATGAGACAAGAATACAGCATTCAACCCCTTTGTGTCACCAGACAATTTATGAAATAGGCAATTTCCAAAAGGGCTTTTCTTCCCAACACAATATGCAATACTTCATGTTGGAAGAAGCAACAGCAGAGGGGGCAGGGAGAAAGCGTGGAGGGCGGGTAGTTGCACTAACCTTTCAGTTATGTGTATATTAAGCAGCAGATCACACAGTACAGGAGAAAAGCAACATCTACAAAGCTCTGCCCGCAAGGAGATAAACCAAATCTCAGAATGTGAACCAAAATATGAAATCAACAACCCTAACTCTGGATTTACTTGCAAATGAAAATCAGAAATGAACTCAAGATTTATTTCAGTCTTCTTTGGATTTACTTCACCCAATTTGAATTCACATAAAGTCAGAAGGCCCATCAAGGGAACTTATTCCAATATGGACAAAGTCAATTATGTTCTGTTGAAACTGAGATATCACCTTAAAAACCTGGTAAAATTTTACATTTATAATATTATTTATAGTAGAATTCTATCTGGAGGCAAAAAAATTTGAAGACTAAATTTAATTTAGTTAATAAGGATTATTAATAATGAGAAGGCTAAACCAATTCCCCCTGGATTTGGGGTGTGGAGTGAGAGGGTATATGAGATCCTGTAACACCCATCAGTTCAGATGTCAAATACTTTGTTTTCATTACTTCACTGAAACCCATAAGCAAAAATTAGTTGTATTTAGTAGATTAAAACAACTGACAGTCAAACACAGACATACACACTCCACAAATAAATGCCACCTGAAAGACAAAAATGCATGCTGATTATAATGTCCAGTGGGGTTACAAAATGTTGGGAAATGAGGCATATTCTCAACAGCTCAAAAGGAAAAATAAAATGTGTGCAGGAAGACATTTAAATAGAGTAAAGAGATGGCTTGAATAAATGAATATATTTTAAAACATGTAAAGCTATAATCAGCCTCATTGTAGATTGTTGGTATAGTGGTCGATAATTTACCTTTGTCCAAAGAAAGAGTGAAGGAGAAAGAAGCAGGGAGACAGTAAGAGAGCATTTCCTGGGTTATTCATGTCTAATTTATTTGTTCATTTCAAAATGTAGATGTAGATCAGTGGAGCCCAGATACTGTTTCACTGTTTCTAAATACTCTATTTCTAAAATACTCTGTTTCTATGTTTAATTTTTTTTTTAATAGCATCAGGGAAATGCTGACCCTCTAAGTCCTGCAATTGAGATCAGTGCAACTGACTTGAAAGAAAAGTCTTTGATTGATGATCTTAAAACTCAAGTTGAAAGTTAAAAACAGAACACACACAAAATCCAAACATATAAAAAAGCTAACAAAATTTCTACTTTAAACCATTTCAAGTTAAAACCAGGGACTCCAAATGAAAGCTAACAGAGGTTTTAATGCTTATGATTAAGAAGAGTAAAACAGAATGGTAAGGTCTTAGAAGCTTAATTAGCACTAAGTTTAACGAGGTTGATCAGAAATTTCCTAAATATGAAAACAGGAAATACAATTTTTCTCCTTCACTAGAAATGTCAAATTAAACCCAAGATCCAAACTATAGTTACAACCAAATTTTTGTATTTTTTTTTTTCAGTGAGAAAAAGCTTTGAATAAGGGATTTTACAGAAAGGCCTTTCAACACCCAAACATAAAAGCCGAGTCAAATTTCTAACAACGGTGCTCAAATGCTACATACAAAGTCTGCTTCCTTTCTTTGGTTATTGCAATACTTACTCCCAGTTCACTTTTTATAAACTTTAATTTTGAGCCATACATGTAATATCTAATATGCATAGTTAATACAGTAATTAAAAATTAAATTATAATAATATATAGAAATTCACCATTTTCTATATCATGTATCATATACACTTTATATCTAAATTATCAAGGACATTAAGTACATCGGTGGAAAGCTTACAACAGAAGAGCCACCTCTAGAACTAATTCTAAATCTAAATCTTCATGACCTTTGAAGTCCAAAGTAAAAACACTGAGTCTTATAAAAAAAATTTTAATTCTACACAATCACTTTATCCTTTTGTATCCTTCCCTTTCTTTAAATATTACTTAAAACAAAGTTGTCCCCAAATTACAATATTATGTAACATCCTATATTCTCAGATTTCATTTTATTAACTTTAAACCTTACAGCAAAAGGTTTGAAAATGAGAGAGCTATATTTATAAGGTCAATGTTTAATAATATTTTTTACACTATTCAAATACCTCCAAAACAAACAAATGATTTGGTTAGAATCTCCACAATTAGCATTCAGAGGTATCAGTAATACAATTCCTTACACTTAACAGTATTACTCCACAATATTTTGCTTTGTTCATTTCCCTAAACCTTTCAAATCCTATTGTCTGAACATTTATGTTATCAATTTATCTAAAAGAAAGAAAGGTTGGAGGGAAATGCAGGGGCAAGATTGGGGAGAACATTGGTGGGGGACACATAAATCAGAACGTACTAAGGAAGAAAGTCCCAACAGCGAAAGTGCAAATATCATTTTACTGAAGCAACTTGCCCTCAGGAAGATACTACTCAAAAAAAAAAAAAAAAACTACTAATAGAAATACTATTTTGTAAGCATATTAAAAACTGTCAGATTTTAAATATTTTAAATGCTCACGAAAATGTGCACAGATGGGCAACTTTTCTATTCACATTAGTCTAGGAAAAAAATCTTTCATTATCAAGCTCAAAGTCCTTGAATTTTTTAAACTTAATTGTGCCTCTGTTTCTTAGAATTCACACCCCAAGGCCAAAGCTTTCCTGCCACCAGCTCTTCAAATCTGACTTGGACATTACACGGGAGGAGGCTCCAAGCCTCCCTGAGGTCTCACTCCTTTTACAACACGAGAAAAAGCAGTCGATAATGGGCCCATGCTGAATTCACTGCTCTCCACGTCTCCTCTTGGGACACAAGCCTAGCAGATGTGATAAAAACTGTGTCAGAGAAGTGGCTCTAGTTTGTGCCTTAATGACAACTTAAACCTCTAAACCAATACAACCAAAGGACTAACAGAACTGGCTGTTACCTCTCTCTCCTGCCAATCTTCGAATATCTCTGAACTAAATTAGCACCTCTACCCACAACATCCCCCGCCACCCCATAAAATTCATTCTAATTTTAAAAGATAAATGAATTCAGCAAACACACTGGCGGCACAAGTGTCTGGGCTCTGTGTGTGTGTGTCCTATAATTAAGCCCTAGCACATATTTCACGTAGTTTGTGCTTTTTTCAAGGTATGATTGTGCACTCAGGTATCTTAAAGGGCTGCCTAGTATATTTCTTCTGATCACCATTCTGATAGCCACATTAACACATACAACTGGTAGCCTTACAGTTCCCCAAAAGTGCCTAAAGGCCTAACAGTTATTTTTAAATACATTCAACCATAGGAAAGAAAAGTGATATTCTGAGTTACTTAAACATTCTAATTATTAAAATTTATACAGGAGAATTTTTAAAACCATGGGTGGTTATACTTTTCTTTTAACTTGTAAGAACTCTTTGTCTAGCCTAATGATATGGTAGCAAAAAAATAGATTTAAATGTGTACTTCTGATAACATTTTCTAAATTCTATAATTCAGCCTTCAGATGATAGGCCTTTTTACCCAGTATCTTGAAAGCCTATTCAGTCACAATTGCATACCCACTTAATCAGCAATCATTGTTCTGGGATGCAGGACTTTGTTGTCAAGACAAGCACCAAAACCTTAAAAAAATTTTTTCAGAACTGGCATAAGAAAAAAGTGATCTTTGTCAGACAAGGACAAATTTATGCAAATCTTTTATAAACATTCACAAACATTTATTTAGCTTTTGAAATGTTGGCCTCATTTGAGAGCATGAAAATGAGGGGGAAGTAGGAAAACGCAAAGGACAGCTTAGAAGCTGGCACGCTACATAAATATTCAGAAGGAAGATTATAGGATTCATGTTAGGCTGTCTTAGGCTTCTCCAAAGTCCACACAGAATAGCAAAGAACAAAACTAACGAGAAGTACAGCAGATGTTAGACAATGCATCAGCCTCTTTTCCTCTCACTTGGCTATACTTGGACGCTTTTATATTTTCTTTCAATATGGTTAGGTCATTCAAGGATTCTCCTATAGACTATGTATTGTGGCTACAGATCTATAAGCTGGAGGTCTGTCAGCTTTCCAAAAGTTTCCAATGAAAAGGCATTATGCAAATTCTACTTCTCTTACCCTCTTTCAGGGGGGAAAAAAGCCTCCAGTATGCAGTCATCGGAGTATTGGAAGCCCCAGCCTTCATTTCTGTATAGCAGTGTTTGCCTCAGGGCCACGCTGCTTGTTTTGACAGTGGATCCCCCTAGATAGTTGGGATTAGTCGAGCTTGTTTAGATAAACTTGAAATCAAGGCCTTCTCTAGGTAGACAGCTAGATGTAGCTACCGAGTTTCCAGCTGCCTCCTCCTTTCATCCCCAAACAACTGGAGATTCACAGTAGCTATCACAGCCACAGGCTATGTCACATACATAAGTACAAAATTAAAGGCTGCTAAAAGAAGCCTTTGTAAGTTTTAGTGCTAAAATAAGGAATCTGTACTGCTTGGTTTATACAAATTATTCTAGCACTACCAGTATGGAACTGAAATCATCAGTTAACAAGGCATATTAATCAAGATTCCCAGCTCCTTCAAGTAGACAGGATCATAGTTTGATAATATACCTAACCTTCTGCTTCTTAGCTCTTGTATGAGAGTAATCACTTAAAATGTTGAAAAGGAAATAATAGGCTTTATTTATCCAGTGGCAGGGGATGTTAGACACTGTCAACCAACACTGTGAGTAGAATATGAAAATCAAAATGTAAATATCATATCCACTTTTGAGAGAGAATTATTTAGCAATTGATTAGACAGGGCCTCGGTACACCATCATCTCCAATTACAGAACTGTTTCACAATCAACTTTTATTTTATACAACTTGCAAATTCTGATGGAACAATATCAGGAGGATTCAAGAACTGGGGAAATTTATACTCAGAGCAGAACAGATCGATGACAGCTCATTACAAAGACAGAAGGCAAGTGATATGAAACACTATTGATATAAAAAGTATACAATTCAAATAGTTTTCTAAAATCTAATGCTCAAAGATTTTACTCTTTTGCAACTAGAAAATGTCTCTTCAGAGCACCAGAAAACTATAAACAAAATAATTCAATTCCCCATATATGTTTTATTTCACATTACATATCTTGCTCCAACACATTGATGTTTACCTGAGGCTGCCTGGGATAAACTAAACACAACTGAAACAGGTTTAAACATTTTCCAGAACTATTATGTGATGGAGCATACAGTACAAAAGACTTCTGACCATACTGTCAAGTCACACAAGGCAATCTTCAAGCAAATTCGCATATCATCAATGAAAATGTGCTTTCATAACTTTACAGTTAAGTCACTACTTAAAAGAAAAGACTTAAGACACGTAAGAAATTCTGAAACTGCAGTCATCATTTGAAGTTTTCTTAAGAAAGTTTTGGGTTATTTCATGTATAACTACCAACTAAAGAAGGGCACACCAAACTTCTTCTATAAAGGGTCTAGTAGTAAATATTTTAGGCTTTGTGGGCCACTTATAGTCCCTGTCACAGATTTTTCTGGATTCCCCTCTTCACTGACTCTTCAAAAAAAGTAAAAATCATCTTAGCTCAAAAGTCACACACACAAAAAACAGCCCTAACCTCTGATCTACAGTGTCAAGAAACTGGTCTTGACTAAAGTATTGGTCAAGCATTACCAGAACAAACTCACCCACACTCCAAAACTCAAATGTAGAAATTCCTGAAAAGTAAAACAGTGCCAATCATGTTAGTTGTCTGGGGATCCAACAATTCACACATGATTATTGCTAAATGGCCAAACGTCTACTGCACACAAACATGCTCTCTTTTGGAAAAATAATTTAAAATACAAAGAAGTACAAAGAATTAAAAAGAAAACATATTTCCACTACTCAGAATTCACAACTATTTCGTGGCATGGCCTCTTCAGAGAAACAACTTCTTCTTATATTAACAGTTCACCGCTACAATTAAGGTACAGGAGTCTTCTTGACAGAAAAATGGATTCATGCTCTCTGGATTCTTAAGAGCTCTTCAATTTGAGAGTTATTTTGTTTATAATATTTTAAAAATAATTTTACTGAAGTATAGTTGATTTATAATGTTAATTTCTGCAGTACAGTAATGTGATTCCATAGTTTTAAATATTTTAGAAAGCAATATTAAAAGAGCAAAAAGCTTTTTCTGGTGCTCTCCAGGCCACTCACTCAAATACATGTTATATGTACACCCAACGTGCTATCGGATGTAGAACACAGAAGAGCCTCTTCTTGACTCTCTCACTTCTCAATTTCTGCTCCGCTCTCCAACTCCTTTTCCCTATATGGGTTTCCCAGAAATTTATCTTCCTTCTTCTCTCTCTGTATCCTCCTCCATCAATATAGTCTACTTTACCATCACTGTGTAAATAACTCAAACTCAAATCTTCATTTCTAAACTACCTCTCCACTTCAGATGCCCATTCCAGCTTCCTTTTGAATACTTCTTCCCCATGTACCATAGGTACTTCAAGGTCAACATGTTGAAAATTCAGATGCATCATCTAGGTCCTAGTACACTGCTGTCTGCTAATCCCTTTCATGCCATGAGAACAAGAAAGAATTTCAGTACTTGGGGTACAGATGATCCATTCATGTGACTTTGATTCAAATATTTGCTGTGGTTGTTGAATTTCAAAATAACTCTGAAGAAGCCTTCCCAAGTATCAATTAACAAGAAAAAGAACAGAGAGTCCCAGAAATCAAGAATAAAGTCATCTCTAGATAAGAAAACTGGTATATTTCCCTAAGATAATTTCGTACCAGACAACGTGCTAATGACCCTGTCTGCATGGAGTTTTCAATCTAGTTGGAAAGACACATGTTATGCAAAGGAATACGCTAATACACTGTTAAAATTGTGACAGCACGCTCTCTTCAGTCCTTTCACAGCTTCTAAGACAAAATGACAGGGGCTTGAATTTAGATGAAAGGGTCAAGAAAGGCATCTCAAAAGGCAACATTTTGAGCTGAGACTTGAGGAATGAGCACAGGTTTAGAAAAGCTAGACAGCATATGAAAAAGCAGAGACACTACCAATGAAGGTCCGTCTAGTCAAAGCTATGGTTTTTCCAATAGTCATGTATGGATGTGAGAGCAGGACTATAAAGAAAGCTGAGCGCCAAAGAATCGATGCTTTTGAACTGTGGTGTTGCAGAAGACTCTTGAGAGTCCCTTGCACTGCAAGGAGATCAAACCTATCAATCCTAAAGGAAATCAGTCCTGAATATTCATTGGAAGGACTGATGTTGAAGCTGAAACTCCAATACTTTGGCGACCTGATGTGAAGAACCGACTTATTGGAAAAGACCCTGATGCTGGAAAAGATTGAAGGCGGGAGGAGAAGGGGACAACAGACGATGAGATGGTTGGATGGCATTACTGACACAATGGACATGAGTTTGAGTAAACTCTGGGAGTTGGTGATGGAAAGGGAAGCCTGGCGTGCTTTAGTCCTTGGGGTCGCAAAGAGTCAGACACGACTGAGCAACTAAACTGAACTGAGGTGTTTTCCACACAAAGATTGCAAGAAGGATAAGGAGAGGAAAATAAATAACAGGAAAAATAAACAGCATGAGTAAGAGCCCTTGGCATGTTCAAAGAAATAAAATAAGCATGGCATGATGAACAGAGGAGGTAAGGGAGAGAGTGGCAGAGACCAAATCATGCAGGGCACTAGAGGGCATGTTAGGGAGTCTGGACTTGATTCTTGGGCACTGGAAGTCACTAGGAAGGTTTGAATCTTCTGCAACCCACTTGCATGTCACCTCCTAACCTTCCTGTCTACTCCCAAGTCTTCTAGATTCCCAGGGGATTCAGAAGCTCTTCTCAGTGAGCTCCTTGAGTCTCCTGAGTTCCCATGCCAATCCTATTGCCATCATGCCTATCGTAAGACTATCCATAATCTCAAGACCCTCCATTTCCACAGGAGGGGAAAGACACACAGCTGGGTGCCTGTCAGACCTCTGAGATGGGAGAGGAGCCTCAATAATAACCCTGGCAGCTGAGAGAGGGGTTGTGGTTGAAGAGAGCAACATAACAACTGTACCAGATTTGAACAGGATCAGCTTAAATCTCCCTTCAGAACCTAACAGTCTACATGTCTTCTTGTTTAATCTTCATAGGAAAGCAGTGAGACCAAATGGACAAAGAACTGAGTTTATCAGAGAATCAGTTTTTATTAATACAGAAAATGAAAATAGAGAAAACTATTAAATCTATATAAAATGTAACATCAGTCTTTCCTGTCAAAGGTTTACCATTGATGACTTAAACCTAAGAATTATGTATATAATTTAAAGTACCTAATTGATTTATCTAAGTTCTTCTGTCTCAGCCTGTATTTTGTTTTCCATATACCAACAGAGGTCATCTGCCCTCTGGAGGAGGTTAAGCGACAAGTGGAAGGAAACTGACAAAGCTGCCTATGTGTGTCCTGTCTTGTGCTAGAAGCTTTACATATACACAGGGATCCTACGAGTAATCTGATATTGACATTATCACTTACCCGCTTACACATGAACTGAGCCTTGAAAGTCAGGTAAATTCATTTTCTGTTAGAATAGCAAAGTAATTTGCCTGCCTGGAAATGGACAGTGATAGAAATCCTAAGATTCAAAGCCAACTGCATCTCTCCTGGGAGCTCAACCTCCTCCCATCTTATTTTCAAACTGCAGCAGTGGAATAAAAGATTTTTGTTGTTGTGTCAAAAGCCGTAGGTTATGGTAACCTTATGTGCAAGCTTGCCCAGCTTACCCTGGTTATCCTCATTCAGTTCAGTTCAGTCACTCAGTCGTGTACAACTCTTTGCGACCCCATAGACCGCAGCATGCCACACCTCCCTGTCCATCACCAACTCCCAGAGTTTACTCAAACTCATGTCCATTGAGTCGGTGATGCCATCCAACCATCTCATCCTCTGTTGTCCACTTCTCTTCCCTCCTTCAATCTTTCCCAGCATCAGGGTTTTTCAAATGAGTTGGTTCTTTGCATCAGGTCACCAAAGTATTGGAGTTTCAGCTTCAACATCAGTCCTTCCAATGAATATTCAAGACTGATTTCTTTTAGTTATGGTCATTATCTCTATGTTATCATGGTGCCCCCTTCTGCACTCACAAGTGTCCTGGATTGGATGCTATGGTCATTAGCCATAATGACCTTTGAGAAAGGGAAAACAATGGCTTATCTGAAGGGTACTACTGCCTTATAATGGGAAGCTGGGGTATTAGAATAGACTTTATCACTTGACTCAAGGCTCTTTATCCATATTATTGGATTTAACTACATTCTAGGACTTAATGCAATACTAGACATCAACAATTACACAGAAACAGCAAAGTCTTCTCTTTACTTCATTTTCCTCATGCTACATTAGAAAACATTTCTTATTTAAAAACTAGACTAATTCAGGTGTTATGTACATATCATGCCTCATTCTCCTACAAACTCTACAAAATAAGAATTTTGTTTTACAGATGGGAAAAAAAAATGATGCTGAAAAAGTAAAGCCTTTGCTCAAAGT
This sequence comes from Ovis aries, assembly GCF_016772045.2. Taxonomy (NCBI): domain Eukaryota; kingdom Metazoa; phylum Chordata; class Mammalia; order Artiodactyla; family Bovidae; genus Ovis; species Ovis aries. Next base: position 11,989,952 of record NC_056056.1, on the reverse strand, counting down.
AACATTTCCAAAGTCAAATCTCATATAACATGGGGACAGTTGCCTTTTACTTTCTTTGAACCAAACATACCCTTTCAAAAAACTTAAAAGTTTTTATGGGGGATGAAGTTTGTTAAAAAGTAAGTAAATAATGAAAAGTATCTTTGCTGTCCATTATATATGTTTGTTATAACAGGTACAGTTTTTAAAATCCAAAAATATTTCTCAATTTACCAGCAGTTTAGATCTCTAGGAATGATAAACATTTGGCAGGTTGGAAGAATTTTCTAATAAAAATAATGTTCTTAACAATCACTGTTGATACTTCTAAAACAAGGCAACATGTTTGAAATATATTCAAATATAAGAATCTTAAATTCCTCTGTTAGGCAAGATGAGATTTAATAAGTGTGTGTTTTGGTTTGTCCTACTTTGTTCAAATTCTGAGCCCAAAGATCATAGTGTGAACACTATTTGGTTGTTTATTATTGTAAATCAAATATTTGCCTATTAACATCCATGTACAGTACCAGGTCCTACAGATGAGACATGTAGCAGGCAAGTATCCCTGACTTTCTGCCTAGGGGAGAAAAAAGATATGTAAACAAGCATGTGCAATAAATTGTTTTAAGTTTTCTGACAGAAGTATGGTCAAGGAAAAGGCAGGCACTATCAAGTCCACCCAAGGGAAGTCAAACATTCCTCAGAGGTGGTCATATTTCAGCTGACTTTTGAGAGGTGGGTCAGCATTTACTAAACAAGCAGACTAGGTATTTAAAATATTATATAAATGTCAAATAGTTAATAATACTTAGAATATTATATAAATATTATATACATATGAAATATTATAGAAAAATATTCCAGGGATAAAGGCAATGTGAAACAGTATTACATATTTCACAAGGTTGATATGACAGTACATGATTTTTGGTCAATTTTTAAAAAAACAATGTTAATTATCTTTTCCATTTCTACCCAACTCTACCTGCTATATAGATACACATACACACACATATGTACACACACAAACTAGTTAACAGCCTGGGTTTCATGTTGTTATCACATTTGAAATCTGAAACTGACCAAAGTCTGAAATTATGGTAGCTAGAGGAATATTAACTCCACTGCATAGAAGTATTTTTTGAATGAAAGTAAACACAAATAATACAAAGTACTACCTGCAACTAAAAACAGTGGGACCCATTACTGAATTTGAGGTTTTAAAAATGGAAAGTCTCAATATACTGGTTTCACAGCAGAAATTTAAATAAAAGTAATTATTTATAATCCTTTTATTACCATTTAAAGAGTTTCCATATTTTCTGTACATTTTCAGTTCAGTTCAGTTGCTCAGTCGTGTCGGAATCTTTGTGACCCCATGAACTGCAGCACGCCAGGCCTTCCTGTCCATCACCAACTCGCAGAGTCCACCCAAACCCATGTCCATTGTGTCGGTGATATCATCCAACCATCTCATCCTCTGTCATCCCCTTCTCCTCCTGCCTTCAATCTTTCCCAGCATCAGGGTCTTTTCAAATGAGTCAGCTCTCTGCATCAGGTGGCCAAAGTATTGGAGTTTCAGCTTGAACATCAGTCCCTCCAATGAACATTAATATTCAGGACTTGTTTCAGGTCTTATCTCTTCATCTTTACTTGACAAAGTACTCTCTCTTACTTTTCTGACCTCTCTCAATTTTGCTCTAGAACAGGGTGTACTTAGAAAGAAAAGATTTTTCAGAATTCTTCCTAGGATCAGTCTGAAATTCTCAAGGCAACTGTATCACACATAACCCTGCTGCTGCTGCTAAGTCGCTTCAGTCGTGTCAGACTCTGTGCGACCCCATAGACGGCAGCCCACCAGGCTCCCACGTCCCTGGGATTCTCCAGGCAAGAACGCTGGAGTGGGTTGCCATTTCCTTCTCCAATGCATGAAAGTGAAAAGTGAAAGTGAAGTCGCTCAGTCATGCCTGACTCTTCGCAAACCCCTGGACTGCAGCCTACCAGGCAATACCTGACAAAACAAAGGCACCAAAACCAAGTTACCCTGTTACCTTGCATCTATTTCCTAGAAAAAGTGGGCAGTCTATAATAATTGGCTATTGTTAAATGCCAGGTATTATTCTGAGCACTCTACACATTTCAAATCACTTTAAACCTCACAAGAATCTCAAGATGCCTTTACTGTAATTATCTCTAGATTACAGGTGAGAAAATGAAACCCCAAAGACGTAAATTCCAGTAAATGACAGAGCTGTCTCTAAAAGTTCTGTGCTATCCTTTTTGGAATCTGAACTCCTTAGCAATTATGTCTGTGTATTAATATACTTCATATTCACAATTATTCACTGGCCCCTAATTTATCCTAACTGCTAAGATGAGCCAGTAATATCAACTATGATCATTCCTATATTTGAAGAGTTCACAGTAAATAAATAATACAATTATTTATTAGGCTTCCCTGATAGCTCAGTTGGTAAAGAACCCACCGGCAATGCAGGAGACCCTAGTTTGATTCCTAGGTAGAGAAGATCCCCTGGAGAAAGTACAGGGTACCCACTCCAGTATTCTTGGGCTTCCATTGTGGCCCAGCTGGTAAAGAATCCACCTGCAATGTGGGAGACCTGGGTTCGATCCTTTGATTGGGAAGATCCCCTGGAGAAGGGAAAGGCTGCCCACTCCAGTATTCTGGCCTGGGGAATTCCATGGACTATATAGCCCATGGGGTCACAAAGAGTCAGACAGGACTGAATGACTTTCACTCACTCAAACAATACAATAAAGGAATCAATGCTCCAAGTGGTCTCCAAGTGCTGAGGATAGAGAGACTAAGTCAGGGCAAGTTTCACAGAGGAAGTGACAATAAACTGCGCATTTAATGTTGAAAAGAAGTATGTTGGATGGGAGGGAAGTGAGAAAGGCATTTTAACCATAAAAATACCTTGGACAAAAATATAGAGGTGGGAGAGAGCTAACCATGCTGGGAAATAGTGAAACATTCTATGTCTGGTTATAAAGGGAAGTGGTAGGAAAACAGGCTGGAGGTTGGGGCAAGGTGATGGGCCTTAAATCCAAGTTAAGAAATTTGAAGTAGATCTTGAAGGCACCAGGCAATCATCACGAGTTTTGACATAGAGAATTGGTGTGACTTGATTTAGGTTTTAGAAAGATATCTCTGGCTATCTTATAGAAGGTAGTGATTACAAAGTTATTGGGTTGTAGGTCATTAGAAAGACTCCACAGGAAAGAAGATGAGTGTGAATGAGGAGGGAAACAGCAGAATGGGACAGACTAGAGAGCAATTTAGGAGGGATAATAAACAGGATTTGATGCAGGCTTGCAGGTACATCCAAATGAGCAACAAGGACTGATTAAGTAAGGCTAAAGTTAAGACAGACTACAGCCTCCAAAATCAAGCACAATTCACTTAGTTATCAGAACTTAAGACTCCAATACTATTCAGAAATGTCTAAAATATGCCAGAGCTTTTTGGGAGCCAGAATAAAACCAGGAGAATACTTCTAATAGGAATATATAAGTAAGGATTATGTAATTTCATTTCCTAGGGTCAGGTTCAAGTAAGTAGTAGTACAACATAGCTGTATAGCCTGTCATGACTTCAGAAAGAATAGCTCAAAAAGAATTTGTCTTTCTAATGAGTTCCTTCTATATAACTGTAACAGCTGGGGAATGTCCAAATTGGGATAAAATCTTCAACTCAAAAGAGCCTTAAATCAGAAAATGTTATCAATTTTTCAACTGAATTTGGCTAAATGTTTAAAGTTTTGAAATACAGTTTCATTAAGAAGCCAACCCAACCCCACCCCATTCTTAAATTCACCCTTTTCTGGAAATGGAGTGGGAGGGTGGGGAATGAAAGATACACATATGACAAGAATAGCACCCATTATATACAAAGTGGTTTTTCTTCAGCAAACACTAAAAGCTTTCAATCAAGGTAATAAATGTGACTTGTAACAGCACAGGGAGAAACAAGAGGCAACCTGTGCAAGATGATTTTTTAGGGTTACTTTTTCCCATCCATGAGCCTATAACTTGTAAAATATTTAAATAAGAATGGGACACTTTCAAACATACATAAAGAAGCAGGCACTTAATTTGGGACGCATTTATATACCTGAAATCTTATCAATAGATTTTTTTGAATCTGTAATGTGTCCCTCAAAATAGCTACGTTTAATGATAGTAAAGACTGCCCTACTTGAAGAAAGCTGCTTCAGCCTGGTGCTTTGTTGCCATTATGCTAAACAATTACTTCCTAGGTTTTAGGGTCTGAAGAAATTGAGAGCTTCTATCTGTGGATGAAAAAATTACAATTCTACCTATAATTGCACACTGACAAGCTATTAAGAAATATGGAAATCGACCTCTTTGAGTAACAGGGTTTGAAAAAAAAAATCCATGAATCAACAGTGACTTTTAGAAAAGCACACATCTAAAATAGACCTAAAAGATGATCTTCTTTAAAGGCAGCTCCAAGAACTTTCACTTGAGTTTCTCTGTACCACTCTTATTAACTTTACTAACTTCTATGGCTTCACAACACAAAGAACAGCAAACTGCAGAACTGCGATCACATGGTGGTGAAGAAGTGAAGTGTAGTCGCTCAGTCGTGTCCAACTCTTTGCAACCCCATAAACTGTAGCGTAGCAGGCTCCTCTGTCCATGGGATTTTCCAGGCAACAGTACTGGAGTGGATTGCCATTTCCTTCTCCAGGGGATCTTCCCAACCCAGGGCTCGAACCCAGGTCTCCCGCATTGTAGACAGACGCTTTACCATCTGAGCCACCAGGGAAGTATCACTACCCAAAGTGGTGGTATCACTACCTAGAGCTTCTAGTTTTCAAAGTAGTATTCCCAATTTCTGGCCATGACATTGTTCTATAACCTATCAAAACACTCTGAACAAGTATTTTGCGGGGAGACGAAATCTTCTACTTCTTCCTTCCTCT